>NC_052637.1:41123079-42323079 GCF_016161935.1 Mauremys reevesii | reverse complement strand
GGGCAGCGTGGCTGTAAGCTGCTTTCCCTAAGCTGTATTTTTTTGCACTTACTGGGTGATCTGATGTCTCATTTTTCATATTAAATTCAGCCCCAATGTCTCGTGTGGGTTAGCAATCTGCCAAACCCCGTCTGGTCAGGGGGGCATTGCCCCCAGAAATCCTCCCGCCGGGCCCAGGGTGCAAACTCTCCATGTATTCCTCCCCCAAGTGCGGGGGAGAAACAAGTCCCCTCTTCCCTCCCCCCACCCGCTGCAAACAAAGCCCCGGGTGAAAGAGAAAAGCCCAAACAACAGCAACATGGGGAGCTGGTGAGTGTGAAAACCCGAAGGGCCAATGGGGCGGTGTGAGGGCTGCGGGATGCTATTGTTCCATCCCTCCAAGGGGAGCCGGGGAAAGGTGACACTAACAAACAAAGCAGGTGTGCAGCGTGAGAGGGAAATCCAGCCATTTCCAGGGCCAAACGCAGGCCAAGGCCAACTGCAAACCCAGGCCAGCCGTGCTGCCCCCCATGCATGCGGCCCTGCAGGCCTGGGCTGGGCACGAGCTGGCCAAGGCAGCTGAGGTTCATGTCGGGGGGGGGAGGGAGGGTTGTGTTGTTCGATGTGACTTTTGCTTCACCCCTGTGCCACTGGCGGAGGGCGGGCAGGAGGTTTCAGAGGGCTGGAGAGGAGCAGTGACCCCGGGCTGGCCCTGCGCATTGTGGCCTCCCCATTTCTTCCCCCCTCAGCGGAACTGGGGGCCCATTTGTGGGGTGGGCTGAGGGGCTGCAGTGAGAGGGGGCTGGGGGTACTGCTGGAGCCCGGGGCTGGGCCAGGATGGTTCTGATTAAATCACAATAACCAGGGATGATACAAATGAAGGGGAAACCAGAGGCCCTTTGGCTGCGGCCTTGTGCCCAGAGCCTCCTGCCTTTGCCCACTGGAGAGGCCCCAGCCCCCGCGCGGCCAAATTTGCATTCAACAAGGCAGCAGACACTCAAGGTGGGGGAGGGGCCGTTTCCCCTGATCAGAGCTCGGGGAGCCTTTAACCAGGGCTGACAGCGAACTGGGGCTTGGAGACACGGGACCAGCTGCTGGGGTGGGAGACACGAGTTACTGAGGGGTCCGGGTAGCTCTGCGGGGACGGGGCGGGGGCAGGAGAGGTCGCAGGCCCAGACCCCCGGAACGGGAATGTCTGCCCAGGCCACCGGTGTGCCAAGAGGCGCCTCCGCGCACATTCACCTCCCCACGCGGGTTTTGCAGCCCACGCGGCCCATTGCAACGAGCCGGGCCGCGCGCCGCGCTGGAGGACGCGAGGAACAGAGCGGGGGCTGGACACTAGCACCGCGCGTGCAATGCACAGCCGCAGCCGCAGCCACCCCGCAGCGCAACCCCCGGGCCCGGGCCCGGCCCCGGCCCCGCCGCAGGCTCGCTCGAACCCAGCCGCGTCCCAAGAACCAGTCAAGGCGAGAGCCGCGGAGCCCCCCCGGCGATCCCTGGCCCTGGAGGCGCGTTCGGGCCGGAACCAGCGGCCGGGCAGCTCGCTCGGGCTCGGGCTGGGGCTCGGCGCGTGACCCCGGCCATCGTTTCAACATTTCAAACTCTAGTTATGAAAACCGCTTCCACTGGTTCTGGGAGCGCCCCCCCCTCCCCCAGCTCAGGGACCCCGGGGCCGGTCGCTCCTGGACCCAGGGTCACTAGCGAGCAATTACCCAACGCCTGGGGAATCCCCGCTTCACGGAGCTGAGCGACTGGCAGATCCCCCAAGTGCCCCGATCCTGCGCCCCTCAACGCCCCGGGGCGAACGAGGTTCCCCGGGCTGCTCCCCTCCTGCCCAGCGCCCCGCGGGGAGCGGAGGCGGCAGAACGTGCCCCCGCCTCCCTGGGGTGAGGTTCCGCTGAGCCCGGAATTCACTGACCCGCACAAACCTCTCTGCTTCCCAGCCCCCCTTCGCCGGGTGACCCGGCAGCCCTCGTTACACAAAGAACCGGGGGACAAAGCACCCGCGTGTGTGTGTGTGTGGGGGGGTCACACAGAGCGGGAAGGGCGGGAGGCAGGTTCTGCTAAAGGCAGGTCCTTGCAAATAGTCTCCCCCAGCAAACTTTTAGCGTCAGTAGCTCTGCGTGTGCGGTGTGTGTGAGTGAGACTGGGGTGTGTGTAAGTGTGTGTGTGTGGGGGGGTTGTTGTTTGTGTGTGGGGGGTGTCTGTGTGGGGGGGTGTCTGTGTGAATGCGCTGCCTAGCCTGGCTGGCGAGCCCCATCCGCTGCCTTTTTACTTTAAAAATTATATATCTTCATGTCACAATCGTTTCCCTTTAAAAGCACAAACATCCAATTTGGCTGCGTGTAATAAAAATCAGTCGGGGCTCCTTAAACGGTACCATTCGGCGGCAGTAAGTTGTGAAATCTAATCTATTATATCCATCAAGGAGAACGCGGCCATTGTAAATTCGGGTTATAAAGAAAACTGTACCTGTACCAGCCCCCCCACCCCCTGTCGGATTTGCTACTTGGTGGCTTATCAAATTACTTCAAATGCCGCCCCCCCCCGCCCCCAATCTCACTGGGACAAGAATGAGCTGTGGCAAGACATCGCTTTTAACAGCACGAGCAGGTCATAGACCGGCAACAACACGGGACAGAAACACCCAACCTCGGTCCGGGGGGTGCGATTCGGTTCCCAGAAAGCGAGGGTCCATTGGAGAGGCCTGCACAGAGCGGGGTGCGGGGCTCTGCGGGTCCCCCCAGCTCCTCGGGCAGGCAGCAACCGCACAACCGGAACGGGGCGTCGGACCTCCCACGCCGGGCACCCGGGGCCGGGCAGGGCTGCAGGGCTTCGCCGAGAGAACTGGGTACCTGGCTTTGCAGTTCACTTTTCCACACCGCAACGCGCGGCCTGGCCATTTTTTAGAAGATAAAAAGATGGTGCGAGCGCAGTCCTGCTTCGTGCCGTTGCGTGGGACTCGAGAGGGGAAATGCCCCGCAGATTCGCTGATTGCACATGACCCTGCCGAAGAAATTAAGCGATACACTAGGCACAAACCAGTGTGTGTGTGTGCGCGCTGGGGGGGCGCTGCTTGCCAGGGCTGCGTTCAGGGAACAAAGCCTGAGGAACGGGGCAGAGGAAAACATCATAAACCAGACCCACTAAGTTTGGAGCTTAGGGGAGTTACGGGCAGGATCCAGCTTGTGGAAGGCGAATGCCCCCACTGCCCCAGCCGCCTAAAGCCCGACCCGATTTCCTCGGCTAAGCGTTGATTTCCAGCTAATTATTTTTTCTGCCACTTGCAACCTAGTGTCTTAAAAGGAGGGAGGGGGGGAGAAAGAGAAAAAAAAGCTGCAACTTGCACTGACAACATTTTTAAAATACTCGGGAGAATCTGCGGGGCGTGGAATTTCCACGCAGCCCCCAGAACAGCTTCCACCCCGGAGCGAGACAGTCCGCAAAGCGCTGGCTAACCACCACCGGGGTCAACACTTTAGGGCGTTTATTGGCGACAAAAAGCCTCGCAATAAACCCCAGCTGCAGCCCTGCAGGAGAAACCATCCACTTCCAGACACGGTTCGGATCCCGAAATGCTTTTTTTCTGGGGAGGGGACAACATATTTGGCATGCGGACAAGAACATAATTAAATGGCAGCAGAGCAGGGGGAAGAGGGTGGATTTGGGACCTGCTTTCTAATTAAATTAAATGTTTGCAAGGCAAATAAATATAATTAGCTAAATATTACTATGGCATAAATAATAATCATCTAACCATGCACCAAAGGCAAAAAAAATACTGGTTGCCAGGGTTTGTTTTATTCTTTGCAGTTTGTTGAAGGCAGTTTCTTGTTCTGGACGCAGTTTGTGTTTAGAGCAGGAGCGATTCGATACATTTGCAGGGAGAGAGAAATGAAACTAGAGGCTCGATTAGAACGAAGCAAAATTCAGAGTAAATTCAGCCCGTTTGGGAGCTGGCGAAAGTGAGTGGGGGGGGGGGGGAAAGGGCGGGAGAAGCGAGTTTTCCTGGAGAAAAACAAATCCGAAAAAGCAGCAGCGTGACCCGTGACAAGAGATTTCAAACGGAATTAAGAGACTTCTTTAAAAAAACGTTCAAACGGAAAAGAGGGAAAGTCTGACATCCCTAAACAAACCGAAACGGGACTGATCGCAGGCCTGGGAATTCCCCAGCCCATAAATCTACCGAGGCTTTTTCAATCAAATCATATTTTTATGGATTGTTTAGTTTTATTTAAAGAGCGAAAAGCTTCGTACGTTTGACCAAAGCTGGGATCGGGCTCGCCTCGCCCTCGGCTCTGCCCCCTTTACACACACCAGTCCTCCGACATGGTCATTACAATAAAGGGGGGGGGGGTTAATTCAAGGGGGGGAGCCCAAAACTTCTTATAACTTAAAGCCAATCGCCTGGAAAGAATCGCTTGAATTTTACCCCTTCAATAGCGGGCTGGTACCGCTCCCACCCGGGTTTGCGGGAAAATAATTGTGCCCTATTCCACACTCGCTCCGTGTATTTCCTGACCGGCAGGAATCCCGCCCAGCGGCTTCGGTTAGTGATCCCTGGTTGTGCCACTGTCTGGGGAGGCGCTGACCCCCTGGACCGAGCCATTCCCGCGTGCTGCAGCGTCTGGCCCGAGCCAGGGAGAACCTTCGAGCTCTCCAGGTTTGCAACAATGCAACCCGCCCCCCGCCCCAAACTGCGCTCCCCTCCCAGCCGAGGCAGGACCCTGCATGGCGTGGGGGTCGTTAGGGGAAGATTTTTATTTTATTTTAGCGAGGTCACAAAAATAATAAAAAAAACAAAAAACAAAAACCCGGGAAATTTGGAATCATTTTGGAGGAAGCCTCGTAAAACCGAACTGTTTTCCACGAATCCAAATATCCAGAGAAGAAGAAAAAAAGGGGGGGAACCGCTAGATTTTTCCTTTTTAATCTACAAAGAATTTTTTTAAAATGCAATTTATCTTATTTTTTAAAAGATACACAATGTAGCATTGTTATTCCGTGGGTTCCCCCTCCCACACACACACCCGGATCAGAAAATACATTCCTTGTTCTCCCAAAATATTTTTTTAAATAATACATTTATGCCCGATCGCCCGGAGAATTAAAATAAAATAATAAAATCACTTGGAAAGTAGCTACAGGGGAAATAAGGTCAGTTCAAAAGGAACCGCATGAGCGCCGAGAAGCTGAGATTTCTAGATTCAAATCCAGTCTCCTCGCTTTCTATTTTAAACCGGTTTCCTACTTCCATTTCGAAAGTAATATTAATTATAATTATTATTACCCCGTTTAAGGAGTTTTCCCATCCCGAGTTTTTAATATTTGCTCTGATTCAGAAAGACCCGTGAAATGATTTCTCTGCGTTTTAGTTCAGAGGCCCGTGCGGTATTTTTGTTGGAGATAAAAAGTAAATAAGCGAGTAAGCAGAGACCGAAGTCTCCTTTAGAGGATTTACTTCTAACCGGGATTTTTATTTTTGATGGGATTTTCCTATTGTTTTCCAGGCGACTATTAGCTCAAAAATTGCACTCAGCTCTTTCCCCCTCTCTAGATACAAAACCAACAACACTTTAAAAAAAATCAAAAGCCCAAAGACCCCATAACCCAGAACAAAGGACTCTTCTAACATTCTTTAAGGTGGACCAGGCGACAGCGGAAAAGCTGAATTGCCGAACAGATTTGTTTGCTGCGTGGAAGAACGAATCCCGCAATAACCCAGACCCCGCCACCCGCTCGCGTGCTGGAAGGATCCGTTCCGCTGCAGTTCTACGTTTTATTACAACCCTCGGCTTGAATCCAGCTCCCTGAACCTGAGGAAACCAGCTCCTCGCCTCAGCACTTTTTTCCTGCCCTAAATGATTTTTTCAAGTCACCAAAATCATCGCTTGATTTTTGGGGGGGAGGGGGGACGAGCACATACCTGGCAATCCCGAAATCCAGCCTCTCCCCCCCCCCCGAAAAAGAGTCCGGGGGGGGAAGCTATTCACAACAAGGCAGGGTCTGCAGCCCGGCCCTGCCCTCCCGCCGGCTGGAAAGTAAACACGGTCGAGAGCCAGGCGCAGCAGCCATTGGCGCTGCAAGCCGGGAGCGGGCTTGGGCCTCACGCCGGGATCCTGCCTCCGGCCAGCAGATCGCTCTGACCCTCCAGGGACAAGCGGTGCCGCCCAGACCGAATCGCCCCTGATCAGACAGAGCCCCCGCCCCGCCCCCCGGGCAGCTGGGCCACGCACCGCCGCTCTCCCGAGCGGGGTCTCCGGCTCGGCGCGCCCAGGCCGGGCCCTGCTGTTCGCACGTCGTTCGCGGCTCCATCCAGCAGACTCGGCTCCGCCGGCTGGGAGCGACCCGGGTGCGAACTCCAGCGGCCGAGAGCCCGGGCAGCCCCGTCCCCGGGGCCGGGGGGGGGGCTCTGTGCTCCCCCCCGCGGCTCTTCCTCGGGGACCCCGGAGAGAGCCCGGCGGCCCCCCCGCCCCGCCGCACGTGCGAGCTCCGCGCCCGCGACCCGGGCTCCCGCCGGCTGCCGAGTTCTCTCGGGCGCGGCCCCTGGCCAGGCTGCAGCGATTCCCAGCGGCTCCTCCGGGCACCGGCTCCCAGCTCCCGGGCACCGGCTCCCGGGCTCGCCCCGGGGAAGGACGCCCCGGGCGGGGCGGGGGAGGGGGGAGACTCCGCGGGGAAGAGCCGCCCCCTCCCCCCGGCAGCCTGAGTCACCGGGATCCCCGGGCCCAGCCCCTTTTAAGGCGGGACGGCGGCAGCCGGGCCGCACCGGCTGCTCGGGCGCTGCAGAGGCTCCCGGGCGGCGGGAGACCGGCCGGGGCTCGGCTCGCTCCCGGGCAGGGGGTGTCTAGGAGGCTGCCGGCACCGAGCGCGCCCCAGCTGGGCAGCGCTGCAGCCCGGAGCGTTACCGGGTCACCTTAAATCCGTCGCGCCGCCCCCCTCCGCGCGCTCTTCCGTCTCCGCCAATCAGAAGAGGCGCTGCCGTTCTCTGAATGATTCCCTCTGGGCCGGTGGGGAGCGCGTCCTCCAATCGGGCGGGGGGGCGCAGCGGCCGCGGCCCTCGGGCCAATGGGCAGGCGGCTCTCAGCAGAGGCGGGTGCGCGCTGCTGGGGATGCCCCAGGCTCAGGCTCGCCATGTGCTCAGCCAGCCGGCGCTGCCCGCGTGGCCGGGCCTGGGACTCCGCTCGCCAGCCCGGGCCGAACACGCCTCGAGCCTGGGCTGCTCGCAGGGCCAAGGGCCGAGACGCTGCGGGGCACGGGCGGGTTACACATGGTATGGACTGAGCTCTGCCCCCTGGCCCAGTGCCGCTGCCCCGGCATCGGAGCAGAAGGTGGCTCTGTATTTAAAGGACAGCCCGCGCCCCAGCTGGCGGGGGGGGGGGTGTCACTGTTTACACTGAGCTAAGAGGAGTCCTGCCAATTTTCGTGGTTTTACAAACACATTTTCTTATTTTTGTAAATGGCTTTTCTCTGTCTGGGTGTTGTGTGAAAGACCCACACAAACAAAGGAGCTTTACTAGGTCACAGGAGAAAAAGTGAAACCGACCACTCACAAAGTGCTGGCTAAGGCCCAAAGTCAACAAACTGAGTCAATGGGGAAAACTTTTTTTAATTTGATTGTCATCCTAGATTGCACTTGTAATAGTGCAAGGCACAATGCAGAAGCATGTTTTTAAAGTTGACAGCGCCCCTTTAAATAAAAGATCATTGTCGGTATTACTAACAGAGCCTTGGATGATTAAAACTGAGAGCATTTTATGACTGCACTTTACTTTGCAGCCTTTATGCTGTTTGTCCAAGATGAGTGAATTAGCAAAAAGCAAAGGCCTACAATAGCTTAGCCACTTTCTCTCTTGTTTCTACTCAATTTCATTTCTGGGTCCCATGCACTAGCACAATGCTGCAATGTCTCAGTTGCAAACACGGCATGGGGAAAGGTTACTTCCAAACCAATCAAACTGTTTTAATTGACATTTATTTTAGATGTCATTAAACATTTCTATTACTATCCCATTTTGAAAAACCTGTGATCATTATTACTGTTGAGCAAATCTTAACTTTTGTGTCTAAACTACTTATCAAGTCCCTCTGAAGGGCAATATTGAAGCACTAAGTAGTTCATTGGTTATTGTCTTCTCCAGCACTGCTAGGCTTCCCTCTGATCTGCCTTGTTTTTTATGCATTTATGGATAAATGCATTTTATAGACTGACAGCCTCTCGAGACTCAAGTTTTCCATTAATTCACAGAACCGTTACAGTGCAGGCAGCAGCTGCACCAGAGTGCCTTACCCTGACCTGCAGGAACCAGTTCCACAAGCCAGAGAGGCATTCGGTTTGCATGGCCTGCTCAGTCCTTGGTCTCCTTTTGTTGAGATTGCCTGGAACTTTGTCAGCTGGTACCAGTGGGGATGGTGTTTCCATGTAGGGTGACCAGCTGTCCCAATTTTATATGGACAGTCCCGATTTTGGGGTCTTTTTCTTATATAGGCTCCTATTACCTCCCCCACCCCCATCCCGATTTTTCACATTTGCTGTCTGGTCACCCTGTTTCCATGTGACATGGATTCCTGATCACTAGGAACTGGATTGAGACCCACTAAACTGCATACAGACCACTGACCAGCATAGACCATCCCACTATTGATACAGATAGCCTCTGCTCTGTTCTGGATTCCCTGGCTCCAGCAGTTGTAGAAGTGGGATGCAGATGGTTTATAATAAAGTTGGACTTAAAACAAAAAGTGAACATAGTTTTATAACTGCTGTTGTTTATTCTCCTGTTGAATTATGTGTCTGTACATCAACTAGCACAATGAGGGGCCCACCTGGCTAGGGCATAATCAAGGCAAGGCAAGCTGTGTGTCTGCCCAGGGGTGGATCACTGGAGCCAGCTAGGTGGTTCACTGCACTGGTGAAAAAAGTGTGAGCACAGCTTTGTGTTGGGCACCAAATCCAACATGCTGTTTACACCCATGCACAGTGAATCCAAATTGGGTGCAAATTGTTACCATTCTGGCTTAGCAGCATTCCACGCTCGCTTTGCACGAGGGTGAGCGATTACCCAAGGTGCAGAGCAGTGGAGAATAGGGGCCAGTGGGTGCAGGTCCAAGCACATAACTGAGTGGGTGTGTGGTTATGATATCGTGAAAGGTGGTAAATCAGAAGATGGCTTTGGGGCATAGAGTGTGCCAGTCCAGACGCTACCATTGTGTAATGCATTTGGGAGTTACACTGTGAAAGACAGTGCACTGTAAATGGGAGGAGTAATGCATCTGTTTCCAGGGGCCTCTACCAACAGCTGGGTGCCCAGGAACTTGCTGTCCCCTAGCAGCAGCACATGGAAATCACGGCTCCTTCCCAGCCATCCCCCTGAGAGGTGGCAGGGCAGCTCTATACAGGGACAGTTCATTCTAGAAAGTGAACGTGGGAGCTGAGTTCAGCTTCTTAAGTGGAAAACTATCCCAGCCACTCTGGACGGGGGAAGGAGAGGGGAGTGGAGGGGAGCAGGTCCGGCTGTCTAGCCAGTGGCATATTGTGGCACTTTGGCCATTACTAACTCACCATCAGGCCGCAGACTGTGAAGGAAGCAGTAGCTGATCTTTGAGTGGGCAGCCGAGTCCAGGGAATCTGGGAACCAAAGGGAGAAAGGATTGTAAAATACTCCACTACAGAGAGTCAAACTGGTGGAGGGGCAAAGACGAAGTATTTCTCCCGCCCTTCCCTAGTCTATGCCCTTAGTTTTCTGCCGAGGACGACGCTCCAGAGCGGCGGGACATGAGACACAAACCCTCCACCCCAACATTGTATTTTGAAACTTGAAGATGAAGCATCAGAACTAATACTGATAAGACGCTTCAGGGTGTGCATGGCTGGACCTTGGCCCTCTTGACCCAGCATGCAGCAGACAAGGCAGAAATAAGTCATGAGTCAAGGGGGAAAGACTTCCTTCTGATCCGGTTCCTTCCCACGGCTGGGTATTCGCTCGTCAACGCCTGGGCTGTATTTCCCTTCACCACCGACCCAGGGGCCTCCTGTCCTCAGAAGCAATGATATTGCAATAGTTCATCTCCTTCCAAACGCAGCACCAGGGACTCCCGTTGCTCAGGGCGACGTCCCCCACCCCTTGGAAGGAAGGTTCCAATCTATTTGAAGCAGAATTTAATCTTGTTGGGGGTAGTTTACACTGGGTGGTAAATAAAGATGGTGGAGTGTGGCGCGCTTAGGGGGCTGCACTCGGAGTTAAATGGAAGCAGGGGTGATGCTAAGCCTACATCCGGCTTGGAAAAAAGAGCCGCACATCATTAACAGAGGGGTTATAACTGGCTTTAAACACATCAATGTTAATTTCTTCACACAAGTTGGAGAAAAGACCCTGTATCCCTAACATTGTCTATTGACGGCTCATGTGATCCCAATCAGCAAATGTATTTCAGTCAGAAGGTTCCGTCTTAGAGGAGTTTCTATAGAGCAGAAGAATGCATATCATTAGGAGTGTAAATCCTTTGGCAAGCTGACGGGTACCATGAAAGGAGACATCAGCCGCGCGGCTCCCGGGCTGCTGAGGAAACACAGGCACAATTAGTTTCTGACAGAGGGACAGATGGAAACAGAGATGGATCTGTAGATGGGTGGAGATACCTGTACACACGGAAAAGGAGGGAGAGGGCAGGGACCTGCGCAGCTGTTTTGGGTTGGAAAAAGGTGACTTCTCTTGTTTTCTCCTTCCCTTCTCAATTTATCTGTGGCTATTGTCTCTGGGAGACGGGTGAAGGGAGGGAATGCCAGAGCTGGACCTTTGCCATAACCCGAGGTGGGCTGCAGCGGCTGTTGGTGGCTTCAGCTGGGAGCATCTCTCTGACACTAGGGAATAGAAAAGCCTGCTGCATCCATCTTTCCAACCTGGCGTGGGCAATGGCCCGAATTCTCGCTCTTTGGGGGTACAGGGTGGATCGGGGGAGGGAGAGCCATTCATCTCTAGGTTGCCAGCTCAGCTCAGTAACAGAGAAGAGTTGTCACCGTCAGACAGCTGACTGACAGCCCTGGTGTGAGATGAGCTGCTGGGTCCCTGTCCAGATCATGGTAACCCCTTTCCCAGCTGGCAGCAATGAGTAGTGGGCCCAGGGACCGAACACGCTGTGGAGAGTGGAGTAGGAGCAGGTGGGTTTGGCTTTTGCGCTCTGCTGGGTCCATGGAAACCTGATGCTTGTTTGGAAAGACAGGTGCACTGTCTGCCTGGCCAGTTCTGAGCTGCCTCATGGCAGAGCCTTGTGTTCATTACCGGCTACGAATGGCGGATGGAGCCGGGATCCGGGACCACATATCTTCTCGTTGTTCTGCCTGGGGCAGTGAGTGGCCCCCGCCATTGGCAGAGCTTCCCCAGAGGGACGCTCTACCCCCTCTTTTGGCAGCACACTTTGATGTCGGAGCCACCGGTTGGCCTGGCTCTCGAGTCTGTCACAGCTGGCTGTGCCTTGTGGCTAGCAGGGAGGCTCAGTCCCCGGCCTGGCTTCAGCATCCCTTTCCCACACATGCAGTGGCTCCGCAGGCCTTTCCTTCCCCCAGCCCCTTGAGGCCTCGTTCCCTTTGTTTTCCTGGCTTCCTGGGACTGATGCTTCCTGCAGCAGCTTCCCTGATTCCTCAGGGGTCGCCCTCCTGTAGCTCTTAGGGCAGCTCTCGGCTCAGCAACGTGGTGCCCAGTCCTGCCACTCGGGCCAAGGCCTTTCCACAGACATTGCCAAACTGCTCTGTGGCTCCCAGGGGGCCTGTCTCACCTCGGGCGGTGCAGAGTGCTGGAGCGGGGCTGGCACACGAATGGGAGCCCAGCCTCGGAGCCTCCCTTTTCCAGCTCTCGTTAATCACCTGGGAAAAGCAGAGCAATTTTCCCAAATGAGCAGAGCCTTGGCATTATTAGCCCTGGCCGTCCCGTGGTCCCCGGCCCTGATGGATGGCAGGAGAGCCGCAGGCCCCATTAGCTGGAGCTGGCTGCGGGCGCATTCCATGCCCTGCACTGCCTGGCAAGCAACTGGGGCGGCAGCCAGGATAACGCCTTCCGTGCCGGGGGACCTTTGCAGCCTGGTGCTGCTGCTCGCTCACCAAGAAAGTGCCTAGTTCTCTGGATTGACAGCTGAAAACAAGGCCCGGGCTCCGGGTCTTTGCTGGCTGGGCTGTCCAGGGCGGGGGAGCCCCTCCCAAGAGTTCCCTGCTCTGTGGGGGGCTCCACTTTGAGGTTCAGAAGGGTTGTTATTGAAGAACCATGTGCCGGGTCTTTAAGAGCCACCGGAGCCCTTGGATTCGGTAGCAACAAAAGACCAAGGTCTTTGCAAAGGCCGGTGTACTTCCGCCAGCGAACAAAAAGGGAAAGTAGTCCCCCCCAGGCACTTCTCTGGCAAGAGGTCAGAGCTAGCTGCTGTCAGAGGTTATACACTAGCAGAGGGTACAGAGAGGCCACAGGGAGAGCAACCTCTCATGGCAGGTCCCAGTGCTGTGGGGAGATGGGGGCAGGTTAGCAAACGTCAGAGTAAGAGAGTGACTGGACCAGAGCAGACAGCACCCTACTTGGCAAGGTGCCTAAGTCCCTTGGGCTGCAGAGGCGTGCCTAGGAGCTGTGGGCACTCAGCGTCTCGCCCGTGCTGAATGCACAGAGCGCTAACTAGAACAGTCTCTCTTGGGGCGTAAATGGGGCACACACTGTTCAGAAGGCGGGGTGGGACTCAGGACACCTGGGATCAATTCCTGGCTCTGCCACAGCTCCCGGGGTGATGAAGGGCAAGTCACATGGCCTCCCTGGCCTAGTTCCCCCTCTGGGAAATGGGGATCCCGCCCTCTCCGCGTCTGTCTTCTCTAGTTAGCCTGGGAGCTCTTTGGAACAGGGTCTCTTGCACCGTGTCTGCAGCGCCTGGCACGACGGGGCCCTGATCTCAGTCGGGGTCTGGGCAGCGCCCGGCACGACGGGGCCCTGATCTCGGCCGGGGTCTGGGCAGCGCCCGGCACGACGGGGCCCTGATCTCAGTCGGGGTCTGGGCAGCGCCTGGCACGACGGGGCCCTGATCTCAGTCAGGGTCTGGGCAGCGCCTGGCACGATGGGGCCCTGATCTCGGCCGGGGTCTGGGCAGCGCCCGGCATGATGGGGCCCTGATCTTGGCCGGGGTCTGGGCAGCGCCCGGCACGACGGGGCCCTGATCTCGGCCGGGGTCTGGGCAGCGCCCGGCACGACGGGGCCCTGATCTCAGTCGGGGTCTGTGCAGCACCTGGCACGACGGGGCCCAGCTCTTGGCTGGGACCGTAAATGCTATTGTAGTACAAATAATAATGATAAGATAAAAACATGTTCTGGAAGGAGGGGAACGATCCACCCTGGTTTTCCGTATGAAGTCAGCTGTCACACAGTCATCTCTTTGTCCTCCCATTTCCTGCCCCTTCCTTCCCCCTCCCCCATGAGCTGGGGCCCATCTCTTGTTGCCCTTGCAAACAATCGGGAGCTTTCAGACACCAAATAGAAGGGGAGGAAAAATCATCTCACCCCGATCTCAGCTTCTCCAGGAAAGTCTTGCTTCTTTCTGTGCCCTGTGCCCTGACAAATAACCCCCATTGCTAGGCTACCAAGCAGCAGGCCTGGGAGGGCCGGGCTGCGGGGCTGAGCTGAATTGGCCTCCAATGAGATCCTCCTTGGGGCCAGCCCTGAACGCTTGGATGGGAACAAGCCCTGATTTCTTTAGGCCACCAACGGAACACGGCCAGGGAAAAACCCACCTAAGCCAGAGGGCCTGGGTGCCAGGCTGTATAATGTTTGGTGGTGCCCAGAACGGGTCCAAGCAGAGACCTGCCATCCACAGGGCCTCGCGTTTTGGGGGACCCCGCGCTTCAGGGGGATGCAGGGTCTAGGGCAGCCTGGGGAGCTACTGGGGGGCCTGGCGCCAGCAGCAGCAAGTGACCCAGCCCCACCCTGCCGGTGTCGCTCGGTGGAAGCCGGAAAGAGGTAGGACGCGGGCGTGGGGTGGAATGGGAGCAGGAGGGGGCAGAGCAGGGGGCAGGGAGAGGCGGGGCAGGGGCAGGAACTTGGGGGAAGGGGTGGAGTGGGGGTAGGGGTGAGGCAGAACAGGGGCGGGAAGAGGCAGGGCAGGGACGGGGCGGGATGGGGCTGGGTCGTTCGCTGCTGCCGGTGTCAGGCCCCCCTGCTAGCCCCGCAGGCCGCCCTGGACCCCACGTCCCCATGAGGCACTTGGGGGGGGGGAGTCACGGGGCCCTGGGGCAGTTGCCCTGGTCCGTCCTGTGGACTGGACGGCTCTGAAAATATAAGCCCAAATGTTGGTGGAGCCGGGCCCATGTTCCTGAATATTGCTGGAGCCCGGGCACCACGGGCACCTGTAACTCGCCGCCTGTGCCAGAGGCTCTTCCTCTCGCTGTGCTGGGGCTGCAAAGCCTTCCTGGTCTCCAGCCCACTTGGAGCAGGCGTCTGTGGAGCTGCTGGGATCTGCCCTGGGAGCTCCAGGCCAGGCCTGGATACAACTGTCCTCCCTGCATGGTGGCCGCAGCTCTCCTCCCAGCCTCCTTCGCTCACGCAGAGCAGCAGGTTCCCTGTGGCAGAGCCGCTCTGTCCTGGCCCAGGGATGGTCCTGGGAGCACCACAATTTGCCAGATCAGCTCTGGGGAGCCCGTCTCATCCTCTCTCCTCTCCTCTGGTCTCATTCCCGCAGCGCTGTCCAGTGTCCACATTCCACCTCCTCTTCCCACTGCTGTCAGCTGCTCCGTGGCCTTTGCCATTGCAATGCTCTCTGCTTTGCACCCAGCAGGCGTCTTTCCACTCCTGGCTCTCCAGCTTCCAGCCCACGGCAGAGAGCACTGCCGGGCCGCGGAGCTGGGGGGTCCCCCCTGGCCTCACCCTTCTAGTTTTATAGACAGTGAAATTGGGGCCATCTCCCCTGTCTGTCCATCAGTCGGTCTGTCCCAGGATTTATGGGGTCCTCATTGCTGTGTGGCAAAGGGCACTAGAGTAACTGCTCGGGGGACTGAAATCCTATATTCACAGAATGGGACCATCAGTGTCCGTCTCTGGCTCCCCATGACCTGTTCAGCCCATGGTCTCTTGTCACAGCCAGACCGTCCGTGCTGGTGGTGCTTGCTAGGAACCAGTGGGAGGCCAGCAGCTCACTGCACACGGGCCTGGCCGCTCCAGATCTCAGAGCTTTCCTCACCGGGGCATAAGCCTAGCAACCTCCCACCGCCTCAGCACAGATGCTGCAGTGACGGGGCCATCCAGGTCCACGTCAGAAACGGGGCAGAGCAGCAGGGAAGCCGAGGATGTGCCATGTGTGTCCAGGTTCGTCTCGGCAGCTTTGCCTGTTTGCTGCATTCGGCACCAGACCCCAGGAAGACTCCAAGGTGTGTGTGTGGTGGGGTGTGTGTGGACGGGACAAGTTCCTCACTTCTTGCTTTTCAGTGGTGCAGGCCTGGGTGTGGGGAGTGTTTTGTTCTCAGCCCAGAAAGGATCAACCCACCCCTGCCGTCCCACGCGGCATTGGCCGCACTGCCTGTCCGTCTGGACGCTGTGGGGATGGCATCGCAGGCTGTGGGCTCTCCCGCTCCGCACCCCACTGCTTCGCTGGCTCCCAGTGCCTGGGAGGGTGATTGGGGGAACGCGTGTGACCCGGGTTCAAACTGCCGAGTGCAAGCAGGGCCGGCGGCAGGAACTGCAGCGTGACGGGGGCGCAACAGCTGGAAGCAGTTGGAGCATAAAGGGCGTTGGAGATAAGAGCCGCACAGCAGATGTGGGCTCCTCCGTCCTGCACCCTCTCCCCGGGTTCCCATTAGCGAGCTTCTGGCAGAGGCTGCAGGTAGGTCGGAGCCAGAGGCTGGCTGAGAAACAGGAAGGGGAGGGGCAGGGAGTTTGGGCCATGGGGCTCTCCGGTGCTATCCCAGGGGCGCCAGCTCAGCCGCTCCCCCGTCCCAGCTACCGAGATCTCTGGACTTGGCTGGGGGGGGGCAGGCAGCCTCCGGGCCTGCTACACGTGGATCTGTGGCAGGGAGAGCCCAGGGAAATCCCGGTAGTTCCTCTTCTGCCTCTTTCCTGAGCCTCCAAAAGAGGCATGTCTGGCAGGAGATGGTAGCAGGGCTGGGCCCAGAGTTCCCGAGTCCTACCCCGGCACTGACACTGCTGCCTCAGCGGCCTTGGGTGCATCACTCCCCCCCCCCCCGATTTACCTCCCCGGGAGCTGGGCCGGTTAACGGCTACGCGTCTGCGCAGCCCCTGGTGCTGCCCCTGGGCCGTGCACGTGCAGCAGGGCTGGGCCGAGCAGGGCAGACTGCTAGGAGAGAGCAATTCTCTGGGGGTACAGCCCCCCCTCTAGCCTAGGATTTACAGGCAGGGCCCAGGCTCAACCCAGAGTGAGGCCACCTTGGCTAACGTCTCCAGCTACACCTTCTACCCTGCAGATTTACAAGCGGTAAAGTCCAAAATACAGATCAATGATCCTACCTGCCCCCAGCGCCAGCCTGCCCTGTCCTGTGCTCACGCCCCTGCCCCCTTGTGTGGGGTGACCAGACAGCACGTGTGACAAATCGGGATGGGGGTGGGGGGTAATTTGCACCTATATAAGACAAAGCCCCCAGTTTCGGGACTGTCCCTGTAAAACCAGGACATCTGGTCACGCTCCCCTTGTGCCCTCTGCTCTGGGGGTCGCCTGGCTCAGCTGCACCCAAACAGCTCCCAGCTACTGGTGCCTCTGACCCCTGGCTGGGAGGGGACCCCCAAGTTCCAGGCTGGGTCGGAGTCAGGGGGGCCTCCTGCTGGGCCCCTTGCTGAGGTGTGGGGGGGATGTGGCCCCTCACAGTGACCCTGGTATCCTGTAGCCCTGTGTTGGGCTCCATGGAGAACGCAGCCCAGCTGAGAAGCTCTCTGCAGCCAGGCTCCTGAATCCGTCTGTCACTGCCGGAGCAGGAGGTGCACACTGGAGCGCAGCCACCCCCTGCTCGGTCAGGACAGGCCCCAAGACGGCAGCAGCCCAGCTTGTTCCACGTTGCTGTCTGCTGGCTTCGGGCTGATGCAGCCGGACGACTCTGGCGGAGGGCGTGGGAAGGGAGAGAAGCAGGAACAGCTTCACACCTGTGCGTCTGCCAGGCCCGAATAGACGGGATCTCAGCAGGCCGGGATCCCCTCCAGGCTCGGCAAGCAAAGCCTCTCCCTCGCCAGCGTGTGCACAGCCTCGCTTGGTTGATGAATTTGTCAGAACTTGAAAGGGCCCCTCGTTTATAATAGAACTTCCTGTTCCAGCCCCATTGCCAAAACAGCCACAGGCAGGTTCACTGAGCGTCCAGCAGCAAGCATCTGTAAGGCAGCCCAGGGAGGTCTCCCTGCAACCTCCCTGTGGATCCCTGGTGGGGGATTTCCGACGCTGTTGCAGGGAGCTGGAGATCGGGGTATATCAGATAGAGCTCACTGTTTCCTGGCTTCAGGGAGCTTCCGAAAGTGGCTGCTGAAAGTGAGTCAGGGAGTGAGATCCCCCAGCTGTCTGCTGCCTCCGCTGTCCGTGCAGAGCGGGGACCTCGCTGGGCTGCTAGACGGGGGAACCCTCCACCCCCTGCCTGTCATGCTCCAGTCCAGCTCCCAGCGCATGCAGGTTTGGGGAAGCAGCCAGCGGGGAACCAGGAGTTGCTGGGACATCCCTTCTTGCAATGAAATTTCACCCCCCAGCAGGAGAGAGAAAATGAAAAGGTGGTGGCATGTGCAGGCGCTCTGCCCGGGAGCTCACCGCGGGGCAAGGTGGCGACAGGGATGGGGGCAGCTGCGCAGCTGTTTATTTGAGGGTCAAACCTCCTGCCCAAGGAGTCACGGGAAATGCCTGGATGAGCAGCGACTCTGGAGCCCCAGCACATGCTGCTGCGAATTGCATGGCTGGCATATGACATAATGCAAAGAGGGTCAGCGCCGAGGAAACAGAGCCAAGGGTTTCTCTCTCTGCTGGTTCTCATCCTCCCTTTCTCTGCATATCCCCCCTTCCCTTCCCCACAGTCTCTCCTCCTTCCACTTTCCCCTCCCTGGCCCTCGGTGCTCATCCGGTCACTTCTAGCCCCCGCTGTGGCCCTGTCATGGATTTCGTGGCCCCCAGTGGGCTCCGTAGGGATCACAACAGGCTGGCTGCTTGCAGCCCCTCTTAGCAAGAGAAGGAGAATCCCCCAAAGAGATTTCACTGGGAGAGGCAGCCTGGGAAAGGGCGAGGGGGCTGAACACAGGACATGTCTCCAAGAGCTCCTGGCTCTGTCCTGAGCAGCCTCTGCCAAGTCGCCCTGGCTCGCGGGCTCCTCCAGTGAGGCTGCAACTCAGCCAGCCCATGCCTGGGGTTTGCAGGCAGACGAAGCCTGGCCGAGGGTAACACTTCCGCGCTCGGCATCTGGCCCTGAACTCCGTGGCCTGGTTTTCAGAGAGAGCCCAGTTCAGCAGGGGTCGTGGGTGCTGAGACCTCCGAGAGGGCCCCGATCCTGGATGTAGGGGCCTCGCTCTGGGCACCCAGACATGGCCATGTTCCGCTCGAGCGCTGTAAAGCGAGAAGTCTCTCCCTGCCCGGGGTGCTGTGCAGACCAGCTGGCTGGGGCAGGGCTGCTCGGAGCAGGCGAAGCCCAGTGTGTCTGCTAAGCATTGGTGTTAATAGCGACAGTAACAAAGGTAAGTAATTGATCATTCATTATTAATGCCTAATAATCTGTCTCCTTGCTTTAAAAGGATGCAGTCATGGGCCGGTGCAAAGAGAAGCGAGGTCACCATCCAAATTCCTCTTTATTCCAGGGCTGTGGGGGGTTATGGGGGTTTCTGTGTCACTTGGACTAAAGAGGAACTTGCCAACTGCCAACAAAGACGTGTTTGATCCAGAGGGCTCCTCCCCAGCCTCAGTCGCTCCAGCGCTGCGACCCTGCCAGGAAGCCGTGATCCTCAGTGACACGATTGTCGTGCTACAGAGGCAGCTTGGTGGCTTCTTGGCAGAGTCAGACAGGAGGAGACGCAGGGGGAGGGATGTAGCGTTTGCATTAACACAAGCAGGGCTGGCTCCCAGAAGGAGGGACTCAGACTAGGCTCCAATCTAAACTCCCCTCCCCCCTCCCCCCCCCCCCCCACGCTGGGTCTGACCTTTCCAGCTTGGGCTCACCTCGAGGAATTAACAGCCCTGTTACAGACAGCAGCAGCGGATGAACCAGGACAGGGCTGATGGGGTCAGGCGATGCGTGTGGGGAAAGCCCCACTCTGCTGGCAGCAGGCTGGTGAATTTCTGAGGCCTGCAAAGGACAAGACCAGGTTCCGAGGGGGCCCAGGAAGCATGTGCCGAGGCGTATGGACGGTGTGTGTATCTGCATCGATTCTCTGTGTCTCCGGCTCCGGCCCGAAGCACCACACCGCCGATGGAACAAGCGGAGCGGAGATTTACAGTGGCTGGCGCGACACGCCGACCCTTCCACTCCACTTGTACAGCAGCATTTTCATCGATCTCTCGGAAAGCTGACAGCCCGGCAAAAGAATGAATCGCTTGTTTCCACCGGCACTGCCGACAGATCCTTCAGTGTTCCACTGGAGAGAGACAGAGACAACAGCCGGCAGCCCCACAACCCACCACCACATCACAGCCGCCTCAACCCCACCTGCCGTGCAACCACCACAGCATCACAACCACCACAACACCCAGAACCCACCGACTACCACGACATCCAGACCACCTCAGTCCAGTGCCTGCTGCAGCCTCACCCGCTGCACCGGCTTCAACACCACCGCAGCCCCTCCCCACAGCCCAGCTGGAATCGTGGCACGTTCCACATGACACAGAGTCATCTGGGAATGGGAGCGTTCGACAACTGCACAGAAATGACTTTTTGCTTCTCCTGAATCCCATACACAGATCTCTTGGTAGCTAATGCCCTGTATCAGCTGCGGGGTGACTGAGCTGCTTAGTTTCTTTTCTGTGGGAGGAGGTGGAAGTGGGAACAGGGTGAGAAGGGAATTCAGTTCAGTGTTTGGGACTGCGGGTCCCGATCCTGCCAGCTGTTAACTCCCTGGCTGGAGCTGCCTGGATTTCAGGGAGGGTCTGGGCAGACATACAGGTTCTGCCCTGCAGAATAGCTCGCAGGGCCTGGCTAAGTCAGGGCTTCGCAGTCACGGCTCAGGGTCCCAGGCCTGGCACTAGCGGCATGTCGCTCTGCTCCACACCAGGGCAGTAATTATCATTAGAATAAATACTTAGCTCTTATTGAGCACTTTTCATCAGTGGGCGAGAACCTGGCAGTAGACAGGGTAACCCTGGCGGCTTCAGAGGAGTCGCTCCAGTTTCACACCAGGTTAAACTGGAGTGGAATCAGCTCTGTGCTCTGGGCCTTCGTGCCACGCTCCCACTCGCCTCCCGTTTCACTACGTGCGGCGCTGGCCTAGTGCATAGCCCAGGCTGCTCTATCGATTGTGAGGCTGAAGTCTGGAGGAGTCCAGGCTACCCGGTGCAGCCGAATGGGCACAGCTGGCACAACTGAGCTCTGAGCCTGGTGCATCTGCCCCAAGAGGTTGGTCGGGTCTCTCGGCTGAGGTCTAGGAGCAGAAAGCGTTTAACAAGGCAGCTTGGTGCCCAGCCGAGCCGAGCCAAGGAAAACGAGGCCAGAAGGGGACGGCTCAGCCCCTCACCCTGCCCTGCCTGCCTCGGACACTCTTTATTACACCCTCAAGATGTTTGCAGCTCCCTTTGGAATGTGCGTCAGCGTTAATCACGGGGCCGAGCCGGGGAGCCGAGTGAGGGGCGGGGGGCTCGCCTCCACTCACCACTCCATAAAGAACGTAACTGAGGCTCCCCGGTAGAGGAACAGCTCAGTGCCGCCAAGGAAAGTCCCTGCCTCTGGCAGCCAGACAAGCTGACAGCGGTGCCGGTTCGGTGACCGGCAGCCCCGTAGCAAGGCTGGAAATGTGACCCTGTGGCTCAGAAGGTTAAACCCGTGACACATCTCTGACATGTCTGACAATGAAACCCAGCCTTCCCGGGTCAGCCCCCAAGGAGGCGACCTCTGAACCAACAGGAGGTCGCATCTCATTAAAAACGTATCTGTCCAGTTCTGTATCGATGGCCTTTACTTGCTGTAATTAAAAAAAAATGGTAGTCCTAGAGCAATGTTCTCCTGGAGCAATGACCTGGCAGTCAGTATAGACTATGGCATAAATGTGATGTGTGTCCCAGCCAGCCAGGGCTTCATGAGGAACTGTCGGCTATGGAGGGCGAGCAAAGCGCAGAACTTGCACCGCAGCCTCCGCTGGAGCGAGCGGCTGGGGAAGGGAATCCAGCCAGAAGAAGAGATCTCACTGGCTGGGTGACTTTTGTCTGTTTCGTCTGCTCTGTGAGATCCCCCCACTTGGGCTGGGCCCCCACCCAGCCGTCGGCCTTAGAGGCCCAGAAAGCTCAGTTTTAGGAAGATCACATTTTTGGCCAGATAGAGGCAGCGGGAGGGAAACAAATTTCCTGGCTGTGGCATCTTCAGGAGATGGTGCCTCGTCACGGTGACATCCTGGGGGTCTAACCAATATAAAGGCAGTGAATTAAAGTCAGCTGCAGTCTGATCAGCTGGGTCAATCCAATGTCACAAGGGGTCCTTCACCCCACAGTGAGCTGCTCCCTACATGACAGGCAGGGGCGGCTCTAGAAAT
This sequence comes from Mauremys reevesii, assembly GCF_016161935.1. Classification (NCBI taxonomy): domain Eukaryota; kingdom Metazoa; phylum Chordata; order Testudines; family Geoemydidae; genus Mauremys; species Mauremys reevesii. The sequence continues at coordinate 42,301,450 of NC_052637.1, read as the reverse complement.
TACGCTGCCCCAAGCAGGGCGGCGCGCTCGCCGCCCTTCCCCGGTCCCGCGGCCGGGGCAGAAGTGTCTGCGGCGGGTGCGCTGGTTCCGCGGCTCCGGTGGAGCATCCGCAGGCATGCCTGTGGGAGCTCCGTCCGAGCCGCGGGACCAGCGCACCCGCCGCAGTCATGCCTGCGGGAGTGCAAGCGGAGCCGCGGGAAGAGGGGATCCTCCGCAGTCATGCCTGCGGCAGGTCCGCTCATCCCGGGGCTCCGGTGGACCTCCCGCAGGCATGACTGCGGCAGGTCCGCCGGAGCCAAATGCCGCCCTGCAGGGACAATGCTGCCCCACGCGCCTGCTTGGCGCGCTGGGGTCTGGAGCCGGCCCTGATGACAGGAATGAGAGTTAAATTGGGAAGGCCAAATTCTTGCTAAAGCCTAATCCTGCAGGGAGCGCCGCTGTACTGGGCCCATCAAGGTCAGTGAGCGCTGCGGGGTCTGCGACGGCAGAGTTCATTGCAGGACCCTTGGTCCCTGACTGCACTAGGAGTTTGCCAAAGGACGGACTTGATCTGTGCACTGGTTAAGGGCCCTGGGCTCTGGCTCAAAGTCTGGTCCGAGTTTTAAAATGACCTCAGTTCGGAAAGCTGTTCTTTGGCTGGGCGCATTGTAGGGTGGGAGATCTGCAAGGTGGTTGCCCATCTCCCTGCTGCACGTCACGCCTACACAGGGTGGCCCCTTTCTGGAGCGGCTGGAACGCTGTGAGGGTCTCGGTGGAATGACTTTGCAAGCTAAGGCAGCCCACGTCTCGCTACTGGTTTTTAGTAGCGTCTCTGTCGGGAAAAGTCCTTTCGTGCTAAATGTTCAGAGTCAGAACCTGGTTTGCAGTGAGCAATTCCAGGTGCAAACAGAGACCTGAGCATACAACTGAAAATGAGCTTGTGCTTAGTTCATGCACTGTGGGCAAAACTCCACTTGGGCAGAGGCCTAGGCATCAATTAGGTCCCACTCAAACCCCTCCAGGTGTGCTCCGGGAGGGGAAATTGGACTGAGACCTTATTGAGGGGAGTGGGCCAGAAGCAGGCCCTCTGTGTTTAAAATAAGTGTCCAGGGTGTTTTGCTCTTGAGGATACTTCTAAACATCCTCTTGTTTCATGGCTTTTGTGCTGCAAATTGCTGCTAAGGAACAGCTCCAGCCAGCACCCAGACTCCAGGCAGTGCTAGGGAACAGGAGGTATTTCGCTTTGCATTCCTTGCAGAGTTAAGGAATCAAATATTTTCCTGGGGCAAGATTCTCAGGAGTGACTGAGGACTGCAGAGGCCTCCATTCCTGGGGCCTCCTCTTGAGACCTTTCAAAGGGACCCAATTTTCAGAAAGTGCTGAGCATGGACCTCCGGAAACCAGGCTCTTTTCAGGCGTCCCAAACGAGCTCTTTGAAAGTGAGACACCCCAAATTATGAGTCACCTCTGATTGCAACGGCTCTTGGCTAGGGGTGGTATGCCTCACTGGAGCAGGCTGAAATTTACTGCTTCCCAAACAGCTAGAACATTATCAAGACACATTGAGTGAGCGCATGCCACGCATGGCTGCCTAGGGCACTTGTATGGCCCAGGCAAAGCTAATGCTCCCTAGGATCGCGTCTGTAAATTACTGCTCTTTGAAATGAGCCCGTTGCTAAAAAGGTGAAGGTCAATGTAATTTTTACCACTATGGGCGAAGCCTGACTCCTGTGTTTGACTTTTCAAATCCCCTTCAGCGCTCTAGAATGGTCGGTGTCAAAGCCAGGCCTACACCTCATTCTGCGCCGAGGGCCAGCAAGGCATTCCCATTCATGTATGCAAATCTGCAAGTGGTGAGACATTGTTTGCTGATCTGCGGGGGCCTCCCTTTCTCCTAATCCAAGCCCGGAGAAGTGTCACGACAGCCCCACTCGGAATGACAAGAGAGCTCCCTGCCTGCCTTTCTACAGAATGCCTGTGTCCATGCATGGGGGGGTTATTCTGAATATCTCACTACTATGCCAATGAATGTAGCAGGACTCGGGATTGGTTCCCATCATGTTGCCTCCCCCTGCTCTGATCAGGGCTAGACAGCACAGAGGTAAAAGCGTTCATGACCATTGGTGCCTGTACCGCTGCCATGGGGCCGCATGAAGACTAGGCCAGGAAAGCCTGGAGGCAGCTTGCCCAGCGAGTCGCTTTAAAGCGCATGGAATTCACCCGCACGCTGCAAAATCACCGCAGCGAAACCAGGCCTAAGGTGACACGTGGCGTCCTCTGGTCAGGGCCCCGGGATGGAAGCGTAGCCTGGTAATGCACTACGAGCCATTCTGGGTTTGAAGTGCAGCCACCAGTGTACAGGGGATTTCTAGCACATGCTTCTGAGGTCACCTGACGCCACCGCCCAGAGTGCAGGTGTGGGGATACAGGGCAGGAAGAGCTGCAATCAGATCAATACATGAATTCAACAAACAGCCTCTTGCAGGTGCTGAATGACAGAAGCAGCAAATCGACGGAGCGCCTTCACCTGTGTGTTTGTGTGTGTGAGAGAAGGAGAGATACGTCCACTGGGGAATTGGTCAAGGAGTCTTGGCGCAAGGCAGGGCTGTGGTGACAACACTGGGTGCTGTAGCCTTGCCACAGTAGCTAATCAAGGTGGCATCAGAAGGACTAAAGTGTGTAAATTCTTTCCTGATAAGATCCCCAACCAGGAGAGAGTCAGGTGCTCACTGGGTCCTGAATTATCCCCCAGGAATCAGGATGCGGAACTCCCCTCTCCCCTAAGCTGCTACCGGCTCAGTCTCCAGGGTGCAGCACCTGGCTTGGGAGATGTCTGGCATGGGGCTGAGGGCCTGGAGCCTTAGGAAAGGCAAGTGTGGAACCCCCCAGCCCCTGGTGACCTGTAGCAGGCAGGGGACGTGGTAGGAAAGATTTTACACCCTGCCTGGCTCATGACCACAAGCTCAGGCCCTGAGCAGAGTGAGGTGGAATCCTGCCCCCCTGGGAGTCCACTGGATGTTGTGCCATTCATTCGAATGGGGCCAGAATTGTGCCCCTGGTCTTTGTCTGTATGAACTGCCGCTGAAGCCTGCAGGTGGGAGTGCCTGCCTGGGGGATGCAAGCTGCAGTGCAAGAGGAGGCGGAAGGAGCGAGAGGGACAGGAGACACAAAAAGAGATGTAGCAAAAAATCCCAGAGTCAGCAGTTTGCATTTAACTCAGGGGCAAAACTGAAATTGACACTGATGGGAAAAATTGCCCCGTGGCATTGGGAAGAAAAGCCCCTCTGTTTCGTGGCTCTACAAGTGAAAACCTTTTGATGTTGCAGAATATAATTAATGTCATATTGTCTGAGCTGGTGATAAATCACGACGTAGATATAGAGATTTCAAGGTCCAGCACTGAAGAGTCAGGCTCCCCTGGCCCATCAGAGCTACTGCTAGAAGACAGCACCTTCTCCACCTCCATTCTTCTGTCACCTGGCTTTCCTTGCAGGGATCCCATCACCCGCCCGCCCACCCACCCGCGGACCTGTCTGTGCCTGCAGAGCTGCAGATCCCTGCAGTGCTCCACTGGATCCTTTCACGCTCTGGTTCCAGATCATGCATCTCCCCAGGTTACACGGCCCTGCCCCTGGGTTTAACTTTGGGATTCTCATACCTGCATCTCACTATCCCTGTGGGAAAGGGTCCCTGACTCTCTGAGACCTTCTTCTCCACAGCACGCACCCCAATCTTTGAGGCCTCCCCACTGGGTAGCACCCTCCCAGCCAGGGCCATCAAGACAGGCCGCCAAGCCTCCCCCCCGCGAAGGTTTCAACCAGGTGGAGTGAGTCTGAGCACAGCACTGTGGGATGGGGCAGCGCACTGGGGTCTCTAGATTTCCTTGTGATACTGTTGCTTCCTTTTTTTTTTTTTCTGCTTGGGGCGGCAAAAACCCTGGAGCCAGCCCTGTCTTCTCCCCCTCCTCAGGGAGGGAGGGACAGATCTCCTCAGTGCTTTCTTCCCCCTGCAGCTCCAGGGTCTCCCTCCCCCAGGGCAGTGCAGAGAATTAATCATTAGTCCCCAAATCCCACATGCCTCCCGATATCACCCCGCTACGTTCAGACCTGCCTCTGCCTTAAACGTCAGAAATGGACAAGGGGGCTCTGGGCTAGACCCACAAGAGGCGGCTACACTGCTGACATCAGCATTGTTGTGTCCACTTATGCCGGGTCGGTGTTTGGTCGTCTCTGGCAGCCCCAGAGCTCAGCATGCCTGTGTCTGGAGAGACTGCCCCAAATGCAGGCTCATTTGCCTACCACGATAGCCCAGAGTTCTCCTCCATCACTAACAGCTGAACCTGACCAGATGGCAGATGCTCTTCAGTGAATTCAGGTACCAGGCAACTGGGTTAGCAGGATGGTGACTGTGACGAAAGCAATAGCAGAAGGACTTGTATAGCGCCAAGAGATCTGAATGAGGCCCCCTGATAGGAGCAGCGCTCCGTTATTTAGACGGTGAGTTCTTCAGGGTTCTGACTATGTCTTTATGCATCCCCTAGCGCAATGGGGCCCTGACCTTGGTTGGGAGCTGCAGGTGCCAGGGGAACAAGAATCATAATCAATGCCGATGAGCTGGTGGGAAGATGAACTCTCGTTAGCGTGTTACTGTCTTACTGGGCTTTTTGTCGGAGCTGTTGCACAACACATCAAGTAGCTGGGTAAGACACTGTCAGTCGCGTTTTGCTGGCCAGGGAATTCCAGGTGAGTTAGTAACTGATAATGGCTCACAATTAATGAGTGGCTCATTGTGGTAATTCGCTTTGATATTTCGGTTCTGGAATGTGAGGCTGAGCCCTCCTGACTGTGCACAGTCAAATGGGTTAGCAAAAAAAATCAGTACAAATAGCAAAGAACTTGCCAAAATAAAAACTCCCACTGGATTCAAGGGATCCATCCTCACATGGCTGGAATATCGCAGCACGTGCAAAATGCAGTGTCAGGCTCAACAACACAAACTCATCGGGAGAAAGACAGAAATCTTGGTGCTGAGACCTAACGAATTTCCTGAGTCTAGCACAATTAACCCTGATGTAACTACAAAATTGCTGGATGGCAGGAAACTAGAATAGAAGAAATGCTATAGGCAGAATGCCAAACAGTTACCCCCGTGCAATGGGAGAGGATGTCAGAGCAGGATGCCTGGGTGCTAGTCCTAGCTCTGGGACCAGTTCTGTCCTTGCACCATCCCTTTGGGAGGAGTAACATACCACTCAACCTGAGTACGGATGGGTGAAATTGGGCACTCAGCAATCTTGGGTATGTCTCTTCACCCGCCTGTGTCTTGGATCCCCCCTCTACCCTTTGGGATTCTGATAATATCTAACTCACCAGGCTCTTACCAGGGGAGCTTTGAGCACCTGGCCAGAATGGTGCTGCTTCCCTGCGGCACTGGCTGCTCTTCTTTTTATTTTGATCAGGGCCCCCGATTAACTTTTTCTGAATCCACCAATCAATGAAAGAAGGTAGAACCTGAGCCCTGCTAGCAAATGAAAAACCAACTTATGGCTATGACCCTACCAAATTCACTGTCCATTTTGGTCAGTTTCATGGTCATAGGACTTTAAAAATAATCAATTTCATGATTTCAGCTATTTAAATCTGAAATTTCACAGTGTTGTAATTGTAGGGATCCTGACTCAGAAAGGAGTTGGGGGGGGGTGCAAGATTATTGTAGGGGGGGTGTAATACTGCTACCCTTACTTCTGTGCTACTGCTGCCGGCGGCACTGCCTGTAGACATGGGCAGCTGGAGAGCGGTGGCTGCTGGCCAGGAGCCCAGCTCTGAAGGCAGAGCTGCTGCCAGCAACAGCAGGGCAGAAGTAAGGATGGCCTGGTATGGTATTGCCACCTTTACTTCTGCATTGCTGCCTGCAGAGCTGGGCCCTCAGTCAGCAGCCACCACTCTCCGGCCACCCAGCTCTGAAGGCAGCAGCGCAGAATTCAGAGTGGTGTGGTATGGTGTTGTCAGCCTTCCTTCTGTGCTGCTGCTGGTGGGGTGCTGCCTTCAGAGCTGGGCACCCGGCCAACAGCCGCTGCTCTCCGACTGCCCAGCTCAGTAAGGGTGGCAATACCATGACCTGCCTAAAATAACCTTGTGCCCCCCTGCAACTCCCTTTTGGGTCAGGACTCTGGTCTCCCCCCGTGAAATCTGTATAGTATAGAGTAAAAGCCCACAAAATACCAGATTTCACGGGGGGAGACCAGATTTCACAGTCCGTGACATGTTTTTCATGGCCATGAATTTGGTAGGGCCCTAGTTATGGAATAGACTTTCCCCTTCCCATGGCTTTAACACTACCCTTCGCCAGGAGCCTTTGCAAAACCCCTCCTTGAGAAAGCGTTCCTGTGTCTTTCTACCTTCCATCCCACCCCTCCGCCCCACAAACAAAAAGTGCTGGTTGTTTGCACTGCCAAATTCTTCCTTTGCAAATGAAGGTCTGAACATGTTTCATTTCACTGACTGGCCTTTATCCCCCACTCAGACTTGGGAACTTTGTGCATAATTAGGTACGTTTCCCCTTCCCGCCCCAAAAAGGCATTTTCCTTCCAGAAAACATTATTTGTCGTTATGCAGACAGTCTCATGTGCGTGCACACGGCGTCAGATGCACATGGTCCAGGGGCTGAGTCTTGCGCCCGGCACCCTCCCTCATCGCTCACACCTGGGGAAATGGAATGCAAAGTGGGTGCACTGATTTGCACAGATGTAAATAGGGATGTGTGGGGTGAGGCCCTGGTGAAGGCAATCCGATTGGGAAGAGGGCGATTCTGAAAACATCTTCAACCCCCTTCACTTTAGCCTCTGGGAAGGAAGCCTCTATCATAAAGGGGATACAACCAATGAGAAGAGGCTGGGGGTGGGGAGAGAAGGCAGTAAGCAACAGGAGAGGGTGTCACTTCGGGGAACCCTGCTGTTTACTGCAGAGATCTACTTGTGTTGTTTTGATGTGTATCTTTTGTGTTAGTTACATTAGTTTCCTTTTGATCCCCGCCATGGCCCTGCTCCGGAGCCGAGAGGCTACAGAGATTGGGGCTGCAGATCAGCTCCGGGTTTTCCTTCTCCCAGCACAGCACAGGGTGCCTAGGCCAAGGTCACCCAGCAGAAATGAGTGCAGCTCAGCGCCTGTGGAAAGAGGATTTGAGAACAGGCTTTGTGTTTTCTTTCCTTTGTCAGAGCAGGGGCTGCCAGGCGATGACACACATCCATTCCTCCCTGCCACCTGTTTGCCAGCCACCCCCAAAGTCCTCGGAGCAGAGGGAAGCCCCAACAGCTACGCCAGGCAGTGAGACGGGGACCTGCCCAGATCGCACTGTGCATGGAGATTTGTGTACAGAGAAGAGATGCGGTGGGCGTTCGGCACTTTGGAAATGTGACAGACAGAGAGAGCCGTCAGCTCCGACGGGTCACAGCAGCAGCATTGTTGCTACTTTGGATCCTTTAAGAGTGAAGGAAGAACATGCATGTCAGGAAGAGGAAATGCCACGGGCTGAATGTTCCGACCCTTTACAATGCACTGCAATCCAGCCCTCCTGCTTTCTCACCAGGTGCCTTTGATCTACCCTCACCCCCAGAAACAAATGGAGGTGTCTCTTGAACTCATTTGTAGTCCTGGCTTTCAAGCATCTTCAGCTCTGTGTTTCCGCTTAGCCCTTTGGGCTGAGTCAGTGCAGTTCATGCGGAGACATTAGCAGATAGCACTTTATCTTCCCAACCTCATGTATCTGCTCTGCTCCTTCGGAAGGGGAACGTGGCTCAGTTTCGAAATGAAAAGGGCCTGAGCAGGAATCAGGGACATTAGCCTCACTCCGCAGCGCAGCACTCAACCTTCCGAGACCTGCTGGGGCAACTCTGACCTTTCCGATGTCTGATGGAGACGCACTGCAAGGGACACAACCAAAAAATGGCCTGGGAGGAGAGCAGAGGAGAGAGCTGGCCATGACGCCAGCGTTGCTGCTTTAATGGCTAGAAACTTTTCTATAACCTGCTTTCCTGATTCAGCATTTCTGCCATGTGTAATTTATAGTCATGTCCAGTGAGACAGCTGCAGCTTTACACGGGACACGGGCAAATTTGGGTCTAAAATGAGTGATCTGCCTTGTCATGAGGGAGGGGGTGGTGAAGTCTGTTCCAGAGAACATTGCATTAGCTGCTCTCCGGTACATCTGGCTGGGCGATTTCTATAATCACAGTGCTACGACCAACCATTAGAATTTAGTTTAGATTCTAATAACAGGCTGTGGTTCTGAAGCACGAGGTCTGTTGCTAGAAAGGGCTCCGGCTTGTCGTATAATTGCCTTTGCAGTGCATCTCCTTTCCCGTCGGAGCCCAGCAATGGCAGCTCTCGCGAATGCGCTCGGGATATGTGACGGGACTGTGTGGCATTGCCACAAGTTTCTGTTTGATCTTGTTAGACGTACTTGGCGTCACATGCCTATTCAACCCCGGCTAATACAGCACCATAGAAAAAGTCTCACGTTAACGACTTTTGTCACAAAAGTCATTAACATAATAGGACTTCCACATCAAAATTGAATATTAATACTACACCAGGCTGCGGCAGTAAGAAGGATAATTGCTCTAATACATTTTCCAGTAGGATTTTCGCATCATAGTAGCAATTGCATTAGCAAAACCGATTATTAACACATCTGATACAATGGAAAGGGCTCATAGGAGTTAAGTTGGTTGCTTTTTTCTCAGGACTACAGCCTGAGCGGTTGAGCTGTGTCTCTCCCCTTCACCTCTCCCCAAAAGAAAAATACCCACCACCCAAACCCCAGACCCAGCCAGAATGGATGCTACAAGCCATGGGAAGCAGGCAGCCATCTGGAAATGTTTATGGACAGTTAGGAGATTGGGGGCCTGATCCAAAGTTGGTCAAGAGAAAAATTCCCCTTCACTTCTGTGGGCACTGGCTCAGGTCCCGGGGTGTGAGTATTCGCAGCAGCAGCAGCAGCAGGGACGTTTTGCTGTTCCAGAGACGGCTGAGTGACAGGTCACTTGTGTTATGTACAACACACTGGATTGCCAGTGCACACACCACATGCAACAGGTTCGGGTTGCTTTCCTGCAGCCCCTCCCTGGGCTAACCAGTGAACTCAATGCAGGGTGGCAGAGCATCGATAACCATCGATACACATCTCACTTTCTCACGCAGTATTGGAACTGTAGAAGGTGGCGGGGGGGGGGGGGGCCGGCGTTCTCTTGCCTTTCATGAGTTTCATGCAGCTTTCCTGGATCTACTCAGTCACAGCTACCAGCAGGGGCGGCTCCAGGCCCCAGCACGCCAAGCACGTGCTTGGGGCGGCAAGCCACGGGGGGCGCTCTGCCAGTCGCCGCGAGGACGGCAGGCAGGCTGCCTTCGGCGGCTTGCCTGCAGAGGGTCCGCTGGTCCCGTGGCTTTGGAGGACCTCCCGCAGGCGTGCTGCCAAATCCGTGGGACCAGCGGACCCTCTGCAGGCAAGCCACCGAAGGCAGCCTGCCTGCCGTGCTTGGGGCGGCAAAATGCCTAGAGCCGCCCCTGGCTACCAGGGTGAGTCTTTCATTGGCCTTTGGAATGCATTGGATTGCACCTGATGCCTTAGATGTGTGTGTACGTAAGAGGGGGAAACTGAGAAAGAGAGAGATCTTGGGGGGAAAGAGGACAGCAAATTAGACATGTCGTTGCAATGTGATTTGTCAACAAAACAACTAGGCCATTGCAGCTCTGAGCTGCGTAATGAGAGACATCACCTCCCTGGAAAGAAAGGGAAAATGTCTCTCGTGTGTCCCCACCTGGGATATCACCACAGCTGAGAAAGCTGTAGATCCAGGATTAGAAACCAGCCCTCCTGATTCCCAGCCATGTGCTTTCAACACCAGAACACGCGTCCTCTATTGCTCCTCATGGGCTCCCTCCTGATCTTTGTCAGCCCGGATGGAAAACGCATCCTAGAGAGGGTGGCTTAGTCAGATGAGCACCAGCCTACAGGATTCTCTAGAAGCATAGGTCCAAACCTAGGGTCTGCTCACCCCTCCTTCTTTCTTCAGGGACTACATCAAGGAGCACACAGCTCACTCAGTGAGGGCGTTGGGGGAAGGCCTTACAACCAGGCCCTGTCTCTTGTGCATGGACGTCAAAGATTCTGCAGCAGGTCCCTGGTGTCCTTGACTCAAACTCCCCTCCTCCAAATGTGGGGCTGTTTTGTCCACTTCCCGCCCACCCTGCACCTGAGAGATGGCAGAATATACGTGGCTTGGTCGCAGTATTGTACATGTAGAGATCTACATGGGGTATGTACCTGTGTAGTGGGGATAAAGCGAGAGATAGATCAGTGGTTCTTAAACTTTTGCACTGGTCACCCCTTTCACACCGAAAGCCTCTGAGTACAACTCCCCCTTATAAATTTAAAACACGTTTTTATATATTTAACACCATTATAAATGCTGGAGGTGAAGTGGGGTTTGGGGTGGAGGCTGACAGCTCGTGACCCCCCCCCTGTAATAACCTCGCGACCCCCTGAGGGGTCATGACCCCCAGTTTGAGAATCCCTGAGCTAGACAGATAGATAGATAACTTTGCTACACTAGAGTGGAGCAGAATAGAGGCCATTCCATGCACGGGGGCTGCCTTGAGGAAAACACAGCGATGGGCATGACAGGGTGGTGGAGGGGATGCGATGGAAGGTGAGGTCTGAAATGTTGGCTGAGGGGAGATGTGCAGGGCCAGGAAGGCGTGACACGCCCATGCTGCACAGTGAGACTACAGTCTTCCATACTAAGTGCATTGATCAATGATGACCACAGACCCCCTCGGTGTGGGGCAGGACAGAGGAATGGAGAGGAATCCACACTCCCCTTGGGTGGGTGAAGGGATCAGAGTGTGTCACCGGGTTACATATTTTGAATACTAATCTGATTACTTGCAACTAGTTACTGTCACTCTAATCACCTGCTCAACAGCCCCAGGGAGCAGCATTGTGCTCAGGACTCACCATGGCCTCCAGTCCCGTGAAGGGTCAATAGGACCCTTGATCACACATAGCCCTGGGCACAGAGATAAAACTCCTTCATTCTGTGAAGCTGAAATTAGTGGGAAGCCTGAACGCCAGGAGACCTGCCCTGCCCTTCCAGGCGCTGTGCAAACGAGAGGCTGATTGCTTACCACACCCCTGGCCTGGCTGGCCTTGCACTACTGGCTGAGGGGACTCATTGCTTTTTGGAGAGGCCCATGAAACTGCACCTTGGCATTCTTGCTCTCTTCTACCCCACCCCTCTGCCCCTGAGTTTCAATGTCCTCAGCTTCCCCTTTCTATGACACCTTCTTCTGAGCCTCCCTTCTTAGACTAGTGGCCAGGGCTCCGGTGAGGCCCCGGGGGAAGGAGACGTTTCCTATCACCTTTGAAAGAGACTAAACCAGGGGTCGGCAACCTATCAGAAGAGCTGTGCCGAGTCTTCATTTATTCACTCTAATTTAAGGTTTCGCGTGCCAGTCATACATTTTAACGTTTTTAGAAGGTCTCTTTCTATAAGTCTATAATATAGAACTAAACTATTGTTGTATGTAAAGTAAATAAGGTTTTTAAAATGTTTAAGAAGCTTCATTTAAAACTAAATTAAAATGCAGAGCCCCCCGGACCAGTGGCCAGGACCTGGGCAGTGTGAGTGCCACTGAAAATCAGCTCACGTGCTGCCTTTGGCACCTGTGCCATAGGTTGCCTACCCCTGGACTAAACCCTGGTGGTGGAAAACTGAGGAAACATCCAGAGCAGAAACTCACTCAGTGTTGCAGACCAGCAGATTTGCAAATTGGCCAGTAAGCACAATGAGAATAATTTAAAAAGCCTACAATAAAATAACCCAGGATACTGCATCCCAACCTCAGAATAAAAGTCACCCACGCTGAGTAATACCAGGCCTCACTACTATCAAGAGGAGAGGGCTAGCGAGTCAGATAAAATGCTTGGAGTTCTGAGACGGGCACATTTGGATTCTGCTCTGGATCCTTTCCTGGTGACTTGGCCTAACTCTGTGAAATCCTTGCTGAGAAGCAGGGTGACTGGCTGGGATGTTTTGTGAGAATTCCTTGGGGCTTGTGGATCAGCCAAGTGAGAATTAGAAAGGTTTGGTTGTGCTTATTGTTATTTCTATAGCTCTGCCTGGGCTGCGCGCTGGATGCTTTACAAGGGAGTACAAAGAGGAGGTCTCTGCCCCAAAGCAATTGTACTCTAACTAAATGTCTCTCAGTGTCCCTGCAATGACAGTAAACAACCCCCCTAAAGACTCAGGGCCTGATTCTTAGCTCAAGCTGCTTTCACACACTCTCACTTCACTGTCTTCAAGTTACTCCTTGTTTAGAGCCCTGTAAGTGAAATCAGAATCCAGATCTCACTTTTACTGTGATGCCACAAAAGGAAAATATATTTAATCTGCCAGATAATTTATTAATATATAAATAGAATAGAATTGTAATATAATTACTTATCATCAATTAATAAACTGCCAGATGCATCTATGTAGGCACAGGGGGCTGCCCTCCTGGGTCTGTTTGCAGGATTGGCACCAAAAGATTCCCTGTATGACCTTGTCTGTCTTTTCAACGTGTTTACTTGTGTCTCAGACGGCACCCAGTGTAGGGCCAGCACTTGATAGATAAACAATAAAATTGGCCCCGGGGTGTCTAGCAGGAAGTCCCATAGAAACGGGCCCCACAGGGGAAAAGTTTGCACTGTTGAAGTTGCACAGAGGGGTCCGAGGCAGCTTTCTGTACAAGCAGGGGGGAGAGGAAGGCTGTGGTGCCTGTGGGAAAGGCACCCAGCTGGGACTCAGTTGGATTCTTGGCCCTGGCACAGACTTCCTGTGTGCACTTGGGGAAGTCCCTTAGACTCCCTGCACCTGGATTGCCCATCCACTCAAGGGGATAATGCTGCCCATCTCCCACCATGTACCTGCCTTGTCTAGGCCCTGCTCCTGCAAATGACTCCTGGGCCTCCAGGGGGGTTAGTGGAGGGCCCTGGGTCGCTGAAGCTATGGCAGGATGGGGCGTCAGGCCTTTGTGGGCAGGGGCTGTGTGCCGCAGCCTGAAGCTCTCTTCCCTGGGCCTGGCATAGCTAAGTGGTGGGGGTGGGGCCGTTGTATCTGCCTCCATGTATGTGCAGCGCCCAGCACCACCCGATCTGGCCGCGGCCTCTAGGTGCTACAGGGCCGGCTGCCCTCAGTCCAGGAGGGGAGAGGGAGACCCTGGCAGGGCTGGCTCGGGCGGCTGGGGGTCACCGCCCCAGAGGGGCCGTGGCCTCCGCAGTGCCCTGCCAGGAGGAGCAGCCTAAGGAAGCCCCGGGAGGCCGAGGCGCGAAGCGAGCCCGGAGCCGCCAAGCCCGCCGGGCTCAGGGCACCGCTGGAGATCGCTGCGAGGGAAGGAAGGGGAAAACCCAGCCGCCCCCCGAGAGCAGGGAAAGAGCCGCCGGTGCAAAGCCAGCGCCCGCCTGCCCCGAGGGGAACCGGGGCGGGGAGGACTGTGCTGAGCCGCGCGCGGGGGGGTCCCGGCTGCCGCCTTCGCTTCTTCTTTTTGTGTGTGCAAGAGTCCGAGCAGCAAATCTCTGTTTCCTCCTCTTGTTTTGCGCGGTGCAATGTAGGGATTTCCTCTCCCCTCCCCCAGCCCGCTCGGCTGGTGCAGCTGCAGCAAGGACGTTACTCTGTCTGGATCCCAGCAGCTCCTGCCCGCTCCGAGTGCGAGGGCGCCAGCTCCGGCCTGGGGAGCCGAGGGGCATGTAGCCGGGGCCATGCACGTAGCAGCCTCCCCATTGGCATTGGCAAAGGCAGAGGCGCAGGAAGAAAAGGGAGCCCCGTTTGTCCGCGCAGCGGGCGAGGCAGGGCCCAGGAGCGGGCGGCTCCGCTTCTCTCCCGGGGCAGGAGGAACATGCGACTCGGCACTAGACAATCCAGAGCCCGTCAGGTGAGTCCCGTGCGCAGCGCCGTGCGCGGGTGTCCGGGCGGGGGGAGGTGGCAATGAATGAAAAGTCCCGCTCAGCTTTGCATGGGGGGGGGTGCGGTAGCACCCTGCCCCCCCCCCAGCCCCAGCAAAGGCAGCGACAATGGCGGGGGGGGGGGTCGATCCCGCTTCGCTCTCATCCATTTTCTGTTGAACGGCCCCCGGCTCCATTGTGGGGGAGCGGGGCGCGTCCCCCGCCATAAACCGGTGCTGCTGGAGGCTCCAGCCCCCCGGGCGCGCTAACTGACCGGCTTCACTCCACGCAGGCAGGTCGGGGACCCTGGCACCGGAGCAAAATCATAAAATAATCGCAAGCGCAGCCGGCCCCAGAACGCAGCGTCCAGCTCCGCGGTGGAAAAATCCGGGATCCGACACAACCCCCCCAACAGCAGCAGTTTCCGCTTTCGGGAGAGCGAGAGGACGCGTTAAAGCAACAGACCCCCCCATTACCCCGCATCCGAGGCGTGTTCCAGCGGCCCGCGCGGCACACTGGCTTCGGGGTCTCCGGGAGCCCCGGTCTCTGCCCTGCACTGGATTCGGGCTTGTCCCGCAGCTCCGGCCCGGGAGGCGGCGGCCTGGCGGTAGGTGCTTCGGGCTTGTTTGCCTTTTTCAGTCTTATGTTTTTCAGTCTTTTCCCCGGATTTTCCCTCCCCCCCCCTCCATTAATTCCTCAGCGAACGGAGCTTTAATTCCAGAGGGAAACTGGCCTCCTCGCCCTGGTCTGTTCTGCATCCACCCCCCTCCCGGTGCAATTCAAGGAGCTTTCATGGCAATTCCACCCCCCCCCCGAGCACACAACAAAGGGGGTTAAACCCACCCCGCTTGCTCGGCTGCGTCCCCCCGTGTAGTCAGGGAGCGGAGCGGTGTGTTGTTTACTAACTTTGCGTTCGGCCGAGCGGCATAAGTGCAGCCAGAATCCGATCCATTGCAGCTCAGGGCCAGGCCGAGCCGGCCCGTGGCTCTCGGGTCCAGCGGCTCACAAATAAATCGCTTCTGCTTTCAGAAAACCGCAACGGTTCAGCCGCCGAACGAGCCTGGGCCCAACCTAACCTTTGTCTGTAGAACGCAGTTGACATTTGGGGTTTTTAGCCCTGCAGTCTGGCCTAGAGAGTCTCGTTTGCAAGGTGCAGGCTGGGCTTACAGCAAAACTCACCGCGGACATTTTTTGTTAAGAGACGAGAGAATTTTTTTTCTTCTTCTGCAAATAAAATTCCTGGCTCGGATTTTTAATTCTCCATTTGATTATTTTTTTAAATAATTATTTTCGTCTTTGTACTTTTAAAAGCCCAACAAGACTTTGCAAAAATAAATCGATAGAGCAAAATAGATCGTGTCTCCAGGTTTCCTTTGCAAATAGATTTACAGCGAACAAGGAAAACACGAGGGAGGCACGGCTAGTGCTACAGATTGTATTTAATGGTTGCACTCGAAAACAGCCAGGACGGGTTAAACCCGGCGTCACACAAACACAACTCTACACTGGACCTGTACAATCTGCAGTTTAAATGTAGCAATCTTTGCACCGCTCTTTTTAAGCTCCAAATGTACTGGCTAAATAGCTGCTTTATAGCCAAGGAAAAACCCAGCTTTGCTTCTGTCCAACACTGGAAAGCGAATTACAAATAAATACAATTATTTGCGCTTTTAACATAACATAAACTTACCGTCCAGGCGGGACTAACATTACTTAGAAAAAGGAAGAAGTAAAATAGGATGATTCTGCTTTCCTGGGCGCCCTAAAAATCCCGCCCCAACTCCCCCGTCTTTTGTTTCTGTTTTCTTGAAGGAAACTGATCGCTGGAATCTGCCACGAAAGTTTATATCGATGTCCTGCAAATTCAGTGTAGAAAGTATATTTGTGCTAGTAAACAATGGATTCATGTAACGATTTTTAATTAAAGTGATCGACTTTTCTGTTAACAAAAGCGGTAGTGAAAGCTCCGGGTTCGGCTCACGGGAAGCGACCCCGGCTTGATTCACACACCCGCCGCCTCTTCCTCGAGCGGCGGCTGGTGCATTTCGAGAGGGGTCGGTTAGACTCGGTATTTTTAGCGTTTGTTTCTCCCCCTTTGTTCGGTGCAATTCGGTTGCAAAGCGAGGGAAGGAGACTCGGCCCCGGCTGGTTAAGAAACACGCGGCAGGCTCGGTTCTCTGGGCCTTTGTTGTTGTTTTGGTTTGGGGTTTTTTTGGTGGTTTTAAGCCGAGAAACGAGACATGACATTTGAGGGCGTTTAGAAAAGCACCGAGGGGCTGGGGGCTGGTTCAGGCCGGGCCAGGCCCGGCGGGTGCCTCTGGACTAACGGACCCAACGCGGGGTTTCTGTGCCGGGGGAACCCGAGCCCCGGCTCGCAGCCCCTTTGCGCTGCGGGTGGGAAGGCCCGGAAATGGAGCGGGGAGGAGGAGGACGGAGGAGGCCGGGGCAGAGCGGGGACGGGCAGGGAAGATGGCCGGCGGGGCGAGGGCAGCGAGCCGGGGGTCCCTGGTTCTGCCTCGCCGGGGAAGCGGCTCCGCGGCCGGAGAGGAAGTGGCGCCTGCAGCCGACACGGCTCCGGCCTGGCCCGCGCGGTTCCTTGCAAGTTTCCCAACAAAACGCGGGGCTCGGAGGAGGCTCCAGCGGGGCGCGGAAAGCGCAGCGCCAGGCTCCGCGAGGAGCTCCCGGGCTGCCAGAGGGGCAGGAACCCGCTTGGGGATGCGCAGAGCTCGCTGGGGGGGGGTGATTCTCCCGGCCCCAGTTTTCGGGGCTGTGACAGAAACAAGCCAAGGCAAAGCTCCCCTGGGCGAGCCTGCCCGTGCTAGCAGCGGGGCCCGGGCGGGCAGGGCTGGGGGGAGAAGGAGGCTCAAGCGAGAGAGCAGCCGCGCTCGGCTTCCCTAAAAGCATTTCTTCCTCTTGGTTGTGGTTTTAAAAAGCCATTCATAATTGATGCGCAGCCTGGCCCCCCGCGCGGCCGCTGGGTGCGGGCGTGTGTGTCTGTCCCGCCAGCTCTTAGCCTTTTCACCAGGCCGTGCAAATCAGAGCCGCTGTGACACACACACACAGTCGCTGTTACACAGACACACACACAGAGTCACTGTTACACACACACAGTCGCTGTTACACAGACACACACACAGAGTCACTGTGACACACACACACAGTCGCTGTTACACAGACACACACACAGAGCCACTGTTACACAGACACACACACAGAGCCACTGTTACACACACACAGACACACACACAGACACAGATTTCAGAGTAGCAGCAGTGTTAGTCTGTATCCGCAAAAAAAACAGGAGTACTTGTGGCACCTTAAAGACTAACAAATTTATTTAAGCATGAGCTTTCCTGAGATGCATCCGAAGAAGTGAGCTGCAGCTCACGAAAGCTCATGCTAAAATAAATTTGTTAGTCTTTAAGGTGCCACAAGTACTCCTGGTTTTTTTACACACACACAGTCGCTGTTACACAGACACACACACACACAGAGTCGCTGTTACACACACAGAGACACACACACAGTTGCTGTTACACAGACACACACACAGAGTCACTGTTACACACACACAGTTACACCCCCCCCACACACACACTTTCCAATGGTGTGTGAGCAGATAGGTCAGGAGGGGGCTTCCTAGTCCTGGCTCCCCCCCAAGCCCTGCCTGTATTTCCCCCCCCCCACCGGCCTGGGGGGGCCGCTAAAAGTCCAAAACAAAAGCATTTAAAGAGGAGCAGGGAGCTCCGGCCCTTCTCTGGGCTGTAAGTCCATCAAGGCTTCCCAGCCCTGGGCTGCCTAGGTCTGGTTTGCATTGAGGGGATAGGCTGCTCGCTAGCCCCCACCCCTCTCGGGCCCTCTCTGGCTTTTCAATGGGGATTCTGGATCCTGGCCTCTCTCTTTGCTCCCACTTGCAGTGGGAGATGGAGCAGGAGGCAGCGTTAACTCCCTGCAACCACCTTAGCGAGAAACACTGGGCAAAAATGGGGGTGGAGGGTGGGGGCTCCAGGTCCTTTTTCTTGATGACTTTGTGCTGGACTTGAGGCGGTGGGGGCAGCTGTGAATCCCCTCCCGGGGGGAAGAACAGGGCCTGTTGGGCCGAAGAATGTGAACCCCCAAGTGCAGGATCCGGGAGTCCACACTGGATTTGCTTTGTGCCACCAGGAACACACACACTGCCCAGAGCTCGCTCGCTCTCGCACACACACACACTGCCCAGAGCTCGCGCGCTCTCGCACACACACACACACACACACTGCCCAGAGCTCGCTCGCTCTCGCACACACACACACACTGCCCAGAGCTCGCTCGCTCTCGCACACACACACTGCCCAGAGCTCGCGCGCTCTCGCACACACACACACTGCCCAGAACTCGCGCGCTCTCTCGCATGCACACACACACACACACTGCCCAGAGCTCGCGCGCTCTCGCACACACACACACTGCCCAGAAGTCGCGCTCTCTCTCGCATGCACACACACACACACACACTGCCCAGAGCTCGCTCGCTCTCGCACACACACACACTGCCCAGAACTCGCGCGCTCTCTCGCATGCACACACACACACACACTGCCCAGAGCTCGCGCGCTCTCTCGCACACACACACACACACTGCCCAGAGCTCTCGCGCTCTCGCACACACACACACACACTGCCCAGAGCTCGCGCGCTCTCTCGCACACACACCCACCCCTGCCCTTTACACAACAATACAAAAAGTCAAACCTCAGCCAGCCAGACGGTCTCCCATTGGAAACCAAAGGAAAAGCCCCAGCACTTGGGCCCTGCACCCCGGGCCCTCCTCAGCCAACCCCCAGAGCCAGACTCCCTTTCCCAAGGGCCTGAGTTATTCCATCCCGCAGGCCCAGTGCACGCGCGCACACACACACGTCAAACACAGGCCCTAATGATCACTTAAGGTTGCTTTTGCAAATGCCGTTCGTGGGCCTGGCTGCCAGCTGCAGGATTCTGGCACTAATTGCGTGTTTATCAAAACATGCCCCCTTTTGACATGTCATAACATATTTGCGCAGAACGTGGTGTCCCCCTCCCTCCCCCAGCGTGGGTTCCCTTCTCTGTGCTGCGGGAGGGGGGCTGGGTGTGCAGGTAGCCAGGACTGGGGGTCCCCGGGCTGCCCTGCAAAGGGGTTTCCAGGTTCCGTAGGGACAAGGTGGATCTGGGAGCCTGTCACTGGGATTATTTATTGTCACTTTGCATCTAAAATCCAGCCCCCATGTGCTGGGGGCTTTCTCCCCATGGAAGATTCCACTGGCTCTGCTGCGTTTGCCACCCTCTTTCACTTCACCCCCTTCCTTCCCTTAATGCCCCCCTGCCCCTCCAGTGCCTGCGTCTCCTGCCTTTTCATAATAATTCCCAAACTCCGGAGTGAGGGGAAAGCCTTGGCCTTGGCGCCGGGTATTAAACTTGCTTGAATTTACCCCAGATGGTCGCTTCATTGAGACCCTCACACAACAAACACATGGAGTGGTGCGTTGGGGGGGTGAATGCACCGGGATAGATTTAGCTACACATTAGGATGCTGCATTTAACAGGGCATTAACTAAGCGTTTGGAAGTGGAAAAGCTCTGAGCTCCTAACCTAAAAACCTCTGCTCTGGGCTGATTGGACTCCAGGCCTTCATCTCAATGGGGGGTGGGGAGGATTCTCTCCACTCCAAGCTCCCCCCCCCCAGCTATAGTAAACAAGGGCACCATTTATGATGTGTGTGTGTATCTGGATATATAACACTGCACATGACTGTATATATTCGTGTGTGTACGCACTGAAATCCTGTTTGGGTTATAAAGGTTCATTGCATTTAAGCAAATATGCCCCTCAGTTGTGTTTCAATCCCTTCCTACAATGCAAAAAGCTTGTGAGGCAGCGGCCAGGTTTCTTTGGAGATTAAAAATGTGTTGCTGGCTTCAGTGCAGTGTCTGTCTATCTGTTTGTCTGTCTCCAGACACTTGAGCTAGGTAGATATATTCCATTAACAAATTTGTCAGTCTCCTGTACAAAGAGGGAGGCCAGGGCTCCTGGTTAGCTCTGGGGAGGCCAGAGGGATGTATTATTGCCTTGGCTATTGATGTTTATAGGCGATTGGCCAATAAATAGCCCGAACTGGTTTGGCTGGGAGGGGTGTCGGGATGCTCTCTGCCTTCTCCTCGCTGCTGTTCTCTCCAGGCCGAGCCCACTTGATCTATGCAGCCGGGGCGGGGTTCCACCCCCAAAAGGACCTGTTTCTACCCTGGATATTTTGCGTTTTTATCAACCGCTCCAAGCCCCAGGTCCCCTCCCCGGCTCTCAGTCTCAATGGCAACCAGACACCATAAATAACGCCCCTGCACAAGGTCTTCAGGCTTGTGTCTGTTGGCGTTTAGCAAAGGGGTGGGGGAAGCTCCTGCTCCTTGTCCCAGGGTCCCCAGGACATGGGCGTGGACGGGAATAACCCCATGCAGCACTTTGGGGCTAGCCCAATCTTCCTTCTGTTGGCCTGTCCGGGGAGGGGACACCCAGCCCTGGGGGGGGGGGGAATGACTAGGCAGATGACTCAGGCCACCCAGTTGGTTGATTCACCTGGCCCTGGCTGAGGCGCTTTGGGTAGGGAACAGGCGAAGGCAGGTGCCAGCTCCCGAAAGGAGGGGCAGAGACACTGGCCTGAGGGACAGGTGGAAACAAGGTACAGCCCTGTTTTGCTTGGAGGTCTTTTCCTGGGGTGCAGCATGCTGGGGCTTGTGTCTCCTCCTGTCTGCTCTGGGGAGACTGGAGCTTGGGCCATCGCCTGCCCTCCCAGCTCCCAAGGATAGGGGGCAGGGAGGGAGGCACTGGGGGGTTAGTAGCTCCCTGGGCAACCCCTCCCGGCCCCGTGGGGTATCTGGTGCTTCTAGGGTCCAGAGACCCTCTGCCACAGTCAGAGGGCAGCTTGCCCTGTGGCTTTTACCTTGTGCGGAGTTTGGCCTGGCTTTTGGGCCGGGCTAGATGAGACCCTCACCGAGGGACACGGTCTCCCAGATCCATAGGCCAGCCCCTGTGAAGTCTGGAGTGGGATGGGTCTTTCCCCAGCGGGCTCCGACCACGTGTTGTTTTGTTTTAAATCCCTAGCACTGGTCCCCACTGCCCCTGGGCAGCGATCTGGCTAAGGTGGGCAGTGCGTGTTGTGGGGCTGGAGATGGAGGGGCAGGACAGGGGTGGGTCGGTGCTTGTGCTCTGTGCGGAGGCAGCGACCCCCAGCAAAACGCCCTGACTCGTTCCCTCTGTGGGTTTGTGCTCCCCCCGCCCCGGTAGCCTGTTTTTGTAACAAGTAATGCAAAACAGAGCTTATTTTCAGGGAGATTGGCAGCAAGTCACAGCACGTGCTGACTCCCCCCCACCCCCGAAAAAAATATGTAAAGCTCGCGAGCCGGCTCCTGTGTTTACCGAGATCTCTGGGTTCGAGCAAATAAACCCGGCCGTGATGGAGGAGCTGAGTTATTTGATTGTTTGCGTTTTGATCGGAGCACGAGGGTTTTTTTCCAGGGGGGAGGGGCGGGGAATTTCGGTTTTTCCAAAGCGCTGGATCTGGGCCCTGGGGGAGGGACTGCTGCAAAGGCCGCTGCCCCCCCCCCCCCGGTGCCAGGAGCGTTTGGGTTTGAAGAATTAAGAGTCATTTTTTGTAGTCAAGAAATTGTTTCTAATTTGCTCTTTGACTAATGGCACTTGGAACAATGAGCCGGCCCCAAACAATTGCATTACTCAGAGGCGCCCAACATGCAATTACCCAAATGCAGAGATTTGCATCTTGCAGCCCTATTAGGCAATTATTTAGTGTGCTGGGTTAATCTACAATATTATTTAACGTACCGGGGCCCTTTCCCGTTCCGTTGCCAGATGGAGCGATATTCAATTGCAATATTTTAACCCGTTTCCCCAGAGCGGGGAGGTTGGCGGAGGGCTGAGAATTGCCAGTGATCGCAGATTCATTTGGACAGGAAAGGAAGCTGCTTTGCGAAAAGCCACTCGCCCGCCACTCCGGTTGGCTTAGGTGCGCGCTGCGCGGCGACCCAGGGGTCATGGCGAGGGCTCCTCGCACCCCTGCTACGGTCCCGCTCTGGGGGTTCGCAGGGGAGGAAGGGTCCATTTTCCAGCACACCCAGCTCCAACCCCGACCCCCTCCCCCATGCAGGAGAACGGGGCTGCGGACCAGGCCCTGTGCAGACAGGTTCGCTGCAGAGCGAAGGGACGAGTCTGACTTTCAATGTCCTGCCAAGCCTGGGGCAGCGCTCGGAGGCTGGGGCCGTGCCACAGATTTCCAATCGCGGGGCGGCGAGTGTCGACAAAGCCCGGTGATTGCAGCCCTTTCCCCGTCGGACTTTACCCAGCGCGGTGACCAGCAGAGGGGCTCCGGGGCGCCAGGATCCATTTGCAAAACACCGGGGGGGGGGCGGTTTGCAAAGCTCAGTGGAAGGCCGCTCTCCGAGCAGGGTAAATATTTAGCTCTGGTGCATTATCTGCGCTCGCTCTTGTCTAGAGGAAGCGTAAGATCCCAGCGCTTGGTTCCTGGTCAATGAAAACATTTGCTAGGTCTGGGCAGTTACAGACTCGGCCATCCGGGAAGCCTGCCCCGGCGCAGCTACTCCCCGCCCACCCCCAGCAGCCTCCTTCCCCTCGTGCCGAAAACACGGATCTATCCCCCCCCCCCCTTCGCCGACAGAGCCCGGCTTTGCCCCCCGTCCTGGCTGCGGCTATTGGGTGTCACAACTGCGGGGAAGGGATTGAAAAAACGATAGAAAAATCTATTGGTGAATCGATGATTAAAACAAAGGGCCTGTTTTATAGGCGGGGGCAAAATCCAGCCGGGTTAAGAGCAAAATCAACCCAGCGATGTTGGGGATCAGGACCAGAAACGGAAGAAGGGCCCTGGAGGTTCCCGCCTGGTACATTTCCGCGGGCCAAGCGCAGCTGCATTTCCAGTCGGGTTTGTGCATTGTTCGTTGGGATTGTGCCCCTGGTCAAACACAACTGACCCTTTAAAACAAAACCCCTCCCTTACTGGTCCAGTAAATAGCCCAACCTTTTCAGAGCTGAGGGATTTTGCAACCCTCGGCCTAAGCCGGTGACAAATGCCCCGCTCTGCTAGTTGCCTTTGGGTAGAAGATAGAAGGGAAGTGTCAATCAGAAACGCTTCAGTGATCAGGGACAATCCTCTTTGCAGGACTGGCCTTCCTCAAGAGCAATCAGTCACTCTGCATTAATTACCCTTCCATCCATTCCCCACGGCAGGGCAACCGCCGCTGCTCAGAGACCTGGCACATTCATGACATGGCACCACCTGAAAGAATGGAGCAATCCCCCCCCCGCCCCAAAAACAAAGAGTCCAGAAAGGAAAAGGACTTTAGGTCTTCAAATCCCTCACTCCCGCAGGCAGCCCCGAGAGCGTCTCAGCCCTGCTAACGTCTCCCCCCCTCCGCCCCATAGCACAGCAGTGTAGAAGCGACAGCAGCCAGCCAGAATGTGTATTTGATAATGTTCAACCGGGTTGTTTGTGTTGGTTTAAACGGCTCTCTCAGTACATTGCCTCTAACTCACTCTGCTAGGAACCGCCTGGAAGTTACAGGCTTGTGCTGCTAATTTAACCGGTGATATAATATCCTGAGCGCCAGATCAAGACACACACAGCCGGAGCCAGTCAATGCGTTGGAAACAGTGTTTTTCCATAGGAACTAGGAAGGCTGATTTGAGGTCTCGCTTTCAAAACTAGGAGCTCCTTAAAAAAAAAAAAAGACAACTTGGAAGTAACCAAAGGCCATTTCTCGTGCAGCGGGACGTGCGTGTGGATTTCAGGCAGTGATCTCCAGCGAAAGCAAAGACAAGCTCAGCCCCGCCGGAGCCCCGGGGAGCCGGCTGCGGGAGGCGCAGGGAAGGGTGAAATACACAGAACTTTGGCGGAGCTGACATGTAAGCGACACGGTGGGAAGTGCTGGGAGCCAGCCCGTGGGAAGAGCACCAGAGAGCAGCCTGTCCCCATGAGCTGTTATTTCGCAGCGGTTGGAGAATTCACCCCTGGAACGCGGCGCGCATCGTAGCTGCTGGGTCCCACACAGCACAGAGCGGGACACTGGCCTGCTTAGCAGCTGCCTGTTTTCTCCCTTTAAAACCCTGCCCCTGGGTAGCTTTGCGAAGAGGCCCGAGAGCCTGAGCTCGCTTCCGAGCTCAGCCACCCGCCAGCCCCGCGCTCTCCCGGCTCTGCCCTGTTCGGACTCGGGTTTTCTCCTTTCCGGCTGGGCTTTTCATTCCGGTTTCTTACAGCGGTGTTAGCCGCAGCAGCACGCCGGCCCCCGGCCCGCAAATCTCGCTTGTATCCCCGCGCAGCCCTGCAGTGCTTGGGGGAGGCAGCCGCTTCGGATCTCCGCGTGTGCCGGTGTCTCTGCCCGGCTCGGGCCCCCTTTCACCACGGAACCGCTTCGCAGCGCCGCAGCCGCGCCGACCCCTGGGCTTTGCCGCATTTTGTCGACCGGGGAAGTCTGCCTGGATCCGGCCGGGCTCTGCGAGGCGCCCCGGCTCTGCGCTCGGGAGGGATCGGGATTTCTGGCCTCTCCGATCTGCTCTCCCGCGCAGCCGGTCTGCGCCTCGGTCTTGTTCCTAATTCAATTTGCTCCTTCGCGTAATGAATAGCTCCCTGGTAATCGAATCTCCCGTACGAGTTATTCTGATTTATTCGGCGTTTTCAATCAATTACAGCCTGGCGTTTTTAAAAAATAATTTTAATCGCCCTTCCAGGGAATCGCCCCGGCCATTCGCCACCCCTCCCCAGCCTGCTAGCGGTGACATTGGCTGGTTTCTGTCCGGGTATCCTGGCGCCCCCCCGGATCCTGCGGCTGGGAATATCCCAACCCAGCGCTCTGGCAGGGAAACAAACTGACGCGCCTAATCTCATTAGCCCCCGCGGCTGATAATTGGGCTGAAATGTCTGGGAGCGCTGGGTGCCGGCTTTGGAAATGGGGGGTCCCTGCACGGATCGCCCCCTCCCAGCTGCCCAGGCTCCCACGGTTGGAATCGATAGCTCCGACCCTCCTTTCCCCAGCGCAGCCGTGGCAGGACCTCCCCCCTCGCCCCTCTTACCTAGTTACACCGCGGAGCAGCCATCCCCGTGCACCCCGCGCTCCGCTGCCCGGGGCTTGCGGCTGCTCCCCACACCCAGCCCGGCCCTGCACGCTGCAAACTTTCCGGATGCACCGGCGGATTCCCCCCTCCCCCGCCTCCCGCGCGCCCCCTGCAAGGGGAGGGGGCTGCCCCCGTGCGCCAAACCTGCATTGTTTGGGGAATCACTGAGTGGCGCAGTCCACTGCCCTGTCTCTGTCCCTTTGATCCTCTCACTCTTTGCTCCTCTTGGCTCCGGGGCCAGTGGGGTCTGCCTAGGGGCCTCCTGGAAACAGTCCCCATCTTATCTCCTTTCATCCAGCAGCCCCGGGCCGCCTTGAAACCGCGGGGCCAGTAATTGCTTTTTTCAGGCAGCCCAGTGCGGACTGGCTAACAGCCAATCAGCGCCTTGTTTACACTGGGTGATTGACAGCGGGCTGGCAGGCTGCCAACCAATCGTAGCCATCCGGTGGAGGGAGGGGGGAGTGAACACAAGGGGGGGGGAAGACTGAACGCTATGGGTTTAACCCCTGCGTTGCCAAAGGACAATCGAGCAAGGGAGAATCTGCATTTTCGTGTCTTGTTAGCGCCTCAAACCTCTCCCGAGGGGCAGGGCGGAGGCTGGGAGCTGCCGGTGGGGCTGTGGCAGGGCGCTGGGTGGACAGCACGTCCCCAGAGTGGTCGCCACCGCAGTGTTTATCCCGGGAACGCGGTGACTGGTGTCTGCCTTCGCTCCGGTTCGTCCCTTGTCGGGCGGGCGCGGGGCGTCTGGCGCTTTACAAACAACGCGGGGCCTTCCCAGCAACAGGCCAAGGGCGCAAGATCCTCACAAGGATCGCGGGGGTGGGGGGGTCTGTCTGACGCGAGTGTAATCCCCCCTCTGGCCCAGGGCTGGCAGGGTTTCGTGTGGCTGGGGAAGGGGGCGAGAGAGAACGCCTGGGAGCGAATAAAAGTCTCCTGCGGCTTCTCCAGAAAAAAAAGCCCAGCAGGGGCCTGTTCAGAGATCGGGCAGGATGCAAGCGCCGGGGAAGAGAGTTGGCAGGTCGCTGTCCCAGTTCTGCAGCCGTTCCCGTGCTGTCCAGTCCGCCTCCAATCCAGGCCCGGAGCCACAGCCTGCAAGGGGCCCCTCAGAAGGGATGCTCGGCTTGGTGCAACGCCCACGTCCCCAGCCCAGTCCACAACCCCCCATATCAGACTGCGCCAGAGCTCCGTGCCGCCCTTTGCACCAGAGCGCCCAGCGCCGTCTGGCGCGGTCACCCCAGGCGCGGTCCAGTCCAGCAGAGCGAAGGAGAAAATAAAACTCCCTGCCCAGCTGCTCGGAGTGTGTGCGGGCTGCAGCGGCCTCCCCGCCCCCCC
The DNA here is from genome assembly GCF_016161935.1 of Mauremys reevesii. Lineage (NCBI taxonomy): Eukaryota > Metazoa > Chordata > Testudines > Geoemydidae > Mauremys > Mauremys reevesii. The sequence goes on along the minus strand of NC_052637.1, from coordinate 42,275,014 downwards.
TTGCCGTGCATCCCCATTCACAAGCAAGCAGGGACGGGAGCTGCGCAAGGGCAGCTGCGCAGCTGCAAGGCTTGAATTAGGCGCCATTGGGCTGAGTAGTAGCCCTGCTGCTCTCTGATTGGCAGCTCGCTGGCCCCGGGCCAGCCTATTGGGAGGCCTGTTTACGCAGGGAGAGTGGCACGAGCTTATTACCGTGGAGGGCCAGGCGTCCAATCAGCGGCGTGCTCACCCTGGGTGAGTGGCACGAGCTTATTAGTATGCAGGGAGAGTTGCTTGTAGGATTGAGCTGCGGGCTGGGGAGCTGCTGAGGCTGGAAGGAACCCACTGTAGGGTCCTTTCCCTTCTGCAAGAGCAGCCGGTGCAGTTACAGTGCAACAGTCAGCACAGTGCAAATACCAATAGCAATACAATACAAAGTCCCATTTACTGATTTAATTGTATTGCAGTCACTGTGTGCAAGGAACATACCTCCAGTAAGTAACTGCAATTATATTTTTGTTTGCTTTTTAAAAAAATGCTTTATTTTTTTTAGAATTAAAATAAAATTCAGGATTGTAAATTTTTTTTTGTGCATAGTGAGAACTTTTGGTGGTTGAAAATACCATGTTGCTATTTTTCTTTTGAGAACATTCTGTAGTTCTGTGTAATGTTACATCTGTAAAAATTTTAATAGCAGTGTTTTGCTTGGAACTGTTTATAACACATATCAATTGAAAATAATAATAATACTAAAAAAGACATGTTGGAATACGCTACACTTAGCACCTCCAATGAAAAGAAATGCTACAGGGCATTTTTAATGGTTACAGTAAATTGCTCTCTATACCCCTGGAAATTTGTACCTAGCGCCGGGTAGCACCAACAAAAACACAATTGTTTGCAAATTTCCTAATGCAATTCTAAGGTTTTTAAAATGCAGCCATGAATGGTGCTTTGCAAGGAAAAACAAACAGAGCCATTGTAGCACTTTAAAAAAGGCAATGGATGCAAATTTGCACCCTTTCTGTTTTAAAAATTAAATAATAGGTGGTTGGAGGAGAGGTTTAGCTTTGCATCGAACGCCGAGGAGTCCTTTCTTTCTCCCCCAGCACATTTGTTAAATTTGAATAGAGGACAAATCTGAATTGGGAAAAAAAATCCAAAGGAAAAACCCAACCAAAACAAAATTAGGTTTGGGGGAAGGTGCAACTTGAGGCTGTTGATTTTTGTTATGGTCACACGGACTTTGCATGTTAATTAGCAGATTTTAAATGAAGATTGAGTTGGAGAACGGGGGAGAAAATCCAGCTTTTTTTAAACCTTCGGGCTCGGTAGGTTTTGTTGTTGGTCGCAGGGAGGCCGCCGGCTCGTTGCAAATCTGCCTGCAGTTGATGGCCGTGGCGGTTGTTGTCTCCTCTCTTCCCCGGGTCCTGGGGTGTCTCCTCTAACCGGGAAGCTGCTTTTTGTTTGTTTGTTTAATTTTCGTTTGGAAACGCGAGCGGCTGGGGCCCGGGGGAGGTTTTTGTTGGACAAAAGCACAATGGAAGGATGCACGGCTCGAGGCTGCGCCTCTTTTCCGAGGAGCTGGGCTTCCCTCTCGGTGCAAAGAGGGGTGCAAAGCTCCGCTAGAAAGCCGGGGAAAGCCTTGGGGTGGGGAGGAAAACACTCGCTCCGCGGCCAGCCGGCCCCAACCGCGGCCCTCGCTGAGCTTGCCGCGAGGCCGATCCCCGCAGCTCCCCGGCGGCTGCCGGCGGAGAGCGATCGCGGCTGGGCTGGGGCAGCCGCGAGGCCGATCCCCGCTTCTCCGGATGGCGAGCGGACGGGAGGAGGCCGGGGAGCCGATCCCGGCCGGGTGCGGGAGGGCGGCAGCCCGGGCGCTGCACGGCCGAGGCGAGCGGGGCTGGGCCAGGGCGGACCTCGGGGCCGCTTGCGGCGGAGTCTTTGCTTCTCCCGGCGGTTTATTTTTCAGCGCTTCCCGCTCCGTGTTCCTTCCTCGCATTGTTCCAGCCGCGGCGCGCTCGGAGCGGGGCCCGCCGGCCCGCGGCTGCGGGGAGACAGGCGGAAGGAGAGATTTGGGGGCTGGGGGAGGGGATTTGGGGCCTGGGGTTTGGAGATTGGGGCCTGTTTGTGTGTGTGGGGGGGGGGATTTACCGAGACCCCGCCGGTCTCCGGCAGAGGAACAGCGGCTGGGAATAGAGGCGTGTAACCCTCGGCCGCCGCCCGCTCCACCCTGGCCTGCAAACAGGACACGATCCCTACAAACAATAATAAAAATCATAATTCCATTGTGCAAACGAAGCCGTGAGCGGACCGCGGGGCGGGGTGTCCAGCCCCCGCGCTTGTAACTGATCCCGGGACTTTCCTGCTCAGCCAGGCCCCGGCCGGATTCTCAGCCCTGGATTCATTTGTAAAAAATCTGACCCCGAGATGAATCAGAGAGTGGGAATCTTTCCCCTCCGCGTTGCTATGTGAAGCCATTCACCCCGCCAGGCTGCTGGAACTGCGAACTGAGCTTTGTCTTGCAGGCTGCAATTTTTCCTCCTGTGAATTTCATATCTAGATATTGCTTTGAAGTGGGTGTTTTCCTATATTCTCTCCCAGGCCCATTTCCGCTGCTTTTTAGGTGATTTCGGCTGACTGCTGAGAAAAAAACCCCTTCCGTAAGATTCTTGCAAAGCGCAGGATCCTTCCAATAATTCCCTGTAATTGCAAAGTAGGAAATATTCGTTAGGCTCAAAGAGATAGATTATGATCTCAATAGGGGGAGAAAAAACCCACCCCCCCTTTGTATTAAGTTGTAAGGCAAAGAGAGCTCATTGTGTTACTTCCAATTTATTTACAATGCAAAAGCTCCCCATCTAAATATATATATAAAATACTTATCAGCTGTGCAAATATGTGTTCACTTAATACATTGTGTTTTCGGTTATAGATTAAATCAAACACAAAATAGTCTGCAAATACGACACTGCAGGACTGGAGGCATTAAATACAGCAATTGCAAATGGTGTTCGCTAAATGAAAAACATCTTAATTGCTTGGTTGTTATGATCCGGGTTAAAAAAATAGACTTTCTCCCCCCTGTAATGTTAACAATTAAGGGTGGCGACTCTAGGAGGCTCCTCTCTCCGTGGGCTGGGGGGGAGATGAAACGTTAAAACGAGACCGATTGCAGGAGAAGATGAGACATGCAAACCCGAGGGTCCGGGAGCCCTGCACCTGGGTTGGGGGGGCTGGAACTCGAACGGGCAGGAATTGCGGGGCCGCAGCAGAAGAGATGCGGTTTCCTCTCCGTGCCCCGGCCGTGCCGGTGCTTTGTGTGTATTTGTTCATCCCCGCACGCACGATGCCGGAGCAGGGAGCTGGGGGGATGCTTAGATGCTACCGAGTCCTTTGCTTTGCCCACATTTATGAAGCAAGCCCCCCCCCCCTTCGGCCTGATGCTATAGGCTGGGCCCGGCCTAGCAGCCCCGTGGGCAAACGGAGCGAATGCCCGGGACGCACCTTCCGTAACTGGGCTGGGCTGGGCCCCGTGTCGAGAAGGGTGTAAAGCCCCGGCCTTGCCCACCGAGGTGGCCGGAGGCAGAGACGGATTTCGGGGCCAGTGTCACCGATTCCGCCCTGGCTTTCCCGGGGCGCCATTGGAGACAATAGCGCAACTTCTCTCTCCGCTGGCAGCCCGGATCGGCGGGTGGGGGAAGCAGGCCCGGCTCCTGCGGCAGGGAACTGACCCCCGCCCCGGGCGCTGCCCGAAGGCAGAGCCGGGAGAAGTGGCCCCGGCTCCCTGCGCCCGCCGAGCGGCCCCGCGCAGAGCTGGCGCTGGCTTGGCCACGGAGGCAGGAGCTCCGAGAAATCGCTTCTTCCCGAAGCGGGGGAGAATTTTGTTACAACCGGTCAAAGGCCTGGCCGGGGGGGGGGGGGGGATTTGCAGGTCGGGGGCAGGTTTTGTCTCTCGCTCGCAGACGCAATTCACGTTTCGGATGAAATGCAGCTCTGCCTTGGGGGGCCTGCGCGCGGGGGGCCTGCGCGGGTTCTGTATTTTTAAAACCCCCCCGTGCCCCCATCAAGGCAGCGGCTCGGTACCCAGCGCGGGCGGGGATTTCTCCCGGCCCCCGGGCGGGCTGCAGCCGGGCTCACGCTCTCTCTCCCCTCTGCAGAGGATGAGCCGGGACGCCAGGAGCAGACGCGGGGCCCGAGCCCGCCGGAGCCCCGAAGGAGGAGCGCTGCCCCGCTGAGGAGCCGCCTCCGGGCTGCGTGCAGCGGGCCCCGGCATGGACGGCCGCGAGTTCGCGCCCCCGCCTCACCTCCTCGCCGAGCGCGGCAGCGTGGGTCACCGCAGCAGCGCCGGCCGCCTGGCCGCGTCCGGCCACAGCCCCGGGCAGCACCCGGGCCACTTCCCGCCGGGCAAATTCTTCCCCGCGCCCATCTCCATGGCGGCGCACACAGGTCAGTGGGGCCCGGCTCCGCGGCGGGGGGCTGGGGCGGGAGCTGAGCTTTGCAGCCGGGGGCGAGACGCGGATCTGCCCCTTCTCACCGCAGCGAGAGGGGAAAACCCCCGGCCACAAGCCTTCGCTGCCCGGAGAAAGCCCGGGAGGCGCTGAAGGAAAAGCCTGCTCCGGGGGGCTGTGAGGGGCAGTGGCCGGCGTGTGCCGGGCCGCGTTCAGCGGGCTGGTGGGTAGGACTAGAAAATCCTGTTTCTGTATAAAGCCCTGAAGTGTCAGGGTGCGAATGGGTTTGCAGGGCGCGGAGTAGCTTTAACAAGTGCCCCCGGGATCCTGCTCAGGGCACACGAAGTGCGGCAAGAAAAATAGACCCAGTTAGATGCAATAGGGTCTTGGGAGATCATCTGCAGCGCCCTTTTAATCAACTAACGCTTCAGAGCCGCTGCAGCCAGAGAGGGGTGCGGGGAAATCTACCAGGTACCGACTAGCTACATGCTTAGGATTAAACAAAACACAAGCAAAACGATCACCCGGTCAGTTATAGGCATGAGCCGCTCAGGGGTTCTGTGGAGGTGAGGTGCGGTTCCTGGTCTTCAGCGCTGGCGTATAAGGGCGAGGGTCAGTCCCCGCTCTAGTGTGTTCTCAGCCTGAGAAAGGAGGAAGGGAGGCTTCAGGATCTGGCCCTCACAGTTTGCCTTTCTTCTGAGTTCTGTGGGCTCCTCCGGTTTCCAGAGGGTTGATCCACGGTGGGCCTGGATTTTAAAGTGAGCTTCTGCTGTGTGCGAAATGAAGGATTGGAGTTAGAAATCTGATTTCCTCCGGATTTACTCTGCAAACGTATTTGCAAGTGGGAATGGTGGGATTCTGATGGGCTTCCCTCAGCTGCCTCCCTATTAACCCACAAGTGAATATATTTTTGTCCTCAAAAGTTTTTGTGCCCAGACTGCTGGATTTGAAAGCTGTTAGCTGTTCTTTAGTGACAAGAAGGAAGGGCTGTGGGAAGCTGTGTGCAGTGTGTATATGTGTGAGATATATTTATGGATGTATGGATGTAATGCTCCTCCCGCACAAGCACATAGCTGGCTCGATTTGTTTACAGTTTGCTTTAAACATCAGAGTAAATGTTTTGCAGTTTTTTGAAACTCAGCAGTAAGAGTTATTATTGCTAGCTTGATGAACTGTGAATACTAATAAAATTATATCTGCTTTAATGGGATTACAATTAGTGCGTGGATTAAGAAGGACGGCATGAGATGGACTAGAATGGAGAATTGTCATCTGGGAGCGCAGTCAAAAGACAACTGTAAATTTCCTAAAAAGAAAAAAATGACACACAAAAATTGCATAATTACTAATGGGCTTTTAGCATGATGAGATGAAGAAAAGTGCCACTAACAAACACAATGATCTAGACATACTTATTCTTAAATGTGCTGTATTTGAAATAATTACATCATAGATTTGTAGAATTTTCCCTGGATGAAATGTGTATTTCCTCTTACTATTTTCTCCCTTCCCCTTCCTTTTCTTAAAAAAAAATGGCACTATGCTAATTGCAGTTCAGCCTTTCAGAAACAGTTGCTCCCAAATGACACCAAGGTTTATTTTAAAATATAAAGCTGGACAAACAGGGCAAATAGTCAGATTTGTGTTTAAATGGTGTTTCTTCTGTATTCCCGGGGTAGTGCCCCTAGTTCAGACAGTGCCCCATCCTGCTTCAGAGAAGGTTTGGTCCATTCGTCACTCATGTAGCTCAGAGAAACCCGCTTTCTAAAGTCCTCAGTGTTGTGTTTAAGTCTCATTGGGGAATTCGGGGGAGATGAGGAAATTTGCAGGTAAGCAAATTGCTGATTCCTGTAGAATAAATTATTGATGGTATCTTGACACTGAGTATTTAATTATAATACAGGGAACGACCTCACAAGGACCAGAGGCCACTGAGTAGGAATATACCGACTAGACTGGATGGAGCTTTGCCAATTTTTTTTTAATCTGAAAAAGGTTATTAATGTCTCTTAACCCCCTGCTCTCAGCCTTTAAACATACACACACGGGATGGCTCAGGAAAGACGACGAGCAAAACCTGTCCTGACGGAATTGTTTTGACTCCTTCAATTTTCAGGTTGCGATTTGGATAAAAATTGAAATGTACGGCTCAGAAGGCCCCCAGATGAGACAGTGCCATTGGGGGTCTATTGGTTCTAATAAGAAAAGCGCTGCTCAGAATGAGCGTTGGTTTTATGTCCAGTCATTCTTCCAGTCAGGCAAAATTCCAGAAGGCGCACATAGTTGATCGAGCATTTATTGTAACACTCCCGTTGCTGTGGAATTCTCTCCCCACGGAAAGCTTCCCTCTCCCCCCTCAAACTGTACTTTTTTTTTTTTAGTCAGCTGCAAAGACCTTGATTTTGAAGTTAGCTTTTAATGTTTCACAAAGTGTTTTTCTTAAAACGGAGTGCTGATAGTTTTATAATCCGGCTGTAGAAATTTTATGGTAAAGTGCTGTTATAGTAACCTTGTCACAAAAGGTGCAATTAAAATGTTTTGTAGCGTTATTTTTAGTGCAGTGGTAGATTTTTTTGTCTCTAATGCAGATGGTCCGAAGTCAAAGCTGTGAAAGTTGAGAGAGGAGAGAGAGGAGCAGGGTTATTTAGCAGTCCTGCTGCCTCAAGCTGCTGAAATTTCAACATTGCTGTAGACTCTTATTTAGTAAGAGAGACATTTTTATCTTTTCGGAAAACCTCCAAATAGAAACATTGTCTCTCTCTCCCCTGCCGCCCCTCCAAGGTAGCTGCATCTTTCAACGGTTTAGCTTGAATGGAAATGACAATAAGAAATAATCTGTGAACTGCTGCAGCTAGAAACACAAATATAATCATCAGACTAATTAATAAAGATTAATAGTAATCAGGAACGGCAGCCGTCTCTAGCAGGGACCATAAAGGGCTGCAAGCCGAGAATTTCTGGTGGAGTACGTCCATCTTTTACTCTACCACCGTCCAAGCCCTGAAACTTGCAAGGAATAATAGATCAGTGTATAGATTTAGTTATCATTAAATCCAGTAATTTCCTGGTGAGACAAACCCTGTAAAGGGGTTTCCCCCCACTGCCTTTCGTGTTCTTCTTTTTTTAAAAGAAAATACATTTTAGTAAATACCTCATTAACTGCATGACACCAGTGAGTGTTTTTGCAACACAGTTACCAGCATTAAATAGGTGCTAAAAGAGTTACTGTTCAAAGACATGTTCTAAAGACTCTAACCATCTTTACTTATAAATGACAAGTAGCATGAGACATCAAAGGCAATGCACAGCTAACAGCTAGGAACTGCCAGGGCTGATCTTTTGCACAAGAACTGTACGATGTACATTGTTATGCAAGGCAGCTGCGGTTAACACACACACTGGGAAATTAAAGCTCAGGTTTGGAATGTGCATTTTTCCACTGGGAATTGCTACACCATCATGTCTAATTATTCCTATAAGAAGTGGAATTTTTCTATAGGACTATCCATGCTGGGTGACGCTAATTTAGTGGCAGGCAGAGCCTTGGTGCAAATAGCGCATCCTAAGAAATTGACTCCAGCAATTCTTAGAAACCTGCCCAGCCTGGTGGGAGAGGCTGTGTGACATATGGAAGTCCAAATGCAAAGAAGTCTGTTAAAATAACATGTAGGAGTCTAAAAATACCTCTCCAGAAACTCACTTTAAAAAAAAAGCCAAACCCAACAACAGAAAGATCTAAAAATATTCCGGGCTTTGGCAAGGCCCATGAAGTTAAATAAATTATACAAGAGCCATTCATGGGAGAGTCTCCACTTTCTCTTACGGGAACATTGTTCAAGCTAATAAAAATTATAATTTACTAGCCACCGAGCTTTTCATGAGTCTAAATTTAATTGGTTGGGCTTCTGGAGTCCATCATTTCCTGCTGGATTAGTAGATTTGTATTGGAGTTTGTGACACGGCAGAGAATGAAAAAAGGCAGAATCATGAAATGCCGTATTTCTGGGCACAGGCAGGACAAGGGGACTTGCCCTGCGGCCTGTGCAGTGGTGGGGTTTTGGGAAGGGGCTGCCAGGAAGTGAGGATGCAATTTGGATGCTCTGGGCCTTTGGAACGCAAATCGGTCATTTAAATATGATAAATGATTGGACACCTTTTAGAGTATGTGTGAACAATCAAGATGCACTCCAGCAGGCGCATAGGATGTATGCTGTCAACTTACCTATGTCATTAGTGCAGGCTGTGAGCATAAATAATGGGAAGACAGAGCTCCTCTGACTACCCTCCACTCCTCTGCTTGATACCCACAAAAGAGCCCTCTCACCTCCCTTCAAATTGGGGGGGGACGTCTGAGAGCACGCCCCCCCCCCCCCCGCTTTAGGACACACTCCTCTTGTAGCTGCTGCCAGCAGAGAGCCTTCAAAATAGAAACACATTAAGGATAATGGAGCCACCAAATGTGATCTCGGGAAAGCTGGGTGTAACCACTCCTGCTAGTTGTGGCTGGGTCTGTAATTTGGAAGGGAGAGAGAAGTAGCCCAGTTGGTTGCAGGAAAGAGACATCGCAGCTCTTTTAGAATATTGTACGGTTACTTATTTAGCTGTTAACCTAATTTCATTCTTTTCTCGCTGCTGTTCCATGGCCTGGCGCTGAGTGCTTTGGAAACGTGGCTAACGGTAATGAACTATGAGTAATAATTACTCTCCCCGATAAATAACCAAACAATATAGTGGGTTGGCTGCAGTAAACCGAAAAGGTGGAAAGACAGGCGCAGAACGGTAATTACAGCATTGGGCCGGATCCCCAACTGGTGCAAATCAGCGTAACTCCCCTGAAGGCAGGGAAGCTGCCCAGACTTACACACGGTGAGGAGAAGACCCATGTCTTGCCCACATCTGTTTTTTCCTTTGCTTTGGTACCGGCTGCCTCTCGGTCAGGGTTCTCCAAAGTGCAATTCACAGGGCATGTGTGGTTGTCTGTCTGTAACATGGCTCCCTCCCCTGCTGCCCCTTCAAGCGTGGGACTACACATCCCAGAATACCTTGCAGATGGCTGGCTCCAAGGTTGTGGGTAACTTGGAGGATGCGCAGCATATAGGATAAAAAGGTTTTGTTATTTTATTAAACCCATCGTTCAAAGCTGGGCAGTTAGAACAGCCAAATGCTTCGCTTTGCATCTGGTTTTGGCGCAAAGATCATGCAAATGAATATGTCAGAGAATGTTCTCCAGCGCTGGCGCACAGGACTGGGAATCATGACCCCCGGCTCCATTTCCAGCTTTCTCACTTCCTTGCTTTCTGTGCCTCAGTTTCTTCACCTGTACAATATGGAGACCACTTACCCTCCTTTGTAAAGGGTGCTGAAATTCTCCAGTGCAAGTTACTAAACAAGAGCAAAGTATTATTTATGCATGATAAGTGCAGCATTGTGTTCTGGGAAGTTGCCTGTGTGACTTCTGATACGTCAGAGTTTGGATGCCTGACATTTCTTATTTCTGATGCAATTATAGAGAGAACCAAACAGAACAGAATAGATTTTGTCCTTCGGAACCTATAGGGGCATATTTTAATTTTCCTGCCTACCTCCCATTAAAATCACTGAAAATCCCTCATGGAACATACCCTGGAATATAGAACAGATTTTCTATAAAAGTCACTTTGTTCCACAATTAAAAGCCTACGAAGGAACTGAAAGATTATCGCTGAATCGATATGAAAAGCCTGCCAGAGCCCATCATGGTCTGGGAAAGAGTCCTGCCTTCGTAGCAAACTAGCCTCATCAAAGTTATCCTGGTGTAAATCTGCAACTTCACACTGGTCTAGCAGTCGGGTGGCTCTTGGCCCGGGACCTTGAATCTCACGTGGTGCTCAGACACCAGGGTGGAAATGCCCATAAATAAATGAAATAAGGGAAAGAAGAAGTGGAAAACTTCAACAAAGAGGTTCTGTGAACTCGATACTTTACACGGAGTCTAAATTTTTGCCCTTGTGACATTTTTATAGGTTAATATATAGGTTAGCTCATGTAGTGCTATTTGTCACTGCAGCAAAGCTCTCTATTCGTTGCAATATATAATAATACTGTACCCTGCGAGCAGCAGCCTGGAAGGGATTTTACATAAGGCGGGAGCAGGAGTTTTGCCCAGGCCAAACATTGCTGGGTAGCTGAGGGAGCCCCGGAGCCCCGCTGTGACGTGATCCTGGTGATTTCTGGTTTTCAATCAGGCCCCATCGTGTGTCAGATACGAGCCCTCAGGGCCCAAGTTGCCAGCATCTCCTGCTCTAGTTTGTTCTCACTGCAGCTGTCTCGGTGGATTAAATTCCTGGCTGGGATCGGTCCAAACACTTAATTTTTTATTCCGGCGTTCCCGAGAAAGGGATGGGTCAGAAACAGGTGGGGCTGTGTTTTCTTTTTTAAATGGACTGGAGATTGTTTCTCTAATTTCCTAAGACCTTGAAAGCAGCCGAATCCACGTCACCGGAGGCTGGTGAATTGGGATCCAGGAGCCCTTGGTCGCACGCACACATACATGTGCAGCTGTGTGTGTCTTCAGCAGCAATCCGCCGAGCGTGAGAGAAGCAACAAAAACAATGCTGGGTGGGAGCGAGAATGAAGAATGGATCTTGAGGCAAACCACCTCACAACTGTCTTTTAATTGCTTTAAGATTAAATCTGACTCATTTAAAGTGTGTGTGTGTGGATGGGGGGGCCGTGTATACATCAGCCCCAGTCACACCGCTTGGGCGCCGTGGAAGACGATAGCCTTCCATCTTCTCCAGGCATAGCCTGAGCAGGCGTGAGGATGTGGAGCTGCAGGGATCAGTTAACTATCCATCATCCTAAACGGAGCCTTTTCTTCCGCCCCTCCGTATCGCCTGTGCCAGCCCAGCCTCTCTGGAACATGCATTGCATTTTAAAAAGTAGGTGTCAAAGTTAAAACAGATTTTGAGATTAACTTGTCTACTCCTTATTAGTGACACTCCTGCTGAAGATTACTGAGGGAGGGAGGCGGGAGGTAAATGCACATGTGTCAGGGAGAAAAAAAGCAGAATACTAAGAAACCAAAATCTTGTGGAATTACACTTGAGTGGTTTCATCTGTTCATTAGTTATTATTTGGATCTGGGCAGAGACAGATAGGCTGGGGCTAGACTAACTGTACGGCACATTTTATGATCTCACCTGTGGACACTAAGTGTCTCTAATAAATACTGTTATGATTGCCCCAAAATATGGAAATGAATGCTTGACACCGGGGTGCCAGAGCGGCCACGCTGTAACATGGAACTGGAGTCCTGTTTCAGGGACGTGAATCTCTTTGATGTACTGAGGGATTTTTTTTGGGGGGGGGGGGTATAAATTTGTTATTCATCATGGTGAAAGAGACATAAATATTCCAGCTGCCGGTGATGTCAGAGGGAGATCCTGTGAGTGATTGTGTGTGTCTGGGCATGAGAGAGAGCGAGAGAGAGAGATCCTGCAGGGAAGGGGGAAGTGTATATTAGGGGGAGAAAAATGTACCGTGCAAGTCACTGATCTCTGTTCCCAGGGACCCCATGGTGTTGAGATCTGAACAAATGTCCCCTTCACCTGACCAACCCGGTGTCCCAGGGGTGCATGTAGGGGAAGGGGAATCTGGAGCTGTGAGCACCGGAGTTTAAACAGGCAGCTTCAGAATGGAGCCAGGGGAGGAGACAGGGCCGGGCTGGGCAAATGAACTTGTGTTAAATGCGCTTCCTGTAAATGCTGATGGGTTGTTTGGAAGCCCGGCGGAGCGCACAGCGCGGGCAGAACGTGTGAGCGAGACCAGCGCGCGGAATCCCGGGAAACCTCGTTACAAACCTTGGGATTAGGAAGCGTTTTTAAAACCAGGGCTCTTCCACGGCGGGTTTGCGAGCCCTGGTCCAACTCCTCCCATATCAGATATGGAGGGAGGCGCTGGCTCCATCACTGGCAAGGGAATCGCCCCAAGCCCCCTCCCCAGTATCTTGCGAGGTCTCTGGGCAGGCAGGTGCCCTGCCTCAGACAGAGCTCCCCATGCAGAGCCGATGTGGAGGGCACAGGAATGCCGAGATCGCGGCGCCCAGACCCGTTTGGGAACGCGCTACTCAGGTGCTGCTGGGAGCTGAGCAAGGTACCTCCAGCCAGCAGCAAGGGCAGTAATACCAGCGTGATGAATGTGGGGTTCTCTGCTCCCCAGTGCATCTCATGTTCTCCTCGGGGTACCGCAGCCCTTACGGAGCCTCGGGGAGTCAACAGAGACAAGTCAGCAAGCTGCATCCAGCCTAACCAGAGTGCGAAACGCACAGGGCGTCTGACAGCAAAGCTACATGCGAGCGCTGCGCTGGCCTGCATCTCAGCGTCCAGCGGGAGGGAGGGTGGCACCAGCGGTAGCGTCTCCGAAGGCCGGGGCCGTGCGCTGATGGCTACGGAAAGTGACAGCGAGTCTGGTAATGGCAGCAAAGCGTTAAAATAGCAGGATTTGGCTACTAGGTGTCTCTGCAAAGATTCACACGGGCTTCGAAGGGCGAGCGCCCCCCCGCGTTGAGCGCGTGTGTGCGAATACACCAGCCTCCAAGAATGGGACTATGGGGCTGGGTTCTCTTTCATCCACTCTGTAAAATACAATAAAACAGATGGGCCCAGAGTTGCGAACTCAGCTCCCTTCTGCCCTGGCTGCACTGTACTCCCAGGTCGGGACGTGGGGACTGGAGAAGAGCCGATCCCAGGAGCTCAAACCCCCGATTTCCCCTTCGTTCCCTTCTGGGGCCTCAGACCGGTTCTCCCCGTCACAGCTCATCAGACCAAGGGTGGGAACCTCCTGTCTCTCCCCACCCCCACTCTCCCCTGCCTGGGCCTTGACCCACCTCTAGCCCTCCCAGGCCCGTGTGGTCCCTCAGGCTGGGACTGGAAGCAGGGGGGGGTCCCACGAACGGCCCTGGGGAGACATCCAGCCCCTGGGTCGGACAAAAGCAGCTTGGCCCAAGTTTTGGGGACCCACCTGAACTCCTGGCTGGTCTCTCCTTGCGCCCAGATTTCTTAACCTGCCTCAGTGCCCGGAGGTGGAGGCTGGGCCTTGTGTTAATCTGGCTGCTGGTTGGGGGACGCGCGCAGCCAGGGAGCATGGGGGCGACACTGGGGGAGGCTGGGGAGCCCCTCACAAGCTAGCAGGAGTTCCAAGGGAGAAGCAGCTGTTGGGGCCCAGGCAGGGCCCGTCGCTCGCGGGCCTGAGAGAGAAACCACTGAGGGGAAACGTACTGAGCCCAGGTGCAGCTGGGCGGTGGTACAGCTTCGAGGCCAGTGGGCCATTGACTTCACTGGGATCAGGTGTTCTCCCTTCAGGCCTCCTCCTCCACACCTGGGAAGGTGGGTGCAGGGGGCTGGCAGGGGACAGACCCCTCCCTCCCACCAGACAGCTGAGATGCCCCTTCAGGGTCTAGAGCCTGTGTCCCCTTCCCCTTCCCCCTTATTGGGGATAGGTCCCCAATCCCTTCCCTGGGCAGAGCGATTTGGGGTCCCCATGCTGCAGTGTGGCAGGCCTGCTGCATGCTCTCTGCAGGCGGGTGAATTGCAACCGTACCCACGCTGGTGAGCTCGCCCCGCTGGCAGGGAGTCGGGGCTCAGCACTCTGGCTGAGGCAGGACCACAGCTGTGTAAAAGAACAAATCTCCAGGGGCAGCCGGGAGGGAAACACCATGGGGAGCTGGCTCGATAAACAAAGACTCTTTCCACAGACCAGGCCAACGCCCCTCCCGCAAGAGCCGAGGCCTCTGCAGCTGAGAGCCGGCAGCTCCAGGGACAGGCCCAGCTAGTGGGAGGTGCAGTGCAGCCAGGAGACCTGTGTTCTTATTCCCAGCTCTGCCAATGCCTGGCTGTGACACCATGGTCAAGTCACTTCCCCTCTCAGAGCCGCTGTTTCCCCGTCTCTAAAGTGAGGATGATAAAACTCAGCTTCCTTTGAGACTACAGATAAAAAGTACCACGCACACCTCTTCCAGCCTCCTCTGAGATGGACAGAGACGCCAGCGGGCATCAGGCCACGCGCCATGCAAGCTGAGCCGCACGTTATCAGAACCCCCTCTCGGAAGCAACCAGACTTAGCCAAATCCCAGCACGTGTGTGTGGCCCGGCTGTTAAATTTCTTTCTTTCTAGGGTAACTCAGAAATACGTCATCAGATAGCAGGGTGAAGAAGCTCTGCTCTTGAAGCTGGAGTGGGATTCACCGAGTAAAACCAATATTTATGTTAGTGGGGCTTGGCGCTGGGCTCCCGACACATTGTGCTTTGTTGCTCACACTCTGGTTTGGGAATTTTGGTGGTGTTGGTTTGCTCTGGGCCTGCTCTGCCTTCTTGCCCTTGGTGGGGATTTTATGTATTTGAAACACTCTGAGAACTGAATGGAGCAATTCCAGGGGCTGGTTCTCAGCCCTGCAGACAGCAGCTCGTCGTCAAAGGCCCTTTGGATTTACCCAGGGTGCAACGCGCAGCCTCCTGCTTGTGTTCCAGAAACGCAGGGAGCCAAGCAGGCTGGCGGGAGCGATTTCCAGCCCCGGTTTGGATGCGAGAAGCTCCAGGTGTGATTCTCCCCGCCCGGCTGTGCCCACTCTCCTTCGCACCTGGCCAAAGCGGGTGTGAAGCCGCTCAGCTCAGAACTGCGCGTTTGCCCCCTGCGTGTGGGACGAATGGTGACACAAGGGCTCAGGCTCAGAGCCAAAGCAGCGATGGAAGATTCGCATATGGGGCCAGGTGCCCAAGAAGTTCCCAGGGTTTCTTGGCTGCGATGACTATTCAAGTAGCACCAGGCTTTGTGAGTAGCCCAGGGGCTAGTGGAGGCAGCACCCAAGAGATCCCTGAGCTGCCCTGTTCCAGCCGGCCAGGTATGCTGTCTGTTCCAGGCACCCTGCACTCCCTTGCAGCCAGGGAGAGCTGTGCATCCCCCCACTCCCGGGGTGCACCTGCCCCTGGCCGTCCAGCACAGCTGCTTCCTGACCCCATTATGGAGATATCCAAGCACCTCACTGTCTTGACGGATTCCTCCTCCCCATGCAGCCAGGCCAGAGAATTTAGAGATTAAGGTCCCATTGGCACTCGGGCAGAGCAGGGATTTGAACCAGAGTCTGCCAAGTCCCAGGCTAATGGGATCACTGGTGCTGCGATTGCGGCCAGGGGAGGGGAGAGGGGTGTGACCAGTGGATCATTGCTCAGTGTAGACCCACATCCGCAGCAGCTTGTGTAATGTTGCTTCCCACTGGCACCTTTCTGCTGGCGCTGGAGCGCATTCAGAGTGGTACAGTGTGATGATGGGGGAGCTGAACTTGGCAGGGGGAGCTCTGGAGGGGTTTGCTCTGGTGCCTGTGTTTGTCTGGCTTTCTAAGCACTGGGACGTGAAGTGGCGCTGATCAGAACCGCTCCTCCGTTCTCTCTCTTAGGCAAAAGGCGACAGATTGCAAGTGGCACTTACAACGTAGAAAGTAGCTTGTGATTACCCATTGGATAACATTTTAATTGTGCGTCTGGCACTCTGTCAAGCTAATTTGAACTGCATTTCAATATTACAGCATTTATTTAGTGCCATAACAATATGGATTAATCTTAAATTATAACACTGAGGAAATTATATTACACTTATTTCCTATTTGCCAAATATTTAAAGGGGCAGCGTTAGGTTAAAAATCTCGTTATCTGAAGGGAAAAACAAAGGAAACTCATGTGCCGGGTCTGGGATAAGGCTTTACATTAGTGCAAGGGAAGGACTTGAAAAGACTGTCGTTATTGGTGCTGTTTGTTGGTTCCCTTTGCATTTCCGGCCTTTGAGGCGGAGTTATCCAGCTCTTACTTCCTAACTAGGGTCGGTGCTCGGTGCTGCATGGGGCAGGGAGCAGTTACTGCAAAAGGGTTGGGGGTTAACTGGAGATGCGAACTGGGTTTCATTGTTATTAAAAAAATAATAAAATCAGGTGATTGTTGATTTCTCTTGACGACAGTCTTTGTTTTTTGGTTTTTTTGGGGGGGGGGCAAATCTTTTCAAATAAACCCTGGTGTAAATGGCTGGGGCTGGGGCCGAGTGGAGCTTGAGCAGCTTTGAGTGACAAATCCGGTATTTCTCAGTCCAAAGGTTTGGTTCTAAGAGCGGGCAGGGGATGGAGGGAGTCCTCTTTCCCCTCCTCGGTGTTCATGGCTCACTCTCATGTCAGTGTGAACGTGGCTGCAGCCGAGGGGCAAGTGCCCAAGTAGCGATATGGGGGGGGAGGGGGAGCAGCTTCTCTTTACTTCTCTCCTGTCTTTGCTGGAGCAATGGGCACTGCCCAGCGGTGAGGAGAGAAGGGGTGTGTCTGCATGTGGGCGTGGGTGCAGAACTGCATTCCCCAGCTCCTTTTCTGGGTATGTTTCCTTTCCTGGAGCTTCTTTTCGGAAGCCAGGGTTAGCGTTTGTGGAGATACGCACCCTGTCCCCCGTGAACTGACCCCACGAAACAGGACTGAAAATCCATCCAGTCCTCTGCACAACTCCGAGGGGCGAGCCGGGCACAGATGTTGCAGCCTGTGAAGGAGGGAGACTGCTGCATTTCCAGGTAGTGGGATACTCCGTGTTTGACAGATACCCAGCGCTCTGAGTGGAAGGCACAGGGGAGCCGAGGGAGTGAGCTCAGGCCCCCCAGCGTGAATGTGTTCGACAGCCACCCGGCTGGTCCCCACCCCACAGCTGTTTGATGGCCCTGGTGTGAAATGAGCTGCTGGCTTCAGCCCTTTCCCCAGGGGGCAGGTGCCCAGATCACAGAAACACCAGGGGCAGAGGTGCTAATTGGTCCCTGTGCTGCCAGGCCAGGGGCTCGGGGAGGAGGGTTTCTGCAGGTCAGGACTGTGCTGCGCAGGTGCTGGTGGTGGCGCCGTGCATGGGGGGAGCTGAGACTTGCTTTGCCTCTGCCTGTGGATAAATAAAGCGGATTCCCCAGGGCTGCCCCCCTGGAATCTCTCCAGGGGAGAAGTAGCCAGGATGCTAGTGCCTGGATGGCTCCGATGGGCAGGGAAGGTGGGCGCCATTCCTGAGTTCCCCCTCTATCGCTGGAACCAGTGTGTGAGGTGCTCCTGGCCCCGGCGCTGGGGCGTCCTGCAGGCAGAGCACTGGCCGTGGCTTTCCCAGAGCCCCAGGGATTCTGCAGGCAGCGTCGGCCCCAGTCTGCTGTGCCAAGCCCCCCGCCCCATGGTGGGGACTGAGCGGGTGGCCACCCGGGGTCACTGGAGAGCACCGCGAGGGCCGGCACCCTGTGCCGTGGCTGATGGGTGGAGTGTTCTGCCCTCCCTGCCTCCTGGGTGCGGCCCTGCCCGCTCTGGCTGCAGCGGGCACGGTGGGGTCAGGGCTGTCGGAGGCGAGGTGGGGAGAGCAGCACCATCCGCCCAGAGCCCACAACCTGGCCCCAGCGCCAGTTCACGAGCTGTAGTGACGCTCCTCCCCTTGCAGCACAGTCCAGCGCCTGCAGGGCCGTTCCCTCCTGGCGCCTAGAGCCTGGGAGGAACCTGCTCTCCTGGCCCGTCGTGCACAGCCCCCAGCTGGCTGGGAGCACGTGCTGCTGCTGTGCTGGGGCTGGACAAACGGTTACGCAAGGCTTTGTTTCTATAGGGCTTTGAGCAATGGCTCTCAAAGCACTTTATGGAGCTGGGGGTGGGCGGAGTTGGTGCTATTAGCCTCCTGTTTGGGTGGCTGGAAACTGAGGCACGGAGTAGGGCCATGGCTGCCCGAGGGCACACAAGAGCCGGGAGCAGAACCCACGAGTCCTGACTCCAAGCCTGCTCCGTACCGGTGTAAAGGGCTGGAGGTTTGGAGAGATCCAGGGTCTGGAAGGCAGGTCCCACTGAATGCTCAGAGCTAGGCCAAGCCTCGGTCATCCCTCGCACCATTGCCCCAGTGAAAATACTGCGGCACCTGCCCCATGCTGGGGACAAAAATGAACAGCATTGGCCGGGAGTTTCTCCCCCCGTCCCTGCCACACAGCCAGCTCCACCTCTTCCATGTTAGCTGCCATTTATTTTCCAGTCACAAACTGCCCCCGTCTCTCCCCAGTCCCGCTCCCAACTTTTCATTTTATTATTATTATTATTTTGCTATAAATTAAGAAGCATAATCAATATTTAGAGAAGCCGGGATGGATTTATTCAATTTGCATAAACGGATGGAGTGGCTGTTTAGCCGATATTTCAGCATGTCAGGGAGCTTTATGGGACAAATTGATTGATGAGGAAGATGGGGAAAGATTAGATTGGAAGGGGCAGGTTTCTGATACTTGTGAGGACCAGCCAGGGTGGGAGGGGGGGCTGCACATTGGTGGGGGGGGTGTTGCAGTGCTACTTGGGTGCTAATTTGCATCCCTCGGCTTTCCGTTCTGGTTAGGAAACTTGCTAAACGGCTTGCAAATGAACAGACAGATTGCTGGGTTCGCCAGAGCCATTTTCACACGTTTTCAGGGCCAAAACTTTAACAAAACGGTCTCCATAAAATGTAACATTGTCAACTTGGAACACCAGCTCCTGCCTTCGGTGGCAGGCGTCTCCCCCGGCTCTGCCTTTCTCGGGTGTTTTCTTTTGCAGTGGAAGGGGAATTAATTGCGTTTTCTTTGTTTGTTTTTCCCTATTTCCAATGTAATCTACCAGTGTTTTACTGGTAACAATATATCTCTAGACTATAGCATTTTAACAGCAAACTGAACCTCAAATATTTTCTGAGAGCATCTTCTCGTTAGAGTAACACCGGGTGCACCAGCTGCTTGTGTGGGAAATAAGCTGTATTATCCCTGAAATATGGGGAAACTGAGGCACAGAGCAGGGCTGTGGCTCACTGAGGCCCACTGTGGGAGTTAGTGTTAGAGCTCAGATTAGAACTCAGTGACCTGGGTATCAGTAAACGAGGATCGACCAGGGGAGAGGTGGCCCCCAGGTGCTCCTGGCTCGCAGGTAGCCCGTCTCCCTCTGTCTCCTGCCTCTGGCACGTCAGGATCAGTAGCCTGCGTGTGAGGGTGGCAGCCGTAAAGGAGGAACGGATATCGGGTTGCAGGGGCAGGTGAGAGGTCGCACTGGCAGATTTCAAGAGAATAGTGGGAGTCGGATGGAAAAGTGCTGTTTCATCCTCCCCCTTCCCTCCACTGTCTCCAGATTCCCTGTGCTCCTTACACGTGGGGCAGCCCCTTGCTCGGATTAGTGCGAAATCCTGCGTGTGAGCAATGTGGAGTGGCTGCCCTGCGGCTGCAGGGAAGGACCCCGCCGCAGCCGGAGTCTCCTGCAGGAATAACGTCTGTGCGCCCCTCGGCTTGTCCCCTGCGGCAGCCCAGCTTTGAGCTTGGGCAGGGAGAGAGCGGGGGTCGTCCCGCCCGTCATCCTGGGCAGGCAGCACGGTCCCCTCCAGGGCCTTGAGCTGGTTCGAAAGGGCCCCCTCCATGCAGGTCCTACTGCATCCCTGTGCAGAGCCCAGCCAGCACAGGCCCTGTCAGTTATTTCCCCTTTAAAAGCTGGAGGAAGCCCAGGCCAGGTGTCTCTGACATGCTGCTTCTCGGCACGGAGCCAGGAGCGCGGGGGCCCTGGGAGCTTCCAGATGCTGCCTAATTTCAGTCTGAAAAATATTTCCAGCCCTCCCCATGGCGAAGAGAGCCCTGAAAAGCCACGAAGTGAATGCAAGCAACACAGCGATCGATGGCTGCCTGTGTCTGCAGAGAGCCTGCCACCAGGGCTCGGGGAGGTGTGAACGGCCCCAGGCACTGATTGGCTGGAACCGGCGCGTGAGCATTTAACTCTGGTGCTGTATGCGGCGTTGGTGCAGCTGGGCTGGTCCCAGGGGAGGAGAGAGATGAAGTGGGGGGCGGTATTAGCTTTTGTTGGACCCACTGCTGGTGGTGAGAGAGAGACTCGCTTTCCAGCTTCGCCAGGGCCTGGAGAGCTCGTCTCGCTCACCAGCAGAAACTGGCCCAATAAGAGAGATTCCTTGTCTGGCATTGTTAACTACTCCCTTGTGTCCTGCCCTCCTGCCCAGCCGTCCCGCTTGGCCAGGCCAGTTGTGTGGTATGAAAACCAGGGGCGCACTGGGGAGCAGGGGATGGTGCACATCTACTGGACTCCATCTCTGCCCCAGAGCTGGGCCCCAGCGCATGGGAACAGCTGTGACGAGGACAGTGGGGCCCACACGGGGCTGCCTGTTTTATTCATAAATGATCCTATTCAATTTATTCATAAATGATCTGGAGAAAGGGGTAAACAGTGAGGTGGCAACGTTTGCAGATGATACTAAACTGCTCAAGATAGTTAAGACCAAAGCAGATTGTGAAGAACTTCAAAAAGATCTCACAAAACTAAGTGATTGGGCAACCAAATGGCAAATGAAATTTAATGTGAATAAATGTAAAGTAATGCACATTGGAAAAAATAACCCCAACTATACATACAACATGATGGGGGCTAATTTAGCTACGAGTCAGGAAAAAGATCTTGGCGTCATCGTGGATAGTTCTCTGAAGATGTCCACGCAGTGTGCAGAGGCGGTCAAAAAAGCAAACAGGATGTTAGGAATCATTAAAAAGGGGATAGAGAATAAGACTGAGAATATATTATTGCCCTTATATAAATCCATGGTACGCCCACATCTCGAATACTGTGAACAGATGTGGTCTTCTCACCTCAAAAAAGATATTCTAGCACTAGAAAAGGTTCAGAAAAGGGCAACTAAAATGATTAGGGGTTTGGAGAGGGTCCCATACGAGGAAAGATTAAAGAGGCTAGGTCTCTTCAGTTTGGAAAAGAGAAGACTAAGGGGGGACATGATAGAGGTATATAAAATCATGAGTGATGTTGAGAAAGTGGATAAGGAAAAGTTATTTACTTATTCCCATAATACAAGAACTAGGGGTCACCAAATGAAATTAATAGGCAGCAGGTTTAAAACAAATCAAAGGAAGTTCTTCTTCACGCAGCGCACAGTCAACTTGTGGAACTCCTTACCTGAGGAGGTTGTGAAGGCTAGGACTATAACAATGTTTAAAAGGGGACTGGATAAATTCATGGTGGCTAAGTCCATAAATGGCTATTAGCCAGGATGGGTAAGGAATGGTGTCCCTAGCCTCTGTTCGTCAGAGGATGGAGATGGATGGCAGGAGAGTGATCACTTGATCATTGCCTGTTAGGTTCACTCCCTCTGGGACACCTGGCATTGGCCACTGTGCAAGGCGCTGTACAAGCCCAGAGCGGAGTCGGTCCCTGCCCCAGCGAGCTGACGTGCTGCATCTAGGGCAGGAGACAAGCTGGGGGCAGGCGAGGGAGCCCAAGGAGACAGTAGGGCAGAGCTGGCGGTGTCACGGGCAGTGCCAGCAAGCACCCTGTGGCCGTGGGTTCTGTGGGCGTGGTGGCACCCGGGAGTTCTCCGGGGGGACCTGAGGGAGGACAGCAAGGCTAGGGGGAGCCCCTGGGGACTGCCTGGCCAAGGGGAGTCAGCCTCCTCCGCCTATGGAAGCTTTCTCCAGCCGGCCAAGGCCCCGCTCCCGCAGCAGGGAGTGAGGCCAGCCGAGCCCGGCCAGCAGCCTGCCCCAGCGGAAGGGAACGTTCCCTCCCCTGTGGTGCTGGGAGCTGCTCTGGCTGGGGGCGACAGGGCGCTAGAGTCGGGTGGGGCCTGTGCTGGGGCAGAAGGGGGGAGGTATTGCTGGGGCGGGGGTGGGTGGCAAGGAGGGTCGAGGTGCAGGGCTTACGCCTTGGCTGGTGCTGGGGAGGGGCTGGTATCATGGCCAGGATTCCCCCTGCTGGCTCCCCCCGACCCGCGGGGAAGGGGCAGGATGGAAGGGCCGTGGGGCGGATGCTCTCCAGGAGGACGGGCTGGTAGGGGCCAGCTCCCCAGGGTGAGTGGCTTTGGGGGCGAACGGGGGTGCGTCCCCGGGGGGGGGGGGTGTTTCTAAGGTAGGAGGGGAAACCGCCAGGCCGCACGCTGGGCCTTGTCTTGAAGACTCTTGCTGTGGCTGGGAGGAATCTGCAGTGCACCCGGCGAAGTGGCACGCGGGCGTTTGGCCAGTGTACGCGGATCCAGGGAGCGTTTCTAGCCCGTCGTTCAGGCCAGCTGAAGGCTCTTTACTTTAGTGTTTGCGCCCTGCTCTCTCCCCCACTGCCGTCCGGCTGGGCCGCGGGTTTACCGGGGAATCCAGAGCCTGGGGCATCGGCAAAGGAGGCAGGGCCTGGCGGGAATAATCCGTGTTGTGTCAACATGTGTTCATAGGCACATGCCTGTTGGGCTGAGGTTAGCACGTGTTCACACGTGCATAGACCCACACGTTAGCACCAGGACTGCGCCGGTCACACACATCAGTGTTATGCCAGTGCATGTTCGTATGTTCTCACACACCTCAGTATCCGTGTGCACGCAGGCACATCAGTGTCATGCCAGTATGTTTGTACCTACGCGTGTGCAGAGACGTGTCAGTATCGCACCCGAGCCCGTCGGGGGTGGCGATCCCAGGGGGTCCACGCAGCACCCAGGGCAGGATTTGGGGTGGGCAGAGCGCGAGGGGCTGAGAGCACTGGCCAGCGTCGGACAGGGCGGCCCAGGAGAGAACACGGGCTGCTCCCTGTCGGCTCCGGGGACCCCGGCCCTGCTCCCAATGTTCTAAACCTGAAACAGACAAAGGAGTAACTCGCTGCTCCCCCCGCTTCCCTGCTGGGGTTTGAGTCACGCTCGGGCAGCAACCCAGCCACGGCGTCCCCGGCAGGGAGGACCCGGCCAGCAGCCCGCGCGTGGGACTGGGAGCCAGAAATTGCCAAGGCCTAATCCGGGCTGTGCCACTGGGTGGTGGGGCCTCCTTGGGCAAGTCCCTGCCCTACCTTTTACCTCGGTTTCCCTTTCCTGTTGCAGGGAGTTAGGGACGCCAGCCCTGCTCAGGAGCCTGCAGGTGGAGGAGCTGCTTGCGAAAGGCTGTGCTAAGCAGTATCAGCAAGAAACTAATCAACGCTTCCTCCCCGATGCATGACGGGGGGGCAGTCTCCCAGCCGCCTGTGTTCCTCATGGTGCTACAGCCTCTGCCCTGGTGCGAGCTGAGACCCCGGGGCAGCGAAGGAGCCTGTGTGGAGGAGGGGCTGTGGCCTTGCCAGCTGGCTAGTGAGGCCTGTGGGTCTGGGCTCCCGGCACCCAGCCAGCTCCCAGCCTGCCCTGCCTGTAGAAGGGAGTGAAACAGCTCCCTCCAGCCGGGATTTCTGGGGAGCCCCCAGGGTGGTGGGCACTAGGGAGAGCCTGGTGCTGCTCGTCTCCTGCCTGGGGGGCTGGCCCGCCCTTGTGCTCTGCTCCCGTGACTCTTTCCCCATCAGCCACCCGAGCCAGGGGGCAGGGGGCTGCTCCCCCGGCCGCCCCGCACTGTGAACGCCTCCCCACAGGGGCGCTGGCCTCACGCGGTGTCGCTGCTCTCAGGCAGGGAGGGGCGAAAGCTGCCGAGGGGGGTCAGCGAGGCTGGAGCTGCCCCGTGTCTGACTTGCACGGGGGGAGGGGGGGATGGTGCCGGGGAGGGATGGGGGCGTGTGGGACGAAGTGGGGACCCGGGGTTGGTATTTACGAGCGCAGGGGCAGGCTCTGCCCGGAGGGGAAGGTTATTTCGGAGCTGGGCTCCATGCCCCCTTCCTTTCCTGGCAGCGCTCGTCTGGCTCCTATTGCTTCGCTGGAACTCGGAGGCTCTCAGCCACTGGCCAGAAACCTGCTCAGTCGCAAAACAGATGTTGCCTCCATATTTCCCGTGTGGCCCCTGGAGTCTGCGGCCAGGGCGAGGCCTCCCCAGCGAGGGGGTTTGGAGAAGAGGCCAAGCCCTGACCCGCAGTCCCAGCCCAGCTGAATGGACGAGCAGAACTTTCCATCCGCCCAGCGCGTTTGTGTGAGTGTGAGAATTCGGTGCTCTCGAAAGGGAGGAGATAACCCTACGGAGGATGCAGGAAGGCATGGTGCAAACTTCCCCAGGCCACTGCTCTGCCTGTGCCCCTCACTCCCGACCCGTAGCCCCCTGCTAGCCCAGCCCTGGGCTCCCCAGCTCTGCCAGTGCCCCTCACTCCCGATCCGTGGCCCCCTGCTAGCCCAGCCCTGGGCTCCCCAGCTCTGCCAGTGCCCCTCACTCCCGATCCGTGGCCCCCTGCTAGCCCAGCCCTGGGCTCCCCAGCTCTGCTGGTGCCCCTCACTCCCGACCCGCAGCCCCCTGCTTTGCCAGCCCTGGGCTCCCCAGCTCTGCCGGTGCCCCTCACTCCCGACCCGCAGCCCCCTGCTTTGCCAGCCCTGGGCTCCCCAGCTCTCCCGGTGCCCCTCACTCCTGACCTGCAGCCCCCTGCTTTGCCAGCCCTGGGCTCCCCAGCTCTGCCGGTGCCCCTCACTCCCGACCCGCAGCCCCCTGCTTTGCCAGCCCTGGGCTCCCCAGCTCTGCCGGTGCCCCTCACTCCTGACCTGCAGCCCCCTGCTTTGCCAGCCCTGGGCTCCCCAGCTCTGCCGGTGCCCCTTAGTGCTGTTCCATTTCTCAGGCCCAGGCTCAGCGGCGCTGGTCGGTCGTGTTTACAGTGTTGGGGGGCTGTGCTGAGAGCTGCCGGGCTCACTTCACACCAGGGTCTGCCAAGCGAAAAGCCCCCAAGCCTCCCCCAGGGCTTCCCAGCCCCCGCCCCTCCCCCACATTCTTGGCAGGTGAGGAGAACGAGTCTAAACTTGGTTCCCAAGGTTTTGTTTTAACTCTTTCCTGCACCCAGAGTTTCATGTGTTTCCTCTAAAAAGTTGTGAAGTCAATTTGTGTGTGTGTGTATGTGCGTGTGTACACGTATGTGTGAGAACGTGTGTATGTGCATGTGTGCATGTGTACACGTGCGTGTGCGTGTGCGAATGTGAACGTGTGAGAACTTGTGTGTGTGTATGTGCAGGTGTACACGTGTGAGAATATGTGCATGTGTGCACACACGTGTGAGTGTGTATATGTGTGAGAACATGTGAGAATGAACATGTGTATATGTGCATGTGTACACGTGTGTGAATGACCCAGTGCCCCAGCGTCCCTGGGGGGAGTCTCATGGGGAGGACTCGGGAAGGTTTGTGGCCTGGAGCATGAATCTCCGGAGATGCAGGAGGCCATCGGTGCTGCCTTGTGCCCCAGGAACGGCCCTGCCCAAGTCAGGGCCCTTGAGCAGGAGGCGGTGGCGGTGGCCTGCTCTGCTCGTGCTGTAGGTGGGGATGGGGGGGAGGCGCTCGGTCAGTCCCGGGGGATTTGAGTTTGCCTCATGCCAGTGGTTCTGCTCCAGTTCTGCTGTGGCTCCAGCGTGGCTAGTGCCCAAGCCACGCGGCGCAGAGCGGCTGGCCAGGCTCGGGGGTAGGAGCAGGGTCTGCCTGCCGCTGAGTCTCCCTTTTGCCCCGTTCCCTGGGGCTCGGGCCCGCGTAGCCAGGACCCCAGCAGGCCTGGGGGGAGGCTGGGCAGTGTATGCCGTGCCAAGGCCCCCCATGATATCGCTGGTGTCACAAGGGTGGATAAAAGGGTGGGGGCACTGGGTGCTGCTCAGTCCAACTTGTGGACTCTCACTAGCCCTGGGGGAGACCTTCTCCACTGCAGGGGCAGGGAGTGTGTTCGGATCAATTCTTTGGGGGCAAGTGGGGGGATCTCGTCACGGCGGGGGGTGGGGGGGGCCCTCCGAGGAAGCCTCTCTTGAGTTGTGCTGGATCAAGGTCAACTCATGGGTGCCGATGGCTTGTGACCGCGTGTGCAGGGTTGGGAGCTGCTCCGTCGGCTGCCCCAAATTCAAATCCAGCCTCTTCTCTCAAGGGAAAGTGACTCGGTCTAGCCCCCGTTCTCCCCATCAAAAAACTAACTCATTCCTAGTGACTTTGGTGCAATGGAGAATCAGGGGACTGTGGGCCAGGAGTGAGGGGCACTGGCTGAGCTGGAGAGATGGGGGAAGGGCTGGTCTAGCAGGGGGCTGCGGGTCGGGGTTGAGCGGCACTGGCAGAGCTGGGGGGGTGGGGCGGGGTTAGCCGGGGCTGTGGGGCGGGGTTGAGGGGCACTGGCAGAGCTGGAGTGGGGAGAGTCCAGGGCTGGGCTAGCAGGGACTGTGGGTCGGGGTTGAGGGGCACCGGCAGAGCTGGAGTGGGGAGAGTCCAGGGCTGGTCTAGCAGGGGGCTGCGGGTCGGGGTTGAGGGGCACTGGCAGAGCTGGAGTGGGGAGAGTCCAGGGCTGGTCTAGCAGGGGGCTGTGGGTCGGGGTTGAGGGGCACTGGCAGAGCTGGGGGGTAGCTGGGGAGGTGCTTTGGCTCTGGCGAGTGCTGTTTCCATGAGCGCATGGATCCGTCACCCTGTCAGCCCCCTGCTCCCCCCGGGGCAGGTCCGGCACTCGCCCGGTGGCCCCTGGACATGCTGGTGGTGGGTGGCCTCAGTGGCCAGCCCTGTGCAGTCAGTAGCCACGCAGGGGTGTGGCCGTGCCCCTGCCCTGCAGGAGCCCCCGAGGGCCAGCGTAGCTGCGCTGTGGATCCAGTGAGAACCAGGCCCCGGCTGTGGGAAGGACACACCCTGCCCCTGCTCTGGGCCTTTCCCCTAAGGAGCCAGGATACCCCAGCCGGCTGCAATCTGGTGCTGGGATGGGAACTCGTCAGCCAGCAGCGTGTGGGGGGCAGGGGGCTGGGACACCCTGCCCGGCTGCTGCCCCTGCCCGGCTGGCGAGATGTGTAAGATGCCGCGCCTGGGGCTCCCTCCCTCCCCTCGCCGGGGCCGCGCCTGGGGCTCCCCACCCCCGCCGGGGCCGCGCCTGGGGCTCCTTCCCTCCCCCCACCTGGGGCCGCGCCTGGGGCTCCCCACCCCCGCCGGGCCGCGCCTGGGGCTCCTCCCTCCCCCGCCCGAGGCCGCCTGGGGCTTCTCCCCCCCGCTGGGGCCGCCCTGGGGCTCCCCTCCCACCCCGCCCGGGGCCGCCTGGGGCTCCTCCCTCCCCGCCGGGCCGCGCCTGGGGCTCCTCCCTCCCCGCCTGGGGCCGCACCTGGGGCTCCTCCCCACCCCGCCCGGGGCCCCTGGGCTCCTCCCCCTGCCGGGGCCGCGCCTGGGGCTCCTCCCACCCCCGCCCGGGGCCGCCCTGGGGCTCTCCCCCCGCCCGCGCCCCTGGGGCTCCCTCCCCCCGCTGGGGCCACCCCTGGGGCTCCCTCCCCACCCCCACCCGGGGCCGCGCCTGGGGCTCCCCACCCCCGCCGGGGCCGCGCCTGGGGCTCCCTCTGGCGGTGCCGGGTTCGTTGCTGGGTTTGTAGTGTTGCTCTGCAGCGCAGGGCCGGGGGCTGGAATGAGGGAAACGTGCGTCTCCTCAGCACTTGGCAGGGCTGTGGGAGCAGAGAGCTCTGGCGGGGAGGCGGGAGCGGGGGGCTGGCTTGGGAGTGTGTGAAAGGAGGGGGGTGGGAACCTGGCCGCAGGGCTCGGCAGCCAGACCCAGAGCCTGGGGAGCAGAGCCGGTGCCAGCGGCCTGTGAGTCAGCTGGTCGGAAATGGGGGGGGGAGTGTGAGAGCAGCCGGGGGGGCCCTGTTCTCAGGGAGCGCAGAGCCTGGGTCGCTTTGCCGCCTGCTTCCCAGCTTCCAGAACAGGCTGGGCCCGGACCCTCGCCCTGCCCTGCCGAGCACATGGCAGCTCTGGCCCCGCTGCCCGGCTCCTCCTGCTGCCCAGCCCCGATGCTCCCTGGGGGAGGCTGGGTAAAGTCCCCCCCCCCTGCACTGAGGAGCTAGACTGGGGGGAAAGTTAGACTCTGAACCTGGCTCAGCCAATCAGATTGCTCCGTTAGAGACCCCGTGTTCACCCCGAGGGTGCGGCTCGGGGCATGGGGCGTCCCGGGGCGCCGGGATGGGGCAGCTTGGCCACGAGCCTTGGCCAGAGCGTGATCGTCGGCCCCTGTCCCGGGGTCCCCGGGCGCTGCTCTGGAGCTGCTCCCCACCAAGCCAGGCAGGACTCTGGGAGCCTCCTCTCCCTCGGAGCAGCCTGGCTCCAGGGCGAGACGCTCCCACGACTTCACCCCCTGGGTCTCTCCTTGGAGCATTCAGCCTCCCCTGCCCCTCCGTGCGCTTCCCCCAGCGAGTCTGCCCAGGCGGGGGGGCCACAGGGTCCTGCCCCCCACGGCGCAGTGAGACGTGACTCTCCGCCAGCCGGGAACACAGAGGTTTATTAGACGACAGGAGCATGGGCTAAAACAGAGCGGGTAGGTGCAGGAAACAGGACCCCTCAGCCGGGTCCGTCTTGGGGAGGGAGGAAGAGCAGAGCCCCTTCTGGGCCCTCCCTCCATTTTCCCAGCCAGCTCCAAACTGAAACTCCCTCCAGCAGCCCCCCCCACCCCCAGCCTTTGTCCAGTTTCCCGGGCAAAGGTGTCACCTGGCCCCAACCCGACGCCACACCCGCCCGGGACGCCATACACCCCTGTCACCTCCCCCCGCGATGCCACACCCCCCTGTCATCCTCCCCCCGGACGCCACCCCCCTGTCACCTCTCTCCCCCCGGGATGCCACACCCCACTGTCACCTCTCTCCCCCCGGGACGCCACACACCCTGTCATCTCCTCCCCGTGACGCCACACCCCTGTCACCTCTCTCCCCGGGACGCCACCCCCATCACCTCTCCCGGGACGCCACACCCCTGTCACCTCTCTCCCCCTGGGACGCCACCCCCGTCACCCTCCCGGGACGCCACACCCCTGTCACCCTCCCGGGACGCCACACCCTGTCATCTCTCTCCCCTGGGATGCCACACCCCTGTCACCCTCCCTGGGACGCCACACACCCTGTCACCTCTCCCCGGATGCCACACACCCCATCACCCTCCCCGGATGCCACCCCGTCACCCTCCCCGGGACACCACACACCCCGTCATCTCCCTCCCGGGATGCCACACACCCCGTCACCCTCCCCTGGATGCCACCCCTGTCACCCTCCCCGGGACGCCACCCCGTCACCTCCCCCCGGGACGCCACACCCCTGTCACCCTCCCCGGGACGCCACACTCCCGTTACCCTTCCCCCGGGACGCCACACCCCCGTCACCTCCCCCTCGGGACACCTCCCCCCATACCGCCCCCAGGATGCCACACCCCCCCTCACCCCGTCCCGGGACACCGCACCTGTGACGAAGTGGGACTGTTCGCACTGGGGGCTGGGTACAGATCCTAAGTATCTAGCAGCAAAAGGCCATGCAGCAAATGCCTGACGCTCTGTCTCCTAGCAACTGATGGCCGGGCCCCTCCCTGCAAAGGTGCATCTAAAGGTGTTGGAGCCAAAGGGGTCAGGCGACCTCCTGGCCCGGGGAAGAAGCTGAGCAGAGAGGAGGGGCCGGAGGGGGCTGGGCAGACTGGAGCTGGCTGGGAACAGAGGGGAGGCAGGGAGAGAGGGCTCTGATCCCCGATGGGGGTTATGGGGTCCCAAGATGGACCTAACCGGGGGGATCCTGTTATCTGTGCCTGCAAGACCCTGTGTTGGACTGTGTTCCTGTCGGCTAAATAAACCTTCTGCTTTCCCGGCTGGCTGAGAGTCCTGGTGAATCGGCAGGGAGCCCGGGGGTGCAGGGCCGGACTCCCCTACACTTCCTGACAGCACCCGCTTCTCATTCCCCCTCCCCCCCAGACACCACACTCCCCTCTCACCCTGCCCGGGACGCCACACCCCCTCTCATCTCCCCTCCGGATGCCACGCCCCCCCGTCACCTTCCCCCCCCGGGACACCACACCCCCTGTCACCTTCCCCCCCCCGGGACACCACACCCCCTCTCATCTCCCCTCCGGATGCCACACACCCCTGTCACCTTCCCCCCCCGGGACACCACACCCCTCTCATCTCCTCCGGATGCCACACCCCTGTCACCTTCCCCGGGACACCACACCCTCTCATTCCCCCCGGGACACCCCCATCCCTTCCGGGACGCCACACAGCCCTCTCACCCTCCCCAGGACGCCACACCAACCTCTCCTCCTGCCCCCCCTCTGCTCCCACCCCAGGACACCCACATCCCTCCTCTCCTCCTGCCTGGGACATCCTACCCCCCTTCATCCCCCATCTCTGGGACACGCCCCCCCCCGGGTGAGCTCCCAGGCTGAATGGGGTACATGGCAGGGTGGGATGGCAGTGCCCGCCTGGCACCTGCTCTGGACAGGGGGCACATCTGGCTCTGGGGGGCCAGGCTGGCACCTCTCCCTCGAGCGCAGAGCACTCCCCCTCCCCTCTCGGTGACTCAGTGGTTCCTGGGTTTGGAATCCAGCCCCTCGCTGCCTCTCCCGAGCTGTCTGCTTGCCCGGGCCCTATAATGCGGCCTGGCTCCTGGCTGGAGCCGCGTTCGCATGGAAACACTTTGCCTCATCGCATCTGATTTAAATCAAGCTGAGAGTGCGTCTAACCAGGCTGGGCTTTCCGGGGCACGGGGGGCTCCTGGGGGCTTGCCTAGCACTCGGGGAGAGATGGGGCAGACATTGGGGTGAGCGCTGGCCGGCAGCGTGTGTTCGGGGGCAGTTTGCCAGGGCTCAGTGAGTGCTGGGGGGGGCTGTTTGTGGGGAGGGCTGGGGGGCCGAGCATGGGAGAGATTGGTCATTGGGACCGTCCTCCGGCTTGAGCCATGAGGAGCCGTGGTTGGGGCTTTGCTGGGACAGGCTGGGGGGCAGGGCCTGCCGACAGGGGTGACATGGAGAGATGTCTGCAGAACAAGAGCATGTTGGAACTGGGGAGAGGGAGGGTGAGGCAGAGACCCCAGGCAGGGAGCATCAGCCGAGCGCCATCTCTTCATTAGCTGAGATCTCCTCTCCCATGGGCTGTCTCCCCCACTCCCACGTCCTGGCCCCTTGGCCTCCCCCCACGGGGTGCCCTTGGCCCGCGACGCTCCTCTCCCTTGGCTGCCCTGAGCGTGGGGCTGGGCCGGGGAGAAAGGGAGCGAACGCCAGAGTCTCCGGCCCCAAATGGAGCAGGAAGAATCATTGTCTGGCTCTGTGACGCCCCGGGGATGGGAAATGGTTTGGCGGGCGCAGCGGGGTCCCAGCCGGAGCCAGGGGCCGCCTGCCACTCCGGGGCGGTTTGGGTGCAAATCAGGAGCCAGTGCCAATTAATTATAAAAGGCCGGGAGTTTGGAAACACCCCACCCCTGCCGGCTGCTTCCCCGGCCCAGCCAACCCCTGTGTGAACCCACGGCTATGGGCAGGAGCCCTGGCTAACAGAGAGGCGAGCAGGCCGGGGACTGCGGGGCGTTGTGGGGGGCAGGGGAGGAGGGAGATTTCCGGGGTGGGGGGGAATCCCGAGGGGAGCAGCGGGGCTTCGGGACGGAGGACCCCAGGAGGTTATTTCCAGCTGGTTTTGCTCTGTTCTGGGCCTAGCTGCGGGTGCCCCAAGAGATGCCCAAATGCGCCAAGTTGGCATGTGGGCTGCGGGGTGGAGAGCAGGGAGCTGAGCCCAGCCCTGCCAGCTGGGGACAGAGGGTTGAGC
Source organism: Mauremys reevesii (assembly GCF_016161935.1). Classification (NCBI taxonomy): domain Eukaryota; kingdom Metazoa; phylum Chordata; order Testudines; family Geoemydidae; genus Mauremys; species Mauremys reevesii. Next base: position 42,243,167 of record NC_052637.1, on the reverse strand, counting down.
TGGGAGTGGCCATAGGGGGCAGCTGCCTGGTGAGGTCCCTGGGACTGGTGAGTGCCAAGGGCTTGGGGGCGCCAGCCCCTTCTGCACCCACATGGCTGGCCCCTGCCAGGCAGAGGGGTGGCTCCCAGGGTTCGAGGCAGAGCCAGGCTGGCTGCAGGCACAGGGGGGCCTGTCTTTGCCATCCCATCCCTGCCTCATTGCAGCTGTGGGCGGGCGCTCCTTGGCAACGCGGGTCCATGGGTGCCGAACACTGCTCTGGGGGGCCAGGGGCTGTGAGGTCGGGGGTGTGGGCCCTGCCTTGAGGCCATCGCCTGCCCCACGGTTGCCACCGCAGGCTCGGGGGTCCTGGGCTCCCAGCTCCTTAGCTTGGGGACGGGCCTCCCCTCGTTCCCAGGCCCCCCTGCTCCGCTGGGAATCCCCCATCACTGCGTGTGGGAGGGCCCAGGCTCCCTGTTCTCAGAGCCGCAGCCTGGAAAATCCTTCTCCGCCTTGGAGCCGGGCCCTGGCATCCCAGCCCCGCTGGCTGCTCGGCTCCCCCGGAGACACGCACTGAGCCGTGGTCCGGGCACCCGCCCCCGGCCCAGCTGCTGGGCGCGGCCTCGCCCCGCCTGCTCGGCCGTGCCCAGCCCCAGCCCCTGGCTCTGCGAACGGGAAGGCCGGGGCGAGTGTAACCACATCCCGACACTCATCCCCGAGGCATCCCGGGGATTAGCTCAGGAGCGTGGGCCGGCTTAGAGAGCAGAGCTCACTTCCTCCCCGTGTGGGCGTCCGGCCAGGCTCCGTGGGCCCCGCTTGGCTTCCCATCGGGGAATGACCCGCTCCTCGGCCGCGCCCCCGGCTGCAAACACATGTGCTGGGGCGGGGAGAGGACCGGGGCCAGCCCGCCCGGCCCTTGGCTACTGGCTGCGATGTTTCCAACATGATCTCACAGGCCGGTCTTCCACGCTCACCTCCTCCCCCGAGCCCGCCCCTCTCCTGCAGGCCGATCCGGGGCGAGTGGTCTCTGCTGGGGCTGCCAGCCCCCGGCCAGGCCTTGAGGCGTAGGGGCTGCGTGTGCTACAGGAGACAGCTGCCTGCCGTAGGGTGGGTGTGTCTGAGCTCGGGGGTCACTGCGCCTGCTCCCTGCCCCACCCCAGCGGCACCTGGTGTCTCACAGGCTGGGGGCCAGTGGGGCTGGACACCTGCTGTGCCCTGGGGCGCTGCCCGCTCCTAATCCAGAGCCGGAGCGGCCTGGACGGGGCTGCACTCTGTGCGCACAGGCTGCCCCGTGGCCCACGCGCGCTCGCACCCCGCCTGACGCGCTCGCTCGCACGCACCTACGCAGCCTTTCCGCCTTGTGCGCTGGGCCCAGCCCAGGGCGGTGCCAGCGCTGACTGCCCGGGGGCAGCCGACAGGCGTGGGGACGAAGGGGGGCGCCGAGCTGCCCTTCGGCTCTCGTGGCAGCGTGAGCAGGGCCTGCAGTGGGGCCCCTCAGGGATGTTCGCTGTGTGTGGCCAGGAGGCCGGGCCCCCACACCGCTTGGCAGCCGCCTGGGGAGTGAGGGGGGGGCTGTACCGAGCGAAGGGTGCAGCGCTCCCTGGGCTGCCCTCCGTGATGACACGCGTGTGCGGCTCCTTGGCTGGGGGAGGGGAGCTGTGCTGGGCGGGGCACCATGGAGGGAGTCCTGCTGGGGCTGCCTGGGGGAGATGTCCCTGGAGACCAACGGCTCCGTGGTCCTGCTGAGGGGAGAGCGAGCTGCCTGCTCCCCCCGATCAGAACGAGCAGCGGGAGCCCGCTGCCACATCTGGGCGCGCAGAGAGGCACTGTCGGCTCCCAGCCATGTGCACGCGCCGGAACGGCCAGACGCATGCAGCCCCCCAAGTGAGAGCCCCGGGCTCAGAGTGCCAATCGGAAGGGGCAGATTTCCCCACGTTTCCCCGATGGCCCAGCGGCTCCGCACGGCCACCCCACAGGGACATCATGGAGCCGAGGGTGAACTTCCCACCAGACGCGGGTGTGAGTGGGTGTGTGCACGCCCGGGCACGTGGGCCCTCCTTTCGTGGGGGAGTGTGAACGGGGCTCAGAGCACATGGGTGCCCGGGTGCCCATGCGGGTGGAACTGATGGTCCTTTCTTGTGTTCACAGCAGGGAGTGGATTGATGGGGAACACGCCCGCCTCATCCTTCATGGGCAGCTTCCTCACCAGCAGCCTGGGCTCGGCCGCCCCCACGCATCCCACGGGCCCCGCCTCGTCCCCCTCGGAGCCGGCCTACCGGGGCCCACACTCCGGCACCTCCCAGATCTGGTTCTCGCACTCCCACGAAGGTAAGGGCTCGGCGTGAACCGAGGAGGGAGCGGGGCAGAGGAGACAGTGGGGACACGCGGAGTCCCAGCAGCCGCCCAGCCTTGGCTCATTGCTCCTCCTGGCAGACAACGGGGATTTGGCCAGTGAACCAATGGCAGTGAGCTGTCTGCCCGCCCCCGGGCCACATGTGTCAGGTGCGGCCTGCTGCCCAGGGCCACGTGTCCCCAGACGTGCCAGGCGTGTCCCGCTGCCCAGGGCCATGTGTCCCCAGATGTGCCAGGCGTGTCCCGTTGCCCAGGGCCACGTGTCCCCAGACGTGCCAGGCGTGTCCCGCTGCCCAGGGCCACGTGTCCCCAGACGTGCCAGGCGTGTCCCGCTGCCCAGGGCCATGTGTCCCCAGATGTGCCAGGCGTGTCCCGTTGCCCAGGGCCATGTGTCCCCAGATGTCTCAGGCATGTCCCGCTGCCCAGGGCCATGTGTCCCCAGATGTGCCAGTCGTGTCCCGCTGCCCCAGGCCACGTGTCCCCACATATACACACTCAGACGTCTCTAAGGCCTTTGTCCTGGTACCACACGACATTTTGATTAAAACACGAGAATGAGATAAAATTACCCTGGCGCACATGAAATAGATTAAAAACTGGCTAACTGGTAGATCTCAAAATGTACCTGTAAGCGGGGAATCACCATGGAGCGGGCGTCTTACTGGTGGGGTCCCGCAGGAATCAGTTCTTGGCCCTTCACTAGTTAACATCTTTATCAATGACCTGGAAGAAAACAGAAACTCATCACTGATGAATTTACCGATGACACAAACATGGGGGAGTGGGAAATAAAGCAGAGGCCACGTCACTGAGACAGAGCCAGCTGGTATCGCTTGGTAACCTGGGCGCAAGCAAACGATGGGTGGTTTAATAAGGAGAATTGTAACTGTAAACATCTAGGAACAGAACGCTGGCCATGCTGCCAGGCTGGGGGCTCTGCCCAGGGGAGCAGCGACTGTAAAAGATTTTTGGGGGGTGGGGGGTGGAATTCAGCCGAACGTGAGCTCCCGGTGCACCACTGGCCAAAAGCACCGATGGAATCGTGGGATGCACAAACGGGAATCTGGAGGAGGAGCAGAGAGGTTATTTCACCGCTGTACTGGGCACTGGTCTGACCGCTGCTGGGATCCTGTGTCCAGTCCTGGTGCCACGATTCAAGAGGGATGTGGATAAATCAGAGACGGGTCAGAGAAGAGCCACGAGAATGATCAGAGGGTTAGAAAACCTGCCTTGTAGTGACGGACTCAAGGAGCTCAGTCTATTTCGCGTAACACAGAGACGGTTCAGGGGGGACTGGATCCCAGTCTGGAAGCACCGAGCTGGGGAACTTTGATAACGGGCTCTTCAGTCTAGCAGAGGAAGGTCTCACTCCATCCACCAGCTGGACGCTGAAGCTAGACACAGTCAGCCTGGGAATAAGGTGGAACATTTTTAACACTGAGGGTAACTAACCACGGGAACAATTCCCCAAGGGGCCTGGTGGATTCGTCATCATGGGCAATTTTGCAATGAAGCTGGGATGTGTTCCTCAAAGCTCTTCCCTAGGGATTGTTGTGGGGCAGGTCTCTGAGTCTGGCCTGCGTTACAGAGGAAGTCAGATGAGATGATTGCAACGGTCCCGTCTGGCCTTGGAATCTATAAATCTGTGTGCTGGCTGCCCCCCCGGCTGTGCGTCCCCAGATGTGCCGGCTGCCCCCCCGGCTGTGCATCCCCAGATGTGCCGGCTGCCCCCGGCTGTGTGTCCCCCGACGTGCCGCCGGCCCCCCGGCTGCACGTCCCCAGATGTGCCGGCTGCCCCCCGGCTGCGTGTCTCCAGATGTGCCGGCTGCGTGTCCCCAGATGTGCCGGCTGCCCCCCCGGCTGCACGTCCCCAGATGTGCTGGCTGCCCCCACGGCTGCGCGTCCCCAAATGTGCCGGCTGCCCCCCCAGCTGCGTGTTCCCAGATGTGCCGGCTGCCCCCCCGGCTGCACGTCCCCAGATGTGCCGGCTGCCCCCAGGGTCGTGTGTCCCCAGGTGTGCCAGGTATGTCTCTCTGCCCGGCTGGCTGTGTGGCCCTGCCCCTCGGCTGGGATAGCTGTGCTTAGGAGAAGGACGAGGGTGACTTTACTGGCCCCAGCCAGGTGCTTTTGGTAGCCCCACCTCTGGTTCCCATCCCAGGGCTGAGCGCGTCCGGAGGGCGGGGTGGCGCCGAAGGAGTTAAGGTTTTGCAGGCCTGGCTCTCGGCACGGCTGGCATGTGGAGAGGTAATTGCAGTTGGCAGCGTGAGTGAGTGGCGGGCTCTGTGCCGCTGGCACCTGGCTGCGCTGTAACGCGCCGGTTCCTGCAGATCAAGTGTTTAGAGAGGCGATGAGGCAGGCAGGGCTGGGGGGCCGTGCTCCCTGCAGCCCTCTCACCCTCCCGGGGCCTGTGTGTCTCTGTGTGTCTCTGGGGGGTTGGCGTGACGGGGCTTGGAGGGGCACCTGACTGCTCAGGACTGAAAAGTGCTAGCGAGAGCCCAGTACAGCTGTGCCAGGCCACGCTTTGCCCCGCCCCCGACAGTGCCTGGCAGTGCAAGCTCCCACCATGGCTTGTGTGATGTGCACAAAGACGGACTGGGCTGAGGCCAGTCTGACTCATGCCACTTGTGACCATTGGGATGTGGAACCTGCTTTAGCAGCTCGCTGTGCGGGGCACCCTCCGGGGCGTCCCAGGCAGGAGGCCAGCACGGGTGCCGTGCTGCAGCGTGAGCTGGGCCTGCGCAAACCGGAACTTTGGCTAGCAGCTCCCTGGGGCGCAGACCATCTCGGGGGGGGGGGGGGCGGGCAGGTGCCAGGAAGCAGCGCGGGGAGCAGCCGGCATAACCGACGCCAGGCCCTGAGCTGCAGGTGCCAGGGGCCCGATCTCGGCGATAAGCAGCAGGGGCTCCAGGGGAAGGGAGAGGGGCCTTGGTGGGCAGAGGAGTGAATGTCCCCTCCCCCCTTCCAGAAGCAGCCCAGGGTGCAGGGGTGACCCCGGCCTTTCGCCCCTCACCTAGCCCAGCCGGAGTCACTGCCCCAGGCCCCCAGGCTGTCGCCCACTTGGGGGCTGGCGCTCATCCCTGCCCCCCATCGCCTGCTCATCAGCACAGAGCCTCTGTGGTGAAACCGGCGACACCCCGGCTTCCTGTGCCACTAACGGCCGGGGGGAGGGGGCTCCTGCTACCGCAGACTGGGGGGGGCTCCTGGCTCAGCCCCCCAGCCACGCTGCTCTGCATCATGGGGGTTGTGCTGGGGAGATTCAGCCTGCCTGCCCCCCCCACTGGCCCCAGGGAACTGGTTCACTCACTGGTGGGAAGCAGCACCCCCAGTGCCCACCCTGGGCTGGGCCAACCCCCAGAAGCCACGTCCCATCCCGGCTCACTCCCTTACCGCAGCCTGCCACCCCCTCCCCCGAAGAACCACTCCTCTCAGCCCCCCGTTGTACCCCACTGGAGAGCTGGCTCCCTTCTCCAGCCTCTCCCTGTGCCCCACCAGCTCCTTCGGTGCCTCTCAATCCCGATCCGCAGCCCCCTGCTACCCCAGCCCTGCGCTGCCCTCCAGCTCTGCTGGTGCCCCCCACTCCCGACCCGCAGCCCCCTGGTATCCCAGCCCTGCCCCCGAACCTCTGCTGGTGCCCCCCACTCCCGACCCGCAGCCCCCTGGTATCCCAGCCCTGCCCCCTAACCTCTGCTGGTGCCGCCCACTCCTGACCCACAGCCCCTGGTATCCCAGCCCTGCCCCCTAACCTCTGCTGGTGCCCCCCACTCCCGACCCGCAGCCCCCTGGTATCCCAGCCCTGCGCTGCCCTCCAGCTCTGCTGGTGCCCCCCACTCCCGACCCGCAGCCCCCTGGTATCCCAGCCCTGCCCCCTAACCTCTGCTGGTGCCGCCCACTCCTGACCCACAGCCCCCTGGTATCCCAGCCCTGCCCCCTAAACTCTGCTGGTGCCCCTCACTCCCGACCCGCAGCCCCCTGGTATCCCAGCCCTGCCCCCTAAACTCTGCTGGTGCCCCTCACTCCCGACCCGCAGCCCCCTGGTATCTCAGCCCTGCCCTTCCAGCGCTGACGGTGCCCCTCACTCCCAACCCGCAGCCCTTTGTTGCCCTCCCCCCTGCCTGGGTTTGGTGCTGAGTCTGCGGTGTCCCCACCTGATCCCTGTCCAATGAGCTGGGTCAGCGCCGGGAAGCGAGGGAGATGCAGAGTTAAGGAGCGAGGAGCGAGGTGGTATTGGCAGGGTGCCCTGGCACCGAGCCCGGCTGCTAGTTTGAACTGGTGCCAGCTGGCTTCCGGCATGCCGGGGCTTGCTCAGCGCGTCGATGGGGGGGGCGGGGGGGCAGCGCACGGCTGCCTGAGCAGGATCACGAGAGGCCTTGTTGACGGGCAGCCTGGCCGAGCACCGGTGGCTAATGAAGCTGAAAGGGGCCGGGCGCGGCGTGGGGCTCATAACTCAGCCTTCCGGGAGGGTGCCTGCGCCAGGCTCGCCGGGCCCCCGGCTGCCGTCCGCCCTGTTGCGCTAGAGGGAAGCTCACAGTGTCCTGGGGGCTGCGGGCACCGTGGGTAAAGCCCTGGCATCTCACCGGCTTTGTTCACCAGTGAAACAAGCCTGGCGGGTCTCAGCGTGGGGCCCATTGGGGTGGGGCGTGGTAGCGGGGTGTGGGCGGAGGTGTGCGATGGGGCTGGCATCGGTCGTTCTCTCTCGGCAGCCCCAGGGGCAGGATGGGGCCCCTGGATCTCGGCTGAGCGCTGCATCCCAGCCCCGGCTTGTGGGAATTTCCTGCTCCGCACAGACCTGGGCCTGGGCCCAGACCCCCCTGCTGGGCCCCACTGCGCCAGCTTCCCTGGAAGGCCCCGAGCCCTGGGCTAGAGGGGTGGGGTGTGGAGCCGGGGAGCCACCAGCAGCAGTAATGGGGAGATGATGGGCTGGCCAGGGTGTGTGCCGGATGCCCGCCCCCGGCGGAGGCAGGTGGGGCTGGTGACCCCAAGGGTAAGAGTGAGTCCACAGGACACCCCATAGGAAACATCTAAAAAGGTGGGGGGAGGGGTCCAGGTGGGGGCCGGGCCAGAGCTCCTGCTCCGTGCTGTGTGCTGGGGGCCTGGGATGGGGACACTGACCTGCCCTCGGGGTTCGGGCTCAGGACACCTCGTCCCCGTGAGGCTGCAGGCTGCACTCCCACGGGCAGTGCCCTGTCCCACTCAGACCCCTGGGTGTCGAGCGCGGTTGTTACCAAGAGCCGGAAGCTGAGACCTTGGCAGTTCATGTCACTTGTTGGCTGGTTGGCGGGTGCTCCATTCGGACGGGAGGGGTCAGCCGCCCGGGGAGGGAATGCAGCAAATTCACTGGGTCCAGCCCCATCAGCAGCTCTGGGTCCCTGGGGGCTGGAAGGGGGTGAGGGGCACCTGAGCAGCAGCAGCTGCCCTGCCCCACAGCAGGCTGTGTGGGGGGCTGTCTGCATTGCCCCCAACCCAGCGTGTTCGGGGGACGGGCGGGGGCCTGGGACGGGGGGGTCAGTTCTTAAAGGGAAAGCAGCCTGGTCTCTGGCTCAGAGTGCAGAGCTGGGGGGGCAGGGGGAGGGGGAGCCCCATTCTAGGGTGTTGCCCCAGCGGGGCACCCTCTGCACAGAGAGCCCCGGGATCTAGTGCTGGCATCATCTGCCCCCCGCTCCCACTACAACTGCCTGTTAGGAGCCATCCGTAACCTGGCAGCCCCCACACCAGCTCCTCATCCCACCAGAGGCAGGGGAATCACCCGGGGCCCTGCTGCCACTGTCAGACATTTGCTGAAGCGCTTTACGACTGTACAGGGAAATTGCCTCACCTGCCACTGAAATGCAGCCACTTCTGGGCTGCCACGCAGCTGCTGTTTAACCGCTCACAGCAACACAGCCAGGACAAGGAGTGAGGGAGCTGAAGCTGCGGGTGAGCTTGGGGCAGCAGGATGGAATTGCCCCGCTGGGATCTGACTCCTTGGCTCAGGTGGAGGTTGAATGACCTCAGGCTTCCTGGTTTGCTGCCCCTGGGAGGGACGACCCTGCACAGCTCAGCGTCCCAGCCGAGGGCTTGGGGCCAGTGTGCATTGTGCCTCCCAGTCCCCCTCTGTGCCCAGGGCTTGGGTCTGCGTCTCTGGGCCCTTTGCCAGACACTGGCTCACTCAGCCCCGCTCGCCTGGCAGCCTGGTGAGGACAGGCTGGGCCCCTCCAGGCCTGCAGCAGCGTCTCAGCCCCAGCCCAGTGTGAGCAGTGCCCGGGGCTCCCCTCGCACGCCAGGAGCTCCTGGGCAGGGCAAGCAGGAGCAGGGAAGTTCCCGTGCCCGGGCTGCTGGGCGGTGCCAGGCTGATGTGTGTGGATTGTGGCTGTGCTCACATCACTGTGTGTCTGTACACGTGTCCGTGTCCATCCTCGTGTGCTCGGCCATGGCTGGGTGTGGGCTGCACGACTGTGCATATGCCTGTGTGCTCGTGCGTGTAAATCTCTGTGCGAGGGTGTGCTCACGCGTGTGCTTTTAGGCATGTTTCCACACTTGCTGCGGTGCCCCCGGTGCCACGCGCAGCTGGGGGAGCTCCCTGGCAGGGCTGCGCGCTCAGGTTTCGGTTCATACCTCGGCCGCCTTTGAAGCAGGTGCCAAAGATGGGAGCTCTGAGCTGCATGCTGCAGGGAAACCCCTCCCCTCCCCCGCAGTTGTGTGTGTGCTGCCCCCTCCCCCCCAGCCTGAGCCAAGACCTCTGCCACTCACACCCACGGCCCCTCTGAGCTGCAGCCCAGCCTGGGGTGCTGCCCTGGGCCACTCGCTGGGGCTGGAAAGTGTGACTGGGGGGGAGGGCTGGATTTGACCCCTCAGTGCCCAGTGCAGGAGTCAACTGGCTGAGGCTGGGCTGGGCCAGGCTGGCAGAAGCTCTGTCTGGATCTCCTGGTTCCTCGACTGCCCCAGTGCCCCCTTCACCTGTGGGCAGAGATGGGCGCACAGGTGTCCCGAGACAGGCACTGCTGCCAGCAGCAAGGGATTCTGGGTAACTGGAGAGTGCCTGGCTGAGGCCCCGTGGGGCTTGGTGAGCCGGAGCTCAGACCCCAGACCCCCTCCCTCACCGCTGCACCTGCCACCTCAGCCGCTCCCCTGCCTGCCTCCCGGGAGAGTGTGGGGGACGGACCCGGCCAGCGTGGGGGACAGACCTGGCCAGTGGGGGGCAGACCCGGCCAGCGTGGGGGGCAGACCTGGCCAGTGTGGGGGATGGACCCGGCCAGTGTGGGGGGCAGACCCGGCCAGCGTGGGGGACGGACCCAGCCAGCGTGGGGACAGACCTGGCCAGTGGGGGGCAGACCCGGCCAGTGTGGGGGGCAGACCCGGCCAGCGTGGGGGACGGACCCAGCCAGCGTGGGGACAGACCTGGCCAGTGGGGGGCAGACCCGGCCAGCGTGGGGGGCAGACCTGGCCAGGGTGGGGGACAGACCCGGCCAGCGTGGGGGACGGACCCGGCCAGCGTGGGGGGCAGACCTGGCCAGAGCTGGTGCCCCCTCCCCCATTGCAGCAGGGCATCCCTGGGGGATGCAGAGATTCAGGGCCTGACACAGCACAGAAGCTTGGCCGGACTGCTGGGGTGGGGAGAGACGTGGGGTGACAGCAGGAATTTACAGACTTCTGTGACTGAAATGAGGGCCAGTAAAACTTCTACCAGGTGCTGATGACAGAGGTTCAGCTGCCGGTGTGCCCCGCCCCGCCCCGCCCTGTGCACAGCCCCACGGCACCGCGGGTGCAGCGCAGGGGGAAGGTGCCATCGCAGCGGGCAGAAGAGTGTCGCTGACCACGCAGTACTGGATGCTATCGAGGGTCGTTCTGGTCTGACGGGGGCCAAAGGGAAGAGCGGCCGGGGGTCAGCCAGGGGCTCACAGGCCTCAGGCTGGAGCCGCGCCGCAGAAAAGCAGCGTCGCCGTTCGCGCCCTGTGCAGGCTGGGCAGCCCTTCCATTGCCGTTTGGCTCTGCGCTGCCCAGGTCTGGGTGCGGGCCGGGCTAGCCAGCCGCTGCTCTCGGGGTGTAACGGCTGAGATCCCCGTTCCTCCCTGGGCAATGGGGCTGTCACCACGCGGGGAGAGGGGGTGCTCCTGGCCTAGCAGTGAGCCCTGCTGTGTGCCCAAAGTCTAACGAGAACTGCCCAGATGCCTTGGCAGATCAGACAGCCCCCGTGCCAGGGCCAGCTGAGGGCTATGGCAGGGCTTGAGTGGTGGGCACAGGTCCTGGTGCATGGAGAAATACCAGGTGCCCCATGCTGGCCCCTTGAGAGCACGGGGGAGGTGCACCTCAGTTGGTGCTTGCAGGGGCAAGCGCACAGAAGCCAGCGAGCTGAGCACTCACGTGCCAGGCCGGCTCACGCCCCCTCTTGTGAGGGCTGCCGGGGGGATCGGACAGGCTGGCGCAGGGGGGCATTGTGCCATTGCAGGTGCGCTGACCAGATCTGCCCTCGCTGCAAGACTGGTGTGTGGGGGGTTGATTGAAACACAATGGGGCTGTGTCCTCTCCGCTACTCCTGCCTTGCCCCTGTGTCACCCCAGCGCCTGCGCACAGTGGGGTGAACCCCCCGTGGGGACAGGGGTTCGCACGCAGGGGCCCAGGTGCGAATGGCGGGGAAGGGCCTCATGGCACCGGAGCGCGAAGCTGGGTGGGGAGGGGCTGTCTGACTGCTGGCTCTGGGCCCCCCGTTCAGAGCCCAGACAGCAGCAACCTGCCAAGGGAGAAGGGCCAGGAGCCTGGCTTGTCCATGCAGGCTTTGGTGTTCCTGTGGCCTGGCTGGGGGAGGTGCCCAGAGGCTAGGGGGATGGGCAGCCGGGTCGTAGGGGGAGGGATAGCTCAGTGGTTTGAGCATTGGCCTGCTAAACCCAGGGTTGCGAGTTCAATCCTTGCGGGGCCATTTGGGGAGTGGTCCTGCTTTGAGCAGGGGGTTGGACTAGATGGTCTCTTGAGGTCCCTTCCAGCCCTGAGATTCTATGAAGCCTTTCCACAGAAGAGTGCCCCTGTGTGCGGGGGGGTGGTACCATTTACCTGGCACCTGTGCTGTGCTCGTGATCTGCCTGTGCGTCTGCCCCCCCGTGGGGCCGGCTCACTCGCTCCCTCTCTCTCTCCAGCTCCGGGGTACCCCAGGTTCTCGGGGAGTCTGGCCTCCACCTTCCTGCCCATGAGCCATTTGGATCACCATGGAAACAGCAACGTCCTCTACGGCCAGCATCGGTTCTACGAAAGCCAGAAAGCAGGTACCAGGAGGGGCTGGGGCAGGGCCCCCAGCCTGGAGTCTGCACCCCAGCGGCCGGGCTCCTGGCCCCCAAGGCAATGGGCGGGGAGGGGAGCAGCCGAGCCCAGGAGGGAAGAGGCAGGAAGCCACCTGCAGTTCTTGGCACAAACCTGTGCCCCGCGAGAGCTTCCTGCTGGGGATTTGGGCTGTTGACAACGGTGGAGTGGGGCTGGTTACCCCAGCTGATGGGGAGACGCCCCCGGTCCGTCTGGAGAGGCCTGCCCCGCCACGTGGCAAAGGAAGGGCTGGGGGCTGGGATCAGGGGGACTGGAATAGGGAGGACTGGGGGTCTGGGATGAAGGGTCCTGGGGCGGGGAGGATTGGGGGGCTGGGATCAGGGGGACTGGAATAGGGAGGACTGGGGGTCTGGGATGAAGGGTCCTGGGGCGGGGAGGATTGGGGGGCTGGGATCAGGGGGACTGGAATAGGGAGGACTGGGGGTCTGGGATGAAGGGTCCTGGGGCGGGGAGGATTGGGGGGCTGGGATCAGGGGGACGGGGGACAGGAGGCTGCGGAACGGGGGTGCTGCCGCAGTGGGCTGTAGCATTCCTGAGGCGACTGTCATGGCGCTGAGACGTCAGGTGCCTCCCGTGGGCGACGCCGGGGGCTGGTGCGCAGAGCAGGGTCAGCAGGGCCTGGTGGTGGGCGAGTGCTGGGGAGGGAGCCAGCGTCCGGCCCAGCCGGGGCCGTGTCCCGGGCCCTGCGGGGAGGCAGGCGCCCGTCGCTGCAGAAGGCCCCGCGCTCACCGGCTGCGTTTGCCCCCCCAGATAACTTCTACCTGCGGAACCTGCCGGCCCAGCCCACCCTGCTGTCAGCCAACCACAACTTCCCCACCATTGCCCGGGCCGCCCCCGGCCACCCCATCGGGTCCTGCAGCCGTGACCGCGAGGCCAGCCACGCGCAGAAGAGCCACAAGGAGTACGACCGCTACCTGCTGGCCAAGGAGAAGGCGGGCAAGGGGGAGGCCAGGGAGAGGCCGGCGGAGGAGGACGTGAAGGAGCGTCACAAGCTGGTGCTGCCCATGACGCCCGAGGGGCACTGCAAGGACGGGGTCCACCAGAGGAGCTCGTGCGAGAACCGGGTCAAGCACCTCAACTCCTGCCTGCTGAACTCCAAAATGCTCAATGGCGACGCCCACAAGGCCGTGCTGCCCAGCTGCACGGGTGGCGCCCTGCCCCGCCACGCCGGCATGGCCCAGAGCCGCTGCCCCAAGGACATGCTGCGGGCGGAGCGGGAGCTGGCTCCCCACGAGTCGCCCCAGCCCTACAGCGAGTGCCTGGAGCGGCGCCAGATGCTGCACCACTCGGTCTCCTACACTGTCCCGTCCAGCCTGCCCGCCATCCCGCCCCCGCTCAGCACCTCGGCCGCCACCTTCCCCTGCCTGCAGCTCCACTCCAGCCCCGACGGGCTGTGCCCCTTGCAGGACAAAGCCGGGCGGGAGCTGAAGCTCAGCGGGGCCACGTTCGTGCCGTCGGTGGGACACCTGACTGACAAGAGCAGGTCGTTCCAGGTGGCGTCCGAGGCCTGCAGCCTGGAGCGCGGCGAGGCCAAGGAAAGGCAGGAGATGGGCTCGGAGCACACGGCTGCCTACGGGAACTCCTTCCACCAGCTCAAGGCGGAGGGCAAGGCGGAGCGGAGGCTGGAGTGGGCGCAGAGCTGCAACGCCCGGCTGAAAGGCCTGGAGTACCTGAACAGTGCCGGCTCCGAGGCCCCCTTCCCCAGCCTGCCCCCGGCGCCCAAGGGCGGCCTGGAGAAGGGCAGCTACTTCGAGATGGCGCCATCCCAGGACTGCTCCCGTGCCAGCCACCAGGACGCCCTGTGCGTCAAACTCAGCCAGTCCTGCTGCACTTTAGACAAGGGCTCCAAGGAGTGCCAGGGCCAGAGCGGGCAGAAGGTGGCGCGGATACGGCACCAGCAGCACGTCCCCGCAGAGCTGGAACTGGCGGGGAGCGGCTCCGAGGCGAGGAGGAAGGCGATGGGCTACAATGGAGCCCCCCTGGCCCCCTGGGGCGTGCAGGGGCAGGGTGCCCCCATGCCCATGGGCGAGGAGAGGAAGAGCTCCTACCTCGACCCCTTCAGCACCAGTTTGCAGCAGGCTGCGCTGATGACTCAGGGCTCGGTTTTGAGCCAGGACATGCAGAGCCCCCCCGACGAGGTGTCGGCCATGAAGAACCTGCTGAAATACAGCAACCAAGCACTTATCGTGGGCCAGAAGGCCCCCTTCGTGGGGCTCGGCGCCATCAAGGGCAGCTGCGCCCAGCAGGACGGCAAGTTCCAGGCAGGCAAAGGGCAGCAGGAGCTGGAGCGGCCGGACTGCGCCCGCAGCAGAGACCACGAGCTGGCCCACGGGGAGGGCGAGGTGCGGCAGCCGCCCGTGGGAATCGCCGTGGCAGTGGCGCGACAGAAGGACACGCTGAGCCGGCCGGAGCCCTCGTACGGCCCCAACTCCAGCCGGCAGAGCCGGGCGACCATGGGCCTGAAAGGTAACGGGGCCAGGCCGGCCGCGCCACCCCGGGCAGGAGGCGTCTGTGGGGATGGGCAGCCCCGTGCCCGGGCGGAGCAGCAGCGGTGGGTGGCGTCCGCAGGGCTGGCGGGGGGAGGGCGCTTCCCAGAACCCACGAGCGTCCGGGTCTCATGGCCAGCCGGCATCACGGCCCCAGTGCCTCTGCCCGGAGCCCCGCTGGAGAGGGGCGCGGCCGGCCCTGGGGGAAAGCACTGACCGGCCAGGGAACCCCACACTCACGTCTGCTGCCCCCCACGGGCTGCACCGTCCCCTGGGCCCCACCCATCAGCCCCTCTCTGTAGGCTTCCCTCCTGAGCGCTATTCCATCCTGAGCCCTACCCACCACAGCTCTGCCAGTCAGTGCGTGCCCCTCCGTCCCGACCCACAGCCCTGCCGGTGCCCCTCCGTCCCGACCCACAGCCCTGCCGGTGCCCCTCGGTCCCGACCCACAGCCCTGCCAGTGCCCCTCGGTCCCGACCCACAGCCCTGCCGGTGCCTCTCGGTCCCGACCCACAGCCCTGCCAGCCCAGCCCTGCCCCCCACAGCCCTGCCAGTGCCCCTCGGTCCCGACCCACAGCCCTGCCAGTGCCCCTCGGTCCCGACCCACAGCCCTGCCGGTGCCCCTCGGTCCCGACCCACAGCCCTGCTAGCCCAGCCCTGCCCCCCACAGCCCTGCCAGTGCCCCTCGGTCCTGACCCACAGCCCTGCCGGTGCCCCTCGGTCCCGACCCACAGCCCTGCCGGTGCCCCTCGGTCCCGACCCACAGCCCTGCCGGTGCCTCTCGGTCCCAACCCACAGCCCTGCTAGCCCAGCGCTGCCCCCCACAGCCCTGCCTGCCCCCCAACTCTGCCGGTGCCCTCTGTCCCAGCCCGCACCCCACCCCAGCGCTGCCCCCCACAGCCCTGCCAGTGCCCCACGGTCCCGACCCACAGCCCTGCCAGTGCCCCTCGGTCCCGACCCACAGCCCTGCGAGCCCAGCCCTGCCCCCCACAGCCCTGCCAGTGCCCCTCAACCCCGACCCACAGCCCTGCCTGCCCCCAACTCTGCGGTGCCCCTCTGTCCCAGCCACCCCCATCCCAGCCCTGCCCCCCACAGCCCTGCCAGTGCCCCTCGGTCCCGACCCACAGCCCTGCCGGTGCCCCTCGGGCCCCACCCACAGCCCTGCTAGCCCAGCGCTGCCCCCCACCGCCCGGCCTGCCCCCCAACTCTGCCGGTGCCCCTCTGTCCCAACCCGCAGCACCCCCATCCCAGCGCGGCCCCCCCCAGCCCAGCCAGAGCCCCGCCGACCCGACCCACAGCCCAGCCAGTGCCCCTCGGTCCCGACCCACAGCCCTGCCGGTGCCCCTCGGTCCCGACCCCCAGCCCTGCCAGCCCACCCCTGCCCCCCCCAGCCCCTCCAGTGCCCCTCGGTCCCGACCCACAGCCCTGCCGGTGCCCCTCGGTCCCGACCCACAGCCCTGCCGGTGCCCTCGGTCCCGACCCACAGCCCTGCCGGTCCCACTCGGTCCCCACCCACAGCCCCGCTAGCCCAGCGATGCCACCCACAGCCCTGCCTGCCCCCCAACTCTGCCGGTGCCCCTCTGTCCCAACCCGCAGCACCCCCATCCCAGCGCTGCCCCCCACAGCCCTGCCAGTGCCCCTCGGTCCCGACCCACAGCCCTGCCGGTGCCCCTCGGTCCCGACCCACAGCCCTGCCAGCCCAGCCCTGCCCCCCACAGCCCTGCCAGTGCCCCTCAACCCCGACCCACAGCCCTGCCTGCCCCCCAACTCTGCCGGTGCCCCTCTGTCCCAACCCGCAGCACCCCCATCCCAGCCCTGCCCCCCACAGCCCTGCCAGTGCCCCTCGGTCCCGACCCACAGCCCTGCCGGTGCCCCTCGGTCCCGACCCACAGCCCTGCTAGCCCAGCGCTGCCCCCGACAGCCCTGCCTGCCCCCCAACTCTGCCGGTGCCCCTCTGTCCCAACCCGCAGCACCCCATCCCAGCCCTGCCCCCACAGCCCTGCCAGTGCCCCTCGGTCCCGACCCACAGCCCTGCCAGTGCCCCTCGGTCCCGACCCACAGCCCTGCTAGCCCAGCGCTGGCCCCCACAGCCCTGCCTGCCCCCCAACTCTGCCGGTGCCCCTCTGTCCCAACCCGCAGCACCCCAGCCCAGCCCTGCCCCCCACAGCCCTGCCAGTGCCCCTCGGTCCCGACCCACAGCCCTGCCAGACCCCCGCGGACCCCACCCACAGCCCTGCTAGCGCTGCCCCCACAGCCCTGCCTGCCCCCCAACTCTGCCGGTGCCCCTCTGTCCCAACCCGCAGCACCCCCATCCCAGCCCTGCCCCCCACAGCCCTGCCAGTGCCCCTCGGTCCCGACCCACAGCCCGGCCAGTGCCCCGCCATCCCGACCCACAGCCCTGCCAGTGCCCCTCGGTCCCGACCCACAGCCCTGCCAGTGCCCCTCGGTCCCGACCCACAGCCCTGCTAGCCCAGCGCTGCCCCCCACAGCCCTGCCAGTGCCCCTCGGTCCTGACCCACAGCCCTGCTAGCCCAGCGCTGCCCCCCACAGCGCTGCCGGTGCCCCTCAGTCCCATCCTTCAGCCCCACCCTCAGTTTCCCAGCCCTGTGCAGTGTCCTGTGGAGAGCGCACATCAGCCCCAGCTGGGGGGTGAGATGGGCACAGGCTGGGGCAGGCTGAGACCCACGGGATGAACCTGGGAGCCCAGGGCGACAGGCGGGTGCCCGGCCCGCCCCCATGAGTGGGGAGATTCGGGATCCCGTCCCTCACGTCTCTCTCTCTCGTCTCCCTCCCGCGGGGCGTCCTGTAGCCGGCTCAGCACGACCCATGCACGTCATCGACCTGGAGGCGGAGGAGGAGCGGAGCCGCCTGTGCGAGGAGCGGCTGGGGATCACGGGCCGAGAGCTTCTTCTCCAGTAAGGAGCCAGCGCGCTCTGGCACACGCCGGCAGGAGAGTCAGGCTGGCTGGCCTCCCCCACCCCCTCCGGGGCTGCCCGGATCCCACGTCCCCGGTATTTCTCTGCCCTGGGTCTTAAACGGGCCCCCGAGGCCTCCGGGTCCTGGCTGGAGCGGGGCCAATAATGGGCTGGGTGGGTGCCGGAGGGGGGCCAGGCTGCACCAAAGTCTAGCGTCATTCGACAAACCTCAGGCCCAATTCTGAATGGTGCAGAGCGCTGGCAGCTCTTGCTGGGGCCCAAGGGTGCCCAGCCCCCCAGGATTGGGCCCGGTCGCAGCTCCGAGGAACAAGGGGAGGAGGCAGCAATCTTGGAGCTGGACGCAAACCCTGTCACTCCCAGATCCTGCAGCTCCAGGGCCGGGCAGCGCAGGGCACCAGGACACCTGGGTTCTGTCCCAGCTCTGCCATGGGTGTGGCCCTGGGCAGGCATCTGTCGGTCCCCCCATATCCCACCTGTAGAGTGGGGGTGGGGTGGCCCCTCCCTGGGATGTGCATGGAGCCCAGCGCATGCCCCTGGCTCAGGGCCCAGCTGGGCCCGGCCTGGCTGACGAGGCGGAGGGAGCCCAGAGCCGGCTGGAGAAGTGGCCGCTGTGGTGTGTGCCTGGAACCAGGCCTGGGGGCAGCCAGGTGCCCGCGTTGTCACCAGGCACCTTGTCGCTGTTTCCAGCGGTGGGCAGAGGTGGGGAGCAATGGGCACGGTCAGTAGAGACGGCTCACCCTGATCTGCGTCTCCCCTTCGCTTTGCAGGGAGAACAAGGACCTCGTGGACTTTGCCAGGATCCACCCATCCAGTGGCTGCCCGGGTGACCTCACCCCCCACCTCATGATCGCAGGCGGCTCCTCCCTCCAGGCCGGCCAGTTGGGAGGGGACCCCGCAGCCCACGCACACCCAGCCCACGCGCACTGGCTGCCCCGGACGCGCAGCCCCTCCATCTGGATGGGGGGGCACTCTTACGGTCAGTGCAGGGTGTGGCCGGCTGGCTGCTGCTGGGGAGACGGGGCCCCAGGAAATCACAGCTCCAGCTGCTGCGGCGGCCGGCCCCGGGCTTCGCTCCAGCTCTTTGGGTGAATCTATGAACAGGATTGGGCCCGTCTGGGCCCGGGCATCACAGGGGCTGGGCATGCTGCCAGCCACGCACCTCTGGTGGAGCCCCTCAGTCCCCTACTGCACCCGCCCTGGCCTCCCGTACTCAGGCACTGTGGATCGGCGCCAGGGCTCGCTGGGGTTAGACGCCTCCAGACTCCTCCGGCTGCTGCTCTTAACTCTGCTCCCAGCAGCCGTGGTCTGGGCGTCCCAGCTGCTGCACGAAGCCTGGCGCGTGGCCCGTGGGCTCGCTGCCCAGCCCGGCTCTGTCACTGACAAGTCCCTGGGTCTGGCCACGGAGCCAGTGCTGGGAAGGTGCCTCCGGCGACGCCAGCCCCCGTGACCCTTGTGTGTTTGTTCCCTCCGCAGGCATCAGCCACCCGGCCTTGCATCAGAACCTGCCGCCCGGCTTCCCAGCGTCCATGCCCAGCACCATGCAGTCCGTGTTCCCCCTTCCCCAGGACCCCCCAGCGCAGCTCGTCATCCTGCCCACGGAGCCGTCAGCCCACGGCGCCCCGCACACGCTGGGTAAGGGCAGCTGCCAGGGGAGACGCTGCCCCCTGCGGAGGGTGGGCCCAGCGCCTGGCCCCCTGGCTGGCTTTGTCCCTCTCGCCTGGATTCCCTCGGCAAAGGCTTGTCAGGGAGGGGGGCATGGCCCCGGGCGAGGGGCTGCGGCTGCTGAGCTGACCCCCTGCTCTCTCTTCGGCAGCTGATGTTATGGACCAGGCCTCGCTGTGGCCGCCCATGTACCCGGGCCGGGGTCCCAGCTCCCACCTGCAGCACACGGGCCAGCTCCCCGTCTACTCGCGCTCGCAGTTCCTCCGGCAGCAGGAGCTCTACGCCCTGCAGCAGCAGCAGCGGGCGGCCCAGGCGCTGGAGCTGCAGAGGCAGTCGCAGATCCAGGTCAGGGGCAGGGGGCCGGGGGCAAGGGGGGGTTCAGAGGAGGGTGGTGCCGGTACACGGCCTCTCCTAGCCCCTGGCAGCCTCACACCTGGGGCGCCGGCACTGGGCAAGCCGGGCTGGGGCCATCCGGTCTCTCCACGGTGGGTGTCGGGCTAGGGCATGAGGCCAGTTTGTCTGGGGTGTGGGGCTGGGCCCTGGGGCTGACCTCTCTGGGGTGTGGGGCAGGGCCCTGGGGGCTGACCTCTCTGGGGTTGGGCCATGGGGCTGACCTGTCTGGGGTGTGGGGCAGGGCCCTGGGGGCTGACCTCTCCGGGGTGTGGGGCTGGGCCGTGGGGCTGACCTGTCTGGGGTATGGGGCAGGGCCGTGGGGCTGACCTGTCTGGGGTATGGGGCAGGGCCGTGGGGCTGACCTGTCTGGGGTGTGGGGCAGGGCCCTGAAGCTGACCTGTCTGGGGTGTGGGGCAGGGCCCTGGGGCTGATCTGTCTGGGGCTGGGCCCTGGGGCTGATCTGTCTGGGGCGTGGGGCTGGGCCCTGGGTGACCTGTCCAGGGCTGGGCCGTGGGGCTGACCTGTCTGTGTCCTTGCCCCACAGCGGAAGGCGGAGGAGCAGCCTGCCGAGCTGGAGGAGCCAGGCCCCGAGAAGCCCCTCAAGCCGTCCCACAAACCAGTTGCCTTAACGCCCCCCACCAAGGGCCTCTCCTCGCCGGCCCCCTGCCCTGCCAAGCTCTCACCCTGCTGCCACTCGCCCGCCCTGCGGCACCCATCCAAATGCCCCTCGGCGCATCCTGCCACCCCCTGCACTTTACCCGTCTGCCCGGCGCCCAGCTCGGCCATTGCCCCGCGCTCCCCGCCCGCCAGCCCCAGCCCCTCGCCCAGCTCCAAGGGCAACGAAGCCGAAGACAAGCGGGTGGAGGGGCAGCCGCCCCGGGGCTACCCCAAGTCGCTGGAGCCAGGTGGGGATCGCGCCGGGGCTGGGCTGGATGGGAGCCATAGGAGTGCCGGGGCCTGAGCCCTGAGACAGACCGTGGGGCCAGCCCCCCATTCGTGTGTCTCAGGGCGGTCCTGTGGGGTGGGGAGCTGGGGTCTCTGGCTGTGGGGCGGCGGGAGGCCATGCTGAGGGCCTGCCCCAGCCCTGGGCAGAAGGATCCAGCCTTGCCAGGACAGCAGCTGGGCACCGTGGTGACGAGGCCAGTGGGCTGAGGGGAGCTCAGGGCCACCGGGGGCAGGTTGAGGCGCCTGGGTGGCCCTGGCTCTCCATGCTGGGATTGGGGGGGAGGGTTGGCAGTCAGCCCTGTTTGTGGGAGAGAAGCCGAAGGGGGCACGTGGGGCGTCAGCGAGGCCAGAGCCTCCCTGTCCCGTGCGGCCTGCCATGGGGTGACCCAGTGCCAGGGCAGGCACAGGGGCTGGAGCCAATAGGCATCCGCTGGGGATCTGGCTCCAGGAATCCACCAGGCGCTTGTGGGGCCGTATGCGCGTCCCACTGCCTGAGCTCCTCCCTGTGCCAGCCGAGCTGCCCGCTGGCCCTGCCAGCCCTCAGTCAAGGGCATTTAACTCCGCTGGCATCGCCGCCAGCGTTTACATTGGAACCATGTGTTGGACGTAGCATCTGGTCCCAGGGTTGCCACGGGGATGCCCGCCAGCAGGGTTAATGGGGCACGGTGCCTGTGCCGAGCCAGCTCCCCTTCCCCAGCACCAGCTAAGGCCTGCCTGCCGAGCCGGAGGATGGGGGGGGCAGGCTGAGCAGGGGGTGGCCTGGCCCGCCTGGGAGTCATCCCACGCACCCCCCTTGTCCCAGCCGGGGAGGCACAGACCTGGCAAACGCGTGGGCCAGTTAGACACGTCCCCTGGGCCCCTGCTGGCTCGGGGCTGGGGATCCCCAGGCGGGCAGACACCAGGCGCCTCTGACCAGCTGGCAGGCCC
The DNA here is from genome assembly GCF_016161935.1 of Mauremys reevesii. Taxonomy (NCBI): domain Eukaryota; kingdom Metazoa; phylum Chordata; order Testudines; family Geoemydidae; genus Mauremys; species Mauremys reevesii. The sequence continues at coordinate 42,222,205 of NC_052637.1, read as the reverse complement.
ACGAGGCTCCTGGGAGAGGCCGGGGAGAACAAGGGAGGGAGACCCCCAGACACTGAGTAGGGTAGCAGAGGTCAGAGCCCCCTCCTGGAGAGCGTCAGGGGGTAGGGTTGGGGCTGGCCCCTGGTGCCGTGGGGCGCATGGTCCCCTCCCCTGCCCTCACTGACTGCGCTGCCTTGCCCCGCAGACCTGCCGCCTGGATACAGCTACCCCGCCGTCAGCATGGGCTACTCCTCGCCGCTGGCCGTGCACGCCGCCGAGCCGGCCGACCCCGACACTATGCAAAGCGTCTCCCCGGCGGCCGAGCCCGAGCAGTCCCGGACGTTCCCTCCCACGGAGGAGCCGTGCCGTGCCAGCGCCGCGGCCGTGCTGGAGGAGGCCGGGCGGGCGGCTCAGAGTGCCACGGCCGAGCCCACGGCCCAGGCTGCCATGGGCCAGCATCTCCACCACCACCACCACCTCCTCCTCCCCCTGGGGCAGGCCTCGGGGGAGCTGGTGGGGGCCGCGACGGGCCGGGACCTGGCTGAGGAGCTGGGAGAGACGCCCTATGGCCCAATGCTGGGGGGGCCCGGCTTGGCCTCGGCTCAGGGAGCTCCGGAGGAGAGCGGGGGCCTGGAGGAGCGGCCGGGGGCAGCGCAGCTCACAGGGGCACCGGCAGGCTCCCCCCTGAAGGCCTCGGAGGGCGCAGCCGGGGAGGAGCAGGCGGCAGGGCGGGAGGTCGGCTGCGCAGAGGAGCAGGAAGGTGACTCCCTGAGCCTCCTGCGGGCGGGCAGCGGCCTCCAGGGCCCTCTGAGTGGGCTGGACGCACTGATCATCGCAGGCATTGACCTGGGAGACCTCCCTGCCCTGAGCCCGCCCAGCGCGGCCCCCCCAGCGGCTGTCCCCTCGCCCTGCCCGTGCAGCTCAGGGATCACCCTGCTCAGCGAACTGGCCGACCTGGAGCTCCAGCGGCAGAGGTGCGACGCGACGGTGGGAGGTAAGGAGCTGCCACCCTCCCCCTGGGCCTCACACCGGACCCCTTGCTGGGCTGGGAGCCCCCCCATTGCAGCCCCTCTGCTCTCTGAGCCCCGCCCCCCGCAGTGTGGGGTTGGCATCGGGTGGGGCGGCTGCATGGGGTATCAGGGTGGCCACCAGGGTGCCCTGGCCCAGTGCAGACAGGCCGAGAGGCTCCATGTCCCACCCAGGCAGGACGCGGCTGGGTCCCGGGAATGCCCCTCGGGCCCGCAGCGGAGCAGGCGGGTGGTTGCCCTGCCAGATGCCAGGGGGCTCTGTGCATAGGAAACCCCCCTGCAGAGTGGGGCCTGCCTGGCCCGGGTGAGCTGCAGGCTGTTTGGAGACGGGCAAACGCTCAGGTCGCTCACCAGCCACCAGAAAGGGGAGTTCACCCCGCCCCGCTCGCAGTGGGCACAGGCGCGGCGCACCGGGGACGTCTCCTGGGAGCAGGCGTTGGGAAGGTGGTGGGGTGCCAGTCTTCGGGCCCAGCCTGCCTCCTCCCTCGACACCGGAGATTCCTGCGAGGCCGGGGGGTTCCTGAGCCAGGCTCTGGGAGGAGGAGCTGAGGAGGGGCACCCGGCTCTGAGCTGAGGGAGGAACCCCCCGGGCACAGCCCCATTTACATGAAAAAAAGCCCCTGGAAAGGGAGCAGGTGGCCCCCCAAAGCCCTTCCCATCTCCAAGCACCAGGGAGCAGACTGGGGGGGCTGGGGCTCTTTGGGGGGACCAGGGTGTCCTGGCAGGAACAAGGAAACCCAAAACCCCACTGCAGCAAGAGCCGGGTCAGGGAATGGGCACTGGAGAGGGAATGGGGAGCGGAGGGCAGGGAATGGGGCGTCGGAGGGCAGGGAATGGGCGTCGGAGGGCAGGGAATGGGGCGTCGGAGGGCAGGGAATGGGCGTTGGAGGGCAGGAAATGGGGCATCGGAGGGCAGGGAAGGGGCGTTGGAGGGCAGGAAATGGGGCATCGGAGGGCAGGGAATGGGGCGTCGGAGGGCAGGGAATGGGCGTCGGAGGGCAGGGAACGGGGCGTCGGAGGGCAGGACATGGGGCGTCGGAGGGCAGGGAATGGGGCGTCGGAGGGCAGGGAAGGGGCGTCGGAGGGCAGGGAATGGGGCACTGGAGTGGGAATGGGGCATCGGAGGGCAGGGAATGGGGGGCTGAGGGCCGGAAATGGGGCGTCGGAGGGCAGGGAAGGGGCATCGGAGGGCAGGAAATGGGCACACTCCTGCCCGGGGCCTGGCCCAGCACACGGGGGCTTGGCCGCGGGGCGCAGCGCTCAGGGTGCAGAAACTTGCCGGGACTTTGTCTCCGGGATCGAGTTGTTTATTTCCTTAAATTCTAGAGGCAGAAAATCCCCCAGCTGATTTATTGCTGCACCCTGGAAAAGCAGCCACCCGGCATCGCCCCCACTTCCCCTGCCCCCTCCCCCCAGCCGGGTCTGGCCCGGCCCTGCTCCACACAGGATTCCCGGAGAGCGCAGGTGGGCCAGGCCTGGGTCACCAGATCCCCACCCCAGGGCTTTGGGTGCCGCCAGCGGCTGAGGTCACTGGGGGCTCCACACCCTGACATGGCCCCCCAGCCAGCCTGGCCCCGTCGTCCCGCTCACACGCCACGGGCCCTCCTCGCCCAACAACCCCCTGCTGCACCCTGACGGTTCTCCTGCCCCCGCAGGCCTTCGGCCAAGCAAAGTAACCATCTGAGCGTCCCAGAACCCGCAACGAAACGGAAACCACACGCAGGCATTCCTGCCCGCCGCCACTGCCACGCCATGCACACGCGCCCTCCCCCGACAAGCCCACGCCGCCGCGTGCCCAGCGTGCCAGGCCAGCAAACCCCTGCACACGTGTGCACGGGCCCTCGGCAGTACACGCCTTACACAGGCATGGCCAAAGCCAGCGTCGCTCGTCCAGCCATGCACTGAGCGCACAGCTTCACCCGTGCTGCCAGCCGTGTGTGCACTCGCCTCTCTCGTACACAGCACATGCCAAGCACACGCATGTGCGCAGCTGTTCTCACTGAGCCTGGCTGCTGAGCCCGGTCCATGGGCCGGATCCTGGTGCTGAGCCCCCTCCCTCCGGCATCACACCATCCCGGGGCCTTGTTGTTCCGGTGAGCCATGACGGACCAGCACGGGGACCCGGGCAGGGCCGGCTTTAGGCCGATTCCCCCATCGGGCCCCGCACCCTAAAGAAGAGCCTAACTTTTTAATTTGTACTCACCCGGCGGCGGTCCGGGGCTTCGGCGGCATTTCGGCGGCGGGTCCTTCACTCGCTCCGGGGCTTGGGCGGCATTTCAGCGGTGGGTCCTTCACTCGCTCCGGGGCTTGGGCGGCATTTCAGCGGTGGGTCCTTCACTCGCTCCGGGGCTTGGGCGGCATTTCGGCGGTGGGTCCTTCACTCGCTCCGGGGCTTGGGCGGCATTTCAGCGGTGGGTCCTTCACTCGCTCCGGGGCTTGGGCGGCATTTCGGCAGCGGGTCCTTCACTCGCTCCAGGTCTTGGGTGGCATTTCAGCGGTGGGTCCTTCACTCGCTCCGGGGCTTCGGCGGCATTTCAGTGGTGGGTCCTTCACTCGTTCTGGGGCTTGGGTGGCATTTCAGCGGTGGGTCCTTCACTCGCTCCTTCACTCGCTCCGGGGCTTCGGCGGCATTTCAGCGGTGGGGCCTTCACTCGCTCCGGGGCTTGGGCGGCATTTCAGCGGTGGGTCCTTCACTCGCTCCGGGGCTTGGGCGGCATTTCTGCAGCGGGTCCTTCACTTGCTCCTGGACTTGGGCGGCATTTCAGCGGTGGGTCCTTCACTCGCTCCGGGGCTTCGGCGGCATTTCAGTGGTGGGTCCTTCACTCGTTCTGGGGCTTGGGTGGCATTTCAGCGGTGGGTCCTTCACTCGCTCCGGGGCTTCGGCGGCATTTCAGTGGTGGGTCCTTCACTCGTTCTGGGGCTTGGGTGGCATTTCAGTGGTGGGTCTTTCACTCGTTCTGGGGCTTGGGCGGCATTTCAGCGGTGGGTCCTTCACTCGTTCTGGGGCTTGGGTGGCATTTCAGCGGTGGGTCCTTCACTCGCTCCGGGGCTTGGGCGGCATTTCAGCGGTGGGTCCTTCACTCGCTCCGGGGCTTCGGCGGCATTTCAGCAGTGGGTCCTTCACTCGCTCCGGGGCTTGGGCGGCATTTCGGCGGCGGGTCCTTCACTCGCTCCGGGGCTTGGGCGGCATTTCGGCAGCGGGTCCTTCAGTGCCACGGAAGAGCCGGAGCCCCCAAGCCCCCCCAGCCACCCCCATGGGATCCTGCCCCCGGAGCCTGTCCTGGATGAGGCCTGGGCTGGCTGCTCTCCCCCTCATTCTGCCTCCCCCTCTCCCTCCCATAGCCAGCCCTGACCCCTGCCTGGAAGAGCCCCACCCCCACTCCGGTGGCTGCCAGGACCCTCAGGACAAGGTGTTTGGTGTCCCTGTAAATGCCCCTGGGCCGGGTTGCTGCTCGACATGCCAGAAATAAACAGGCGCCAAGTGCCGGGCGTGGCTGGGGCAGGGAGCTAGGCAGGGGGCAGCTGTGGGAGGGGAGGAAGCCGATGCCCACGGCAGGGGTTCTGGAGCCTGCTGCCCCGGCCCAGCACCCATCTGTACCAAGTGGCTGGGCCTGCCAGCGGGCGCTGGCATTCGGGGCTACAAAAGGCCCTCGGGGGCTGGCCCCCCGTCTGTGCTCTTCCCCGCTTGGTGCTGTGAGACAAGGCTGGGGGGTCGTTAGCTAATGAGCTGAGTGCCTCTGAGATGGGGGGGCTGGGGGCAGCTCTGCCTCCCCTGACCTCTCTGCTCCCCACAGCGGAGGATGAAGACTTGGTGGCCGTTAACCTGCGGAACCTGGCGACCATCGCTGCCCTGCTGGAGGCAGCCAGCGAAGAGAGCAGCCCACCCTGCCTCAGCCCCATGGTGCCCCCCCTGGCTCCCCGCGCACGGGGCCTGCGACGGAAATACACCTGGACCCCCAAAACCAAACCTGTGAGTGCCAGCCTCGCCGCCCTGCCTGCGCGCTCCCCCAGCCACCCGCCGGCCTGGATTCCAACCCTGAGCCCCAGGGCCCCATGGCGGCATCTCTCGCCACTCCTGGGAGCCCCATGCTCTCTCCCCCTTTGGCCTCGGGAGCCCTGAGCCCACCCCAACTTTAGTGTGTGGGTTGCCCAGGGCCCTGCCTGGCTCCTGCCACACCCCAGAGCTAAGCGCATTCCCTGGCACATGGGGACTCCAGGCCACTCCCGTCTCGCCAGGGTCATCCATCGGGCAGCTCCCCAAGGGGCCCGGATGCCTCGCCCTGTTGGGACAATGGGAACTGGAGCCGTGGGGACCTGGTGGCTGGGTGGGGTGGCCCGTTCCCGACAGATGGATCCCCCATTGCACCTGGGATCCTGGAGAGAGGGGCCGTCCCAGCCGGAAGGGGCCTGCGCCCAGGCTGCCGCTGCCCTTTGCTGGGCTCCAAAGGCCAGTTCAGGCAGAGAAGGGGGGCCAGGCTGGTGACGCCAATGAAGGGAGCAGCTGAGGACACAGTGCTCGGCAGCCCAGCGTGCAGGCCCTTGGCTCTGCTCCCTCACGCTGACCCTGGGCCTGCCCCCCCAGGTCTGCCCCCTGAAGGCCGCCATTGAGCAGCTGGACACGCAGGAGGTGGAGATGCGGCTGCGGCTGGCAGAGCTGCAGCGCCGCTACAAGGAGAAGCAGCGGGAGCTGGTGAAACTGCAGCGACGGCATGACCATGAGTACGTCCCCCTCGACGCACCCCTGCCCATTGGCCTTTCGGAGCCCCCCCACACACACACACACAGGGCATGGGGCAGGCAGCCAGTCTGTGAAAGGGGCAGGGGACGGAGGGATGGAGTGGGGGGTAGGTGGGGGAGAACTGCCACAAAGGAAAGAGGAGGGAGCCCCCCGAGGTCTCTGCCCAGTGTCCCAGGAGGGGTCAGAGCCCCAGGGAGAAAAACAAGGCAGGTGAAAAGTCACTGGTGTGCTGAGTCTGAGGCCGATCTCAGCCTAGTTCACGCACTGAGCCAGTCAGTGGAGAAGACGCAGGAGCCCAGGGCAGAGGGCAGGTGGGGGGCGAGTTCCCAGGGGGTCTCCTGGCGTCACTCTGGTTTTGTTGGGGCTGGTGCCTGCAGGCACGACGAGAGCTCGCGGAGTCCGGCGCGGCGCGGCCCGGGGCGGCCGAGGAAACGGAAGCACTCCAGCATGCTCAGCACCCTGCGGCAGAACAACGCGCTCAGCAGGGCTGACAGCAGGAAAGTCAAGTGAGTGACGCTGCGTGTGGTGCATTGGGGCGCTAGGCCAGCAGCTGGGAGGTCGCTTGGCCCCAGGAAGGCCCGTGCTCCGGCTCCAGGGGTGTGCTGCATACATTGCCTTGCGGCATGGGAGGGTGGGGGCTCATTCCCCATCCCCGGCACTCCGGGCGCCCCTGCTTGGCTGTCCTAGCAGGCCCCGGCTCAAGCCCACAGGGCAGAGAGCCCTTCAGGGCCCGGCGGGTGGCACGCCGGGGCACTGGGCCTCAGCTGGGACTGGAAACCTGCAGCCCCCTGCACTTGGCAAGCCGATTACAGGAGCATGTCCTGGTGTCCTTGCTCTGCTTCCTGCTTCTGCGTGGCACAGCCCGCCTCACGGCTCCCCTGCCCCAGAACCGGCGGCATGTCGGGGGCAGGAGACGCAGTCCCCGTGTGCAAGCGGCAGAGCACGCCAGGCTCCACATGGGGCTGGAGAAAGGGCCGGCTGGCTGCAACGCTGGCTTCCTCCTGCCTCTCGGTACAGCGTGCTCCCTCCCCAGCCCATCGTCGAGCGGTTCCGACTTGCCTGCTCTGTTCGGGGAGCCCCCTCCCCCCCCCGAAGGGGAAGGCAGCATTGCATAAAAGCCTCTTTATCTGTGCTGTATAAAGTCATTGGTCACGCTGCAGTGCTGTTCATTGCTGCCGGCGCTTTATTATTATCCATTAGCCGCCCGGCGCAGTCATTCTCGCACTCACGGGCCCTGTATAATTGTCCTTCTCTGCTACAAATTGCCTCTCCCGGCAGGCCCATTTGCATAAATCCTCCGAGCTAGTCCAAACATGATTGGAGTGTGTGTGCGCAGTGCATCAATCCTGATGATTTGGTAATAATAGTTAAATCTGTACTAAATGGTTCCTTCAATTAAGACAGAGGAAAAAAATTAATCTCGAGGTTTTATGTCACAAAACATTAGCAAATGGAGTGAAGGTTAGAGTTAAAAAAAAAGCGGTTAGTGTTGGCTTAGGGCTGCAACGTGGCTCGACCATATGGCTGGTGGGAATTCTCCTGGGCTATTGGGACAACTGGTTTTTCTCCCTCCCCCCAGTCCAGGGGAAAGAGGAGAAACCTCCCCCACCCCCATCCTCAAAGCTCTGCAGCCCTCAGCAAAACAGCCCCTGTCCCCGGGAGGAGAGTCCCACCCAGAGACACCCTGCGCTGCCCTCCACTGCCCGGAGCAGGTCTGGCTCCTCTAGTGACTGAGAAAAGGGCTTCCAGGCTCCTCCGCAGACAACCACCCTCGCGTGAGGAGCCAGGCCAGGGCTGCCCGAGCTGCCAGCTCTCTGGTGGGGAAGGAGGGGCAGAAAATGCCATGGTGGGGCCCAGGCCAGGGGACTGGCATACCTGGAAATTCCTTCCCAGCTCCAGATCTGGCCACTTCCCCCCATGGTGCGTGGGTCAGAGTCACTGGAGCTTCTGCTTTCCTGGCGTTGCTGATAAAGGACCCAACAAGAACCTCGGGTGGGTCTGTGCCATTTACCCGGGCGGTGGCCAGACTAAGGCGTGTTCCTGCTGCTCGTGTGCACATGCAATCACGCAGCCATGCTGGTGCACACGTGTGCTCATGCACATACCTTCCTCCACAGATGCAGCCACACAGACCAGCACACTCATGTACGTGTGCTCCAATGCATATCCATGCATGCGCTTATCCTCGCACGGATACGTCTGTGCTCCAGTCCACACACAAATGCACCACCACACAGCCCTCCACTTGGCCTGACCCGCCCGCTGCACACAGCCGGCAGGCTCCCCGTGCTCACACCCCTGCATCCATCGTGCTGACACACACACTGCTTGTGACCCTGTGCGCACACACGTCTTAGCACATGCCCTGGCCCTGCACCCCAGGCTGTGAGCCCGCAGCCCCACACGCAGGCCCTGCCCCTCCCCATGCGCCACATGCTGGATCTTGGCCACAGCCATGCGGTAAAGGCTCCTCCAGCAGCTGCAGCTCCGGCCCTTTGGCTGCCGTCCTATCACTAACATTCCTGCCTCCTCAAGCTCCCCAAGGGCGCGGAGCTGTGTGAGCAGAGACGCCTCCCAAAGCCAGACACTCCCCTGGAGCAAAGCTGTGGCCTTGGACCATGGAATCTCCTCGCAGGGCCCCGGTCCTCCCTGGCTGGCCCAAGGGCCCCGGCCGGTGACCTGGGGAGCTGGGAACCTCCCTGCCTCCCCTCCTGGCTCTCTGGTTACCCAGGGATTCCCTCCCTGCCGCCCCAAGCTGACACTGGGTGCCAGGGTCGCCCAAGGGCGCCGGGTCGAAAGGTTGAGTGAAAGCGTCCGGCCCTGCCAGAGGGGTGTGAATGGGACCTGCCTTGCAGCCTCAGACCCCAGCCTGGAGTTCCAGGGCAGGGGAGCAAAGTCGGCTTCCCTGGAGCTTGGGGCTCAGCAGCGCTCCCGGCACGGAGGGGCTCCCGGCACGGCCAGGCCTTGGAGCAGTGAGATGCCCTGGTTCGGGGTGGGCAGCAGCGCTCCTGGCACGGAGGGGCTCCCGGCACGGCCAGGCCTTGGAGCAGTGAGATGCCCTGGTTCGGGGTGAGCAGCTGCGCTCCTGGCACGGAGGGGCTCCCGGCACGGCCAGGCCTTGGAGCAGTGAGATGCCCTGGTTCGGGGTGGGCAGCAGCGCTCCCGGCACGGAGGGGCTCCCGGCAGGGCCAGGCCTTGGAGCAGCGAGATGCCCTGGTTTGGGGTGGGCAGCAGCGCTCCCGGCACGGAGGGGCTCCCGGCACGGCCAGGCCTTGGAGCAGTGAGATGCCCTGGTTCGGGGTGGGCAGCAGCGCTCCTGGCACGGAGGGGCTCCCGGCACGGCCAGGCCTTGGAGCAGTGAGATGCCCTGGTTCGGGGTGGGCAGCAGCGCTCCCGGCACGGAGGGGCTCCCGGCACGGCCAGGCCTTGGAGCAGTGAGATGCCCTGGTTCGGGGTGGGCAGCAGCGCTCCTGGCATGGAGGGGCTCCCGGCACGGCCAGGCCTTGGAGCAGTGAGATGCCCTGGTTCGGGGTGGGCAGCAGTGCTGGGAAGGAATGAACAGGGAGGGTAAATGAGCCCCCTTCAGGGAGCCCGGGGTGGGGGGGCATTCTCCCTGTGGGGTGGCTGCTCCGGTGAGCGCCCAGATGCACGGGCAGTGCCCACAGAGCCGCAGGCAGGGCTGTGGAAGTGCCAGGGCGGGCACTGGTGGTGTGCCCCGCTGGGTGCACAGTGGGGATGGGGGGACGTGGCTGGTTCTGGCACTCTGACCCACAGCGTCTCTGTGCGCCGCTCCCCGAGGTGCTGTGATCTGAGTGCTGGGGTGGGGGACCCCCCTCTCCCATCCCCCACTCCCTTGGGCCCAGCTGCCACTCCCAGGCGCTGCTGGGTTTTTCTGCACTCTAATGACTAAAGCAATTAGTCAGTAATAACTGCCCTCAGCCCCGGAGGGCAGCACCTGTGCATCCCCCTCAGTCTGGGGGGGTGTCTCCCCCATTCGCCAGTGGCAGCACTGACCTCCTCTCGGACGGGACAGGCCAGCCCCACGTGGGAGCTGCCTCCCCTGCCAGCCCTGTGCCCAGAAAGCGCCCTGACAGCTGGGGCTGGCTATTCATGTTTGGTGAAAGAGGCGATTGTCCGTGGAGCGGGTCTGTTCCCGCCCCCCACCCCCCCCTGTAGTAATTAGCTCCAGCAGCAGCCGCCTCGCGGGCTCTCTGGAGGAATGTGGCAGGAAAGCCCAGGAATGTCCCAGGGAGAGGACCCCCCCACACACACAAGGGAGCAGATGCGGGGGTTGGGGGGGGGATCTGCCTGCCCCAGCTGTGTCCTGCATTGTGTCCATTGTTGGGTGGGGAGATCCCAACGCAGCCCATCCCCCCCCCATAATACACCTGCCAGGGAAGGAAGGGGGCGCAGGGCCGGTGTCAGGGGGGCTGAAGGGCAGTAACTCTTTGCATTGTGCAGCCTCTACCCCAAGGATCTCAAAGCACCACAATGGATTTTTGCCTCCCAGTTCCCCTCTAGTGGTGCAGAGAAGTCTCAATGGCCCCATTTTAAACAGTGGGAAACTGAGGCATGGGGCGATCTGGCAACTTGCCCCCAGTCACATCGCTGGGGCAAGAACCCAGCGCCAGGCTAGGGTGGGAGTTCGGAGCCACTCTGGTTCTCTGCTCCAGCATGGACCTGGCTCATCCCCACCTGTTTGTCACCAGCCTTGGCTCCATGGAATATGGCTCTGGGCAAAGGGCCGGGTGGGGGCAAGATCCCACTAGGCTGCCCGGTGCCGGGTGCGGTTCCCAGTGCTGCTCAGGGCCCCGGGCTCAGTGGCTGTGGGGACTGGTGCTCCTGGGCTGGGAGCGTCCCTGGGAGGGTGCTTGGCTGGGGGATCAGGCTCTGGCAGTGGGCTGACATCGGCGTGGAGGCTGGCAGCAGGCTGGGATTCCTGGGGCAGCCGAGTGGGCGGCAGGACAGGTTCCTGGGGTGGGGCTGGTGGTGGGTGGGGCTGACGGCAGGGCAGGACAGGTTCCTGGGGTGGGGCTGGTGGTGGGTGGGGCTGATGGCGGGGCAGGCAGGGTTCCTGGGGTGGGGCTGGTGGCGGGTGGGGCTGATGGCAGGGCAGGCAGGGTTCCTGGGGTGGGGCTGGTGGCAGGGTGGGGCTGACGGCGGGGCAGGCAGGGTTCCGGGGGTGGGGCTGGTGGCAGGGTGGGGCTGACGGCAGGGCAGGCAGGGTTCCCGGGGTGGGGCTGACGGCGGGGCAGGCAGGGTTCCTGGGGTGGGGCTGGTGGCGCGGTGGGGCTGACGGCAGGGCAGGCAGGGTTCCTGGCAGGCTGGGGCTGACGGCGGGGCAGGCAGGGTTCCTGGGGTGGGGCTGGTGGCAGGGTGGGGCTGACGGCGGGGCAGGCAGGGTTCCTGGGGTGGGGCTGACGTGGCAGGGTGGGGCAGGCTGGGTTCCTGGGGTGGGGCTGGTGGCGCGGTGGGGCTGACGGCGGGGTAGGCAGGGTTCCTGGCAGGCTGGGGCTGACGGCAGGGCAGGCAGGGTTCCTGGGGTGGGGCTGGTGGCGCGGTGGGGCTGACGGCGGGGCAGGCAGGGTTCCTGGGGTGGGGCTGGTGGTGGGTGGGGCTGGTGGCGGGGCAGGCAGGGTTCCTGGGGTGGGGCTGGTGGCAGGGTGGGGCTGACGGCAGGGCAGGCAGGGTTCCTGGCAGGCTGGGGCTGACGGCGGGGCAGGCAGGCTGGCAGCAGGATAAGGCTCCGCATGCCAGGTGCACTGAAGGCCGCTCTCCCCCGCTCGTAGGGCCGTGAAGACCAGCCTGTCTCTCCTGTGCGCGGAGCTGCGGAGCGACGGGGAGCCCAAGACGAAGCGGAGCAGGATGGCCGAGGTGGCCTACAGCAGCCTCAAGGGCGCCCAGGTGAGTGCCCGTGCCGGGAATGGCCCTGCCGGGCTGGCTGGGGGAGGCGAGGGGACGACCTGGTGCCAAGCCCAGTGCAGAGCCTGGAGCGGCCGCGCCCCCTGCCCCAGAGAGGAGCCTCCAGCTGGATGATGGGTGAGGGCACGGTGCCCGGGGGTCTCTGGGGGGCCTTGGCTGTTCCACACATGGGCCCCACCCGACAGCCCCAGCTGGGAGGAGCGGGGGTGGGGGTCGTGATGGGAAGCCCGGCTCCTCTTCTGGCAATGGGGGCGGGAGAAGCCATTGCTGCGGGGCCGGGCAGCAGGGCAGAGCGCGCTGGGGTGGCTGGGGGCCGCTCAGGGCTGTGCTGTCTGCGGCCCACACAGGACAAGGTGCGGTGCAAGAAAAGCAGCTCCCAGAGCAAACTCGCCGCCAAGGCGGCTCACAAGGTCTCCCAGCTGAAGCAGAAGGTGAAGAGCAAAGGGCTCCCGGCGGGCATCAGCCCCTTCCGCAGGAAAGAGCCCAGCCCCGGCAGCAGGATCCAGAAGAAACTCTCCAGGGCCAAGAACACCAAAGCTGCGGCCTCCACCAAGTACCCGCAGCAGGACCCAGCCAGCCGGGAGTCTGCTCACTTCAAAGCCACGCCCAGCCCGGGGGCAGCCGGCGCAGGTATGGGAGTGGGAGAGGGCGCGGGCCGAAGGTGTGGGGCCACGGCACAGCCATGGTACCCCGGCCCCAGGGCTGCCCCCCCTTCGTACTGCTGCAGGGAGGCCCTTGCTGCTCCAGGCAGGCCTGGGCACGACTCTGCTCCACGGGAGAGGGAAGGGGCGTCTGTCCCTGGGCACAGGGCAGCGGGCAGGGCAGGGCTGCCTTGGCAGCGAGCCGTTCCTGGCTGCTGCTGCTGCTCTGCCAGGCTCCCTGCGGGCTCCCTGGGGTGCCGGCTCCGATTGAGGGGCAGGGGGTTCCCCAGGGCTGGGGGCTGTGCAGAGGGGAGCGCTAGCTGCAGCTACTGGGGGAGAGGAAGGGAGGCCGACAGATGGAGAAAGCTCTGTGGGACAAGGAATTTAAAAATAGCTCTGTCTGCCTGGCCCAGGGCTGGTTCCTGAGGCCCCGGGGGCGACCCCGCAGCTGCCGGGCAGGGTTATCGGGCAGCCAGGCCCTGACACACAAGACTGGGAAACAGCCTCAGCTTCCTCTCCCCAAAAGCCCTGTGGTCCGGCAGAACAAAGAGAGGGGCCCGCCTGGGCAGGCGGCAGGAAGGAGGAAGCTGCAGCAGGAAGCGCTTGCTGCCAAGGTGCAGGAGGTGCCATCCCTGGGGAGCGCCCTCCCCGTGCCCCGGGTGAAGGGGCAGAGAAGTGGGAAGGGCAGATAAGACGAGGAAATCCAGGGCTCTTTGTGCCGGCCCTGGTCGTGTCTGGCTGCAGCAAACCTCTCCCGGGTGCCCGGCCCTGCACAGCCTGGCTCTGCTCCCGGCAGGAGGGGTCCTGCCTGCCAACTGGCCAGAGAAGGGGGATCCCAGCCCTGCCCCCTGCCCTTGTGGGGGTATCCCCCAGCGAGCCCCAGGATGGCTTCCAGAGACCCCCCCCAGCCACTCTCGGGCTGGGACAGGTGGGACATGCTGAGTCCCCTGCGGCTGCCCCCAGGGCCGGGCAGGGCAGTGTGGGGAGAGGGGGCTAGGTAGGAACGGGCCCTCCTGCACCCACGTGCTCTCCGGCCAGCGCTCAGCCTCACGCCCACCTCCCCCGTCTCTTCCTCACCCCTCCCGGCCTGGCCTCCCTGCAGACGCAGACTACGAGAGCGAGGACGGTGCCGCCCTGTCGCCCGACGAGCCCCTGCCCCCCTCGGTGCCCCCCGCCGTGGTCGGGCCCTCGCCATCCTCGGTGGTGAAGATGGAGGCCAATCAGAAGGCAAAGAAGAAAAAGGAAAGGCAGGGGTTGCTAGGTAACGGGAAAGGCAGGCCGGGGGTACCGGGGATTGGCAGGGGGCCCCTGGCACACACCCTCCTGAGCGGGGGGCAGGCCATGGAGGCACAGCTGCCTTTGCCTGGCGCAGGGGCGGCACGCTGGAGGGGCTCACGCCGGCCCCGTCCGCCCAGCTCCAGAGGCACCCGGCGAAGCCAGACGCTTTGCTCCTGGTGGGAACGTGGTTCAGAGTCAGTGCCGGGAGAGCACCCCCGGCCGCTGGCCCACGTGGCGGGCTCAGGACGGGCACAGGCTGGCAGCCGCCAGGCCCCCTGGCCTAAGCAGCCCGTCCCTCCCCTCTCTCCCTGCAGGGCCGTGTCGAATCTCCAGCCCAGAGGGCGAAGTCAAGATCAAGCGGCGCCCGGGGAAGCCCGGCGCAGGGGCGCTGGAGAAGGTGCCCGCCCGGAGGAAGGCGGGGGCCTGCCAGGGGGCCGCCAAGAAGAAGCTGAAGGGGAAGCCCAAGCAGAGCCTGCGGCAGCTGGTGCAATCGGGCGCGGGCAGCCTGGCAGCCAGCCCCAGCCCCTTCCCCGGCCCCGCCGCCAGGCACTGCGCGCCCAGGGAGGAGGGGGCCAAGCTCTCCAGCGAGCGCCTGAAGAAAGCCACCCGCAAGAGCAAGGTGCTGCAGTCAGCCCTGCGGGTGAGTGCTGGGGGGGCAGGGTCACCTGGGGGGCAGGAGGCTCGTGCGGGTGAGTGCTGGGGGGGCAGGGTCACCTGGGGGGCAGGAGGCTCGTGCGGGCAAGTGCTGGGGCAGGGGCTCCTGGGGGTAGGGGCTCGTGCGGGCGAGTGCTGGGGCAGGGGCTCCTGGGGGCAGGGGCTCGTGCGGGCGAGTGCTGGGGGCAGGGGCTCCTGGGGGTAGGGGGCTCGTGCTGGGGGCAGGGTCACCTGGGGGCAGGGGCTCGTGCGGGTGAGTGCTGGGGGCAGGGTCACCTGGGGGTAGGGGCTCGTGCGGGTGAGTGCTGGGGGCAGGGTCACCTGGGGGTAGGGGGCTCGTGCGGGGGCGTGCTGGGGACAGAGGCTCCTGGGGGGTAGGGGCTCGTGCGGATGAGTGCTGGGGCAGGGTCACCTGGGGGGTAGGGGGCTCGTGGGGTGAGTGCTGGGGGGCAGAGGCTCCTGGGGGGGGTAGGGGCTCGTGCGGATGAGTGCTGGGGGGCAGGGTCACCTGGGGGTAGGGGCTCGTGGGGTGAGTGCTGGGGCAGAGGCTCCTGGGGGTAGGGGCTCGTGCGGATGAGTGCTGGGGCAGGGTCACCTGGGGGGTGGGGCTCGTGGGGTGAGTGCTGGGGGCAGGGCTCCTGGGGAGTAGGGGCTCGTGCGGGTGAGTGCTGGGGGCAGGGTCACCTGGGGGCAGGGGGCTCGTGCGGGCGAGTGCTGGGGGGCAGGGTCACCGGGGGGGGTAGGGGGCTCGTGCGGGCGAGTGCTGGGGGGCAGGAGCTCCTGGGGGGGTAGGGGGCTCGTGCGGGCGAGTGCTGGGGGCAGGGGCTCCTGGGGGGGACGTGTTGCATGGTGCAGGGCAGAGGGGTCTCCAGGCCAGCGCCGTGCACGGTCGGTGGGCAAACCCCAGTGGTCTCCCCCCGACAGCGGAAGAACGGGGCGCTGGCCCTGGCCCTCTCGCCCAGGACTGCCAAGACCATCCTCAGCAAAGGCAAGAAGCTGGGCAAGGTCAAGAGCAAGGTGGCCACCAAACAGGTAAGGGAGCCTCGCAGCCCTGCCCCCGCCCCCGCTGCAACCCCTCCCCCACCTCCGCCAGCCCTGCCCCGCCCCGCTGCAACCCCTCCCCACCTCCGCCAGCCCTGCCCCGCCCCTGCTGCAACTCCTCCCACCTCTGCCAGCCCTGCCCCGCCCCGCTGCAACCCCTCCCCCACCTCCGCCAGCCCTGCCCCCGCCCCTGCTGCAACCCCTCCCCCACCTCCACCAGCCCTGCCCCCGCCCCTGCTGCAACCCCTCCCCCACCTCCGCCAGCCCTGCCCCGCCCCTGCTGCAACCCCTCCCCACCTCTGCCAGCCCTGCCCCGCCCCGCTGCAACCTCCCCACCTCCGCCAGCCCTGCCCCCGCCCCTGCTGCAACCCCTCCCCACCTCTGCCAGCCCTGCCCCGCCCCGCTGCAACCCTCCCCACCTCCGCCAGCCCTGCCCCGCCCCTGCTGCAACCCCTCCCCACCTCCGCCAGCCCTGCCCCGCCCTGCTGCAACAACCCCTCCCCACCTCCACCAGCCCTGCCCCTGCTGCAACCCCTCCCCCACCTCCGCCCGCCCGGCCCCCGCCCCAGCTGCCACCCCTCCCCCACCTCCGCCAGCCCTGCCCCGCCCCTGCTGCAACCCCTCCCCACCTCCACCAGCCCTGCCCCGCCCCGCTGCAACCCCTCCCCACCTCCACCAGCCCTGCCCCTGCCCCGCTGCAGCAACCCCTCCCCACCTCCGCCAGCCCTGCCCCTGCCCCTGCTGCAACCCCTCCCCACCTCCGCCAGCCCTGCCCCGCCCCTGCTGCAACCCCTCCCCACCTCTGCCAGCCCTGCCCCTGCCCCTGCTGCAACCCCTCCCCACCAGTCCTGCCCCTGCCCCTGCCCCCGCCCCGCTGCAGCAACCCCTCCCCCACCTGTGCCATCTGTCCCCCCTCCACCCATGGCAGCAGCCCCCATGGCCCCTAGTCTGTGGCACAGGAGCCGAGCCCTGAACCACACCCTGCCCCACCTGCCCCAGCTGGAAAGAGACGCTGAGGCCAGCGGCCCCCTGACTAATCACAGCCACCGTCCAGAGCTAAGGGGCTGGCCAGGGGCCTGTGGGCGCAGAGCCGCCTGGAGAGACCTGCGCACGGGGGGCTGGAGTCCCAGCCAGGGGGCGGTGGGGGTTGGGAGGAGTAGCAGGAATCTGTCCCTGGTGGGGCCATTCCTCCCTCCAGACGCTCCCAGGCGTCCCCGGGCCCCCTAGACGTTCGCTGGCCAGGCCGCTGGTGCTGTCGGGAGAGACCCGGGTTCAAGGCCTGGCCGGGGGCTGGGTGAGGGGCTCCCTGGCGGCCCCCAGCCCACAAGGGGCTGGCTGCTCACTGCCCCCGGCCGGCCGGCACTCTGTCCCCACAGTGCAAGGGGCGGGCAGTCAGCAAGCTGCTGGAGAGCTTCACCGTGGAGGACGACTTTGAGTTTGATGACAACAGCAGCTTCTCAGAAGAGGAGGAGAGTCCTCGGCTGGGGGCTGAGCAGGGCGCAGCCCACGGTGAGCTCCGCCCCCCAGGCAGAGCCAGGGCTGCCAGGCCACTGGGGAATGGGACCAATGGACACATCAGGGGGGTCCAGGGCAGAGGAGTCGGTGCTAAGGCACCAGAGTCAGGACCCCTGGGTCCTCGCCTGGCTTTGTGTGTGACTGCCCCATTCTGTGCCTCAGTTTCCCCATGGGGCTCTCAAGAGTGGGGCTGTGGGGCTCAATCCAGTCACGTCTTGCAGCACTTTGGGATCCCTGGAGCGAGGTGGGGCCACAGAGTGGCGGGGCAGGATCCCAGGGGGCACAGCGCACCCCACGGCTCGTTTCAATGCTCGGTAACGAGAGCCAGCATCCCGGATCCCTAAGCTCCGGGATCCCTAAGCCACGGGACGGGCTGTGAGGCATGCGAGCGACCCGTGGTGCGGGCACGGTGTGGGCAGGGGGGCAGGTGCTGGCCCCTGGGGGACTCATGCCCCAGCTTCTCCCCCAGCGCACTCCTGTACTATCCGCAAGGAGGACCTGCGGGACGGCCTGCGGGTGCTCATCCCCAAGGAGGACAGTCTGCTGTACGCCGCCAGCGTCAAGACCCTGCAGCCTCCGGACATGTAAGGGCCACGCTGGGGTGGGGGAGAGACGAGGGGCGGGGGGACCCACAAGGAAGGAGACGGCTAGATGGACAGACAACCCCAGCACGGAGGAGCTACCCTGATGCCCCCGGGCATGAGGGTGGGTTGGCCCCTTTGGATTTCCCAGCCGTTCTCCCCTGGAGAGGCCAATGAAAGCGCTGGCTCTCTGGGACCGCTCTTGGGAGTCCTGTCTCTGCCCATCCCCCTGCACCCTGGCCTTCCCCTCTCCCGGCAGCGCTGGGCTGCGGGCTGCCCCTGTGCCCACTGACTGCCATCCAGCAGAGCCCCTCACTGGGCCGGACATCCCACCTTCCCCCTTCTGGGGGAGCTCCGAAAGCAGAGGGGCCCCTTCCTCCCGTGGCGCTGGCCTGACCCTTTGTTCGCTCAATCCCCCATGCAGCTACAGCGTTGTGATCGAGGGGGAGAGAGGAAACCGCCAGCGGATCTACTCCCTGGAGCAGCTCCTGCAGGAAGCCGTGAGTGCTCTGCTCACCCTGGGTAAACACAGAGCTTGGCCCGGCGCCCCGGGAGGGAAACAACCTGCCTCAGACAATCGGAAGGTCCCAGCCATCTGTGCAGGGCAGGCAGGGCAGCCTTCAAAGCGCGGGCAGGAAGGGAGGGGCTGGCAAGCACCCAGCCAAGGCAAACAAGGCCAGACGCGCACAATGGGCTGGGGCCAGGAGCCAGGCCAGGCCAGCGTCACAGCACCCCGGGCAGCGGCTGGAGCACACCAGAAGGACTAGCTGACCCAGAACCCCACTGGTTCCCGCCCTCTGTGCACTTCCCAGGCAGAGCTCCCCCCACGTGGCTGCGACAGACACCCCCCTCCCTTGGGGGCAGAGGCCCCAGCCCTGCCGAGGAGCCTCCGGTGACCCATGCTCTTGTCTCCTTCCAGGTGCTGGACATCAGACCCCAGTCCAGCCACCACCTCCCGCCAGGCGCCAGGGTGTGCGCGTACTGGAGCCAGAAGTCCCGCTGCCTCTACCCGGGGAACGTTGTGCGCGGTGAGGAGCCTGCAGGGTGATTCGGGCCGTGGGGCAGCGTGAGCACCGCTGGGCTGCAGAACTGAGGCTGGTGCTCAGGTGCCAGGCAGGGGTCCCCGGGCAGCAGGGCTGGCACCTCCCTGGCACACTGCCCTGCTGGCAGGCCTGGGCAGACGGGCGCGCAGAGTGAGTGCAGGGCGGGGGAGCTGGGGATGGGCCTGGCTGGAAGAGGACTCTCATTCTGCCGCATGCGCATGCGACTGTGGCCCAGAGATGCCCCTGCCATCAGCGCGTCCCTCCCCGGCCGGCTGGCTCTGGCGCAGCCTCACCTGCTCAGGGTCTTCTCCTCAGGGACGCCCTGCGCTGGCAGTGGGGTGGCCCCCTCACTCCCCCCCTCTGTGCGCACTGACAGCATGTCCCCCCAGGTCCCTCCAGCGAGGAGGAGGAGGAGGAGGAGGAGCTGGACTCGGTGGTGGTGGAGTTTGACGACGGGGACACAGGCCACATCTCGGTGTCCAACATCCGCTTGCTGCCACCGGACTACCAGATCCAGTGTGAGCCGCCCGGCGGGGGGCGGGGAGCGGGGGGCCGTGCCCTGCCTGGGGCTGAGGGGGAGCCCCGCACAGAGGCACAGATTGGGTGTGCAGGGCCAGGGCCAGAGTACTGGCCTCGCACTGCTGGGGGGCCGGGCCGGGACTCAGCCAGGTCTGCCGGCCCATCTGGCTATGGGCACGAGTCTCCTCCCCTGCCCTGACGCTCGCTGTGGTTACAGGCACGGAGCCCTCCCCCGCCCTGCTGGTATCCAGCACATGCCGGCGGACGAAGCGGTCCTCCAGCGATGCCCCCCCGCCCAGCGAGGCGCTCCCCAGCCTGTGTGTGGATGGGCGCGACAGCGCCGAGCCAGCCAAGAACGCCAGCAGGAAGGCCACTAGCAAAGAGAAAGCCGGTAGGTAGAATTAGCCTCCCAATAGGCCAAGGGTCCCTCCCCGGCGCGGCTGCAGCCAGCCAGCAGAGCTGTGCCCTTCCCTGGAGGGGAAACTCCACAGGGGCCTGGGACTGACCTAGCGGGGGGCTGCAGGTCAGGAGGGAGGGTGGTGGAGCCCAGGGTTGGGTAGCGGGGGGCTGGCATTGTGCTCCTCTCCAGCCAGCGCATTGGTGCCCGACTCGAGCGCTGAACTAGCACAGCCGTGCCTGGGGACCCACGTGTGCGGGGGCACAGCTGGGAGGCTCTGGCTGTGGAGCAGGAGCCTGGCGGAGCCCGGAGGTGTCCCAGCCACAGCCGTCGCCCTGACTCGGCTGGTTCCCTCCCCGACAGGTAAAGCCGATGTGCTGGCCCTGGGTGCCAAGGCGCTGCCGCCGGCCGATCACTTCCTGGCCCGGCGTGGCAGCCCCCTGCTGAGCTGGTCAGCGGTGGCCCAGACCAAGCGGAAGGCAGCCAGCAAGAACCCGGCCGTGCTGCAGAACCTCTTCCAGCTCAACGGCAGCAGCAAGAAACTGCGGGCCAAAGAGGCGCTCTTCCCCGTGCACAGCGTGGCCGCCCCCATCTTCGGCAACGGCTTCGGTGCCGACTCCTTCAGCAGGATCGCCAGCTCGTACGCCTCCTTCGGCGCCGGCGCCGGCCTGGTGCTGCCCGGCGCCCAGAAGCTCCTGCGGGCCAAGAAGGTGGAGAGGCTGGAGGCGGAGGTGGGCAAGGGGGGCAGGAGGAAGTCGGGCAGCGAGTACCTGGTCAAGCTGGACCACGAGGGCGTGACGTCCCCCAAGAACAAGACCTGCAAGGCCCTGCTGATGAGCGACAAGAGCTTTGGGCCCAAGCTGGAGAGGCCCCTGCCCAGCCATGGCTACGCCCACCCAGCTCTGCTGGGCAAGGACAAAAAGGGGCGGGCCCCCATGCACCAGCTGCCCATGGGGCTGGCGCTGCGCAAGTACTCGGGCCAGGCCGACTACGCCCTGACCTGTGACAGCGACTGCCACAGCTCCTACTCCGACATGGACGAGGACGAGGGGGCCGGCGGGCTGGGTGCCAACGTGCCCTCGCGCTTCATGACGCGCCTCTCGGTCTCCTCCTCCTCCTCCGGCTCCTCCACCTCCTCCTCCTCCGGCTCCATCTCCACCTCCAGCCTGTGCTCCTCCGACAACGAGGACTCCTCCTACAGCTCCGACGACGAGGACTCCACCCTGCTGCTGCAGACCTGCCTCACCCACCCCGTGCCCACCCTGCTGGCACAGTCCCAGGCCCTGCGCTCCAAGAGCAGCGCCCCGCAGAGGTGCTTCATCGCCAAGGCCGCCGCCGCCAGCGCCAAGGCCAAGCTGAAGCGCAAGGAGGCCCTGAGCTTTTCCAAAGCCAAAGAGTTCTCCCGGAGGCAGCGGCTGCCGTCGGTGGAAAATCGGCCAAAGATCTCCGCTTTCCTGCCCGCGCGGCAGCTCTGGAAGTGGTCGGGGAACCCCACGCAGGTACGTGCAGCCCCGCCCCCGGGGAGCCTCGGGGCAGGGCAGGTAGAGGCCTCCCATGTGATTGTCCCTGGCTTGTCAGCTTGGTTGGGCCCTGCCAGCAGATGGGATGAGGGGCAGGGCAGGGCAGGCCCTTAACAGGGATGTCTTGGGTCGGGGAGATGCCGGCACCTCCACAAGCAGCCCCCTGCCATGGAGGCACAGTCACTGCCCGAGGGGGCACCGGCTTGGCACATCAAGGGTCTCCCCCAGCCCATTCCCTCCATGGTTTGCAGTTCTTGGTCCCCCTTAGCTCCGATCCAGGCAGAACCTCCCCACCCCCGCCAGGGGCACCCCGGCCCGGCCGCTAGCCCTGGGCCTGCCCTGTCCTTCTGGGAGCCCATGGACTCGCTGAGGGGGCCTGGAACCGCTGCCTCGCGACCACCCCCCACCCCCAAGCCCAGCAGGACAGCCCAGTGTGGGGCTGGAGGGTCGCGAGCTGGGCCCTGACGGCATCTCCACCCCCCGCAGAGAAGGGGCATGAAAGGCAAGGCCCGGAAGTTGTTCTACAAGGCCATTGTGCGGGGCAAGGAGACGCTGCGCGTCGGCGACTGCGCCGTGTTCCTCTCGGCCGGCCGGCCCAACCTGCCCTACATCGGGCGCATCGAGAGCATGTGGGAGTCCTGGGGCAGCAACATGGTGGTGAAGGTGAAGTGGTTCTACCACCCCGAGGAGACCAAGCTGGGCAAGCGGCAGAGCGACGGCAAGGTGAGGGGGTGGGCGGCTGGGCGTGGACCGTGGAAGGGGGCAGACGGGGGCAGGACAGGGGTGGCCGGGCGGAGAGACCTGGGATGGGGGTGACAGGTGTGAGATGGGGGTTGCTGGGCACACGGGCACAGAACGGGGCACTGGGCAGATGGGCACAGAACAGGGGTGCTGGGCAGAGGGGCACAGGGCAGGGGTGCTGGGTGGAGGGGCACAAGATGGGGGCACTGGGCAGATGGGCACAGGACAGGGGCACTGGGCAGATGGGCACAGGACAGGGGTGCTGGGCAGAGGGGCACAGGACAGGGGTGCTGGGCGGAGGGGCACAAGATGGGGGCACTGGGCAGAGGGGCACAGGATGGGGGCATTGGGCGGATGGTCACGGGATGGGGCATTGGGCTGCCGGGCGTGGGATGGGGCACTGGGCAGATGGGCACAGAACAGGGGTGCTGGGCAGATGGGCACAGGACAGGGGTGCTGGGCGGAGGGGCACAAGATGGGGGCACTGGGCGGAGGGGCACGGGATGGGGCACTGGGCAGATGGGCACAGAACAGGGGTGCTGGGTGGATGGTCATGGGATGGGGCATTGGGCTGCCGGGCGTGGGACGGGGCACTGGGCAGATGGGCACAGAACGGGGGTGCTGGGCGGAGGGGCACTGGGCAGCCAGGCACGAGATGGCCCCTTTCCCAAGCCCAGGAGAGCCCACGGGCTGCGCTCCGAGCAGGATGGCCACGGAGGGCCCAGTGTCTGCATTGGGCCAGGCGGGCAGCCCGTCCAGTGGAGCCTGCCGGGGACCCTCACCTGCCTTCTGCCCACAGAACGCGCTGTACCAGTCGTGCCACGAGGACGAGAACGACGTGCAGACCATCTCGCACAAGTGCCAGGTGGTGGGGCGGGAGCACTACGAGCAACTGACCAGGAACAAGAAGTACCAGGACCGCCAGGACCTCTATTACCTAGCGGGGACCTACGACCCCACCACGGGCCGGCTGGTGACTGCCGACGGCGTCCCCATCCTGTGCTGACCCTGCCAGGGGCGAACCACCCACCCCCGGCCACCCACCGGCAAACACGCTGGGAACCGGGGCAGGGAATGGCCGGGCACCCTGGGGCCTTTTGCCTCTCTCTGGGTGGGCTGGCCGACGAAGGGGCTGTGCTGACACCGGGGCAGCTCCCCCAGCAGCACCATCTCTGCCGGTTGGAGCCAGGCCCGGTAATTATGCAAACCCCGCCCGGCGGCACAACCCCGGCGGCTCCCGCGGAGCAGCGGCCCAGATGCCGGCCACGGGGCAGAGCCAGCCTGGCTTGCCGGAGACCCGCACACAGAGCTCTCCTTCCCGTTGGCAGGCGTGGAGAGATTTGAATTCAAGCCATACTGTCCCTAGTACCTCGGACTGTTTGCCAGCAGGTAAAGCAGAAATCAGGTGTATTATTCTATTTATTTCTCGTGTAAATATTGTATTTCTTCCGGGAAGTTTTATGGAAACAGAGAAGCCGACAGACAAATGGGGGGAGGGGGGGTTGCAATGCACTGTTTGCCCTCAGCCTGGCTGCAGCCGAGGACAGCTGGGGTTTTCTGTACATAGGGAGGGAGCAGGGAGGGCCCCTGGCGCGCTCACCCCGCTGACGGGACGGCGCCCGCCTGGCCGGCTGTGTAATATAGACCCCCGCGGCGCGCTCCCTCGGTCCTTCGGTGTATTATTATTATTATTATTATTCTGATGCTAGTGACCCCGCGCTCTGTCGGGGGGCACGTGCCCTGGGACGGGGGAAGAGAGAGAGTATATATATTATTATAAACTAGGGCAGGGAGCACGCAGCCAGAGCCAGCTTCCCGCAGGAACCAAACGCCTGCTACGCGCAGCCCTGCCGCTCCTGCATGCACCCACGCCCCGCACAAGCAGGAGACAGGGCCAGGCTGGGCGTCTCCCTGTGGCTCCCAGCCGCACCAGGACCCCAGTTAAAGGACGTGGGTGGATTCGTGCAGACGGGGGGGGGGGGCATTCGCAGGTGGACATGGGCACGCGGAGGGGTGCACAGGCGCTGAAAGGACAAAGTGCTTAGATCCCATTGCCAGAGGGGCAGTGGGTGGCTTTCTGCAGACAAACCAAAGCACCATCCCCCCTGCTCCCGCCCCCCCGGGGGCTGTGTGGGGAACCAGCAGGGACACGCGGGAGCAGGCCCTGCCCTGGCCGGCCCCTGCACCTGCTCTGTGGGGGTGACATCCCAGCACGTCTGACAGCCCTGCCCCACAGGGAGGTGGCACCCGCTGGGCACAACACTGGGCTCGGCATAGCATGGCCCCACTGAGCGGGCACCCCCACCCATGGACCAGACGTCCCCAAGCCCCCGTGCTGCCCCAGGCCCTGGCAGTCGCCCCAGCTCCCAGGGCCGCAGCAGGGGCTGATGTAATGTGTTCGGAGGTGCCCCCGCAGCCCCCACACGCCCAGTACTTTGCTATCTGTGGTTTCTGCCCACGCCCTCACTGGGGCAGGGGGACGCTGGCCCGTCCCAGCCCCCGCAAAGCTCTAGATAGAAGAGAAAGGAGCCTCCCCTCCCCCCCGGTGGTCTCAGAGTAACCCAGATTCCTGATGAGCGCGCGAGACGCCCCCCAGCCCCCCCCCGAGCGGCCGTGCCCCCCCTCCCCGTGGCCGCGCTATGCTGTAAATGTGTAAAGGGACGTTCTGCGCCGAGGGGAGGGGTTTTTTCAATGTAAACACTAAAAAACTACAACAAAAAAAGGGGGCAAAACCCCGGTTTTCTGAACAGCAGACGATGTAAAGGCCTTTTAGTATGGAACTTTTCTATCGATAACTTGGCTTATGAATAAATATATGAAACCTTGCTGGGCAGTGGGTGTTCAGTCCCTCGTGGGATGTGGCATGGAACCAGCCCCTCGGGGCAGACAGGCACCGGGCCAGGGCTCTGGCCTATGTACTGCGGGTGCCAAGCCTTGGGGGGGGGCCGTCCAGGGAACGGGGGGGGGCATCAGAGGGAGGATTGGGGGTGCCCTGCCTTTGAGGGGTGTTGGGTGAGGATCAGAGGGGAGGACTGGGGGTGTCCTGCCTTTGAGGGGTGTTGGGTGAGGATCAGAGGGGCGGACGGGGGGTGCCCGGCCTTTGAGGGGTGTTGGGTGAGGATCAGAGGGGAGGACTGGGGGTGCCCTGCCTTTGAGGGGTGTTGGGATGAGGATCAGAGGAGAGGATTGGGGGTGCCCTGCCTTTGAGGGGTGTTGGGGTGAGGATCAGAGGAGAGGATTGGGGGTGCCCTGCCTTTGAGGGGTGTTGGGTGAGGATCAGAGGAGAGGATTGGGGGTGTCCTGCCTTTGAGGGGTGTTGGGATGAGGATCAGAGGAGAGGATTGGGGGTGTCCTGCCTTTGAGGGGTGTTGGGTGAGGATCAGAGGGGAGGACTGGGGGTGCCCTGCCTTTGAGGGGTGTTGGGATGAGGATCAGAGGAGAGGATTGGGGGTGTCCTGCCTTTGAGGGGTGTTGGGGTGAGGATCAGAGGGGAGGACTGGGGGTGTCCTGCCTTTGAGGGGTGTTGGGGTGAGGATCAGAGGAGAGGACTGGGGGTGTCCTGCCTTTGAGGGGTGTTGGGGTGAGGATCAGAGGGGAGGATTGGGGGTGTCCTGCCTTTGAGGGGTGTTGGGTGAGGATCAGAGGGGAGGACTGGGGGTGCCCTGCCTTTGTGGGGTGTGGGGTGAGGATCAGTGGGGTGGAGTGGGGGTGCCCTGCCTTTGAGGGGTGTTGGGTGAGGATCAGAGGGGAGGACTGGGGGTGCCCTGCCTTTGAGGGGTGTTGGGTGAGGCTCAGAGGGGAGGACTGGGGGTGCCCTGCCTTTGAGGGGTGTTGGGTGAGGCTCAGAGGGGAGGACTGGGGGTGCCCTGCCTTTGAGGGGTGTTGGGTGAGGATCAGAGGGGAGGATTGGGGGTGCCCTGCCTTTGAGGGGTGTTGGGTGAGGCTCAG
The DNA here is from genome assembly GCF_016161935.1 of Mauremys reevesii. NCBI lineage: Eukaryota > Metazoa > Chordata > Testudines > Geoemydidae > Mauremys > Mauremys reevesii. The sequence goes on along the minus strand of NC_052637.1, from coordinate 42,196,660 downwards.
AGGGGAGGACTGGGGGGTGCCCTGCCTTTGAGGGGTGTTGGGTGAGGATCAGAGGGGAGGATTGGGGGTGTTGTGCACCCAAGGGCTAAGTGTGGCACTGGGGAAAGCTGGAGCCAGGACACGTCTCCATGTGACCCGCTTTGCCTTAGCACTTCTCAGAACAGGCCACCAGAGCACTTAGGTTCTAGTCCCCAGTTCTGCCACTGATGCCCTCTGCTGCTTCAGACAAATCCCTTGTGGAGGGGTGGGTGGCTCTGTGCCTCAGTTTCCCCTTCTGCCTGAGGGGTCTCAGTGGCCTCCCCAGGGGAGAGTCTGGGACTCACGCGGGGCTGTGCTTTGAGATCCTTGGCAGAGCCAGGAAGGCTGAGCGCTCTCTGGGTTCAGACTCTGGCTGGCCTGGTGCAGCCCACCCCGTTCTCCAGCAGTGTGGGGTCAGGGTCACCCCATGGCCTGACTGCGGGCCAGGCCCCCTCCCAGCCGAGCCACTCGCAGCACGGGGAGGGGGCTGTAAATCCCAGCGCGGCCCCCCCGCAGCTGCTGGCTAATGACTTTGTTTTATATCTTAATTCACAATTTTATTGCCCTCCTCCCAAGCGCAGACAGAGAGGTGTAATTAGCAGCCAATGCAATTACTGCCCGCCGGGCCCGGCTCCAGTGCCACGCTCAGGAAGGGCGCTGGAGCGGCTGCTGGCACAGGGTGGTCCAGATGCCCAGGGCAAGCAGGGTTTTGCTGGCCCTAGTCCTCCTGCAGCAGCCATGGCAAACACGTCTGCTCCCCCGGGCTCAACAAACAGACACGGGGCTTGGATAAATCGAGACACTGGCTGGCGCAGTGAGATTAATGGGTGCACTGACGACAGGCAAAGGGGGGCACAGGTGAAATGTTGGGGTGCTCTCAGGTCCAACCCCCATTCTCCAGACAGGGAAACTGAGGCATCTAGCTGGGACCTGACTTCCCATGGTCACACTTCAGTGGCAGACCAGTCACAGCTCCCAGGAGCCCTAACTGCCAGTCCCACACTCAACCCCCCAGGGAGCCCTGGCTGTCCCCCAGGCCCCAGCACGACCATTGATTACCAGTCCCCAGGGCAGCAAGCACCACCCAGACGTGGGGCCATGTTGCTGGGGCAGGGGGCCAACGTTCTGTCTCCTCGCAGCCAGAGCGCCCCAAATGCCTCGCCCTCCCCTTCCCCCACACCCCGGTACTGGCCCAGCTGCTCCAGGTCGGTGCTTCGTGTCTCTCCGCGCTGTGTGGCAAGTGAGCCCCCCCGAGGGAGGTCAGCGGCAGGCCCCACGCCAGCGCCTCCGCCCTGACAGCCGGCCTGGCTTAGTTCTGCCCAGCCGAAGAGACGAAATTAAACAGGAGCCGGCCTGGCGCGGAGCCGCCCAGCCGCAGGCTGGGGGTGGGATTCTGTTACGGGGGACAGGCCCCCCGGGGCGAGCCGCCCCCATCACAGGTGGGCACAAGGGGCCGTGCAGCCCCCCCGGCAGAGACCTCCAGGGGCAGCCGGCCACTGCCTCAGCAGCCTAGAGCAGGCACGGGGCCAGCCAGCTCCAGGGACCGCGTCACCTCTCCCATGCGCCCCCATCCCAGCCAGGGCCCCCAGCCCCCGGGGGGCAGGGCTTGAGGTCTCCAGCCCTACTGCCCCCATCCCAGGTACCACAGGAGCAAATTCCTTTCCCCACCCGCCATGGCCAGGTGACACCCCCCCCCCCCCCGGAAGGGCCCCAGAGCAGGGCCCGTGCTGTGTCGGGGGGCAGCGCCCAGCACACACGGGGTTAAAACGAAGCACCTGGCCTGTGACCCAGACAAAGGAGGCGCTGTGGGCCCCACCACAGCGAGATAAATGGTGGCCCTGGGTGACTTTGATCAATAAATGGGACGTTGGCGCAGGGAGCGATGAGAAGCCGGGCCGGGCGCAATTCGTTTTTAATACCACAAACCAATCAGGGACGAGTGCACGTTAATTATTCATCCGCCAAGCACTGGCCTCTCCTAGGGAGCTGCGGGGGCCGGGCCAGAGAGCAGCAGGCACCCCTGGCCGGTGCCCCACAGCCACGGGAGGGGGGCACACAGGGATGCCAGAGCTGGTCTGGGGATCCCTTGGGAGGCATCTTGGCTGATGGACAGAGCGTCTCCCAGGGGAGCTGATGGGCACAGCAGGAGCCGCCCCACCCCCAGCCCATGACGAGCACAGGCTGATGAAGCCACCCACATCTCCTCTCTGCCCCCGTCCCCTCTGGCTGGCAAGGCCGGCGCCAATCCCGTTCGGGGGCTGGCAGCCCCATGCACCCAGACCCTCTTGTCACATGCCAGCTGCTGCCCCAGCGCCCCACAACCGCCATTGCGGCCCCTGCACCCCCAGGGCAAGCGGCCCCTTCCCGGGCCACCCCCACGGGGACAAAGGCAACGGGCCCGGCCCTGCCAGGACTAGCTCTAATGGACCCCAGTGGCCACCCTTCCTCCGGGTCAGGTGGGGGGGGCGAGGGGCGATGCTAAGCCTGGTGGGGGGGCACAGAGGGGGGGATGGGACATGAAGAGGCACGAGAGGGGGAGGGGAGAGCAGAGTGTGGTTTTATTCTGGAGACAAAGAGCCTGAAAGTCCCAGCGCGGGCAGCAGGCACCAGGGTCCAGCTTGTCCAAGGGAATTAGGCCCCCAAGCTACAGAGACTGCCAGGCACATTTGAAAATCACCCTTGGTGCCTGTCTGCACCTTTAGGCTCCTAACTCCCTTGGCCGCCTGGCCCCCAGAGGGCATCATGTTCCACCAGGAGCTGGTGCAGGTGCTGCCAGGCGGGGGGGGGGCCCTGCTCCAAGGAGCTGTGAGGCTAGAGTAGGGGAAGGCCCTGCTGCAGCCCAGCTGGCTCTGGGGCAGCCGAGGGACGGGGGTTAAACCCCAGCCACGCTCAGCCGAGACGGCGCCGAGCAGCCATCAGAGGCCCCAGGAGGCAGCACCAAGAGGTTCACTCCATGGGGCAGGAACTGGCCACAAGCTCTCCCCGGGGCGCGGGACCCCCGCAGCACCGGCTGCAGCCACAGGGCAGGGAGCCGGGATTCCTGGCTTCCACCCCCAGCGCGCCGGGGGCCCCACAAGGGGTGATGCCCCATCTAGAACCACGGTGAGCAATGTTCTGCAGAGCTCTGCGCGCCCATGGGGCCCCTCCTGCCTCCCTTGCTCTAGGCCAGGCTGGGGCTGTCCCGGGAAGGGGGCGCGATCCCTTCGGACCCACGGCTAGCCCCAGGCTCCCAGCAGCTCAGAGGGGAGTCCCGCAGGCACTTCTGGCTTCCCGGGCACCTGGGAGCAGGCCCCATGCAGCCAGCTCAGGGTAGGGGACACTCCTGGGAGCAGGGGCCTGAGGCAGGGGCAGCAGCTCCCTGTGACCACGGCCTGGCACCAAACCCGAGCCAGTTGCCCAGGAGACCCTGCCAGAGGCCCCCCGAGCCAGGCCAGCGAGCAGAGGGCCCTGAAGGGCACCAGGAGCCGAAGGGGAAGGGCTGCCGGCCATGGCCAGGGGAGTCAGAGCAAAGGGTGACTGTGGCTGGCCAGGCCTGGCTGCAGGCACCTCCCGGGCACAGTGCCAGGGGTTGGCTGGAGGCATCAGCAGCAGAGCTGCTCTACAGGAAAGACCCAGCGAGCACGTTGAGGGGCTGCTCCTCCCACCCGGGGGCCGGGGCGTGCCAAGGAGCAGCGGTGCAGGATGGCGGGAGCTGGCCCAGCAGCCCAACCGGGACTAGCCTCTCAGGGCTGGGGGGCAGGGCTGGGCTAGCAGGGGGCTGCGGGTCAGGACTGAGGGGCATCAGGGAAGCTTGCATCGCTCCGGCCGGCGCTATCGCACCCCCACTGACGTGAGCACGGACGCTAGGGCCCGGCCGGACGGGTCTGTTTAGGGTCCGTCACGGGGCGATGGACCCAGCCTTGGAACAGCCTCTAGGAGGAAGGAGCCCTTCAGTGAGCAGAGCCCCTCTGGGTCTCACTCCTCAGCTAGCACCTCGGGGTCCGCTGTCCCCCCTGCGCTCCCTACAGCGAGTGCAGGCCCCGGGTGAGACCTGGCCCCTCTGCAGGACTAACGCCCCTCACCCGGAACAGCAGCGACACACGGCCTTGGCAGAAGTCAGTTTATTAGTCACTTGGCACCGCCCAGGAAACCCCCAGGGTGGCACAGAGAACGGTGAAAGCACAGACCCTCCTGCTCAGCCCAGAGCCCGACTAAGGGGCAGTGAACCCGTGTTCTGGCTCCATCTCTGCCTGGCCAGACCCCAGGGGAGACCCCGACTCCTTGCAGCAGCCAGCTCGTCCCCTCCGTCCTCTGCGCTCGAGCGGGGGATCCTCGCTCAGCCGTAAGCAGACGCAGGGAAATCCAGCTCCCTGGGGCATCCGCTGGTAGGTGTCCACATCCTGGTGACTGGCTTTGCCGCGGTCTTCAGAGATGCTCTATTGATCTCAGGTCTGAGGCCACCTCAGAGCAAACAGCCCACTGGGTAACAATACAGCCCAGGGGAAACTGAGGCACGCAGGATTAAAAATATTACAGAAAATTCCCACTCTCACAGGGACCCAGGAGAGCTGTTGCTCCCCACCCCACTGGCTGGGCTGGGCTGACCCCATGCTATGGTCCAGCTCCTGTTCTCCGCACAGCCCAGTGAAGTGGATTGGGCCCTGGGGGGGGGGGGTCTCCCTCTCTGCCCCCAGTAGGGCAACAGGCTACAGCTGGAGACAGACACAGACAACCCTGCCTGTAGCAGCAGAGGGAAGGTGTCTCTGGTTCCCAGCCTAGCTTACCCCTTTCACTGAGCGGCTCCCCCAAACGGGGCACAGGCCAGCCGCTGGCTCTGGTGTCTGCACGCAGACTGGGGAAGATCAAGGGGCTGCACCGCTGGGAGCTCTCCACACAGGACCCCCCCAAGGTCCCACTGCAGCCCCCCAGCCTGCCTCAGCCCCAGTGGATTTCTCGCTTGTGCCCCGTAACACTGAATCAGCCACAGCAGGGCTGGCTGGCGCACAGGCCAGGGCCGCTGGGGGAGCCAGGCTGTGCCATTCCCTCAGCCGTTAATGGGGCTCCACACTGGGCAAGCTCTGGTGCACGATGCCCGGGGTGCTGCAAACAGAGCCCCGGCCAACAGCTTGGAGCTGGGATGAGGCCTGAGGCCCAAAACCCCTTTCCCAGGAGACCCTGATCCATCTCCCGCCCACCCACAGAGGGGCTCAGGCAGAGACCGGCCAGGGCCCCTCTGCTCTGGGGAGGGCTGAAGAAGGCTGCTGCAAACCGGAGAGAGACAGGCCTGGGACCTGCAAAGGAACGAGTCAGCCCTGAACATCTCCCTGTCCACCGACCTGGTGGGGTGGGGTGGTGGGATGTGCCGGCACAGAGCAGGGATGCCAGTGGGGGATACCAGCAGGGGAAGAGAGAGCTCAGTGGTTTGAGTACCAGCCTGCTAAACCCAGGGTTGTGAGTTCAATCCTTGAGGGAGCCACTTAGGGATCTGGGGCAAAATCAGTACTTGGTCCTGCTAGTGAAGGCAGGGGCTGGACTCAATGACCTTACAGGATCCCTTCCAGCTCTGAGACAGGTCTAGCTCCAGATATTATATTTATTTAACCGGCCCTGGAACCTGCCAAAAATCGCCCAGTGTCACGGGGATGGCAGGGCTCCCCCACCCCTCCCTCATGGGTCTGGCTGGGCTCCCCTGGAATGGCCAGCACCGGGCAGCCCACCATGGCCCTTAAACATGCTGGAGTGTTGGCACCACAAGCTATGGCCAAGGGCTGGGGCTGGGATCCCCCTCCCCCCCCCAGGTGCCTGGGCAGGCCTGGCTCTGGGGACAGCACTGGGTGGCAGCCTCGCTCCTCCCTCCCCCAGGGCACCCAGCCCCCTTCCCCCCTCACAGGCCTGGCTCAGGGGTCACAGGCGCCCCCAGGAACCCACTCGTGGAGGGGAACCACAGCAAACTCCAGCCTTAGCCCTTCACCTCCCCCTGCTCCTTCAGCAGGACAGAGCCGGGTGACTCCAGGCAGCTGGGACCCAGCCCCAACCGGCAGAGAACGCGCTGGGGCTCAGAGCAAGGGGTTAGTCCAGCATCGCTGTGCGCGTTTCAACTCCAACAAGCCTGCCGGTGCCCCTCAACCCCGACCCGCAGCCCCCTGCTAGCCCCGCCCTGCCCCCCCAGCTCTGCCGGTGCCCCTCACCCCCGACCCGCATCCCCAGCCAGCCCCGCCCCCACCCCAGCTCTGCCGGTGCCCCCCACTCCCGACCCGCCGCCCCTGCTAGCCCCGCCCTGCCCCCCCCAGCTCTGCCGGTGCCCCTCAACCCCGACCCGCAGCCCCTGCTAGCCCCACCCTGCCCCCAGCTCTGCCGGTGCCCCTCAACCCCGACCCGCAGCCCCTGCTAGCCCCCTGCCCCAGCTCTGCCGGTGCCCCTCAACCCCGACCCACAGCCCCTGCTAGCCCCGCCCTGCCCCCAGCTCTGCGGTGCCCCTCAACCGCGACCCGCAGCCCCTGCTAGCCCCCTGCCCCCAGCTCTGCCGGTGCCCCTCAACCGCGACCCGCAGACCCCTGCTAGCCCCACCCTGCCCCCAGCTCTGCCGGTGCCCCTCAACCCCGACCTGCAGCCCCTGCTAGCCCCGCCCTGCCCCAGCTCTGCCGGTGCCCCTCAACCCCGACCCGCAGCCCCTGCTAGCCCCACCCTGCCCCCAGCTCTGCCAGTGCCCCTCAACCCCGACCCACAGCCCCTGCTAGTCCAGGCCTAGCCCCCAGCTCTGCCGGTGCCCCTCAACCCCGACCCACAGCCCCTGCTAGCCCCGCCCCAGCTCTGCCGGTGCCCCTCACTCCCATCCTGCAGCCCCTGCTAACCCAGCCCTGCCCCGCCCTCCCAAGCTCTGCCGGTGCCCCTCAACCCCAACCCGCAGCCCCTGCTTAGCCCAGGCCTGCCCCTCCCCAGCTCTGCCGGTGCCCCTCAACCCCAACCTGCAGCCCCCTGCTAGACTAGCCATGGGCTCCCCCCTCCCCACATCTCTGCCATGGCCCCTCTGTCCTGACCCACAACCCCCCCAGTGTCACCTTCCTTGAGTCAAAGCCATAATGATCCAATGGCACAAGGTGTGTGTGTGTGGGGGGGGGGGGTTGCTCCAGCCTGCGCTGAGGAAGGCCGGCTTGCAGACCAGGAAGAAGCGCTGCCTTCGGGGTCTGATCACGGAGCCATCTGAGAAGCTGGGTCAGGGGCCAGCAGGAGCGGGAAGTGACCCCTACAAAGCCCCCTCCAAGCAGGGGGAGCTGCCAGCAGCTTGGAGGGGCCTGGAGAGCAGATCCAGGCTGGTTTCGCTTATAGGATCAAAAGTGAAGGCAGCGAGAAGCTACAGGGGATTTTAGATTAAAGAGCCTCGTTGTCTGCGCTCAGATGAAGAGCTCACCAGGCCTCAGAGGGGAGAGGAATTCACCAGGCTGAGCCGCTCCGGGGGGACTCCTGAACCAGGAACCCACAGATCCCCCTTCCCCAGAGCTTGGGCCCCTGCTCTGTGGACTACCCCACAGCTGCTACCAGTGCAGCCGCCAGGGCGGGGGCACCATGGGTTGAGCTGGGGAGGAGGTGGCCCCGGAGGGCCAGGGTGGGGGCAGGGAAAGCACAGCCCCCCAGCAGTGCGGTATAGCTTGAGGACCAGGCTGGGGCAAACCTGCAGATTCGGAGCCAACCAAGGGCGAGAGGAAATCCCACCTTGTGGGCAGCTGGGGCAGACCAGAGCGCTGGCACCTGGGACTCCCCAGGGACAGACCCGCAATCAGCAGGCCATCCCCAGAGCCTGGCAGCGCCAGCTTTGCCATGCTGTGCTGAGGGGCAAGCCGGGGCCTGCAGACCCCCAGGGGCGAGGGCCGGAGGAGCCCAACACCAGCGCAGGGAAGAGTTTCTCAAGCACGTTTAGCTGCAGGCCTCGGAGCAGCTGGGAGATGGGGCCAGGGCAGACGCTGCCCATCCCCACCCCACCCCGTGAGCGGCTGGCTCGGGCCTGAGCAGAGCCCCACACGCAAGGCTGCAGCCACCCCCCACATACTGCACTGGGGGCCCGTGTCCGGGGGCTCCCTCCAGCTGCTGCCCTGGGCGCAGGAAGGGTGAGTGCAGCCGGGCCTCCTCCAGCAGCCAAGGGGTTAAACAAGACCCCCGAGCCCCGGGGCGGCGGCCCGTGCCCCCCGGCTCTCCCCGTTCCCACCCGCAGGCGGGAGGCGCTGAGCCGGGAACGCCCCGGCCAGGCTCGGGAACCCGCCTCCTGCGACGCGCCCTTCCCTGCCTCAGTTTCCCCACCAGCGCATGGGGGGGCGGGGATCCCGCGCCCAGGGCCCAGCTGGGGACCGGCCTCCCGGCCCTGCCCCGCCCATCCCCGGGGCATCGGGCCCCGCCCACGGGGTCCCGCCATCGCGCACGCGGCTCATTGACGCGAGGTGACGTGCGCAGGGCTGAGCGATGGACGGGCCCCTAGCCAGCCAATGGAGACCCGACTCGCGGCTCCTTCCCCCACGTGGGGCAGGACGGGCGGCCAGCGCCCGCCTGCCATTGGCCCCGCGGCAGCCAACCAGAGAGTGTCAAAACGCAGCTCTGCGCGCCCATTGGCCAGCGGGGCTCCCTTTTGTTCTCGCCACCCTGGTGCAGTTAACCCTTCCCTCCCCGCAGGCTGGTCCGGGGGAGCCGCCGTCCTCCAGGGGGCGCGGGCAGTGCCAGGGAGCCCCGGGACTAGCACGTGCTCCTGGGGCGAAGGCAGCCCCGCGCCAGCCCCCCGCAGGGCAGGGCACTGCCTGGGATCCAGTGGCTGCTCCCGGAGCTGGGGAACCAGCAGGGTGCTCCGGGGAGAGCAATGGAGGCGGGTGCAGAAGGGCCGGGTCCACGGGCAGATGGTGCAGAGACCCCCTCGGAGCCTGCGAGGGGCCCTCAGTGCCACAGACCAGGGGGACTCACGGTGGCAAGCCGTGACCCAGGGCTCAGCCAGCACCTGGGCGGCAGCACGTCCTTGGCCCAGCCGGAGCCCCCAGAAAGCCAGCGCAAGCCAAGGAGCTCCTAGCAGGACAGAGCCAGCCTCACTCACAAGGGCAACAGGCTGGGCAAGGGGGAGACCTGCCAGCTGGGCACAGTGCCCTCGGCTTCCTAGCTAGGGGGAGGACTCTCCGCAGCTGCCCTTCCCCCCACAACCCTGCCTGCTGGCAGGGTGCACGCTCTGCAGGCAGCTCAGTGGTGCACAGGGCGGGCATGCAATGGGGAGTACTCAATAGGGCCCCCATTATGCCCTTCACTTCCTCCCCACCAGGGCAAATATGCAGCCCAGGAAGCTCCCGGATCAGTCAGCTGGGTGGTGGAAACCGTTACGGGAGCTTTGTGGGGTCACACCCCTCACTAGTGTGACCGCAGCGCACTGCGGCAGAGCCACAATGAACCCCACCCTCCCGACTGCCCCTGGTGCCTTGCCGTGCAAGCCCTTCCCGTTGTCCTCATTCACAGCGGGCAGGCCTGGCTCTCAGGCAGAATCCCTGCTCTGGGTGCACACAGACAGGGGCCACGGGAGGCTGGTGACCAGCCCCCAGGCCAGGGGAATTAAACCCCCTGCTAGAGCAGAGCCTGCTCCTCTACACTCAGGACAGCACCGCACACTGGGGCAGGTGAGCCCAACATTCCTTAGGCCCCGCTGGGACGCTGGCAGGATGTCACTGGGGCTCTCCCCGCTGCCCCGACAGCAGAGCTCTGGCTGCCCCACGTAGCAGCGCCATCTGCCTGGCTCTGTGCCGGCCAGGGAAGCGAGGCAGGATGGTGAGGGGGATGGATCTGGGCATTGGCACAGCCGGCAGCTTCATCTTTGGGGGCTACCAGGCGCTGCACTGGGCATGCATGGGGCCACTTGGTTTCTGCGCAGGAAGCCTGAGCCTAGATGGCACCTGCCCAGCATCATAGGTGCACAACCCCAGTCCATAAGTCTGCGAGGCTGCACAGGAAGCCCCTCGTCCACCCGCCAGGGCCTCTCTCCTGAACCCCCAGGCTGAGCCACATGAGTCTATCCCATGTTCTGCCACTAGGTGGCACCCCAGCAGGCCATCGCCAAGGGCAGCTGGGTGTGGGGTGGCTGAGACAGAGTCCTGGAGCCCACAGGGACGGGCAGGCTGTGCCGTGCCAGAGCAGGGCAGGCCGGCTGGGCCCAGGCAAAGGGCTGGGTGCACGTGCCCCACAGCACATTACATCTCGGGGGGAAGGAATAAGAACCCCCCCACACACACACACACACAGCAGCCGCTCCTTGGGCTGGGAAGCGATGCTCCGTCCCCAAGGCAGGGAGCAGCCGGGCCCTGAGCACTGCATTTGCTGCAGCCCCAGCCCCTGGGTTTGGCTGCAGGCCACCGAAGGGTTAAGCCTGCCACCCATCACTCAGCAGCCGCGGGGACCCCCGCCCCCGCATGGCACAGGGAGGCAGGCCGGGAATTCCTTCCAACACCACGGTATAAAAAGTCTCCGACTAAGCAAGTTAACAAGTGAACAATCAACCGCAGCCAAGTTGGCTACGGCAAAGCCGTGACGAATGCCAATTGAGAGAGAAGCAGAGGCTGCGGCGGATTGCTACTGCCCCGCCAGCCGGGCGCGAGGCACAGCGTGCAGAGTGGGCCAGAGCAGGAACGGAGGCCTTGACAGACCCGGCAGCCGCCATCCCTCCCCAGCTTCCCCCCCTCCCCCACCCCAACGCGTACCTCTTGTACTGCGCCAGGGCCACCCTTTTCTGCGTGGCCCTTCCGGATGGGCTGCATGGCACAGCGCCCCAGCCGGAAAGGCCATTACCGCGTGCGCCATGACACGATAAACGCCCCCTGCCAGCAGCCCAGCTCTCAGACAGGGGGTGCAGCCAGCAGGGGGCATCACAGAAAAGGACACTGTCCCTCCCTCCAGGGACCACCACATCCTCAGCCCTGTTCCCCGATCAGATGCACCTCCTTGGAGCTGGTGATGGTCCCGGGTCCCTGATCCTCTCCATCCAGCCAGGCTCCCTACAGAGTGCATGGACACACCTGTTAGGAGCCAGATACCAGGTTCCAGACACCAAGCCCCCACCCTGAAATTAGCCCCTTACCTGCCCTGGGATCAACACAGCTGCTCCCTACCCCAGGAGCTAAAGGACTGGTATAGCTCCACCTTCCCCCTGCTCCTTATATAGGGAGTGGTGTTGCGGGGAAAGCTGTCCCTGTGGATCACCCGGTCCCACTCAGCTAGTTCCATGCACCCTGCTGACCCACCCGCCTCACGCCCGAGGTAGCTACAAATGCCACCATCTGCCAAGAGCAAGAGAGAATCTCGAAGAACTGGGGGGGCACCACCTAGTCTGGTTCTCAATGCCACACAGCCACAACCCCTCTCCTGAGACTGCCCCCGCTGGATCTAGGGGGCTCTCCCAGCCTGTCCTGCTCCTCGGAGCTTGTCTCCCCGCAGCCTGTCTCTCTCAGGGTGCAAGGGAGAGCCCCAGTTATAGGTGGGGTGGGGGCAAGCCGTCGCCACGGTGACAGAGTAGCAGGCGCCCCACTCCCCTCGTGGAGACTGCCATTGGCATGCACTGTCCCCTGCTCTCCGTGCAGCAGGCCTGAGGGGCACGAGCCAGGGGTCTCTCCCTGAGCCAGTGTCAGGCCCAGGGCCTGAGCCCTGCAGGCCAGGCTGCCCCGGGGAGCTGGAGGGGGCCCAGAGTGCAGGCAAAGAGCAGCTGCTGCTCACCCCCTCACCAAGCCCTGAGCTTGGCATCTACCCTGCAGGAGTGGAGGCATCCCTTGTGCCCTGGCCTGCGTGGAGGGCACCCCGCCCTCATGGTGCCAGCAATGGTAGTGATTGCTGCAGAACCACCAGGGCCCGGAGCCGACACCTCTTGGACTCTGCCTGGATCACAGCTTCTGTGGTTTGTCCTGGGCTCCTCAAGCGGCTCCCGAGGAGCAAAAGGAGAGGTGGCAGATGGGCAGGTGGCTGCCCTGTGCCCACTCGCGCCGGGGGAGTGCTGGGCCTTGGCACTCAGATCCTTGCAGGCGGCCTCGAGAGACTGACCCCTGCTCAGCAGCAGTCAGCGAGAAAGCAGGTCCCCTCAGATCTGGGCAAACATCCCTCCATGGCCAGCCCGTGACCAGCCCCCAGCCTCCCTGAGTCTGTGGACCCTGATGGGGAGCACGGAGCCCCATGAGCAGGGCTATCACCCCCAGACACACCAGCATCAGCATCTCCCCGTAACTGACGCAGGATGGTGGCAGCGCGGAGAAACGCCGGCTCTGAAACGGGGGGGAGGACAGGATGATCCCCACCACAGCGCCAGCTGGGATGAGCTGGGGGGGGCTCCATTCCCCCCTTCACAGCTGGCAGCCCCTTGGGCAGTTTGCTGAGCTCACCATAACTTCTGCTGATTCCAGTGCCATGAATAAATGGTGCAAAACTTGCACAGAGGCTTCCTGCATTGAAATGTCTGTCTCTCCAGCCAGCCGTCCTGTGCCCATCACCGAGGTCTCTGGCCCCTTCTGCGGCAGTAAGGTTTGGTGGGGCCTCTCTGCCACAGACTCACATTTACACGCATGCCCAACAGGGGGAAATCAGAGCCTTGCTGTGCACTGGAGTAAGCGCTGATCCAAGTGGGGCGCATGGGGCGCCAATGTGAGGCCCTCTCCCTCTGGTTTGAAACCTGTTTGAGATGAGCACGAGGCAGGAGCAATTTGGACACAAACGCAGTGCAGCCAGCACTTGTAGTTTGATGATGGTCTTCATAAAGCCCCAGCTCCTGGAGTCCCGTGAGTCACGGAGAGCCTTGGCTTTCATTGAAAAAAATCGAAAAGTTTCTAGCCCTTGTGACTGGAGAAAAACCTGAAATCGTGATTTGGGTGCGACCAACAGGCTCCAGAAGCAGAAGGAAACAAACCAGGACCCAAACTTAATTCCAAAAATAAATAAAATGCTTTTCAAGCCAGTCATGGGCGGCTGTTTTTTTACCATGTAGAGTTGTTGTTCATAATGCAAATGCATTTTGCTGCTTCTTTCATGGGAGAACAGGCTGGGTGGCGGGGGTGAGCTCAACCGGACTGGGGCGCTGTATTGTTGACACGGGTGATTTCTTTGGCAAATGAAATTTGCTCCTGGACATTGGCTATTTCCTTGTGAGTGTCTGTGCCAGTGCTTGGCTTGCCTGCCTAGCTGCAGTAGCCTGGCCTGCCTGCGGGATAGCGAGTGCCCAGCCCATTATCAACAACGCTCGTGCTGCGGTATCAGACAACGGGCAATATTAATAATGCAAACCACATTGGGGTTGGTGCAGCTCAGGCCTTTGCCAAGAAGCAGCTATAAATTCTACCTGGCTAGCGCTGTACAAAGTGAAACAGGCCCGAGGCCCCGGGGCCAGGCTGCAGCTTCCATGAAAAGGCAGGTGAGTGCACAGATGCAGCTAGTCACCCGCTAGGGCCGAGGCAGCTGGGGCTGAGCCTGGCCACCGGGCAGCGTGTGAAGGGAGCCGGGGCTGGTGCTGGCGCTGGCGCTGGCGGGACGGAAGGGCTGCGGAGTGCTGGGGAGCTGGCACTCACTGGGCAGAGCCATTCTCAGAGCTCGGAGGTGTGGGGCCTCCAGCGCCCCTCGTAGGCCTAAGGCAGCAAAGGCTCTCTAGGCCAACGGCCCATGGCAAAGCTGGTGCTGGCCTGACGCCACGCCGAGCGCTGCCTCTGGAGCTGAGAACCCGAGGGAGAGGGGTCTCTGGGGGGACCGGGAGGAAGCAGGACGTGACGGCGTCTATCCTAGGAACAGCGAGGGTCTGGCCGACTCCCCCACTTCCCTGAAGCTCCTTGCAGGGCCGCCCAGAGGACTCAGGGAGCCTGGGCAAAGCGGGGGAGCTGCGGCACTTGTACTCACCCGGCGGCGGTCTGGGGCTTCGGCGGCATTTCAGCAGCGGGGGGCCGTTCAGTCGCTCCACGTCTTCGACAGCACTGAAGGGCCCCCCGCCGCCGAAATGCTGCTGAAGCCCCGGACTGCCGCCGGGCCAGGGCTTGCGGGGCCCCTGCGGGGCCTGGGGCAAATTGCCCCACTTGCCGCCCCCCCGGGCAGCCCTGCCTCCTTGCTGGGATCCCCACGCCCCGACGGGCTGAGAGTCCAAACCCTGCATGGATGGTGATGCAGCTGGGCTCACGGCCAAGGGGGATTGCAGGAGGTGGGGGAGAGGTCATCTCTGCACCCCACTCCCTGCCCTTACCCACGTAACTCCCCCCCCCGTGTCACAGCAATGGGCAGAGAGCGCTGCTGTGCCCTGTGCCTGCTGCAATTGCCAGGACGCGGTGCCCCAGTGGAGCCCTGGGACAGCCCTGAGCACACGCTGTGCCACCCCAGGCACCCACTCTGCAGGGGGGCAGGGAGTTCTGGTCACCGGCTGAGTCCCGCTGGGGGCTCAGGGGACACCCCATGGAGACACATCTGAGCTACAGATTTTTCCTTCTTCCATGAAAAGGCTCCAAGCAATGTCCTAGCATCCCAACGAGTCCCCATAACTGTGACTGGAGTGCGGGGCTGATTACTGAGGGAGGCGGGTGGTATTCAGTGCTCTTTGGCAGCAGGTGGGGGCTCAGCACCCCCCTGAAAACCAGCCCACAGCCTGGGCACCCAAACTCACTGGCCATGTGGGCCTAGATTGCAGTGTGACTCAGTTTCCCCCAAGGAGACTGATCTAAAACACAGAGGGCTGTGGCGCCCAATGGGTTAATGCTGGCCCAGCGCTAGGAGCCGGAGATGCTGGCTGACTGTCCCTGCTCAGTTATGTTCAAGGCCTCCTGCCCCCAACCCCCACGCCAGCCTGCCCTGGAGGGACCAGCCCTCGGGCGGAGAGGGGATTTTCACCCCCCCGCTGAGGCTGCCAGACAATGTCAATCAGGGCCAGGAGAGAAGGGGCCGTTTCTGCCATGCTGGCAGAGCAGAGACCCTGGCTTGGGCCAGCGACTGCCGGGCACCAGGCTCCGCATGGCTCAGCAGGGAGGCAGCCACCGTCTTTGCCAAGTGCATGAGCGCAGCAGCTGGCAGCAAGCGCTTCCAGCCAGGGCCCATCTCCCACTCTGGGCAGCACCCGGCCTGCTGGGGCCCGCAGGCGCTACCGTAACAATAACGACCGGCCCGGCGAGGCCTTGCCAGCTGGGAGACGTTGAAACCCTAGCACATGCCTGTGCACCCCCCACCCCCATCGCTCCACTGGCTAAAGTCCGAGCAGAACCAGAGCTCCATCTCCCGCCTGGCCCCCCCAAACGCCTGGCCAGCTGGAGCAGTGCCGCACTGCCCTCTTGTGCGCACCCTGGGGATGACAGAGTGGATGTGGAGCGGAAACTCCTCAGCGTTGGGTTCAAATTGCTAGTGGCATGGGAAGGGGATGGGAATGAAAACACTCCCGGGCCCTCTCTGGCAGGAAACGCTGCCTCGCCGCCACCTGCCTCCGGCCCATGTCCTACACTTGGCTGCAAACAGCGCAGGGAGCCAACCACGCAAACCCGCCAAGCTGTTTGCAGGCCTGGTGGAGCTGTGTTGGCCCCAGGATATTAGCGAGGTGTGTGTGTGTGTGTGTGTGTGTGTGTGTGTGTGTGCGTGAGAGGTAATAGCTTTTATTGGCCCAGCCTCCGAGGATATGGACAGGAGCACACCCAGCCACTACGGTTACACCCGCCTGGGGAAAACTGGCCCACCCAGCTGTAGAAGTGAGGCTAGACACATCAGCCAGGGACAGAGCCTGCTTCTGTCTCAGCAGCCGCCACAGACAGGCGGGCAGATGGGTATGGGATGGGGCGGACAGCTGGATAGAGCAGGGACATTTGGGGAGAAATCTAACAGCTCCTTTACTCCCATTGCAATACACGTGACTGGAGATGCTCTGGGGCAAGAGGGCAGGAAAGCTCCCCATAGTTTGTTAAAAAACACTAGGGGCTTCCTCACTAGGGCTGTGTTCTGCTCCGAGTTACTTCAACAAAACAGGGAGCTATTTTTCTCTAGTGTTAGACCCCAATTTCGAATTGATTGTACTAGAAGTGGGGCTTAAAATAAACAACCCCTCCCCCCAGCCAGAATGGAAACGGTTTCATGGATGATTTTGTTAATTTCCGTTTAAACCAATTAAAAAAAAAAAAGTTTATACTTTCTCCCAAAAGGCTGGGGGGCTGTGGGTCGGGATTGAGGGGCAGCGGCCAAGTGGGGTGAGCCCCGGCTGGGATCTAGGGGGACTATGGGTCGGGATTGAGGGGCAGCAGCTGAGTGGGGTGAGCCCTGGCTGGGATCTAGAGGGGCTGCGGATCAGGATTGCAGGTTCTAAGTTACCCCTTCAAAATCTTTGAAAAGAGGAAAAAAAACAAACAGACTAAAACTGCTCCCTGGAGCCATGTGTGGGTGCATCCCCCAAAAGCCGCAGCGACTCTCCCCGGTGGACACACTGGGATCCCTACAGACAGAGGCCAAGGCCGGCCCATTCGCCAGGCTGCCGAGCTGCAAACCCGCACAGCAGCCCCAGCCCCCTGGCCGTGGGAACGGCGCACAGGACGGGGGCGGGAAGCTGCAGGCGATTGGCCTTTGGTCCGCAGGGCTCTGTGCCTCTTACCCGGCGCAGGGCAGGGCAGGGCCTGGGAAGGGTAGGAGGCCAGGCTGTGGCAGGAGAATCGCTCCCAAGGGCAGTGGAGGAAGCAGGTGGCAGCGGAGCTGATTCTTATACACGGGGGGGGGCACCGCACACCTCTCCTGGCACATCTGAGCTGTCCCTGTGACCGGAGCCAGCGTCCTGGCTGGAGCCCACCACATGCCCGGCTGGTGCAATGAGACGCCACCTGGCTCCCATGGACCAGCTCCCTTTACCAAGGCTGCAAATTCTGAGCACGTTAACTAGACATTGGCCCCTAATGTCCATCCGTGGCCAACCGGCCTCTTGGCGCAGCACCCCCCTCCCCCACCCACAAGGACCTGGCACCGCAGGCATTTGCTGGGCTGAAGCAGCCTCATTAGCAGAAGAGAATCGATATTTCCCTATAAAAGGGGAGAGCAGAATTTATTAGACAGACCCCCTCTGGGGCTCCACATGGGACAGCTGGCTGCTGAATTCTCCGAAAGGACGGGCCCTTTATCCCGAGACAAAAGAGAGGCCAGGCAGGGAATGGCGGCACCGTGGGGACCCTGGCAGGCCCGGAGAGTTGGGAACAGAAGAGCCCGGAATGGTCCACAATGTCGGGGTCTCTGCAGCCGCTCTAATCGGCTTATCGCACACGGCTCAGCCAGGCAGCCGTCGCCCAGACCCTGCTCGCCCGCCCGCTCGCACTCGCGCCCCGGCTCGGCCAGCGCACGCTGCTGCCAGGCCGCGGTGAGGAGAACTTTCATGAAGCCAACTCTGCTCCGGGGATTCGCTACCAGAATGAGCCCAGCTCTGAGCCGAGCCCCATCTGGTGAAATGACAGCGCAGGCTCTCAACGCCCCACGGAGAAAGCCATGGGGACTCTTCGGCAGAGGGGGGTTATTGATTTTTTTCCTTCCTTTTCTTTACATCTTCCTGTCAGGCAAATGGTTACTATTAAGCGAGGAGGAGGAGGAGAATTCCACAGCTCTGCAGTGTCACCGCTGGCACCTGAACGTCCCCTGGCACCGGGGCTCGGAGGGAGACGGAGAACAGCCATGGCACAGCCAGTGTCCACTGCCGTGACAAGGGCACCGCTTGGCCCAAAGCCCCTGGGACCCCCGCAGGAGGGAGAGCCCTGCAGTACAGGGGCAGCAGCATCAAGGACTTAGGAGGATCAGATCCAAGGTGCTGATGCAATTTTGGCCCAGTCTTTGCTCAAGCAGAACTCCCAGCGACTCTGGGGAGGGAGGGGCTGAGCAGCCGAGTGCTTATGGCCTGTGCTGCGTCTCAGGAGAGCCAAGCTCAACCCCCAGCTTCGCCACAGACTCACTTGGTGACCCCAGCCAAGTCACTTTGCCCAGATGGCTGGCACCTTGCGACCCCCTGATGGGTCCTGAACTAGGGCACAGTGCCTGGGCCTGGCCCTTAGACAGGGGAAAGCCACCTAATGCAGAGAGAAGCAAACAGCCCAACACCCCTTTAGCTGCAGGAGCCAGAGGGTGGTCACACACTTGCATTAATTCAGGATTGGGGTCACTAAGAAATCCCAGCGTAGGGCCAGATCCTCAGCTGGCGTAAATCGGTGCAGCTCTATGAAGCCATGTGTCAGCCGATGGAGCAGCTGTCCCACAGGAGCTGAGAATCTGCAACCCCCGTCGTCGTTCCAAGGGCTGGCTCAGTGTATCCCGCCCCCTTGCCACGCAAACACAAGGTGCCTTGGGAGGCCCCGAGTGCCTCACCCCTGTGCCATTGCCATATATGTCCAGCCAGAGACCGACGTGAGAAAGCCGCCCTTGGCCGGAACGCCTGCAGCTATAATTCGAAGGTGCAGGATGAGCTCACAGCTCACTGCTCTGGGATGCAGAGTACCGGCTGCTCTGACTAAGCAGCCACATCCTTCCGCTCCCACTGCAGATTCCCCTGCAGACTTTCTTTCGTTGGTTTTTTTCCTGGAGTGATTAATGTGCAAACATTCTACCTAGGAGGTTAAGATCACTACATCATATCCTGTAATATGCGAACACTTGAAAGGGGATTTAGAGCTAAGGCCTTTGTGAATACATAGAAGCAAGCGGCTGCCAACTAAAATTTCTCCAACAGACAGATTCCACTTATTTAGCTTGACATCTGTTAGGCATCCCGAACGGCATCTCTGAAGCCTGAATTGTTTTTCCACAGCAGAGGAAATCTTCCTGCCCTGCAGAATCCAGACCCAGCCTTCCACTCTGGGTGAGCCTTAACCATCCCTCTTGTTCATTTTTAAGGATGAACAAAACACCTTGACTCTTCCCCTGCCCCCATCTCCCTGGCAAATCACACAGCAAAAAGCCAACGTGAGACAGGTTATGACTCTATTATGGCACCGCACAGCTTGGCAAAAATTGCCACCTGGTGTTTTTCAAATCCATCCCCACAGTGAAAATCTAGTCTGCTGTGCCGGTGTAAATGCCTAATGCACCAGACAAGGCACTTGCCCCAACCCTCCAGTGGGACTCAGCATATAGCACAGTGCATGTTGGAAAACACCTTCTTAGTTACTTTTACCCACCAGAAACAACTGGTTTCTCTTAACATATATGCAAGATCTCACTGCCACAAGTTAGAACAGTGACCAGGTGTGTAAAGTGCAGGACTGCTTCTGTATAGACACTCCCTTCGTCAACAGGAGGGGTTCTCCCATGGGCATAGGTACTCCACCTCCCCGAGAGGCAGTAGCTAGGCTGACAGAATTCTTCGGTGGACCTAGCATGGTCTGCACTGGGGATTAATCAGCTTAACTACATCCCACAGGGGTGTGGATTTTTCACACCCGAGTGACACAACTTTTTAGTGTAGACCCGGCCGAAGAGCTCTGGCAGGTATGTAAACCCTCATTCTCCAGGGCCCAGCTGAGCTCTAGCTAGTGGGAGTCAGGAAGAAATGTTCCCTGGGGGCAGGTTGCCTCATGCAGGATTTCTTCCCCTGAAGCATCTGGTGCCAGCCACTGTCAGAGACAAAACACTGGGCTAGAGGG
Source organism: Mauremys reevesii (assembly GCF_016161935.1). Classification (NCBI taxonomy): domain Eukaryota; kingdom Metazoa; phylum Chordata; order Testudines; family Geoemydidae; genus Mauremys; species Mauremys reevesii. Next base: position 42,177,068 of record NC_052637.1, on the reverse strand, counting down.
ACCCCAAGTCTGAGCCCATCTGGCCATTTCTAAAATAGCGATTGATGAAGACCTGCTTGTTTAAGGTAGGATTTTGCATGGAAATACTTTCCCTTGCAAAGAAGCTGCCCCTCCCGTAGCGTTTTGTTCAGCTCAGAGATCTGAAAGCTTGGTCGGGTGGAAGCTCTCAGCCCCCTCCCCTCCCCCTTCAGGGAGATGGGCCTGGAAGTGAAGTTTTTAATTAACATTGGTATTTGTACCCAGCTGCCATCAGGAGTCAAGACCAACAGACTCAGGCGGGGTCCTCAGCCCCAAGACTGAGCCCGTTGCCTCGTGGAAGCGCTGAACTCCGGGGCACGTCATTACAGCTGGGGCTTCACAAAGCATGAACCCCTCTCACTGTTGCTAAGGGCACATAAGAATCTCTGTAATGGTGGGAAAGGCAAATGCAGAAACGACCTAGGCAGGAGGCCTTGGCAATGGAGAATAAAAAAGGCAAGGAAAGTAAGGGCCCCTGGAGAATCTCCTAAAGAACGCCCAGGTTCTGGCTAGCAGAGAGGGACAAGGGCCCAGGTGACCAATGGAAAGAAGGAGCCTAAATACCTCTGTGGATCTGGACCAAGCAACCTTGTTTAGTTCTGCTTTTCAAATCATGTGATTTTGCTTTTCTCCTTAGCCTAGGACTCCAAAAACGCCTGTAAGGTAATAGGCCAGTCCTGTACCCCTGCAACCTCCCCAATATCCTGCGCTTATTGCCCTCCCTCCCTGCCCCAACCCCACCATACTCGTTACCCCACATCATACATGCCCCAGGAGTGGCCGGTTACCACCTTATTTCTATTTGCAAAGAGACTAAGTGGCTGAGAAGGAGTCAGTTCATCCGAGCGCTATTGTACAAAACCCAACTGCAACGCGGATTTGCCACAGCAGCTTGTGTGTGAGGAGGGAAATGATGTTCGACTGTAAGCCCAGTTGCCATGGTGCTTTAACACAGCAGCACCACTGTTTAACATTTAACCGCAAGGTTTTGAACAGTGGTACAGCAGTAATTAGAGAAGCAAATGCAAGAACCTAATTGCAGCTCTGCCACTGACTCACTGCATGACCTTCAGTATTTCAATTAATTAGCATCTCGTCTTCTCCCCCGTTGAAGAGGAGAACAATACTTACCATGCAGGGATTTTGTATGAGTTAGTTTGTGCAGCACATTGAAATTTACAGCCCTCTGTTGAATGCTCCATGTTATGGAAACCATCCAGTTTTCCACATGGCGCCTCTGCATATGGCTGAAAACTCATCTCTGCCTGCCATCAGGAAACTCACTAACGCTAAGCCCTAAAAGTGAGCTGAATATTTCAAACCCTATAGGGTTCCAGCCCTTGGCACTTTCATCCTTATTTATGCTGGGCAAAACTAGGCACAAACTCTCTGAATTCATCAACTTCCAATGACCCTGCCAAAGAGCAATTGAAGTTTGAGCTACATACAAACTGAAATGGGTTGTTTGCAGGATCCCACCTGAACACAGGCCAGAAGCATTACTAGGGTCAAGACCTGTGCATGGGGCATCAAGGCCCCTAACTCTTGCAACCATTACACATGCAGTAAAAGGAAGGTTCAGGAAAGGAAAAGGAAATTGCAGGTAGCGAAGCACATTAACATGCTTATACTACTTAATCAGACACCAAACTGCACATTTAAGACAAAGTGAAAGCTGAGGGATGCTCCCCAAGACCAGCAGCTGATGAGTTTCTGATGGGGGAAGGGGAATAATCAGGCATCTACTTATTGCTCTGGGCACCAATATGGCAGCAGCTTGAGCAATTAAAAGGGAAGAGTTGAGTCAGCACTGCTAGGGAGGTGGATTAGCCCTCCAGCCAAGCTCCAAGGACTGTGGGTCTGTTATGGTGCCTTTCACAGCAGGAGCCCCATGAATAATGGTGTGAACTCATTAGCAGGGAGGAAGAGCTGTTTCTTGCCCCTCCATTAGCTTGGGGGGTGGAAAGGTGAACTCCAGCAGGCTTGCTAGCCCTAGCAAGTCCACTCCTACCTTCAAGAGCCACCAACTGATGTTAGTTACACAGCTGAAGGTCTTGTGTATCCTAGAGGCCTATTCACCCTGCTTTGCTCTTTATACAAAATTCTAGATGGCTTAACAAGTCAGAAACCATAATGGACCTTCAGTATCCCTTTCCCCCCTGCATAAACCAGTAGGGCCTGATCAGTGTTGCCTAATGACACCAACAGCATAACTGATCAACATAAGCTAAGGGATGTTTCTCCTACCTGCACTAGGGAAAAGTGAGAGACTAACTTGAAATTATTCTGATGCCTGTCCATCTAGACCTGTGGTCCCCAAACTTTTCCAGGTGGTGGGTGCTGGATTATGAGCCACTGAGGACTGTGGCAAGCAGACAAGCATCTGCTGGAATGCCACAGAGAAGCGGCAACATCAAGAGGCGTTGCTGCCAAAAATCAGTGGCAACACATCTGTGACGCTGCTTTTCAGCAGCATTTTTGCAGTGAGGCTGCTTGCTGACACAGCGTTTTGGCAGATGCTTGTCTGCTGGCCAGTAGGTGGCTGCACATGATGCCCTGGTGCCTGTAGGCACCATGTTGGGGACCCTGATCTAGACCAAGGCAGGCTGGAGACATTATCTAATTAGCTTTTTCTTGGAAAGGAAATTCTACTGTTAGACCTCTAGTAGGCTTCTGCAAGCAAGATTCGAGAGGATCGAGTCATTGTCGGCACAAAAGCTAGCAACTAAGGTAGGAAAGGAGGTTTAGCTTTAGAGCCAGTGTAGGCCAAGGAAGCCTGTTTTAGCTTGACAAATTGAGCATTCAGGCAAGACTGTACAAGAAGCCTGAGAATGTCACTGCATGTTTAACAAACCTTGCACACTATTTAAATCAAACCCAGTACTTGGACTCCAAGATCCTTCCCCCCTTCTGAAGAGAGACACCCATGGAGTAGTTTACTGCAGCGCTTTTATTTTTCCTTACACAATGATGTGTTGGGCATTACAATTTCTCAACTTCAGGATGACTTACAAATTTTGGTTTTCTACTGTCATGTGAGAACATTAAGGCAACATACAAAAATCTTACATAAATTAAACTTGGTGTAAAATTTACAGGTGTAAATGCAAAGTTTCAGCAACTCAAGTTGAGTAACTTTAGCCCCAAGGATGTTCTGCTGGAATACAGGAGGGGAAGAAAATGAAAACTGGTTCATAAGGCTTGAATGCAATGTTTCCAGCCTTGCTAGAACGGCAGCAACAGAAGTAAGTTCTCTGATGAACTCCTACCAGCCTCTATACCAAAATCTGGAATACTCAGCGCTTTGTGTAGTGGAAGTCTGACCTCTGATACCCTGTACAAATCAGTCTCAAGCCCTGCAGAGTTTAAACAAGGTGTCACTAGTCAATACTAGCCAGCTACCAGAACTACAGTGTCACAGGCCATTCTCTTCCACAAAGACAAGTTAACCTAGCATTTAGGTCACAAGAGCTATGGCACCTGTACCAAGGTTTAGGTCAGATATGTACAGGGTATATGCTAAAATGTACACCAAGGGAACAGTTAACTTGAATACAGGGTCAAATCAGTGACAGCTCAATCCACCACTGATCTTTGTCTCAGATCAAGACTTTCCAAGGGCAAGTTTCTTTTGAAAGAAGGCTTAATTCCAGTTTTATGAGGCTAGCATGAAGTGTATAGATTTGCCCAGGCAAATGTATACTATTGAAAATTCATGCAGCAAATGCTGTGCATCTGCTAGCAGTCCATTTAGAAGCATTTACGGTGGACAATGGATGGGCCAGACTCATCATATTCCTGCTTGCTGATCCACATCTGCTGGAAGGTAGAGAGAGAAGCCAAGATGGAGCCACCAATCCAAACCGAGTATTTACGTTCCGGTGGAGCAATAATCTAAAAGTAAACAAGGAGGAGAAGTTAGTCAGTCATCAACACTGCCTGTCTAGATAGAGCCAATGAGTTCTGGATGGTGGCTATTCTTTCAGTTGTTTACCTTAATTTTCATTGTACTGGGTGCCAGAGCAGTGATTTCCTTTTGCATTCTGTCAGCAATTCCAGGGTACATTGTGGTACCCCCAGACAATACTGTGTTGGCATACAGGTCCTTTCGAATATCTACATCACACTTCATGATAGAGTTGAAAGTGGTCTCATGAATGCCACAGGATTCCATACCTAGAGACAGGATGGTCAGACTTAGTACACAGGTAGTTACTACACTACAAGAGCACCATCCCAACCCCAGCTTTAGGTTGCAACCACAGGCTCACTGGAAAGCCAACACTTGCAGTTCAGTGATTCTCATAATCAGTGGTCCAGACAAGGTAGGATTGGTCCTCAATATGGTTTAGCAGATACTTACCAAGGAAGGATGGCTGGAAGAGGGCCTCTGGACACCTAAACCTCTCATTGCCAATGGTGATCACCTGACCATCAGGAAGTTCATAGCTTTTCTCCAGGGAGGAAGATGAAGCAGCAGTAGCCATCTCCTGTTCGAAATCCAGTGCAACGTAGCACAGCTTTTCCTTTATGTCACGGACAATTTCCCTTTCAGCTGTTGTGGTGAAGCTGTAGCCTCTTTCTGTCAGAATCTTCATGAGGTAGTCTGTCAGGTCTCGGCCGGCTAAGTCCAGACGCAGGATGGCGTGGGGCAGAGCGTAACCTTCATAGATGGGCACAGTATGGGTAACACCGTCACCAGAGTCCATAACAATACCAGTGGTACGACCAGAGGCGTACAGGGACAACACTGCCTGGATAGCAACATACATGGCTGGTGTGTTGAAGGTCTCGAACATGATCTAGAAAGAGAAAAGTTCTATTTCACTACAAGAAATGAAAATCCCTCAAACCAATGTTAGAAAACATGCTGGCATGCAAAAATTGATGTGTTGAGAAAGGAAAAGCAAAGAATGCAGGCAGAAATAGACAAATAAAAGAAACCTGGGAGTTCAGGAAGGAAATGCCAGGAGGAGTACAGAACCCTGAAAATATTGAAAGAACACTGTGTTTTTAAAAGATGTCAACTCAAGAGATGGTTTGTGAAACACAGATGAAGGCAGATCACTGTTGTACTGCAGCAAGTGTACCTGTGTCATCTTCTCTCTGTTGGCCTTGGGATTCAGGGGAGCTTCGGTCAGCAGAACAGGGTGTTCCTCAGGTGCCACACGGAGCTCGTTGTAGAAAGTGTGATGCCAGATTTTCTCCATGTCATCCCAGTTGGTGACAATGCCGTGTTCAATGGGGTACTTCAGAGTCAGGATACCTCTCTTGCTCTGGGCCTCATCACCTACGTAGCTGTCCTTCTGCCCCATGCCAACCATGACCCCCTTTAACACACAACAAGACCAGCTGTAAGTTCCAGAGACCCATCTCTGCAATACCAGGCAGCATACTGGAGGGCTCTCATTGAGCCAGAGCAGGCCCCTGCTTGGCTACTCACCTGGTGTCTGGGGCGTCCGACAATGGAGGGGAACACAGCCCGAGGCGCGTCGTCGCCCGCGAAGCCGGCTTTGCACATACCAGAGCCATTGTCGATGACAAGCGCTGCAATTTCCTCTTCCATCGTGGAGTCTGCTGGGAGAGGAGAGCAGAGCCTTGGCGCCAGGGCTCTTCCAGGCCCCCTGGCCAGCAGGGCTGGGCTGCCCTGGAGTGACACTCCCCAGCCAGGCCGCCCACCCGGCCCCGCGAGGCTGCGCTGCACGCAGGGCTCCACCCAGCCCACGTGGGAGCTCGAGCAGCAGGGGCTACCCGGGAGCCGCCCCCTCCCCCGCACCGCGCCCCGCCCACAGCCCCGGGGGCCTGTTGCCAGAGCAACGAGGAGGCTGCAGGCGGCAGAGCCCAGCTGCCGCTGCGCCCCCTCCCCCACCCGCCAGCCCCGCCCCGGCGCTTTCCCCGGCGGCCGCAGCCCCCCATTCAAATCTCCCGCTCCGTTGCGTCACCACCCTCAGGACCAATCACAGGCCCTGCCAGGCCAGGGCCCGCCCACGGACTCGCGCCATTCAAACGGCTGGCCAGGCGATACCACCGCGAACCGGACCGGGGGGGGGGTAGTAGAAGCGCAAGCGCTGCCCACGGGCCCGCCGGGAGAGGAGCCCGGGCCCGCCCCCTCCGGCGAGGCGGCCGCAATGGGCGGCTCCGGGGCTCCGGCCGGACGGGGTCTGGCGGCAGAGGCCGGGCGCCCCGCGGACGGGCCGGCCCAAGGCCCAAGGGGCCCAGGGGAGCGGGCCCTACCTGTGCGGCGGAGGCTCCTCTCGGGGCTGGGAGACACGAGGCTGCTAAGTCCGCTGCCGCTGGCTGAGTGAGACCGTGCAGCGCTCAGCCCCGCCCTTTTATACCCGGGGGCGCCGGCCCCGCCTCGCCGGCCGAGAACATAGCCATATATGGAGATCTTTCAGAAACACGCGCTCCCATTGGCTGGCGCGGCCCAGGCCACGTGGGGTGGCTGGCAGGCCTGGCCCCGCCTCCCTTGCTCAGCCTGCCCTGGAACCTGCATCGAAAAGGAGCCGGGGGAGGGGAGGGGAGGGGAGGGGGGCGCGGGGGTGCAGCGGGGCCCGGGGGTCCCGTTCCCCCGGCAGCCGCGGCGGGGTGCGCCCTGCCCAGCCCCAGCGCAGCCCAGCCACAGCCGGAGCCAGGCGTCTCAGTCACAGCTCAGCCCGCTGCCAGCACCCCGGGCCCTGCACCGTGCGCCCCAATGGCACCCCCAGACCGTGCGCCGTGCGCCCCTATAGCACCCCCAGATCCTGCACGGTGCGCCCCAATGGCACCCCCAGGCTGTGTGCCCCAATGGCACCCCCAGACCATGCGCCCCAATAGCACCCCGAGACCCAGCGCTGTGCGCCCCTATAGCACCCCCAGATCCTGCATGATGCGCCCCAATGGCACCCCCAGGCTGTGTGCCCCAATGGCACCCCCCAGACCATGTGCCCCAATAGCACCCCGAGACCCAGTGCCGTGTGCCCCATAGCACCCCCAGATCCTGCATGATGCGCCCCAATGGCACCCCCAGACTGTGTGCCCCAATGGCACCCCCAGACCCAGCACCGTGCGCCCCTATAGCACCCCCAGGCTGTGTGCCCCAATGGCACCCCCAGACCATGCTCCCCAATAGCACCCTGAGACCCAGCGCCGTGCGCCCCTATAGCACCCCCAGATCCTGCATGATGCGCCCCAATGGCACCCCCAGACCCTGCACCGTGTGCCCCAATGGCACCCCAAGATCCTGCACTGTGTGCCCCTATACCACCCCAGATCCTGCACGATGCGCCCCAATGGCACCGCCAGACTGTGTTCCCCAATGGCACCCCCAGACCCAGCACTGTGCACCCCAGTAGCACCCCCAGACCCTGCACTGTGTGCCCCAATAGCACCCCCAGACCGTGCACCCCAATGGCACCCCCAGACCAAGCATCATGTGCCCCAATAGCACCCCTGGTCCGTGTGCCCCAATGGCACCCCAAGATCCTGCACTGTGCACCCCAATAGCACCCCCAGAGCCATGTGCCCCAATAGCACCCCCAGATCCTGCACCGTGTACCCTGATGGCACCCCCAGACCGTACACCGTGTGCCCCAGTGACACCCCTGGGCCTTGTACCGTGCACCCCAATGTCATCCCCAGACCCTGCATTGTGCGCCCCATGGCACCCCGGCCTTGCGCCCCAATGGCAGCCCCAGACCCCACATTGTGTGCCCGAATGACACCCCCAGGCCCTGTGCCACGTGCCCCATTGGGACCCCCAGACCCTGCACCTTGCGCCCGAATGACACCCCAGGCCTGCAAAGTGTGCTGCAATGACACCACCACCCATAGCAGGCACTGGGTGCCCAAAGGTATCACTGCCCCATGCCAGGCACTGGGTGCCCTGGTGGTGACACTGTCCCAATGGCACTGCCAGCACATCCTAGTGACACACCCACCCCTTTCCAGCCCTGGCATGTCCCACCCACAACACATTGCAGTCCTGCCAATCGCAGTACGACCCCACCACACATCTTCATCCTAATGGTGCTGCCCTCATGTCCCAGCAATGACGCCATCCTCTAATCCCCCAGACCCTCATCTCACTCTGACAGTGCCCCTGCCCCTGTGCCCAGAGCCACCCCGGCACTGCCACTTCAGCTGTGCTGCCGCTTGGGAGCGGCATGGCTGCATTCTCACCACACCCCTGCAATCAGGCCCTGCAACTCCATGGCTTAATTCAGGGCAATTAGAGTCCTGTAGTGCCTTTCCTTCTGATGGATTCCAAAGCACTTTACAGTAGGGACTGGTGTCTCTAGATGGGGGTAGCGCTTGGTTAATATGGATTGCCATCTTCAAAGGGATTTACAAACATTAACTAATTCATGTTTGTATGTGGTTGTTTTCATGGGCTCTTTGAGTGCCTCAGGGAGACATTGCCGGGACGAAATACCATGCAGTCGGCTCCTCTTGTGCATCACAGTTGCAAGATAAAGCAAATACCAAGTTACTCAGGTTTATTCAGGCTTCAGTGCCCAGCCCTACTTTCGAGTGCAGCAGGCCCTCAGCTAGGGGATTAAGGGAACACCGAATAAATATGGATAATGGAGGACATGGTCAATGTAATTAAAAACCAGGGGAGGTGGAACAGGGAGTTTTGCGTAAATGTGATTTGATAAGCAAGGTTGAATTGAATATGCAAAAAGCAGCAGTGAAATGCAGCCATCTCTGGAGTGAAGGGTGACACAGCAGGCCCAAGAAAGAGCATCGTTGTGCCCAAGCACATCAGGGTACAAAGTGTCTCGGATGTGTCCGTGCAGCCGGAGCTCAGTTTCTGACGCCTCTTCCCAGAGTAAGCCGCGGTACTCAGCATATCTACCCGGATGGGAAGAGTTTAGCCTGACCTGCTAGGATCTGCTTCTTTGGTTCCGAGGAATCTAGGTCAGTCAGGCTGGGGAGATGATTACTAATTGTCGATTGAAATCTCTCCATAGGATACGTGCATACAGGGGCTGGAGATGGAATGAAACGTGGGATGTGACTCTTTGCAGGGCTGTTCTGCCTGTTAGCCTATTGGCTGGGTGAGTCGGTATCATTATCCCCACTTTACGGTGGGGTAAATGGAGGCTGAGAAAGGTGAAGCGTTTTGTCCAAGGTCAAAGGTCAGCAGCAGAGCTGGAGCCCTGATGGCTAGTTACTGCTGTCACCGCTCTGCCTTAAGGGATGTTGAATGAAAACGCTGAATTGATTCCGGGCATGGCAGTGTGCGGCCTGCAACCCTGGTTACCGGGGCTCCTCCGGTCAGAGTGACTGAAACGGCTGCTCTGGAGGGTCAGTCCCCTGCATTTGTAATATCACCTTTATTAGTGCAGAGACTCAACCCCCGTGTGGAGAAAGGACCATGTCTCCTTGTCTCCAGAGCCCTGAGCACAACAGGTTGGTGCTACATCAACAAATACCTGTCATTAGCTTTAAGCAGGAAATGTAAGATTCATTATGGCAAGCCAGCGTGTACAAATGAAATAATACACAGCTGGATTAGGTGGAGTAAAGACCGACACAGGAGCCGACACAGTATCATCGCAGAGGAGGAGGAGCTCGGAGAAGTTCCTGGCATGAGGTATGTAGGGATCTGGGGTGGGGCTGGAAGTTACTATTTGGATGAGATCTTTGAAATGGGGAGGGGGTTCTTTAATATTCGATATTGGGTGATGAATAACCAGCTCGTGTTTGGCTGGCTGGCCTGTTGGGTTCCCTCTAACAATAGAAGAGGCTGTTTTCCTTTCCTGTTACAGCCCAGGACACCTCCAGTGCATCTAGGAAAAACACATAATCTTCCATCACTCAGACCCCTGGGCCTTGGGGGGGAAATGGGTTAATCACCTAGTTAGAGGAAACAGCCATTATTCATCGCCACAGCACTAACAGGCTTTTACAGCCATACTCCAGAGGTGCTGATGGAAACCAGCTATGCCTGTTGGGATAGAGCAAGGGAGAGGGGCAGCTGCTGCTGTTAATTGTTCTCCTGTCCTGGCTGAATGGCCTGCAAAACCCTGTTTGCAGACAAGGGCCTGGATAGCCTGTTGCGCACAAGCAACACTAGCACCAGCCAGGTAAACTGCTGGGCCCTTCCCATCCCCTTTCTCCACACGCAGCCAGCCAACCAGCCCTGTGCAGGTTCCCGTGACTCGTCCCCTCCCACGGACAAGTAACCTGTTTCTCTTCCTCTTGCCCAAACTAGAACGCAGACTGCCAGCCCCGCCAATCCCCACGGAGTCAGTGTTAGTGCGTCTGAGTAACTCCAGATCAGATCCTGGGCGGGGCAGGACTAGCCCCCAGGTGAGCAGAATGACCCGCTGCTGGGCAGAAAACGAATCTGCCTCTTTTAGACATACAGAGAAATGCTCAGATAACCAGTCTGACCTGCTGCCCCTTTACCCAGATCAACTTGGATACCTCCTTCCCATCCTAAATCCAGTCCTCCTCGGGTATGGCTGCCTTCCTCTCTTCCCACCCTCCCCACTTCGGCGGGCTGTGGTACCCATCCTTCCGCTGGAGCAGTCAGGGGCAAATGGGCATCAGAGCTGGCACAGGGGTATCACAACAGCCCGCTGTCTGGCTCAAGGCTGTGTGTGCTGGGCGTCAAACCCAGCGATCCCAAGCTGTGTTAAAAGGACCTTGTTAAGGTTTCTCCTACTGCACTGTTGTTTTCTCCCTTCAGGGACTGATCCTTTCCCTCCCATAGTTATTTAAAAAAGAAACAAGTGGCCAGGAATTTAGCAACAATACACACAAAATGTGTGACTTCATCTAGGTGGCCCCAACCCCCCAGTGTAAGGTATGAGGGGCAGGGCCTGACTCCCACCCCTGTGTGGGGTATGAGGGGCAGGGCCTGACTCCCCCGCTCCCCCCTGTGTGGGGTATGAGGGGCAGGGCCTGACTCCCCCGCTCCCCCCTGTGTGGGGCATGAGGGGCAGGGCCTGACTCCCCCGCTCCCCCCTGTATGGGGTATGAGGGGCAGGGCCTGACTCCCCCTCTCCCCCCTGTATGGGGTATGAGGGGCAGGGCCTGACTCTCCCGCTCCCCCCTGTGTGGGGTATGAGGGGCAGCTCCCCCCACTGTGGGGTATGAGGGGCAGGGCCTGACTCTCCCGCTCCCCCCTGTGTGGGGTATGAGGGGCAGCCCCCTCCCCCGCTGTGGGGTATGAGGGGCAGGCCTCCCCGGTGCAGGGTATGGGAACAGCCCCGCCGGTAAAAGGGAACTGCACTGTTTCGCTCTGCCCTGCCGTGCCCAGCTGGTGAGGTCCCCGCCCCAGCCAGGCTCTCCCCAGAATGTGTCACTCGCCGGCAGCGTGACGTGCAGAGGGAGCCGCCTGCATCGAAACCTGGTGGGTGTGGGTAGCTGGTGGAGCTTGCCCAGGTGGCACCAGGAGGCAGGACAGAGCCTGTGGCATGTCTATATTTGGTGATTTCAAGCTGCTGGCTGGGAGCCAGGCCTGTGTGAGCTGGGAACCACCCACACCTTGCAAACACACCCGGCTGGCTCCGGGGCTGGACTTCGGCTCCCTGCCTGGTGATGGGGAGAGATCGGGGGCAGATAGGTGCATTCTTAAAGCAGGCGTCATTCCAGCAGTGCCATAGGGAACAGCCCCGGTGCCGACTCCCCAGGGACAGCAATAGGGCACCCAGCTGCCCCCAACATCTCTGCCCTCCACAGCCACAGGGGCCCCGTGGGTCACCATGACACACTCACCGGCCATGTCCTCTGCCCTACCAGGAGCTGGGGGAGACGGGGGGTGGGGGGATTGGCAGGAGTCAGGGGAAATCTAGGGGTGAAGGAGATGTGGGGAGTGAGAGGGAGGCAGGACAGGGCCGGGGTGATTTGGTAGGTGGCAAGGTTTGAGGGTGCGGGGGGAGATCTGAGGGTGAAGGTAGTCAGAGATTTGGGATGTGGGGAAGGGGGAGTGTCTTCCATTTGGTCCTTTCCTGGTTTCCCCCAGACCATGCTGCACCATGACCTTTCCTGGGGCGCAGCCTGTGGGCAGGCGGTCCTTGTCCGTGAGCGCCAGTTTCTGTAGCGCTGGGAGGGGCCGGGGGGGTGTCCCTCAGTGGCTGTGCAGAGCAGGGAGCAGAGCCCTGAGCAGATGCCTGGCCCCCCGGGGACAGATCAGCTGGCACTTTGGAGGAAGGGGGCATCTCTTCTTCCTCACAAGACACCCCCCTCCCCGGACAGGTGCCAGCCCCAGGCAGTTTGGGGGACTCTCTTTGCTGGAAGTGGCCATGTGATGGGAGCATCGGAGCCAAGCAGCCCCTGGTGTCTGTGTCACCAAGTCACCTGATCCCGCCCAGCCAGTGCCACCTGGCGCGCTTCCTGCCCAGCGCCCACCCTGCGCACAGGCACCGTCTGCTCTCCCAGGCTTGCCTGCTTCCGGCTCTGCCGCCCAGCTCTGGGGGAGGGGAGTGCTGACCCCTGCTCTCACCCAGGACACATGGAACCCGAGCTGGGTTGCTCTTCCCTAGGGCCCTGGCTGCAGCCCTGTGGTTGCTCATCCCGTCCCAGACCTGGGCTTGCTGGGAGTGAGCCCCATGCTGCCCGTGTGCTGGGCTGGGCTGCCTTGGTGCTGATCTCCAGTCCCTCCCCAGGGGCGCAGCTGGAGGGTTTGCTGCCCAGCCCATGGCTCTGACAGGCAGAGTTCAGCCTGGTTACATAACTGCTCCTCTGCAGGGAACACAGAGCCACCCTGCCAGTGCAGCCAAGGTGTCTGCCCGCCCGCTGCCTCCACAGGGCCACGGCTCTGACGGGCAGGCTCCCGGCGGGCACTGCATAACCCTTGTGATGCGCAAAGTGGAGTCTAGCATGCCAGCTCCCTCAGGAGCTCCCCTCTGCAGAGGATCACGTCCCCCAACTCCGAGCAGGGATATCTCGCTGCGGACGAGGGGCCAGGCTGCCTGGAGAGAAGGAACCTTAAAGACACATGCTGAGCAAATAGCATTTCAGCGTTGAGTCATCTGCAGCTTCAGGGCCTATAGCTGGGGTCAAGAGGAAACTCCCCGACCCCACATCCATGGCTACACCACCACAGGCACAAACCCCCCGTGTGTCACCTAAGCAAGGGGGCCTTACGTGGCATCCCATTAGGCCATGGCAAAATGTTCAGCCCAGCTGCATGATGGGGTTTTTCCACCTCCCTCTGCAGCAGCCAGTGGCAGGACTCTGGGCAAGAGGGACCGTTCTGCCCCACTGGATTCCCCACTCACTCGGCTGAACAATTTGCTGTGTGCTGAGCCTCAACTCAGCGGGGCCCTGCTCTCCCCTGCGCTGCAGCTGAGCAGGGTGTCTGGCGGGGGGGAGGGGGGCGGTCTGGCCCTGTCTCCAGCAGCATCGTACATCGAATTGTCACGAGCCTGCACCCGTCGACCGCCACAGCGATGCTGCCCGGGGGCAAGGCCGGCCCGATGCTGGGCGGCACATTGGAAAGGAAGGCTGGAGCGGATCGGGGTGGGGGATCCCCAGTGCCCCAGGCAGGTGCTGGGAGCTGTTTTGCCCCCGTCAAACAGCATATTTCAGTTCTGCAAATGCAGAACAGCAGCAAGTCACTTCCCTCTGAAAGGTCCGACCCAGGCAGGGAAAAGTCCTGCCAGTAAAGGAAGAGCTGAGGACAGCCCCACAGCCAAGCTCCCTGCCCCCCTTTGGCGGTTTCACTGGCAGTTCTCCTCAGTGAGTCTTCCTGGGCCCTGGCTCCGCTGGGCAGAGCAGCCAGCTATTTAAAGACCATGCTCCAGTCTACTACCATGCTATGAACAGGGGCTTTGTGTCTCCATGTTTCCCAGGCGAGGCGGGGCGGGGCGGGGCGGGGCGGGGCGAGCCACTCCTCTCTTGCTCCCTCCCCTGCTCCGACCCCAGGAGCCAGGGAGAGACATGGGCAGGGGGTGGACAGGAACGCAGGGCACGGTGGGGCACAGCCTGCACTCTCCAAAGGCCCAGGGATGCCCCCTGGAACGAGCCACGGCTGGTCCCCGCCCTCAGGAGGGAAGTTTTTCTCAGGTGAGAGCGAGAAGAGTCGTCTGCCGAGAGAGCCGATGGACGGCCTTGAGTTTTCCCAGGAATATGAGTGTTTACAAAGTGCCATCCAAGTGATTTCCCTGTGTCCCAGCCAGGCCAGGCCAGGCCAGGCCGCCGCTCTCCCTGGCTCCTGTCCTGGGACAACTTGGGTGTCACTAACGAAGAGTGGAAATAGCCTGCGAGATAATCGCTTTGGGTGTAAATTCTGTTGGGTCAAGACGGAGTTAAGTCCTTGGGATGGAAGAACTGACCTGAACCTTCCCCTGGCCTAGAGCAAACTCAGACATTGCCAGCCCAGAGCCAGGACCCCGAGCTCAGGTGCCAGCTGTCAACGGTGTTTGGAAAGAACCCCCTGCCCCCAGTTTTGGCAAGACGAAAGCCCAGTACCCACCCGCATGGCGTCTCTGCCAGTCTCCGCATCCCAGCCTGGGAGGTGTTGGGCGCTCACAAGAAAGCCAGACGGATGCACTAAAGTGGCTGGAAGGAGCAGCTGAACTGACCCTTGCAGCCCATGTCCTGGGTTCAGCAAGGCCTGGTCTGCAGTGGCTGGGCCTGGAGCCTCTGTACCCCGTACGTGGGCCTGGCACCTGGCCTTATCCTCCACCCTGCGGGCAGCGGGTGGCTGCAATGTCCGGAGTGGGTGTTCATGACCAGGTGAGGTTGCCTGGCTCATTTCACCTGGGACAGGACCCACGTCAGCTTTGCATACTGGGCTGTGGGGGGCTCAAGGCTGCCACATTAAAATCTCCACCCTCTCGTCTCTAGGGCAGTGCCCAGATGTGCTCTCAGCCGTGGGGCTAGAGGGAAGGAGGGAGGGATCGGGGTGTAGAATGGCGGGAAACGCACTGATTTCCTGTCTGGGCCGCTTGAGTATCAGCCTTCTGCCTTCAGCTTTCTGGCGTCTTCCTGGCAGAAGCATCAGACTGTAAGAGCAGGCTTGGTCCTCCGAGGTCTGCTGTGCAGCCGGGAATCTTACTTCCAGGAACACCTCCGATGACGCAGCCTCTTCCAAATGCCTTATTCATCGTGATGCAGCTACCGGCACCGCAACCCCCTTGACCTCGGTCTTGTGCCAATAGATCGATAGCCCTGGCTAGAGCCCCAGTGCAGGGGGGTGCAGCTCTGCTGTTGGCCCCCGCCCAGCTCCGTCCCGGCCCAGCTGTGCCGATGGCCTGGGGTGGCTCCTTAGCTCTAGGACAGAGCTGGCAGACACCGATCACTGAGCCAGCCTGCGGCCCTCGCTAAGGCCAGCGCTGAGGGACAGCGGAGTCACCCCTGGCCCCAGTACAGGGTCAGCTCCCTGGCTGGGTTTGCCTGAGGAAAGCACAGCCAGAAATGACGTCGGAACCGCCCCAGAGCCTAGCCCAGCCGCTCCGGTGAGCGTTAGCCGCCCACTTCCCAGGGGACGGAGAGCAGAGGGCCGGGGGGGGGCTGGGGCCCTGGCCTAGGCAGGCTTAATATGTTGCTTCTGAAGCCCCTCTGGGGTTGATGTTCATTTGGGATCCGGAAGCCAAACAGCCGATAAGGAGAGAAGCTCCAGGCCTCACCCTGCGAGGGGGCCAAGCTCCCACAGAGCTGCAGGTGCTCAGCGCCCCCAGGACCAAGCCACGTCCCCAGCTAAGAACACTCCCACCCCACCCCTGTTTGCAGAGACCCTCTGGCAGCCCAGGCACTCCAAGGGCTGCTGGCCATCAATCGCAGGCCCCAGGGGCTGGTAATTTTCGGGACCCACCCACCCCGGTTAACACAGAAAACCACACACCAGTAAGGGCCCACCCAGCCCGTCGTGCATTACGTCATTTCTGGCCAGCTCACCCACCCCCAGCCCATCCCCATTGGCCCAGCCAGCACAGGGTCTGCCAGGAGGATTTCCCCAGAGCCTGGGGGAGCTCTCGCTAGCCAAGCGCAGCTGGGCCTGCTCCGTGCACGGATGGGAGCCCCCACGCCTCCGTGCCTTGTTTGCACAAAGCGAAGGGAAGATTCTGGGTTGGTTTCACGCTGCCTTTGCACGGGTACAGATGGCTCCCTAAGGCTGGGGGTCGACAGGACTAGAGGTGCTCTCACCGCTCCCCAGACAGCGCCCCCATCTGCACCCCGCTCACCTCCCCTCTCTCCGGGAGAGCTCTGCTCGCACAGAGCCCGGGGCCGGGGCACTGTAGTTCCATGTGGAAGCCACCAGGTGGGTCCCTGGTGCCCGACAGCCGCTGTCCTGGCAGCCTCACCCCCGCTGCAGCGTGTGCACATAAGGCCAGCGCCGGGGACCTCGTGCTGAGGACAGCCGCGGGGGTTTGCAACTCTTGCTACATCGCTGCAGCCTGAGCTCCAGTGCCCTGCGCCCAGCTCGGCGGTGGGCACCAGGCCAGGGCAAAGGGGAACTCAGCAGGATTACGGGGAAGAGCAGTGCGCCGGGAACAACCCTAGCTCCAAACCAGGGACATGGGATGAGTTGCTCAGTTCTCAGCTTGTTGCTTCTGGAGTTGGGCTGAGGGGTGTGGTTTGCTCAGGCTCTCTGGCCTGGGAGGTTTCAGCATATGCAGGAGACTCTAAGTGCTTTATAGACGGTTAGCTCAGGAATCGCTTCACCTGCCACAGGAATGCAGCCACTTCTGGGGTAGAACCCAGCAATGATTTAACAGCCACACAACACAACTGTTTTGGACAAGAAGTGAACCCTGGATCAGACACTGCAGGGGCAGTCTGGATCCCTCCACTGTAGGCTGGCTATAAATGGGATCAACTAAAAGGTGGAAGAGGGATTTTTTAAACTGATCCCGCTCCTATTCCTGTCCAGACGGGGGCTCAGAAATGTGCCTTTTGCCATCCTTCCAGGGGCAGGTGGCAGAGACATCTCCACCCACTAACAATCCTTGAGGGGTACCCAGTGGGTGGGGGAAAGGAGCAGGCAGCTGTGGCTAGACATGGTGAAGTGCCCGCCCAGGCGTGTGTGCTCACACCCACCCCGCAATCCCAGCTACAAGGGATGGCACTAGCTTGGTTTCTTCTGCAGCTCTGATTACCTACGGTTGGATTCTGCCCTCCGCTCCAGCCCAGCAACCCCACTGGCTCCAGGCGCTGAATTTGACCCATAATCTTTTAGCCTCTCCGAGCCCAACAGAAACCCAGGTCCCTGCTCATTCCCCCCCTTCCCGTAAGCCGCCGGGGGGGCGTGCTGGGGTGGATGGCGGGTGTGTCCGAGGAGCAGGCCTGGAGGGCAGCAGTGGGCCCTGTGAAATACTGGCGCGGCTGAGTTCCAAACATGCCAGCAATCCAGCGCTGGCCAGCCCCCAGCCCAGCCCGGAAACACAACCTGCCTGCCGCGGATCCATTACAGCGCTGCCTCCCTTCCAGCGGGCGTGACAAGCGGCGGTTACACTAACCCTTGGCCGTGCGGCTCAGGTAACGTGCACCTGGCTTCAGGCAGGCGAGGAGCTGGCCACGGGCGGCTGTAAGCGGAACCGCCAAAGAAAGCGAGAACTCAAGCATGAAAAAATTATTAGGCAACCAATCCCCTGGACCTATTTTCAGGAACAATGGCTGCCTCTTGGGCCCGCTGCAACCCGAGTCGCCCGTCAGCCAGCGGCTGCCCGAGCAATCAGAGCCTGGGCCTGTGGGAGCGAAACCATTTACCCAGACCAAGGGAGCTGCTCACCGGGCCCCGGCCCAAGGAATCGGCCCCTCCAGCCTGCCATTGCTGATCCCCAGCGACCCAGCAGAGCGCGGCTGAGTCCCTCGGCTTCCCTGCTGCCTGCAGCGGTTGCTAGGGCAGCTTAACCCCTCTCCAAGTGTGGCGCAGCTTCCCTCTTCCCCTTCAGCACCTGCAGCTTGGTGCCCAGCACTACACCAAGCACTGGAGGCCCCGGCCAGGATCAGGGCCCGTTGTGCTCGGAGCTGCACAAACTCACAGTAATGGAAAGACCCTGCCCCAAAGAGTTAAAATCACAACAGAGATGGGTGGGAGGGGAAACTGAGGCACGGAGCAGTGCAGCGACTTGCCCAAGGTCACCCAGAAGCTTGGTGGCAGAGCCGGCAATAGAACCAGGTTTTCTGAGTCCCACCCCAGCGCCCCGTCTGCCCATGGCCACTCACGCTGCCCAGTCTGGTTCCTTGGCTGGGAGATCCAGTGCATCTGAGCCCTTGCGCGAAACCCAGCCCCAAACTCTTTGTGGGCTGGCAAGTGGAGGTGTGGCCTCGTGGGAGTGATGCTGGGAGCAGCCGAGCATCTCACACTCTGTGCCAGGAGGTGCTGAGCGCTGCGGGGTCCAGCCAGGAGGGAAGCAGGGAAGCATCGAAGGAGCACATCCTGTTATGCACACCCACTTGGACACTTGAGGTGGTTTCTTATCACCCCTGCCGAGACGCCCTGGCCCTGCCTCTGGGGTCAGCGCTTACCCCGCGCAGGGGGCCGAGCAGCCCCAGCCCATCCAAACCCCACTGCGCGCGCCAGCCGGGACTCGCACCCACAGAGCCCGGGGGAGCGACACCACAGGGCTGGGGACGGCCAGGCCAGGCCGCAGCGCAGGCCCCCTGGCTTGGCTTCATCCCATGCTCCCATGGGCCACCCTCCTCCCCACTCAGACCCTGCCGCCTGCCACCCCATCCACCCCCCTGCTCTTTCCTCATTGCCGGCCGAGGCCCCGTTAGCTGCTCTTCTCCACCCCACCCCCCGCCCGAGCCGTAACAAGGAATTTTTGCGCCTGAGGCAAGGGCCGGCTCCAGGCTCTTCGGCAGCGGGTCCCTGAGTCCCTCTCGGAGAAAAGGACCCGCTGCTGAATTGCCGCCAAAGAATGAATGAAGCAGCAGCAGCAATTCGACGGCAGGTCCTTCCCTCCGAGCGGGACTCAGAGACTCGCCGCCGAAGAAGCGGTGGTGGCAGAGCTGCCACCGAAGCGCCGCCGATCGCGGTAGAGCTGCGCCCCTCTGCTTTGCCTGGCCCTTGCTACGGCTCTGCCCCTCGCCCTCTCCCGGCTGTCAGGCTCCGCCTGGCTGGGCAATGGCCCAGCTGGGCTCACAGCCTAGGGCCACAGAGATGGGCCCTCCCCCTGCCCCAGGATGGCAGCCATGCTGGCCCTGGCCGTTTGCACCCCTGCTATGTCCCCTTGCAAACTCCCATGGCCCCCGGGCTGGGGCGACTGCCCCCCGGGGTACTAGCTGCCCCATGCCAGGTGGAGCTATTTGTGGGGCTGTTCGGCCACGGGGCATCCTGGGGGCCGCCTGGGCTGGGGGAGGATTTGGAGCAGCAGGGGGTGCAGGACAGATGGAGGCCAGAGGCCCAAAGGGGGATAAACGGTTTAAACTAATCAAAGGGCCGGGCTAATTGCTAAGGAGCTTAGCGGCTGGGCCAGCCTGCGGCTGGAGGTGACCTCCTGCCGAATCAGAGACGCCCGTAACCCTAGCCGGGTGCCCACGGGAAGGCAGCGCGGCCCCGGCAGGGGCGGATCGGGTTGCGGCCCAAGTTTTCCACCTGAGGCTCGGCGGCTCAGAGGAAGGAGGCAGAACCTGCCGCCGCGGGAAGAGCTCGCCGGCCGCGGAGCGGTCAGGGACGCAGACACCAGCCGCGGCCCCAGCCCCAGTGGGACAGCCTGCGAGGCCGGCCCAGCAGAGCCGAACACCGGAGCAGAGGCTCCATCAAAGGCCCATTGTCTCCCGCATCAACCCCCTCGCTTGTGTCCGCACAAACCCTGCAATTGAGCCCACTGAAATCCAGGCGAGCTCTGTAATCTTAGCTGGGCCTCACTAACGCCGGCATTTCTGCACCTGGTCACCCAGCAGGAGAGACGCCGGAGGGAGCAGGAGGTGCGGTGCTGCTGGCTGTGGGGCCAGACGCCCAGACGAGGTTGGCATTCCGGGCTGCAGGTTAGATGAAGGCAAGCGAGGCTGCACCTGGCGGAGAGGGACCAGGAACTGGGGCAGCGGCAGGTCAGTGTGGCTTGGACTGAGGCACTTTGCTCTAATCCAGGTCTGCCTGGGGCCGGCTGCGCGTGGGAGTGAGTGAGTGAGCACGCACCCACCAGTCCTCAGCAGGGCTGGGAGAACCTCGGCTCGCGCCCCACTCCCCGGGAACCGACAGAAGATGCCAACCAACGGTATCCACCAGGTCCTGAAGATCCAATTTGGCTTGATCAACTGCCAGAACCGCTACCTGACGGCCGAGAGCTTTGGCTACAAGGTCAACGCCTCGGCGCCCAGCCTGAAGAGGAAGCAGATATGGACCCTGGAGCAGGACGAGGCCGACAGCTCCGTGGTCTTCCTGAGGAGCCACCTGGGCAGGTACCTGGCCGCTGACAAGGACGGGAAGGTGTCGTGTGAAGCCGAGAAGCCGGGCAGAGACGGGCGCTTTGCTATTGTCACCCAGTCGGACGGGCGCTGGGCACTGCAGTCTCAGCCCTACAAGCGCTTCTTTGGGGGCTCGGAAGACAGGCTGTCCTGCTTCGCCCAGGCCGTCACCGAGGCCGAGCTGTGGACCGTCCACCTGGCCATCCACCCGCAGGCCAACCTGCTGAGCATCAGCCGGAGGCGGTACGCGCACCTGAGCGCCCTGGAGGACGAGATCTCCACCGACAGCAACATCCCCTGGGGTGTGGACGCGCTCATCACCCTCACCTTCCAGAACCAGCGGTACTGCCTGCGGGCCTGCGACAACCGCTACCTGCAGAACGACGGCGCCCTGGTGCCGGAGCCCGGCCCGCGCACCGGCTACATCCTGGAGTTCAGGGCGGGGAAGCTGGCTTTCAAGGACTGCAACGGGAAGTACCTGGCGCCCATGGGACCCACGGGCACCCTGAGGGCCGGGAGGAGCTCCAAGCCGGGCAAGGACGAACTCTTTGATCTGGAGGAGAGCCACCCGCAAGTGGTTTTCCTGGCGTCCAATGGCCGATACGTCTCCATCCGGCAAGGTAAGTGCCCCCCCTTGCCCCCTTCCCTCCCCATGGGCAGCTCCCCTCTAGAGATGCCAACGGAGTCTGTGTCTATGATCTATGGGGCGGGAGGGTGCCCTGCCCCCATACACCTCAGCACCTAGAACCGGTGCTTCCTGGGTGCCACCCTGCCTGTTGCAATGGCTCATCAGCCAGGCCAGCTTGGAGGGACCTGCCGGGGGCTCCGGGCCCTCTGGGCTCGTGCGGGTCCGGGGCTGCCTGGTCAAGGCTCTCCTGGCTCCTCCCCCCCCTTTCGCTGTGGCATTTCAAGTGCACTCCCCACCCCTTCCCGGGCTCCCTCTCTGTCTGGGGTGGGGGCACGCCCCACTCACACTGCCAGCCCACGCTCGGGTCAGATTCCCAGGTGGCCCTGCAGTGGGCCTGGCTGGCGGGGGGGCTGACACTCACCCTTTCTCCAGCTGCGCTCCTTCGTGGCATTGGCACCCGAGCCGTCTTTGCTGAGAGGGGCTCTCCTGCCGTCTCCCTAGTCACGAGCTGCCCCTCTGGCTGGCACCCACGCCGCACGGTGGTTCTTCAATAAACCACATCCCTGGGCCACCAGGTAGTGACCAGCCAGCTCCCTGCTGCACCTGGAGCCCATCAGCCCCGGGGAAGCTGGTGTTCTCTCCTCCCACGCAGCAACAGCCCTGCGGATCCTTTTGCCTGGTATCCTGGTAGCTAATAATCCCCCCGTCCGTGGCACGGCCCGCGGAGCGGCCCCAGGGGCAGTGACCCGTCTTACTCAGCAGCCTGCTGTCCCGGAGCCCACAACAGCTCATAATCCTTCTCCAGCCCTGTTTGCAATCAGGCGCTAGAGCCAGGCCCAATGCACCTGGCCAGGTGCAGACTGTGGTTTCCAGGGGAACAGACGAGGGTCCTGCTGACAATCACTTTCCATGCACCGCAGCCCCATGCCTGCAATCCTCACTGCTGCAGCTGCTGTTGTTACTCCAGGGCCTGGGACCAGCGACAGGCATTTCGGGGGCAGCGTCTTTGGCACAGCGGGAGACTTTTCTCTCTGCACAGCAGCTCCCTGCATGCTGAGCCCCGGCAGGCCTTCCCAGAGCCTAGCCCTGGCAAGCCGAAAGGCTATCAAAGGCGGCCCCCAAGCCGGTCCCTTCCCCTCCAGGAGCTGCCCTGGAGCTGCAGCAAGCAGTGCCCGCTGCCCAGCCCTGGGTTGCCGGCTGCCCCGTGTCAACGTGGGTTGCGCTCACCCAAGTTAGTGCCGGCTGGAGGCCACTGCAGGCCTTTTGCCTCTGTCCTGCCAGGCTAGCGTGCAACCCCACACTAACAAATGGGAGTGCACAGGCCCCAGGCTAGTGTGCAACCCCACACTAACAAACGGGAGTGCACAGGCCCCAGGCTAGCGTGCAACCCCACACTAACAAATGGGAGTGCACAGCCCAGTGCTAGTGTGCAACCCTACACTAACAAATGGGAGTGCACAGGCCCCAGGCTAGTGTGCAACCCTACATTAACAAATGGGAGTGCACAGGCCCCAGGCTAGTGTGCAACCCCACACTAACAAACGGGGGTGCACAGGCCCCAGGCTAGCGTGCAACCCCACACTAACAAATGGGAGTGCACAGGCCCCAGGCTAGTGTGCAACCCCACACTAACAAACGGGAGTGCACAGGCCCCAGGCTAGTGTGCAACCCCACACTAACAAATGGGGGTGCACAGGCCCCAGGCTAGCGTGCAACCCCACACTAACAAACGGGGGTGCACAGGCCCCAGGCTAGCGTGCAACCCCACACTAACAAACGGGAGTGCACAGGCCCCAGGCTAGCGTGCAACCCTACACTAACAAACGGGGGTGCACAGCCCAGTGCTAGTGTGCAACCCCACACTAACAAACGGGGGTGCACAGGCCCCAGGCTAGTGTGCAACCCCACACTAACAAAGCAGGCTCTGCGTGCGAGTGAGAAAAGCCCGCCAGGGAGCAGATTTCCACATACACTTGGACCAGTGGCGACGGCCGACAGTGGCCATCCCAGGAGGGGCCGGTGTCTCCCGGGCCCAGCTGCGTGTTGGGGTGAAGCTCCCGTGTTGTGGAGCTGGAGAACGTGCACCAGGGTGCCATGGAGCTGGGGGGGGGAGCAGGGACCTCCCTTGGGGCAGCGTGGCCATGGAGGTGAAGGATGGTGCGGAGGTTCCCGCTGTTTAGCGGCTGTGGGGGGTCAGAGCAGAGGACATGGGCTGGCTCCCCCGTAGCAGTCATGGCTCAGGTCCAGCCCTGGCGGATTTCAAGGGAGCTTGGGGGGGGGGGGGACATGGGACAGGCCCCGGTCTCCGAACCAAGGCCTGATCCCCCCACAGCGGCCCTGGGGGCCATGGGAGGCCATGCCCAATTGGGGGGCTGCCCCTCCTGCCCCATCCTCCCTGCCAGCAAAGGAGACCCAGAGGGGCAGGGGCTGCCCAGCGCCTGCCTCCCTTTGCACCGAGCCACCTCCTCTCCCTGCCCGGTGAGTCAGCCTGGGCCATATGGGCCCGACGGGGAACAGGTGGCAGCGGGCGACGCTCCCTCCGCCAAGGGGCGCGTGCAGGCGGCGCTTTGCTCGCTGCTCCATTGCCATGGTAACCTGGCCCCGCAACCCGGCCTGCGCACCACGGGGGGGGGGCGGGGGGAGAGTGCTGCAAGGGGGTGTGTGAGAGCAGGCGTCTGGGTGTGTGCGCATAGGTTGTGTGGGTGTGTGTACACGTGTGTGTGAGAGTCTGTGTGTGGATCTGGGGGGGTGTCAGGGTCTGCGTGTGTGTGCACATGGGGGTGTGTGCACCTGGGGCATCTGTGTGCATGTGTCTGGGTGTGTGTGTGTAGGGGGTCTGTGTGCATGTGTATGTGTGTGTGTGTGTGAGAGCCTGGGTGTGTGTGTGTGCATGTGTAGGGGGTCTGTGTGCATGTGTACACATAGGGGGGATGAGAGACCATGGGTCTCCCCGAGCCCCTCCTGCCAGCCATGCTGCATGGCCTGGCGGTGACGTTGTGCGTGGGGCGAAAAGCTGGTGCTGGAGGGAGACCCACCAAATTCAGGACACTGGTGAGGGGAGACACACACAGGAATCTCCCGGGGCGCAGCAGCCAGCCATTGCCAGCACGCCCTGTGCCCCCTACAAACTGCAAACACCTCCTGGGGGCAGGGCCCACAACCCCCTGGCTGCAGGCTGAGTGGTGGCTCTCTCGGGCACAGGCAGTGGGGCTGATGGGCACCCCGTGGAGCGCCCGGGTTTGGGGCAGTGAGGGGCGGTGGGGCTGCCCCATGCAGCCAGCGAGCTAACAGCGCTGCTGTGCACGGCCCAAGCAGCTTATGTGCGGGTGACGCTGAGGGCTGAGTTATAAATAGGGGGGTTGTGGTTCTGAATTGCTAAGCAGATGGAAACAACAGCAATCAGGTTAACGAGCCCAATTAGTGCCGATTGTTTGGGAGGATTTGCTGGGCGGGGGGGCGCCCGCAGCTCAGCTGCTCGCCCAGTGGAAAGGGGGGTGAGCGGGGCGTGGCCAGGGCTGTGACACAGAGAATTAGGGCTCCCTCCGTGACCCAAGCGGTCAGCCATGCTCTGCTCGCCCGGGTGCATGCCCTGACAGCAGGGGCTGGCAACGCTGGCTCCTGGCAGGTGCCATGCAGGGATGCTCCCCAGTGCCCCTCCAGCCTGAGCAGCTACACAACACCAGTGAGACCCGGGGGAGACGGGGCCGTGCATCCACATCCTTGTTCTCTATTAATCCTAACCGCAGCCCCTGCTAGCCCAGCCCTGGGCTCTGCCTCCCCCCAGCTCTGCCAGTGCCCCTCAGTCCTGACCCCCAGCCTTGCCCCATGCCCTGCGGCCTCCTCGTTCCCTGCAGGTGTCAACGTCTCAGCCAACCAGGACGAGGAGATGACCCATGAGACTTTCCAGATGCAAATTGACAGAGAGACCAAGAAGTGCGTCTTCCATTCCAACGCGGGCAGCTCCTGGACCCTGGTGTCCCACGGGGGCATCCAGGTCACTGCCACCAGCGTGTGAGTATGTGCGCCGTCCCGCTCGCCCGCCGGCAGCGCCCAGCTGGCCAGCCCTGGAGCCACAGCAAGGCTCCTGTGCCAGGAGCGAGGGCACCAGGGCAGGGGCACCAGCAGGACAAAGGGCCAGTCAGGTCTGGGGCCAGCCCTAGGGGCTGAGCAGGCATCACGGGAGCTGTGCCCAGGCTGTAAAACTCACTGGGGTCGCTGGCTGCTGGAGCGCTGTGCTGGGGGCAGGCACCTCCTGGCCTGGGCCAGTCTGCTGGGCTTGCCAGGCACTGAGCACCAAGGAGATCAGCCGCTGCAGGTGCCCCCTGCCCCGCCCAAGCTGCCCCTTCCAGAGCCCGTCTCTGACTCGGGCTGTCTCGCTCGCCCCCCCAGTGCCGCCAACAGCATGTTCGACATCGAGTGGCGTGGCCGGCGGGTGGCCCTCAAGGCCAGCAACGGCAAGTACATCTGCGCCAAGAAGAACGGGCAGCTGGCCGCGGTTAGCGACGCCGTTGGTAAGTCCTGCTGCAGCCAGGGGATGCAGGAGCCCGGGGCTCAGCGCCTACCGGGCCAGGCCGAGGGCAGCGTTGCTGGGGGGCGGTGGGTGAGAGGGGTTTGCAGCTGCGACGCCCACCCAGTGCCAGCGAGCTCCAGCTGCTGCACCCCCCACGGAGGGTGACGTCCCCCTGGCTGTCCAGGGGCAGGGCTACTGGGGAGAGCAGGGGGTGCCTGGTGCCCAGGCCCTGGCAGAAGGGGTGGCTGTGGCCCCACTGGGCAGGGCTGCCCCACGACCCGCTGCCCACAGCCCTGCCGCGCTCCCCAGGGGAAGACGAGGAGTTCGTCCTCAAGCTGATTAACCGGCCCATCCTGGTGCTGCGGGGCGACCACGGCTTCGTCTGCTGCCACCGTGGCTCCAACCTGCTGGATGCCAACCGGGCCACCTACGACGTCTTCCAGCTGCTCTTCAGCGACGGGGCCTACCACATCCGGGGTGAGTGCCGGGCCGGGCGGGGGGGCGGGCGCGGCCTGGCAGGGCCCTGCCCTCACCCGCCCCCTCCGCTCTCTCCCCAGGCCTCGGCAGCAAGTTCTGGTACGTCGCCAGCAGCGGTGCCATCTGCAGCGACGGGGAGATGGCCGAGGATTTCTTCTTCGAGTTCCGGGAGCGCGGGCGCGTGGCCATCCGGGGGAAGAACGGGAAATACCTGCGTGGGGACCCGGCCGGCACCCTGCGCGCCGACGCCGACTCCCTGCCCCGTGCCACGCTCTGGGAGTACTGAGCCCGCCCCCCACCCCTAGTGCATAGACCCCTAGGGCCCGTGCCAGCTGCCTGGCACACGCCCAGCGACCCCTGCTGCGCGGCAGGGACGGGCACAAGGGGGCATTCCCCCCACCCCCGCTGGGCAGCCGTGAGGGGGTGGGCTGGCTGGGAGGGGCTTGTGGGCTTGCAAGAGATTGACATGGTAGATGCCCGGTGTTAGTGCCGTCCTTGACCCCCCCATGGCTGTGCCCTGTCCCCTCGGCCCCCCCTCGCTGAGCTCATTAAAATCCAGTTGAGTTGCACCTCGGGAGGGGCGCTTGTCTTCCTTCACCAGCAGCGCCCCGCAGCGCCCCTGGCACCGGGCTGGCAGACACCATCCTGGGACAAGGGGCCCCGCCCGTGCCAGGGCTGTGAGCCACAGCAGCACCGCTGGGCAGGCTGGCACCAGGCCCCCCAAGGTATCACCCTGCCTTGGGGGCAGGCAATGGAGCTGCCTGCCACTCGCTCAGCCCCTCCCTGCTCCCCCAGCCCTGAGCAGCAGATTCGGCTTCCCTAGAGCACATTTACCAGCCAAGCCTGGAGAGCAGGGGAGGGGGAGGGGGGCTGCAGAGGGAAGGGAGCTGGAGCGGGTGGGGGAAGGGCTGCAGGGAGGAATGAGGGCCGTGGGGGCTGGGGGGTGGGAGTGGAGCCCAGGGATGGAGCGGGCCCAGTCCCAGCCCCTGGGCGCAGGCAGCTGGCGTCTCCCTGGGCATGTGGGCAGAGTTAACCCTGCCCGAGGAATCCCAGCTATGCAGCTGCTGGGAGCTGCCATACCAGGCGCGTCCTGCCCACCCCACCCGCTGCCAGGGCTGCGCACTCTCGGCCCAGGGGCCAGGAACTGTCACGGTCGCTCCAGCCCAGAGGTGGCTGCACCCTGCTGGCTTAGCAGGCTCCGGCCAGGGTGGCACTGGGAGGCCCCTGGCAGCGTGCGGCCCAGGCGCTGGGCTATGGTGCCCCACGCGGGGCCGGGGCCACGCTGGGGAAGCCGACGGGCTGCAGGCTTCCTGCAGGATCAGGCAGGAGGGATCCTGCCCTGGGCCCCACTCGGAGCCGCGGTTGCTGTGAGCCAAAGCTTGGGGCTGGCGCCGGGGGGCTGGAAATGCAGGGGCCTCAGTGCCCAGCCGGGGCCCCGGGTTCGGAGGGCAGCGCGGGCTCGGCCAGGTGCCACCGGCGCTGTTCCCCAGTCCACCCCCTCGCTCAGCTGGCCCCAAGGAATGGGGTCCGGTCAGAGCAGGGCTCTTGGAGTCCCTGGGTGGGGCAAGCCCAGGTGGGGGGGCACTGCCGCTCCTGGGTGCGGGGGTGGGGGTGGGGGCTCAGCATTTCACCTGCTAAGCAAAGAGCAGGGGAGCGGCTGCAGCCCTAGGGGGATGTGTCAACTGGAGCAGCTCCCCCAGCAGGTTGAGCTAGTGCCCCCTGCTCGCCCCCCCAGCTCTGCCAGGGCCCCCTGCTAAGCCAGTCCTGGGCTCCCCCCCACCACCCTGCACCCCTGGCTGCTCCCAACCCTGCGTCAGGGGCTGGGGGCCCGGAGCTGGCCCCAGGGCAGAGGTTATGGGGGAAGATGGGGAGCAGCAGGCCCAGTGCACTGGAGGCCCAGCTGGTGCCACCCCCCTTTCCTGGCAGCCGGCTGGGATAAGGGACGGGTGGAAACAGCAGGCGGAAGCGAGGGGGTCAGAGGGAAATGGCAGGAAGAGCAGCTGGGGGGGGGGGGAACCTTCCACAAACAAAGGCCCCCCCCCTTCCCCTGGGGTGGCCAAAGCCAGCGTCACCCTCTGAGCCAGGAGGGGGGTGGGGGAGGGAGGGGATGCGTGGGGAGCGCAGGAGGGGGGTGAGGGAGGGAGGGAGGGGATGCGTGGGGAGAGCAGGAGGGGGGTGGGGGAGGGAGGGGATGCGTGGGGAATTTGGGGGGGGGAATACAGGGCAAGGCCCATAGTGCCCCAGGGTTAGTGGATTCGCCTACCCAGCCAGGTCCCAAAGGTCCCAAGTGAAGTGAGTGGGGTGGGGCCTGGCCAGGGCTGCGGGTCGGGACTGAGGGGCACTGGCAGAGCTGGGGGTGGGGGAGGCTGGCTCAGGTCAGAACAGACCCAGGAGTCCTGACCTCCAGCCCCTCCCACCCCTAGCCCTGGCTTCCTGCCCCCAGCCTGCAGCGGGAGGATCCCCATCTCGGAGCGCTCTGCCCCCTGCTGGGGGTATTGGAGACCGCAGCAGCTGGGCTGTGGCTCCCTCCTGTGTGGGGCGAGGGCAGCCCAGGGGGGCAGGGCTCAGGCAGTCCTCAAGGAATCT
Organism: Mauremys reevesii; assembly: GCF_016161935.1. Lineage (NCBI taxonomy): Eukaryota > Metazoa > Chordata > Testudines > Geoemydidae > Mauremys > Mauremys reevesii. The sequence continues at coordinate 42,148,554 of NC_052637.1, read as the reverse complement.
CCCCTAGTGCCCCTGGGCCAGAGGTTTGGGGCCTCCCTCTGGCGGGGGATGGGAACTGCTCAGCTCTGTGTCATAGCCCCTGCACGGAAGCCAGCTGAGGGAGATTCTCCAGTAGCCCCCTGGGGGGCAGGGGCCGTGCCTGGGGAGGAGTCTGGGTCTGCCCCCGACCGTGCCAAGATGCTCAGAGCACCCTGCTGGGTTCGCTGCAGCAGCCGCCTCAGCTCCAGCCGGGGCCCTGCGGCATTGCAGGGGTTAACGCTCCTGCACGGGGGCGGGGCTGGGTGCCGGTGAGCGTAGCTCTGCCGCCCTCTAGTGGGGGTCGAGCGCACTGCAGCTGCTGGGCCCGCCCCATTAACCCCGCAGCGCCCGAGGCCAGCGGGGGGAGAGCAGCTGGGCAGCCCCCGCCCCCCACGCTGCAGGAGCTGGTCCTGCCTCAGCCCAGCGCTGGGGGGCCCCTCACCCCCAGGGACGCTGTTTGCTCAAGGGCTCCTGGCTGGCAGGGGTTTGCACCCAGCCAACATCTGTATGCAGAAAAATCCCCTGGCAGGGCAGAGCCCAGCCTGGAAGGCTGGTGCCCAGGGCAGGTGGGCATGGCTGTGGCCAAGGAACACGCATTAAGCTCTTCCTTTGGGAGTGGTAATTGAGCAGGTGGAGACAAGCAGTTAGTGCCCAGGGCCAGGCGGCCGGACACCTGGGTTCTATTCCTAGCTCTGCTACTGGTGAGGGTGTGTGAACAAGAACGAAGCCAGCTTGACTCTCAGCTCCCAGGCTTGCGACCAGCCCATGAACGGCGCTGGCAGGGCAGCCCCACGCCGGAACCCGGGAGTACCTGGCTGCTGAATCCTCCCGCTGCAGGGCAGCAGGGCACGGGAACTGTCTGAGCAAGCAGCTTCTCCCTGGCAGGGGCCAGCGGGGAGGAGCAGCTGGGCTCTGGCCCGGCCCCTCTAAGCACACGGCCGCCCTGAATACACAGGCACCGGCAGCTCAGCAGAACTCGCTCGGCTCTGCCTGGCAGCTGGCCGAGATCCAATTAGGTTAGTCCTGCAGGGGACTGAAAGGACCCAGAGACCCAGATCTGTCAGCTCTGACTCCGTCCCCTGCGCAGCGGAGGAGTGAAGGCAGCGGGGTGGATAATTACATCGGACAGCACCCAGCGCAGCCTGCCACCATTAACCTTTCCAAACCCCGGCCTGCTGCCCCCTGCCAGGGCGTGGTGCCCACAGCAGCCAGCATGGCCAGGGGCTGTTGCCTCTTGCCACTGGCTCTCCTCTGCCCAGGGCCAGCCCTCCCGGCCCTGCCTGGCACTGTGCCGAGGCTGCCCATGGAGGCAAGGTCACTGCAGAACAAAGCTCCCACGCTACCAACAGAAAGGGGCAGCCGGGGCTCGGCTCGGGGGCTGTGTTCGAGGTGAGGCGCAGGAGGAAAGCGCATGTGCGCACGTGGGGGGGTGTGTGTGCTAGTTTGAGGCCACTGGGACTCCGGTGCCAGGGCAGCAGGCTCCAGTACCGCTTTTCTTAGCCAAGGGAGGAGGTTCCCACAGACCAGTTGTGCGAGCCAGGCACCAGCCAGCGCTCGGCAGGGACAGACCCTCCGCAGCTCCCACCCCCTCGAACCAGGAACGTCCTGGTCTGTTAGCCCTTTGCTCGGCGCCTCACACCAACGCCGCAGGGCCGGGAAGCCACGGGACGCTGGGTCAGACAGTACCAGCCAGGGACAGTGAAACGGGTAACGCCTCACCCCAGCCAGGCTTGCTTTGTTCTCCGAGTGGATCTGGTGCTCCGGGGAGGAAGCCAAGCCCTGGAAGGGCCAGGCTTCGTCTGGCAGGTGCTGAGCAATCATTCCAGTCAAGTGTCCCTGCCCTGCCAGCACAGGCCCTCAGCACCCCTGCCCCGGGTACCTTGCTGCATGGCAGGCTGGGGAATGGTGTGAGCTGGCCAAGGATTCGAACCCAGGTCTGCAGAGGGCAAAGGCCGCCATCCCACCCCTTTAGAGCCATAGCTTTCCCCCCTCCGCCAGCTCGCCTCGGGAGGGGCAGCGGTACCATGCTGGAGTGTGCTGCAGGGTGCCGGGGCCGGCGCAAAGGCTGCTCATGGGCAGCAGAGGGCACTACGCTGCCCGCACAGCGCGGGGCAAGGTGCTTTTCCCCAGGGAGCCGAGGGGGACGGAGGCGGCTGCGATGGAAAGGAAAGGAGACGGGCACACGCTGAGCGGCAAAGGGTGGTTTTCAATGGCACACGACAGATTCACAAACACTGGGACGTGCTGGCTTGCCACAGCACGGCGAGCAGGAGGAACTCGCCCCACGGAGACACGGGCAGATCCTTCTTAGAAACGACAGCTACCCAACCCCCTGGTAGAAAAAGGGGCCCCGCGGGTTGGGGGTGGGCACCCCGAAAGCGAGACGCTGTAGGGAGGCATAGCCCTTTCTGGAGGGAGGGGAACCAGCCGGAAAGCACATTCCCTGCGAAGATCCGGTGCCCGGCCAGGGAGCCGACTCCCGCCGCTGCGCACAGCAAAGTCACGGCCATTGGAACGAGAGAGAAGCTAAACGAGCACAACCCCAAACACGCCACCTACGCTGGCTGCCGCGCCACACACAACAGCTGAGCGAGCTCAGCCCTGCCGCCACTCCCACCTCGGCCAGCTACTGTGAGGGGTGGGCAGGCGTCTGGAGCCCTGGGAACTCCCCCCCGCTGCTTAAACACGTCCACAAAACACACACACAACCCGAGCTCAGCCTCAGGCTCCCCACTCAGGGTGGGGACTTGCACTGCCAGCACCCTCCCCCCTCCCCAAATCCTCTCCCCAGTCCTGGCTGGGTTAGCGAGCAGGCCTGGCTCTGCCCGCTGCTCTGAACCCAAACGAGCACTGCCTGGAGCCCAGCTGGCCCCAGCGTCTCAGGCCAGCCCCGTGCTCACAGAAGGATGAGGCTGGGATTGCGCAGCTGCCGGTAGACGTGCAGGAGCTTTTCCGCCGTGGCACTGGCGTCGTCCCCGAGGCACAGACGGTCCCGCAGGGACTGCACGTCCTTTAGCAGCATCTGCCAGGCAGAGAGGAGAGGGGTTAGGAAGCTGGATCAGCCAGCTGGATCTGCTGCTGCCTGCCAGGCCCTGGCCCCTCCGCACAGGCGTCCTGCAGCCACACCAGGGCCCAGCTGTAAATGTCAGGGGCAAGTTACAGATCTCCTGGCACGACCTGAAGAGAGCCCCCCGGCCTCCCAGCTAACACCCCCCAGCCCTGCTGCCTCGTGGCTGCCAGGAGCTAAGCGCTCAGCGGGACCACGCCGCTCTGGGCCTGGAAGCCTGTGCCAGCCTAGTGTGTCAGCCTCTGCAGGGTCTGGAGCAAGGAGCCCCGCCTGCGCTCGGTGCCTGGCTCGGAGTTTCATGCCCTGCAGTTCGGGAGAGGGACGTTCTGCCCCCCTCCGCGGTTACACAGACGCACTCGCCCAATGCACAGATTGCCCCCCGCCCACGCCACGTACCACCCGGGAACGCTACCTACCTCGTGATTGGCTTGGATCTGGCACAGATACTGCATGCGGAGGTCAGGGGGACTGGAGCCCTGAGCCGCCTGCTCCAGCACCAGAGTCTGCTTCAGAACAGAGAACGTGGCGTTAGAGGGAGCTGCTTTTACGGTGCCCTCTGGGTTTCCCCTAGCCAACGCTTGCCAAGGGAGGGAGCCTTGCCAGGCCATACACCTCGGGCACGGCTACAGCACTGAGCCACCTAACCAAGGCTCCCTTCCTCCAGCTGGCCCCAGATCCTGCTCCTGCGCCGGCACCTGTCTTGTTGGGACTCTGCCTGCTCTTCCTAGCAGCCGTTCCCAGCCTCTCGGTGCAGCCGCATCTGAAACACTCCCCCGCCCACCCAGCCTAGGTTTGAACGCACTGCAGCACTGACTGCCACTCCCGTTTCTGCTCCAGCCTCCGGGCTTTCCAGGCCTCAGCACTCCCCACTGACTGACCCCTCTGGCACCCTTCGCTGCTGCTCCACCCACAGGGGCTGGGTATTCCTCGCTGCCTAGATTGGCAGGCAGGCCCCTCGGGCACAGGACAGACCTTGGTGCACACTGCAGGTGCCCTGCTCTGCTCCAGCCACGGTCCCCTTTAGCCGGGGCTGCAGTGCTCTGCACCACGCTAGGAACTGACTTGTGCATCTTGTGCAAGGAAGCTGGCTCCCCGGGTGGCTACAGGTGCCCTGCTGCCCTTAGCACGGCCCACTCTTGGTTCAGGCTGCTACAGGCTCCAATGGCTTCTAGCCTGGCCCCTGGCGATGGGGAGTGTGTTAGCCAGGGCCAGTCCAATCGCGCATTCCCCGGTTAGCGCCCCGCTGATTTCAAGCTGCACTGTACAGTTCTGCCACAGGGTGGTGCCAAGGAGACCCCCTGTAAAGCAACTGCTCCAACCCAAACTGCCCTGGGGGGCCCCTCTGAGCCCAGGCTAAGGTAGCTCTGCCTTTGCCCAGGCTCGGCCCCTACACAGCTGGTCACAGCCTGCAGGCAGCGCAGTTCCTTGGCTCTAACGCCCTGGCAGGAGGAGCAGCTGCTGCACTGCGGGCAAGGAGCGGCCACGCACAGCAGCGTATGGAGCAATGCTGGCGGCAAGCAGCAGGCTGGAGTCCTGGGATTCCCATGGACTAGCCGTGCAGCCATGGGAAGGGCTGCCGGCTGGTCAGCGCCGCGCCATTCACACTGCCCATGGGAGCAGCTGGAGGAAGCATGTCCTGGGTGCAACCAGCACAGGCAGGAAGGGTAGCGAGCCCAGGTGATGAGGGTCAGAAGCAGCAGCTCCAGAGAGCCGAAGGGCTGGGAGACACCAAACCCCTCTGACTGGTACGACCCAGGGACCCCAGCTTAGCTCAGAACCAGGCCAATAGAGTGACGGAGGCAAAGCTCACTCCCAGCTAAACAACCCCCAGTGCAGGCTGCAATAGGGGCAGCTCCTAGCAGCGTTCCCAGGCCGCTGCTGCAAGTATAAGCCCCCTCTCTGTCTGGGGGGTGGGATTTGCACCTGGATGCGCCGGATCACGGCTTGATGCACTCTGCACATATCTGCCAGAGAAGGGCTCTGGATCAGGATCTCCACGGCCTGGATCGGGCCTGCTGGGCAGAGATCGTTCACGGCCACCTGCAAGAGAGAGGAGATCCTTACTGCAAACATTGCCAAGCCACAGGGGTTGTCTGTGCAGAGGGCAGGGCAGACCCCTGGGGTGCCCCCTCGGCCATACAGCATAGCTGTGGATGGAGGAGGGTTAGATGTGGATCCCAACAGCCAGAGATACCTGTGCTCTAGAGGCAGCAGCATGGGGCAGCAGCATTCCTTGCCCCTCCCCGTCCATCGCTCATCTGTACTAGGAACACCTCCAGGCTCGTGACAGTAAAGGGAACGGCGGCAGAAGAGGGGGACGATTCCCCCAGCCAGGCTGCCCTGGCCCAACCAACAACCTTAGAAGTAAAAGGTCATTTGGTCTCCTGAACTGAGACTACACGGGGCCCTAGATAAGTGCAGAGACCCATCAAACTCATGGCATTTGGACTGGAACCCAGAAGCGGCAGTACTGCAGGAGGACAGCAGGCTCCAGCCTTGTCCGGCAGCGTACGGGGATGATTCGATGGCCATTCCCCAAAGGATTTAATCCGGGAGGCTTAGCCTGAGCAGAATTAATGCTGGCACTAATCACATTGGCAATATTAACGCTCTCGTGCATGAAGCAACCTGAACCAGGTCATTGCCAGCACACGGCCAGCTGGGGCTCTCTCGCCAGAGGGTTAACCGGCCGTGGCAGGAGAGCCGCTTTGCAATTAGTCTTTTTCTTTTGCACTTAGAGAGGGATTTTCGCATTAAAGGAAAAGCCGAAGCAGATCAGACTTAAACCAGCATCCAGGCACGTTTCCCCTCACTTCGCAGAAGTAGCAAATCACAGCGAGCCAGATGAGCAAAGAGACAAGCAGTTAAAAGCAAAGCTTTGCTGCTTCCCAGCCCCATGGATCCGGCAGCCGAATCAGGGCCATCACTGCCAAGTTATGGCAACTCAGTAGGGCCGGGAAGGAGCAGCTGGGCGGAGCCGGAGAGAAGTCCTTATTCACACTAGCCTTGGCAACAGCAGCCAGCCTGGGGAGGGAAGTGCCGGGGGAAGGCAGCCCTCCCAGAGCCGCTGGCTCCGTTCACGTTCATGCTCGGTGCCTGGTGTCTGCACTCCTCAGGCACGGAGGGACGTAGCCTCGGACTATCGTCAGCCCCACAGGCAGAAAGGAGGTCGTGGATTTTAAGGCATCACACTGGGACCTGAACAGTGCCTTGCTCTGCCATGCACCTGCATAAGCTTGGCCAAGGTGCCCACCTGCCTGGCAGGGCCGGGCAGCGCAAGCACCACAGGGACGAGGGCCAGATAAGGCCATTGGCAGACCTGACGCATGGCTGAACAGACGCAGAGAGGGCAGGGCCGGGAACTGGCTCCTCATCTCATTCCTTACCCACAAGACAATCCCATGGACAAGGGGCCGTGTCCCCTTCGGCTCTGAGAAGTGAGGAACTCAGCTGACCCCTGGCCACCCCCAGTCCCACAGACAGCAGGGGGCAGCACAAGCCTTTGAAGAACCCGGGGGGCAAAGGCAGGGGAAGCAGCCAGATCTCCAAACCCGGCAATGCAGCCAGGGCCATGCGGCTTTTCACTGACCCCCCGGGGGGAGCCCCTTGATGCCCAGGGGCTTGGGCACCCGGCCCCAGGGGACGTTCCCAACGGGGGTAGCATGGGGTTTGTGAGGGGGAGGAGCTGATCCTGGGCTTTGTCAAGCCCTGAGAGATGACGGGACCTAGACCCTTCCTTCCCTCCCCACCGCAGTGGTTCCCTGCAGGTCTCCACAGGCAGAGCCAGGCCCCCAGCTTGCCACTGGCTGGTCCCAGGACCCTGGGGCAGAAGCCAGCTCTTGGTGGGGATGGGACGGGGGCTGATGCCCTGCAGAGCTAACCCATTCCTTGCCTCTCGGACGAGCAGCTGCACCTCGCCTCCACTTGGGGCCAGGCCCCGCACTGCCGACACATCCTGGCTCCTGAGTGCCGCAGCCGCAGCATTCTCCGCCAGCAGCCACTGCAGAGCAGCGCAGCAGAGCGGGGCTCCTGGGGGAAAAGGAGAGAAAGCAGAACTGGTCAGGTGGCTGCACACGCTCCCCTCCGCAGCGGCAGCCGGGGTCTCTCCAAGCACGAGCCCGGCGCCTCCCCCGCACCGCTGTCACGTTAGTCACGCTAAGTGAGCCCACTCAGAGAGGAACGCTGCCTCAGAGCGGGACTCCCCCGGGCACCCTGCCACACTCCTGTGGCACGAGGGAGGGCGGCCACACGCCACACAACGGGAGGGGGTCAGGGCCTCCAAGAAACAGCCCCCAACCAGTGCCACAGGACGCCCCTAGGAGCAAAGGAGACAGCAGGTCTGGGCCCTTCTTTCTGTCAGAGGCAGAGCCTTCCCATCCGTTCCCCGAGGGGAAGGGGATCCACGGACACAAAGGAGCACCGGGAGGGCTGGTTCTGTGTGGCCCCAGGATGCTCGCTCTGTTAGACACTTCCCCTCCCGCAGGAGCCGAGTGCTGCCCTGCGGCTATGGGTTCCCACCACCTCGTGGGAGACCCCAAAGTCTGATTTCTCACCCTGGTCTCTTGCACAGCACAGGGAGGGTTTGCTACAGAGGCAGCGCCTCCTGGGGACAGGAGAAGAGGGGGGCGACCGTGGTGCCAGCCACAGGAGTATGGTGGGGTTGATTTTCATTTCTCTGAGATCAGTGTTCAGCTCTGGCTAACAGCGCCACCGGCGCGAATGCTCCACGAACTGGCACGACTGACGGAGCCTGCTCAGGAAGCCAGAGGGAGAGGCGCATTGGCAGAGCTGCGTAGGCGAGGTCTGCATCACACCTGGACACACACTGTGCAGTTCCTTCACCCTCAGCCACGTTGAAACCCACTCCGTTCGGACACAGCTCTAGCTTTCTCCAACTGTGCCTTCACCCCACCTCGCACAGCCACTTCGAGAGACTAATCCAAAGGAGAGGGTGAGTTTGGCACAGCCAGCAGGAGACAGACTGCCTGCTCTTCCCCATGCAGACGGGTGGCGACCCCACGTCCTGGCCAAGGAGAGACGCCACCCCACTGCAGTAGGCCTGGATGGGCTCCAGTGGGGGGTTTCCGGGCTGGTCCCTGTCCAGGGGTGTCTGTCGGGACTGACCATGTTCCTGGCCCTAGCCTCACAGCTCGGCGCGGCAACCACACACAACCCCTCCTTGGCCCAGTGTGTGGCTGTGGCTCCTTCTGCCCAGAGAGGCCAGTCTCCACACGAAGGGTCGACCCCTAGGGAACAGCTCTCCTGCCAGATCGTGCAGCGGTGGCAGTGCTGCACAAGTCCAGTGCAAGGGAATGCTATGTCACAAGCTCACGAGCCAGGGGGTCATGCCCGGGCAGGGGAGCGGGCACAAAATCCTGGTTTATGATAGTCAAGAACTAGCACAAACATCAGCAGCGCCAGGCAGCCGGCCTGGGTCTGGGCTTCTCGCTGCAGACACAGCTGGGGCAGAGACCGACTCAGGCAACCCTCATTTGATCACTTCAGACGGCGTCTGAATATCTGAACCCCCAGGGAGGCCAGCCACGTAGCTCCCACAAGCCTCAACGTCTGTTATCCGTGGCCAAGCACCTCCCCAAGGAGCCCTGGGCACAAGAGTGTCTGAGCGTCCGAAGGGAACGACTTCTGGAAAGCGATCACAGAGCCCAGCCCTGCACAGGGGGAGCCACCGCAGCAAATCCACCCCAGGACAACGCTGCCTGGACAGGAACACGCCCTGCGACTAGACACCCGCCCAGGAGAATTACCAACCTGCACAGAAGCTCTTCAATGCATTTTTCAGCAGCTCCGATGACACCTTGATAGAAGCCACTGATGGGGGTAGATACTCATCTCCTAGGGTGTCCGGTGCCTTGGGAAGCAGCTGGTCACTGACTTCCACGCTGCTGGGGTCAGACTGCACCCTGGATACTTTCAGGAAGGTCTCCACCGGGTCTGACAGGGTGGCTATGGAAGGAGGTGCTCCAGGCACTGTGCTGTCATCCAGACGAAGGCACTGCAAGATGTCGATGGTGCATTTGCTCAGGGGCAGGCAGATCCCTTCTTTGTCTGGGGAGAGGCCAGGAGAGTCATCAGGAAGCAGGTCGTCCAGTGACTCATAGGAGTCCGACGCACTGTCCAGAATCTCTCGCAGGCTGTAGAAGAGAGCACAGGAGACGGTCAGAGGTAGCTCCAACTTGGTGCCTTCGGCTGTGCCAAGCGGCAGCGTCACCTCCCTCTTGCTCCCAGGCAGGAGCTGGTCGATTGGAAAGGTGAACGTGGTGGCCGAATCAGCAGAGTCTTCGTCGAAGGCACAGGAGCTCGTGAACAGCTGAACGCAGAGGGTCCAGCCTTGCTCCAGGCTGCATTCGCTCAAGTTCTCCAACACGCAGGAGATGGTCCAGGTATCTCGAAGCAGCAGGCGGCTCCAGCTGGCGGTAACAGTGCAAGTGACGGGCTTCCGGCCATCGTGGTTGGACAGTAAGGCAGCACTCACATTCATCACCTGGTTCAGGCTCGTCAGCGCTCGGTTCTTCTGGTCCACCGCCTTTTTCAGGAAAGAAACTCTGTGGGGAGCAGGGGGAGAAGACAGCTCAGAGGGACACACGGAGCTAACGAATCGGAAACGCAGCCAGGCGAGGTGGCCAAAGGCTAGCACACAAGGCTACACACCCAGGGAAAGTGGCACTCTCACTAAGGTGGAGAAGCCAAACTTCCACAGATCATTTCATGAGTCCTTCTAAACTCCCCCGGACACCACTGCTCTGGAACTTCAACAGCTGAGAGTGCTGGCCAGGCTGAGTGCCCCGTCATCCCTAGAACCCTCCTGGGACCTGGCCAGCCACAGCACTGCTGCTCACAAGGATTTGGTGCCCCAAATGCCCCCTTCCAGATCAGCCTGGGCCCGTTCACTTCACGCAATGCCAGCCAATCGGGGAGGCTGTACGAGCCCACTCCCAGCTGCTTCCCCAGCCGTGGCTACAAGAGACAGCCGTACAAAACGCGGCGGCGGCTACAAAAGCAGGTACCTGGCGCCCTGGGAAACGCACACACAAACCCCAAGGAAATACGGCAGAGATGAGCGTCCAGGCCTCAGGCACACATCTGCCCTGCACAGGATCCCCAAATGGGCATCCGCTTTGGGATGCTTGGGAGTCACTGCCATCTTGGCCTCCCACCGTCTGCTGCAGAGGCTGTAAACACCAGGCCATTCCCAGCATACAAGAGCTCTCTGGCTTGAAGGGAAAAGGGCAGCGGGCAGCACTGGCTGCAAACAAGGTTTTTATTATCCCATGGGGCTGGGGGCTTCTTCCCGGGCTGTCTCGACTCCGGATCACTCAGGAAAGGCAAATGTTTGAGCACAGCAGCCAACTAATAAAAGCACTGTACTGCTAACCTCGGAGCCGGGAGCTGATGCAGGAGAATCGAGTTCACTTCCAATAAAACCAAGGAGTTCACACGCTAACAGCCCTCTCACCCCCATTAGCACGCTGCCCTTTACCTCTCCGAGACATTGCCTATCCCCGACAGCAGTTCCTTTATCCTTTGGCCAGCTTTTTCTGGGGTCAGCCTGACGGGATGAGCGTCATCAGGACTGCACAAGTCACAGCTCATCAGTCGGCCTTTAGCAGACAGAGCCAACAGCTCCGAGTCACCTGGAGTGGGGGACACGCAGAGAGAACCAGGTTAGCCGGCAGCAAACAGACTAGGATCTCACACACAGCCCCCGATGCAACTAGGGAGCAGCGGCGTACGTCCCTCATTCTGGCTGAGCCCTGCACCCAGCCCTGAGAGAGGAGCCATTCCCCCTGAAGATTGCAGGGACGACGGTATAGCCCTGCCTGGGGCCCGCAGACTGTACCCTCCTCAGCAAGCCGGCTCGGAGGGGAAGCTGTGGTGTGAGGAGGCAAACGCCTTTTGCATCCAGGGCTGCGGGTGTAACTCTGCCGAGGAATGTCTGATTAGTCTCGACATAATGAGACATTCCTTTCCAGGAGCAGTTTGGGGACTGGGGAGTTACTTCTCCCCACCCCCACCCAGGGCCCCCCAAAATACCAGGTGTCCTACAACAGGAATTTGGAGAGAGCTGCAGAGACACAGACTGCGAATGACTGTCAACAGGCTACAACGGGAAACCAAATACACAGAACGTTACACGGCACGCCCACCCTGAGCCACCCGCCCCTGCAGGCGGGATGCACTCACTCGCTCTGTTACCAGGGACACATGCATGGGAAGTGGCTCCATGCTGCCCACTGCTCCTTGTGACTTCAAGAGCTGGGCGGCGCCTCAGGATGACGACAGATGCAGCATAAGCAAAGAGTGTTTCCATGCAGGTGCCCTCTGATCAGGAGACACGCTCCGGCTCTGTGGACAACCAACTGCTGCTGGTGCAGGCTGCTCCCCGAGTTCTGCAGAGGTGCCAGCAGCACCCTGCCTCGCCCCACTTGTTCATGCTTTGCCAAATGTCACCTTACTCTCTTGCCGATTCTTTAGTGCCCACATGGTCACAAAGCCACCAGCTTATGGGGCTCAGGTAAGAGTTAACAGGGCTCCCTAGCTCCTTCTCTGCCCCCATCTCTATGCATGGCAGAGAGCACTTTGGACTGTCCCCAGAATGCTACAGCAGCACCCCACTCTGAGAAGGCAACACACCTGCTCCCCCAGCCCTCACTGGGGAGCAATGCGCGGACACAGAGCTGTCAGGCAGAAGAAGGAAAGGAGCTTACGGACTCGGAACGGCTGTGTCTGGAGCTCTTCCCTGTGGAGCCCTTTGTCCAGCCAGCCGCGGTGTTTGGAAATTGCCTTTTGGGAAGCTTTTCGCTTAGGTCGATTTGGACTTGCCCCCAGCGCCACTCCACGCAGGATCCTACCTCTGACACAGACACAGCAGCCCCAGGTCCTCTTTATAGAGAGCACAACCCCTCCGACCGTGACCACACCACCTACTGCTCCAAGGTGGGAGAGACACCCACACAAGGGACACCACAAAGACAGCCACATGGGGAGTTGATCTCTGAACACACATGACATTTCCTCTCCCATCCAATTCCTGGCTCGGCATGCTTGATGTAAACAACTTACAATAACGAGGGTGAGCCAATGGAAGCTGGACCTTTAACGAGGAATGGTGGAGAGGTAGAAACGGGAATACGCAGTTAGGACAAAGCTATTCCTGCCCATTTCAGCCCCAAGAATGACAATTTTTTACTGCTGGCAGTACCTTCTGAGGCCCGAGAAGACAAGGAAAGCGCCACAACGCTACAGATACTTAAACTGGCTGGAGACAGAACGGGAGGCAGGACATATGCAGTGTTATCTATGCTCTCGGGGTCGGAAGCGTTGCTGACCCAATCCAGGTCGACTGCGGAGATGTCCGAATGCGTGCTGTAATACATCCGGCTGCCGCCACCACAGGCGGCGCACAGGATGGGCCCTTGCAGGTAGTACTCCCTGACCTCTGGGACCTTGGCCTCTTCTCCCCGCTCTGCCTTCATGGCCACCATCTTGCCGTAGTGCCCGACCACCACCACACAGTCGCAGCCTGAGTCTCCAAACAGCTGCTCGTCACCGGGATCCTCAGGGGCTTTGTGTTCTGTTCTCAAGGCTCCAATGAAGACAACAGGTTCTTCCAAATGGTGAAGGATCTTCACAGGCGGAGCCTGGCCTGCAACCTCACTGCAGGCATCTACAGCTCCAGAAGGACTGAGGGCCTTCAGCGGCACACAGCACAGCTGCCCGTCCGGGAAGCCACAGAGAATCATGGGAGAGTCGAGCATGGCAGCGTCTATGCCAAAGAGCAGGCTGAAGAGGGGCTCCTCCAGCGTGAACCCCCCTGAGCACCACAGACCCTCCCCGGGCCCAGCTGTCCCTGGTGCGGACGCACAGCACAAGACAGGAAGGAAGTGCGAGGACAGAGCGTCCCCGTCGTCTCCGGTTTGGTCGTAGGTGGAGAATCCCACTTGGCTGATTTGCCGACATGGCTGGCTCTCCTGGTCAGGGTCCAGGAGCACGTGGAGTTTCATCCACCACTGGCCCTGAGCCTGGGACAGGGTGACGAGAACGTCGTTCAGCAGCGTGAAGGTGCACAGCGTGACGTCTGGGACGATGCAGGCATCGGAGTCTACGGGGAAGACGCTGGAAGGGCAAGCGTCCTCTTTGCCATCGCCATCAGTCTGCTTCATTAACCTTCAAGCAAACAAGGAAAAGCTTTCAGTCAAGCCAGAGGGCAAAGCCAGCGCTTCCTTAGCTCGCCTCACCCCCGCGCTTACAGACAAGCTTACAAAAGGAGCATCCGCTTCAAGGAACCGCACTGGGTGCAGTGATCTGGAGAGGGCAGGACGAGCCAGTGCTCCAGAGGGGTGAGTGGTTTGAAACACCTTAACCCTTTCAGTAACTTATGGGTGCATGAGGCCGGGTGGAGAGCACCTGACCCTGCCATCCCACTCCTCTGCTATCCCCCAACACCAGTGGCTGTTGGATGTGTGCATGCTGAAAGGATGAAGCACAAGTGCCAGACACAGGGCTGTCTGCATGGGTGGTACCGGTCTAGTCACGCAGCCTCAGGACTTTAACGTCTAATCAATCACACAAACTGCAAACCGGCTAACCTAAGGGGAACCATGATTTTGTGCTTCGAGTTGACCCCTGGTGGAGTCAGATAGATTTTCTCCTTCTCCCAACATGTAGCACTGCACAGGGGGCTAGGAGCACGGCTGGGCTGCCTCTGAAGCACCAGGAATCTGTCAATGCAAGTCACCACTCTCAATGGACCGGCAGTCTGACCTGTGGATGAGATTTACTGCCGGGACAGTGCACAACCAGCCTGGGAGCCGAGCCTTTTAATGGATTTTAACAAACATGCCTTGAAGCAAGCGGACACCCACACACCAGGAAGACAGCCCCATTGGGAGGGCCAAAACACTGCCCCATCAGCTCCCCTAGGATCATGGGGAGGTGGGGCACCCCCACCACTTATCATGAGTAAATAAGGCATTGACAGTGACTAGACATCTCCCAGTGCCGCCACCCTGCCCTCTGGAGGACTTCTCCAACAGACAGCATAGCATGGTGGAGAGCACACTGCATGGGCGGGGTGTCGGGAGACACTCTGCTGCCAGGGGGTTGGTTTTTTAGGGTGACTCAGAAGAGCAGGTGTTTCCCCTCTGAAATGTAAACCCCACTGCAGTTCCTTCAGGGCCTGGGGTAACCACATAACAGTTGGAGGCAAACAGGAGGAATGTGTAGATGGTCATATGGAAATCTAGGGGTCAGGAATGCTTGGAGACCACCATCCTTCAGGGTAACCCCTAGACTCCAGCCAGGTCTCGCTGCAGAGGGCTGGAAGCATGTGCCATTAAACCACCTGCTACTCTCGTTCGGACTTTAATGAGCAGAGACAAACTTCACTGTCCCTGCCAGGCTGCATCCCAAGTCTCACCTGCTCTGCTGGTCCAGGGATACACAGTAAATGCCGGTTCCGGCACACAGGATGTAGAGCTTCCTATGAAGGGGGAGGAGTTCCACGTGCCAAACTTGATCAGGAAACCTATAGATGGCCTAGATATCAAAAAGGGAAAGAGAATGTCAGTTTCATGCTGCAAGGATGGAGGCTGGAGGAAAGGTTGCTCCTGGTTTTTAAGCAGGCTCCCAGCTGCCCCTGCAAGAGCTCACCACAGGGACACAACTTATCAGAGCAGCACCAAACAGAACCAAAAGGCACTGGGCCCTCCTAGCCAATGCCAGCTATCACCATCCTGCCTCCCTTTAAGCAGCCACAAGTCCAGCACCACCACTGCAGTGTGTGAAGACAAGACCCGCGAAACATCAACAGAACTATGCCACTGACACGGATGGAGGATCTGGCCTCTCGAGTCTCCCAGTGCTTACTCGTGAACTCTATGTACAAGTACGGATGGGTGATAACCAGCCAGCGCTGCATGAGGTACTGACTTACGCTCAGCATTCTGTACATACACTTGGACAAGTGATGCTATGTGAGAATATGCACGTGTGATTGCACGTATGTCGAAATTAGCCATTCAACCTTCCTAGGAGCAAACTTCCTAGGAGCAAACTTCTCTCAGATGAATAAAGGAAACATTAGCTGGATCATATTTTCCCCTGGTCATTAGCTGAGGATGCACATATAGAACAACTGCAAGTTAAAACAGCCATTTTCTGAATATACTAATTGCCAGGAGTAAAACCATTAATGGGCAATATTGCATGTGTATTTCCAAGTTCAAAACAATCATTTTAAGACATGGTAGGGCATTCTGCACTTCCAGTCTAAACAGTTGTGTAGTTGCTGCTGTGTGCTGTAAGCAGGTGACATTTCACCCCAGAGGTGGCTGCATTGCTCTGGTGATGGAAGCAGTTGTAGCTTGTACAGTGTTTTTGGACAAGCGGTGCTATAGAAATGGAAGTTCATTATCGTAGGATTGAAAGAGTGGTGTGCGTGCATACACACAATTTCAAAGCAAACATTCAGTGTTTTATGCTAGCTGAGGATAAAAAAAAGAAAAATTCAAAACCCAGAGATGACCTACTTCCTTGAGAAAGAGAAAACCATGCAGGAGGCTAATCCTGGTATCTCACTGATGGCTTCCTTAGAAATGATAAAAAGAATAAATTAAAAAAGATGACATGTCTAACTCGGTGCTAAGGCTGCTGCTTATCATGGCAAAGAAAAGGGAAAAATCCATGGTGCACAAAACTCAAAAATCATCATCTTGTTGAAAAAAGGAAAAAAATCTTTCAATAATTGAATTAAATGGTTTGTCCCAGGAAATGAGGGCAGGTCAAAGAGCACTCTTCATTCGCCAATGAAAAGGTTATTTGAAGCCATACTAATATTTCACTGAGAGTTTGAAACCCAAACTCTGCTAAACTGGACATACATGGAGCTAGACTCGTGAAAACTGATGGAGGAAGCCAGCTGGCTAGTCATTGGCGGCAGGAACTAAGCCCAAGATTTTCAAACCTGCTCTGAAGCAAGTGGCCTAATGTCACAAGTGCTGAGAACCCAGAAGTGCGCAACGACTCTGACAGGCACGCTGTCGTTCTGAAAAATCAGCCCACTAAGGACTTCGGTGCCAAGCTTTAGGCAACCGCAAGGGCAAACCTTGATAAGGAAAAGATTCTAGAAGCTAGAGAAAGCCACTGCCGCTTTAGCCATGCCCCTAGGAAGGGCGGACACGTCTACATGAGCACTCTGTGTGTGGCAAATGGGGCGCAAGTCAGCAGTGCCCCAGCCTGCCCACACCGTTCAGCTCCCACACACTAAAAGTTCCTCTGTGGTCTTCCCTTCTCTCAATGTGAGCCCGTCAAGTCTAACCTCAGGCTTTACCCCCCCTCCAGGGGCCTGTTTTGGCTGCAGAGTTACCCCGGGCGTGGGCACCTGGGCTACCCAGCCTGGGGGCGAGTGGCTACCTCACGCCACGGCCCAGCACTGCAGTCCCGGCGCAGGCTGGGCGCTCACCTGCAGCACCTTCCCTTCCTGGTCATACACATAGACGAACTCGCTGCCGTTGGAGAGGTAGATCTCGTTCTCGTGGCACAGCACTCGGGGCTTGCCCGCAGCCAGCCCCCCGACCGGGCAGCAGAACCCAGCCAGGTAATCGACCTTGTGGCCCACGTGCGCCATCCTCCTGCCGGATGGGCACCCGGTGCCAACCTGGGGGGAGGGAACGGAGACAGTTAGTGGAAGGGGGGAGCCTGACAGAGCCCCATGGGGGGGACACAGAACTGTTCCAAGGGGCGCTGGGTTCCTGCCGGGGGGAGGGGGCAATGCCCACCCCCCCACACTGCGGGGGGCACCCCAAGGCAACCCCCCAGCAGCCCCAGCCGCCAACGAGCAAAAACCCCATAAGGGAGACGCCGCCCCGGGAACTGTCCCAGCTGCGGGGGGGGAGAACTATGGGCCCGTGGCCCCCATCTCCTTCCCCGGGGGCCCTGCGCCAGGCCCCCATCTCCTTCCCAGGGCCTGCGCCAGGCCCCCATCTCCTTCCCAGGGGCCCTGCGCCCAGGCCCCCATCTCCTTCCCAGGCCCTGCGCCAGGCCCCCCACCCGCTCCCGGGGTCCTCCCAGCCCGACCCGCGCCCCCCTCAGGCCGCCCAGGGGCTTCGGGCCGCAGGTACCGGGGCGGGGGCGTCTCCGCCTTACGGCTCCCTCCGCGGCCGCCGCAATGGGGTGGGGGGTGTTTACGACAGGCCGTAAAGCGAGAATGGCTGCAGGGGGAGGGGCTCGCTGTGACACCCCCCGGGGCGGGGCCGCCAGGAGCGGCCCCTTGTCCTGCAAGCAATGCCCCCCCCCGGCGAGAACCCAGGAGTCCGGGCTCCCAGAC
Organism: Mauremys reevesii; assembly: GCF_016161935.1. Taxonomy (NCBI): domain Eukaryota; kingdom Metazoa; phylum Chordata; order Testudines; family Geoemydidae; genus Mauremys; species Mauremys reevesii. The sequence goes on along the minus strand of NC_052637.1, from coordinate 42,131,125 downwards.
CCCCACGCACCCACACACACACTGTAAACACTGGCCCCCACTCCCCTCCCAGAGCCAGGGAGAGAACCCAGGAGTCCGGGCCCCCCCTCCCCTCCCAGAGCCAGGGAAAGAACCCAGGAGTCCAGGCTCCCAACCCCCACTGTAACCACTGGCCCCCACTCCCCTCCCAGAGTCAAGGAGAGAACCCAGGAGTCCGGGCTCCCAACCCCCACCCCCCACTGTAACCACAGGCCCCCACTCCCCTCCCAGAGCCAGGGAGAGAACCCAGGAGTCCAGGCTCCCAACCCCCACTGTAACCACTGGCCCCCACTCCCCTCCCAGAGCCAAGGAGACAACCCAGGAGTCTGGGCTCCCAGACACTCCCCCAACTCACCAGCACCCACCCTCCTCTGAGAGCTGGGAATGGAACCCAGGAGTCCTGGCTCCCAGCCTCCCCCTGCAGGGGAAGGGGAGGTTGAGGGCTGGCCTGACGGGGGCCACTGGTTGCCCTGAAAGCAGGGAAGCCGTGCTGTGAGCACAGGGCTAGCTCCAGCAGGATCAGGGCTGGGGGCTGGGCCAGGCTGGATGTTTCCAACAGGCTCTGGCTGGCTGGAGTTCCCCTGGAGAGCGAGGGCAGCGCAGAGCCCTGGGGAGGGCATAGGGCTAGGAGTGGGGAATCCAGGATCCACTTCTCAGCTCTAGCAGACTTGCTGTACAGCTTTAGGGAAAGGCCCTTCCCTGCCTCAGTTTCCCCAGCAGTGGGAGGAATGACACCACTGCCCTTTTGTGAAGCATTTGGGATCCACAGATGGCAGAGTGCCAAGCGGCAGCCCTCCGTTCACCCCAGCACAGTGGGGAGGCAGCGATGGTCTCCTATACTTCCCCCACCCTGACTAAGAAGGGACTTGAGTGGCTGGCCAGATCAGCCCCGGGCCGGCCTCACTGCTGAGACGGGGGCCAGTTAGCACTGCTTGTGGCGGGGATCGAACGAGGGGGACAATGACCTGGAGACGCCTGCCCTTGGCTGGATTTAAACCAGCAACCTAGAACTAAGAGGCCGGACAGCCCTTCCGCCGTCAGAACTCGGCTCTGGAAAGGGCTGGAAGTCACCGAAGGTTTCTTGCGAGAGCTCAGGCTTTCGCCTGGCTGAAACTGACTCAACAGCCTGGCACTCGCGCCTGGCCGGTGTTCCCGTGCGTACGCAGTGCAATGCTAGTGGTAACTAGCAGGGCGGGGACAGCTGTCTCCCCTCCAGGATCCCAGCCGTGCTGGCCTCTGGCCGGCCGGGGGCGTTTGCTGACGTTTCTGTTAAGATTCCAGCCGGAGAAAGCGGTGACGGTAACAGAAAGATCTTTATTTGAGGACGGGACACAAACTCCACCCTGCTGCGCCCTGGCCCCAAGCATGCAGGGACCTGGGCAGCGCAGCGGGAGGGAACGCCACATATACTTGTGAAAGCGAGAGAGCAAGAGCTTGTGATTACAGCCAGGCAAAGCGATGGGCGAGCTGGCACTGGCACGGCCCTGGCCCGCAGCGCCCCAGGCCTCTCCAGTTGCACTAGGGGCTGGAGCGGGGCCCAGACACTGTTATTTCCTCTGGGGTCCCAAGCCAGATTTGCTCTCGCGGCTCCAAAATGCTGATGCTTTGAGCCTCCTGCACCTCACCGAGTTGAATGTGAAACGCAGGCCGTGGGGCTTGTCAGCCCCAAGGGCTGGGGGGGGCCAGCGCCTGCAGCTCTCACCCCAGAGGGAACAGGCCGGGCGGCTGCATCGCTCGCTAGCCAGCTGCGGCGTATCAGGGCGAGTTGGCTACGTGGCAGCTTGGCGTTCCGCTGGCCCTGCGGTCCCCCCGTCTTCCCGCTCATGGGTTCTGGCTCCCGCGGACGGGCGGGGATGAAGCAAGCGGAACAGGCATTTCCAAGATTTCTGTTTGTTTGTTTTGCCTCAAAACTTGAACGTTCCAGAAACTAGGGCGTCTCACCAGCGAGTGGCTGGAGGGGCAGCCAGCCATGTGGTGCGAGGGGCGGGTTCTCCCTCCCTCCCATTGAGGGCAAAAATCAAGGATCGACTCATTTCCCCTAGAGCCCAGCAGGCTGAGCCAAGCCCCCCTCCTGCCCAAACACACCGTGGCCCGGGCTTTCAGAACTGCCCTGGCACAGATCGCTTGCATCTGCAGCCCCTGCCCTCGCTAAGTGTGCCCACTGCTGCCCAGTCCCGCTCCCTGCTGAGGGGTTTCCTAGGGCTGCCTGTATAGAAGGCCCTTCCCCGCACGCACCTGTGGCTCGGCCTGGCTGATTTCAGATTGGCTCCCCCGTGTTGGGGTCTCAGGCCCAGGGGAATGCAGCTGTGGGACATGGAGATCCAGGTCCGGCTAGTAAAGAATTCACCTGCTTGTGCAAGCGAAGGGCGAGCTAGGCTGGCCTGGGCTTTGCAGGTGCCCACCAGCCTCCCCCCCTCTCAGCCCCTGGCTCTGGTCCCACAGCAGTCTGGGCCACACAGGCCTCACAGTTTATCTTGTGCAGTGAGCAAATTAGGGGAGGGGAATGAGCCCCAAACCTCCTAAATTCACTCCCATGCGAGAGGCAAGTGCCTGATCTGCTGTGCCGTCCAGAGCCAATGGGCACCTTTCTCCTGCCGCAAGGTGGCACCCCAGCATCCCCCGTCCCTCCGGCTCCCCTCCCACAAGCCCCAGCGTGTGCTTCAGTATAGCCAGCGGTGGATTAAGACCAGCTAGAGGCTGGATTCAAAGAAACCCACGCTCCCTGCAGCTCATGGCACTGCTGCCTGGTCCTGCTCGTGGGCACAACACCCGGTCGTGGGGTCCCTCTGCAGAGCCAAGCTCTGGGGCCAGGAGCAACCCCCAGCACATGATCCAGTGGATCCTGCCTGAGTCCACCCTGCTGGCAGCACTGCAGCTGCGGGGCGGTGAGTGGGAAGTGCCACATGGTGCCCCACCTAGGAGCCAGTGCTGATCCAGAGGGCAGGGGAATGCCCAGGTGCCCGGCTCCCAACTGCAGCCACCTGCGGGGAAACGTCTCTTTAGGGAAGAAAGAAAGACACATGCAGCTTCTAAACGCATGGGAAAGTCTGCGGCATTTCTGGCCCCCGGGGAGTGCGGTTGGGGCTGTCCCTACTGAGACCCGTCCCCTGGCTGCTCCACGGGCTTCCGGTTGTTCCTGACCAGGACCCGGCGGCGCTTGGCTGGGGCCACCGGTTTGTCAGCCTCCGGCTGGGCGGCCCTGATGGGAGGCTTGGCCGGAGTCTGGCCTCGGCTCGTGTTCATCTCATCCACAAAGGCCTCCACCCCCTCGAAGCGGGTGGTCAGCTCCCCCAGCCGGCCCTTCAGCGCGTTGAATTCTTTGTACAGGTCATCGAGGGCTTCGGAAAGGGATTTGATCCTATGGCGGGACAGTGAGGGAAGGGGTGAGCTTCCCCCAGGCTGCACAGAGATGTACAGACCCCCGCCCCCCTGCAACCATGGGGGGGCCCTTGCTGTCATCCCCACCCCCCCAGCACTGGCTGGTCAGGCATACCCAGGGCAGACATCGTGTGAGCATCCCACCCCACCGCCTGGGCCAGGGCCAGGGCCAGACCAGCGTCTCCCCAGCAGTGCCCTGTGGAGCCTGGACACGCGTCCATTAGCAACCAGACACCACAACCGCCTCTCACTTGGGCCCACGTCTAGAGTGAGCCCCAAGCCCCTGGCGGCTCTGGTCAGCATGCGGCCGGCACTGGCACAGGCTGGCTCCCGCGGCTGAGCTGCCCGTTGGAGTTTCCCGGCGCCCCGGCTCACCTGCCATAGTCGGGGAGCACGGTTTGGTGGTCGTACAGGAGCAGGTTCTTGATCTCCGTCACGATAGCGAATTTCCAGTTGTCCAGGACCACGGTGAGGTTGGCACATCCCCTCAGGCTCACCTTCTCAGCTGCGAAGGAGACAAACCTGGCTGCTGGGGGACCTGGCGCCAGCGACTAGAGCTGGGGAAGGCTTGTCGAGCCCACAGAACCCCTCCCCTCCCCGCCCCCAGGACCACGATGGCTCCAGCTCTTGACTTTGGCCATGTCCCTCAGAGACACCATGATTCCCACACCAATTGCTTGTCCCTAGCACTGTCCAGCCGAGGCTCCCAAAGCACAGCACAGATGCGCTGATTCCTTTTCCCAGCCCTGGGAGGGAGCACAGGGTTATCAGCCCTGTCATCTAGCGGGGAAACTGAGGCACGAAGGGGCAATGAGTGGGTTCAAAGTCACACAACACGGCACTGGCGGAGCTGCCCTGGAACGCAGGAGTCCTGGTCTGAGCTAGCAGCCACCTCTCCCTGGCAGAGCCCACAGAGACAGAGGTGACTTGGGGTCAGCTGGGAGTGGCCGCTCCGTGGCTGGGCCCCCAGCCCTGTGTCTGCAGCCACCCTGGGCCAGATGATTAACGCCGTGCTGAGATTTGGGGGGGCTTTACCTTCGGATCTGTAATCCCATTCCGCCGGCTGCTGCCTTTGCTTTGCGGCATAGCTGAGAGCCACGCAGAGCAGGACGGGGAGAAACCGCTTCATGGTCCTCTGGGCGTGGAAAGGGATTAGGGAGAGATCAGTACAGACAGCTCCACCGGCCCTGCCCCAAGTGCACCCCCACAGGCCCTGGCCAGAGGGCACCCCCCCCCCCGCACACAGGCCCTGGCCAGAGGGCACCCCACACACACAGGCTCTGGCCAGAGGGCACCCCGCACACAGGCCCTGGCCAGAGGGCACCCACCCCCGCACACAGGCCCTGGCCAGAGGGCACCCACCCCCCCGCACACAGGCTCTGGCCAGAGGGCACCCCCTCCCGCACACAGGCTCTGGCCAGAGGGCACCCCGCACACAGGCTCTGGCCAGAGGGCACCCCACCCCACACACACAGGCCCTGGCCAGAGGGCACCCCACCCCACACACACAGGCCCTGGCCAGAGGGCACCCCGCCCCCGCACACAGGCCCTGGCCAGACGGCACCCCCTCCACCCCCAAGGGCCATGCCCCAAGCATGTCCCCACTTCGGCTGCCTCCCCCCCGCACTGGCCACACTCCCAGCATGCAGGATGCCAACCCTCCAGGACTGTCCTGCAGGCACGGAGGATTAATCTGGAATAGAAGGTTGCCCTGTGATGAAACCTCCAGGAATACGTCCCTCCGGGGGCGGCAGACACTCAGATATTGGGCCACAAACATCTCTGGCCTTGTGCAGCCTTTGGCCCGTCCCCTCTGGATTCCTGATTTTATGAGTGTCCCACCCGTAGATCTCCTGGCGGGCGCCTGGCAGGAACTGGGCCCTGGGCACCGTCGCATGGGGCAGGGTGGGCAGGGGACTACCCCAGTGCTCAAAGTGGAATTGCTTTACACGGCAATTTCTGAGCTGCCTGGGGGGAGCCGGGGACAGAGCATTAGCCAGAAGCTGGCAGTGAAGGGCCCCAGGGTCCCTCAGTCTGTCGGTTCCCTTCCCAGCTCTCATCACCTTTGCTTGGAGACAGGATCTTTCTCCCTGCTCAGGCCCCTGCTCTAGTGAGGTGGCAGAGGATGAGTGGCAGGGGCACTGCCCCCGGAGAGCCCCCAGCCCTGCTAAAACCGGGCGATGCTTGGCCGGGGCCTGGTTCCCCTGGAGCACCTCCACCCGGTGCCAGCCCTGAGCCGCTCGTGTGGAACCCCTGGCCCTCGCCAGCAGCTGAGACGTCGCACAGCCACCGCGTGCTCTGCCCTGAGCCAAGAGGGACTCTGGCACGCACCGCGTGGGGAAGGGCTGGTGCCACACCTGAGCCAGGCCAGGACGAGCTGAGCCAAGGGGAGTTTTTCCCTCTCCTACCTGCTGCGCTGAGATCCTGGGCCGGTGCGGAGACAGGCAGCGGCTGCCCTTTCTAGTCTCGGCTCCCCCTTCTCTCTCTGGCTCCGATCTGCCTCCCTCCGTCCCCTTTTAACACGCTGCCCTGGAAGGCGGCCAAGCCAGATGTGGGCCTGGCAGCTGTGCCGCTGATTGCAAACAGACCCGCTTGGCCTGCCGCGGGGCCTGCGAGCTGCACTTTCCTGCTCCCTGGGGAAAAGGAAGGCACGGGCAGAGTGCGGAGCATGGCCGCGGGCCCCTCCCCAGGCGGTGGGAGCTGGCCGGGGAGACCGCACGGCAGATGGTAACAGCAGGAGGCGCAGCGCTGCGGTTACAGCAGCCTTCGCTGTGGTTTGACTACATTCGGGGTGGGGGGGGGGGGAGCTCTCATCCCGCCCCCAACCCAACCCCAACTCTGGCCTTGGCACACGGTCATGCTGCCTCCCAGGGCTCCAGTTAGCAGCAGCAGTGATCCTGTGCCAGGTCCAGCACGGACAGGGCAGAGCCTGCGGGGATCCCTGGAGGAGCTGAGGCCGTTGTGAACCCCGGTGATGCCGAGGAGGCGCGAATGGCGGGAACCTTGGGCTGGGGCCTGCTGGCAGGTTCCCAGGCTGGGCCAGGCCAGAGGGAGAAAGCCAGGGCTGCAGGGAGTGAGTAGGCACGTCAGGAGCCAAGAGCCAGGCCAAGGGTGGTCCCAGCTCAGAAGGGCTGCGAGGGGGGCGTCTGCTCACTTGCGCTCGAAAGGGCAGTTCTGTAAGAACTCTGGGCCCCTCTACAGCCTTCGCCCCGCGGGCCCGGCCTTCCGCAGCCTCATGCTCTGGAGAAGGGATGGTCCTTTGGTTCCTGCCCTCGGCCACTCCACTGACGTTCTAATAACGCCACATCCCACCCCAGAGGCGGCTGCATTTTGATGGCCAGGGGAGTGGTTCTCCTCGATGGCTTGTGATGCTGTGAAGCGTCTCGCTGCCCTGTCAGTTCACGCCACGCCTTGCATGCAGATAGCGTTACATGTAGCGCCCAGAACCATGGCAGCACCCGGCCCCGCCACGCTCACTGCAGCCACGTCGTCACCTCTGTCCTGGGCAGAGCTCTGCACACAACGGGGGCCACGAATTGACCAGGTGACTCTCGGAGATGTGCTCACAGCAGCAGAGCGCCCCCTCCCTGAGCCGATGCTGGCTGACCGCGGCCACCCCACGGTGCGAAAGGAGGTTGCCCCACAGCCTCCTGCCAGAGCACCTCACATGTCTGCAGGTGGCTTTTCTCGTCAAGGGTTCCCGCCACTGCTGCATTGCCCCAAAAGCTATATCAAGAGGCACCATCTCGCCGAGCTGCCGTGCCCAGCGCTGGCGCCCAGCTGTGGGCAACCGGGGGAGTCCCGAGCATGGACGTGGCTTCGCAAAGGCCAGGTTCAGACCTTTGTGCCTTTGTCGTGCATGAACCTTGTGTGCTCCTGCCTCCCCAGCTGCAGCCCCCTCAGCTCAGCCGCAGGGGACAGCGGTGGTTGTGGGCAGGTCAGCAGAGCGCCATAGATGATGCCCATGTCTCGTGGCCCTCACTGCCCCTCCCTTTTGCAGAGGATGTGACCCCCACCCCCCACCCACCCCAGGAGCCAAAACTTCTCTCACACAAGTTCAGCCCTTGGCTGCCAGCTTGAGGCTGATGCAGCCGGCTGAGCTGAGGCTTAGCTCTGCTTTCTGCAGGCGGAGGCTTGGCGAGCCAGGCTCACGCCTGCACTGGGGATGTGGGTGGTGGTGGTGGTTTACACATAAAGATCAGAGAAAAAGCCACTTTCAAAATGCTTCCTAACTACTGCATTGTGGAGCTAATTCAGTCAAGCTGGAGCAGCCGGGTTGTGGAGCATCTGGTTTGTGGAGCAGCCTCCCCCGGGCCAGCTAGATTTTAACCTCCATTGCCCTGGTGCAGCCCAGCGCAGCTGCATCCTGGGCACCCGTCGCTCGCTGAGGGTGGCAGGGGCGGTGGGGAGGCAGCCGGGAGGAATGGTGCCTGGGTGGGGTCGGCTCTGCCACCCCCCTCAAGGTACAGCAGAGAGCCCATCGCTCGTGAACGAGGGGTGGTTCCAAGCTCTCACGTCATGGCTCCTGGGGACGCTCTAAGTTCCTGCTCACAGCCCGTTCCCTGCCAGGGCCCAGCCGGTGAAGAACCCCCGTTACGCTGGCAGCGGGGGCTGGATTGACCATAGCAGGCGAGTCGCGTAACAGCGCGGTTGGGGAGCCCCTGCCACGCAAGGCCAGTGTCCCCCAGAGCTCCTGCCACTGTCTCGGGGAGGGACCCTCCTTTCAGCATCAGGCCACGTCCCGCTGGGCAGAGGCCTGCCGAGGGCTGCAGGAGGAGAGGTACAAGTCACCCACCTTTCGGGCAGCCAGGGCTTCTAACCCCTTGCTAGGGTGTCAGAGTCAGACACTGCCCCGTCTACTGAGCGCGGGCCGCAGACCCAGCTCTGCTCCCCAGCGCCGGCAGGTGGCCCGGGGCAGACGGTTAAGATCTTACTGAACTAGCCGAGGAGCCTGTTTTGCCGCCCCAGGGCCAGCCCTTTACCACCACCAGCCGGCCCAACCCCGGCCACCACTTCCCTTTTTAAAATGTCAGCTGACCCAAACGAAGGCCGTCTGGGACTGGCCCCCGGTCCTTGCTCCCTGCAGGACAGACGCCTCCTGCCTTCGCTGCTGCTCCCACCCCTAGGCTGGCTCAATCCTCACCTGCCAGCTCAGGAGCTCCAGCACTGCCAGGCACCTGCCTCCGAGCTGGCAGCGTCCCGGCGATTCCAGTCCTGGGCCCTGGCTAAGCAGATTGCTGCAGGTGCCCTGGTGGGGGGTGGATAACTAACTTGGTCCGGCTGCTCTCGCCCCACTGCACCATCCAGCGGCTCCATTCTGCCCCCCCTTCCTGTGGCCATCCAGCTCAGATCACCGCCGAGGGTTGTTTCCATTTGTGGTTACACCACGTACAGCAGGGGCCAGGCTTCAGGGTGTCAGACTGGCACGTGAGCAGAAGTGGATGCAGAATTGCTCCACCCAAATGCAGGACTCCTTGTAGCCCCTAGCAGCAGGTGAGCTGTCTCCCCGAGCCTCAGCCCCTCACCCTGCTCCCAGGCACTGCGGCCAGGAGGCGGCTGTGCAGCGGGGAGGGCTGGATTGTTTCTTTCCCTGCTGGACGAAGCTCCCTTGGGGCACAGGCGAAGGATGCTCCTTGGGAGCGAGTGCACAGTCCTTGCCTGGTGCAGGCCCCATGGTGATGCGGCTTTACGTGCTGACAGCACAGGCCTGGCTCTCAAACCCCTCGTGTCCCCCCCAGCCTACACAGGCCCCCGGCCTCACTGCTGCCAGCGCCGCACTGAGCAGTGGCAGACACAGGCAACAGGTTGGAGCGGAGGCAGCTGCTCAGCTTGGGTCAGAGAATCAAGCAGAATTCTGGCTGGAGGTGGGTCAATAAATGCACCAGAGCCCTGCAGCCTTGTTCACATTTCAGGTGCTTTTATTAGATTTTACTTGCAGGGCTTTACTGAAGAGAACTCCAGTCCACACCCAACACACACACCTCTGCAAGCCGAAGAGCACAGAAAAGCAAGAGCAGCTAGCCCCAGGGAGCTCAGGAGAGCTACACACACAACCCCCGTGCTGGACAGAGCCGCCTGCCCTCCCGGCAAACACAGCCAGGCCGCAATCGACGACTCCTCAAACAGCAGCAGGATGGCGCAAGGGATCCCTCAACTGCAAAGGGTAGAAGCCATGTCACTCCTGCCAGCTGATGGTGGGCTGCAGCGAAGGGGGTGGGAGTGCAGTGATGAGCTGTGAGAAGTCAACCCCCCCCACCACCAGCTTGCCCACCCCGCTACTGGCTTCCTGGAGAGAGGGCACAAGGGGAGAAGCCCCACCTGATGGATGGGGCACCAAGGGGGTCTCTGACCCATTGTGATCAGCCAGTCCCTGTTCCCCTATCAGTCTGGGAGGAAACAAGCTCGCAGCATTATCCTGCCAGGGGACTCACTCCTTCCGTTCCAACCCTGAGCTGCTGGTTCTCTTTGGATAACGAGGGGAAGGGCCTCGCTGACCAGCTGGGAAGGGGTCCTTACAACGCAGCTCAGGAGATGGTGGGGGATTTGAATGAGTACAACTGGAGAGAGGCAGTGAACCCCAGGGCCAGGTGCTGCTCCGGGAATGGCAAACAGGCCAAAGTTCAGCGAGACTCCGGGAGAGGGGAAGGCAGGCGTTCGACGGGCACTTCCCCAGGCTACCAACCGCCTCTAGCCTGGGCTCGGGGGCTGGCCAGCTGGGCTGCTAGTAAGGTCACTAATGCGCAAGCAGAGGAAGAACGAGACCTGCAATTCTGCCCCAGTGTGGTTAAAAACAGAAGCAGCAGCGGCAGCCGCTGTTCTAAATTTAAAGGACCAGCAGAGAGTGGTGATTTCATGGGAGGCCTGGCCCCCACCAACACCCGGCTGTGGCCCCCGAGGCCAGCACTGAACTTCAGGCACTAGACAGCAGCTAACAAGACTGGATTTGCCGCGAGGAGACCCAGGCAAGTTGGAAGGATGGAACATGCTGCATGTTTGCTATGGGGCTCATTTTGCTCCAGGGGAGCGGATCAGCTGCTGAAAAGATGTGGGGCTCTTCCCTTTGCTTGGGCACCTGGGCTCTGGCTGCAGGACTGGGGCTAACCCCCAAGCAACCAAACGGAAAAGAAGCCAGGCCTGGCCTGGGGGGTCTAATGCAGAACGGTGCTGGAGCCAGGCCCTGCACTTGTTAATGCAAAGCAGACTTACAAGTTACATTCGCTTCCTAAGCGCCACAGCCTCACTCTGTAGAGGGCAGACGGCCAAGGACAGTGGCTGGCAGATGGAGGAGGTGGCACTAACTGCAAGGCAGTGGCAATGGCAGGAGCATGCACCGTGTTGCCGTGCCTGGCTTGCACCCTGCGATGGGCTGTCCCCTTAAGGGAGAAAGGCGTGAGTGAAAGGACGCCTGCTCCATAGAGCTGGGGCGGCTGCCCACCAACCGCTTTAGCGAAAGCCATAAGCCAAGGTGCCAGCCCCACCTCTGGGCTGGGACAGCGAGCTCCCTCTGCTTTGCGCTAGCCCTTGGGAGATGTAGCAAGCAGGAGCAGACCCAGTCAGGATGCCATGACCCTAGGCAGGGCTGCCAAGTCCGCTTTGTGGAGAGGCAGCTCCAATACGTCTGCGCACTGTGCTGCAGTGAGGGGTCACCCAGGAGACAGGGCTCTTGGCTACGCAGAGGGACGGATACCAAGCGCACGCCAGAAGCACCGCGGATGAGCTCTGGGGCGGGGCCGCTTTGCTTCTGGCCAGCGCTGGTGCCCATTGTAGGTTCGCCGGCTGCAGACCATTTAGTCAAAGCTGTAATTATGGTGGAGGCTCAGCCGAGTCAGGCACCGACGGCTACAGAAAACCACTGGAGAAGCGCTGACTGCTGACAAACCAACCAGGCATCGGAGAAGGAGCGCTGGGGAGGGGGGACAGCGAGCCCCTGCTGAGAGCGGGCTGTGGGACCACGCCGTGCCTACAGTACCACTTCCTCCCAGGCCAGCTCCTGTGCTAAGGATGCTGGGACAGGGGAGCTGCAAGCTAATGGAGGGAGGTCAGCCCCTTGCGGCCATGCACCTGTGGAGATGGCCCCGAGGGAGAAGCAGCTGCTGTCGAATGGGATCAGCACAAAGCCTAGAGAGCCCCTGGAGCTGGCAGGAGAGCCAGTCACAGGACGACAGCGTGGGGAGGGAGCCCGAGTCACGGCGGGGGGAGCTGAGTGTGTGGACACTGAAGCCAAGGGTCTCCTCATGCTGGGCTAACAGCACGGGGCGTCCCACCCACAGCCAGCCTGCCTCCCCTCCCTATCGCTAGGCCCCAGAAAGGACAGCGCAGAGCACTCTGCAATCGCAGACACAGACCTGGCAGCCCCCCTCACTCGGTCTGCCCCTTGTGGCGCATCATTACGGGGGAGTGGGGCATGAGAAAGCAGCCTGCGTTTTAAAGGGTTTGCCTCTGTATTTGTCAGTCTGCCCCTAGCGCCAAGCAGCGGGGCCTAGGTCCTGGGGAGGCTGCACATCTCGCAGTGGTCTGTGCCGGGCTGGTTCATGAAGGTGCAGTGCTGGCAAGCCCACATGGCCGAGGACGCAGCATGCGTTGAACTGCCCATGGCACCATATTCATGTAACCCTGAGAGCGGGACACCAACCGTGCCTGTAAGGGGGAAACAGAGCAGAGGTCAAGGCTGGGAAGAGGGGAGGACTGGGGGCAGGAGGAGATTCACATGGGAGCTTCTACATGTAAGGCAACACCCCAGGACAGGGGAGTGGCGGGGCCTGACCCTGGGACCTCCAGGTCTGAAACTAGCAGTGTCTCCTGCCTCGGCTTAGAGCCAGAGAGGCTCATGCTCCTAACCTGCATTCCCCATGCCTGGGCCTGGGCCCAGCCCGCTGTCTGGGGTCTGTGCCGAACGGGGTGGGGCACTGCAAGGCAGACTGCTTGCCACTGTGATGTCCCAACACCTGTCACAGGCAGGAGACTGAGGCAGACAATGGCACCCAGAGATTTCTGTGCTTCTGTCTCCCAGATCTAGGATTGGCTCAGGTAAATCAGGCCAGGATTGAGGGTCTCTGCTTCATGCCACAGCCCTCCCATAGCGCTCCTGCCTTTGGTCCAGGAGGTGGGTACTGACTGGGCCCCCAGTGCTCGGAGCCCCTGCTGGCCTTGGGAGCCAGCTCATTCCCTGTGCAAAAGCACGGCTGTGCCAATCAGCAGCCAGCCCAGGCAAACCACTTCGTTACTCCCCATTGCTGGTCACAGGAGAACAGCAGGTAATTCTGGGAACTTACTACAGAGCTGTTCAATGGTGGCCCATTGCTCTGATTTCTTCCAGGTCTGCGCCAGCTCCTCGTTCCTGGTCCTCACTGCCTCCAGCAGCAAGCTGATGCTATCCTGTACAAGAGAGCACGCAAGTCTCGACCAGGGCACACGGACCAGGGCTGGGCTCCTGCCAGCCCCTGCCCCTCCACCTCGCACTCCAAGCTCCATAGTGAGTTTATTCCCCAGTGGCAGCCAGGAATTCTTAAAAATCCCTTTAGTTTGATCTTTCACCCTTTTACAGAGGTGCCACTCTGGGGACACAAGCAAGTGGACACTCCCTGCCTGGAGGGGCTCGTCAACAGCGTTTGATTGGCTTTATAAATCCTGCTTCTAGTCTCTTCCCAGGGCTGACATGTCCCCTGACGCTTGGCCAAACAGAAGCTAGAGCAATTAACTCAGGGCACGTCTAGAGCAGATCCGATGGTCACAATGGCCCCTTCTGGCTTTATAATCCATAAATGAACATAGGCTGGAGCCAAAAGGCACTTGTTGCACCCTCTGCACAGACAAGTGGGCCAGAAGTATCTGGTAACTTTGTATTCATGTTGGGCTGTAAGATTTAGCAGAACTGGATGAAGGCACCATGCACCTAATCACCATATGGAGCCTTTACTCAAGAGGCCAAGGGCTGGAATAGCAGGAGGGCTCCGACAATAGTTGTGAGGTGTATGGGTAGGTTTACACAGGGGAAATTGTGCAGTGCCTACCTACACTAGGTCTGGCTCTAGTCACCACTACTAGCCCCTCCTTTCAGGAGCACTAGATCACCTTCTGGGAGTTAAAACAGCCAGTCCACTGCCCCCCCGAATGGCGGCTGCTGCCCATTTCCGCAGCGAGCCTGCGAGACAGCCAAGGCTCGCTCACACTTTTATCACAAAGAAAAAAGACTGGGCAAAATTCCGAACACAACATCCCCGATTGGTCCTGATCTCCAGCTGCCCACTGGCAGCCCAGCTGTGCTGCACATGCTCAGTCTGCGCAATTCTCGAAGCCTCTGGAAAACACATGGCTTTTCCTGTTAGTCTGTTATTTAAAAATGGGAAAATATGAGTGGTGCAGATGTTAACGCAGAGCCTGATATGCAGCCAACTCCTAGTGCCAAGCCAGTACAGCAGAGCTGCAAAGCCAGGAAGTAGTTGTCCTGGAAGAGATTTGGTGACTCTGATCTTGTTATCATTATAACAGGAATTTCTGATTCCGATACTTTTAAACCTTTCCAGCTACCTGAGCCGGAGCCAAGGGGCTGTATCCAGCCTGTGACCCTGCTCACACAGCCACCACCGACTCACTGCTTCCAGCCATGCAGAGGCTCAGATAAATCTAGCCTCTTACCATCAACCAAAAGGGTCACTGAGAAGGAAGGACAGTTGCCAAGCTGTATTTTCTCAGCAGAAACTACAGATAAACCAGCAAACAAGCTGGGTCTGAGGACTCAGACTGGGTGTAACAGACGCACGGCGCTTTCCACCGCACATGCAACTGATGCTCCTGCCTTGATTCCTGAGGAGGAGAGGCTTGGTGCTGGTCTGCAATGCGATGCTCACTGCAAGCCCTTTGTGCCTTTGTCATTAGCCAAACTCATTTTCTATTCCGTACCTGCAGAGGCATGACCTCGTTGGTGACCAGAAAAAGGAGCAGATGGAAATCAGAGATGATGTCTAGGAAAACAGAGGACGTGTTCTGAGATAGGTACGTGGCCAAGCTGTGGAAGTCCTGCAGAGATTGGAAAGGGGAAGAAAAACAATCCAGAAGTCATATTTCCTTACCCCAGTGTGATAACCTGATTTTTCCTTTCAGATACACTGACAAAGAAGATTCTGGTAAAATTCCTTCCTCTATCAATAGACACAACTGCGATGCAGACTGACATCCTGAAATCAGACTGAATCGCAGCTTTTCACGTGTCCAGAGAAAGGGAATCTGGAATGATTCAGACATCTGAAAGACCCCAGGGCAGAGAGAGCTGAGCCCAGCCACTGGAGCACTCAGAATGGCAGCAAGTCAGAGCCACGCCAATTTGGGGCAGTGAGGGAACAGGGGCCACAGGAAGATAATGCCCCAGTGGTGTCTTGGTGCCCCAGTCAGGAATGAGTGAGCTGGCTAACAGGGCCATGCTCTCTGAAGCCTGCATCAGCCAATCGCGCCGAAGCGGAGTAGGCTCGCCAGGTGCAGAAGAGACCCAGGCCTCACAGCAAGGCAGGCCAGGAATCCTTTAACCATACAGTCAGGCTGCCTGCACAGCACTTAGCAGTGCTGACTACTTCACTATACAGCAAACCCCCTGAGTTGCTAAGTGATACGTTCTAGCTGCCTCTCTCACAGCTTCTGCAGGAGTTTGTGTTTGTGCAGGAACTATTCACTCCCGATTCATTTTACGTCCAACTATTTCCGAAGAAATCTTTGCTACTTTCCATGCCAACCCCTTTTGCGAGACAGACCATTACTATTACCAAGAAACCCCAAATGCCTGCTGATTTGGCCAGCTCACATGTGGCTAGGGCAATTTGATAGCTGCCCCTTTCTGTAACGAACAGTTCAGCTTTAGAAAAGCATTCCACAAAAGCAGCCAGCATTCTCAGTGTCAGCACTAAACCCAGGAGCCACTGTAGGCCCCGGATGTTGTTTGACTGACCCCTAGCAGCGTGGTGAAGCAGCGCAGTTTTGTCACATACAGGAGGCACTCTTCACTGATTCTTGATCAAACACACTCCATGGAATTGGCAGCTCCTTTTTTAGAACTTACTTGCAAGAGGCAATTCTTGGCAAGCAAAACAGCCTCATTCATATCACTGGGATGGGTGGGGACTGGCACATCCAGCAGGGATGATTTATAGGGAGGTGCAAAGCATTCAGAGAGGGAAGTTTTGCTGAGCGTATTGCCAAGTGAGGAGACGGCTCAATGGAACAGCTGCTGCAGTCTCTCTACTGCCGTTCCCTTTCAGGGGACTTAGCGTAAGGTTACATACATGTGTATGATTGGACAGGTAGGAGACACACACTTTAAAGCATTCCTCACCTGAGTTTCTCCCAGCACGTCACGGTTCTCAATAGGAAACGGATTTTGAGAAATAGGAAAAGTGTAAACGGGATCCTTGGGGAACGTTGTGGTAATCTGAAAAGGCAAGGAAGAGCTATTAGAGCAGAGCGCTGGGATACTGAGTAGACAGGCCAGGCCTGGTTCACAGGCGCCGGAGACCTCGGCCCACTGCCTCCAATCGCTGAGAAACGCCACTCACTGCACGGCGCAGTGTTCAGCCAGGAAGGTCACAAAGTGATTATTATGTGGAACTTCTAAAGCCTTTTTCACATGTCAAAGGATATTTGATCAACACTTCCCTTTTCCAGGGCAGCCCCAGCACCCAGAAACAGCGAGCATGGCAGCCAACTCTCCCCTGAAAACGTACAGGCTCACACTGCAGACCTCCTCCCCACCCCCACTGATCTGACAACTGTGTGCCTGAGGCTGGCAATCTGGAACCGGCTCTTTTTATGCACTGGAAGAATTACACGAAGGAGGCTGGATTAGAGAGGAACGGGGGGGCACTGCTGAAATCTGCAGCTGGGACTTGGGGCAGTCTGAGAAATGAATAAAGAGTTCACCCAGATCACTTCTTTACATACAACTGGTTTCTCTGCACGACAGGGCCTGGCCTTGAGCACAGCCCGAGGGAAAACAGCAGGAAACACTCAGGCCATGCAACCTGGCCCTAACCAATAGTCTAAGCCAGTGAGGTTACAGGAGCGCCCCCTCCTGGTTTGGCGCGGTTATCACCTGGCCAGGGTGCAGGTTTTGAACACCACTGGATAGAGGGGTGCTTTGTCACACACAGCGTGTTGGGGAAGGAGAACTTATGGCAAGTGAACGGAATACAAATGCGGTTCCTTGATTTCTTGCCAAGGAAGATTAAGGAACCAGAAAGTTGGTGTCTTATCGAGAATGTGGTTTTTGCCATTTGTATCAGTCCAGTCTGACACCTTTTAGCAACACGAGGTGCTTCAGTGCAGTGCACAGTCAATACATTAGAAAGAGCATCAAAAGCACTGACGCTGATACAAGCTTTTACCCAATGGTAAGTGACTCCTCAACTGCTTGAGCATCCAAGGAGGATCTCCCGCCTGTCTCTAATCTCGTGCAACCTTCTGCCACTGGAATCAGCCATTCCAGCAAAGGACGAGACCCTCTCTGATGCAGGGTTTCCCCGTCTCCTCCTACCCCTGGCGTCCCCTGCCAGCGATACACGCTTTGGTCAGCTCGCCCAGGCCCCCCATCCTGTCACTGGATTGGTGGGGACTTTGCCAGATGCTCAGAAATCCCATGCGAGCAAGTGGACTCTGGAACTGAGCCAAGCTGGGCTCAAACAAACCCTTTGCCGTCCTTGTCTGGCCTTGTGCATTTTGTTAAATTGAGCTTTACACGCACTGTCCTGGGACTCACTAATATTCCTCCTCTTTGCTGCTTACATCACTTGGAAGGAGGGTGGCAGGTGGGCCACAAGAATGTGCAGGCCAGCAAGGTGCCTTCAGACTCTGATTCTATGGCTATTAAAGTCTTATAAAAAAAGAGCTTTTCAATCAGGGATGTGTGTGCAGTTTGTAGCTGACATCAAAGATGCAGAACTAACACCCCTTGCAATATTAACCAGAAAAATACTTGGTTAGTATTTTTTTTTAAAAGATACTTCAGAAATTCAGTTTTCCATCATTCCAGACTCCTCCTAAGTGCATGTTCTGTCAATCTGTTTTCATCTTAATTACACCCCAGGTAGCCCGAAACCAGATGCCTTTACTGCTGGGGTAACAAATACATTCCAGTGCTGTCAATTGGAATGGAACGTCTACAGGCTCCACACAATGGGTCCCATTGTTCCAAACACAACTTTTCACTGCATGAATCACGTGTCAAAGTCTTCAGCCCAACACGGCTTTGATAAGTGACACACCCCACAGAAAAAAAACAACAGAGAAGAAGAGTGAGTATTGGTTTCCAGCCCACCTGCTTCCCCACATCTGGGCTTTCCTGGGGCAGTGCTTGGGACATTCGCATTCACACAAGCAGCAGCTGGAGTGGACCAGTGCTTTGAACGGATTTAATCATTAGTGGCACCACCTCCACTCCCGCAATATTTTCTGTCATCTGAATGATCTGCCTCCCAGGCTCCCAACCAGGAAAGGCCCCCATTAAAGTTGAAAGACAGTTTGAAAGCAGAGTTTTAACGCTGCTCCCAAGTGCATTGGCAACACTTCCTAAACAAGGCAGGGCTCTCAGACCAGTTGCCCTTTGGCTCCCAACACTCAAGGCTGCATAGCCCAAGAAACAACGCTGCTCCCTGAGGGGACACATTCGATGGTGGGCAGATGGGACCTGAACACAGAACTGCAACTAGGATTCCTTCTCCAACATGAAAGCATTAGGAATTGGCAATGCAGGAGCTGTAGCCTTTTCTTAGTACAAATCCAGCTTGCTGATCACTGGAATGAGCAGTGTTCTTAATCACTGCTATGAAAGAGAACTGGAGCTTTCTAATTAGCTCCCAGTGATTTAATGCCCAGCATGTCCATGGGGCTTACTGCTTCCTTCATTTTATGGATACATTCTGTTTCATAATAGCAGTAAGGCACTCCAAGAAGCGCCTTTTGGAGAAGTAAATGCATTTCTCTGGCATCACATCACCACCCATCCCAGAGTGCTGCACTCACGCAAAAGCCTGCTGCCTGTTGCACTCCCAGGTTTGAAGAACTGTTTAAAGAAAGCAAACTCGAGTTAAAACCTTCAGACCTTGTGGACTTTTCAGAAGGTTCGGTGGTGCGAAAGGAACTCTGCCTTGATTCTACAGCCAGCTGCAAATGAGCAAACACTGCAGCGAGTACTTACATCTATGATTAGGTACTCGACAGGGAGCGGGCGAGCCAGCTGAGTGATCTCGTTGCCAAACTTGTCTATGTCCTGAAATAAGAAGAGCACAGTTAGTGAACTGGATGGGGCTGGTGTAGACAATATGGATCCCTGAGTTGGAACACCCGGATAGACTGGCAACTTCTAAACTATTGGGATTGTTTTTCAGATTTAGGAAAGACACAGACAGCTATTCATTTTCCTCTGTCATTTTGTTGGGTGCTAAGTTACTGTTCGAAGGGCAGATGTGGAGCTGTTCCTGCAGATGAGGCAACGCTGGACACGATAGCTGCCCTTCAAACAGCTTCCCTGCTTCTCAGATAATTCCACCCCAGGTCTCAGTTGACGTTTGAAGCAGACAAGCCAAAAGGTGCCGTGTTCCTAGTGAAATGTCCCCTTTACACCACAGCTGGACACAAAACTGACTTTCTGCACAGGCTGAACTGTCAGGTCAACACGCTGGAGTCTCCACGCAAATTACGAGCGCTTGTGCCCAGCAGGTCTATTCACGGCCATTGGAAAACCCGCCACTTTTTCTTAAATACACAGACCTGGAAAAACCATGCAATCTGCCAAAGCCAAAACTTGTTTTGCTTTGTCAGATGAATTGAACATAAAGTTTAATTATGAAGAAAAATGGCCAGCATATGTTCATTAATCATGAAATGACAATTAGACTTGATTTATGTCAAACACGCTGAGTTCAAACAGCTTCAGAAATAAATGAATAAGAACTGACTCTTTTCATTACAGATTCTGTCAGAGGGGACTGTGTTTTCTACCTAAATCATCCCTTCACGTGATATAAATCATTCATCAAGCCACACATAAATCACACCCCCATGATTTCCAGTCACAGACCTTAGGAAAAGTTCAGTTGCTGAGCTCTCTCAGCGTGGCTGGGAGGCAGGGCCCATGACAGTTACACAGACTCATACACGGCTCTCGCCCCTGGCACACACGCAGACTCATACATGGCTCTTGCTCCGGCATGCTCAATTTACTTCCTGGGGAAAGCTGTAAAAAGGCCATGAAATTGTCCCACACTGCAGACAGAGGGGGTTTTGTGAAGCACTCCTAAAACAGAGCCAGCAAGCCAAACACTTCAGAGAGACACTCACAGATAACATTGTCCCTTTAAAAGCTACATTTTCTGCCTCTGAATATGCCGCTACTCAGTTACTCTAGTACAGTGATTCTCAACCACTGTGGGCCACATACGCACCTCTCAGCTGCAGCCACACAATATCAATATACTACCTGTACGGCCCGGAGGGTGTCACATGGGCCGCAGCTGTGTGCTGATTGGGCAGCAAGTGGCCTGCAGGTTGAGAACCACCACTGTAGGATTGATATATCAGAAACATGCAGCACTGTGGCCAGCACCCCCTGCAGTCGCTCTGGACAGTGCCCACACGCTCAAGCATGCTTTGGCACGCGACTTTGCTTGTAGAAGCCAATGGCACCCCAACACCATGTGTCCCTGGAAATAGTTTCCCCTTTGTAGAATCAACCGTCCCGTCTTTGAAGTTTCCTTTACAAGTAATTCTGATAAGAATCATTTCTCCTTGAACGTGACAGGTTGTTGGCCCCGTGGTTATTTTAGCAACAAGCCTGGTTGCTTGTGGCCTTAGATCTCCCTGGCTCTGACAGCAGCAGCAGGAGACATGGAGCCTTTTCAGAGGGATCACAGGGCCCGAAAGCCAATCCGTGTCTAGAGCTCAGCAATACTGCAAGAATTAGGAATCAGATCCAATCAAGCTACATCAGTTCCTCAAACACTCTCCTGCCCCTGCAAGAAAGAACCTGCAACAACTCACACATAATTAGCCCATCTGGAATTCATTTTCAAATCTAATTAAGTTCTAATATGCAGAAACATTTTTCCAGCACCTGTTCGCTTTAATCTTCCCCTCTGGGGATTTCCATGATAAAAGCCTTCTTTTTAATGTCATGCTACTAAGGCCTGAAAGATATTTTCTAAAATTGTTACTACCAAATTGACACCTAACATCCCCCAGCTAAAGGAAGTGTCTGTGCCTCCCTCCCTGTGGAACCAAGTAGGCACCTTCCTCCTCCCCACATGTACAGTTTTATTAGGCAGTTACATTTTATAGCTTAACAAATGTCAAGCTGGGAGGATTGCTACGAGATCACTCCAAATTTGGCAGTCACCAGAGCCCTAGCAGCCTTTATCACATATGTGGTATCCTATTCCTGTAACTCGGGACTCCCGGATTCCCAGTGCCAGGCAATGCCATGTGCTCTGCTTAGCAGCCACAGCTCCAAATGGAGGGCAGCAAGGAGTTAATGAAGGCTCAAATTCTACTCACTGTCTGGACAAGAATCAAGCAATAGGCCCCAGAGGAATTGGGCAATGAATCATCCTAGAGACAGGAGTGGAGATCAGCTCCTGCAATCCCCACAGTTTGACCTAATGGTACTGCAGCTTCTGTCTCCCAATAGGAAAATGATTAATCCATCGGCGCGGAGAAATATCATTAACCAAGGAAGTTCCTCTCAACTTTCTCATGCTTCTGCTGGCAAGCTGGCTGCAGGCTTGCAGCGGGGAGAGGACAGCTCGGGAAGGGTTCAGATTCTGAGTCGTGATGGACCAACGTACGTACGATCAGCCACACGCTAAGGGTGAGGGCGATACTCCAAACTCGCCTTTGCCATGATGCCTACAAAAAAAACTTGACAGCAAATTGGACTGCTAGTGATCTGAGACCACCTACCACGCTGCCCAGTATCATCCCACTTGTGTTCCCCTCTCTGTCTGTATCCATCTATTATCTCTTGTCTTACACTCAGACTGTCCTTGCAACAGGGACTGTCTCTGTGTTTGTACAGCGCCTAGCGCCATGGGGTCCTGGTCCATGGCTGAGGCTCCTGGGGTCTATGTACAACAAATGGACCAGGACTCCTTATTCTCCCAGGGAAGAACCTTTTCATATGGAGACTCATTTACACTGATGATATTTTCCCTCATGATCAGATCTTCCCTCAGTTCACACTGTTTATGTTGCTTCAGAATTAGACCAAGTTTATTTGGGGTTTTGAGTACACTATGACTCAGCTCCTACCTCGCGCTTTTCGCCTGTAGATCTCAGAGTTACACTACGAAGGTAAGCGGCATCCTCGTGCCACAGGTGGGAAATCTGAGGCAGAGGTGAAAGACCTGCCTACGCTCACACAGCAGGTCAGCGACAGCACTGGGAGCAGAACCCCGGAGAGTCCTGACTCCTTGTCCAGAGCTGTCTCCACTGAGCCACGCTGCGGGCTCCCACTGGATATTTCTGAGACTGAAGGAAACCTCTCCCAGCTCCAACGCGCACAGCTTGGAGAAGGCCAATACAAGCGGGTATTAGGAGCATATTACATGCACACGCTTCCTCTTAGCGCAGACCTAGGAACAGACATTTCACTCCCAATCGCAATGGCATTCTAATGAGAACTCACTCACTCAAGACGCTGTAAAAGTCCATGGGGCCTGCTTTTGATTATTTAATCTTAGCCAAACTGCTACGGGCACAGAACTAGGCAATTTTCTGAACTGTGCTAAGGACTGCCATGTGCTTTTTACTCACTTAGAGGCAGAAGCATTTCCTGGTACAGACCAGGTGGCTACCGTAGGACGGCTCTCCCCCACCAGCTGAGACAGGGTGACCTTTGAACATCTATCAAGTCTCTCACTGCTGGGAACTCTCTAGGTGTGGCAAGCATCTGCAAGAAGAATAAACCCAGTGTCCTTCCATCCTCCCTCACAACTATCCTTGGCTGGGGACAGAGGACTCTATACTCAGGGAAGCTCCTCCCACAAAACAAAGGCATGCACAAGAGGAGAACCTTTGTGATATGAGGTTTGTTAAGATTAAGATGGAAACACCCCCCGGTCCATTCTCTAGCCGCTCCCGAGCAATGGCCGGAGGGAGCAGCCACCGCAGCACCCTTCTGCAAGTTTTAAAGGAAGAACAAAAAACGGATTGCAGAGCACGCTTTTCTCCACTTACGAGAACTTTCCTCCATGTTTTGGTTGCTCAGAGAATTCCCATCGTCATAACCTGCAGGGATTCCTCTAACGAAGGCCAGAGGTGCAGTTGTGTTGTATGTAACACTCATCAGGCAGGAGGAAAGGAATTTATATATTGAGCACCTGTAACACAGTCCAGTCCGAGACTGGTATTGGGCTAGGAGAAACTGGGCTTGGTAATCCCATTCGGCCTTAATAAAAAACAGCAAAATGCTGTCAAGTCCCTCCAAGAGCTGGATGGAGTGGGGTTTTCCAGAGCTGGAACTGGAACGAAAGTTGAACAGCTGATGCTTCTCGCGGCTGACTCTGCATGAGGCTGAGCAGTCACCCAAATGCAAAGACCAAACCCACTGATCTCCAGCATGAGGGGAAATGTCCCTTTTGTAACACAAGTGTCATTAATCTTTTCCCATCCCAGAGCACTCTAAGGATGACATCTTGTTTGTGCTGAGATCCCACGTATTTGCCTAAAGTTAACAGGAGAACCAAGTCCCACAAAAGTACCAACCCATGACTACTTCAAAGGGTCCATAAAACTCAGCTCTCGCATTTTTTTGCTCCACCTGATGGACCATTGAGACATCCATGAAATAAGCCTAAAGCTAGAGTCCTGCAGTACTACCACTGACTTCAAGCCAGCGCTGCAGCCTGGGGTTCGCAACAAAATGACACAGCTTGCTAATTGAAAGCCATGAATTCTGCGGATTAGCTCAAGACAGCTTGAAGAGTTTGCGGCACTCACACACAATGCGCAGCAATGAACATCAGCACAAAGCACACAGACGACCGTAAGGATACATACACCATCAAATTTCCAAAGGTGCTGAGCACTCACAGATCCCACTCACTTCAATCCCAATATCAGGCCCCCAATGTTTAAGTGACATTCCTAGCTTAAACAAGCTGGATAGATGCACTTATTTACTTCCCAGAAACACACAAAAACAGTGAGGAGACAGAGGGCAGGGACTTCTAACCTATTAGGATAAACCCAAGTCTTCTGCAGTCCTGATACAAAGTGAAATCTTTAGCCTGCCCATACTGCTGGAAAATGAACTGAGGAGGAGGTTAACAATACCGTGGTCTCTCGTGCTAGAGGACAGAATGGTTACCATCATAATTACAGCCATTGTGTGTCTGCATATTGAGAAGAGAAGGCACCTTTAGCAGATTTGCGTGGAGTTATTGTTGTTGAGAAGTGCTAACCAGCCTTTCTGCAACATCGTAATAACACAGAATGTTGCACTGCAACACCTGATAGTCCTCACGAATCCCGCACCTTGAACCGCTGGGTTTACCAGTGGGATGGTTTTTCCTTTTGAGTTGATCACGATGAGAAAATTATTTAGCAGAATAATTTATATTCCTGGTCCCGAAAGCCCCCGATTTTCACTCCAGAACACATTTCCAGCTTTCACACCCCATGGACTGAATATCCACTCAGAGAAAGTGCCATGCTACCAGTGCTATTCGGATGGTTTCTGTGAGTAGCAGGGCAAGAGGCCAATACAAAGAGAAAGGTAAATACATACAGGAATCATTAGGCAAGCGGCTAAGGAAAAATGCTTTGGTTTATGAAACAGAGCAAATCTGGTGCCATCAGTTTTCCTGTTTTCATGATATTTAAGACATGTCTCCAGCTGATAGAACATTGAGATGAGTCACACTGGTTCACATGGGAACCTTATTTTCAGCAACAGCTGTAACACACTGAGGGGCATACTAGCCTCTGACCCCATTCCACAAATGCATCTTGATGTGCGCCATACAAGAAAGCCTTGATGAGTGAAGAGAGCTGTTATTTTGCCTTGAAGCACCTCTTTGCCTGCTTGCCAGAGTCCTCGAACCTGTAACACTCTCACTAATTTCTCCCAGCTGTATGGCTTTGATCCCTGACATAGGCTTCTATTTCTGCAGCATTACTAATTCAGAGACATTTCTTAAGTCATTTCAAAACTAAAGAGGACACTAAGAGCAAAGATACAAGATCTTTTCCTTATGTGACAAGCAGATTGCAGTACACTTGCAGCTTTCTACTTCTCCAGTTTTACAAACATCACCTTTTCCTACTGGCAGGAATTTAAAATGCATCTACTCCTTTATGCAACTAGTGGAGACCGGAATGTAATAGTTCCCCTCCCACACTCGGATGCTAAATTGTTCTATAAATATATTCTACACTATACAAACATTGGCTTCTTGGTTCTCATCCAACCATCACAATAAACTTACATTAATATAGCCCCTTTCATGCTAAAGTGCTTTTCAAGCTGATCCACACACTACATATATGGATTATTCTTGCTCACCAGTGAAACAGCCAACTGAGGTGAAATGTGGCAGCTGCTTAAGAGCACACAGCAACCCTGCATGACAGCTCAGGGCAGGACGCAAAAGGCTGAAGAGTAAAGGTAGGCAGACTAATTATCAAGCTGGACAATGCTCCTGCTATTGTGCTGACAGGAGTGGCCAGGGTGTTACATTACTAACCATCTTTGTCTTCTCACTGCAAGGTCAAACCTACTCAGGACTCTTGCTCCCAACAAAATGCTTAAGCAATGCTTCGCCAAGCTTGCTGTCACACACCCAGTGACTATGAGGTAGTGTCTCTGACCTCAGGCCTTTTTGCATTTAATGAGACCCAAATGGTCTTTAAACCCAGAAGTGACTAAGCTTCCCATCAGTTTAAAAATGTTCCAGAAAAAGTAAAGATACTGCAGCCAAACATGTTTGAATTCAAAGGACAACTACACCCACCACAGCACCCCTCAAGCCGTCCTAAAGCACATAATGAAAGAGGCAATTATGGGTCCAAGTTATAAAACATTTGAAATAATCTGAAGACTGACCCAATGAATCACTGGTTCATGGACATTTCCACAGAACTCTGAAGTAATCTGGGAGCATTTTGTTTACCTCCATCAATTCGGGTTAAAAAGTGGAATTTAGAACTTGCTAGAAAATACACTGGTTTCTCGCGACTCTGAACATCTCATTAAAGTGCGGCACTACAATGGCTCTGGACCCGGAGACATGGGCTGTGGCCAATGCGATGCTCTTCCTGGACCCGAGTCAAGTCTTTGCCTTCTGAGATGGAACACTCCAGGCGGGGATCCGCAGTCAGCATGAGCTGCACCTTCACATTCAAGACAAGCACAATTGCACCAGCTTTATTTATTCAAATTAGGCATTGCCCCTGGCCACCTGACAAGGTCCCAGTGAGACCCTCAGTGGGCCATCTGGGCACCCTTTGGGAATTGCCTGTATGTTGTTGTGGTGGGGACTTAGAATCAGCTTCATTGGTGAGAACACACTTTGCAAGCACCACACGTGGGGAAAGCCTGCTAGAGCGATGAAGAGATGTGGCTGGAAGGTGTTTCACAATTTCAGGTGGCATCAGGGCAAACCAATAGTGTGGTATTGACAGGAAAAAAACGTGCAGAGTAGCTCACCCATCAGCAGTTTCCTGAACTTCACTCAGCACCAACTGGGGCACACAAAAGTGTTCCTGCAAGATTTGCTATCGATGGTGAACGCTGCCCTCGTTTTAACAGCGCCAAGCAAGGCAGCCTGGCCTAGCTGACACTTCTCAAACAGGAAGTGCCACAAGCAGACCAGATCACGAACGTCAGATATAAACAAAGATGAGAGACCTGGCTTGGATGATGGATAGCCAATTCGTTGGCAAGCATCTCCATTAACTTAATTTTCTCCATCCCTGTTTGTGAAGCACCAAAACACAGCAAACAGGATTTCTGAGAAGCAGCACCATTATTCTCACCTTTCCAACCCAATTCTGGAGAGGC
Organism: Mauremys reevesii; assembly: GCF_016161935.1. Taxonomy (NCBI): domain Eukaryota; kingdom Metazoa; phylum Chordata; order Testudines; family Geoemydidae; genus Mauremys; species Mauremys reevesii. The sequence continues at coordinate 42,104,694 of NC_052637.1, read as the reverse complement.
AAGAGGTTTGAAAAACTCTAGGAACGAATGTCTAAAGGGAATACTCATCTCTAACAAAAACTACAGACTCCATACATGCAGTAGTCCAGTTACTGACAGGGCTTTTGCATGCCACACTGCACATGCAGTTCTGATGGCCTAATCCTCTTGTAGATTCCTGCTCTGAAAGTAGGTTGCCTCCACTGTGCATCAGGAGGGACTTCTGAGGCTTATCATGCAACCAAAGAGAAAGGCTCTAATAGCAGGCACCAACTGCAGCACGAGAGAGAGAAAAGACAGGGCTGTGGAATTCATTCCCAGGGGATGCTGTGAAAGCCAAAAGTATAACCGCATTCAAAAAAGAACTAGATAAGTTCATGGAGGGTTGGTCCATCAGTGGCTATTAGCCAACGTGGTCAGGGATGCAGCCCCATGCTTGGGGTGACCCTAAACCTTTGACTGCCAGGAGCTGAGAGGGGAAGACAGAGGTGGCTATGTTCTGTACACTCTCCTGGAAGCTCTGGGACTGGCCACTATCAGAGACAGGATACTGAGTTAGATGGACCATATTCCTGTCCCTGACTTTTTTTTTTTTTTTTTTTTTTTTAAGTCTACTAACCCCTTCCTTCCCTGCCTTTGTACTCACAGGCTACTGTTCCCCTTTGGTTGGGGCATGCGTGGTGTCTCTCTCCTCTGGCTGGCGCTCTATTTGGGCAGACGGAGCCTTATTTTCCATTTTCCTGCTCAGTGTGTTATTGTAGAGTGCCTGATGCTGTTCCGTAGGTGTCTTATAAAAGTATTAAATACAATAAATTCTCACCATCTTGTTAGGAACCTGCTTTTATGGCGGCTTTAACTTGGTGCATCAATTTGCTTCAGTGCACTCTGTGTGTAAATGTAATTGGGGAGAGGAGGAAGCAAATACACTCAGCGGGGGATTAAAAGTCAACACAGAAGCATGGCAGCCACTGCCAATAAACACAGAAGACGTGGTTAATTCAGAGTGCCTGCTACAGGCCCTACGTGGATCACTGCAGACCTCATTTATAGGCTAGATAGCCAATGGCTACTACTGCACTGGGAACCATAATAGCACTTTTAGGAGGAGGAAATGGAGCTTACACAATTACTTCCTGTGGACACGCGGTGAATGGTTACTACCGAAAATAGTTCAAAACCTCAAAGTGTCCTTTCACTGAGCTGGATACATCGACTTCCAGACCCTCGGCAGAACTAGCCCATACACCCTCTTTCACACACACACTTCAGCTGTTATCTTTAGTCCTAACCCCTTACCTTATAGAACACGTCAGGCACATATTGCTCACTGCTGGACTCCTTCGCATAGCCGAGCTCCGGTGCATCCCGGCACGGCAGCAGGCACTCATCCCGTACCAGTGCCATGCACTGATTAGAGACTTGGTAACCCTCAAAGTGGACTTGGTTGTCGGGACCACCTAGAACAGAAAGTTACTTTTAAACCACTCCAGTGGAGGAATGGACTTATTCTTCTAAGTCCCCACTGGACAGCATTATGGTTTAAACAGCCAGGTTAAACATGACATTGGCTTTAGATATTGATGCAAGTTGTGTGCATGGTTTGCTATATTAGGAAGTACTTTTAAACATGGAGTCCCATAAACGTCCTATATTTACTTTATACCTCACCCAGCTTCAAGAGCATTTTCCCAGCTAAACTAATAGTATCAATTCCTGGGGTGAAACCCTGGCTGGACTCACGTCAATGGGAGTTTTGCCATTTATTTAACTAGGCCAAGATTTCAACCTAGCATCAAAGCCCTCAAGCCTCCCTCTTCAGCAGAAACACTCTCCAAAATTAAAACCAGGACTATGGTTCCTGCTGTCCTGTTTTATTTCTGTGCACTAGGCATTAAGGTCAACACAACAAATTCCAGGCTATAACAACTTAGGTTGATCACCTGGCAAACAGGACTATGGGCAAAAGCATAACATTTTCTCAGCCAGGAATGGATGGGTCAGGGGAATTCTGATACACAAAACCGGAAGCCAAGACACTAGCTTCAGGTGGCTTTGTCATGGATCACAAAATCAGTACTTTAATTTGGCTAGTTTAAGCATCAGCAGGCTGTCCGCTATTAGAACACGATGAGATATCAGAGAGAAAATCAGGCACATATAAATGGTAAGAGTGTGTTGCTAATGTGTGACACCGGACGCTGCAAAGGGAAGTGAAATTAATCCATGCAGGGGATCTTAAAAAGGCAACGTTGATGATGCAAACCGCACATTTACATTTATACTGCATACAAGGAACAAACCAAGTGCTTGTAGAGAAACCTGATGGGCTGATTGAACAGAACAGAATGAAATTATCTGGACCAGATGATCAGGAAAGGAAACATTCATTTCCTAGCCTCAGACTCCCTCTGCTCTGGGGCAAACACTCCCAGAAAGAAACATGGGCCAAGACACGAGGAAGGCCCGAACAAAGGGAACCACCATTTCCTCAGTAAAACACCTTGTTTGAAAAGGGATATACACATTTATCTTGTAAGAAAAGATTAATGTGTTTAGCGGCCCGGAATGTGTGAGGCAGCTGTCTGGTCACATGGATCTTTTACTGAAAAAGGCCCCAGAAACATCTATAAAGCTTGGGGCTCAGAGGAGGCAATATCCTATTGCACTTTAGTTCTTTACAGTGGAATTCATGCTTTTTTCATTGTTTAAAATAGACCCCAGAACCTGGCCCAGGGAAACCTTAAACGAATACATCTGTGTCATCTTGGAGATGAATGGCAGATTGAACTTTTAATGCTGTAATTTCCCCACCACATGCCAATGCCTCCATGAACTGGCCATGTGCATCAGAGTATTCTACTGTACTCTTCAGAAGGGCTCTGAAAAATTCTCATGTGACAGAAGCCTGCAAGATGCTTTACTTCAGACATTTTATTTTGTTGACAAAAACATTTCACACGCTTAGGAAGATTGTGAATTTCACTTTGAAGGGTTTTTTCTAGGATCCGTTTCTCACTGATGGATACACGAGGGAATTAAAGGTCCCTGGCTTTACAGTGAACCATCACAAGTAACTTTCAAGACCCCAAAATTCTTGTGTACCAGTACTGCAGCCTCCATCATTGCAGTTTACAGGGCCTGTACATAATACCCTTGGGAGTTAGAAAATGGTGTTCCCCAAATTGTCTAGAATACATCGCCACTGCTGGGTAGCAAGAGCATGGGAATCAAAGCCACTTCTCATGCACAGCAGTGCTCTAACTGGCACTCTGGCCTCTTCACCCTTCCTATGGAGCTAAACTTACAAGAGATTAATTAGCATGGTCTAATGGACTGAGCACTGGGCAGGGAGTAAAGAACTCCGGAGTTCAAGTCCTGGCTCGGCAGCCCACGGCCAGTCACCGTCTCTGGGTCTCAGTTCGTAATGTAGCCAATACTCATTCCTAATCTCCCTGGAGAGAGGCCGCTGTTACTGAGTGCAGAGTGCTCGGAAGATGTGACATGTGACGCAAGCACTAGGTATTAGAACTCTATTAGCTAGAAGTAACTAAAAAAGAGAAGGGGCACGTGACAGAGAAGGGCCTCCCGGAGCACAATTGCATTCAACTGCTTGAAATCTGCTTTATGAATCGGGTCTCAAGTTCCACAAGTCCACGCCCCCTAACGCATGTTATCCCAGGGGCTCGGGCTGCTGCTTTCGTGGAGTCTCAAGAGCAGGTGTAACATTTAAAAGACAAACAGGCAGTCACCCTTTGGCCATATGGTATTTGTTGTTAATGCTAATTTTTCCCCACTCCTGGTTGAAAATTCTATGGAGGTGAAGTAAGAGTGTGTGTGGGGGTGGGTGTCTGTACCCTCCATTGGTCCTAACTGCACTGAAGGGGCCTAGAGAAACAGTTGGAAAAAGAACAGTTAGAACATGGAGTAAGGGAAATCTATTTTACTTGATGGGTTTGAGAATGACCTAAAACTTGTTACTAGGACTGATGGGAGACAGTTTGAAAGATTTCAGGTGGTCAGGACAGTCTGTAGCTTGATTGGGAAGAAGTGTATGTTCCTTTGGGGTGACCACAAGAGAGAATCCCAGGAGAAACGAGGGTTTAAGGGCAACTCTGTGCCAGTTTATACCTGTAGCCATAACAGTGACAAATTTGGATCCAAAGTGGCCATCTGGAGACAGGCGACATATGTTGGGATGCCGGTTCTGAAAGTTTCCAGCAGTGATGCACTCTTCTGCACTTAAAAAATACGTATCCTAGGAAAAAATAAAAACAAAACACAGCAAGATGATGGAGCTATGAGATGTGCCCCACCTTCATTTCACTGGGCTGCAACTGAAGATGCCTCGTTAAAAATATGCTTCTGAGTAAAGCATTTGTGAAAGCTGTGAATGGAATACTACAAACAGAGGGTGTAAAGGATTGAATACAGGGGACTAGCAGTCAGGAAGGCCAGAGTCCTAAACCTGGTTCTGTCCAGGATGGTATGGTCCTGGGTAAATCATTTCACCTCCCAGTGCCTCAGTTTCTCCATCTGGGAGACAGGGATAATATTGATCTACATCACAGGGACATAGGAAGGTTGAAGTCTGAAGATAAAAAGCGCCATTCAGATATTACAGTATATCAGGGGTTCTCAAACTGGGGGTTGGGACCCCTCAGGGGGTCACGAGGTTATTACATGGGGGGTTACGTGCTGTCAACCTCCACCCTAAACCCCGCTTTGCCTCCTGTGTATAATGGTGTTCAATATATAAAAAAGTGTTTTTAATTTCCAAGGAGGGGTCGCGCTCAGAGGCTTGTTATGTGAAGGGGGTCACCAGTACACTGCACTATAAGCACTCAGGTTCAGGCAGCAATGCAGTCTTCAGAGGAGGCAATGCTGATTTGCTCACCAAACTCTCACCCCTTACGTGAACCTGCGCCTGCTCCCTACACTCTGCCAAAGTGCCTCTTAATCAGTCGTTCTGTCTCAGGTGTGGGGGAAGGAGACTTCGTGCTGCTTCCCATGCCTGTGGCGGGCTCCCAATCAGCGTTCACTGATCACACTCCTACCCCTTCAAATGCCTCTGAAGACCCAGGTGTACCCTGAAACATTGTAATTACAACAGACACACCCACCCTACACTGCATTGGCTCGACTCGCACCTTTCATTTCAGCTCTTCGGGGCAGGATTCTGCTGGGCAGAGCCTGCATTTATGACGCTCCATAAACAACAATAAATACAGAAAGTAATTACTGATGCTCTTGCTCCTCACCTTGTTTCTGCTGTATCGAACAGTCCCCTTCCGTGTATCTTCAGAGACCAGATCCGTAAATATCCAGCCAACCTTTGAATTGAAACAAAACACCCCCCCCCCCGTTTTTTTTAAAAAGGCAGTCTCTTTCACTCGACCGAGAGGTTCCTCGGACCTAGCTGCGAGGGCCTGCTGTGCGGCACCTGATGAAAATTACTCTCCCAGCTGCATCGTGCTCATCTGAACACAACTTACACATCTGCAGTGTCCGCTAGCCAGCCGAGAGGACTTGCGGTTCTTTATGTCTTGCTGGGGAATTTTTTCATGGAAAAACCTGGAGGCTGCAGGCCTTCCTTCACCTCCCCCACAGCAAAAAGCCATTTGCTGTGCAATATTCACAGTGAAGGAGCATCAGCAACACCAGTGATCTCATTTTCTGACACTAGTAGTCACTCGTTAACATAAAGCTAACATTTCCCACTCAATTCTAATGTATCCCCAATCCCAGCCTGCCCTGCTCAAAGCAGCAATTTATTCATGCCTTTTCACTGCACATATACTACAGATACCCTCTTTATTCAAATCCTCCCTTGCAACTCACGTCTACAATATCAAGCCGTTCAACTAAGAAATGCTGTTACCCACTCGCAGGGAGGCCATGAGACAGACGAAGCATGCACTACAGATCTGCAGCCAACAGTAACTATGCATTCTTAACCTTGGTGATTTCAACAGACCCAATGTGAGGAACAAAGAAAAAACTGGAGTCAAATAACATCCACAGATTCTTTGCTTCAGACACTGTCAGTAAGACACAGATTTTATCTTGAGAGAGCAACAGAGCTCACCACAGACGTGCGAGTACGCCTGCCTCTGAGCAAGACCTCCAGCTTGAAAATATTCAACATCAGAAAATCTCAGAACATTCAATACTTAGTGGTAGCATGGCACAGTGAGTGATACCCTCAGACAGCCTGGAAAATTAAGTATAGATCTGAAAGTCATCTGCATACAGAGGACACTGAAATCCATGTGTCTTGATTAAATCACTGACAGGTTGCAGATACAAGAGAAATAAAGGACTAAAAGCTGAACTCCACATCAAAATTGTACACAAGATAATTCTTGCCACATATAGCCCCAAATGAATACTGAGAGATAGGCACTGTGGTTTTGATAGCTGGAATCCTGACCGAAAAAATCCCCCAAAACACAAAAAAACTCCACAGAACATCTCAAAGAAAGAATAAAAGCCACGAGAAAACTCAAACCACAACTGTGCCAAATTAGCACCTGCCAGAGATGCTGCGGAATGTGTTTATCTGAGGGGAAAGCAAGGCGAAACTTCTAATCCCTTTGATGTCCTTCGAGACAGAGGACTGTTGAGTTGAGCAGAACAGCCCCACTGTACTGCTCAATATTTATGCACAGAGAAAAATTCTTATTTTACTTTAACCCCTAGAAGCGTAAGAGCTATTGGCCCCAGTAAACATACGCTAGATTTCAAAATGTGCCCAGCCTTCATTTTACCCTGTCAAGCCAGGTGCGAGAAGGAGTGACTGCTGCATAGAGACCCAAGAACCCCTTCTCCCAGACACGCGTTAGCCAACAACATCTCACTACCTTTCTCAGGCCAAGTTTTGCAGCAATCTCATCCACAACCTCGGCTTTTGGATCTTCTAGGAGCTCCAGGCTGTTCTGTGTACCAATCTGTAAGCAAACAGCAGAACTGGCTCATAAATCAAACATTCAAAATCCAGAGCAAACCAGTTCCTATGATTCTGGCCATGTCTAGTGGTGAGGAAGGGGGCTGGGAACTCAGCTGCTGGGTTCCATTCCCAGTTCTCCCACTGACTTGTGAGGACCCTGGGAAAGCCAGTTTATACCCACCTCACAGGAGTCCTGTGGCTTAGCCTGCAAAGTGCGAACAAAGGGGCTCTATCTAGACAATTACACATCGAGCCCATCATTATGGTCTCGGAGCACTTCTAGAGAAAGGCAGAGATGAGACCATTTTTCTGAATCCCCGTTCGACTTGGCAGGTCTAAGTTCCTGTTGTGTTTGTTCGAACGTTAGAGTAGCACGTAGGAAGGGACTTGGTGAATCCAAGAGCACGTTCAGGCTTTCCTCCCAGCTCTGGAAATCAAGACTCAGCCATCTGGGTGTGCTTTCAAAGGCAGGAGTTTTTGTTGTTGGGTTTTGGGTTGGGGAGGAGGAGGGTGAGATGCTCTGCCAGACAGAAGAGCAGAGTTTTCTCTCTCCAGAACAGTGGAGGAAGCTTCCTCGCTTCTACCTTACACACCATCCTGGTGCTGGAAAAGACACTACAAGCTGTACTGGCTTCCAATGCTTGTGTGTGTCTCTAAAACATATAAAAGGCTTATAATGACACTGTGCCAACAAGCTGGGCTTGGCTGTGCTGGCATTTAATAAAACCAGCAGAGCTGTTAAAGGCTTGAGAGACTATTCACATACACATGCAGTAATCACTTCTCAAAGAGCTGAATGATACTTTCAGTACTGATTGCGACTTTACTCCTAGTGAATCCAACGACAAATCAGGATTAATGAAATTCATGCTCCATGCCTCCCTCCACAGGGGTGTACATACACACTAAACACATACAATTTGAATTCACTACAGAGGGGACGTGAAGAGTCAAACTTGATCTAAAATCCATCCTTGGGAATGGCAGCTTTATCTCTCCTTCTATGCTGCAATACTGAAACACATTGAAACTGATGAAGATGCCAAAGCTTTAACACTCAGCTTCCTAGATTGTGTGGATTTCAGGGAGATCTTTAAACATGACGTGAAGGCAGTTGTGGCTTGACAGAAATATGACACCTGCTGCTTTTCATGATAACCCTACGGGGCTTCTTAGTCCTTAAAAAGAGAAGTTAAATACTACTCCAGATTCACTTTTTTGTACCCTTACTTGCAGATGAAGCCTTGTGTATAATGCAGCCCTTCAGTGAGCAACTATCCAAGGAGATACCGCCAATATCCTTTGCTAGTCTTAATACTGCTAAAGAGACTAAGGCTCTGTCTACACTACGGACCTTACAGAGGCACAGCTGCACCACTGTAAGGTCTCCTGTGTAGCCGCGCTTTGCCGGCAGGAAAGAGCTCTCCTGACGGCATAACTAAACCACCCTCAATGAGCAGCAGTAGCTATGTTTTTGCCAGTGAAACCTATGTCAGTCCGGGGTGTGTTTTTTTACAACCTCGACCGACATTACTGACAAAGGTGGTAGTGTAGACAAAGCCTAAGATCTGGCTGCTCAGTTTCATTCTAAATCAGTAGGAAGTCAGGACTTGCAATAAGATTTCTGAATGCCCTTGCACACTGCGATCCTGAGGTACTATTATACAGTGTTGTTGTAGGTGTGTTGGTCCCAGGATATGGGAGAGACAAGGTAGGGGAGGGAATATCTTTCATTAGACAAGCTTTTGAGCTACACAGACCTGGAGAAGACAACAGAAGTTAGTCCAATAAAAAATATTACCTCCCCAACCTTGTCTCTCTATAGTGCTAGACATTTTCAATTACATTGTTAAACTTACACAGCTTCAGCTTTTTAAGGTCTGATTCAATTATTAAAAATCTATTTTATGTATTTGGTTTCGCTGGAACTCCTATTCCTAAAACCGGCTGTGGTCCAACACTTTAAAGTGAAGGCCAGAAGGGTTCTCAGGCAGTGACCAGCGCCACCTAGTGACTTTTACAAGCAACAAATCTTAAATCTTTATTGTAAAGTTCACTGTGTATTTATGGCCCTATACGCAAACAAAAGACAACCCAAAATGCCACAGTAGAAGTTAAAATATGAAACTGGTGGCCGAGCTAGTGCATCGGACCAGTCTGCACTAAGGTGTCGGCCAGCTCATCGTCAAACTTTAGAGTTTGAAACAAGAGCAGCAGAAAGAGAGAGACAGTGTCAGGTAAAATCAAATGCTAATTTACTCTCTTCTAAAATGCAGGCTACCAAGACAGTGTAAAGTTAAAACTTGAGGCATTCGGCTCCAAACAGATCTGGCCACCCTCGCATAGCAACGGTAGATTTCTGCATGGCCGATTCTTAGATCATAAAGAGAAACAATGCAATGTTGACCCAAAATGTTGGTTTTGTTGACGTTTTTACAACATTTAAGGGCAACAGAAATATTTCCATGGGCATGTTTTGAAACAAACATTTCCCACTGAAGCCTTTGCAACCCAAACAATTCCACAGAGAACCTGAAAGCAAAACCCATTCTAAGGAAGTCACTTGCACTGTTTCCTTTTGCATTTCTCTGTGCTTGGGCAACTAAAATCATATAGCACAAACAGTGAAAAGCAAATATGAATGGTAATTTCAGTGGTAATACCGTAATCTATGATTTTTATCTTGACAGTTTCCCTCTAGGATCTACTGCAGAAAACATCATGTGATTTCTTGAACAAAGTGGGTTCCACGTTCTCGGATCGCCATCTTTAAGAAATAAAGCTACGACATTCTTATGCTGAGTTATTTTTACCTGTGGAGGTTCATAGATGGCAGCTACCTCAGCCCTGATACCCAGAGGGATGTCCTTGTGCTCTGTATATCGTCCGTATAAGTACCCAAAATGCTGGTTCCCTGTCTTTCTCCAGAAGTCGAGGAAGCGATCCGCAAGCGTGTGGTTCTCAAACATTATGTTGTCAACGTGCCTGTATTTCTGTTAGATAGAATGCAAGAGTGCTTTAGGCCAGCGCCCTGATTCCAGACCAATGTAATCAATTAGCTTGCCTACTTCCAGTCCAGTCACGTCTCTCCAGACCTGCCTGGGGTGTCCCCCAACAATTAAGGAAAAAAATCAGAATCCTGCTGGAGCAAGGGGAGGGAAGGGGAAGCTAGCTTGCTCCGTCTCCTCCTTCCCATGACTGCTCTATCCCTCCCTGCTCCAAGCTCCTGCTGCAGCACCACACGACTCCCCCCACCAGAGCAGAACGCAGCACAGGCAGGATGAAGGGAAAGCACTCAGAATACCCAGCACCCAAAATCAGTTCTGGCTTCTTGCTAGGACCAAACTCCCTCCATCCTTTCTGACTGCAAAGTGTTGCAGAATTTCAGTGGGTTGCAACAAGAAGTTGCAGGTGGTTTTTCGGATCCCATGTGGACAGAGAGTTGAGAAGCACTGTCCCAGCTCAGGTCAGTGCAAATGTCCTCTGCACTACGGGGAAATTCCTGAACCCAGCACATTTCAGAGTCGCTCTCTGCAGCAGCTAAAGACATTAACCAGCCATTTCCCCAGCACCTGCCAATATGCAAAGGCTCCCAGACTCCAAGATGGCTGCTCTCCTGGACGTTTTCTCCAGCTCAGAAATAAAAAAGGTAAATAACGGCTTCTCTGCATAGAAGAACAAAGAGACTTCAGCACAGCCAATGCCAAGACTCACCTGTCTGTTGAGTGTGATAGCACTTGGCTGGCACTTGGTGCAAATACCTTCTGGCCAGGGAGGATGCCCCTCACAGCCAGATTTAATCTTGCAGCTGATGTTTTCCAGTGCAACGAACTTCCCCCTGAATAAGATCGGAAGAAAGGTGGGTTTTCTTTAGCATATTAGGATACCTTTTGCCTCCTAGAAAGAATCTAGCAAGTCAAGCACCTTGTATATAACAAGGCACAGAACAGACATTGTGCGCTGATACTTTGCACCTCTATAGGATGCTGCAACTTGTCCAAAGTCACACTGTGAATTCAGCAGCAGAGCTAGCAATGGAAGCCAGGAGTCCTGGTCCTTCTGCTCTAACTACTGGACAACTTTCCAGTAAGCTGATGGCACCAGCAAAAGTGTCAGAAATGCACATAAAAGTCATTTGGCTGCAGTTTGAACAGTTTATATTGCACATGGCAAGGAATGCGTTACACTGCATGACCAAAATTAGTTTCCTTTTTTGTGCATAAAATTTATTGCAAGCTGGAGTCCTCTTAAAATGAGAATCCATGCTTGAGTTTCATTTCAGCAAGACAACCTCCCCAGAGAATGAAGGGAAGGTTCCACTTGTTTCCTCGTTAAAGGAAAGGCATGCTAGAATGCGGAGGGGCTCTCAGTTCCAGGGAAAGGGACACCGTCCTTCACAGAATGCTGTTGATCGCCTCAGTTTGTGGCCTTGCTTTGGAGCCACAGGTTTGCATCTGACATCCACCGGCTAGCTGAGTGTGTTCAGCACCTCCTCCGCCTAAGGTACTTACCTGGGCCTCATAACGGTGTTATCTGAACTATCTAAACTAGTAATGAGTTTATCTTTACAACCCCGTGAGGGAGGGAAGTGCTGTCACCCACATTTTGCAGACAGAGAACTGATGCAAAGAGTCTTTCCCGAAGTCACACAGGGAGTCTGTGGCAGAGGGGAACTAGGCCCCAAGGGAATCTGAGCTTCGATTTTCTACAAATCTTAGTACTTAACTGAAAAGCAGAAGTGGATTGTGGCTAAAAGCTCTCCTGATTCACCAAAGCACCGTCCATCCCACCCTGAGGTCGACTCCTGGCTTCTTGATCATACCGTGCCCTTTCTTCCTTCTATCTGATCTTCCTTCCAACTTCAGCAATGCTGCTTGTAAGCAATTACCTTGCCACAGTTTAAAGTGAAGCTACTTCTTAGGATTCATATTCCCAGGTTACCATACAATAGCTATTACCACCAACATCCAGGCAAGGTTTGTGTACTTTGTTGTAGCTATAAGGCTCCCTTAATTGCAGTGAGTTTCTTACTTGTCTGCTCCTCCGGTCAGCTTCCTGATGTAGGCATGGAATGACATGTGCTTCACAGGAGGTTCCAGATGGTTTAAATAATCTTCATCAAAAGGCTGCCAAAAACACCACACAAAGGAGAGCCAGGTCAGACCCCTGTCTGATAATACATTGATCACTGAACAAATGGGTGTTCTAGATTCAACTTCCCACTGGCTCCCGGTGTGGAAACCATCAAGAAACTCTGGGCCTTTTTTCATGGCAGTTATGGTCTCATGTGACAGGTACAGTGGGACTTCACAGTATTTTTAATATTCATTCATACTTGCTCAAAACACAAATTTTCTCCACAAATCACAGCCAGACTCAAAGGCACAAGGCTTTTTAAATAATGACAAACAAAAAGACCAGCTGATCTAAACGTTCTTTCTGAGGTTGTTTGAACTCATGGAGGGGAGGAGACCACACTCATTTGGGGGAACCATTTCTGCATGCACTAGGGAAACAGTTGAGAGTATCTGTTGGTATTACGGTTGTTTTCAATCTAAATAGGGTGTAGTGAAAATCTGAGGAGAAGCATTGAGATCCGTACGAGGGAGGGGAAAGGAGAGCGAAATGAACGCAAAGAGCGGCACAGAGATCCAGAGTGAAAGTGAAGAGAAAAGACAAAAATCTCACACACAAAGGTTTGCCTGGGGGCTTTTTAAAATATTTTCTGCTAAATCCATTACAGCAGAAAAACAAATGTCTTAATCATGATAAATCCTAGGGCAACATTATAGCCAAAGGACCAACCTTGTTTCTTTAGCTATTGTTGGTGTGAACGGGAGGCCTTGGGTAACATATCAGAAGTCTGACTCTCAGAAGTGCTACCATTACATAGGCAAAGCTACAAGAAGTGTTCAAGCAGGTACAGAGAGTTTGGAGAAAGAAGCGTAACTTCAGAAAGTAACATAAATAAGAGCTGGTTAAAGTGTTGAGTTTGACTCCGTACCTCTAGTGGGACGCAATGCACACATTTACCCAAAGGGCCATGTCGACACCTGTGTGGAGAGAAAACAAAAGGTCACATTTCAAATGGGAAAGACACTCCATGCCAGACTTTATAATCTTTGTATAGTGTAGAGATCTGGAATGTTTGGCTAACCATGTGGGCCATGAGCATCCACTGGTACATTATGAGATGGACCATGGGCGAAAGGAGGGAATCAAAAATAATTTCACCTACATTGGGAGCAAGATCTTAGATTTAACCTACGAGTCTGAGGTCACAATCATTCTTACACACCTGTTCCACTGGCAGACATCTCCACTAGTTAAACACCTCTATGCGCAGGCTTCAGATTATAACCCTGGAATTTGTAGAACTCTAATTCAGGGCAGTGTTTCAAGCCAGATACGCAATGCTTTGTGGTGTGGGTAGGTGGTGGGGAGAGGCTGCATTACTTTAAAAAACCGAGGACCAACACACTCATCCTTTATCAGTTGCATAAGGATGCTCTTGGAACACACTGAAATATGCTTTTATCTAACTGATAACATCCTGCTGGGCCAAAGTTAAGACAAGGAAAAAAATCCCCTTTTGAGGTGATCTCCTTAGAAACCACAGGAGCCCTGCCAGGGCATTAAGAACTGGTCAGTACTGGTTCTTAAGAGCAAACCCCAGCAGATGAACATAGCTGTTGGCTCTCACTAGGAGGATATGGATGGGAGCCAGTGCAGCACTGCTTTTAATAAGGTTGTATGAACATTATCTCCCACATTAAAGGACCACTACAGGCTGCTAATGCACTCAGCAGAATGCCAGCCTCCCATCAGGTTTAGATTGATATGCAGCCACAAATAGAGGCACAATCCTGGCCATACATTTTTTATCATCATAAATATTTGTCATTGTGCTTCGACTCCCTGCTAAGAATACCTTTCTTCTCTTGAAAAATGTGGTCACGTTAAACCCAGGTTTTGGTTTGGGGTTTTTTTAAACCAAGAAGTGAAGAGTTTTGCCTTTCTTGTTTGAAGATTAATGTGCCATTTCCCTCATTTATCATCAGCTCGAAAAGGTTAGATAATATTTTCCATTTAAAGGCTACGCCTTTCTGATCTTCCCTTCTGCTGCAGCACTAAAGATGACAACATAACAGGGCTGGGTGGGGCATTCAGGTTAAAAAAAGTCCTGCTTGTCTTTAAATCTTTTCTCAGCACCTCTGAGAAGTTACTTCACAAAGGGGGATCTAGTCCCAAGTCTGAGGGTAAGTGAAAATAGTAATTAGTGTTGGCAATTACCACCCTATATTTTCCCCAATTAATGCTATGTGACCAGCCAGGCCAAAAACAGTTTGTTAAGGTGTGTTTAGATTTAAGGCATTATTAAAATACCTTAATGTTTATTTTTATGGGAACAAATACTACAGTGCTCATCCAGAGCTCCTCTCAGCCAAAACCAGGAGGCAGTATGGTCTAGCAGAAAAAGCACTGGACTGGGAGTCAGGAGACCTGGGATTTACTCCCAGGTGCGACACTGGCTTGCTGAGTGACCTTGAGCAAGTCACGTCCCTCCACGTGCCTCAGTTTCCCCATCTGTAAAATGGGAATAACGGTACCTGCTTTGTAAAGCACTTTGAGATCTACTGATAAGCACTATATATAAGGGCTAGGATTATCTAAACACACTTTATAAACACGATGTCTCAACTTTCCCGTTAGCTAAGCAGGTATCCTCACTTTATAGAAGGGTAAACAGAGGGCACAAGAAATTATTACAGTGACCCCGAAGGGAGCTAGGCATTGTGCCCAGGAGTCCTGACTCCCAGTCCCTAGGCTAGCCGGTAAAAAACACTTCCACACACTCCTTTGACTCCTGTGGTTTTGCTGTTCTAAAAACTGATGGACCTGAGATAACAAAATTTCCCAGCAAGTCCAAGAATGCATTCTGGAGGGGCTGCACAAACACCCCCACCCCGGCACACAGGTATCGTGTAACAAGGGACAGCTGTGGTGGCTTAATCTGAGCATGAGGGGGAACATTAGTGGGCTGGGGGAACAACCAGAGCACCTGACCAAAGGCGCACATGAACTATTTGCAACTGAGATCCTCTGTTATTCCTGGATGCCTAGGTAGCAGCCTTGGCTAAAAGGGATTTTTTCCATTTGTGGATTTCATGTGGGATCCAGACTATGCCACAGTTTATCCATGCCTGTCACCTCAACCCTGGATTAATGTAACACACACTATAGGAAATACATACAAACCATATGGAAACAGAAGCTACTGCAGAATGCAGACCGCTGCTCATTAGGCAGGTGTCACACTGGGAACATATTCCAGAATTGTTCTGCACTCTGCACTAACTACCAGTACATTTCTAAACAGAATTCAAGGTGCTGATTTTAATCTGTATAGCTGTAAGGGGGTTGGGAACAGAGATCATCATCAGAGGCACTTCAGCTGGAGCGACCTTGGTTTAAACAGGAGGTGGCTGTCAGCAGGTCCTTCTTGGCAAAGGCCCTACAGTTTGGAATCTGTTTGCAGGCTTGGCTTGCCCGAGCCCAGATTTAACTTTCTAGGATAACAGCAAAGTCTATTTTTCCTTGTGGGTATTTAAAAAGGGGTGGGGGAGCCAACGAGCGGTTAGACGGAAGGCCGGTCATTTAACACACTTACTGGTTATCAGTTTCGTACTGAACATTATTTTAAATTTTGTTAAGCACCAGGCATGTGCTACAGAACTCTACAATCTAGTTAGAAAGCACAGTAGTATTTACAGTTGCTGGTCTCGATTCCTGTAAATCTTCCCATCCTGTTTGATTAGGTACTGGTCGATCTCATCTTCCACCACGTGAGGGACCCCCAAGGGGCGCAACAGCCCTTGGGAGAGAGAGGTGTCCATGTTCTCAGAGGAAGAGCCAGCAGGGCTCGAGGGGAAGAGGAACAACATATCACCATGCCTATGTGGGGAGAAAGAGAAAGAAGCGCTGCTTTGGAACGTGCCCAACTTCCTACATACACAGTGGGGCAACCAGCCGTCAGGAAAGCGTCCGCTCTGTAGGGTAGGGTGCAGTTCAACATACATTACCTTCACCTCCCTTTCTTTCAGCAATAACTTGTTTGACCGTGATTTTCACTGTATCCACCCTGAGGAACCTACGGCTTCTGTCTGAGTTACCTGCTGAAATTTCTAAGCTTCCTTACTGGCATATAACTGCCTTCATTAATGCACATCTACCACAGCTTCCCAGGTACCAGAACCTGAAATCTGGAGACACGAGTAGTATAAAGGAACTAGCACAACACTAACAACTACCTGCCAAAGAAATTTCATTAGCTAGCTAGTGCACCTGCTGTTTTGCCCATTTGCATGACCAAGTTGCAAGATGCCCTCAAACACAGGTGCTGAACTCTGCCTCTCAGCACCAGCAAAATAGAGAGGCACCTTTCACCCAGACCAGAGCCCAAGAGACAGAAAGAGACCAGGGTGGAAGGGGTTCAAAGGAGAGAAACAGCAGCTTCAGCAGGGCAAAGGGCTAACGAGGTTGCCCACACTTGGAGTGGGGTGTCTTCCAAAGGCGTTCTGTGCACTATTAAGGAACACAAATGAGTTAGCTTTGTTTGGAGCCCTTCCTTTTGCACCGACACCCACACTAGAAAAGGTGACGGGGGGGCTGAAAGACCATTACCACTAGTCTCTGACAAGGGACTCCAGCAGCAATGCAGCGTGGGTGGAGGAGTGCAGAAAACAGGGAGGAGGAAAAAATGATGCAATTCCCTCTTGGCCAGAGGAGCAAAGGAGGAGTCTGGTCCAGGCTTACTACAGTGGTGGGCAGCACTATAAAACCCTAAGCTAGGTGGCTACCATGGGCTACCACAGCCAGTAACTTCTGGTAGCCCACATTTCCACAGTACTGCAACCAATCCAATTTGCCTTGTCACTAGTGACAGGCCTGACACGGATGCGACAAAGTGGGGATTTTCCCTGGTTATGTTGTATGTGAGTCTTACTGTTTGGCATGAATGCTGTGGCCTCGGTTTCTCTGTGGATTGCACCAATGTCTAGGTGGTGGGACTAAGGGAGTGCGACTTTTGCGGAGGCTGCTCCAGCCGCCTTCACCGATGCTACAGCTGCCTCTTTGTAACCTGAGACCCAGGAGGGGGATGCAACCCAGGTGGCCCAGAAACTGAAACAAAGGCCAGAGGAGGAGCAATGAGCAGGGCAGGGGCCAGGCAGCAGTGTCGGCTGGCTTAGAGGGTCAGGGGGAGGACCAGAGCCCTGGCTCTGGGCTCCCTCCCCTCCCAAGATGGACTTGGCTGAAAGTCACTGATTTCTGTAATAGCAAGCTCTGTTCTACGCTGTGTTCGCGTCAACTAATGAACCTTCTGTTTTACTGGCTGGCTGAGAGTCACATCTGACTGCGGAGTTGGGGTGCAGGGCCCTCTGGCTTCCCCAGGAGCCCTGCCCGGGCAGACTCGCTGCGGGAAGTACGGTGTGTAAGGGGATGCTGAATGCTCCAAGGTCAGACCCAGGAAGGTTGAAACTGTGTAGGCTTCTTGCCCTGGAGACAGTCTGCTCAGAGAGAGGAGGCTCCCCCCAGAGTCCTGACTGGCTTCATGTGGAGTAGTTTCAGAGCATTGACCCAGCGACTCCATGACAACGGACAATTGCAGGGAATACTGAAGCTCATAGTTTTATTCATTAGTTACCACATAGGCACAGAAGGGAGATGTTAGACAGGTTTGCCAAAAGGGGTAAGGCACATTCTCCTGTACAACGTTCTCTCTGCATCCCTGGTGGTCTCTGTCAAGAACTTACTTGATTTTCAGTAGGTGAAGGGATTTGTTCTGGGAGGCTGTGATCTCACCAGTCCTGTTTCTATTGACGTACACAGAAAAGCCATTATTCCTGAAGCCAAACTCTTTTGCAACCTAGGAAATAAGAGATGAATGAGACAATACAGAACACTTCACATCTGTGTCCTCACTGTGCGGGAGAAAATAGGAAAGGCCTAGCAGAATTCTCTGCTACAGATATTTTAACTGAACCCATCCTCTTGTCAGGTAGAGAAGATTGTCAGGGAGCTAAAAAACACAAACCCTAACAAGGAATTTACAAGAAAACAAGAGCTGACAGAAACATGGACCTCTACTGGTCATAAAGACGACAATGAAAGCAAATAAAATACATATATACCATTTATCAGAGGGGTAGCCTCACATG
The DNA here is from genome assembly GCF_016161935.1 of Mauremys reevesii. NCBI lineage: Eukaryota > Metazoa > Chordata > Testudines > Geoemydidae > Mauremys > Mauremys reevesii. The sequence continues at coordinate 42,086,550 of NC_052637.1, read as the reverse complement.
GAGATGCATCTGAAGAAGTGGGTTTTTTTACCCATGAAAGCTTATGCACAAATAAATCTGTTCGTTTTATAGCAAACACTCAATGTTACATATAAAAACAACGAGGAGTCCAGTGGCACCTTAAAGACTAAGGGACCTTCACTTGGGGTGAGGAAGCGCCAGTCACTATTATCCAAATCTCCACTCTCCCATGCCAGCTTCTGCGGAATACTGCACCAAGTCACCTTCGCCCCAGCCGACCCCAAACCCCTTTCCTTCCTCACATTCATCTCTGCTCTCATTTCTCAGTCACAATTTTCCACACAATCTTCACTCTCTCCTGCTCCTTTTTTCATTTCTTTACACTGTTGGCCATGTGCCTTTCTTTATGCTGGACTTTACGCTTGCAAAAGCCTCTTCCTTCAGACTACCAGACAGCTTCCCTTTCATCCTTTAAGTGCCTCAATTAAAACCTACTTTCTCTTAAGCTTGCAATGCTGACTTCAGTTAAATAGCATCTCTGCCCATTTATACATCTGATCTTTTAAGAGCTAGTCAATTTAAAAGCTGAGTTAGAAGTAGCTTCAGGTGCTGTACCTGCTCCCCTGAGTCCCTATGCAATTTCTGTAGCTTCATTTTTTTTATATATAAAAAGTATTTCTCCCCCATTGCTTGTGTCAAACCCACAGACAGAGGAAATGGACTACACACAAACAACAAAGAGTCCGCTGGCACCTTAAAGACAAACAGATATATTTAGGCATAAGCTTTCGTGGGTAAAAACCCCACTTCTTCAGATGGACTACACACGGGACACAGTCAAGTGCTGGCAAGCACACACAGTAAAATGGAAAACAAGAGAATACAGTTTGTTTTCTCTAACCTCTCAGTTATAGTGAACTGAGGTGTGAATTTTGGCAAAAGAGGGTCAGTTATTCAGAGGAATGTGATTTCTAAATGGTCTCTTTAACTTGTCTGAGGCGAACAATCAACTCCTCAGGTCAGAGACCTCATATATTACGGAGGAAGCAAATTCTACAGCTAGGAAACAAAATTACAGGTTTTCCCAGGTTTAAAGTTCTAACCTGAAGATAGACGGCCTACTCAGTCGGCCCTTGCTGCATGAAGCAGAGGAATTCCCATACTATCATGTTCAGTAACCTGGCCTGGGATATATGGTGTTATGTGCTCTGAAAGATGGAGTGCCAGGACAATTAAGTGCCTTATGGCATAACATTTTGAAATTAATACGGCATTTGTGCAGGATCAACTAAGAGGAGCTCACAGGACAGGAAGGAGTAAAGTCCTGGTTTATAAACCATAGCCTCAATAATTAGCAAATGCTACAAAGAAAGTTATGACAAATACAGTGAAAAGGAGATTTGTGTTTTGAGCGAGATATGTTTGAAAGTTCTTGCAATAAGCAGGTACTCCTTTAACAGAATTCTGCCTGTCCCTCATCTTCAGTCTATACAAGCTTTTCTTAGTGTCAAGTAAAAGATTACATTTAATCAAACAGAAAAAGCTATAATCTGATGTTTAAATTACAACTGTCTAGTTAGATGTAACACTCACATATATTGGCATTTGAGTAGTAAAACCTAAACCCGTTAAGATTCAAGAAGCCTAGTCAATGATGTATTACAGCCTGTAATGTCTCTCTCAGAATAAATCCTGTATCAGAAAGAAAAACAAGAGTATTTCCCCACAGCACAAATCTCAGAATGCTTAGTTCATCCTCCCTAGCAAGGTAAAGTGAAATCCAGGCAGTTTGGAGGGAAGGATTAAGAACACAATAAAACAAGATATTCCTCTTGCTAACAGAAAAGCACTGCGTTTAAAATTCCATGCTACTCCCAAGGTCCCAGGAGATGGAGAGGAGAAAAAAGATTGTAGGAGAAATGCAAAATATCTGAGATTCTTGCTCCCTCTAAACAATGAATTTGAGACACTAACCATCAGATGGCCAACTGACATCCGATATAAAATTAACAATATGTGCTCCTCACATTTCCAATTATGGAATTAGTTCCCCCAGCAATCTGGTCCTTAACGACCACATGCGGATCTCAAAGTTGCTTAATATCTTTCCTTAACCTCCAAAACTATTTGGAAGAGCCCCTGTGACATTCAAAGAACACTGCAACAGAAAACACAAAACAGTACTCAAGGAGCAAAGTAAACAGCTAACAGATCATTTCCACTCAAATTATGTTTAGGAAGGTCAATCACTTGTGGCAGATATTGAATATTCTCTCTATATTTCCCATTTAATGCTCCCCCACAATCCCATTATTTATAGTATTTAACATAATGTTGTGTGTATACATTGTAGTTCTTTCCTCTCAGCCTCCTACTCAGGTCTCTGATTCATTCAGTGACATTGAATCAGGGCTGATGTTGGTGACATGACTGAAAGTATCAAGGTGGAAAAGGAATCAGATTAACTCCCTCTGCACACACTGTTAGCAACAAGAAGAATGGAATGAGAAAGCATTTCAGTTTAATGCAGTTTTGATAAAATGTTATCGTATTTCCCTGTATTAATTCCTGTACAGATGTACAGACCAACCAATATACAGTCCAACCCATTTTAAAAACAAATCATGTCTCATCACCCAAAGTAACAGTTTCCAAACAGTGGAGCATAACTGATTTTTCAAGCAACCATATCTTAAACACCTTCTCAGTCACTGCCTTATCAGAATGTGAAAACAACAAAGAAAATGACACCAGAGAAAGCTGTGGCAGAGAGGTTGAATTTGTTTGAATAAATTAGGAGGAAGGTGTCAAAACTGAGTTTATAACAGAAAGCCAGTTTCACTTTAATTGTGGAGAGATTGTGTGGATCAGCATGCATTAGTCAGAACAACCACCAGCAGGCTATCCTGTTTAGGTTGAGCATATATCATTCATTCAAGAAAGTCTCTGTGTATACACCCAGTAAGCTAAGTAGTTCCCAAAAGCACAGCCATCTAGAGTGGCTAAATTCTGGGCAGCCAGTGCACTCTCCTAGCCCAGAAGAGAGCAGGGAAGCTGGCAGATAAGTGATGAAATGCTGAAAACCAGGATACCTTTTTTAGAAACGTTGCAACTGTTTCTCGTTTTGCTGCCGTGATGCGCTTCACCCCCTCCGGTGACTGGACCCGGATTATCTGAGGAGAATTAAAAGGTATACCAGGTCACACAACAAAGCAATACCACGGCCTGTCCTGGTTTTGCTTCTGAGCAATAGAAGTTCCCCACTTTTGAAGACATGAAACAAAGCGAGTATCATCACAACCTCTCACCCTGACCACACCCTTTTCCCATGACTGAAGTCATTCTTAGTAATTGCTAGATACATTACTCTGAGATGTGAGGTATTCTTACAAACAGATTTAAAAGGTCAATAATGGCATTGAGCTTATTTTTCTGATGAAACTTCTGGATTTAGACATGAAGCAAAACATGCAGCATTATTAGAGGATAACTCAAAGCTTTTATGAGCGCAGTTTAGTCAATCCCCCAATTTCCTTTACAGAGGAACTGGGCTAACTTGCAGTATTAAGGGTCATCTTCAGTTTTATTTCATTACAACAACATTACTGACAGTTGGCATCTATCTCCAATAAACAGAATAAGAGAATTAAGTCATTGAGGCACAAGGCATTACTGGGGGACGTTAACAGAATTTCCACTGCAAACCTCCATTTGAGATGGGAGAGATGAGTAAAGCCACCTGCTTTTGGGAAAAGGGGCCACAGGGAATTGTTCCCATAAAGGCAGGCTTGGCTGTGGATCAGTGGCACAACCATCCGTATGTCTTACACTTCTCAGGAGTGTGAAAGTGACTAAGCTCAGCCAGCACCTCAGAGCTGCTGCAAGCCCAGAGTATAAAGCAGCAGGGGCATATGCAGTGAAGAGCCAGGCTGCAGAGAGTGCTCTTACAAATACCAATCTGCCAATGTGAAGGACAGCAGGGCAGAGCTTGACATGTGACAGCAAGAGGCTGCCAGAGTGCTCCAGAATGCCCTTCTTCAAAGTTATTTTCTCACGTATCACCGCTCCGATGTTGTGTGTGTGAATGCATGGAACATGCTGGAAACAGGAAACATTTGTAACAGACTACTCTTCCGCTTGAGTGCAAGTTGCTGCACTCTCTCTTCCCCCAGAAAAGTGTGCACAACACAGGTGAGGTACAGATTCATTAATACTATATTTCAGGGTGCACCTTAATGACTATGGGATAACCCCACCTTGCTTTGATTTTTCAAACACACATTGCGTTTCCTGCTTGGAAAGCCTACTTACATTTAATCAGCCTAAGAATGCCAAAACAAGACTCTAAAGATATTTTTAAATGTTCAAGCTTCTCCCACTTGTGGGCTTACTAAGAATATTTGATGGGTTAATGGGACCCAGGCTGTTGAACACCCTGAAGCTTTCTCTCTGCCAGTGGCTAAGAGGATGATGTCTCCACACAATTCCCAGGTGGCACTGGAGCTAGCCAGAGATCAGAACAGACAATTGAATATTTAACCACCTGGCACTAGCATGGCAGCATAGAGCTATACCACTGGGTCCTAACTCGAACCTTTTCTACAGCAACATATGACCAATCAGCTGTGTACCTTATTTTGGTGCGTTCAATTCAGGACAGTGTTTCAGACAAGATCTCCAGCATCAATGCCACAGTAACTAACATGAAGTGTGTGGGTGAGAAAAGGAATACTTTGCCATAACCCAGTTAAAAACGCATGTTCTCTACTGCTCAGGTGATCCAAGAAAATGCTAAAAGGAAGGTAATATCAGTAACCTCCAGATGTTGAGAGGAAGGCAGATGCCAGTTGCTGCATCACCATAGATGCCCCCAAGAACACACACACGAGGTCTAATACGATCTATTTCCTGGATGATGTCACTGTTGGCCAAAGGTTTGCCTACAAGAGTAGCATAGATGCTTGTGATTTTGGAAGTCAATGGAGACACTTGGTTTTCAGCAGCAGGGCTTGCCTGGCAGCATTAGAAAGAAAAATCTAAACACAAACCCTGTTTTGTTGCAAGGTTCCAGAATTTTTCAAACACTTTCAATAACTTTTTGTTTTGTCAGTTTCTACACCCAGTTCTCCCTCCACTGGCAAGAGGGTGACTAACGGGGAAGAACACACCAGAGACCAATGACCAACTGGGCATCAGCATGCAACAAATGAAATCAATTGATTTAGCAGCCTAACAACTGGCAAATGACAGGCCTATTGAGATAGACCTTTACAAAGAGTAAAGGAATTGTGTTTATATGCAGTTCCAGTTAAACTAGTATCTAGCATGGCTGATCAACTCATATGGATGAAGCCAAACCGCATTCAGAGAACAGCATTCTAGCCTACATTTTGGCTAAAGCAGGGATCAGCAACCTTTGGCACATGGCCCATCAGAGTAATCTGCTGGCAGGCTGGGACGGTTTGTTTACCTGTAGTGTCCCCATTGCAGCTCTCACTGGCCGCGGTTCACCACTCCAGGCCAATGGGGGCTGTGGGAAGCGCCACTTCCTGCAGCCCCCATTGGTCTGGAACAGCGAACTGTGGCCAGTGGGAGCTGTGATCTGCCAAACCTGCGGATGCTGCAGGTAAACAAACTGCTTCGGCCTGCCAGCGAATTTCCCTGATGGGCTGCATGCCAAAGGTTGCCAATCCCTGGGCTAAAGCCAGAAGGTGGCTTTCGAACAGAGTTATAAAATGGTTCTGCATCCATCCAAAGGGGCCTTTGACTTGGAGGACTTTGGGGAATTTTCCCACTGCCACTCCTGGACACCAGTAATTTTCATTTCAATGTCATCTAGCCCTACTCTAGACAACATGGTGGTAAACATACTGGCAGTTGCTCCGCACACTGCTAGAACCGGTGCGGCAGTACTGGTGAGAGAGTTTTAAGGAAAAGTTCAGAGTACACAAAGGTTTAGGCACTATCCACACTGAGATCACAACTGTGCTATGAACAACCTTTGCACATAGTTGTCAATAGCAGTTTCCCTCCATAGTGCAGATACAGACTATGACAGAACATGTCTGTTGTATGTGCCGGATGGAGATTTAGTGGGGGAAAGAGGAAGGTTACATTTAGTCTGATTTTTAATAAGCCTATCAAGCGCTCCAGGCCCACATGCAGACCATTTCATAGGGAAGATGTATTTTAATGTTTCCAGTGGATACTGTCCTCCTTCCCCCAGCCCAATGGAACCAATACTTTAATATACACACTGCCATCCACTAACATCTCAAGCTCAACTCCCACCCCAAAACTTAAAAGCCTGGGCGGGGGGGAAGTCTTCAAATGGGCCCTAAAGGTTAAAAAAAAGTTAGGCTCTGCTAGAGCCGGGTTTGAGGAAAATGGGAAGACGGTGAGAACTCCAAGATCTCTATGGAGACCCTCTCTGGTGGGAAAACCATCGACTTGTTGCTCGGGGTGGGAGGGTTTCTGAGTCTTTTGGGAAGGCCGAAGGGTCTCACTCGACTGCCTCTGCTGGGGGGAGCAGCCGGACGGATTCCCGAGGAGATGCCCTTTCCCGGGGAGGGGGGCAGCTGGGGGCCCCTCCCGGGGCGTTCGGGGCGTTCCGCGGTTCCCGTTCGGGGGGTGGGGTACGGTGCGGGCCCGGTTTGGTTCGGGTTCGGGCCCAGGGAAGGGAGCGGGGCTCGGGGGCCCTGCCCGGCGGGGACGGGCTCTGCCGGGGCCCCGCCCCGCTGCCCCAGGGGTCCCGGGGCCGGGCCGATCTGCCGCCTCATCCCCCGGCCCCGACTCACGATCGTCTCCGCCATGGCGCTGCCGGCCCCGCCCGGCCTCCCCCGCCTGCTCCCGGGACCGGTTCCCGAGCGGCCGCCGAGTCCCCCGGCTCCGGCCTCCAGCTCCCCCGCTCCGCGTGCGCGGCGTCACCGGCCCCGCGGCCGCCAACCCCGACAACAAGGTTCCGGGCAGGAACCGTTCCCCCCGCTCCCCGCCGGGTACCTGCGGGGCGCCGCAACCCGCCCACAGATCCTCCCACATCGCCCTCTAGTCCCGCCCCATAGCCCCTCCCCCGGTGGCGCCCCATAACCCCTCCGGGTACCCCACAGAACCCCTCCCTGGGGTACCCCACAGAACCCCTCTCCCGGTCCCACCCCATAACCCCTCCGGGTACCCCACAGAATCCTCCCGGTCCCACCCCATAACCCCTCCAGGGTACCCACAGAACCCCTCTCCCGGTCCCTCCCCATAACCCCTCCGGGTACCCCACAGAACCCCTCACCCGGTCCCACCCCAAAAACCCACCGGGTACCCCACAGAACCCCTCCGCCGGTCCCCCCCCATACCCCCTCCGGGTACCCACAGAATCCTCCCGGTTCCACCCCATAACCCCTCCCCAGGGTACCCCACAGAACCCCTCCTCCGGTCCCACCCCATAACCCCTCCCAGGGTACCCCACAGAACCTCTCCCGGTCCCGCCCCATAACCCCTCTGGGTACCCCACAGAACCCCGCTCCCGGTCCCTCCCATAACCCCTCCGGGTACCCCACAGAACCCCTCTCCCGGTCCCACCCCATAAACCCTCCGGGTACCCCACAGAACCCCCCCCGGTCCCACCCCATAACCCCTCCGGGTACCCCACAGAACCCCTCCCTGGGGTACCCCACAGAACCCCTCTCCCGGTCCTCCCCATAACCCCTCCAGGAACCCCACAGAACCCTCTCCCAGTCCCACCCCATAAACCCTCCCGGGTACCCCTCTGAACCCCTGGTCTCACCCCATAACCCCTCAGGGTACCCTCTGAACCCCTCCCTGGGGTACCCCACAGAACCCCTCCTCCGGTCCCACCCCATAACCCCTCTGGGTACCTCACAGAACCCCTCTCCCGGTCCCTCCCCATAACCCCTCCAGGTACCCCACAGAACCCCCCGGTCCCACCCCATAACCCCTCCCCAGGGTACCCCTCTGAACCCCCCGGTCTCACCCCATAACCCCTCAGGGTACCCCTCTGAACCCCCCCCCCCAAATTTGGCCCCATAACCTCTCCCCGGGTGCCCCACAGAACTCTTCCCCCTGGTTCCGCCTCATACCCCCCCCAGTCCTGTCCCATAACCCCTCCCCCAGGACCCCACAGAATCCCTCCCCCTGGTCCCGCCTCATAACCACTCCCTGGGTACCCCACAGACTCCCTCTGTGTCCATCCTGCAGGATAAAATCATTTGTGCCACAAAATCAGCCAGTAATGAGACCAAGTCATGATGTTATGTCACTACTGCATCACAGTGCTCGACATAACCTCTGGCTTCTTTCATCCCCCTGCAAGCGCATGGGAACTGGGACTGTGCCATAACTATGAGGATGGGTGGGGAGCTTGTTGAGAATTATCCCTGCTTCTGACTCCTAGTGGTGCTGATGGGGCAGCCCAGCTGTGTACTGGCCAGCAAAGATGCCACTACTGAGTCTGGGTCCTGGACCGGAGGGGCCCCAGTCCGGCTCCCTGTGAACTGTCATTCTCTGCTCTGGATGGGGAGGAGGTGAAAAGCAGGGAGGATGTCAGTCATCACCTCCCTCTCCAAGGACCTCCAGTAGCGATCTGCTGAAGTGACTGAAGTGTTCATTCAGCACCCGTCAATTCTCCTGTTAGCGGGTGCACAAAGGGGCCTGCTGGAGGAGTGCAGGAATTGCGTATTAGAAGGGGCAATCCAGGATTGTTCTACAGGACTGGGCCAGGTTAGATACAGGGTAACATTTTCAAAGGTGTCCACGTGACTGGGGAACCTAACTCTCATTCTCAAAAGGAACTTAAGCCATGTCTACACAACAGCCGCTACAGCTACGATGCTGCTGCATGCCGCTGTAGTGCCATAGTGTAGACGTTCCTACATCAGTGGAAGGGGGTTTTCGGTCTATGTAGGTAATGTCCCACTTCAAGAGGTGGGTGGGTCAGTGGAAGAATTCTTCCTTCAACCTAGCCGCATCTACGCCGGGGCTAGGTCGACCTAACTATGACACTCGAGTGAAATTTCCTTTTATAGCCCTGAGCGATGTAGATAGGTTGAACTAATTTTTAACAGACCAGGCCTAAGTGTCCTCAACTCGCAATGAGCTCTAAGCGCTCAGGTGTCTACGGCACTTGAAAACGGGACAAAAGCCAGGTCTAGCCTACTCCTGCCACCGATATAGTGATGTGGGTCGGGGCGGGGAAGAGATGTGATCCCTGAGTGACGGAGCTGGGTTGGCAAAAGCCCCTCACGTAGGGGCTGGAATACGCTAGACCAAGTACAAAAATGCAGCTTTGTGGATATAAACAGCATGCACATGCGGAACATTTTGCTGCTATACTATACAGGTAAAGCTACCCTGGCAAATCATTCCTAAGGTAGAACTGGCTTTAAATTCCTAAGTCACTTAGGCACCTTTGAAAATTTGACCCCAAGGCTGGGATTTTTAAAAGTGTCTAAGGGAATGAGGTGCCTAAATCTCATTAACTTTCAATGAGAGTTGGGTGCCCAATGGCTCTTTGTGCCTTTGAAAATCTCCTTATAAGTCACTTTTGGAAATTGGATGGAGGCTCCTAAGTCACACAGGCTCATGTCCTTCAAGGTATTTAGGGAGTTAACGCCCACTGATTTCCTTAGGTGTGTTTGAAAATGGCACCGATGACCGCTAAAGAAATGCAAAGAAAGCACCTGCTTTCACAGGGCCAAATGGCTGAGAGTGATGTCAGTGGGAGCAGGGGTCAACTCTCAGCCTGCTTCTATTCCCTGGGGATAGTTAATCTGACATCACTGCATACCTGCAACTGCTGCAGGTAAACCCCAGGCCGGAGTGATAAAGCTCCAATTGCCTCCAGGGGAAGGACACAGCTAGAGAAAGGATGTTACAAAAAAATAAAATAAACTACAACCAGCCAAATGACAGTAAGGAAGGATGTGGGGGATCTCTCAAGAACCCTGTTCTTAGTAATTATCTGCCACTTACAGCCCTAACATGGTCACTTCATTTCTTTTTGCAGTCATTTAATCAAATAACCTTGAAGTATGCACAGCTATGTGGCAAGACGGCTTCTTAGAAGCTCAAGAACTGGTATACTCAGGGCATGCAAGTCAGCATGGGCCTCTTTAATTGCAGGGGCTACTTAAGCCATGAAATGTGACTTCTCACATGATAGGAGCCTGACCGAAGTGTCTGCCCAGCCCCAGAGCTCAGACTACGCTGCTCACAGCGCCTCGCCTGTGGATCCTTCTGCCTGCTAAAGCAGGGGACGCCCGCAGCAGCATGGCATCTGGACATGGCCCGGCAAGCACAGGAGAGAGGCTCTTCATGATTGTCACCCCCTTTGCTACACGGTTTTCCTTCAAGAAGGTGAAGGTGGAAGAAGATGAGAGGAGCCCGTTGTTACCACAGGTAAATGCTGGGTTTGTGTTACACGCTGGCTTTGTGCTTCTCTCTGGAGTATGTGGGGGTCAGGCTCTGTGACTCAGCTTAATTGCAAACCCGGAACTGATTTCAGGGATCTTAGGAGCTCCTGAAAATAAAAGACTCCAGTGTTCTTCGGGGAGCGGGGGGGAGATGAAATCCCTTGGCCCTAAGCTCTGTTCTTCGTCAGGGAGGGGCACACCTGGAGCATCTCCACTGAAGTCAAGAGCCACTCCTGGCTTGTGCTGATGAGCCTGGCTTAAATCGCTAAGGTTACAACATATTCCCGAAGTCATTCGCTCCCTTCACCCCGCAGTTCTGCTCTCCATCTGCTGTGTGCTTCCCTTCCTGTGCCTGCCACTAACGCTAATCACGTCTGGCATCAGGTTGAGCAAACTAAGGTGGACCTGGAGGCCTGGTTTGCCATGGGGTATCATGAGGCTGGGTTCAGATTTCTGTCTCCAGCACCTGGGCTGGAATCGGCTGCTAACCCCTCTTCTGATGGCAGCACAGGGTTCCTCCTCCCAGCATCTGTCTGTCACTCACACCCTTCCGCTGGGCTCCCCAGTGAGTTGTCATGACACAGAGCCCCCTTGGTGGTTCACTACTCTGTCAGCAAGTCCTAGCAGGCCTGACAAACTCGCCACACCCAACACTCTGCTGTCATGGTGCTTACCTAAACAGCGATGTAAGGGATCAAAGGCTGGCCGATGGCACTAGCATCGTAGTGAACTGTCTGTGCTGACACTGTACAGGGAATCGTGTGTCTGTACGGAAAGAATGTTTTCATGTCTGGAACAAGGCAGAATGGACAAACAGCTGTTCTGCCAGGCAAAGAAAGTGACATTTGCATATTAAGTCAGGTTGGGAGGGGATGTGAAACTGACATGGCAGAGCCGACTGGAGTGTGAACGCCAGGGGCCATCCTGACTGTGGGAACAAAGACAATAAACGTTGGGCTATATAAGGAGATGCAAAGGAACATTTTGTTCTCCATTTTCTGGGGAAACCCCTTGGAAGGCGTGGGGAAATCAGGACAGCCTGGATCCTGGTATGACTGAAAATTGGCAGCTCGATCAAAGAGGGAATCCTGGGAAGAAGCCCCCCGGACTGACTAGGAAAGGGAGCCACTAATCAGTTTGTTGTCTTTGTAACCATCCTCTTTCCACTGTCCGGGCCCGACCCGGACGTGACTTGGTCAGTCTCAGCTCTTTGTTCATAAACACGTATTTGCTTTAGATCACCGTGCGAAGTTATTACAAAGGCCCTGATCCTTGTAGCCCCCTGGCTGTGTGTACGCTGTCTCTTCAGGGACAGCGGCCTTGGTAGTCACTGTGAGTGCCCACTGCCAGGGCTGGACACTGTGGCGAGAGGCTTCTGCGGCATTTGGGGACTGGGAGAGCTTCCAGGCAGATTGTCGGGGAGGCAAACAGGCTGGGGGGCTGACCCCCAGTTTAGCATCAGCCGGTCTCTCCCTTGCTCAGGCAGGGGGGTAACAAGGTGACCCACCGTCCTTGCGGCCCGAGGGAGCGGCCAGTGAATGTGGGAGCTTGGAAGGGAAGGCCAGAAGGAAATAAAGCAGAGCACTGTTTTGCTGGGGAAGATAGTATCACCAATGTAAGCAATGACTCACTCATGCTTGAGTAAAACCAATAGATCAGAGCAAAGTAAAGCAAAGCCACTGAATGCTGTGCCCCCCACAGGCCTCTGGGGCTGTCTACGGCTTCCTCTTTGGCATTTTGAAATGGGCTTTGTATTAACAAACAGTATAAGGCAGGAATGGCCTCGTGCAGCCTTGATCAATGCAAACCGGGAGAACCACCGCCCTCCTTCTGGTAATAGAGCAATGACTGGAGCCCAGGCATCAGGGAATGGCCTCTTCTCTTAGCCGTACTGCAGCCCAGTCCTGGCCCGGACCCCGCAGAGCCAGGCCCTGCACAAACCCCGGACAAAAAAGTGCCCCCCCCCCGCCCCCGCCCCGCTCTTCGCAGCTCTGGAATCTCTCTTGCCACAGCTGCTCTTTCAGTTCAAGGTCTTTCCCCTGCACGCCCCACCGGTTTCTGCTGCAGCTAAGGAGCCTGGCTTCTCGTTTGCTCATGGCAGCAAGGGCTCCCTGCTACTGCTCCCCCAGTTCTAGGAACAGAGGTGAACCGCTGGTGCAAAGCCAGACGGGCGCACTCACGGCTTTGGCGAGAATGGCCAGCGTTGGACACGTTTCCTTCTGGGGACTTTGAAAACACCAGCCCTCCCCCCAACCATAAAACTTGCAGGACATTTGTCCCTGGTCCCCTCCCCTTTGCTAACTACCCCATACCCGGGCCAGCTGTTGGCCCTATGCAGGATTGCCAACCTCAAATGTTCAAAAATCAGGCTTCAGCTCGCCAAAAATCAGGAGATTGGCTTTAAAGTCAGGAGATGATGTAAAAATAATAGCTGTGGTGTTCTGTTATTGGCCTTCTGCTTTCGGAGCCTTTCGGGTGCACTGGGGTCCCATTGGGAAGTTTTCTGCACAGCCAGGAGGGCTAGAAACTTACTTTTCCTTTAAAGAATGAAGGCTGGAATCATCACATATCCACTTAACTCCAGGAGCTGGGGCTTTAAGGAAACAAAAATTATCATGAGATTCATGGCAAAATCATGAGAGTTAGCAACACTGCAAGTATGTTACAGCTTGCTGTGCCCGGGGACTCCTCACTCTTTCGACACACAACACAGTCGGTATTTGAGAGCTTTGAAGTGAATTGTTAGATTCATTTCACGCAGTATCTTGCACAATGGCTGCAGATTAGCTGAGAAGAGAGGCTGTTCAGGAAGCCCGGTGCAGACTGAATGGGGTGCCAGTTTTGCATGAGAAGGAATTAAATAGCTGAAGATCTAACTAGTGCTAGACACAGTTTGCATCTCTTCTGTTCCCTGTTCTATAGCAAAGGGCTTACCAGGCTAACGAAGGCTGTTTGAAACGTTCGCTTCCTTAAACAATAGTTGTGCTGGGGGAATCGATCCTTCACCCAATGCATTAAAATCCTACATAATCAGGGAGACTGCAAAAAAACAAAGTTTTGAGGGGGGTGGGGGAAGCGACAAAGTTTAGGTGCAACAGAGAAAAACTTTCACCAAGTCTGAATCTTGTCCAAGAGCCCCAGTAGGGCAGGAGTTCCCAGAAGAGAGGACATGCTTGTGCTTTTCTGCTCCTCACTGAGCCAGGAAATGATCTGTTCTTTCTCTCTCCCCCCAATCAGACACGCAGACTGGGCAAGCTGCTTTCTTCACCCAACCTCCCTGGCCCCCTGTTCTCTGCCACTGGAGACCCAGATGCTGGATTGCCAGAGAAGCACCCAGGAAAATGGGATCTTCTACTGCCTCCCAGCCACAGCCTGGATTTCTGCAGCTATTGCATTAAGTACCTGACCTTCCTCTGGAACCTCTTGTTCTCTGTGCTGGGTTTGCTGATCTTGGCCTTTGGGATCTGGGGGCTCCTGGCCAAGGAGTCCCTGGTAAGGGAGCGTATAGCCCACCTGGGCTCTGACCCCATGCTCTTCTTTGTCCTGGTGGGTCTGGCCGTCAGCACCGTCTCTCTGGCAGGCTGCGTGGGAGCGCTCTACGAAAACACCTGCCTGCTGAAGTTCTTTACTGGGGGGGTCATCACTTTTGTCATCTTGGAGATTCTAGGTGGGCTCGTCCTGTATTCTCTGAGACACCAGCTCCAGGGCTCCCTGCAGAACACCATGCTGGGGGCTGTCCTAAGGTACCAGGATGACCCAGATCTGAGATTCATCATGGACGAAATTCAGATGGGCTTGCAATGCTGCGGTGCGGAGTCCTACCAGGACTGGCAAATGAACATGTGAGTACAAAGGTTTGGGCTACAGCCACGTTGTCTGGCTCACTTGGGAGGTTGTGGAAAATCTCGAATCCATTTATCCAGGCTAGCAAAGCACCACGGCGTTCCTAGTCCAAACGCTCCCTGCATGCAGGAGAGCCAGCATCAGCTGACTCAGCTCCTGGCTACACGCTCAGGCTGCAGCTTCCTAGCAGGTCAGGCTGAATACAGGCAAGCGGCGTGTTACAGCCACACACCTTCACCCTCACTCACGCTGCATCTGGTGCAGGGTAATAAACAGTGACGCTGCCTTGCAAAGCTCGTGGAAACTTACCAGCCAAGGCACAATCTGCGCTTAGTCCCCTCCTTTCTGTTCTGGGAGCGGCCTTGCTGAGGGCGAGTCCACAAGGCATTTGCAAAGCACTCCTGGGCCTGGCCTCCACAGGGCGGCTCTCCGTGTGGACGGACGCTAGAGGAAAGCTCTTGTGTTCACACGAGGAGCGAGCTGCTGAGACTGGGCCAGGGGAAGATGCTGGAGCCCCAAACTTCTCCACGTTCTCCTGCAAGGGAGGCGCTTTGCTTTGCTTTTTCTTCTTACAACGACCCAGTGAAACTCCAGGGCAGGGCAGGGCAGGGCGGGGCAGGGAAGCCCCGGTGCAACCTCAAGGCGCTGGGCCGTCCCTCAGGTGCCTTTATCCCCTGGTGGGGTGTGGGAGCGGGGGTGGGCTGAGGAAATGACACCATTAAACCAACCTAAGAGAGGTGCTGGCAGGTAAGGTTCCCACTCAGGTTCCAGCCGCCAGCCCCGCAACTGGAGCACAAGTCTGAAGTGAGCCTAGTGCAGCTTGGCCCGCTTAACAGAGGGGTCTCAGACTAGAACCGCTGCAGCCTGTCGTGGCCGTGGGAGATGGACCCTGAAGCTGCAGCCCAGGCTTCTCTCTGCTCGCGGTGAGCAACGCCGGCTGCTGCGGTGGTGAGCACAAAAGCACTGGGCTCCTCGAGTCACCCCCAAAGAGAGTGACGGATTCTCCTTGGTCATTCGCAGGTATTTTAACTGCAGCTCCCCCGGTGTGCAAGCCTGCGGCGTTCCCGCTTCCTGCTGTCTGAATCCCCTGGAGAACGGCACCATCACAAACTCCCAGTGTGGCTTCGGAGCCCTCGGCATGGAGGAGTTTGAGGCTCAAAGTATCATCTCCCTCGGCGGCTGCGTGCCCCAGCTGAGCCGGTGGCTTCGTGGCCACAGGGGGGTGCTGAGCGCCTACTTTGTGTTTCTGATCCTGGTTGAAGTTGGAGGCTTCTTATTGGCAACCAAGTTACTGGCAGACCTGGCATTTGTCAGAGCACGAGGGCGGCAGCCAGGGCCTTGGTGACTCACCACACGTGGCTGGAGGTCAAGGCGGGATCCTGGGGTGGAGCTTCAAGCTGATGTGATTGAAATGGGGGCTCAGAACTGCTCTCCAGCAGGGCACGATGGACGGGCCAGGCCCGCTGCTGAGCTTGGGTTCGCTGACGCCTTGCCCTGTGGGAAGGGCTGCTTGGTACGAGCTCCGGCGTGAATCTAAGCCGGGCTGCTTGTCTCGGCGTAACCCCCCCGGTGGACACGCGGATTCCACTGTGAAGTGGCGCTATCATTCCAGCTGGCGTCATGTGAAAAGGGGGTGGAACCACGCCGAGAAAAGCCCCTCGTGCACTGGCAAGAGGGCCGCTGGGGGGAGAGGACTTGTCTGGCACAGGCAGGGAACTCCGCTGGCCCCACTGAGCCTGCTGCAGCGGCTCCCTGGGCTGCGGGAGATCAGAGCTGAGCCCTTCGTGCCTGGCTGGAGCAGCAGGGCGTGTGCAGGAGAAACTGCCCACCTGCACCGCCCCTGCCTCTGCCTGCTGCTAGGAGCCCTCTCTCAGTCACGGAGGGGGGAACCCCAGGCCTTCAGCTGAGCGCAAGGGTTCCTGTGCCCCCACATCTCCAGCCCCTGTGTGCTGCTTCCCATCTCCCACTTGCTGTGGGGAGACCTTGCCCTGCCCAGCTGGGGCTGGACAGCTTTGTAGTTACCTGGCAAATAAATCTCCACCTGTTCCGTGGCTGTAGAGGAGGGGAGTGACTGGGAAGGGGCCCCTCCGCAGTGAGATGCCATGCAGGGCAGCCAGGGCGAGGGAGCCCCGAGGAGTGACAATCGCTGAGTCCAACTGCTCCGCTGTTAGAAGCCGCTGCCTTGCGGGACTAGGCCGGCCGCGCCCAGCGGTGGCCATCTCGCTTCCCCTTAAGCCCACTCCTGGCCATGGGAAGTGAAGGGCCAGACTGCCCTACCCTCAGCAGGGGCAGGGAGGGAGGGGTTAGAAGCCCAGTCCAACAGCCCCCTCCGCTGACTGCACTGGGCCTCAGCGAGGCCTCGCAATGAGCTGCAGCCTGCAGAACAGAGCCTTGGCCTGCTTGGCTGTGCACAGCTGCCCCTTGAATGCCCAGTGCTGGCTGCCCCAGCTGCCACGCCCTCCCCTGCCAGCACGGCTGACTCAGAGGCTCCTGGCTGCAGCATTCTCTGCCCTCCCGCCCCCAAGGGGAATCTCCAGGTGACTAATGTTTGCCGGTCCTCGGAGGATGTGACATGCTCAAATAGGGCTTTGTGCTGAGTGGGAAACTGCCCCAGCTGCTCCCTCTGCCTCGCCTCTGGGCACAGCTGTGTCAATTATCCATGGGCAAAGGAGGCCGGGCTCCCAGCTTCCAGAGCCGCTTACACAAACAGCTTCGCTCAGATCAACAGACTTCTGTGCCACCACAAAATGCCTTGAACCTTGACCCCCTCCTTTCACCCAAGCAGCCAGGCTTTATGCTACCTCTGTGGAGCCCACCCCCTGCAAGCAGGGAGTTCTCTGCTCCTCCCCATAGGTGGCTGCATTTCCCCGGGGCTGCCTGTTTTGAGACAATGGGCAGGGGAAGTTTTAAGGAGGAGAGCTGCCTGGCCTTGGGGGGGATGTCCATCTGAAAGCATTTTCACTGAACAACGGGGAGGCTTGGTGGGGGGTGTGATGCCTGGGTTTTGGCAAGTGCTGGTAATTAGCCCATATAATCCACCCTCTGCAGTTCATGGTAATGTAAAGCTTCCCTGGCTCCTGCAGAGAGAACCTGCCCCAGCCCTAGGCAGCTGTGAAGAACAGGCCGCTAACACACAACAGAGGGAGGATCATTCTACACCTCACACTGCGCCATGGCTCCCCCCTCCTCCCGTTTGCTGAGTCTGCAGCCCTAGTGAAAATTCCAGGGCTTTCAAACAATTAGCAGACGTTAAATGCCAAATCCCACCGGCCTGGCTCCAGCGGGCTGGGCAAGCTGAGAGGTGAATGCGACTGGTGGTACACAGCGTGTCTTGGGGAAATCCTGTGTTAAGCAACTCCAGGCTGCATGGGAGCATCAAGGGTGGAATAGAGCTGGCTCAGAAAGCCAGGTCAGACTCAGAGCAGATTTGACTGAGCGTGTTTATTTGAAAGAGCTTGTTGAGGCTGGTCTGGTCACTAGCAGCGAAAGCGGCTGCAGCCGCCTCTGTATAAATAGTGACACTCTGTGGGCGGCCGGGCTGCCATGAGACATGCTCAGGGCCGGCTAGATGATGCCGTACTGCGCCAGCTCATGGAGTTCCAGGTGACTGAAAGCTTCCCAGGGGCAAATCACGGTGATGTCTGAAAGGGGAAAAGCAGAGAGAGGCCGGAGTCAGCGTGAGCCAGGATCTGGCTGCTGTCTGGGCAAAGCCCTCTCCCCAGCACTGCTGCTTGGCACCTTGTCCCTGCTATGGGCGCCCCCCATCCCCATTCAAATGGGGCTCGTTCCATGCCAGCACGTCCTGCCTGTGCAGTGGAGACCGGTGCCACGGGGCTGGGCGCTGTTTACCCAGGGCAGAGCTCTCCCGGGCACTCTGCCTTTGTCACCCAGCTGTTCTGGAAGTTCATTCTCTGGTGCAGGGGGGAAGGGGGTCTGCCAAAGGGGGAGGGACGGGGTGGCACAGAGAATTAAGGCACAAGTTCAAGTCCTGCTTTAGGCCATATGAGAAACTGACCCATGTGCAGTCCCTCCTGGTTCCATTTATCCACAGCAAACCCAGCCAGGGCACAGCTGGTGGCCACTTCTCAGGAGGGGACCAAGGGGGTGGGGAGCTGCAGGTCAGGGCTGAGCTGTGGGTGGGGTGGGAGTCCAGCACAAGCCGTGGTGGAAATGCAGAGGGGGGTTGATATCTGCACAGCTGTGGACCTCTCCCCAGGGCTGAGGTGCATCTGCAGAGCAGAGTGGGGGCAGCCTGGCTCCTGATGTTAATCTCTCCCTTTCATGTGCAACACATTCCCTATTTCCAAACCAGTCAAGCACCAGCTGCTCGGTTACCTGTTCCCAGCCCCTCCATGCCAGGGATGTCATCACCGAACCTGCAAGGAGAGACACCATTACATCACTCTCCCTGCCTGGGCTCAGCCTGGAGCATCCCTGCCCACCCGCAGTGATCTGTGACCCCCAGCTCTGCGTGGAGGGGTGTGAGATGAGGGGCTGGCCAGAGGGAGCCTCTCCAGCAAATACCCCTCGCTGGCTCACTGGCCAGAAACCCAGCCTTGAAAAAGCCCATTGCCTGAGTCCCCAGCACCGTAGGGCAGTGGGTGCATGTGGTTCTTTGCACCCTAAGGGAGAACTGAGCTCTAGGCAGTTCACTCTGGGTGTGGAGCCTTTGCAGAAGACCTGACACCCAGTCTGCTCTGCAGAGGCCTGCAGAATCCCCCTGCTGCGGTGAACTGCCAAGCCCCCGGCTGGCTGCGTCTCCCTGGACGTGGTCAGTGAACGGGCGATGGGGTGAGACTCTGGTTCTCGGTGCAATGGGTGGTCTCCTCTCATTTGGCTGCTGTTCGGGGCACTTCTTTCTCTTTGTTAAAGCCCCCACCAAGGTCTCCCTGCTCTGGTGCCAGCGGCTCCCCTCCTGCTGCATTGTTGGGCTGTCCCGGTCGAGTCCCCTCTAGCCTCACATGGGTTCCCCTAAAGACCACGGTTCAGGGGGAGAGTGGATGGGGGCGGAGCAGTCTCACAGCAGAGCCCCGCCCCCGAGGTATCTGGGGGGTAAATGCTCAGGGGTTGCAGCTGGGGGGCAGAGCCCAGCCCCAGAGGTTAGTCCTGGCCAGAAGGGGCTGGCAGTACACTGAGCCCCTGGGTTAGGCCAGTCACCGCAGGCCCTGCCTGCTCACCGGTGCAGGGAGACCAGAGTCTGCGAGAGCAGCACTCCCACCCTACGTGCTCACCCTTGGGTCCCCTTCTTGGGTGGCTTGCTCTTGAACTGTCTGGTTTGCCTCTGCTTGAATTTGGGGGGCCCTTTCCTGGGGGTGGCTGGCCCTCCAGTCACCCTGGTGGCTGACTTGATCTCCAGCTTGGGGGGCTCCAGGCTCATGGCTGCGGTGGGGTGTCAGCAGCTGGTGCAGTCCACTGGCTCCAGGTCCCGACTTCTCCCTGCAGGTCACACGTTTGGAGGCAGAAAGAAAGAGAGAGAATTGGCCATGTGAGGGGAGCAAGGAGATGGCGGCCCACAGTGCCCGCTGAGATGGGCCACCAATGCAAACGTACTGCTGCCTTCCTGGGTGGCTAGTGGCAGCTGGACGTGGTCTGAACTAGACCCAGCCCCCTTAGCCAAGGGTGTAGCAGCAGGCTCCTCAACCCAGCTGCCGCTAGAGGGGGGACGCAGCAGCACCCCAGCGGGGGTGGGTCACCCAAGGCTGCTCGCCCCTGGGAGCAGGGAATGTGGGTGCCAGATGGGTGGTGCATGGGATCACACCTCCCTCTAGTGGCTGACTCACTCACTCACTACCTGTTAGTGCTTTAGCTGGTGGGGCAGGGGATGTGCTTTCCAGGGCTGAGCAGCCACAGTTCGATCCCCACCCGGGACCCTGGACCGAGGTTTTCAATGCCCGCAAGGGGCTGTAGCTGCCCAGCTCCTGGGAACGAACGGGAACTGGGTGGCCAACCCCCAGGGAGCTCTGGCCCTCCCGCCCAGGCGGCTGGTGCACACAAGAGGCCAAGAACAGAGCTGGCTAGCTAGGGAGTGGGGATGCGACCCCCCCCCATGCCCTTTAAACGAAAGCTTTAGCCACTCACCAGCCCAGGGCGGGCCAGGGCTCCGTTCCATGGCTCAGTGACCCACTTGCCAGCCCCCCCGCCCCTGCTGCAGAAGAAAAGCTCCTGCAACCTTGGAACTGGCTGAGCTCAGCCAGCTCTAAGCTCCTTATTGCAAGGACATTGCCAGCACTAGGGAACGTGGGACAAAGCAGGGGCTTTCGCGTCTGTTTCTTTAAACAGCAAATCCCTGAAGTTACAACTGTTTGCTCCTTCTCCCCCGACCTCCAACATCCCAACGCTCGTTCCAAGCCTGTCGGGAACCTGGGGGCAGCGAGGGCTGAATGAATCTGGGAGGCTCTTTGCTGGGTGCTGTTATTGCTTCTGACAGTGGGGCTGGGAGCAGCTGGTGTGCTGCAGCTGCTTCTGGTTGCTGGTGTCCTGGCAAAGGGAAGATCTGAGCATGCAAGGTCAGCTGGGACCAGCACTGTGCAGAGGTCTCTTCCCGCCGGTTCGTGCTCAGAAAGCCCCGGGGTCACATGCTTAGCCATGTGCATGGCGGATAATGTGCCACAGCGTGTTACCAAGGACGGGAGCAGCACCTGCGTGGGACTGAAATATCCCTGCTGGCTTGTTTTAAACTGTGCGTTTGCAAGGACAAAACAGGTCCTTTCTCCCTGGGACTGGGGCCCTGAAGTCTGTCCTCCAGGGTGCTGATCCAGCACATTGGTCAGTATGGGCTGCTGCAAGCACAGGAGTTATTGGGTCCCAATTGAGCTAAAAGTCACATATATTTAAAAAGACAAAGATACAGGTCTACAGATAATGCGTCGCAAGATTAGCATTAAAATGAGCTCTCAGAGACCGTTCACTGTGGACACTGCTGGTTGCATTTCCCTTCTCCTGGGCAATGAAAATAGCCTAGTCGAGAGCCAGTTTGATCATGTAATGAGAGACTGTCCCACAATTCATACCCACCAAGGGGAGAATTAAGGTTACATGGGCAAGCTTAATTCTGGCATTTTCTAGCTTTTGAGGGAAAGGATGGAGCTGTTGGGAGATAAATATAAAGGGACATGATGAAAGAATACAACATGACTGGCGAGAGAAGGCAGGTAGGTGATTTCAGTGTATCCTGCAGAGCACAAGAGGCCACTCAATCAGTGAAAAGCAGCAGATTTAAAAGCAATATGAGGAAAAAGTTTACACAGGGCCCAGTTACCCTGCAGAACTCGTTGCCACAAGACGCCACTGAGGCCACAAGCTCAGCTGGACCCACAAAAAGACTGAACACTTCTGGGGGTAATGAAAACATCCATGAGTTAAAAACAATCCCCCGCCCCAGTATGGAAGGGCCCTAACACCTCATGTTTCAGGCCATGAGCTGACCTTTGAAAGGAGTAGGTGGAAATGTTACCCTATAATTGCTCGGGGGTGGGGTGGGGTGGGGGGAGCTTCTGAAAAAGCTGGGGCTGGCCACTGGCGTAGATGGATCCCTGCTCTTGTCCAGCCTGCCAGCTTGTGGGTTCCTACGCTCCTCTCGCCAGCCTTAATGCTGTTCTTTTACTAGTAGCCGGGTGGGACCCAGTGCTTGCAGGGTCAGTTCCTGTGCAACACGAGACCGCAATAACTGGGGCGGTGCAGCATCCATGACTTCTGCTCCGGCGTTAGCGTCCAGCCCGATTGTACTGGGAACCCAACCTCGCCTCCCGGTTGCCAGCTCTCATGATTTTATCAGAAGTCTCAGCACTGGTGTCTTTCTTAAAACCCCAGGCCCCTTGCCTCACGCTATTACGCAGGAATTTCAGCATAGTGATTTTCTAGCCCTCGCGGCGGCACACTGAACGCAAACCCTAGAGGCTCAAAGACCAGAGAAATAATGAAAAAACCCTCCCCCCATTTAGTATTTTTTTTAAAATCTCGTTATTTTTAAAGCCAATCTTGTATTTTTTTGGGAGGGGAGGGTGCTGACTCCTGGTTTCTTGAATGCTTGGGGTTGGTAAATTACTCTCACTCCGTTGTTTCTAATGGAGGGGTTTCTGCAGCAGCGTCAGTCTTCTGTGCCCAAGAAACGTCTCTGTTCCAGGACGTGTGATCTGGGGTGAAACAGCAAAGCATCACCAGTTACAATCACTCCCAAGTAAAACCACAGGCGGTTTAGCAAGGCCTATATAATTTGTGAAAGGAGAAATGGGTTTTTAAAGGCCAGATGCTGGTCTCCCAAAGCCTGTGGGCTAGTATGCTATCCCGCAAGCAGCCCTCCTAGGCTACTCAATAGCCTACTAGCCCCTGGGCATTGAGAGGCCAGATTCTAGCTCCTACTGTTTATTTCTCGTGAATAAATGATCAGAGTTAGGATGTGCCTACAATGACGCTTGGGTCTTCAACAGCGAGTGCTGTTACACAGCCCCTTTACCGGTGAGGGATTTCAGTGACCCCCTGACCCAGCCACCTGTGCAGTTACTATCCGTTCACAAACCCTGCCCCTTCAAAAGACCGTCCTCCTGGCTTCTGCAGCTGCGGAGCAGCCCATTCACCCCACTCTGTGACCTGTAAGTAGAGGCCTTCCCTTCCGTTGCCAACGCCTCTCACAGCGGGGAGCTGGTCTGGGCTACTAGGCTGGAAAGGGACCCGGGGCTGCGAGTCAGGAGACTTGGATTCTAGCCTTGCCTTTGCCATATCTTGATTACATGACTTCACCGTGCTCTTTACCCCACTGGCTGGCTGGTGCATTCACACTAAGCTCTGTGCGTGCACGTGTGTGCAGCCCCTAGCACACTGGGGCTCTGATCTGGCCAAGAGCCGCTAGGTGCTGTTTCAATGCAAATAATAAAGTTAAGCTCAGGTGGAATCTATTAAGCACTCTCCTGGGCAATAGTGCACATGTGCCTGTTTGCAGGGTCAGCAGCTGCTGCAGGTCCCCTCTCTAGTCAGGCTTTAGTTTCACTATTGTCTCAGGAACATTTGGGGACTGATCCACAGACACTGAAGGCAGTGGTGAGTCTTCCCCGTAGCTCAGGGGCTTCGGAGCAGGCCCTCAGCACCTACAGCCGCAGCAAGCCAGAGGCAAAAACTTCTGCAAACAACTGGTCAGATTTGTGTATCCCGCCTCCCCTGCAAATCCCGAGCGGCGCTAATCTGAGCAGGGCTGCTCTCCCCGGCGGCTGGGCAAGATGTCGATACTTCTGCAGATACTAGCCGTGGGCTAGCAGGCCTGATGGGGCTGACAACAGCCCCAACTTGCTCCATCACAAATCACTGCAAGGGGAAGGGGAACAGGTCGGCACTTGGGACTCCCCCTGGCAAGAGCAGCCAGTCACCACTCTCCCTTTCAAAACAGTTTTCAACAAAACCCAGCCTGTTTGCAAAAGGACCGTTTCCCTTCTCGCTGAAATGTTCTGACCCCTCCTCCCCCCGCCGTTTCCAGGGGTTTTCCCCTCCCCTGGATCCACCTACCCCACTTCCCAGTTTGGAACCAGAAAAGGGGAAAGAGCAAAAACCCAAAACATTTCAGTTAAAAAGAATCCCATAAAATTAATGTTTTAAAGTTTTTCTTTGAAAATTCACCCATAGTGGCCAACTCTGGTCCTGAGCCTTTGGCTGCCCCTCGGAAACGGACCGAGCCGCCCAGGGGTTTGCTACGGGCACGCGGCGGCTCCTTCAGCAGCCTGGAAGTACGGACAGCTTGGAGCACCGTGGCCATTATCTATCTGGTTCTTTGGTGCCTGTCCAGACTAGCCACCGTGGACCAGTTCATGCCAACAGTCTGATAAGACTCGAATCCGCCTCGCACCAGCTATCGGCACCACGGCCTAGTAACAACCTCCTTCGCCCCTCCAATCACTCGGCATCCACAGCGGAGGGACCGACTAGGATTTTAAAGCCCAAGGAAAGGAACTACAGTCTCATGCAGGGTGGCAGAAGTAGACGCAGCCAGGGAGGTGAGCGAGACGAAGGCTGGAGCACATTGATGCCTTACGTAAGAAGCTGAAGAACAGCTGCACTTGGTGTGTTGAAAGCAGTGGGGATTACTTACCCCGCTGCAGATGTTTCCCAGGGCCAGCTGCACCGGGCTGGCACTAGCCCCAGCCAGCTCTGACGGTCCGCGTCCTAGAGACGACACTCCGATGGTCCTTGCGGGCGGGTGGGTTTATTCTGCTCCTGGGTAATAGGATTATGACCCTTCCTTTAGAAATGGGTAAGCTGCTCTCATTTCTAACGGGATGTCCATCGTTCGGGGTGGAGGAGATGAGCATGTGGTGAGAGGGAGGGCGTTGGGGTCATGCTCTTGTAAGACACTGTCTGCTCCCGCTCAGTTGATTGGGTATTTGATTGTTCCGAGGGGCATTTGCTTGTCTCTCTGGCTCTGCCCAATATCTCAGTGTGGAGTGGGGTGTTTGGGGTAGAACAATTCCTAGCAAATAATTTATTGGCCGGATTTTGCCTCCTCTTCAGTTTAGAAGCTTCTTGTTGGGAGATCCCTGGCTGGCAATCAAGGAGCCGGGCATTCCCGGGAGCAGACTTCGGCCTGCAACTCGGCTGGGACAAGTATTCCCGACAGCAGAACTACTCTGAGCGCAGGATCCTTGACTGGCCCTTTCAGAACCTGCTGTCAATTTCAAATGTGCTTTGCACAAATCCGCAATATTGGGCTCAAATGGGATGATTCTCAGATCGCTCCTGCCATGAACCACCTAGAAGACCGTGCAAAGCGACTGCAACGGGGCTCAGAAAGTGAGCCCAGATCTTTGCAGCGTTCACCAAGCTCTGCCTACAGGCACTTGACATTTCCCTTCCAACTCATTATGTGTATTGCCATATGGTTAGAGGGCCCACCCATGGATCCCAGCCCATTGCGCTAGGTGCTGCATGCACATGTATCCATCAGACAGTCCAAGGAGCACGCAAGCTGAGCAAAGACATTAATTAATAGCAGCTATAGTGCAATTACCGTGACACCAAACAAACCAGGAGACGAAGTCCCTGCCCCGAGGTTCATACGAGACAGGAAATCCCATGCTACGAGGGATGGGCCCGATTCAACCCATATGGAGCCCAAGCTCCTGTCCGATCTTGAAAAGCAGCGAGGTCACCAAGGGCCTGGGCCTCTGGGATGCTACCCCATACGACAGCATCCTCCTGGCCAAGGCTAGCAATGCTCTAACCCCTTCTGTGCCCATGAAGTCAATGGAAGCCACAGGGCCCTGAGCCACTTGGAAACAATCAGACTACTTACCTAGCAACCAAGCCTGGATTCAGGTGCCCACCTTTGCAAAGGCTGGCCCTGGGCGCTAATGCAAGGGGCGGTCCTGTCTGGTATTCTTAGGAACCTAGGCATTGCCAGAGTGGAGCAGAAGAAAGGGTCCACCTACTTCAGGCCCCAGTGCTCAACCGTGGTCACTGCTAGCTGCTTCCGAGGAAGGCACAAGAGGCTACATAATGGGCACGTTATTCCTTATCTGTCCACTGGGGAAGTTTCTTCCTATCCCCTAGTAGTGAAGCATGAGAGTTGATATCCCTTCCCCATTTTAATCCTATCTACTGTCCCGGCAGATGTTCCCCATTCTCCATAGGGCTGTCTAATCCTGTCCCGACCACTGCTAAGGTGTTGGCCCCAGTCGACAAATATCTGTGACAGGGAGTCCTATGGGCCAACTGACTGTCACGCATTAAAAAAAGGATTTCTGATCACTGCTCAATTTCTTGGAAAAGCAACTCCTTGGTCTTTGCCCAGGTTTCCTGTGGAAGCACCAGTCTGTCTGCTGGATGAGTATCATTCCAAAGCTAATCCCCTTGCACTAAAGCAATTAGAAAAAGGCATAATCTCAGTACTCTTTAATTGAACTTCAGGCCCTTCCACTAATTACAATTAGTTAGGCTTCAGCAAATAGGATTATGCAAATCCAGGAATGTTTTAAGGACACCGGCTGAACTGGTTACTTTCTGATAAAGACAAGGACCCCTGTTAATTATTGATTCCATCTTGAGTTTTATGAGCATAGGCTGCTAAATAGCTAGCAGGTCTTAGTGGTACCTGACTTCATTAGCCAGATTCTGCAGGGGGGGGGGTGTGTGTGGTTCGTGGTGTTAGTTTCCGTCAAGATTTCATTAAGAATCTCAGACTCTGCAGCCAAGCGCAGCAAGGGCACGGCTCTGGCGGGCAGAGTTTTAGGGGGGCTGGTGCTTTCTGACACGGACCCCTTAGCAAATGGGAGAAAAATGCTGTCATTTAGCACAAAGAATGAGGGACAGATTCCTCCGCAGCCCCTATACACCACTCCAGGGTGCCCACGGAGGGTGGTGCCAGGTGCAGCAGGAAATTCCATCGGTGCAAAGCACTGCACCACCCCAAGCACCTCTGGGTCAGCTGCCTTGCTAGGCGTGGTACAGGAGGTGGGGCTCCACAGCACATGCCACTACATAGCTTCTGTGCTGTGCCACATGGCTCAGCAGCCACTAGGCAGCTCTTGGAAGGTGCTGCAAATTAGAGCAGCCCTGCAGCTGCTCTTATTTATGCCTGCGCCACAGCAGCCCCGATGCACAAATGTAGCTTTAAAGCCCCCCATCCCCCTCACATGCCAGGCTATGCCTCCTGTGCTGCATCTCCTGGAGGCAGGGAACAGACTCTCTGCCATCCTCCTCCATTCATACAGTGCGCGTTCCTTCACAGATGCACAAATCCCTGAAATGCAGCCACATCTAGGGGCGCAACTCCACAGCCATTTGCCAGCGAACCATTCTCAGTGGAGACAGCGAAGGCCACTGTGTGCAGTGGAAGCAACAGGGTGGATTTAAGGAGGCAGCAGGCAATTGTTCACACTTGAATCGGAGCAGGACTCCACAGTAAAAATCACACACTGACCTAAGACCTTTACCAACCTGAGCGGTCAGCAGGCTGGCTTTAGATCCCACCTCAAAAACCTGCACCCGCCGTAGCACAGAGCCCCCTAGCACCACACTGGGGCAATGGTCCAGCACTGACCCCGAGGGAACAGCTCTCTTACACTACCTGGGTTTTCACAAGCTGATTACCCCTGCTCTTGGTGAGAGAGGATCACATGGCTGCAAGCCCCCTTCCGGCAGAGCCCAGCACTGCAGCTCTGCACTCAGCTGCAATTTTGATTATAAAATCCCCAAAGTTGCTTTTTGCTGTTGATTGATCTCTCTAGCAAGCAAAGAACCTCTGGCCCAGGGAAATAAATGCTCTGCTCTCATCTCACAATTCAGAGCTAAGCCAAGCTGTTCAGTGCACTGGACTCACCTGATATGTTTTGGGGGGAGATCTCCAGGTCCAAAGTGTCACTAGGGATCTATCGCCCCCTTACAGAACTGAAAGGGGACCCACAACCAGCAGCTGATTTATACGCTCTGCCCCCTGGTTCTACTGCCGTGAGAATGGCTGAACAGAAGAGGGTGGGACAGACGTGTGCCTGAGATGGACACAGCCACTTCTGCAGAAGGAGTTTCCTCTCCCCTCCAGGAAGAGAAGAGAAACCCCATTTGCTGTTGTTTCTTCATGCAAGGGAACCTCCCCCATTCTCACAAACAGCTGCAAAGTAACAGGAGAGGGGGCGAACTCACTAAAGAACCAACCGAGTGAGGGCACTGCCTGGTGAACAGGGTTTTAACCGTGTGTGGACCAGGAGAGCTTCTCTTTACTTAGTGACAGCAAGCCTGGCAGAGTGCAGACTATACTGTCAGTGCAGGCTCAGGCGCCGCGCTAGAGCTCCGGTATTAAACCTTTGCTGAGAAGGGGTCCAAAGGGTCTCGGGTTTCGTGTGGCTTCGCAAGGCTCTGCCCTGTTGCTAACACAAGCAGATCCAGCTTTCTCCTTGCAGTTTATCCCATCTGCAGTCAATGGTCTAACGTACACACTTCATTCAACCGTGATGCAGACAAAATCCACACGCTCACTGCCCGGACTGGGTACTTTGCCCTGACTAGGCTGGGGTGCCAAGAGTCAGCTGCAGCCGTCTCGGGTTAACCAGAACAAGCAGCATGACAGAAGGCTGGTGCCACTGCTTGGTACCTGCTGAAACCCCCTTGTGCAGGGACAGGTACCCATGCTGAATACAGTCAGCTCTGAGCCCAGTGGGCCAGCAAATCCCACTGGCCCAGGGGAAAAGCCATTTCCTCAGGAGGATGAGGGGACAGGTTACAAACCCCACCGAGGCCTCCTCTGAGAAGAAACGCTGGGCTCTGGCAGCCAACCCCATCTGAGGGGCCGACATGACAGAAAGCCTCAACAAGAAGCGCTTACAACATGCTGAAGCCTCTAATAAGTTTAGAAAGACGCAGCAAACAGGGGGTGCTAAAGGGCTCCCAGGCCCTCCCAGGGAATCGCGGGTTATGCACTAGGCTCTTCAACTCCAGCCACCCAGCAACTGGGTGAGGAAGCAGTGCTGAGGATCCAGAGGGGAGCACAGCTGGCCGTGCATCAGGGGAGAGAGAGGACTATTTATCCAATCCACAGTGGGGTTTTAAGGAGGGCTAAGGGACTTAAACTCCCAGAGAATGTGGGATTTGGGTGCTGAATTCTTTGTCCCCTTTGGGATTCCCAGCCTAGATGTTAAACAAACACTCTTAAAGCAGAGTGCGCCAGGAGCAACTCCACTGGGTTAAGCGTGAAGTAGGCCAGGTAGGCGTTGCACAAGCCCAGAACAGAGACACGCCTAGAAGAGGTTCACATTTTTAAGCACACGGGCATGAATTTATTTTCACCCAATTTCCGCCAAGTACTGTAACTCATACCAATAAATAATGGCAATCCTGTCCCAACCGGTAGTCAAACTGGACTCTGGAGCTCAAGAACCAAGCTTAAAAGGAGATGGACAAACTATGTTAAATGAGGAGCCTTTTCGGAGAAGGGTAATAAATAAATATGGGCTCGCTCGCTCTCTGGAGTTTGTCGTGTCATGGGAGAGGAGGAGCCATGGCAGGAGCCAACAGTGTAGGCTGTGAGCATCAGTCTTTCTTCATGCGGAATCGGATTTCCATCTTTAAAATCATTTTAATGTTCTCATCTTCTATGTGCTTTTCCACAGCTGCTAAGGCCTGTTCTCCCCCATCCTGGTAGTGTTTCTGCAGCTCCTCTACATATGCAATCCAAACGCAGTTGTGGCAGCCACTCATACAGCAGTTAGTGGGGGGAAGGAGCGTTGGGGGCTTGGAAAAAGGGGGCTCTGTGTCTTTCAAAGGCTCTGAGCCCCCCGCAGCACAGGGCTCTCCGTCACTCTGCTGGGGATCAGTCTGAGAGCCATCTCCTCGGGTGTCCGAATGGCTTAGATGGTGGCTAAAATCTGCTTTTGTCAGGTCCACGGAAAAGCTCCGAATGCTGCAGAAGCAGCTTTTTAGGTGGTCTCTGCGAGGGAGCCCGTCCCAGAAAGGAAACCCACATCTCTGCAGTCTCCAGCGCTCCGTGCACCTGAAGAGTTGTAGATTTACCTGGCAATGAATAACAAACTTTCAAGAGATGTCGAACTGTCACATGCCGAGGGCTCCGCACAGCCGGGTCTGGCCCATCGTTCTGATGGCCATCGGTGCCGATGGGACTATCCACGCAGCTCTTGGGGTGGGCCCAGCAGCGTGCAAGGCTCGCAGGAGCAGCTCGGGTGCAGGGAGAAAGGCAGGATTCGGTCCACCAAGTGCACTCGATAACCCCGTATTGGGGATGGGTCCAAATACAGGCAGGAGATCCCTCCATCCCCATCCAGCCTCCTTCCCCTTCCCCCATACAGCCCCCCTGCTCCAACCCTGCTCCCCCAAACAGCCTCCTTGGCCTCCCCCCATACAGCCCCCCCCCGCTCAAACCCTCCTCCCCCAAACTGCCTCCTTCCCCTCCCCCTACAGCCCCCCCGCTCAAACCCTCCTCCCCAAACTGCCTCCTTCCTCCCCTACAGCCCCTGCTCAAGCCCTCCTCCCGAAACTGCCTCCTTCCCCTCCCCCTACAGCCCCCCCTGCTCAAACCCTCCTCCCCCAAACTGCCTCCTTCCCCTCCCCTACAGCCCCCGCTCAAACCCTCCTCCCCAAACTGCCTCCTCCCCTCCCCACACAGCCCCCTGCTCCCCCAAACTGCCTCCTTCCCTCCCCTACAGCCCCCGCTCAAACCCTCCTCCCCAAACTGCCTCCTTCCCCTCCCCCCTACAGCCCCCTCCGCGACCCCCTCCCCCGCTGCCTCCCAACCCGCCCCGGCGCTCACCTGGGGACAGGCCCCGGCCGCGCTGCTCCGCCCCGCCAGGCCCCGGCCGCACCGGGCCGCCCCCTGCAGTAACATCCCGGCCGCGGCGCCCTGACAACGCGTCTCGCCTCCGCGTGAGCGGCAGCTTCCTCAGCCAATAGCCGCATCGGTTCCGCCCGGCGCGAACCAATAGTTGCGGAGGAGGACGCGGACCAATGGGCGTAGGGGACTGGAGGGGCGGGGCTCCGGGGTCAGCCGGAAGTGGGGGCCGCCAGGCGCGAGGGGGACGCGGAGGCGCACGTGGCTCCCAGCCCCGATGGGCAAACAGCAGCCGGCGCCGCCGCGGCGGGCAGGGCCGGGTCCTTCGGGCCGCGGCGGTCGGGGGGAGCCGCGCAAGGGCAGGTCGGTGTCTGGGCTCGGTGGGGCGGGGGGTCCCCACGGGCTCTGCGGGGGCGAGCCGGGCGCCCGCTCGGGCTGCAGGGGTGGCCCCTCTGCTGCGCCTGTCACCGCGGTGCCTGGTCCCTTCCCATCGGGCTGGGCTCCTGCGAGCGCCTGCCTAGCGCAGGCCAGCGGACACCCCCCTCCGGTGCCGCCTGCATCCAGCCTCTGAAGTGTGCGACGGGCTTCGCCTTATGGCCCCGGGCTGCCATCTCCCGCTCTGGTCCTTGGGAATCTGCCTCCGGGCAGCCACTGCACCACTGCCCCCCCCCCCGGGGGTAGTGAATGGGGGACTCTTGTTTTACCGGCCGGCAAGGCAACACCCCACTCCAACCGCTCGAAGGGGGGGTGCGGTGTTGTGTAGCTGTCGGGCCCAGGATTGGAGAGAGACAATGTGGGGAAATATCTTTTGTTGGACCAGCTTCTGTTGGTGAGAGAGAGGAGCTGTCGAGCTTACACTGGAAAACAGCCCTGGCGTGTCGGGCCAAAGGTCCATCTAGCCCAGTATCCTGTTTTCCGACAGTGGCCAATACCAGGTGCCCCAGAGGGAATGAACAGAACAGGGAATCATCAAGTGATCCATCCCCTGTCGCCCATTCCCAGCTTCTGGCAAACAGAGGCTAGGAACACCATTCCTGCCCATCCTGGCTAATAGCCATTGATGGACCTGCCCTCCCTGAATTTATCTAGTTCTTTTTTGAACCCTGTTATGATCTTGGCCTTCACAACATGCTCTGGCAAAGAGTTCCACAGGTTGATTGTGCGTTGTGTGAAGAAATATTTCCTCTTGTTTGTTTTAAACCTACTGCAGAGCTCTGTCAGCTCACAAGGTTCTCTCTTTCGACAAACAAAAGCTGGTCCACTAAAACATATTACCTCACCCGCCTTGTCTCAGTGAGAAGAGGGACAGTCAGCTGGATAGACAAACCCAGTCCACTGGGCCTGTTCCTCAGCTCAGACCCTGCCTCCCATTTACCTGGCCGTCCGTGCTGCAGCAATGAGTCCTGCACCTTTCCCTGTCCCTGGCTTCTGACCTTGGTACGTCTCTTCCTTTTCAGCCAAGAGAAGAAGAAAACCAACTCAAAGCCCAAACATGTTGATGAGCAGGAAATTCCCTATCGGCTTCGGGAACTCATTAAGAGCAGAGAAGAGATGAAAAACCCCAAGAACAGGAAGAGAAGGAAAGCAGGTAAAGGCCGGCTGCCCCGGGTCCTTGTTAACCCACCTGAAAGATCACCACACACAGACTAGGTCTAGTTTACACCAGTTACGTTGACTTCACTGAAAATGGGACATGGCCCCACCAGGGTCCCTCCCATTGAATATCCTGGTTCCAGGGGTGGCCAGTACCAGCAAGTAGCAGAGACCCTGGAGGAGGCAGTTCTGGCATAATCTGCTGCCAGGTTCTGTTCCTCCTACCCCTTGTCAGTTGCTGGTCATCTCGTGCTCTGACACAGGCGGGTTTACAGCTCTTCTTGGGAACGAAAAAAATCTGGGTTCCAAATTCCTGGATCTACCACAGAGGCTGGGCAGGTCATTGTTTCTCTGGGCCGCCCTTCCCCACGTGGAAATTGGAGATAGCACTTCCCCTGTCTCTTGCTCTCTGTCAGGGTCTTGGATATTTGGTGCTGCCACTCTAGCGCTGCCTGAGATTAGCGAGGCTAGAAGAAGCGGGGAGAGGATTCGAATGTATCCTACTGTCCAGTATCTTGGAACCTGCTTTGTTCTGGCCAAGCCCGAAGGGTTGCTGAGTGGCAGCATGAGGCTGCGGAGCTGATTCTAACCATCAGAGGAGTCAGGTTCTGTGTCAGCTTCCAACAGGAGTAGCGGGTGCAAACACCCTGTCTAGATCCTACGTCCCTAGGATTTGTTCTGCCTGGGATGGGCAGAGCCCACAGATCTTTCTTCTCCCTTTCTCTGGCCAATGTGTTGTGATCTTGGCTGCAGCGAGCAAAAGGAAGCCTGCGGCCCAGGGTGATATTCCCGTGCCCAAGTTCAAGAGGCGGAAGCAAGAGTCGGTGTCGGCTTACGTCCAGCGCATGGAGCAGGAGACCCAGCACGTCCTGTTTCTCACCAAAAACCAGCTGCAGCGCGAGCCTGAGACTGAGGAGCCGGCCCCGGAGAAGTCACAGAAGAAGAAGGAGTAGGTCTGGGGGGAAGCTTATGCTGAGGCCAAGGGAATGCTCTGATGTCGCCTGGGGAGGAGACCAAGCCAGTCCCCAGAGGGAGCAATTAACTGACACCAGCCATGGCAGAGACTGGTCCTATCCTCCCCCTGGGGCCAGTACAGGAACTTTCCCTCCAGGGGGCAGCATCGTCCATCGTCAGCCATCCAGCAGCTGGTACTGAGCTCACGCAGGGCAGCCTGTGCAGACCTGTGCTGAGGCGGCTGCTGCACCTGGGTGATACCCAGAAGGCTGGGGTGGGGGGGTGCCCCTGGAGGTGAGGGAGTGGAGTTGTCAGCTCTTAAAGGGATAGTGTCAGGTTAAAGATCAGGGGACCCTGGTGCGCAAGGTGCTGCACCCACAAGTAATTAGAGACACCCCCTGCCCCAGAAGCCCCCAGTCTGAGTCAAGTTTAAATCCTGTAGACGGGTCTGTTCTAATCAGAGCGTTAGCACCCTTCCTCCCACCCCCAGCACCCTTTTATTAACAAGCTCTCCCTCCCCTCTAAATGACCCGGCTCGGCATCCTTAGATTTCAGAATAAACGACTGGAGAAAATGCGAAAGAAGAGAGAGGAGAAGAAAGCAGCGATGCTGGAGAAGGCCTTGTTCCAAGGTAGGAGCGGGTACAGAGCGGCAGCGCTGCGCTGGCTCTGGGCACGGGGCTGGGACATGGAGCCCTGGCTCTCTGCCATACCCAGGGGGAGGGGTCTGCAGGCGGGAGAGGGCTGTAGAGGAGGTTTGCGTTACCTGAAATTTGGTCCCAAGTTCTCCTGCTTCCTTGGCTCCTCATTGTCCTGGCTCTGTGATGGGCTGCATACGCCCAGGGAGCTTCCTGGGAATACAGTGTGGGGCCCAGCCAATAGCTTGCTGATGGGGCAGTACTTCCTCCAGCCTGCCTCGTGAAATGCTGCCCACAGATCCTTGTTAAGCTTGGGATTCTGCTTTGCTCCCTGCACTGTGCTGTTCTGCAGCACTGTTCAAAGCGGCTCTCCCCAGAGGCGGCTGCATTTCAGCAGCAATCACTGTATATGCTGGTCTTTAAAGAGCTTTGGGGTGGTGGGAGCTGTTGGGTGTGTCTGCTGGCTCCTGTTGACCTGAATTTGATGGGTTAGTTTTTATGGCTTGCCACTGATCGCATTTGACCAGAAGATTTACAGGTTTTTGTCCAATTTAGACTACAGAATTTAAGAACTCAGAGAGTTCTGTATTGGGAGAGGACTATCAGGGTGCTTGGCAAGAATACCAAATTGATAAAATCTTTATTGCCATTAACATAAAAATAAGGAATGCAATGACACTTATAACTGCAAAACAATAAACGAATTTCAGAACTTCTGGTGGTAAAATTTTTATTATAACATACTCACCCCCTTCCTTGGGAGCCTGGTAATAGGAGGTGAAGGACCAGCCTCACTCCTGGCAGGCCCGATTACACGATGGTGCTGGCTTCCCCAATGGTTAGGAATGTTGAGTAGTTCTACTACACTGCACGAGCTGAGCTGACAGCGTGATAGAAGAGAGATGACAAGCACTCCACGAAACCGAAGCTTTAGGAGTAAGAAGATCTTAGAATTTAGAGGAGTGAAAACTAACCTAATTTACTAAGCGCCGTCTTACAAGGTATTTTATAGGATCCTGACCAATATAATTTAGGCCCAACCTACTACACCCAAATCTTGTTTCCGTACCCTAAGAAATTGATGGGGAGCCTTCTCCTGTAGGTTAGTGGATTATAACACTTACTTTCTAAATACATTAATAAGGATTATCTCACTTCAAAACTGCCAACCTAGGCTCTCTTGATGCCGCGAGTTGTGGTGTACCCTGTGGTTACCAACCGGTTGTAGAAGCCGGATAAACCTGTGATGTGATGTGGATAGTTCCTTCCTTTGGTTCCCCAAAGTTCAGGGACCATTTTTATCAGTGCCAAGGGTTGCCAGCTTTTATGCTGACATTTATAACTAATTCCACTTTTTGCTACATAGCAGATTTTACAGGCCAGTAGGCTTCTTGCATTTCAGCAAAACTTATTATTAGGAAACATGTCTCAACGCACCCTAAATTCCAAGGAATTAATACTGATAAAAGAAGAATAAAATGGATTGATTTTAGAAAAGGAAACATTAATTAATACTGCTGGCTGGATTAGGAGGCTATAACAGCTAGCAAAATAATCCTATGGGCTACACTCGCACCACGGCCGAGATCTCAAGCAACGTTTGTCTCCTCCCCGCCCCTTCCTTTCAGATCCAGTCCAGTTTGGCGAGGTCGCCATGCAGCCGCCTGCACTTACCGTGAAGCCCAGAAACGGGGTGAACAAAGAGAAGGTAAACCATTGCTCCCATCTCATTTCAGCCCTGGGCTTGTCACCCAGCCCTGCCAGTGCTGCTCAATCTGACCCTCAGCCCTCCCTTCTCTCCCCCCCATCTGCCTGGGTCTCTCGAGCAGAATTTGCAAGTTGTGGGGTTGCCAAACTCTCTTGCCAGGGCCCTGGATTTGAAGCCAGCTCTCCAGAAGGACGAAAGCGGAGTGGAACCAACCTGCTGGCACCATGGGGCCTCTTGAGCTTAGTAGGAATTTTCTTGACAGTAGAGACTTGGAAGCCCCTGGCATCAGTCGCGGCGCTTTGGCAGGTGCCTTCTCCCTGCGCCCCGCTCTGTGGTGGGCTCCGTTCCTGGCATTGACCCTCTGTCCCTTAACAGTGGCTCTTTCCATTTCTGTAGGCTCGTCCGAGGCAGCTCCTGCTGACGGCTCTCCTGGCTCCTGGCCACGCGGCTCCTGCCCGCAAAGCTGTCCCCATGTCCCTCGCTCGCCAGCGCATCATGGAGGAGGAGCGGGAGAGGGTCATCCAGGCCTACAGGAACCTAAAGAAACGCAGACAGCAGCAGGCGCCCGAGAGCTGCTTCGCAGGGGACAAGCAGGAGAAGCCAGTCTGAGGCCTCGGGCAGCCAGTGCCGTCCTGGGGAGGAGATGTGGCTTTGGTCTCTCAGTACATGTGGGGATGCTGATATGGTGAGAGGTGTCCTAAGGTGCTCCAGGGATCTGCTGTAGGGGGAGGAGCCCTCCCCAGTCTGTCTGATTGAGTCACCAGGACACAGGCCCAGGAGGGCAGGATCTCTCAGCCCCTCCCTCAGTGTGTGGAGCACAAGGCTTTTAGCCAAGCAGCGACAGCAGCCAGCCCCTCACCTGGTGTAACATGCTGCATCAGGCCCCAGAACTCTGCTCTGCCCCCTTCCTGCCGGAGCAGAACAACCTGTGACGGGAGGGTGCAGGTCACTCCAGCCCCGAGTCTTTGGGATCCCCTCCTTGTCGCTCGCAGGCCCAGCCCAGAGGCGACACCGTGTTAGCGGCAGGAGGCAGGCACGGTGCCATGGCTTGGGCTCTGTGCGGAAGGGAGGGTAAAGGGAGGCGCTGGAAAAGCCCATTTGTGACCATGCATCCCTGCTGCTCTCCGAATGCCGCCTGCCTTCTCAGCCGGGGGAGCTCACTGGGCCGGCGCCCGGAGGGGCCGAGCCCGCTGACAGGAAACACTCTCGAAGGGGCAGTCTCACGCCGAGCTGCCTGTGTGTGTCCCTGAGCACCTCCCCCTCAGCGGGCACACGCAGGGCAGGCCCCAGCGGTGGCTGCAGAGCCGGCAGGCTGCTACTCCCAGCCTGAGCTGGGGGATGTTTGCTCCTTCAGCCAAACTCAATAAACAGCAGGAAAATGAATGGAAATCTCCCCCTGCACTTCCTTCATCCATTTTAACCTACCTTTCCTGCCCCTAATCCCCGAGCAGGGGTCTGCTGCCTTCCCTGCCCTGCAATAGCATCGACTCCCCTGCAGGTGGCAGTCTGCACCCAGCATATGACCTGGGTGGCCAAGCCCCTGGCCCCCTCCCCTTGGCCTGCATTCCCCATGGGCATGACTGCTGGCCTCTGGCAAGGGGAGACTGTCCCGCGGCTACAGCCGGGAGAGGGAGCTCCTGCTAGGTGTATGGCTCGTTCCATAGCCCGAGGCAGACTGGCCGTGTGCTAATGGCACTGGTTGAAACTCAGGACTCCTGGGTTCTCTTTGCAGCCTTGCTGGGCAACTTGTGGGCTCTGTGTGTGCCTGTGCCTCAGTTTCCCCATGTGCTATGGAGAAAACCAGGGTTTGAGGTGGGATTCCCCTGGGCAGGGTGTGGTCCAACCGTCCCGGGGTGGTGCTAGAGAGGGCAGCATGTCTTTGCTCTGCCCCCGGCAGGCCTGGCTGCATGGCACAACGGGGGCTCCCATCCATACCGTCCCCTTGCCCAAAGTCAGGCTGAGTTCCTGCCTCAGCTGCTCCTGAGCCCTCTGTCTGCCTCCGTGCTGGACGCTCCTCCTGCAGCTTCTGCCTGTTAGTGAGGCTGCTCCTCTGTCCCTGTGCTGGGGTCCCCTTACCCAGCACCTCTGCTCCCACCCAGACAGGTGGGGAAGAGAAGGGCTTTGGGGCATTTTCTCAGCAAGCCACTGTTTTGAGTAGGTCCTACACGCACGCAGTTCCCAGCCTGCACCTCCCTGGTCCCTGAGGGGGTTCTCCAGTTTTAACAGCTTTTAGTTCCCCTGGGATCCTCCCTTTCTAGCCATTGTGCCTCCCCCATCCCTGCTCCCCGGCACCACTTCCAGGAGCAGGGTGGGGAGGCTGAGCAGAGGACTCTGTCTGCATTCAGCAGGGCTGGGGCTCCCCCCCATGCGTTAGACTCAGGGTGGATCCCATTCTTGAGGCCAGGAGCTCCAGTGCCCCCGGGGGAGGTGGGTGACAGCTCGTTTGGGGGGCAGGAGCTAAGCTGTTGGGTGTCCTGATGTTTGCTGGGCCAGACATCAGGCTGCCCTTGACTGGTCCCTGCAAAGGACCCCCCTGCTCGTCCCCCAGACACACTGCACCCAGGCCAGAAGCCCCGGCTTGTTTGAACAGACACTCTGTGGCTTGTACCCAGCCTGAGCTGCTGGGGCCTTGTGCTGGGAGATGGGCCGCGCCCCACCGGCTGCATGCGTCTCTCCAAGGGGTGATTATGGCTGGTGACTGTCAGGCTCTTCCCTGACGTGCTAGTCACAGGCCTGGGTGCTGCCAGCACCGCCCCAGAGAGACAGATCAGCTCCAGGGGCTCGGCCCCCCTCCCAGCCTGACTGCAGTGACCTCCCCTGGCCGGGGGGAGGCTCCTGTTCTACCCCGGCCCAGCCTGCAAAGGGTTGTGGGTGGAGCCTCTGCCAGCATAACCCGCCGCCGGCCTGGAGCCGGGGGGCAGGAAGGGATATGAATCCCTGCCTCACGGGGTGTTGGGTGTGTGGGTCAGGGCTCTGGCTCTGCCTGCCCCAGGCCCTGTGTGACCAGCCTAGTGCCCCCAACCCATACTCCTGAGGGGGCATTGCCGCTGCCCCCCTTCCACCAGCTTTCACTCTGCCCCACCCTGCCCCTCTCCAGACCACGGGTCATGGGCCTGAAACAGCCCCAGGTTCCCCTGAGCCCAGGCAGCGTGCTGCACCCCCACCCAGCACACCGCCGGCTGCTCCAGCCCAGGGCGTAGCCAGCCAGAGGGCACAGAACCTGGCTGCGGGGCGGATCGATGGTCCCGGAGGTTGGCACAGCAGGCGCAGCACAGAGGGCTCTTTGCACAGCAGCTGTTTGTGACGGAACAGGCTGGGGGAATCCAACCGGCCCTGCAGCCACCTGGGCGGGGGGAGGATTATGGCAGGGTGGGGTCGGCGAGCAGAGGGCACTTGGCACCTCCCCGTATCGGGCCCACCGAACCCCTGCTCCAAACTCCCCTCTCTGCCCTCCTGGGCAATGTTCTTTGGCCTTGGCCTGAGCCGATGAGACCTGGGCCTGCCAGTCCCGCTGCTTCCATAGCGCAGGCTGGTGGGGCCACCCGAGCGGGAAACATTCCCCCTGCCCGTGTTTGTCTCTTGCTCTCCGGGCTAAGCACTCAGCCCTGCCCTGCCCTGCAGCCCAGCGGGGTGGGACACCCTGTCCCAAAGTCAGCACGATGAAAATCTGGCAGCTGCCTCCTGTGTCATCATGGGGACTCGGCAAAGGTGCTGGCCCAGCGCACCCAGGAAGAGGCACCACACGCCTGGCTCCAGCTGATCCAGCCTCTGCTCTGTGTCTCTATTTGCTGAGGACTGGGACCCCCCCCGCCAGGTGACTGCTCCCTGCCCTGCCCCATTGCCGGGGGCTGCTAGGCACCCCCTTGTGGCCAGCTGTGGCATAGCAGCTCTCCAGTCCCCCCAGCCCCATGGGGATTTCCAGTGACCCAGCTGGGTCACCATCTTCAGTCCCCACCTTCTGAGGTCACCACTGTCCAAAGTGAGCATCCCAAGCTGAACAAACCCTCCCACCTCTCTGGGCTATTCCTCAGTCTGCCTTCAGGGCTCAGCTTGCAGCCCCCCTGGAAGAGTTGCCCCCCCCGGGCTTCAGCCCCAGGCCCCGTATGCCACAGCTAGGTCTTCTGCTTTCTCCTGGGCCACTTCCTACTAAGCCGCTTACCTTCTCCCCGGCCTCCCTGCTCTGAGCAGCCTACCTGGTTCTCCTCACAGCTGGGCTTCATCACCCCTCCAGCCAGGTTCTCCCTCTCTGCTGCAGCCACCTTCTGCCCTTTGTAGGGAAGTGCCCAGTCCCCTCAAGTGGGGCTTGGTCCATAATCAGGTTGGCTTAGGCCCCAGCTCTCCAGCCCACGGGACTGTTACTACCTGGGTTGGAAGCTCCTTGGGGCAGGGACTCGCTCTTGGTTGCGTGGGTTCCAGGCCCAGCTCCATGGAGGGCCCCGACCCCCATCTGGATCCACAGGACGCCTGCGATACACCTGGCGTTTCCCACACCGGTGAAACACTCGCCCTACGTGACGGTTGGTTTCCCCACTTTTCCAGGGTAATCTGACTGCTCGGGACCAGCCAGCGCTGTTCTTGTTGGGCCTTTGGGGAGGTTTCACCAGGGTTCATTGAAAGAGAGTTTTTTCCCTGTGTCTAATGCAGCTCTAGAATGTCTGCCAGGTGACACGCCCTGGCCAGACACAGGGCTTGTGTCAGCTGGAGGCTTGACCAGTTCCATCAGTGCTTGTGCTCTTGGCAGTATAGTGCAACCCCCCTCTGCCCTCACCACTCCACAGAAGCCCCTCATTCCCCTGAGCCTTTACCTCTGGGCATTGGCCTAGCTCCAGGCACGGTTTTATGTACAGCCGTTGATGCATCTGCAGACCTTACAGCTACACTGCAGGAGGCCTGCAGCAAGCAAGGCCCCTGAGCGAATACAGTCCCTGGGGCTGCAGCACCCTGGCTCCGCCGTGGTTGGGTGAGGAAGGGCCTGCCTGGCTCGGGCAGCAGCTCCATGGATCGCAGGGCTCGCTCTGTGCTGAGCAGGTGGCTGGCCCGCTTTCCTCTGCAAATCCTGGGTGACGTGGAAGGGCCCCTCCCCCAGCTCTGGCCTCTGCAGGTGTTTGTACCAGGTGCAAAGAAAGAGGCGATGCTGGGCTGAGAGCAGCAGCGGAAGTTCACTGGGAACAATTAGAGAGAGTCCCAGGGGAGAGGGAACTAGCTGCAGCTCTTGCTGCTCCTCCAAAGGCAGTCAGTGCGGAAGCAGAGCCAGCCCTGGCGGGGAGACTGCTGGGAAAGGCCCCCCGTGAGCAGCCTGCACCCCCTTGGCAGGCTGGCGTGCGGCTGCCTCGCTCGTGGGGCTCTCAGCTCACGCCAGGTTTCCTGCTGATGCTCTGGCAGCTCGGGGATGGGAGGGATTGCATGGCACAGTGCAGTTGTGGTCCGGGGAGGCACCCCGAGATCATCCAGTAGGGGTCACGCGGGCTTGCCCAATGTGACTGAAAAGTTGCAGACCCCAGTAGCAGGTGCCCATGGGGTACACTCTGCCAGCCACCTTGGGACCGGCCAATTCATTCGCCCGCTGACCCACTTTCTCCTCCAACAGCAACCGAGGACATAGGGAAAGAATCCAAAGCGTGGGCACAGCCCCAGAGCCGGGCAGTGGGTGCACTGAGCCCCCGCCCCTGCTGGGTGGATTCCCCAGCAGGGTCCCTCTTGGCAGGGGGAGTCGTTAGAAGCCAATTTGCTTCACCTGCTGCACCTGGACAAAGGCAGGGCTGTTCAGTGACCATCAGGTGTCACTTTGGCTTTGCTCGCGGTGTTTGCACAAAAGATTTCCTGTTGGTGTTGATCTGCTCCGCAGCCCCTGCCTGCCTGGGTCTGGCCGGCTCTGACGACAGCATCGCGTTGCTCCATTCTTGGGTTTTCTTTCAAACGGAAATTCAGTGCTGGTGGAAGGTGCTGGGCAGACAGGCCTGCCGAGGGGCGTCCTCTGTTGCCCAAGCAGATACAGGCTGGATAAACCGGGTTGGGCCCGGTGTCGCAGGGCCGAGTGGAATCCACACATCTGCATTGTCCTTTGCATTCAAGCAACAAGAGCTCACATTTAAGAGCTGTGATTTTTACCCAAGCACCGCATGACACCAAAAGCCGAGTCTGCTTGGAGCCACAGCCTTCCACCATGGGGGTGACCTTTGGTCTCTGCAGCCGTGCTCTGCAATGGCCATACTGGACCCTGACATCTCTGCTGTGCCAACTGGGTGCCAGCTAGTGCCCAGGTTTCCCTAGGACGGGCCCTTGGAGCTGGACTGAGACCCACCAGTGGCTTCAGGACCTTAGTTAGATTCCAGAAGAGCAGCAGGAGGTGAAAGCGGCCAGGTCCGTGGGCTAATCTTCAGCCTTGGCCACACGCTGAGAACCCAGAGGGAAAATCCCTCTCTCTGGTTGGCATTTTTGCATGGGCAGAGAGCATGCTGGAGCCAGCAGTTCCCTGCTGCCTTGGAGGGGGCCTCGCCTGTCATTACTGGGGTCACTCCCCAGTGCCCCTCTGCCCATTGTATCCAGGGGATTGGGTATGAAGCAATGGTGCCTGAGCAAAGCCCACTGGCCGTGACCCTGGGCTCTCACTGGCTGCAGCTGACCTGCCCAGCGCTAAGCAGATAGCCCCTGAGCTGTGCTGTCTGAGACGCCCGGAGACCATGGCTCTCAGCACAGGCAGGGCAGCCAGATTGGCTGGCACATTACGAGCCCCTCAGCCAGCTGGCTCATTGTTCACTCCCTTCCCTTCCATGCCCCAGGCGTGTGGCCGGAGCAGTCTGTGCCACGCAAGAGGGCAGGGCCAGGGTCTGCATCAGCTGGGTACAGCCCCCGTGGCCGCTCCTTCCACGCCGGCGGGCTGGACAGAGCGATCCCGAGCCCTGCCTGCCAGGCGCGAGAGGAGCTGTACTGTTCACACCTCTCACCTGCTGGCAGCCCTGGGAGCCCAAGGGCAGGCAGGACAAAGCGCCGATCCAACAGGCTGGGCAGTAGCCAGGGTGGGAGCCTCTGAGCGCTGATCTACTCTGAAAAATCCACCCCCCGAGAGCCGGAGCTGCTGACCGAGCCCTACGCATGGAGTGTTTCAAGTGTAGACGCAGCCCACGACAGCCTGAGCCCTCCCTGGGCAGATTACGGCCTTTCTGAGCAGCCGCTGCAGGTCGAACACAGCTGGGCTGGTCAGACCTGGCTGGAGAGCACGTTACCCCCACCCTCGCTGTATTTACCCCAAACGCTCTGGTGCGTCACTTCCACCTTCTCCCGCTCGCCCTGTCCTGAGCAGCCCCCAGGGCCGAGAAGGGACTGGCTAATAGGAGCAGCGGTTGGAAGCCGGAGTCACTAAAGTAACCGCCGCGGGCTCCTTGCACCGAGCAGGGCTCTCTACCCCCGACGCCCGTCCTAGACGTCAGCCAGGGCCCCTCGGCCCGCAGCTGGGCCTGGGCCCAGTCCCACGCTCAGCCCCAGCCGGGCGTCTCGGCTGGGATCTGGTTTGCGTGGCTCAGGGTGGAGGGACACGAACAGTACCACGAACGCCGCCCATGGCATCAAAGGCAAAGGCTGGCGAGGGCCGGAGGCAGCTGGGTTTCCCGTCCCCTCCGCCCTTTGTGCTCCCTGGATGGGCTGCTGGAAAGGGCAGCTCGTGGCCACGAGGAGCTTAAACACACACGCGTTGCTTGGATACCCCCTTGCTGCTGGCGAGGTGCCTGGTAAACACCAGCTGGCTGGGGTGGCAGCCCCCTCGTGAGCCTTGCGGGCTGGCCCTGGGGCCTCGCCTGACGGGCACCTCGCAGAGCTGGAGCTGCAGGCTGGGTGACAGCGGGGAAGGGAGCCACGGTGCAGCGGCGGCTGGCTGGCAGGGCCCGGTTCGGTTCCCCAGCTGGGGGATCCGGGAGCCTGGGGAATCGCTGTGTCCTTGCAAACTAGACCAGGCGGGTCCAGAGCAGCCTGCACCAGGCAACCGACCTCTGGCCTTTCCCGGCTCAAGGCTGTTAATATGTTACCAGAGCCACTGATAACAGCCAAATCTTCCCCACTTCCCATTTTCTGCCCTTCCCCCATGGGGCTGGGGGTGAGGAGGGATGTGTGGGTCACTGCGGGGCAGGCAATGCAGGGGCACGTGTCCGCTAGCCTGGTTTGCTTGCCGGCCTGGAGGGTTTAGCTGGGTGCAGTCGGCTGGTTACTGAGTTGGATCTGGGCTTTCAGAAAGGGGGATCCAGAAATCCGTGGGGCCCTGGCTCCCAGCCCCTGCATGGTGGTTAGAGCAGGGCCCCTGTGCGCATGTGGGGCCTGGGTTGAGTCTGGTTTGCCTGGCCGGGGCCAGGGCTGGTTCAAGATTTCCAAGTGCACAGAAAACGAAGCAGCCGAGAAGAGAGCAGGGGTGAGCGCTAAGCAGAGAGAGAACAGCGGGGGCTGCTGAGTGACGCTGCGCGGTGTCGCACCACCTCCCCTCTGGAGGAGGGGCCCGAGCGTGGGATCTGTGACCCCGTCACCTGCACCCCTCTCAAACCTTTACAGGCCGGGCTGGGTGAGGGGCTGCACATGCTGGGTGAATACCAGCCCCTGCGCCCCCATGGCTCAGAACCATGAGAAACCCACCAACTCCCACTGCAGGGCTTGTGGTGCAGATTGTGGGGTTAGTTCCAACCTACCCCAGCCCCCGAGCACGACCATCCACCCCGCAAAGGGGACCTGGGGGGCCAGGCAGAGCAGAGCCCTGGGGAGACACTGGAAGGGCCTGTGCTCCTGCCAGAGCTGCTGGGGCTATGGGAACGGCTGTGGGGCAAGGGGGCTGCCTCAGTGTAAACCCAGGAGGCAGGGAAAGGAAAGCCAGAGACTCAAATCGTGGCCAAGCGGAAAGCAGCCCCCTGCCCGGCTTTGTGCCTTTCCTGTACAGACCAGATGCTGCTGCCCCCGACCCCTCCGGGCAGGTCTCACTGCCCGTGGGGGGGTGGGGGGAGACCTGCCCAGCTCCACTTCTGAGGGTGTCTTCAGCTCTTCTCTCAGCCTCTGCCCCCAGGGTTACTCAGTAACCTGGACATGATCTTTGAGCAGATAACAGCACAATCAAGCCAGCAGCCAGGAGTGGGCAGTGAGCGGGAGCCTCCTTCCACCATGGGGCTGGGAGAATGACAGGACCGTGGAGAGCCCTTGGGTGGGTGACAAGTGCCTTTGTAATGGGGCACATGCAGTTGTGTGTGCACTTGGCAGGCTGTGTGAGAGCGCGATGGTGAGTGTGCTGGGCCGTGTGTGCACAAGTGTGTGTGTGTGAGAGCACGTGCAAGGGGAGGGGGCAGGACAGAGCGTAGGTGGTGCGTGCGTGTGAGCAAGCGGCAGGCTGTGCACCAATGTGCGGGGGTGCAGTATGGACCTGCAGCGCCAGGGCGTACGGCTGGGTGGGGATGTCCGAAGTGCAGACTGCAACCCTTGCCCTGAAGCTGTCTATGAGGAGCTGTGCCCAGGGCCCCATCCCGGTCCATGCCCCTCCAGGCAGGGGCTGGGAGATTAACTGAGCAGCCTCGGCCC
Organism: Mauremys reevesii; assembly: GCF_016161935.1. Classification (NCBI taxonomy): domain Eukaryota; kingdom Metazoa; phylum Chordata; order Testudines; family Geoemydidae; genus Mauremys; species Mauremys reevesii. The sequence continues at coordinate 42,041,644 of NC_052637.1, read as the reverse complement.
AGAGCTGGGCCGTGAGCCGAACCCCAGGCAGCCCCGGACCCCCAGGCCCAGCACAGCCCAGCTTTGGCTCAAACAGCCCATTTCCTGCCTGGGCTCCTCTTATCTCGGTGCAGCAGCTACTGGCAGCGCGGTCGGACCCTGCACGCGCCAGGCTGACATCGCCTCTCACACCCACGCCCGGTGCCCTTCCTCTGCGAGGCCTGGCAGGTCTGCACCGGGAGCCAGAGGAGGAGGAGTCCGACAAGCTCTGCCTGGAAGCTGCTCCTGACCCAGCGCCCGGTTGCCTGCCGAGAAGGGGTGGGCGCTCCATTGCCAGCAGGGGACACGCTGGCATCGTGCCCAGGATAGCTGGGGGTGGAATGGCTGCCCAGGGCTCTCGCTGCTGCTCCCTGCCCTGCGAGGGCTGCGTGCTATTGGCCGCAGTGCCCTGGTTAATGCCACCTGTGGAACGGCCGCCCACGAGCCCCTTTGCCACGCTCCGGGCAGTGGGCTGGGAGACAGAAAAGCCTCTTGGGTCTCTCCTTGTGCGGCCCCAGGCCCAGCCCGGGGCTCCTCCTTCTGGGCTCAGCTGATGGTTCCTGGCTCTGGCATTACAGGGAAGGGCCCACCGGCACATCTCAGTGGAGCCACTTCACCCAACTGATGTGCCCAAGCCCGAGCGCCGACTCCAGCACAAAGCCCCGGGGAGAGAACCCAGGTGTCCGGAGCCCCAGTGCCATGGGGTAAATACCTGACCACAGTCCCTCTCTCTGAAATGGGGTTCGACTCTGGCTGCCCAGGGGGCTGACAAGCAGCTCCCCAGCCTCTCGGCCGGCTAACCTGCCCCCCCTCCCCACGGGGTGCCCCCGTCTCAAGGAGGAAGAGGTCGCAGGCTCCCATGAGGCCTGACTGAGGAGCTCCACATGCTAAATAATTCATGGAGCCACTGTTTGCTCAGGCTCCTGCTTCCTGCCTGGCCGGAAAATCACTGCAGAGGGGGAAAGACAATCCGGGCAGGAGAAACCTCACCTGACCTTGGTATGTCCTTTACCACCCTCCCTCCCCCAGCTGGCTGGCCCACTCGCCCGCCCCAGGGACACAACATGCAGCCAAGCAGCTGCACCCGCCTGGCCCCTCTGGGGCTCCCGTTCAGAACGTGCATGAGAACCGCCAGGGGAATGAGTGTGGTAGGTCTCAGCCCCACTTCCCTGAGCATGCTCGTGACCCGCACCTGTGCTCATCTCAGCCTGGCTAACAGTCTCCCCTCTGCAGAGGGGCACAGCGGGGGAGCTGCAGGTCAGGAGTGAGGGGCCCAGGGCAGGGATACCAGGGGGCTGCGGGGCAGAGTGGGGGGTCGGTGGGTGCAGGGGAGGCCAGAGCTGAGGGGTGCAGAGTGGTGGTTGGGAATAAAGAGGAAAATTGGGGGAGACTGGAGAGGACCCTGCCTCCAAAAAACAAAAAAAAGAGGAAGCCAACCTGCATTGTCCAGGCTCCCTGGGAAGGGCTGGGACACCCTGTTTCCTTATAGGCCATGGCAGGATCCCACCCCTGCCACCTGACTCACCCACATTCCTCCTGCTGCAGGCCAGCCTCCTGCAGGGCGACCCGGGGAGCAGGGCAGGCGCCGCCTTCGTGGGAAGGGACGTGCTCAGCGGCACCGCAACTTGGCCCATGGAAGGAACAAATCGGGCCGTGGGGCCAGCGCTTCCTGCGGGGGAACAAGACGGTGAAGGCAGGAAGCTCGGTGGGGTTTACAACCGGCCCCGGGAAAACTTTGTTGACTGGATGAATTCCATTAGGGCAAAGCAGGGGCTGTTGGAGGCTGCGGCTTGGCCCCTGGAACGGTGATTTCCCCTCAGCCCCTTGCTCCAGGCACTTGTGTCAGCGGGACGGACTCAGTCTGGCCCTGTGAGCTCCAGACACCACCACGTGCAGCTGCCCCCCCCCGACTGCTCTTCCCTCCTATTTTATTGGGGGGGAGACATAAGCGAATTCCCCAGGCACAAACCAATTTCCCCCTCCTCCAGCCAACTGGCCAGCAAGACGTCCCCATTCCCTCTCCCACGCGCCCCCTCCTCTCCATTCCCCGTCTATCCAACCACAGCTCCCCTCTCCGAGCCGGACAGGGACCAACGACTGCGCCACGTAGGAAAAACCAGCTTTATTCTGCACACGCACTGACCGAAAAAAAGCCAAAAGTCACCTGAAAAGAAAAAGGGGCAGTTCCGCGCTGGGGGAGGGGGAATAACATTCGAGTCAACAGTACGCGCGCTCCCGCACCCCTGCGCCAAAGCACCACCGCGGCTCTGGGTACCCAGCCCGGGGGAGGCTGATCCCTGTTCTCGGCGGCACTGGGGCGATCCAGGAACGCCGCTGCTGACACCAACATGGACTCGCTCCCACTGGGCGCCGGGGCGAACGAGAGCAGAATCTGGACCTTCGCGTGTCGGAGACCACAGATAGCAGAGGGCCTGGCCACGCCCACATGGTATAGGCCACGCCCCCCATAAAATATATTTGCTTAAAAACCAAATGCTCTTACAGCCCCTGTAGGAAGGCCCTGAGGGCCTGGAGAAGAGGCCAAGGGTTGTTCAGAGGGGGGAGGGGAACCAGGCTGTCAAGAACCCGGGACAGCCCTGGATCTCTGTCTTTCCCCACCCAGTCTCCTCCCCTTCCCCCACACCACGGCCTGTTCCTTGCCTCTGAGCTCACTCTGCGCCAGGAGATCACTTGCCCTCTCCGCAGCCGGCGGCACGGGAAGGGGATCAGTGCCATCATCCCCACTTGGCAGATGGGGGAAACTGAGGCACAGCAGGAGTCAGGGCTGGGGTGAGAGCTGCGGTGCGGCTGGCTCCCCGGCCTGCATTCTGACCCCAGCCCCACACGGCTCCACGCCTATGGTGGAGCAGGGGAGGGATCCCGGGACAGCTGAAGCCAAGAGGAAGCCCTGGGAGACCATGGCAGGTCTCAGAGCAGCTGGCTGGCAGTGCAGGATGGTCACAGGGTGGGAGGGGGACAGGACCCCAACCCCAGTTCTGCTCCACCTGCACATCCACACGAGTGGGCTGCCAGGATTTGCTGCCCCTGCCCCCAGCTCCCCACACAGCACGCACCCGGCTGCAGCAGCTGCCCCAAGAGCCACCACACATGTGCATGGGCCCTTGCTGCCGTTCCATGGATCCTGCTGCTGGCACCCCTCTGCACCCGGCTGGGGAGACCCCCAGTCTGAGCACCGCGGGGCTGGGGCAGGAGAACAGACAGCCGTTGCTGCAGAAGGGTCAGCCTTTGCTGACAGGTCCCATGCAGCAGATCCGTGAGCAAACCCCTCTATGCCCCTCGCTCTCCAAACCCAGGACGGAGACGCCCAGGAGAAAGCACCGTGAGGTCTCCCATGTCAGCTGGGGGCTGACTGAGAAGGCGTCTCAGAGCCAGGCAGCGACCCAGCCAGAACCTGCGCTCTCCCGGCCAAGACGCGGTGGGGAAGATACCACACGGGCTTTGCAACAGGAAGGAATGGACCCCAGGGCAGGGCCTGTGGAGGACGCCAGTCCTGGGACCCGGGTTCTTGCATGCTGGGCTGAATGGGCGTGGCTCGAGGGCAGGGAACGCCACGCAGCCCCTGGAGGGACCCACATCAAGGGAAACAACCGGGGAGATCTGTGTGGCTCTGTCCCAGGCAGGTCCCAGCCGAGACCTGCTCAGCTGGGCTCCCTGCAAGCGGAGGCTCCGTCACACAGGTGCTTGCCGGTCTCCCACATGAAGCTACGGCCTTCGACGCCTGCAGCCGCCCTCTGGCTGCAGCCACTTGTGGGTGGTTCTCCTGCATCCGGACACCGAAGGGCAGATTGTCCTGGGGCTTCAGGAGGGGACAGGGAGCCAATCAACGGAGCCAGCGGGGAACGTGGGCGCTGCAGCAAAGCTAACATGGCTCATGCAGCCGAGAGGCGATTCCCACGGGGACTTACCGCTGCCAGGAGGGACCCCGGGGCCGTTCCCACGATCAGGACCCAACCTCAGCAGCCCCTGGAGCAGCCCAGCCCATAGGCAGCCTGTGCAGTCCAGCAGCCCCAGCAGGAGGATCCATAGCACAGCGGGGCTGAGGGCCAAGCAGTGTTTAGCAGAGTTTCTGGGTCCCCTCTGGGGACGGCTGGGTGGGGAAGAAGCTGGATTCTCTCTCCTCTCCTGGGCGTTGACCTGCCCTGCAGGGGGCTCTAGGATCAGTTCCCGTCGTTGGCCTTGGCTTGACTGTCCAGGGGTGGGGAAGGAGCCAGGTTCCCTCTTTGGAGGACGGGGATCGCCGGTGTTTCTAGAGCAGCAGGAGCCAGGGCAGGGATCTCTACCACCGGCTCTTGCTGTATGGAGAGGGAGCCTAAAGCAGAGAGACAGAGATCAGGACCCTGCCGCTACGAGGCAGAGCCGTATCTTAGAGCTGGAATTCCCCTGGACATGGCCAAGCTGGAGTCAGCAGGGGTTTGCCCACAGGCCTCTCACTTTGTCACACGCCCAAGTCTGGGCCTTGGTTGAAATAAACAAACCGATTGTTCTGACAATCTAGAAATGAGCCAGTTCCTGCCCGGGACAGGTCAGACCCCACCAGAAAGGCAGCGGTGAGAACCCCGCGATGCCAAGGAGGCAGCTGGAGAATAGTGCGTTCCAGTCGTGCGAGGGCTTGGCGGTGTTTCGTCTGAAGGGTGGATTTCCGGGAGAGGCCTGGACACACAAACCTTCGGCTCGCTGCATTCAGAGAGCGGGGAACAGCCCACCTCCACTGGCAGGGACGGGCTAGCATTAAAGCCAGGGCCTGGGAGCCAGGACTCCTGGGTTCTATTCCAGCCCTGCTACCACTTGCAGTGAGGAGGTGGGCAAGGCCTGTTGCCTCAGTTTCTGCATCGGAAACACCAGTCCTGACCCCTGGGAAATCTCATCCCCCACTGTGGAAGGAGGGTTTTTATTCCCAGACCTGCCACTGAGGTCCTAGACCCTTCGAATGAAGCACGATCGATTTCTGATCCCTGCAGCTCCCCAGGCCAGCTGGGAAGGCTGGAGTTAACAAGAGGATGCAAGAACGACAGGTCCTAGAAGCAATACAATCCCTTCGACTTACACGCAGGAGGCATTCCCACCAGGAGGTTTCCAAACACCTTCACAAAGCGGGGTGGCTGTTTAATCCCTATTTAACAGGTAGGGAAACTGAGGCACAGAGTGCGACGGTCCCATAGGGAGACAGTGGCAGTAGAATCAAAGCTCGCCCCCCGATTCCCAGCTCCCCCTGCTGTAACCACTCGTCATGCTGCCTCGTGACACAGCTGCACATTATCACAGACCTGGACGCCCTTGCCATCCTTCTGGGCTGCTGCATGCCAGCTCTGTGCCGCGTAGGCATCTTCTGCGCGCAGGGTGGAGCTGGCACTGCTGATCATCTGGCTGTTGGCGGTGGCCCGGGGGAGAACGATGCTGTAGTTGTCTTCAGACTGGAAACAGAACAAGTGAGGGCAGGGTTGAGAAGAGACATGGCTGGCACTTTGGAGTGGCCTTCCTACCCCCCAGCTCTCCTGGGCTTGCCACCCCAGCGCCCAGCCACGTCCCTGCAGGGAGGGGCTCTCCAGGCACCAACAGGCCATTCAAATCAGCTCTCACAGGCTAGGTAGAAAGTGCCCGGCCTGTCCACCCACCTCCCTCATGTGCAACGGGGCCAGGGGTGCCCAGGCAGAGAGCACCCGTGCAACCCGCCCCCAGCCCAACCCTGCCAGGCTGCACCCTAAGGTGACTGGAATCTGGAGCAGCTCACAGCAGGGTGCTGGGGACCGGCCCCTTGCTCAGCTCACTCCCGTAACACAACCGAGATCAGGCCCCACCGTGCCAGGCACTGCAGACAGCGCGTGGGAGACGATCCCTGCCCAGGCGGCTTCACAGGCTGAACAGACCAGACAGGCAGAGGGCGGGAGGGGAAACTGAGGCCCAGAGGGCGGAGCGACTTGCCCAAGGCAGCTCAGCAGGCTAGCAGCAGAGCCGGGGATGGAACATACCCCCCCCGGCGCCATGCCTCGATCGGCCACAGCCTTGTGTCCTGGCCGGAGAGCGGGCCCTGTGCTGGGACATTATCCCGTCCTGGCAAGCGGCCGCCAGTGGGGAGAACACACACACTCCCGGTCTGACTTACGGGCCCTTTGTGCATCAGAGCCATCTCCGTGGGCTGGAATACGCTCGTCACCAGCTGCCCGTTGTACCCGCTATACGGTGACACCGGTTTCTTGGCTGAAAAGAGAAAAAGCACCGGGCCGTGCTCAGAGGTGGGTTCAGATTTACTGGGGCTCTGGGCACAAAGAACATTTGGGCCCCCTGCATGCCGGGGGCAGAAGTGCTGGGCCAGGGGGCCCACGCGCACCCACTTTAACACGGCATAGTCGCCTCGGGCAGGCGCGGAGCAGTGGCGGCAGGGGAGCTGATCCAGCCTCTTCCCAGGGGGGCAGGGACATGGGTCAGGGGCTGTTCTCAGGGCTCCCCATGGCAACTTTTACCACTGCCCAGCTCCAGCTTCTGGCCTGGCCAGGGGCTGGGGCCCTGGGGAAGAGGAGGAGCAGGGGATGGGGTCACAGCTCGGGCACCAGTGCCGCCCCCCCACTTCTACAAGGGTCTGGCACTCCTGGGGCCCCCAAAGTGGCCGGGGCTCCTGGGCACAGGACCCAGGGGCCCGTGCATTAACTGCCCACTGGCCACGCTGAAAGGGAGTAGACAGACTTCTCTCTGGAGGGCAGGAACCTCCTGGCTGGACACCGGCACCGATGGCTGCGGTCTGACACAAGCCCACTGAAATCAATGGGAGCTGGTCCCTGAGATCAGCAGGCTTGACGAAGATGGAGCCGGGATGTGCAGTTTTTCACGCTGCCTTAACAAGCGGGCAACCTTCCAGCGCTGCGCGGGCAGGTGGCAGCACTCGGGAGGCGACGTACAGACCGTTGAGTCACAGAATCACACAGACCTGGGGCTTGGGAATCAGCCAGTCCAGCCCCCGCAGCAGGCAAACCTAGACCACCCCAGCCCAGGGCACCGGCTGGCTCAGGCCTGCTCCACACGCTGGTAGAGCCACGTCAGCTATAGTTACTCCAGTACAACCCCAGGTGGGGCCACACTTACGCGGTGCTCAAGGGGCCTTATGCTGGGATGTTTTAGGGTTATACGACGGGCCTGCCTGCGACACAGGAACTGGACTCAGGGACCCGTTACTCCCATGTTCCTATCTTATTCCCCAGCGTGCACAGGAATAAGCTATCCTGGTGCCAGCACCTGTGTCCCGGTCTGACTGCGGCCCCTCTGGGAGGACTGTGCCGCTCTCCCGAGACCGGGGTCGTTAGCGGGTCCAACGTGCGTGCGCAGATCAGCCTTCCAGAGCAGAAGGCGGCTGTGGAGCAAGGATCTGTTTATGGCACAGCACGAACAAGCAGGTTTTAATGAGCTAACTCACAAGAGGTCCTGCCCCCAGGGGCGAGCAGCTGGGGGCTGGAGGCAAGGCTTGCTTGGCCCCAGTCCCAGCAGCAATTCAGTCACACGCAGGCTTATCCAATCGGCGCCAGCCCATGTTATTTACGCGTGAGCAATGGTTTGTTATCGTAGGGTCACCTGGGAGCTCTGGCCTGCGCACGCTGGCTGGTTGGGGGGGGCTGCGCCTGTGTGGCGAACACAAGCGTGTTATTGTAGGGTGGCTTGTGAGCCCTCGGTTACACGTGCTGCTTTGTTCTTGTCTGGCTTCTCAATGGAGCTGGGGCACCGCACAGGTTTGTTATTGCAGATCGTAGCGGGGGGGCGCGGGGGGGGGGGACCAGCAGCTACACTTTCTCTTAGTGGAGGAAAAGCCCGTGAAGAGCGCTGTGCTCTTGGCAACAGGCACAAGGAAGAAAAGGGTTGGGCTCCCCCAGCTGTAAACGTCCCAGGCCAGCACGCAGCCTGCGTGTTTCCAGAACGACAACAATCCAAGTCATTATTTCAGCCGGTCCAGGTTGGTACTGAGCAGATATCGGGCTGTTCCCTCACCAGATCCAAGCGCGTAGGTGGTCTCTGTCCAGGTCCTGCTGGATGGACCGTGTCACAACAAACCTTCCCACCAGGGCAGGCTGCCTGGCTGACAACTCCCTCCCCGGAGCCATGCTCTGTGCTCCACAAAGGGGGGTTTGTATCGCTGCAGCAACCGGGCCCCTGTCAGCACCAGGGCTCCGCGGCGCTGGGCGCTGCCCCCACACAGGGCCCTGCCCCAGAGAGCTCAGCGCCTAACACACCACGACACTACCTGAGGGGAAGAGGCAAGAAGGGGCGAGGTGGCCAGAGGGGAGCAGGGAGAGAGAGGGGCAGCTGCCATGGGCGCAGCCTGGAGCTGCTGGGTCACACAATTACAGGACATAAACAAACAAGTTTGATCTCAGCCACCCCCCCAGGCACTGGCCTTGCCACCCTCAGCGGGGGTAACATCAGACACGTGGGTATAATGCCAGACAGAAACCCTCCCCGTGCACCGGGGCCGGTGGCTCCAGTTCCCTGCCAAAGCCACGGCTCACAGCCTGCTCTGTCCACGGTATGGGCCAGCTCTGTCAGCAGCAGCCGCCCGAACACCACTGCTCCCTGGCACCGTCCCAAATATTTGACTGAATGGAGATGGGGGAGGAGGGTCCCTCAATGGAAGCCGTCCTGGGTCACAAAGGGCTCAATCCTGCACGGCGCTGAGCTCCCCCAAGAGGTGCTATTCAGCCAGCTCCCGTGGAAGTCAGGCAAGCGGAGGCTGCTCAGAGCCATGCAGGGCTGGGCTCAGGGAACAGCTCACAGGCCGGTCCCCTGGCCCGAGGTTCGGCTCCCATAGGACGGTGCTGTTGGGCAGCTCCCGGAACGCACGCCCGTGTGCACACGAAGGACGGACCCTGAGTCAGCTGGAATTTGCCGTGACAGGGGAACCACCACCACCACACCCCAGCACAAGCCCCCTCTGCAGAGGGACGTACAATCACCCAGAGCCACAGCTGCCTCTCCCACCCCAGTGCCTGTGCCCCCCTTGGCCAGGGGCTCTCCTGCCTACCTGAGGAGGGTTCCTCCATGGAGAAGGCCTTGTTCTCCACAAACATGCTCTGGGACTTCTGCTCCTTCAAGATGGTCTCGTAGCCCACGCCCCTGGTCGGGTACATGTCGTTCTCGTAGGCCTGCTCTGGGGCCGGCCGCGTCACGTGGGAGACCTCAGGGATGATGTAGAAGATGATGAAGACGCAGGCATTGGCCACCAAAGCAATGGCCAGCGTGGGGTCGTCCCAGGCCGGGCCCCCACTCTGCTGGTTCCCGTAGAGGTACATGATGATCCAGACCACCCAGATGGTCATAGACAGGGAGGTGGTGAGGAGGATGAAGACGACGTGCTTCCTCCAGTGCTTGTAGCGGCCACACAGGGCGGGCCAGGCAGCGGCGAAGGCGGCCAGCAGGAGGAACATGACGAAGATGAGTGCCATGACGAAGTCCTTGTTGGCCACGGCACAGGGGTCCTGGGAGGGGCCGTCGCTCCTCACCAGGGTGATGAGCAGCCACTCGGTGTTGATGATCACCTCCACCAGAGCCAGCAGCAAGGCCACGCCGAAGGTCACCCAGCCCTGCAGCCCATGGTTCCTCCTGGCCAGGAAGTTAAGGGTGAGGGCATGGGCCACCAGGCAGGAGAAGCAGATCGCAAAGAGGACCCCAAAGAGGAAGCGCCGCGAGGTGCAGGTGGAGAAGTTTCGCTTGACGATGAAGTCGAAGGTCAGGCAGAAGAGGCCAAACGTGCCCAGGAGGAAGAACGTCTGAGTCCCCACCAGGCTCTTTTTCCTGGGGTCCTGCACGAAGGGCAGGCTGGCCACCAGGATGATGGTGAGCACGAAGCTGCTCACTGCCCCGAAGCTGGCCACCGCCTCCAGCACGATGCCCCAGGCCGCCGACAGGTCGCAGAGGTTGTAGTACAGCCAGGGCAGGTCCGTGCCGCACCCAGACGGAGGGGGCTCCTGAGCTCGGCACACGGGGAAAAGGCTCAGCGGGAGCCACACGGACATCAGCAGGAACCAGGGCGTGGCCATCCTGGGCTGTCACCAAGGCACCGGGCGGGTTCCCAAGCAGCCTGTAAAAATTGGACAGATCGAGAAACGAGGTTGGTAACCTGAGAAAACAATTCATCAGCCCTGGAGATCAGGACCCCCCAGGGGTGTGGGCCTGGGAGCCAGGCTGGAATCTCACCAGCTCACAGCTGGCTGCTCCAGCTGCTGACGCCTGCCCCGGGCTGCTGCTCAGCCTTTCACCATGGCCTGCTGCAACTTTCCCAGGCTCTCGGGGGGTCGTCTCCCTCTACCTGCCAGGAACACCTGGTTCTTCCAGCCACTGAGCCCCGGCCTCCCTCACCTGCACGCAGTGCTTTCTCTAGCGTGTCCTGCAGGCCCAGGCCCAGAGCTACCCGACTGCACCTTCGCCTCAAACTGCCTCGGCCCTTCCTGCCCAAATCCTTAGCCCTTCTCTGCCACTCGCTCTGGTTTTGGCAGACTCTGTATCCCAGGGATTCACACACTCCCCCACCCCCAGCTCCTCTCCACCCCGGCCCTGCAATGTCACCGCTGGACTCTTCAAAATCAAGAGCCGTGACTTTAATCCAATTGGCTACTTTGCCGCCCTGCCCCTCCCGTCCATCCCGTCCCGTCCCACTGGAAGTTCCAGCTAGCTGGGCTGCTACCGTGGCCGGTTTGCACCACCTAGTTAAGGCTCCTGGGTTTGCACCTTGCTCCTCCTCCATGTGACTTGGCAACTGTGGCCCCCTCCTAAGTAGGGTGACCAGATGTCCCGATTTTATAGGGACAGTCCCGATTTTGGGGGTATTTTTCTTATATAGGCTCCTATTACCCCCCACCCCCGTCCCGATGTTTCACACTTGCTGTCTGGTCTCCCTACTCCAAAGCTAAGTAGGGCTGGCCCAGGCCAGTGCCCGGCTAGGAGAGAGTCAGCAGAGAACCCTGGCGCTAGGAGTGCGGAAGCGCAGTTGTTTGGGTGAGATCGCTTGGGATCACTGAAGATCACACAGCCTGGACGTCCTGGCCAAATCCCAGGCTAGGGGACTGCATCCTTCCTAAATCCCTCCCACCCCCCATCCACCCGGACGTGTCCTAAACGGGCCGAAGGGCTGCGGTGTATTGTTAAACGGCTGCTCTGGCTCCTCCCCAGAGGTGGCTGTGAATGATGGATTCATTCTCGTCCGTCCAGCTTTCCCTGTTATCGTACGGAGTCCGCGGGGGACGTTGCTTTATCCTCTCCCAGAGGAGGAAAGTGAAGCCTGCGGGGGCTGGAGGAATCCAAGGCCCCAGAGGGAGACCAGAGTACTCGGGAGGTCCTGGTCCCCGTCCCCAGGCTTGTGCTCTGACTGGTTCGCTGTCGGGACACACGGGGAAGTACTGGGGAGTCGGACTGAGCCGTCCCTTCCCCAGGCAGCAGCTACGGAGCCTTTCCTATTAGGGAGGAACAGGAGCCGCACTTAACCCTTTACCCCACAGGACAGAAAGGTCCCCTCGCTGTCCCTTGTCTCCCTGCAGGCCAAACCCAGGCCCGGGGTCAGTCACGGGCCTTGCCCCTGCTTAGGCCAATGTTTGCCCCACGTACGTCAGCCTGGCTTAGAATTTCCTACGGCTCGGATGCCCACACGCTCCAGGAGCTGCTTTGGCTTAGTCTAGGCTGATGCCATTTTTCTGGAGACCTTTACAAGCAGCCTGTTGTGTCCAGGGAGGGGGGAGCAAGGACAGAGCCTTATGGGAGAAGGATCCGGCCTGCAGAACAGGGCACGTGGTTACTAGTGGGCTCCACACGGGCCGGTTCAGACCCGCTTCCTGCTTCCACCCTGCACCCAGCCCACAGGGAGATTTTCTTACCCCTCTAGTACATTTCAGGTCCCTTCCTCCACTAGCTGGTTCCTCCTTCCACCCATCCCCATCCCTCTCTCCCCCGCTCGCTCTGTGAGGCTCTGCACGAAGGACACCAAGTCAGAGCAGGTCACATTTCCTTGTGCTTAGCACAAACCAGCCACAGGCAAACGGCTCTTTGAGGTTTCACAGCAGAATCGAGCCACAGAACGTGTGCGGTGAAACAAGCCTGACCCAGGCTCTGCGAGCAGCTCCCCCTCTCTGGTTCCAGGCGCCTCGCTCTCACACAGGAGCCAGGCAGCATTTCAGTCTCCCATCCCCTCCCCGGGGGGCTGGCTGGGGCCACCGCATCCATCCTGGATTGCCTGGGTCTGGCCATGGGGTGGGGTGCGTGTGTATATGACAGAGGAAAGATGGGGAGAAGAGAACCATGTCCCCTCCTCTCCCCATAAAACACCTACTGGGACAGAGCCAAGGCTTCCCTCCGCCCAGCACGTCCCTTTTCAGGGTGTGTCTGTGTCACTCCGCTTCTGATACAGCTGGGGAAACTGAGGGCCAAACAGGATAAGCCACTCACTCAAGTCACACAACAAGTCTGTGGAATAGAACCCAGGAGTCCTGTCTCCCCACCCCCCTGCTCTCACCCACCAGCCCCCGCTCCCACTCCCCTCCCAGAGCCAGGAATAGAGCTCAGGAGCCCAGAGCCCCAACCCCCCCCTCTAACCCACTAGCCCCCACTCTCCTCCCAGAACTGGGAATGGAACCCAGGAGTCCTGTTTCCCAGCCTCCCCACTTCTAACCCACTAACAACCCACTCTCCATCCGGAGCCGGGGATAGAACCCAGGAGTCCCGGCTCCCAGCCCCCACTCTTCACCCAGAGCCGGGGATAGAACCCAGGAGTCCTGGCTCCCAGCCCCCCACTCTTCACCCAGAGCTGGGGACAGAACCCAGGAGTCCGGGCTCCCAGCCCTCACTCTCCACCCAGAGCCGTCGACAGAACCCAGGGGTCCCGCCTCCCAGCCCCTACTCTTCACCCAGAGCCGGGGATAGAACCCAGGAGCCCCGGCTCCCAGCCCCCCCACTCTTCACCCAGAGCCGCGGATAGAACCCAGGAGCCCCGGCTCCCAGCCCCCCACTCTTCACCCAGAGCCGGGGATAGAACCCAGGAGCCCCGGCTCCCAGCCCCCGACTCTTCACCCAGAGCCGGGGATAGAGCCCAGGAGTCCCGGCTCCCAGCCCCCCACTCTCCACCCAGAGCCGGGGATAGAACCAAGGGGTCCCGCCTCCCAGCCCCCACTCTTCACCCAGAGCCGGGGATAGACCCCAGCAGCCCCGGCTCCCAGCCCCCCACTCTTCACCCAGAGCCGGGGATAGAACCCAGGAGCCCCGGCTCCCAGCCCCCCACTCTTCACCCAGAGCCGGGGATAGAACCCAGGAGCCCCGGCTCCCAGCCCCCCACTCTTCACCCAGAGCCGGGGATAGCCAGAGCCGGGGATAGAGCCCAGGAGTCCCGGCTCCCAGCCCCCCACTCTCCATCCAGAGCCGGGGATAGAGCCCAGGAGTCCCGGCTCCCAGCCCCCCACTCTCCTCCCAGAGCCGGGGATAGAACCCAGGAGTCCGGGCTCCCAGCCCCCCACTCTCCTCCCAGAGCCGGGGATAGAGCCCAGGAGTCCCGGCTCCCAGCCCCCCACTCTCCTCCCAGAGCCGGGGATAGAGCCCAGGAGTCCGGGCTCCCAGCCCCCCACTCTCCTCCCAGAGCCGCCCCCGTGCCCCAGCCCCCCCCGCTTTTCCAGGCCCCGCACAAGGGACCGTCCCCAGCTCGCCCAGGCGGCCCCTGCCCGCCCGGGTCCGCGGCACTGGGGAGGGGGCTGCTCGCTTCCAGCGGGGGGACTTTGTTCGCAGCCGCCCCGCCAGCGCCCGGCAGCCGCGACCCGCTCGCCCCGGAGAACTCACGGCCGGAGATCCGGGTCCGGGGGGTTTAACGAGCCTCCGCTCCTGGGTCCTCGGCACCCCACGGCGAGGGGCGCTTGGGGCCCCGGCTCCGGGCTCCGGCTGGGGCGGGCGGGCTGGCTGCAAAGCCCCGGAGCCTGCCAACTTCTGCCGCCCAGCGGCGCCGGGGGCCGGCCGGGCTCCTACCTGGGCGGTGATCGCGGCGTGCGCGGAGCCGGGATTGGCCCGGCCCCTCGGGGAAGCGGCCCGCGCGGCGCGCTCAGCCCGGGCCCGGGGGCTGCTCGGGGCTCGCCCGCTCCGCTCCGCTCCTCCAGCCCCCGAGCCCCAACTTCCCGGCGGGCCCGGGGGAACGGGGCTTCTCCTGCCCGGAGACCGGTCCGGGGGCGGCCTGCGCCCCTGCTGGGGGTGCCTCGGGATCGCCCCCACGCAGCGCCCCCCTCCCCGGCTTCCCCCGGGGGCTGGCCACGTCACAGCCGATTAGCCCGGCCTGGGCCCGCCTTGCCCCCCACCCAAAGGGGTTTGTCTCGGGGTGGGGGGCAGAACCTGCCAGCGTCGCGTCCCAGCGGGTCCAAAGTTTCGGGGCATGTTCTGGACACACAGCAGCGGAATCCGGGGGTTGGAAATCCGCAAATGGGGAACACAGGGGGAGCCCCCCCCCGCATATGTCTAGCACCGCCACAGCAAGAGCCTTGGCACCCTGCATGACTTCTCTTCCAGACAGCCAGTGATGGGGGCGGGGGGAGAACAGGGCACAGGGCCCTGGCATGGGGTGACAACACGGGACCCTGGCACGAGGGATGGGGGAATGCAGGGCACACAGAGACACTGGTGTGTGGGGGGGGGGACTGCTATCGGAGCTATCGGGGGAATGGGGGCACACACACAACCCCTGGCACCGGGGAGATAGGAGGAGTTGCAGGGAGTCCCTGAAATAGAGGAGTAGGGGAGAGATGTACACAGTGGTGGAATGGAGGGAGCCCCCAGTACAACGCTGCCAGGAGCTGTGGGTGCCGACCACACCCCCCGGACACACCCCCCGGACAGATCCCAGGTGTATCACGCTGGGCACCCACAACCAGAAAGCATCAGCCTCCCGCATTGTCCTAGCCCCGCTCCTGTGGCTCGCTCGCTTCACTGCAATCGGCCACCGTCATCCACGGGAACCTGCAAAACGAAAGCCATGAACCTCCTCGCTGCCCATCATTTGTACCGGGCCTACAAAAACCCTCCTTTGCTCCCCCTGCAGACTGCAGCAGATGTTTACTCCCGCTATCTGCAGGCCTGCGCTGACATCGCAGTGAGGATACATGAATGGCCCAGAGAGCTGCTGTGTAAACTTTCATCTGGGATGGCAAAGGGGCTGTGCAAAGTAGGTAGATATGGCACCCGTGGAATGCAGCTGACTCTGGGGTGGAGGGCAGCAGCTATATGACTGCTGGACAGCACATCGCTGAGCGAGGGCCAGGGAGGGAAAATTTGGGGGAAAACACCAGTAAACACCCCTTGTCTTCCCCACCATGACACCGAATCGCCAGCACCGGTGAAGTGCATGGCAGTCACTTGACGGACACGGGGCCGAGTGGAGCCTGTGGGACCGACGGGGTGTGTGTGTCTCACACCTCGGCCAAGCTCAGCGGTGCGACTGTGAGCTCCTGTGACGTGGGGCGGATTTGATGGCGCCTGGGGGATGAACATGCCCTTCCCCCTCCATCCTTCTGCCCCGACAGACTCCGGCCGGCGTGGGGCAGTTCCATTGTGCAGCAGGCCCTGCATCGCTGCTGGGTTACCGGGGAGCCAGCTACCAGGCCGCTCCTCTAGTCAGCGGGTTCCTGAGGGCCTGGCTTGGCTCTGACCCCCGACTGCTGTCTCTGGGGAGGGCTCTGGGTAAGCCACGGCAACTAGGATACAGGGGCAGTGCCTGAGAAATCCCGAGGGGCCCCATGGCTCCCGATCGCAGGGGGCAGGCCCCAGCCCTGCCCTCACCTACATGGGGGAAGCGAGTGGAGCTGAGAGCAGAACAGCCCCCAGTGTTGACCCCACCTGGCCGGTGCCCGCATTGCCCTGTGGGGTGGGGACGATGCAGCTGGGGCCTCAGAGGCGATTCACCCCTCCCCCTCAGCTCCTGGGGCACAAGGGGGCAGCTCAGTGGGGCTCCAGGAGGGTCTCAGTCCCGCAGGAGTCTCCTGCTTCCCCCTTAAAGACCTCTAAGCAAAGAGGGACCGGCCAGCAGCTGGGGGCGGGGGAGGCCGCCTGGGGAGATGTAGGTTCCCCAGCATCAATAAACCACTCAGCCCCCGTGTTTGCACTCCCACCCCGGAGGTGCTGACCCCCAGGACCACGGCTTCCACATCCCTGCCAGCCTGGGTCCTGGTGACTCTGCCGTCTTAGTGCCCTGGTCTGGCATGCGGGGCAGGGTGGGATTCCTACAGGAGGTGGGGGGAGGGATGTGCCAGGGTGTCCTGGGAATGGGGTGGGAGGGGGGCACTAGGTACTAAGCAGGACATGTGCTTGGCTAACATGCAGACAAAGCCCTCAGAACCGAGGCATAACGAGCGCGACAATAGAGGAGCTAACGGGGAAGTGGGAGGGAATAGAAAGGAAATAATGTCAAATCCCCCATTATCTCACACGTCACCCACATACTCACGCGGCGACGCACAGGAGCAAGTCTCCTCGCACTGGGCTGCCAGCCCCCAGCTCAGGGTTTCGAGGTTCCCTTGCTGTAGAAGGGGCACAGGAGGCCGGAAACCAGTGCAGCTCCTGCAATGGCCTGGGTGATCTGAGTGCGGACACAGATCTGGTGGGTCCATGGCAGGAGGAAGCGTTCACCACATCATTTGTTTGAATGCAAATAGTGAGGAGCTGAGGGGCTCAGGGGTTGGGAACAGGCTGAAAGGCCTTTCACATCCAGCTAAGGGCACTCGCCTCTCGGTTGTTCCCAACTTGGGACTGTTGGGTGCAATGAGCTGTTGGGGTAGGATAACAGCCTACTGCTGCTATGCATTAATGGAGTTACCCTGATGGGTCAGGTGGTAGTAGACTCTGTGCTTCCCGTGGAAAATCCCAGGTTCAAACCCTGCTGATGATCCCAGATGGGGCGTGTTGCAAAGCTGCCATGTGAATGGGAACACCCCCGGCTCTCAGATGCACGGGAGGGGCTAATGTGTGCATTGAGCAGCGGCAGTTGGCATCCTAGCCAGCTATGCATGCAGCCTCCACTTGCTGGGCTGTGAGCGAAGAGGCCCAAGGGACCCCGGGTAGAGCTCTTTGCTACTGTCACAGGAGGCTGGGGGCTCCTGGGAGCTGGGCAATGCTTGTATGGAAAATGTCACCTGCCTGTGGAGAGCCTTTGGCAGGGCACAGGTGTAATTAGAAAAGCTGGCAGCTCTCTGCAGCGAGAGGCCAATCCAGGCAGAGCTCCTGGCGTGGGAAGAAAAGCCCGTTGTTGAAGAAAAGAGGGAGGTTTTCGAAGCCAGTACTGCTCTGCCCTGCAGTTAGCTGGGTCAGCGGTGCACGCTCAGCCCCGGGGGAAGGGAGAGGGAATCCAGAGCCATGCGAGGAACGGACCTGACGGCAGCAGAACCCAAACAACCCGAGTGCTCCCAGTCCCAGGCGGACGAGCCCCTGAGGAACAGGGGGCAGGTGGGGTGGGCGGGGCCGGGGAAGACCAGGGAGTCAAGGCTCAGCGTGGTAGGCTGCACGGTCAGATGGCCACGGCAGCACAGGATGTGGTAAACCATCACTGCTGCTATTTCGGGAGCGTGAGGCACGAGGGTGAAGGATTCAGCTGAAATTTCAACCCTACTAAGGCAGTTTCTGCTTCCCCCCGGGGTTAGAAAGTGGACAGACGGATGGACACACACACTCCCCTCCCCTGTAATCCCTTTAAATTGAGACCGTTTGGCCAAGCAGAAAGTTGTGCTCAGTTCCCCTTGAAATCCCTTAATCTCCGGTGCTGTATCAGATTTCAAAATACGACTCGCTCTCCCATGGTTTGCTTTGCTTTGGTTTTAAACAGGGCTTGAAATGCCTTTACCTCCCCCAGCTGCCAGGCCTCCTAATGCAGGTGAGAAAGCAGAAACTGGAACCCCGCTATGCCCACAGGAAGACCATCTAGGAATTCACCTGTGTCCCCAGGTACAGCAGAGTAGGACGTGTGGTGAGAGCAAGAGGAGAAGTGGGCTCGAATCCCAGCAGTGCTAGACGCCCTATAGGACTTTGGGAAGGCCTCTCTTGGCCTCAGTTTCCCTGTCTGTAAATGGGGGGATACTCCCCATCTTCACTGGGGGAGGGGGGCTGGGCGAATCACTCCATTCATGAATGCAGGATGCTCAGACACTAGAGGATGGGAGCAGGGCATGGAGATGCCAATAGATGAAGCAAATCAAGCTGTTATGCCAGCGACTGTGAGAATCAGCAGAGATGGGTATTGCCAACAGTTCTGCCCATCCCCAGCTCGGCCACTCATGGTGTCAGGGGCTTTGCTGTTGGTGCAGGGCAGGCCCAGACCAGACGTGGGTGCAAGGGGGTGGAGAATCCAGGAGCGTGTCCCCCACAATAGCTGGAGCCCCCAGGGCCTGCACTTGTCACTGCCCAGCACAGGGCGGGGCTGGATTTGGGGAATGGCAGAACCTGCCTCTGAACAGGGACCCCTGAGTCATGTGGGGAGACTGGTGGGACAGTCTCCATGGGGCTGTTTGTGTGCGGATCGGAGGGGCTGGGGGGGGGAAGACAGAGGGTTTGTGGGGAGAGGGAGGGAATCCCTCCGTCCCACCAAATAACCTTGCTGGGGCCCCGCATGTCCAGGCCTGGCCTAGGGAGCCAGCCCAGGGGTGGCCGGTGGCTGGGTAGCTGCATCTCCTCCCCCAGATTGAACTCCCTCCCCCCGGGCTAGGCACTGGGATGCTGCCCCCCTACCCCCATGGCTTGGTGCAGCTCCGTGCTGCCCTTGGCACTGAGCGAGGCTTTTGCCCCGTCTGGCGGCTGCTGCCGCCCCAGAAGGGTTTTGGCCTTGGCTAACAACAACAAACAGCACTATCTGGGCTGGCTTCCCTCTCCCGTCGGCCGTAAGCGCTGACCCATCACCCTGGCCCCAGCTAGCGCCACATGCGGCTTCCTGAAGGCTGTTTCCTTCTGCAGCCCGGAGCCTGGGTTTATTTGCCAGAGGCTGACTCAGCCCTGCACCTGACACTTGGCCTGTGGGCACCGGGGCCCCCCGGCCTGTAAATTCTGTTCAGGGCCATGCGTGGCGGCACTCTGTCTCCGCTCGCCAGCCAGGGCGAACAGATGGCTGTTGAGCACCGAGCCAGGCTGTGCACCGAGGGATCGACCTGCAGCCAAAGTCTAACAGTTCCTACCCACCGGCCAAAGGTCCAGCATCCATGGTGCCGCTGCTTAGAGACCGTGTCTAGGCTCCTCCAGGCCTTCCCCCTGCTGCTATTGCAGGGGAGGCTTCACACCCCATCTCTGGCCATTCACAACCTTCCTAACATGCAGGCCACCATTTGTATGGGTCCTGCAGAAACTGTCACCCGACTCCCCCTGCTGAGCCCAGCCATCTGCTGGTTGGTGCTAGGTGACCAGATGTCCCGATTTTATAGGGACAGTCCTGATTTTTGGGTCTTTTTCTTATATGGGCTCCTATTACCCCCCACCCTGTCCCGATTTTTCACACTTGCTGTCTGGTCACCCTATCACCAGCAACGATAATACACAAAGAGATGCAAGGAAATTGGAGCTATTGCCCAGCACCAAGGGCTTTGGTTGCGGAGAGCAACTGGCTGCAGGATCAGGCCCTACTAAGGGAAGATTTTCCTTTCACTCTGCTAAGAAGGAGAGAGAAAAGATTCACCCGGCTAAATCAAAACTGGTTGCTGGATTTCTTTGCAGGCTAAACTTTCCTCTCTAGTCAGGCTGGTTTGGGTTTGTATCTAGCATAGAAAATCAGCTGTATATTCAGGCTTCCTGGCTCTTATCGGCTTGTGTCACCGCTCCATTGTTATTTGAACAATTCCTTTGTTTGTTTTAAGCAACCAGAAAGACTCACCTTCAGGAGAAGGTTATAACACTTTACTGTGGAGGATGAGTGGCCCATCGCTTACGCTGTGGATTGGTGGGCACAGTCCTGTCTCAGCTGGGCCTCTCCAGAAATCAGCCTCTTGGTAGAAACTCACAAGCTTTGCAGCTTTTCATTTTCCTCTTGCAAAAACAAAACACAGTTGCTAAAAGAAAGGGGCTGTTGGTGCGGGGGGCGTGGGGGCGGGAGTTTTTCACCACTATAGGAGCACCCAACCGAGAGCCGGGCCCCGCCGCACAGGCATGGAAGGGAAACCAGCCCCTGCGCCAAAAGTGCTTACAGTCTAAACACACCAACGGGTGAAAAAACAGGGAAAAAGTGACGTGGCCAAGGTCACCCAGGAGGGGGGTGGCAGAGTCGGAAGTAGACCCCAGGTCTCATGAGCACCAGGTCAGGGCCCGAGCCACTGCTCTTGCTGCTTCCCCTCGGGGAAGTGCCCCCTGCTTATCCCCTCCCCCACAGCACCCCAGAGCAGGTCCCCCAGACTCTCCATTGCCAGTTGCAGCTTGTTGGCTTATCACTATAGCAGCTGTATTCATAAAGATGCACATCACCCGCCCCCCCCCCCCCCTTCACCAGCACCTCGACCTGCACACGTGACTCCCCCGGCCTGCCCAGACCTGGTGCAGCACAGAACTGGACACAGCGCTAGTAAATCCTCTGGAAATGTTTATGAGATGCAGTTACTTCGAGCGGGCAGCGGGCAGGCACCTCCTCCCAGTGTTTAATAGCGAGCTAATCTCTTCACAAATGTCCCTCAAATGCCAAAATTAATGGGCCGATCACCTGCTAAATATCACTGGCTCAGTCCAGGGCATTCCCCCCACCAGTGATATGAGCGTGAACAAGGGACAGTGCGAAGCAGCATCGCACCGTCGGCTTCAGCTCAGTGTCTCACCCAGGGGTGCCAGCAGCAGGGCAAAAGCCAAAGCCCCCGTACCCAGACTGGATTGATGTGCTGTGAGCGGCCGGTGAGGGGATCCTGGCAGCCGTTTATGCCAAGGCCCTGTGCTACCCGGTCGGAGAGTGCCTGCTGGACATGGCGACGGAGCCAGGGCCGACGGGCCTAGCTACAGTGAGCTGACTGCTTCTCGGCTGGGTTCCTAGCAGACAAGTGTCCTCAGCACCTGGTACGGCCACACACCCACACCCACCCACCCTCTGGCGACAGAACTCCCTGCCTGACCCCAGAGCAAGGCTGAGTTCGAGGCACATTGCTGGGGGCAGCTTTGCCTGACATCCGGCTGCGCTCCACCTGCCCTGGGGGTATAGGAAGGACGTGGGTCCGCAGGGCAGAGCGGGAAGGTCGCTGGGTCAGATGCTGCTGTCACCGGTGCAAATCCGGACAGGAGCGTCACCAGCTTTTTTGGCACCCTAGGCAGTGGAAGGTCCCGCCCCCAAAATGCCACCCCTGACAGAAGCGGCGGAAGGTCCCGCCCCTGAAATACCACCAACGACTGGGGCGGCCCAAGATCCGGCTGCCGCGGTCGCTGCCCCCCAAATGTTAGTGCCCTAATGGGTTGTGCCGGCCCTGAATCTAGAGCAGCCCCTCTGAAGTCAGTGTGTGGGCTGAGAAGCCCTTGTCTCTGATGGGTACACACCAACCCCTGCCTCTGGTAGCCTCCTGTGGGCCAGAGCAGCCTGAGAGGCGAGTGGATGGCACACAAAGCCCTGGATGGAGACTACAGACTACAGCTGTGAGGCTGAGCGGAGCCTGCCCAGGACTGGGTCCCCTCTGCCCCGGGCATGCCATGCTGCAGATGCCCAGGGGCTCTGATGAAAGCAGGCATTGCCTTGTGCGTCTGGGTTTCGCCCACGGCTGGCCCCGTGGGGTGTGGTGGCTTGCGGCAGCCCTGTGTGCAAGCGGGACTCCCAGGGTGCCGAGCCGCATGGTTTATTCAGACTTAGCGTGGGAAGCACGGTCTGGCTTTGGGAATTACTCGGCGGGATTACGCTAAGGATCTTAAAGACGACTTAGGGTAGGAAAGTGGGGCAGACAATCCTGGTGTGCTGCATGGCTGAGCGAGCCCACGGGGGGCCAGGGGGGGCGGGGGCAGGTGAGCTGCTCCGTACAGACCAAAAGGCAGCCGTTCCCGATTCCCTCCCGCCCAGTCACAGCACAGAGGGGCCAGGGCAAGACTCCTTCAGCTACGCTTCCCCTGCCACATGCCAGCCCGGGCTCAGCTCCGAGACAGGAGCCCTGCAGTGGCACCAAGGAACAGTGCCCCGCTCCCACACTTACTCCAGCGTAACCCCCCCGATGGCAGGGGGGGGGGTCTAGGGTGTAGAGCCCGCTCCAGGCCTCAGTCCCCCGCAGCTGTGAAACAGGGCTAACCGCATGGGCCCTGGTGCCCAGCGATGTGCGAGGAGGATAGACACAGTAAAGACTGTCAGGTGCCCAGATATCACGGTGATGGGAGCCTAAAAATACCTACAATAGGTGCATCCACGGTGTTCCTCTGGCTTCATGCTGGCACAGCAGAGACCGGGTCTGGGCTAGCATCCACCTCTGGATTAAATATACAGAGGGAAAAAATCAAAGCAATAATCACACGCGGCGTGTACAGAATTCCATCCAGGCAGGTCAATGCCCTTCACAACAGCCAGCTCCCTGCTGCAGGGGAGGCATCTATCCCCCTTCCACAGAAGGGGAAACTGAGGCACAGAGCAGCGAGGGGGGATCGCAGCTCTCGGGACAGGGCCCGTCTAGGTCCAAACCTGAAGCATGCTGTCTTTGCAGCCCCACCTCCCACGGACACAAGCAGGATGATTAGGGAGCAGCTTTCTGGCGCCAAACCCATTAGGACCTGGCGTCTCATCAGCTTGGCTTTAGGGACGGAGGAAATGAGGCCCAGAGAGAGGATGGGAGTTGCCCATGGTCACCCAGGAGAGCCGGGCTAGTCCCCTGGTCTCTCAGCTCCCAGCCCAGCACCTGATCCACTGGGCCACGGTGTCTCAAAGGGCAACATCAGGCTCCACACGGCGCAGGTGGAGCTGCCGGTGCTGCGCTCCTGTCCCAGGAATTCGGCCAGCTCCGTCCCCGCCAGCGAAGCCAGAGCCCAGCCTGGCTTTGGGAGGCGGAGAGAGGCAGGGGCAGCTCCAGCCCAGGCCATTTGAGGTTCAGGGGTCCCAGCTTGGGCCGGGAATGACTGAGCAGCACTGGCCCTGTGGTACTCGGCGGCTGGCAGCTAGGCAGAGGCTGGCTCGGCTTCGCTGGGCAGCCAAGTGCTCCCCGCAGTCACCCCATCACCAAGGTGACATCTGGAGTCGCAGAGATGGCACAGTGCCAGGCCTGGGCTGGAGGGGCACATGCCACTTGAAGCCTTAATGAAACGCCGGCAGGAGTGCTGGCACCTCCTGTCCGCACCTCGGCAGCTGCTGGTGCAGAGTGCTGGGGGGCAGCGAGGGCTGCAGCTGGGTGTGCAGATAAATATAGATACACCCTCCGCTCCCCCCCCCCGTAACACACCCCATCCCTCCCGCTCCTCCTCCATCCCACCGCAATGCTACAGGCCTCCCTCTTCCCAGGGTGAGGAGCCTTTGAAAAAAACCCTTTTCCCATAAAAAAAGCAGATTCCTGCCTTTCCGTGGGGGCTGCCAAGCCAGCCGCTGCTAAATATACCGCAAGCGCCCTCCCTGCTGAGACGAACCGGCAGCAAAGACAAGGCCCTTTGTAAGGGCTGCAGGGCCGGGCTGGGCTCCAGGGCGTCTCCTCCACGGGGTGAGTGGTGGGGGGGTTATGGTGGCAGGGCCGGATCCTCAAGCTTGGTGCACGGGGGTGCTGAGCTCTTCTGAAAACCAGGCCCTGTGGGTGGATCCAGGCACCTGGGCTCCCTCCTGCCTCTGCCCCAGACTCACCACGGGGCAAGTGGGTCGCCAGCTTGTGCCCGCCACTCATTCACGTGTGGAAAGCGCTTGGTGAGGTGCCAGGGAAGCCAAGGGGCAGTTACTCAGCGTGGGGAACCTGCCCCAGCCCGCCGGCCATTGGCCCAGCTGCCAAGCCCTGCTGAGGAATGAATGATAAAGGCCCCTGATGGTTCAATCCCAAACTATGCCCAGGGGAGTGCTGCACCCAGCACTGCCAGGCAGCCCCCTCTGGGGTGGCGCGTGGCTGCTGTTTATCTGCCATGCCCAGGCGGTGGCAATGAAAGGGCCGGTCTGCGGGGCGGTGAAGGGACGGGTTGGGGCTGGGAGAGCAGAGCGCCACTGAGGGTGGCACGGCGAGGAACAAGTGACTCATCCGGGCCCGGCTCCAAGGCAGGGGTGGGGGGAGGGAGGGGGTTCCTGCAAGGAGCTAGTCAGGCCTTGCCCTCCCTCCCGCTTCGCTGGGAGAACTGGTTCATCCGGCTGGGCCGGGGCTGCTGGGTCTCCTGCCCTCTGCTGGCAGCCGGGAGATGGATCGAGCTTTGGTCAGCCCTTCACGCGTTGCCATCAGTGCCTGACTCTGGGGTGACCAGCTGGAGCCCCTCCGGCCTGGGAACTCAGCCCCCCCCCCCCCGAGACGAGGCCCGTGCGGTCAGGCTGAGCCGCCACGTGTGCGGTCAGGCCTGGATTCCCCAGCTGGCCGTGGGCTGGTGTTAAAGGCCCGGGCAGTGAGGGGGCGTTGGGCTGGGAGAGGCATTGGGGGGGGGGCTGAGGGGGCTTGAGGCAAATGGCAGAGGGGGAGCCCAGGGCGGAGGAGGGGTCACCTGCTGGCACTGGGCTCTGGGGGGCAGGGAGGAAACAGAAATGTCTGTGGGATCCGGCCGGGGCCCAGCTCTGCCAGGAGCCAGGTGTGTGTATTGGGCAGGCAGCTCTGAAAGCTGGGCCCTGGCCAAGGCGACTCTGGGGGAACCTAGTTCCCCCCAACCTGAAACTGCGCTGCTGACGCCCCTCAGTCCTGACCCGCAGCCCCCGGCTGTTCCAGCCGTGGGTCTCTTCTACCCCCCCATCTGCCGACGGCTCACAGTCCCCCCACTGGTGTCAGGCCCCGTGGGACAGGAGAGC
This sequence comes from Mauremys reevesii, assembly GCF_016161935.1. Classification (NCBI taxonomy): domain Eukaryota; kingdom Metazoa; phylum Chordata; order Testudines; family Geoemydidae; genus Mauremys; species Mauremys reevesii. The sequence continues at coordinate 42,016,761 of NC_052637.1, read as the reverse complement.
GCTTGAGGGGGAACTTGGAAGCGAGGATTTTGGTCTCGTAGGGCAGGGCAACCAGACGTCCCGATTTTATAGGGACAGTCCCGATTTTTGGGTCTTTTTCTTATATAGGCTCCTTTGACCCACCACCCCCGTCCTGATTTTTCACACTTGCTGTCTGGTTCCCCTATCGTAGGCTGACTTGTGAGCGCCAGGGCTGTGCCTGGTGGGTTACTGTAGGGGCTCTCAGGGCTGTATGTGCTGGTATGTTATTGCAGGGTCTCTTGGGCCTGTGCTTTATTATAGGGTCCCTCGTGGGCACTGGGGCAGCCGGATGAGGCTGCGTCATGGAGCCAAGCCTGTGCCTTGCAGACCCCTTCGGGCTGGTTCTGTACAGCCTGGAGTGGGAGGGAGGCCAGACCCCCCCCCCCCCAGGACACGGCCCCAGGTTGGGAAGAATGAGCTCCAAAGCGAGAATTTTGATCATGGCCTGGACGTTTATTGGACTTGCACTGGCAGTGTGAGGCAGGGCCCTCGCCATGGCCCCACTTGGCGCCCAGCTGCTGTGCCTGGTGCTAGTGCCTGTCTTCCCTGGCGGAAGCTTTGATACGCGGCATCACAGACATTATCAGCCGCAGGAACCCGGTAGCTCAGCTGGTCCCAAGGCCCCAGAACATCCAGCAACACTGGCGTCCCGCAGGCAGAGCACCGTGTGCACAGCCCTTTGCTTCAGGAGCGATGGGCAATGACGCAGCAAGAGATTAAATGCCAGAAGCTGCAAATGGCCAGGCGAGCTGTCTGGCCTAGTGGTCAGGGTTCCATTCCCGTCTGGGTCACAGCCTTGCCAGGTAACCGGGGGCACGTCCTTCAGTTCCACACCATCTCGGCTTCCCACCCGGCAGTCAAACGTCCCTGGGATACGTGGTGGGATGCTAAGGGCTTAGCACCCTCTGCAGCACCCCCAAACACCGGTGTGTCTCCTCCCTCTGGGCCCAGGCATTAAAACAGGCCTCCTCCCAGCCTGACCCTTGCTGAGGGCCCAGACGGACCTCGTGGGAGAGCGGCGCTGCGTGGAGCAGCCTAGTGCACTAGGCCTGGCACTTGCTCAGTACGGTGTCATGGGCTCAGGATCGGGCCGGCCTGGTTCCCTTCCGCAGTCAGAACATGAGTTCACAGCAATCACAGATGCCTCAAGTCAGGACACCAGGTCTGAGGGTTCCTGCTCTGTTGGGGCCACTGTACCAGCTGGCACCTTGCCCATACCAGCTAGTGCCAGCTGCCTCCTATCCAGCCAGTACACTGTAACCCACCGCCTTTCCCTGGCTGCTGCACGCCCCATCTCGCCCTCAGCCCAAGCCCCTCGGGGACACGTGGGAATGAGGTAGCCAGGCTGCACATGCCTGTGACTGGGAACCCTTTGAGAGCAGGACCACACCGACTCTGTTGCCCTAAAGGGACACATTCTCCAGCAGCCCCAGCGGTTTCAGAGCCGAGTGCAGAAAGCCCCCGTTGGTGGGCGTGCAGAAGGGACAGCAGGAGCGGATCACCTGGCCGGCCGTGCGGCGGAAGGTCTTGCTGACGAAGCAGTAGAAGACGTTGTTGACGGTGGTGTTGAGCATGGCAATCATGTTGGCCAGGTTCAGTGCCACGTGCAGCCTCCGGTCCTTGTGGGTGGAGCCCATGTAGAGGTGGAAGAGGATAACGAATGTCCGGGGCGCCCAGAGCACAGTGAAGACAGCAGTGACGGCCATCAGCATGGCGATGGTCTTGCCCACGCGCCGGCGGTGCCCGTCCACCTGCTTCCCCCTCTTGAGCTTACAGATGATGACGGAGTTGGTGGCCAGGAAGATGCTGCAGGGAATGAAGTACATGGTGAAGCAGTGAACCCACTTGAGGACCTTGTCCACGGTGGTGGGTGGTTGGGAGTCGTGCCAGATGTCCAGCCACCAGTAGAAGGGGATCCCGGTGGCCAGCGCCGTGCCGAAGACGGCGGCGATGATCTTCCGGGTGCGCTCGGGGTAGGAGAGCATGCGGTAGCGCAGCGGGTGGCACAGCGCCACATAGCGGTCGGCCGTCAGCAGCACGGTCACCCAGATGGAGGCATGGTTGGCTGCAAACTGCAGCACATTGACGGTGTGGATGAAGGCCTGGGGCACCTCGCGGGCCAGGACGACCATCTGCAGGATGAAGCCCATGAAGACGACGATGACCTGGGTGAGGATGTCGGAAGTGGTCAGAGCCAGCAGGTACCAGTAGGACGATTTCTTTGTCCTGGCAGCCAGGCGGGACAGGGCGACGGCCGTCAGGATGTTAACTGGAACAGGGACAAATCACAGCGAGAAGTTGAAGGCGTTTGCCCAGCCCAGAGGGAAGGTCTGAGATCGGCCGGATCTGGGGATGCGCGTGCTCCTAGAGCAAAGCATGGCTCCAGGCAGCATCTGGGGTAACCTGAGCATCTGCCACCCCGTCTCAGAATCTGCAGGGAGATGCCACCTGTGAAGTTACTGCTTGCAAGGCAACCCGGCGCTGAGCTGGAGAGAGGGACCAGCATCCTCCCCTCTCAAGCTCGACATTCGCGGCTGGGGACGGGGAGACTGCCAGCCCCTGCACTGCTATGAGGGGCGTCCTGGGCTGAAATCAAAGTGCCAGGTGCTGGGAATAGGCCGGGGGGAAGCTGCACCTGGGGACGGAGGCTGGGCTGGGCAGCTATAAATACCCCGCACAGGGCGCAGTTGCTGGCTCAGCCTGAGAGATGCAGATGCCATCTGTCCCTGAAAGCCGCGGCAACTGGGCCTCTGCTCACCCAGGTTTGACGGCCCTGTGGGCAAAGCAAGCCAGGCAGAAATTAGCCAACCTTCGGGGGCCGCCTGCACGGTGCCCCCTCCTGGCAGCCTGCTGTAATTGCAAGCTCAGCTGTGCACAGAGTGAAAGTTCAGGTCACCGTAACCTAGGAGAACAAACGTTGCTGTGCAAAGGTGCAAAGGGGAGACACACAGACGGACTTAGTCCACACAGGCCATAACTCCCGCTCCTTGAGTTATCCCGCGTCTCCCTCTCCGCCCCAGTGTTCTGATCCTCCCTCCCCCCCGATCTCTTCCCTTCCCCGCTCTCTCCTTTTTCCTTCTGTCTGAGAAGTGTCTGGCTTAGCCAGCCACGACAGTGTATTTTGCAACAGTGCTGCGAGCCTGTGACCAGAACGGCAGCGAAATGCAAGGTCCTAAACAGCCTGTCGCTGGTACAAGTTTGCCAGGTCTCAGGGTGGCTGATCAGATCGTGGGCTGGGCCTGGGGTTTCCCAGCAGCGAGGATGCAAGTGAGAGTTAACAGCAGAGACTGAAGCTGCATTTTCTCTCATCGCTGTTCTTCTCTCTCCCCTTTTGTGGGTCTTTGTCTTGTTTTGTCCTCTAGGAAACGGGATGGGACTTTAACAGCAGCGCCAGCTCCAGCCCCCCTCGACTAAAGCCATCCCTTTTCCCAAAGACGGTTATCACCGGCTTAACACCATCCAAGAGACGGTCAGACAAGGGGGGCTTTGTAAAACCTCTCTCCAGCTAAAGGGAAAGGGAACAAGGGCTGCTGTCAGCCTGAAAGCTTTACTCAACCCGTTATATTCCAAAGGCTCTCACTGGGTTTCTGTACCGTTACTACCAGGTGAGAAGGCTGCTGAATGGTGTGTTTGCCATGGTGCTAAACGGGCTCAGGTCTCGGGTACCAGCCCCCAGACTGGCACTGTTTAATGCTGGACAGTGACTGGGTCATGTTAATACCGACTCTTTGGGCCTGAATATTCCATCTAAATTCACACACCAGGCCCTAGCCCGGCAGGTCGGGGAGGAGCCACCGGCTTGCTGGGATGTAGCCCCACAGATTTAGGGGCCTGGATCCCTCTCTTCGCGAGATCTGCCTGGGGTGGCCCTGTGTTAACAGGCCCTGGGGTGGCACTTTGGGGGGCTCTCGGGGCCTCCTGTCAGCCCAAGCTGGGGATATTGCCTCGGAGCTGGGTGAGAGCTGCCTGCGCCTGCCTCTCTGGGGCTCAGTTAAGCTGGTCTCTGCTCAGAGGCTCAGTGACAGGCACGTTCCAGAGACTGACCCTGACCCAGAACCTCCCAACCTGCCCTGGAGATGCCAGCCGCCTCCCGCTGCGTGTGCTCGCTGCTCTCCCCAGTGCCAGGCCATGGGCAGCAGAACAGCCGGCTCCTGCCTGACAGCATCAGGGCTCCCTCCTTCCCCGGGGGCTGGCGCACGCCCATGCCTGCAGTCCCCGTGTGCCTGTGACCCAGGTCATTACAACTCCACTCTCGCGTGCGGGTGTGCTGGGGAGGCCCAGGGAGCAGCTGTGGATGCCGTCAGTGACTGGCATTGGCCTGGCACAGTGGGACAGTGCTGGCAGAGGGCGCTCCGGGTGCAGGACGGAGGGGAGTTTGCAGCATGGGCCTTTCCGACATTCTGCCTGGCCCCATCAGCTCCTCCACCCAGCGAGCTCTGAATTCACCCAGCAGGTGCTAACAGAAACCTACAAGGCTGCGAGTGACCCTGAGGTGGCCCGAGGACGTGATCACCACACACAGACCTTGCGATCCCGGCTCACCACTGAGGCAGCACAGTCAAACGAGGAGCAGCCTCGGCTACCAGCCCTGCGCCTCTCCTGGCTCTGCACACCCTGGGTGGGGCTATGGGCCTGGGGAAGGAGGCGCAATGTTACCCTGAAATACTCCCCTCACCAGGCCCTAGACGCACTCACTGGAGCTGGGCAGGAGATTTCCAAGGAAACATTTTTTTCATTAGCAAAATGTCAATTCATCACAGCGGTGTGTGTGTGTGTGTGTGTGTGTGTGTTCGTCCGTCCGTCCCAAGGCTCCCCTCCAACATTTTCTAAAGCAAGTTTCATTTTTGTATTGGAAAACTGGAGTGAATTTATCCTTTAAAACAGGTTAAAAAAATGAAACAGGTTGAAATGGAAACAAAATATTGCCAAATGATCAGAAGGTTTCGATTGCCCTGACCCTACGTCTTGGTTTGCAAAAACGTCCGAGCTTCCAACCTCTCGTCCCGTTCTGGGGCGGGGAGAACCCCCAAATGGTGAACTCTCCCAGGCTGGGAAAACCACTTCCCACCCCGCTCCGGCAGAACTAGCCTTTGGGGTGCAGCGGGGAGTCATGGCTCAACTGGCCACCGGAGGGTGCCGGGACAGGCCAAACGCAGGGATGGAAATGGCGCCCGTGTCTCCTCTCCGTCCCGGGTACAGCTGTGCCCTCGGGTACAGGCCTGTGGCTTTGTGCCTCTCACAGGAGTTCAGCCTCTCTGAGCGAGGGCAGGATGTGATGCCCACACCCAGCATCCTCCCTGGCTACCCTGCAAAGGGGGCACAATTCTCAATGCCAACCCACCGGCCTGGGTGCCAGGGGGCCCTGGGGAGCCCAGACAGCCTCACACCCTCAGTCGCAGCACCCTCCTCCCCTCCCATGCTCCAGTTTGTGGGCATCCCTCGCTCGGGCTGCCCGGACCCCTGTACTGCCCGGGCCCATCGCTCGTCTCTGCCCCAGCCCGATCCAGACGCACAACCCCCCACTGAGATCAGGGGGCCCAAGCCACTCAGGATGCAGCCCCTGCTAGCTCCAGGGAAGGCCCCCAGCGTAACTCTGGTGCCGTCAGCAGGGCGGAGGTACCCTCTTCGCCCGGCCTTTCTGTGAATCCCCTGGGTTACGCAGCCTCCCGGCGAAACGCACCACAGCCAATCACGTCCTTCCCCCCGGGGGTGAGGTGGTGGCTGTGTCTTGGGCAGCCCCGAATCCCTGGCCCCGGAGCAGCACCCAGCCCGGTGGGGCAAGGGAACCCCCCCTCCCCTGTCCCAGCCTTACCTGGCAGCCCCAGGCCCAGCAGGACGCTGTAGTAAATGACAGGGATGATCCCCTCCATGCAGGGCGACCGCTCCTCCCATTCCAGCAGCTCGGCGTCGCTCACCCGGGCCCCGTCTGTGCTGTTGGGCAGCAGGAGCATCATCCTTCACCATCGGCAGCTGGCAGGGGAAAGTCAAGGGCATCAGAACACGCTGCGGGCTCCCCAACTGCCTCTGCTTAGCGCCAGAGTGCTGGGCTCGAACCCTGCCCCAGGCCAACGCCAGCGTGGGGCATGGGCCAGGCCCCAGCAATGCACCTCACACGGCCAAGCACATCTGGTGTCTCAGGACTGGCGTAGAGGAGTTACATGAGCACGTGTGAGCACCCATGGGTAAGCGCCAAATGCACAATTCATTAGCTGCACGCAGCATATTACAAAGTGGGCGTTTCCCAAGCTAGCCCCTGCCAGTGAAGCTTTGCAGTGATGCTAGCCACTGCCAGTGAAGCTTTGCAGTGAAGCGTTGCAGTGATGCTAGCCACTGCCAGTGAAGCTTTGCAGTGAAGCTTTGCAGTGATGCTAGCCACTGCCAGTGAAGCTTTGCAGTGATGCTAGCCCCTGCCAGTGAAGCGTTGCAGTGATGCTAGCCACTGCCAGTGAAGCTTTGCAGTGAAGTGTTGCAGTGATGCTAGCCACTGCCAGTGAAGCGTTGCAGTGATGCTATCCACTGCCAGTGAGGCTTTGCAGAACCTACAGGTCCCCAGTCCCAAAGGTTCCTTTCTGGAGTAATGGGCTGGTGGCCCAGGTCAACCCTGGGTGATCTTGGGCTTCTCCCCCTCCTGTTGTACTTCCCCTCTCTGGGAGGGCTGGGGTGACACATCCAGGCAGGCGAACACTCTGTCAGCAGAGAGCCCACGCCACAGTTTATCTGCTCAACCCTGTTACTGGACCAAAGCATGTGTGCTGGGGATGCAGCTACCACGTCGTTAACGTCCCTGCCCAGCGCTCAGTGCAGCGCCAGGCACGCTCCAGCCATGCAGATGCAACGACAGCCTGTGGTTATTTTCAGCCTCATCTCGCGGGCCAGGAGTATTTGCAGTGGGGGATCTGAGGCGGCGCCAGCACAGAGCGAGGTGGCTTATCGCGGCCCCGACTGGAAGACGCCAGGGCCCGGGCCATGGGTCAGTGCCAGCGTTGCTGTTAGTCACTCGAGTTACAAATGGTCGGGCCCCGGGTCGGTCTTGCAAGGCGCAGGGCGTGGGAGGCAGATCGGGCCCTGCCGCGGAGCAGCTCAGATTGACAGCTGGCTCCCCAGGTGCCAGGCCTGGACTGAGCCCTGGTGGGCCCGGTTTGGTCACAAAACCACGGCACTTTCGCGATTGGCTGAAACAGGGGATTTTCTAAGCCAATCAGAAGGTAGCCCTGGGGTAAGGGACAGGTAAGTATCTGTCATTACTACAATCAGGGTGAGGTGCTTTCGGATTGGCTGGCGGGGTCACCCCCTCTCCCCCGCTATGCACCTCCCTTTGTTCTCACTGTAGGGAAGTCTAGTAGCACCAAGTTAAGGGTGCCCGGCGGGTAGGGTGACCGGACAGCAAGTGTGAAACATCGGGACGGGGGTGGGGGGTAATAGGAGCCTATATAAGAAAAAGACCCCAAAATTGGGACTGTCCCTATAAAATCAGAACATCTGGTCACCCTACAGGGTGTCCTTCCTGAAGGCTGAGTTCAGCAAATCTCAGCCCTCTCACCCCAGGACGTACAGCGCTACGGCCTGTGCCCAGATAATCCGCCCTCTGCCCTCTTCGAGCGATGCCCCAAGATGCCCACAGCACGACCCCGCGCTCAGCCTATGCTGATAGTGCCGGGAACAGGGCGCGTGGCCAGTCTGGGATGGAGCCTAGCACCTTCTCTGTGCGCGTTTTGTGAAGTTCAGGTGCGCTGCACTGCCCAGGGGATCTCTGCACAGCCACGCCCCAGAAATCGCCCCACACCTGGAGGATTTCACAACCCCTTCACAATGCCTTTGGCTTACCCAGCACAAGACCCACACACCAGTGGCATCACACTCACGGGGTTCAGGGCAGGTGCTCAGACCCCCCCAGATTGCCCAATATCACAGCCACAGCTCTGCCAAGCTTCACCACCAAAGTCCTCTACCATTCAAGGCAGCTGCCCACACAGAGTGCCTGCCGCTGGAGAGCATGCAGCTGAGTCCCAGCGGCTCCTGCTAGCTCGCAGAGGCCAGAGGGAAGGTTGCTGGACCCATTTCTTCACTCTGTGGTTCCTGGTTTTCCGAAGTTTTGCAGAATGGGACAGGCTGAAAGGACAGGGGATACCACGGGGGGACCTTAATGCGTGAATCTTATTGAATCCAGCCCCAGGTCCCAGCATGTTCCTGTTTGGATAATGGTAGCACCCTGTGGGCCCCAACTGAGAGCAGGGCCCCACTGTGCCAGGCGCTGCACAGCCACAGAGTAAGAGACAGTTCCTGCCCCAAGTTGCTCCCAGTCTAAACAGACAGAAGGCGAGTGAAGGGAGGGGCATTCTGCCCATTTTACAGATAGCAAACCGAGGCCCAGGGAGGTGCACTTGCCTGCCCAAAGGAACCGATGCAGAGCCAGGAATTTAACCCAGTTCTCCTGAGTCCCAGCCCAGTGCTTTATCCACGCAGTCACCCTTCCTTTGTGGGCACAAAGGCAGAACTGATCCCTATTAGCCAGCTCTGTACATACAGGACCCCCGTCCCTGCCTTGCGTGTGTATTAGACACCGTGTGAGGAGCAAAAGTGTAACCACCCCTCTCAGATTCTCAAAACCGGCTGCATTACCGTTTGTCTGAGCTCCCCAGGCCAGACCCCTCCCTGCTGCGCAGACGCCACAGCCCCAGACCTCAATGCCCTGGTGGGATTTAAGAACTGGACGTGGGGAAACAGCGGCCAAATCAGCTCAGATGGGGCCTGTGTGGTGAAAGCCCCTTTTCCCCCAGGCTCCCTAGGATGGGGGCCGGGGGGGGGGGGGGAGATCAGGCCCAGCGCTGGTGGCTCGAGGTTATTGTGGCCCTTCCCAGCGATCTCTAAGCTCCTCTTTGGCATGTCTTGTGCCCGCTGTGCCAGCACTGACTGAGGAGCTGCCCTTGGGCCGCTGAGCCCTCGGGGGCCAGTCCCTGGCACTGGGGTACGGGGCGACCCCCTCCGGTCGTGCACCTGGCCTGCTGACCGGCGCTGCTGCTGCTGCTGCTGTGCCTGGACAGATGTGTCCTTTCCTCGGGGTCCGTGTGCCCTTGACTCAGCAGGGACCCAGTTGAACAGGGAAGGGGGGAAGCAGCTGCCAGTCCCAGCTTGTCCCCCGGTGCCAGCCTGTGGCCCCCACCCAGCCTGCTTCTGTCCTGGGGGCACTTGAGAGTCGGGTATTTAACTGTGCAGATGCTGCCGGGTTCGGATCCTAGGGCTGGCCGCAAGAAGCATGTCTGCACTCACCTCCCTGGGACTCTGTCTGTCTGTCCGTCTGCAGGCTGCTTTGTCCCGGGGCTTGGGTGGGGGGACATTTGGCCTCTGAAGCTGTCAGGGATTCACCCTTCAGGGTCTTGCCCTGCCTCCAAAGTGCAGGGAAATGAACAAGCCAGAAGTCGCCAGCGTGTTACAGCGGAGAACCCGTCATGTCAGCAAAACACTTTAGCCGAACCCCAGACTGGAGCATGGCCCCCTGCCGGAAAGGACCCCCAGCAGCTACGTGCCATGGAGAATTCACCGGACATGCCGCACGGCGTGGATCGCAACCCAGACACCAACCCGGGGCAGGGAGAATGACGGTCGGTAGATAGATAGATAGATAGATAGATAGATAGATAGATAGATAGATAGATAGAGGGGGTGGCTGGGGGTAGATAGATAGATAGAGGAGGTGGCTGGGGGTAGATAGATAGATAGATATAAAGCTGATGGGGTGTATGTAGGGACGGATGGATGGACGGACAGATTGCAGGGTAGGTGAGGAGAGAGAGGTAGATAGGGTATGCCAATAAAATTGGTAAATCATATCTGTATAATCCACCGGGCAAACTCCTACCCCCCCACCCAAAGGAGTCCTTTATTGACAAGCCGGTAAAATGGGACCCTCTCTCCTGTCTTTCGGTCCAGCCCGTCCCGCATTGGGCTCTGGTGGGCGGGCTCTGGTCACGTGCCCTGGCCTTGTGTCCAGGGGGCGCATCTCCCCCTCACTCTGCCCCACACTTGCCATCTTGCCCTTTGAGAGCAGCTGCCCTCGGCTGCAGGGTCTCCAGCGCCCGCCAGACGAACCCCCGTGGGCCCCACGCTGGATCCCCGGGCTCTTACCTGGGTGCCCCTCAGCAGCGCCTGTCCTGGGGTCTCTCGCTGGCCTCCTGCCACCCGCACAGCTGTAGTCACTGATCTCTGCCCCCCGAGGGCGCGCCCAAGCACCTCACCCCATGCACCGTCACCAGGGAAGTGTGTGCACGGGCTCCTGGCAGCCAGCCTCCAGGGGGAGCGGCTGGAGGAGATGCAGAGCGTGTGTGGGGGCTGGGCTAATGGAGGCAGGGGAGGGAGCCCCTGGCAGCGGCAGGGCAAGCCAGCTGGGGCCAGAGTAGCCAGGCTTGTCCCTCTGGGCCTGGGATGAAAGTCTCCAAAGGGTGTGGGGGGGGGAGAGCCGGCAAAGCCCTGGAAGATGCCAGGGATCAGCCCTGCACTAGTCAGGCTGACGGGCAACAGGACCCCCTAAGCCAAGCCCAGAGCTCAGCTGACACCCGGGGGGCAATGCTGGTGGGTCATAGCCAGGCTGCCCAGTTTGTGCCCAGGGGGAGGGGCTGCAGTTCCCATGGGCGTGGGGAGGACAGTGGGGGATTCTGGCTGCGCTCGGGAATCAATCGCCAGGCTGCTGGCTAGGATTGTCGCTTTGGCAGCTCAGAGCAGTGGCCCTGTTCACCTGCCCTCTGGATGGCCCTCCTCCCCCGCTGAACCCCAGGGTGCCCCCGCTGGGTTTGGGGGGGGTCACTGGGGCAAAGGGGGGGCTGAGACAGAGACACTGGAACCCGAGGGTCACCGAAGGGACTGGAGAGGTCATCGAGTGGAGCCTCCCTGCGCTGAGGCAGGACCAAGCGTTTCACCACTGGCAAGGGCCTCCCAGAGCTCACATGCACCCTCCTCCCTTGGCAAGCTCAGCCAGGGCTCTGGCGCACACTCGTGTGCACTTGTGCAGGATCACACCCACCTGCCGGGTGCGCTACCCGGCGGGACAGCTCACTGGGCGTGCGGAGCACGTGCCCACTCGCCAGCTCACACTACAGAGAGCTCAGCTGGCACGTGGGACACCCAAACCAGGGTGCCCGGCCCCGCACCGAGCACTCAGGCTGGTAATCGCAGTGCTCAGGTATGGATCCGGGCGCTCCCAGGTGGGCTCCCCAGATCAAAACCTGGGTGCAAGGTGTATTCCTTCCCCGCACACACACACCAATCCCACCTCTGCGCCAACCCAGGTGCTGCACTGCATGCTGGGAGCTGGAGCCTCTGGGGCCAGGAGATCTGATTTAAAACTAACAGCAGCCGCCATCTGCTCCTCACTGAATACAAAGCAGCCCTCGAGCTCCTGCCCGGTCACCAATGCATCCCCCACCACCAAGCCCCACATTGCACAAAAGTGACCCTGCTGTTACGTTGTTCTACATACAAAGAACAACCTTCCCCCTTCGGTCCAACCAACCTCGATTTGTCATTAACCAGCCAACCACGCAAGCACACCCAGAGTGAAGTCGAATGTCCAGAAGAGAGCGCAGCGTGTGGGACTCGCCTGGTACCGTGCTGCGGGAGCCTTGCCAAACATGGCAGCTGGCCCTACTGACAGACACACGCCTTGGGCATTTCAAGGTGCAACGCAGAGAAAACAACCAGAACAATTACTGCAAATCCTACGCCCCAACCGGGCAGTAAACAAACACCCCCATGCTTCAGATATGCCTCCGGGCGGGCAAGGCCCTCTTTGTAAAACAAGGGATAAAAGAACCTGGTGAATACTACACAAAGGACGTCCGTGTGTGTCCTGAGCCCTGCACAGCGTGTGTGTCCCCGTGTGTGTGTGTCTGTCTGTCCGGCCCTGGGAGAGCTGCAGCTGTCACTGTGGCTACTCGGAGTGATAAATCACAGCACTTAGCACCTGCCACTCTCCATCTCTCTCAGTCAGCGCCCTGGCCTTGTGCTCACAGCATCCTGCCCAATGCAACCCATCTGCCCTCTCCCCGACCCAGGCTTTCCTCGTATTGGGGGCTGTGCTGCTGTGGTGTGCCCAGACCTGGCTCAGACAGCCAGGTGGGGACCCTGGCTCAGACAGTTGCCAGCCCCAAATGCTTGATGATAAGGTGCAAGAAGCTCCCCACCCAGTGGCCAGTTGGATGGAGGAACCTGCCCATAGCAGAGGTTTCTTCGGAGCCCCCCTAGTTAGCGGCAGGCTGATGCCCGGACGCCTGGCAGGTTGCGGAGCTGTTCTCATGAGCTGTGTAAATAGCCAGTCCTTCCTCTGCGTCCTGCTAAGCCCTTCGCTCCAAAATACGTCTTGTGCCGGCAAGTTTCCCAGCCCCGAGATGGAGCCCAGAATGCGCCTTCTAGCCCGCGCCACCCTGCCAGCAACGAGTCTCACCTGACGCTGTGTTGGGGCGGGTCCCCCTGCTCTGCCCCACAGCCTCCCCTGACCCGAGTGACGGTGTCAGCGGGCGGCACTCCTGCCCTGGCACTGCTCACCCCCTGTCCAGCTCACTGGTAATGCCTTAACCAGGTGGGGTCTGGCCCAGAGCCTCGCTGTTCACCTGGGCCCTCCCTCACAGCATGGCAGTTCAGCCCTGAGTCAGCAAGCCACAAGCTTAGTCCCATCCCCAGGCGGCCCCCCCGGCTGCCCAGCCGCCCTCGGCCCCGGCTGGACTGTGGCATTCCAAGGACCACGCCTGGCACCTGCTGCCCCTCGCCAGCCCTGAGATTAGCCTGTGCCAACGGACAGCGCCAGCTCGGGCTCGGCAGCCCAGCAGCAGGCTTAGCTGGGCTCCCAGCACCGGGGCCGAGGCTGGCGGGAGCGGGGGAGGTTCGGAGCCGCGCGTTCCCAGCACATTAGCGCTGCTTGGGCCCAGGAGGAAATAGGCTGGTTAATCAGTGGAGGCTTTATTGCCATGCTCTCCATCAATCTCCGCCTGCCCGTCCCCGCCGGCGCAGACCTGGCCCGGGCACCGAGGGCATTTCATCTCGGCAAGCCAGACCCCGACGCTTGTGTCACTCCTGCCCTTAACAGCTGCAGGCAAACTGGGGAAACAGCAGGCAGGGGGTGTCCAAGATCCTCCCCCCCCAGCTCTGCCGGTGCCCCTTAATCCCGACCCGCAGTCCCCCTGTTAGCCCAGCCCTGGGCCGCCTGTGAGCAGATTGCCAATCATGCAGTGATTTTGTGGGGCACGTAAATGAGGTCTAGAAAGCCCACTCTTGCTTTTCCCTCTGAGCTGGGATTTGAACCCACAGCTTGTGAGCAGCTTGTGAGCCCGGCTATCCCACTGCTGGTGTCCACGTGTTTTGTACAGAGTGTGGGGCCCGGAGGTGCACACGGAGCTAACACGGAGCCAACAGGGGGCAGCGCAGCACAGACTCGATTGCTGCAGAGCACAGAGGAAAAGCAACTCCTACAATCCTGACAGCCCCTCAAAGCGTTTTCCTGGGTGCTGGGAGGGGAGGGTCGGGGTGCAATGGCTAGAGAAGGGAATGGAGCATCAGGACTCCTGGGTTCCAAATCCACTGCTGACTTTGGGGAGCCTTGGGTGTGCCGCTTCCCCTCTGTGTGCCTCGGTTTCACCAGCTGCAAAATGGGGCTAACGCTACGTCCCTACCGTATCTGGGAGCGGGCCTGGGAGGGGGATTCACGCTGGTAACTTGCTCTGCAATTATATCAGAGCAAATTAATGCCGCAGCACGGGGGTGATGCTGTCCCTTTCCTACAGCCTGGGTCATTCCCCCGGGGAAGTGCCTTAGATCCCAGCGGAAACCCACAGTCTTTGCAACAGCAGCCTCCGATTCTGCCCCCCAGGCCCAGCACACTGCCCCTCCCCCCACCCACAGTCTCTTCCCCAACAAATTATGTTCAGCTCTGTGTCTGACAGTTTGGTTCTTTACTATAGTTTCAGCCAGTTTGCCCGGTACTGAAGTCAGGCTCACCGGCCTGTAATTGCCGGGGTCACCTCTGGAGCCCTTTTAAAATGTGGTGTCACGTTAGCTCCCCTCCAGCCCTCTGGAACAGAAGCTGATTTCAATGATAGGTTACGGATGACCGTTAGTAGCTCCGTGATTTCCCACTTGAGTTCCCGCAGAACTCGGGTGATACCATCTGGTCCTGGTGACTTATTGCTGTTTAGTTTATCAGTTTGTTCCAGAACCTCCTCTACTGACACCTCAATCTGGGACCGTTCCTCAGATTTGTCATCTAAAAGGACTGGCTCAGGTTTGGGAATCTCCCTCACATCCTCAGCCGTGAAGATAGATGCAAAGAATTCATTTAGTTTCTCTGCAATGGCCTTATCGTCCTTGAGTGCTCCCTTAGCATCTCGAAGGTCCAGCGGCCTCACTGGTTGTTTAGAGACTCCTGCTTCTGATGTACTTTAACATTTTTTTGCTGTTACTTTTGGAGTCTTTGGCTGGCTGTTCTTCAAATTCTTTTTTGGCCTCCTAAATATATTTTTCCACTTCATTTGCCAGAGTCGATGCTCCTTTCTCTTCTCCTCACTAGGATTTAACTTCCACTTTTCGAAGGATGCCTTTTCGCCTCTCACTGCTTCTTTTCCATTGTTGTTTAGCCACGGTGCCACTTCTTTCGTTCTCTTACTATGTCTTTAATTTGGGTATACATTTAAGTTGAACCTCGATTATGGCGTCTTTAAGAAGTTTCCATGCAGCTTGCAGGGATTTCACTCTAGTATTTAATTTCTGTTTAACTAACCTCCTCATTTGTGGGTAATTCCCCTTTCTGACATTAAATGCTACAGTGCTGGGCCGCTGGGGTGTTTTCCCCGCCACAGGGATGTTACATTTAATTATATGATGGTCACTATTACCAAGTGGTCCAGCTAGATTCACCTCTTGGACCAGCTCCTGTGCTCCACTTAGGACTGAATCAAGACTTGCCTCTCCTCTGGACCAGCTGCTCCAAGAAGCAGACATTTAAGGTATCAAGAAACTTTATCTCTGCCTCCCATCCTGAGGTGACATGGACCCAGTCAACATGGGGAGAGTTGAAATCCCCCATTGTTATTGAGTTTTCCTGTCCTGGGGCTCCCTTCTCCGTCCCCATAGTGCGATCCAGCCCCACAAGTGCTGCAGAGCCAGACAGGCCGGCACGGGGTAAGCCCCCAGCGACTGGCATGCTCTGAAGGATGCAGAATGCAGAGGGGCTCTCAGCTCAGCTCAGCCCGGCCCTGCCCAGCCTGGCCAGGGGGAGGCGAGAGTCCCCGCTTGGCTCCTCTCCCCAAGCTCATGCTGCTGCCCCTCGGGGATACTGCTGAGATCTCCGCTGGGGTAACTTGCCCAATGCACCCCCAGGTGCCCAGTCCCATGGTGGGCACTTGGCTCATTAGACCCCACGGTTGGCAGCGATCCAGCCAGGCTGCCACCCCGCCCCGCAAGCTGTTGTTTTCCAGGCAGGCCGTTAAATGAGCCGTTGGCAAATGCAGCCCGAGCCATTAACCTGCAAAGAGCAGGCGGGGAGCGCGGCGTCCCCCAGCATCCCCCTGCACTCCCAGGCAATGCAGGAATCCCAGTACAGCCCTGTTTGCGCACCCCCAGCCTCACTCGCTCCGCAGCAGATAGCAGGTGTGCCTGGTGCTATCAGCCGGCCATCTGGAAGGCCCAGGGTCAGCAAAGACCTCACAAGCCTTTTGTCCCCTATCTCTCCGTGCCTGCGTCCCCCCAGGAGGCCGGGCTCTGAGCTCAGCAGATCTGGTGAGGAGATATTTACACAAGCACCTCTCAGCTCAGCCATCAACCCCAATGGCCAGCGCCAGGGGGGATGCTGCAGGCCTAGGACATATTGCAGCCAGAGCTGGGGAGTTCCTTGCTCACCATGATGGATCCTGCTGGAAATCCAGGGCCAAACCTCTTCTAGGAACCCAGAACCCACACGAGGGGAGTGTCCCATGCTAGCAGCTGGGCCATATAAGAGGATAAGAGTCTACTATAGGTGTCAGCTAGTGGAGCTACTTCTTCAGACCCTGCTGTCAGCTCATTTAGGGTTGGTATACACCCAGCGAGCAGGTACTGCCCAGGAGGCAGCAGCATAAGCTCCCTTCCCCCAAGCCTCCATCCCCTGCATGGACGCCCTCAAAGGAGAGGGGAGTTCAGTTTCCCTGTCCCATCAGCTCCTCATTCCCAGGCTGCCAAGAGTGAGCCTGGGCTTGCACTGTGGGCAAATGTCCACTAGGAGCCGCTCTGGCCCCACCCAGCAGTTCAAAGGGGAATGGCTCTTTGCCCCTACGGCCCTGGGCAGGATTCGAACCTGCCGCCTACAGGGTCTATAAAGACAATTCTGCTCTTCACAAGGAAGCAGAAGGAAGACACGAGGGCCAGCTGGGATCTCAGGTCTCCCTTGTGAAACAGTCAGCACAGGGAAATCATGTCTCAGTCTATTAGAATTCTTTGCGGGTATCAACAAGCATGTGGACAAGGGTGACCCAGGGATACAGGGTACTTGGACTGTCAGAAAGCTCTGGACAAGGTCTCACACGCCAGGCTTTTAAGCAGAGTAGGCAGTCATGGGATAAGAGGGAAGGTCCTCGCATGGATCAGTGACTGGTTAAAAGACGGGAAACAAAGGGTAGGAATAAAGGGTGAGTTTTCTCAGTGGGGAGAGGTAAATAGTGGGTCCCCCGGGGGTCTGTATGGGGGCCTGGGCTGTTCCACACATTCATAAATCCTTTGGGAAAGGGGCTAACTAGTGAGGTGCCAAGGTTTGCAGCGGATATAAAATTTCTCAAGCGCGTTAAGTCCCAGGCAGACGGTGAAGAGCTACAAAAGGATCTCACAAGCCCGGGAGACTGGGCACCAAAATGGCAGATGAAATTCAGTGTTGATAGGTGCCAAGTAACGCACATTGGAAAACATCATCCCAGCTATACATACAAACGGATGGGGGCTAATTTAGCTGTTGCCACTCAAGAAAGATCTTGGAGTCATTGTGGGTAGTTCTCTGAAA
The DNA here is from genome assembly GCF_016161935.1 of Mauremys reevesii. Classification (NCBI taxonomy): domain Eukaryota; kingdom Metazoa; phylum Chordata; order Testudines; family Geoemydidae; genus Mauremys; species Mauremys reevesii. The sequence goes on along the minus strand of NC_052637.1, from coordinate 41,999,735 downwards.
ACATCCACTCAGTGAGCAGCGGCAGCCAGAACAGCGAACGGAGCATTAGGAACCATTAGGAAAGGGAGACAGGGGGTCCCCAGGAAATGTCTCCGTCAGTTCGTGTATCCGGCATTCAGCAATAGGGGAACGTGTTCTGATTCACGTCAGTCCTGAGCCGCACACCTGTCACTTCACCGTTTGCCTGGCTTTCCTTTGGGCGCTTCCCCCGGGATTCAAGAGGCACTGGGAGGGAGGGGGAGGAGCGGGGATGGGGCGCGCTCGGAGGAGGGGGTGGAAGTGGGTGGCAAGAGGCGGGTCGGAGGTGAAAGGGGGGGCAGGAAGAGGCAGGATGGGCCATTATTTCTTATGGGGAAAAATTCTCCGTATCCGTCGCCCTTTCCAGGAACACAAGCCTGACGTATACCGGGGACTCCCTGTAGCTAAGACAGAAAATATCACAATGCCACTGTATAAATCCATGGGACCCCCACCTATTGGATACTGCCTGCGGTTCTGGCTGCCCCATCTCCAAAAAGGTATGTCAGAACTGGCAAAAGTACAGAGAAGGGCAACAAAAGTGATTAGGGGGATGGAACAGCTTCCAAACGAGGAGAGATTAAAAAGACTGGGACTGTTCACCTTAGATGGCTGAGTATGATAGAGGCCTGTACACTCCTGGCTGGTGTGGAGACAGTGAACAGGGAAGTGTTATTTACCCCTCACATACCACACGGACCAGGGGTCCCTCAATGAAATGAACAGGCCGCAGGTTTAAAACAAACACAAGGCCGTATTTCTTCACACACCGCTCAGGCAGCCTGTGGAACGCGTTGCCAGGAGATGTTGTGAAGGCCAGAGGTATAACTGGGTTAAAAAACAAATTAGCTAAGTTCCTGGAGGACAGGTCCCTCTGTGGCTATTAGCCAAGATGCCCATGCTCCGGGTGTCCCTAAACCTCTGACTGCCAGAAGCTGGGACCAGACGACTGGCTCACTCGATAACTGCCCTGTTCTGCTCATTCCCTCTGGGGCACCTGGCATTGGCCACTGTTCGAAGACAGGACACTGGGCTAGATGGGCCATTGGTCTGACCAGTGTGGCCGTTCTTATGTTCTCCACACCCCCAAACCAGGCAGTGAATTAACCTCTTAGGCCCCACAGCTGCACCCACTTCGGGACGGGGGTTTCTCCCGCAGTCCTGCTGAAGTGGTGGAAGGTTTTCAGGAACCCGGAGGGGAGCAGGATGCTGTACCGGTGCTGGGGAGGGCTCTCCGGGCGCGGTGACCCTAGGCAGCACACCGGCACGATTGCTCTGCATTAGCACTTCCAGCTTGTTGACTCAGGGTGCTTATCTCCAGCTGGAGGGGCATTGCTGGAACGTGCTGTTTTGCACGCCCGAGATGGTGAAAGCCACGTGGCAAGCGAGAGCGCAGAGCTCACGTACCATGGTGCTGGGTGCAGGACAAAGCCTGGTGCTACCCGTGAGCCCCATGTGGCCCTGCTCGTGCTCTGGCCCAGCCTGACTGCCAGACCCTGCTGCTCCGCCAGCCGGGCTGGACTCCAGCTTTGCTCAGGGTTGCAGTTGTAGCTCTGGCTTCCCCGCACTGTCCCCGGTGAGCACAGCCCTGGCCTCCGGCTGGCACAGGGAGTGGTGGCAGCTCCCTCCCGGTCCCCCCAACACCTGCCCCGGCAGCACCTGGCCACGTACCTGCTGAGCCCAGGTGGGCATGAGCTGTGGCGCCGAGGTGCCCTCTGGTGGGCAGATGCATGCGCTGCACTCTCATGTTCTGTATGGCTGACCTTGCTAGCCTGCTGCCCGGAACCAGGCCCTGGCTGCAGCCGATTCCCTCCTGTGAGTAGCGCTGCCGGATCCGGCCCTGCTGTTGAACTGATTACATCACTGCGTTTCCTTCCCACCGCGCATCGGCACCACCACACGCCTCCTGCGCCGTTCCTGTTCAAAGCAAAACGACCCCAGGAGACTAACCCTGGGGCTTCCACTCAAACAGCAGGAACCTCACACACCCGAGCCAGAGGAGCGACCCTGTTAGCTGGCAGCGGTTGTAGGCTTTCATCCCCCTAGGGGACCAGGCACTACAGGAAGTTTTGACAGGCCCTGGGCTAGGAGCTGACAATCCATCTTCCCACTGCAGCTTAGCGGGGTCCCCTCCCCGAGCCCCTAGGCAGCCAGCCAGCTACTCAGGGACTATGTCAACATCTGGCAGCCCTGTAGCTAAAGCCTCCAAGGATGCCCAGGACTGACAGGCCTTGGGGGGATGCAGCGGGGCTAACGGGGGAATTCACGCTGCCTGCTCTGCAATGGGGTGCTCAGAGGCAGCTGGGGGGACATGGGGCTGTGTCACTCAGAGCAGGAAGATGAGGCCAGCTGCCCACCCCAGCTGCCAGGGCCCCCTCCATCTCCTGCCGTTGGGTCACACCTTTTCATGCAGCCTCACCCTGTGCCCAGAGGTGGGTCCTGCTGTCCAGTGCTGAGGGCCTGTGGGGTTCCCTGGACATACAGACCCCTTGGCATGTTGGAGGCCAGGAGCAGAGGGTCCCCCCGACCGGCAGATGGTGCCGTCGACTCCCTGAGCACCCCAAGACGAGCTCCCACCTGCCTGGCAGAACTTGGAGAGCAGCAGCAGCCCAGGGGCTCCAGCGGGGCTCCTTGTTGAGGCTGGACGAAGCACTGCTGTCCGGGACCGGGCGCTAGCCAGCTGCCAGGCTCAGAGCAGGAATCGTGGGCGCAGAATCTGGATTCCCTTTGGCCTGGTGCTGCGAGTGCTCTAAAGGTCTGATTGGAAACTGAGTTAGAGGCGCCGGCGGCTGGGCCTGGGTGGAGGCGGATTTCAGTGGCGAGCCAACGAGCAATCTGTTTAGCGCAAACCGAAACAAGCTGGTCGTGGCCCCAAAGCGAGAGCGGCCAGCCAGGGCTTTGCCCCTTGTCACTAACCGGGCTCCAGATCCCAGCGTTGGCTCAACGGGTGCAGCGTGAGTGTGAGGACGGGGCTGAGTTACAGAATATACCCCGCGCCTGCGAGCAGCGCCAGCCACATGCAGCAGAAAGCCTGGCCCAGACTCCCACAACTGTCCCTGCATTTTACACCTAGCGGAGCCCTGCTCCAGTGCAACTCAGCTGAGTCCAGGTGGATTTCCCAGGTGAGTCTGGGCCCCCAGCCCTTGCTGGGCAGCAGTTTCCGCAGCGCTCCAAGGCAGCGGAGTTAACTCACCGTCAGTCTGGGGGGTTGTTATGTCCAGGACCCCAAAGGGTGCCCCTCTCAGCGTAAATGCACCAAGGACTCGCGCCTCCAGGGTATCCCAGGGTGCTTCCCCCCACCCCCCGTGCTGCATGCTCGGCTGCCTCTGGGGTGGAGCGCAGCACCCGTGGCAACACCCAGTCGCTTTGGCCGGGCCCTGGAGAAGAGTAGCAGAGCCGCAGGGTGCCAGCATGGAGCCTGGCCGGAACGCAGGGGGTTCATACGCCGCGGGCTCTTTAATGGCCGCGTAGGGTCAGGGACGCCTCCAAAAGTCAGAGCTGGGTGAAAGCGGCTGGTTGGCACTTGGGGTGGTGAAATCTGGGCAGGCCTGGCACAGCCATTGTGCCTGCTCTGCACGGCAGCCGGGACGGGAGGGGGCCATAACAGGCTGGCCAAGGGCTCCATTGTCTTCTGTTACTGATCCGGAGAAACAACTGGCTGGTTGCCAGCGTGGGGAGGGGCAGGAAGGGGGGAGCGAGCAGGCAGCGGAGCCAGGCGTGAAGCGCACACCAGCCAGGCAGGGTTTTCACTTCACTTGGCAGCTTCGGACAAAAGCCGCACTGAAGCAGATGCCAGCTCTAATCCCATCAGCCCCGACAGCTACTCGATACATGGGACGGGCTAATCTCCCCCACCGCGGCACCGGCCTGGACTGGCTGCTCATGAGCGCTGAAGGTCACAGCAGCTGTTCGAGCCGTGCCCTGGGGGAGTGGGGTGCGCGTGTGCGAACCATCGAAGCTGCTGTCTGTCCCCGGCCCCAGCCCCAGTCCATGTGACTGCCAGCAAAGGCACATTCTGCTGCTCTCGCTGGGCTGGGGCCCCTTGAGCCAGGAGGAAGGGTGTCCTTGTGGATAAGGCACCGGGCTAGGCACCTGCTCTCCCATAGACTCCCCGTGTGACCTTGGCCACATCACTGCATCACATCAGGCCTCAGATCCCTCATCTGTAAAATGGGCAGAATTGTTTGTGTTAAAAACTAGAACGAGGGCCCCCATGAACTGGATTAACAGCCGGCAACCTGACAGGGCTCGGAATGTAACTGGGACCAGGGAGTCGCCATGGGGCGCACGTGGTTCCGGTGGGGTCCCACAGGGATCGGTTCTTGGCCCTTCACTAGTTAAAGTTTTTACCAATGACCCGGGAGAAAACAGAAACTCATCGCTGGTGAAGTTTGCAGGTGACACAGAAATTGGGGGAGTGGGAAATAAAGCAGAGGCCACGTCACTGAGACAGAGCCAGCTGGTATCGCTTGGTAACCTGGGCACAAGCAAACAATGGGTGGTTTAATAAGGAGAATTGTAACTGTAAACATCTAGGAACAGAACGCTGGCCATGCTGCCAGGCTGGGGGCTCTGCCCAGGGGAGCAGCGACTGTAAAATATTTTTGGGGGGTGGGGGGTGGAATTCAGCCGAACGTGAGCTCCCGGTGCACCACTGGCCAAAAGCACCGATGGGATCGTGGGATGCACAAACGGGAATCTGGAGGAGGAGCAGAGAGGTTATTTCACCGCTGTACTGGGCACTGGTCTGACCGCTGCTGGAATCCTGTGTCCAGTCCTGGTGCCACGATTCCAGAGGGATGTGGATAAATCAGAGATAGATCAGAGAAGAGCCACGAGAATGATCAGAGGGTTAGAAAACCTGCCTTGTAGTGACGGACTCAAGGAGCTCAGTCTATTTAGCGTAACACAGAGACGGTTCAGGGGGGACTGGATCCCAGTCTGGAAGCACCGAGCTGGGGAACTTTGATAACGGGCTCTTCAGTCTAGCAGAGGAAGGTCTCACTCCATCCACCAGCTGGACGCTGAAGCTAGACATAGTCAGCCTGGGAATAAGGTGGAACATTTTTAACACTGAGGGTAACTAACCACTGGAACAATTCCCCAAGGGGCCTGGTGGATTTGCCATCACGGCAATTTTGCAATGAAGCTGGGATGTTTGCTACAAGCTCTGCCCTAGGGATTGTGTGGGGCAGGTCTCTGGCCCGTGCTCTGCAGGGAGTCAGACGAGATGACCACAACGGTCCCGTCTGGCCCTGGAATCGATGACTCTCCACCTCCCATCTTGGTTCAGGCTGAGAGCTCTTTGGGGCAGCGTCCGGCACAATGGGGCCTCAGGCTCAGTTTGCTCCCCTAATACACAGAAATACGTAGGGTGGGGAGGGGCCAGGTGACCCCCAAGCCCCTCTCCCTGCTCAGCTAGCAGCCCCACCAGGTAAAGTGATACCGGTTCTCTGCCTGGCCCTCACAGCACACTAAGTGCTTTGCAGGTAAGGTGCCTGCCCCTTTGCCCCAGACGTGGGGAGAGGGTTACAGTGCCTGAGCTGGGGGAGACGGGGAGACCCAGGCGCCTGGCCAGTGGGTCTCCCAGGGCAGAGCAGATGGGGTCAGTTAGCCGTGAGGGGTGGAGGGAGCGAGGGGGCTGAGGGCGTGGTGGGATGAGTGGTGTGGGGTCTCCTAGGCACTGGTGTGGGGCTGGCCGTTGTCTGAGCTCTGTAGACATCTGGAGACCTGGACGTTCAGATTAGCCACCAAAGCGCCCCCGATGCCGGGGAGAAAGCAGCGCCAGCACGGCTGCCAGCGCCAGCCTCCAGTGCCGAGCTCTGCCGTCCAACGGGGAGTGGGGGGAAGCAAGGACACATCATCGATGTCCTGGCAGCCCGGGCCCAAGCGATCGACCGGCTGCGCTTTGCCAGCCGCTCCGGCTGCAGCAGGACACGCTCACAGGAAGGTCAAACACCTTGTGTCAGCAGCTAGTGCCCATCACCCGGGCAGGCTGGCATCAGGCACACCTCTCCCTGGTGTGCACGGCCCAGGCCCTTTTCTACCAGCGTCGTGTGACACCAGTGTGCTGGGCCCAGTGAAAATGTTCAGCTGCCATGGGGGGCCAATTCCTGACCCCGGTGTAAATCCGGAGCGATGCTACTGAATCCAGTGGGGGCCGATTCATCTGACACCAGCGTAACCCAATAGTGATGTTACTGACTCCAAGGGGGGCTGATTCCCCGTGACCCCAGTGTAAATCCAGAGCGACTCTGCTGACTCCGAAGGGGCCGATTCTCCGTGACCCTGGTGTAAATCCAGAGCGACTCTGCTGACTCCGATGGGGCCGATTCCCCGTAACCCCGGTGTAAATCCAGAGCGACTCTGCTGACTCCGAAGGGGGGCTGATTCCCCATGACCCCGGTGTAAATCCGGAGTGACTCTGCTGACTCCGATGGGGCCGATTCTCCGTGACCCCGGTGTAAATCCAGAGCGACTCTGCTGACTCTGAAGGGGGGCTGATTCCCCATGACCCCGGTGTAAATCCGGAGTGACTCTGCTGACTCCGATGGGACCGATTCTCCGTGACCCTGGTGTAAATCCGGAGTGACTCTGCTGACTCCGATGGGGCCGATTCCCCGTGACCCCGGTGTAAATCCGGAGTGACTCTGCTGACTGCGCTGCCCTGTGACCCTGCTGCAGACAGGCCCAGCCCTTCCTAGCCAGCGGGGCTGCCCGCGCGAGCCGTCCCCACGCCCGTCGAGCGCACAGAGCGGGATCAAGTGGGAACACGCGTTGGCATTTCGTGGCCTGAGCTCCTTCAGCGCAGGCTGCCAGGCGCTGGCGGGCGGGGGTGGGGGGGGGGCCCAGGGCAGCCCAGCCACCCCTGGGACAAGCTGCCAGCGGGCGGGCGGGCGCGCCACCGTGCTGAAAAGGAATCAATTCACCATCTGAAGTGGTTTCCTTGGTAACAGCTGTTGTCCGTTTCCACCAATCAATGGCGCGGGGCTGGGAGGGTCAGTGGCCTACATAAAGAGTCAGGGCGGCACATCACCCGCTCAGTGCAGGGCTGATCCCCTTCGCCGGGCGCTGGCAGAGCCATGGCTGGGCTGCTGGGGGCCAGGCCGGCCGTGCCCCGGCGAGGGGGCTGCAGCTGGGCCACCTTCCTGCTGCTCCTACTCCCCGTCCAAGCAGGTAAGGGAGGGCGCCTGGCTGCTGAGCTGTGGGGGCAGCGCCAGGGTCTGATCGGGGCGGGGGGGCCAGGGCGGGGCAAAGCAGATGGCTCTGGGGAAGGAGCCTGGGTATCCAGACAACGTTCCTGGCACTGCTGGGAAAGGGGCTGCACTGGCAGCTGATTGGGGCCACAGGACAGCCAGAGACTGGGGCATCCACCTTGACCTTGCAACTTGGGCCATTCAGCTCTCAGCCGAGCCCACGCCCCGATGGCGCCCTGGGGTGCTAGTGCCCCAGCCAGGCCCATGGGCGCGGCGAATCCGCGCCAGGACGGAGCGGCCAGGCCCCGAGCTGCGGTGGGACGGGAACGGCCCCCCGCCCCTCCGGCCTGGCTTGCAAGCAAGTTGCTAATCCCTGCTCAGTTGGGCTTAGTGGGGAGCTTTTGTGCGGGGAAGGGTAATCCGCAGGAGAACCACCGACAACGTGGATTTAAGAGCTATAATAGCGGGCCAAATTCACCGCGGGTGCAAGCAGCTCTGGCTCCAGGGAAGTTGAGGCAATCGTGCCTGCCACGTAGGCCAGTGCCACGGGGCTGGGTGCCAGGCAGAGGGAGCCGACAGGCCCTGCCGTTGGTGCTCAGAGGCCATGCCCAAGTTGGGGGCATTTCCTGCTCTCTGGATAACAGTCACAAACCCAGTCACCGCTGGCTTTTCGGGACGGATCCACAAACAGCGCGAGTTTGCCAGAAGCGGCTGCTCCGGGCGCTGTCCCTTGAAGGAGCGATTCCTCCCCCCAGCCCTGCATCTCCTCCCGTCCTGGCTGAGCAGCGGGAGCAGGAAGCTGCTGGAAAGCAGCACAGGGGAACTTGCCTTGGCAGCTGGGTTTAATTCATCCCGTTAGCTAAGTGGCAGCGTTTTCATTGAGTTAATGACGGGCTGTGAGTCAGTCAGGGTGGCTGGGAGCCAGCTCCTCGGGCTTAGCAAATACCCGCTCTGGTAGCCAGGGCCGGGGGAACCTCCCCCACTAGCTGGGATCGCCTCTGGGGGAGTGGGCAGCCGGTGCTGGGGGGCAGCCGGCACTGGGGGAGCAGCAGAAGTGTGTGCCATGCTCCCAGTCGCTCCATGAGGTGGGTGGCCAGTGAGCCCGTGGCCCATGCAAGAGACTGGGGTCCTCTGGGAACAGGCCAGCTGCGTAAGCCGTTTCTTCTTGCAAGGGGGTTCCCAGCAGCTCAGCTGTGGGGCAGGGAGCGGCACCGAAGCCCCAGAGTCGAGTAGCCTCTGGCTACCGCGTCTGGAACTGGACCCCAAGGCCAGCTGACAATTTCCCAGCCAGCTGCCAGCCCTGCGGGGGGTTGGGGCCGCGTGTCCCCGGCCCAGGGCTCGGATCCTGCCCTCCTGCGCACACGTTACGCTGATCTTCAGGAGCTGTTCCAGAGCCAGGGGCCCTTCTGCCGTCCGGGGAGAACGAACCCGCAGCACAATGATAACGCCCCAGGGCGGGTTTCTCTTCCCACTGCCCCCCGAGAGACCAGGGCCTGTGATCAGAACCAGCTGGGACCGAAGGCAAGCCCCGGAATGGAACGGGTCATGCTGGTTCTCTGTGGTTCCTCTCAGGGCACCAGGGGGGCGCGGGCTGAGTCCTCCGGGGCCGGGGAATGGCTGGACGAACTCCCGGGTCTCTGCCAGCCCTGACTTGGGGACGTTTGTAGCTCATCCTAGAGGACTGCAGGGGGGCTGGGCCGCCCCCCCCCGTGAACCCTTTGCAAGCTGTGCAGAGAGGCTGTGGGTTACAGCACGTTGTGTTGCGGCTTCCTGTGCCTGCCCGCAGCACCCCCATCACCTCCATTACTGTGCCCACAACCCCTCCTCATCCCCCCTATTCCCATCCTCCTCCCAGCCCCATGTGCCATTCCCAGCCCCCGCCAGCCATCGCGCCCAGGTGCCATCGCCATGGGCTGGCCTGACCCCCGCTCTCCAAGACAACTCCCATGTGTCCTGCCCCCCAGCCCCCTGCACATACCCACCGTTCAGCGTGTCTGTCCCCCCGCACAGCCCAGAAAGCGGATCTCAGCGGCGAGGCCGCCGGGGCCACCATTAACCACTCGCTGGCACTGATCCACCGGCTGCAGGAGCTGCTGCAGGACGGCAACGCCAGCGACACCACACTGCGGGTGCGCACCGCCGGCTCCGACGAGGTCAAGGTCTTCCACACCCACCAGCTGCTCCTGGCCCTGCAGAGCGAAGCCTTCGAGAGCCTCCTGCACAACCAGACCATGGTGACGCTGCACGAGCCGGCCGACAACGCCGCGCTCTTCGAGAAGTTCATCAGGTGTGTGTGTGTGGGGGGGAGCGGGGGGCTCTGACTGCCCTGGGTAGGTGGGGGAGCAGGGCACTGACATCCCTGGGCGGGTGGGGTGGGGGGAACTTCCTCACACAGGGGACCAGGCCACTGGCACCACTCCCCCATCTGGAGAGGCGCTGGGCACAGGGAGAGCCGGACAGGCCCGGTGCCAGCTACAACATGAGCCAGGAAAATACTGGCAGAGGGGCTGAGAGAAGAGGGGAGGGAGGGTATCAGCGGGGCTGGCTCCAGGCACCAGCAAAGGAAGCAGGTGCTTGGGGCTGCCAATGGGAAGGGGCGGCAGTCTGGCAGCAGGTCCCTCAGTCCCTCTCGGAGGGAAGGACCAGCCGCCGGATTGCCAGCAAAGAATGAAGCGGCGCAGTAAAGCTGCCGCCAATGGGACGGCAAAAAAGCTAGAGCCGGCTCTGGGAATCAGGGCTGTGGGTCGGGAGTGAGGGGCACCGGCAGAGCTGTGGGCAGGGGGAACCCAGGGCTGGGATAGCAGGGACTGTGGGTGGGGATTGAGGGGCACTGGCTCAGCTGTGTGAGGTGCCTGGGGCTGGAATCCCCCACTACCAGGGAGCTGGGCTCAAACCCTCATAGGGGAGCTGCACAGAGACGTCCCAGTCTGCCCCAGACCACACCAACAGTTTAGTTTAGGATGACCAGATGTCCTGATTTTATAGGAACAGTCCCGATATTTGGGGCTTTTCCTTATATAGGCACCTATGACCCTCCACCCCAGTCCTGATTTTTCACACTTGTCGTCTGGTCACCCTAGTTGTCTGGCAGTGGGTCGGGGTCGAGGGGCACCGGCAGAGCTGTGGGCAGGGGGAACCCAGGGCTGGGATAGCAGGAGGCAGTGGGTCAGGATTGAGGGGCACCGGCAGAGCTGGCGGAGGGGAGTCCAGGGCTGGGCTAGCAGGGGGCAGTGGGTCAGGATTGAGGGGCACCGGCAGAGCTGTGGGCAGGGGGAACCCAGGGCTGGGATAGCAGGGGCTGTGGGTCGGGAGTGAGGGGCACTGGCTCAGCTGTGTGAGGTGCCTGGGGCTGGGATAGCAGGAGGCTGTGGGTCGGGAGTGAGAGGAACCGGCAGAGCTGTGGGCAGGGGGAACCCAGGGCTGGGCTAGCAGGGGGCAGTGGGTCGGGAGTGAGGGGCACCGGCAGAGCTGTGGGCAGGGGGAACCCAGGGCTGGGCTAGCAGGGGCAGTGGGTCGGGAGTGAGGGGCACCGGCAGAGCTGTGGGCAGGGGGAACCCAGGGCTGGGCTAGCAGGGGGCAGTGGGTCGGGATAGAGTGGCACCGGCAGAGCTGTGGGCAGGGGGAACCCAGGGCTGGGCTAGCAGGGGCAGTGGGTCGGGAGTGAGGGGCACTGGCAGAGCTGTGGGCAGGGGGAACCCAGGGCTGGGCTAGCAGGGGGCAGTGGGTCGGGATTGAGGGGCACCGGCAGAGCTGTGGGCAGGGGGAACCCAGGGCTGGGCTAGCAGGAGGCTGTGGGTCGGGGTCGAGGGGCACCGGCAGAGCTGTGGGCAGGGGGAACCCAGGGCTGGGCTAGCAGGGGCTGTGGGTCGGGAGTGAGGGGCACCGGCAGAGCTGTGGGCAGGGGGAACCCAGGGCTGGGATAGCAGGAGGCTGTGGGTCGGGGTCGAGGGGCACCGGCAGAGCTGCCCTTCCCCATGAGGTGTGGGGAGAGCTAACGCCGGGGGTGCTGTGTCACTCTTTGCGCCCAGGTATCTGTACTGCGGGGAGATCTCCATCCTGTTGCACCAGGCCATCCCCCTGCACCGCCTCGCTAGCAAATACCGCGTCTCCACGCTCCAGCGCGGGGTGGCCGAGTACATGAAGAGCCACCTGGCCAGCGAGTCCAGCCAGGGCCACGTGGTCGGCTGGTATCACTACGCAGTGAAGATCGGGGACGCGGGCTTGCAGGAGAGCTGCCTGCAGTTCCTGGCCTGGAACCTCTCGGCCGTCATGGGCGGCGCCGAGTGGGCCACGGTGAGCGCGGAGCTGCTGGTGCTGCTGCTGGAGCGCTCCGACCTGGTGCTGCACAGCGAGCTGGAGCTGTACACCGCCGTCGAGGAGTGGCTGGGCCGCAAGCAGCCCGAAGCCCCCGTGGTGGTGAAGGTGCTGCGCTCCATCCGCTACGCCATGATCCCCCCCAGCCACCTGTTCCACCTGCAGAAGCAGTCGGCGGTGATGGTGCGGCACTACGGGGCCATCCAGGACCTGCTCTTCCAGGCCTTCCAGTTCCACTCCGCCTCCCCCATCCACTTCGCCAAGTACTTCGACGTCAACTGCAGCATGTTCCTGCCCCGCAACTACCTCTCCAGCTCCTGGGGCTCCCCGTGGGTCATCAACAACCCGGCCCGCGACGACCGCAGCACCAGCTTCCAAACCCAGCTGGGCCCCAGCAACCACGACGCCAGCAAGCGGGTGACCTGGAATGTCCTCTTCTCCCCACGCTGGCTGCCCGTCAGCCTGCGCCCCGTCTACTCGGACTCTGTCTCCGGAGCCATCCAGTCCATCCGGATCGAGGACGGGCGGCCCCGGCTGGTGATCACCCCGGCTATGACCAGCTCCGACTTCGCGGGCGTCAGCTTCCAGAAGACCGTCCTGGTGGGGGTACGGCAGCAGGGGCGAATCTTCGTGAGACACGCCTACAGCTTCCACCAGAGCACGGACGAGCTGGCCGATTTCCTGGCGCACGCCGACCTGCAGAAGCGCACCTCCGAGTACCTGATCGACAACTCCCTGCACCTGCACCTGATTGTCAAGCCTGTCTACCACTCGCTGATCAAGGTCAGGAAGTAGCTGGGCAGAAAGGTGCTGGGGACTGGCTGCTCAGGGTGACCCTGTAGCCTGGCGCGCTGGGCCCAGACCCTGGAGAGGGCGGCCTGTGCCCCACGCAGAGAACCGCTGAGCTCACAAAGCTGGGGGGTTCCTAGATAGAAGTGAGTTAAAGCAGCGAGATTGTTTCCAGAGATGTACCTGCAAGGGCAGCTCCACCCCTTCCGACTTCAGAGCCCCTGTGGGGGATGACCATGGCGCCACGTCTCCCCCAGGCTGGGCTCTCGGGGTGCTGGGAGGGTCAGAGCCTGCGGATACAGGCAATGGAAGAGGTGTCCCCCCTTGGGAGGACACTGAGAACCAAGCCCCTGAGTGTCTCTCTTCAAAATTCAACCTCCGCCCCCCGGCCCTTTTAAAGCTAGTTCTGTTGTCTGCTGCGTGCACTCGCCCCCAGCTCCCAAGAGGGTCTGACACACACTGTCACTCCAGGCTTGGAGCAGGGAGGGCTTGTCTGCACTGGCAGGTTCCACCATGGGAACCAGCCGGGTCCCCACCCAACGCTCCCATCGCTGGCTCTCTGGGCATCCTCCGGGCCAGTCATCCCGGCTCCCAGCACGGTGGGAGTCCCAGCCTGGCAGTGCTAGCGCAGGGCACCCTGGTGGGGTAACCGAGGGAATTCAGAGTGTTCCCCAGGAGGGATTCGCCCACTCGGCTCCCCCGGTTCTGCTGCACCTTCTGACCCGGCTGAGCCACTCAGAGCCCCCCGCGCTGCATCGCGGGACGTGCCAGGCTGGGAGTTCCCAGCACGCGCTGCGTTCTCCTCTCCTCCTTCCATGGACCTGACGGACAGACAGACACCGGCTGCTTCTCTTTGCCTCCCGGGCGATGCTCGGGGCCTCCTGGACAAGCGCCACTTGCACCAACTTCCAAATAAACGTCCGAAAAAGAGCCTCTGGGTGGTGCTGCTTTCAGGGGGGCTGTCTTGTAGCATCGCAGACGTTCCCTCTGTCGGGACGTCACGTCGGCCTGAAATGCTGCTCACAAACAGGTAGCAGGGTGACCTCCGGCCTTCTGCCCCGGGGGCTCACGGGCCCCGAAGCCGGAAGGGACCATTCTGACCTGCCTCGCCCGGGCCAGAGCCCCTCGCCCCGCCTGGAGCCCGGCACCGCTCTCTGGGTCGAACGGTTCCCACGATTCTGGGGGCTCTGAACAGCAGCAGCTTCGCTGAGCCCGAATTGCTTCCGAAACAGCCGGGCAAACCTGGCCCAGCTCGCGCCCTATGGCCACGGCAACCGCTGGGCACAGCCGGGAATGGGGCCCGCCTGGTGGTGAGGCTCCTTTACCGCGGGGTAATAAATGGTGAACAGATGGTTCAGTTAACACTTAAATCAATTGTCAGGGCCAAGAGGCTGTTCATAACCACGTGTAACACCTGGGCTTCCGGAGCCATCCGGACCAGACGCCAGCCATGGCTGCTGGCCTCTAACAGGCAGCACTTGTTATTAACCCTTTATACCCAGAACCCTGGTATCGAGTGACCCGCGAGCAAACCCCGCCCCGAGACACAGCCCTGTGGGAGGGGCTGGCCAAGACACAGCGGAATTAAATGACTTGCCCAAGTCACACAGTCTGTGGCAGAGGCTGGAGCAGAGCACAGGGCTCATTGCCAGGTGCCCTGGCCCTCAGAGCGGGCCCGAGTTGGGTACTCGCGCCAGCCTCCCCAAAGACAAGGAAAACAAGCAACCGAACGCTGCAGAAGCACAGCTGAACCGGGCCAGGGAATCTCAACAAATCACTTTTAATTTAGCCGTAACAAGAGGAATAAGAAACAACGTTGCCAGGTAAAAAACCCAGGTTCAGAATCCCGGGACTTACCCGCAGAGCCCAGGGCGGCCCCAGCAGCCCCACAGCCAATGGGTCGAGCCCATGGACTGGGCCCAGCAGTGAGCCCCCCTGCCCCCAGCCCGTTGCTGCAGGGCTCCCAGGCCTGGCTGGATTCCAGTGCCACCCTAGCTGCACCACAAGGGCCTGGTCCTGAGCGCTGCAGGTCCCATTGGCCATGCTAGGGCAGGACTGGGCCCTGGCCAGGTGGAGTTTGGCAACACGATTTATTTACAGCGTAACCAAGCCAGCACCAGGGTCCCCACGCCTCCTGCCTGCTGGCCACACCCGGGAGCTCCCCTCCCTGCCTCCACTCACCCCAGGAGCTGGGAGGGCAGGAGACCACTTCGGGGGCACCCCCTGCCTTCCCCCCAAGACACCCGCAGACAATCCTCAGCCACAGCTGGCCCCGGGGGAGCAGAGCCGGGGGGGCCCTGAACTCCCCACTGACGGTGCACACGCGCCGTGGGTTCAGTAAGGGAGGGCCGGGGGTGCCCCCAGCCAGATTCATGGCCACCAGCTTTCCAGCAGACCACCACTCCCTTTGCAGCAGGCCAGTCCTGCTGTTATTCTGCCAGCAGGGGATGCTGCTGAGCACTGGGAGACCCTCCAGGGACTGGGATCTGCAGCCCCAGGGGAGCAAGGGAGTGACATGGGGGGCTGGAAACCCGAGGCCGGCGGTGCAGGCAGGGCATCAGTCCCTGTGGACTCAGGGAGCTGCAGCATTGACCGGCCGTGTGGGGCACCCGTGGGGGCAGAGCCCTGGGCGCAGTGCAGCCGGCACGGCGGGGTAGCAGGCAGGTGTATGTGGGTGGCAGCAGTCACAGGAAGCTCTGGGGTGCGAAGGGAGTGTGGCACCCTGAGCCCAGCCCACGCCCAGAGGCCAGTGGGGGGGTGGGCGAGGCCAGCAGTCCGGAGGGAAGGCACAGGGCAGCAAACCACAGGGCTTGAGCTGCATGGGTGCTTGGCGTCCGTCCACACGGGGTCAGTGGGATGCCCGGCGCTCCATTGCCCCCACCTGCCCCACGGCAGCTGGGGCGTGGGGCTGTGAACAGAGCGACCTGCTGGGAACAGGCGCTGGCCACCAGCCGAGCGACTCTTCAGAGGGAGCTCCTGTAACCCTTGGCAAGGGGGACGCGGCGGCCTGCGTGCTTCCCGGGCGGAGACGGCTGGATGGAGGGGTAGAGAGAACGTGTCCGGACGGCTGCGGAAGGGACCGACTCCAGCAGCCAGGGCTGTGGGGCAGCCGGGAGGAGGACGAGAATCAGCCGTCCATGAGAACTATGTTGGTAAACCCCTTTCCTCCAGCAGGCTCCAGGCCCCGCGCCCTGCTCGCCCCCCCAGTCCCGGCAGCGGCTGGGCACGCCAAGCAGGCCCAGGCTTCCCAAGCCCCTGCGCTCCCAGTCCGGGGCTGTCTGCCCTCAGCCCGTCAATAGCGCCGGCTCCTGCCGTCCTTGGCGTAAGCGCTGGTGCCGTTCAGCGTGATGTAGCTCAGGCGGGGGCGCTGGCCGGGCTGGGGGCCTTTCTTCAAGCTGCCAGGATGAGGGAGGGGGAGCGGGAGAGACGCCGGGTCCCCCGGACCTGGGGGAGAGGGAAACAAACAGACGAGGTTTGCAAAGTGGAGCCCGGCCCCGATCCGGGTCCCACAGCAGCCCCCTCCATGGGCCGCGCCCGCAGCACAGGACAGGGCACCCGACGGGCACAGTGGCCACAGGGCGGTAGCGGCCAAACATAAAGGGCCAGCAAGGCATGCTGGGAAAAAACGGCTCCTCTGTAAAGGGCTGGGCTGGGGAGACGTAGCAGGCGGCAGGGAAGGGGCCCTGGGGAGCCAGGTGCTCGGGTGCTGCCCCAGCTCTGCTGTGCCAATGGTCCCTGGCTTCCGTTCTCTCCTCCCAGAGCCCCAGGGCTCGTTGCGGGAGGAGCAGAGAACTGGCCCGTGACACAGCTCGTCCTGGGGGACACCGCGTGGCCAGCAGAAGGAGCTGGAGGTGGCCCCCCAAGGTGGGGGGGAGGGACCCTGGGAGGGCAGTGGGGGAGCGGCTGGCCCTGCTGTGGGCTGGGCAGTGCCCGGTATGTGAGCAGAGAGAGGGCTCAGCCTTGGGCACCCCCATTTCCGACACAGAGACTGACGGGGGAGGAGCTGGGAGGGGGCTGCTCGTGCCCGGCCTGGGATGCCAGGCCCAGTTCCAGCAAGCCAGGGTCCCGCTCTGCCTGCAATGGAGGCGGGACCCCATGCCCGTGTGCTGCCTGGGGGCTGGAGCACGCTGCCACTGGCACCGAGGGGGATGCCCTGGCAGAAGTGAGTGCGGTGGCCCGGGCACGCTCTGTCCGGCACAGAGCCAGCGTGGGCAGCCGTGGCCGGGCGCCCTGGCCCCAGCCAGCTGAGGCTCACCCACCTGCATGCTGGCTCTGCGGGAGCCTCCCCTTGGCTTTGCCAGGCGCCTGGGGGTGCGACGCCGGCTGCCCCCCCGCCGGCATCCTGTGCTCAGAGTTGCTCTCGAGGGGGCGGCACCGGGTTACGTTGGGCTTCGGTCCTGGGAGCTGCAGGGGAGAAACGGTCACAGCGGCTCGGGGGCAAAGCTCAGCCCAGGGGGGGGAGCCCTGGGACCTGGATCCCAAACCCTGAACCTCGGATCCAGGGTTACAGCCTCCCACCCCCCGCCCACGAGAAAGGGAGCCCAGCATGCAGTGCATTGTGGGTAAGCTGCAGGCTCATCCTTGCCTGCCTGGCACCTGGCTCCTGCAGTGGGAGCCCCAGAGCGGGGGTGCTGGGGGGCTGGCCCCAGAGGGGCTCTGCGGGAGCAGCTCCTAGGGGATCGGCTGGCCTGGGGACGGCACGTACCCCGTGGCCGGTGACCTCGAAGGACCTGGACCGTCGCTTCCGCCTTTTGCCGTCCAGCGACTCCTCCCTCTTCCCCAGCTTCTTGCCGCCCCGCTGGTGCCCCCGGAGCCAGGGCCCGGGGGAGTGGCTGGGGCGGAGGCGCGAGGCCGTCTCCCCGGTGCTGCTGGACAGGTTGTCTTCGCTGGCGGCATGCTGCAGGCCGGGGCAGGGCGGGCGCCGGGAGGCCAGGGTCTCCGGGGAGAGGGGGTCTTCGCTCTCGCTCAGGGAGTGCAGCGACAGGCTGCTCCGCTCCTTCATGGGCTCCAGCAGGTGCAGCCGGTCGGACTCCAGCACCCGGGAGCGGCGCCGGGCAGCCTTCACCACAATGCTCTTGGTGCTGCTCAGGATCTCCCTGCGCTCTGCAAAGAGCGGCGCCGGCGTGAGAGAGCGAGGGGCCCCCCCAGTCGCATGGTCCAGATCTGGGGGGGTTGGGCCCCTCCCTGAACCCCCCACCCGGATCTGCAAACTGGAAGCATCGTACCCTCAGCCTCATCTTCACCGTGCCCACGGTGCCCCTACCGCCCGGAGGGCAGACAGCCCACATCAGGGAAGAGATCCGTCCCCGCAGGGCTCTGCGACCTGCAGCATTTTGTGGAGGGGGGGGAATGGGGCGAGCACCGGCTACCCTGGACCCTGCGGTGGCTCCGTGGCTGTGATGAGACGGGTGGGGAGGGAGATGGCCCATTGCTGGTGCATGGGCCGGCAATGCTACACATCGTACTCCGTCCCACGCTGGGGGCCTGAGCCTCCCTGCCCAGCCCCCTATCTCCCCACAGTCTGGGGGCCTTGGGAATGGGATGGCCCCAAACTGAACCTAAGACATGACCCCGACCCCCACGTTACCCAGAAGCCCCTGACTCAGAGCGTGGGCGGCAGGAGCCGTTTGCCACCGTCCTGGCACCGTCTGTGCTTCCCTTCCCCCCCAGAGGAGGAGGTGACGGCGCAACTGGGCCCCACCCCACGCCAAGGGCTCCTCACCTCTGCGCGTCAGGGCGACGTCCGCGCAGTTCTCGCTGCTGTCCGGGGAGGAGTTGGGGTGGCTCTCCAGGCTGGTCAGGCTCCCCCGGTGCAGGTACTGGGGGAGAGACGGGAGGTGAGCGCCCCTGGCCACTGCCTGTGGCAGAAATAGCTGCTAGCAAAGGGCGCTGCTCTGCACTCGCTGCCTGCCCGGTCGGGCTGGGACGGGACCGGCGAGGGCAGGGCAGAAAGGCGGTAAAAAGCCCAGAGCCCAGCCCTGCCCAGGGTAAACCCAGAGCAACCCCAGCCTGACGCCAGGCAGCGTGAGCAGAATCTGGCCCATCGGCGTTTTCGGTTATGAATCACCCACACTCGGTACCCGCCGTCGAGCTCGGAGCCCCGGGGGCGGGCGCTGCACAGACAGTGGGGAACAGCTCCTGCCCCAGAGGGCTCCTGGGGCAGGCCAGGCTGACAAGGCGGAAACCGAGGCACAGCAGGCCAGTGGTGGGGCTGGGACTAACCCCAGGACTCCTGGCTCTGTGCAGCGCTCCAGCTACTAGTCAACGCTGCCTTTCACGCAGGCGCGTCCGTGCCCTGGGCCCCCGGCATCACCCACCCAGGGGCCTTTCCCACGCTGCCCCATGCACCTCTTGGGTCACCATGCCGTTCACGTGGATCGGGGGCGGGGTCAGCACAGCCGAACTCTTGATCTGCCGCACCCGAGAGCTGGTCCTGAACACCTGGGCCGGGTCGCTGCCGGAGAGGAAAAGTCGCCCATCACACCCAGAGCGGAGACACGGCACAGAGCGAGGGGAAGTGCTGAACTCACACGCACGGGCCGCTGTGCTGGGAGGCTAATGGCTCCCGTCGGTGGAGTCTTGGATCCAAAGCCCAGCCCAGACCTCAGGAAAGCCAACGGCTCTGCCGGCTGCCCCAGTGCAGGCTCAAGGAGGAGCAGTCAAGCCCGTGTATCTGGCAAAGGCAGCAGCGAACCGGAGCTGCCGCGTGGCAGGACAGAGCCAAGCCGCATGGACAGACATTTCCCTCGCTGCAAACGCGGGACTAGGCCGCGGGTTGCAGCCGGGCGTTGCACCAGGAAGCCAGGAGCAGCAGTGGCGTGACACGGATGGGAAGCAGAGACAGAGCTACTTGGGCACAGAGTGGCAGGAAGGGTGGCCGTGGGGGGTTCTGAGCTAGGAAGCTGCCTGCTGCTGTTTGTTCCTACTGTGCTCGGGGGAACAGGACTTTTGTAAATGAACAAAAACGTCGCTGACTCCGTGTCCGTTTCTCCTCCCAGCCCCACACATCAGGGAAGGGCTGTGGCTGAAGGGGCAGCGAGGAGGTTCCCTTTGCTCTGAGCGTGGCCTCTTTAGGCCTAGCTGAGTCCGGCACCCACCTTTCTGCATCCAGCTGCTCGTCTCACTAACGCCTCCCCCAGGATCACGGGCAGGCGGAGCCTGAGGCCGGGTCCCAAACACAGACACCCACGTGTGCTGGACTGTCCCCAGGCCAGACATGCGGCACTCAGCCCCTCCTGCCCCCCAGGCAAGGCCCTACCTCTCTGTGTCCAGCACGAGGGGCGGCAGGGCGTGCCTGCGGGAGTCGCGCTGCAGCAGCGGCTGGTGCTCCGAGCCCGGCGTCCTCACACTCTCCTGGTCAGAGTCCAGGGCGCTCTCTGCAGCCGGGAGCTGGGGGATCTTGGGCAGAGTCGTGTCCTGCGGGGGAATCAGCTGCTATTACGCCCATCCCAGCTGCCCTGCAGTTTAGGGGTGCCCTGGGGGGCGCTGCAGGACACAGCTCGCCAGCTGCAGCTTCTCTGCCCCTCACTCACTTGTGGATTGGCCCTTTGGGGCTAGAGGGAACCCCTCCATATTGAGCCCCCCAACCCCCTCCCCTGGAAAATTACCTTGCTCTCTGATTGCCCCCTCCCAACACCCAGCCCCCCCCAGCTCCCCACTGTGTGTGCTGCACAGCTGGGGGCCGGAAGCAGCACTCACTTTGCCCG
Source organism: Mauremys reevesii (assembly GCF_016161935.1). Lineage (NCBI taxonomy): Eukaryota > Metazoa > Chordata > Testudines > Geoemydidae > Mauremys > Mauremys reevesii. The sequence continues at coordinate 41,979,712 of NC_052637.1, read as the reverse complement.
GGTTGGAACTGGTCATGTGAGGGCCCAGAGAGCACCCAGGGACCCGCTCTGTTTCCAAGGGGTGGAGCGATGTCCGGACCCCTGGGGTGTGAGCCGAGAGGGACGGACCAGCGCCCCCCACAGGTACCTTCAGGGCTTTGACAGCCACGCGGTCCAGGCTGGCGACCTGGTCCAGGCTGCCCTCCTCCAGCTCCCGCAGGTAGATCTCATACAGCTCCTCCAGGTGGTGCGGGACTGAGAGGTGATATTCTGCCAGGGAGAGGAGTAGACAGAAGGGAGGGGGGTCACAGTCTTAGGGGCGCGCCCCCCAGACCTACACAGGGGCCCCAGGCCTGCATTAATCCCGACACACAGGTCCCTGGGACAGAGGCGAGCCCCGGGGAGAAGGGGCTCGGGCCGGGCCAGGCCAGGAGGAGACGGGGGCACTCGAGATGACATGATGACGTCGCGACATGACATCATCAGGACTTAGCCCCGTTGCATGGCAACACAGCCTCGCCACATCATGACACGGCAGCAGCCCATTGTGACGTGGGCTCATGCTGGCGTGACGGCCTGAGCACGTCACGACATCGTCGTGTTGCAATGTGACCCCAGGTGCGCCAGAGCCCTGCAGAGCCCCCAACCCCCCCAGGGTCCCCCAGCCCGGGGGGGGGGGCACGGTCCCGCACCGTGGATGATCTGCCTCTGCTGCTGGATGATGCGGTCGCAGAGGCTGCGGTGCTGCTCGAAGCGCCGCACCACGTAACTCTTGTGGCGGATGACGTTGTCCTTGAGCAGGGCGCTGGACTGCATCTCCGTGTTCTCCAGCTCCAGCTCGTGCACCTTGCAGAGCAGGCTCAGCACCTCGCGCTGCTCCTCTGAGCTGATGCGCCGCGGCAGGACCTCCTCCAGCCGCCGCCCCCGCTGGCGGATCTCCTTGAACCGCTTCTCCAGCTCCGCCTGCGGGTGCAGAGCAGCCCAGGGCCCTGCGTCACGTGCCTGCCCTTCCCAAGGGGTCACAATGGAATGGACTGGACCCCTGGCTTTCCCAGCCCTGGGCGCCCCACACCCAGCTCTGCCAGTGCCCCTCGGTCCCACCCCACAGCCCCCTGGTATCCCAGCACCTCTGCCGGTGCCCCTCAACCCCAACCCGCAGCCCCCTCCTTTGCCAGCTCTGGGCTCCCCACCCTCCAGCTCTGCCAGTGCCTCTCAATCCCGACCCACCGCAGCCCCCTGCTAGCCCAGACCTGTGCTCCTCCCCACAGCTCTGCCAGTGCCCCATAATCCCAACCCACTTCCCCTGTTATTCCAGTCCTGGGTGCCCCCCAGCAACTCTGCCAGTGCCCCTCACTCCCGACCCACTGACCTCTGCTAGACCAGCCCTGGGCTCCCCACACCCATCTCTGCTGGTGCCCCTCAATCCCAACCCACTGCCCCCTCCTTTCCCAAACCTGGGCTCCCCCATGCTACAGCTTTGCCGGTGCCCCTCAATCCCAACCTGCAGCCCCTGGCTAGCCCAGCCCAGCCCAGCCCAATTCTGACCAGAATCTGGCAGTCACAGCAGCTGATGCCAATTGAGCGGTGGGGCAGAGGCGGGCTGTGTGGGGGGGCACCCAGCACTGGGCTGAGACCCACCAAACTAATTTCCCCCCCATCAGGCCCCAAAGCCCAGTCCCACAGCACCTCCCCCCGAGCTCTCCCCCGCCCCCACCCCCACGCCAGGAACCTTTTGCTTGCGCAGCTTCTTCTGCTCCCCCATGAGGGCGGCGATGTTCTCCCTGGCCGAGATCACGTCCTGCGGCTCCGGCGCATCCGGCTGCTCGTCTCCGGTATCCAAATTCTTCCCGCTCTCGTCCTTCCTCAGCTCCTCCCTGCACTTCTGGGCGTGGCGCCTCTTCTCCTGGTCCCAGCTGGAGTCGCCAGGGAGAGCGCGAGCGTCAGCCCCTGGGCCCCGGGCTATGCCCAACTGCTGACGCGTGGCACTCCTCACCCACTGATACAGGACAGTAAACCTGGCTGGGCATTACCTGGCTATACTGACCAGCCCCCGCCGGCAGCTGAACCAGGGCAATCTCCCCAATACGCTCAGCCTGCCAGGCCCCCAGGCCAGTTATATTATACAGGGAGGGGGGAGGTTTCCTGGAGCCCCAGTGACACCCCGGCTCTCTGGGGCGCTGGGCAGGGCTGTGCTTACTCTGCAATGGTCAGCAGGTGCCGGGTGCTCTCGATCTGGATCTCCATGTAGCTGTTCTCCAGCTCCATCAGCTGGCGCTGTACGTCCATCTGCTCCTGGAAGGCGCCGATCAGCTGTTCCCGCAGCTGGTCCATCTCCTGCCGGTCGCAGAGGGAGCTGTGGAGCTGCACCTCGGCTGTAACACACGAGGGGGGGGGGGTTGGTCACTGCGGGGGCGCCTCCTGCCACATATGGCATGTACAGAGCAGCCGCCGCAGGGCCGGCTCCAGGTTTTCTGCCGCCCCAAGCGGCAAAAAAAAAAAAAAAGCCGCGTCAGCGCGATCGCACTGCTCCACTCTTCGGTGGCAGGTCCTTCGCTCCGAGAGGGACTGAGGGACCCGCCACTGAATTGCCGCTGAAGACCCGGACGTGCCGCCCCAATAGCGGCCGGAGGGCCGCTCCTTGCTATTGGCCGCCCCAAACACCTGAGCCGCCGTCCCCAAGACACCGCACGCATGGGGGCATGCAGGGATCCCTCCTGGGTCATCAGAACCCCCCTCTGCCGGGGAGGGGCGCGGCCGCCCAGGTGCCCTCAGCCGGGGAGGGGGCGTGGCTGGGAGCCCAGCACCTGGCTCTGGCGGCAGCAGGGAGTGGTGCCAGCTCGGTGTGGCGCGGAGAGTTCAGTGCGATGGGGCAGGCACAGCCCGTGCCCCATGAGCGGTGGTAGGCCCGGCAGCGGGGAGGGCCGGCCCCACGGGCCTTACCTTGGATGTGGCGGATGTCGCCCCGCTCACCCTGGGCCGGGCGCGGCCCCTGCGCGTCGATCTTGCACTTGAGGCGCTGGATCTCACTGCGCAGGTCCGAGATGATGCTGGTGTACTGGGCAATGTGGTACGAGACGTTGAGCAGGTTCCGCTTCACCTACGGAGATGGGGGGCGAAGGGTCAGCGTGTCGGGGAGGTGACCCCCGCCAGCACCACACCCTGACTGCTCCTGGGGAAGAGGGGTCTCTCCTAGAAGGCAGGAGGACGGGGTGCTGTGTGCCCAGGCGAGGGGGAGGATCAGGATGCTGGGTGTGGGGGAGGATTGGGGCACAGAGTGCCCAGGCTGCGGTGCTGGGTGCAGGAAGGGAGGGCAGGGCACCAGATGCCCTGGGACGGGACACTGAGTGAAAGGACAGAGCATGGGGTGCCAGGTGAGGGGATGGAGGGCAGGGCACCGGGTGAGGGGAAGGGTGAGTGGGGTGCCAGAAGGGAGGGCGGGGTGCCAGGCGCCAGACGGGCGGGTGGGGCGCCGGTTGGGGGAAGGGCAGGCGGGCGCCGGTTGGGAGGGCGGGCGCCGGGCGGGGAAGGGCAGGCGGGCGCCGGGCGGGGCAGGGCAGGCGGGGCGCCGGGCGGGGGCAGGGCAGGCGGGGCGCCGGGCGGGGGCCAGGTCCCAGCCGTACCGTGGTTTTGATGCTCTTGGCGCGGTCGGCGTAGGTGAGGGTGCTGCGGGACTCCTCGAAGGCGCTGCTGGCCGGGCTGATGTGCGCGATCATGACCGTGCGGCTGTTGCCCCCGAGGGAGTCCTGGCGACAGAGGATCGTGGGGCTGGGTGTTGGCCAGCGCCGGAGGCTGCAGCCCTGTCCCCAGCCCCTGAACCGGGACGAGCTGGGCGCAGGCCCGTCCGCCCACCCCCAGCCTGCTGCTCAGCCCCGCGCTGTGCTGGCCCCTTGGTCCCGGCCTCCCAGTGCGCACTGCACCCCGGCCGACGTGGGCCGGGCTGAGCCGTGTGACTCCCCCCAGCCTGCACCCAGCTGCCCGCTCCAAGGGGCTGCCCTGGCCCAGGGTCCGGCGGGCGCCGGTCCCGCTGTACCTTCAGGAGGCGGGTGAGCTTGCTGTCGCGGTAGTTGACGTACTTGGGGGCCCCCTTGTCGCTCAGGGCGTTGATGCAGTTCCCCAGCGCCAGCAGCGAGCGGTTGATGTGGGCTCCCTCCTTCATCCTCTGCCCGCGGTTCTGGGTCTGTGGGGGCAGGGCGAGGGCGTGAGGCAGGGATTCGGGCCCGGCGGCACGACGCCAGCCCTGGGGCAGGAGCACGCGGGGTTTTGTACATGGCCACACCCGAGCCCGGATCACACCCCGGCTCGCAGGCACCTAGCAGCACACGGAAGAGTCGGCTTGGACAGGACAACGCCCGGCAGAGCGACAGGGGCTGCGCAGGGCGTGGGGTCTGTACCTACCGTGCTGCTGTCATGGAGTGCGGGGCAGTCAGGGCCCTGTACCCCCGGCTTCCTGCGATTCACCGTGACTCTCAGCCAGCCAGGAAAGCAGAAGGTTTATTTAGACGACAGGAACATGGTCCAAAACAGGCTTTGCCGTCACAGACAACAGATTCCTCCCCAGTTAGGTCCATCTTGGGGTCCCAGGAGCATCACAGCCCCTTGTGGGGTCAGAGCCCTGTCTGTGCTTCCCTCCATTCCCCAGCCAGCTCCTGAAACCCTCTCCCTCCCCAGCCTTTGTTCAGCTTCCCGGGCAGAGGTGTCACCTGGCCTCTACCCCCTTCCTGGTTCTCACTTTACCTGCTCAGGTATTTTCTCTCCAGCCAGTCTCCCATCCCCCAGTGCAGATCGTCCTCCCAGGCAGGGATGGCTCCAGGCCCCAGCACGCCAAGCGCGTGCTTGGGGCGGCATGCCGCGGGGGGCGCTCTGCCGGTCGCCGGGAGGGTGGCAGGCGGCTCCAGTGGACCTCCCGCAGGCGTGTCTGTGGAGGGTCTGCTGGTCCCGCAGGCATGCCTGCGGAGGGTCCACCGGACCCGCGGGACCGGCGACCGGCAGAGCGCCCCCCCCCGGCGTGCCGCCGTGCTTGGGGCGGCGAAATTGCTAGAGCCGCCCCTGCTCCCAGGCCAACACCCCCCACTCAGCATTCACAGCCCCAGTTCGTCACAGCTGCCCACATAAGAGCTCCCGCCGGGACCCCCACCAGCACCCCCTGCAGGGCATGGCACAGCATGGCGTGGTGAAGGGCCCCACTCCTCCACTGGCAAAGCGCTCGGGACTAGGGGCGTTTGACTGTTTGGAAACATCCCCCTGCCCCTCCCTGCTTAAATGGTCTTTTTCTTTTTAAAGGAGAGAAAATAAAAGGCAACGGCCCAGCTCTGAGCAAGAACAAGCCAGTGCAAACAAGCGACCCTACAATAACAAACCAGTGCCCATGAACGACCCTACAATAACAGACTAATACACACAAGCAACCCTACAATAACAAATCAGTGTGCACAGCCCAGTGCCCACAAACGACCCTACAACAACACACCAATACACACAAGCACCTCTAGCAGACCCCAGTGTGCTGTGCGAGCCCACCGCTTGCAGGCAGCACGTCCGTAACAGAACCTCTCCTAACCTGATACTTGCACTGCCCCTGCAGGTGCCAGCTGATCACAAGCCGCAGGCCACGTTACAACATGAACCAGCCAGGAGTCCAGGCATCTGACCTGGCCCCCTGAAATCCATGCTGTGCCCAGTCAATGGAGTGTGGAAAAGGGGATTGGTCTAGAGGGCTAATCCCAAGCCTGGGGCACTAGGGGTCGCTGTGAGCCTGACTAAACCCGGGCAGCAGCAGCTGGCCAAGTCCATTGTTCTGCCTGGCACCAGGACTGCGTGGACAGAGCGGATCCGGGAACGAGGACTCCAGTCCCCCACGCAGCCCCGGGGAGCACAGCCTGCAGATGAACCTGGCACGCAATCGTGTGGGACGGTGACACATGGGGGCCCTACTCCCCAGGACTGATCCAGCCCCAAAACTGGTGAATCCAAGCCTGGGTGCCCCGGCGCTCATCAAATGAACAGTCTGACCCACGGCCCACTGGAAGTGCCAATCGTCGCGGTATCTAGGGGCCGAAGGTATCATTGCTGGCACACCAAGGGGGAGGCAGCGCTTGTGTTATCATGCCCATCAGCCTGACCTACTCCTGGTCCATCACTCAGCTGTGCCAGTGCCCCTCAGTTCCGACCCACTGCCCCCTGCTAGTCCGTGGCCAGAGACTGGCAGCTGTGTACCAGCAGCAAAGCACAGCACACGGGGCACGTCCGACCTAGACCAACGGTGGATGCATTTGGCAGGCCCAGTTTCCCGGGCAGTGGGGTGGGTCCTCTGTCCTGCCTTTCGCACGTTCCCTCTCTCTCCATTCAGGACATGGAGGGGCCAGCCCCACCCCACAGACTTGGGGGGTTCTGGCAATTGGGGGGGAGCCATCCCTCGAGTGGAATCCTGAAGCCTCCCTTCAGTGACTGATTGTGTCAGAGCCCGTCTCCTGGCCTCAGTGACCCCCTCGCTGAGATCTGCAAAGCCCCAGCTCACAGACACAGCCAGGGCACGTGGCTCAACCGTGGCCGCACAGCCAGGCTGCAGCGGCACTGGGATTAGAACCCACCAACCCGGCTCCCGGCCCCAGACCACGTTCCCTCAATGCATCACGCAACTGCCACGTCCCCAGCACAAAACGTGCTGCAGCATCCGGGCTGAGCCCCTCCACCCAACCCGAGAGCCTGCTCCTGGCACCTCCCAACATCTCCGTACGCCCACCCTCCTTGTTGCCCCTCGAACCCACGGTGCGAGGAACTGTGCTCCCCCTGCACCGACTGGCTGCTGGCACCGCTGGGCTCCCGCCCGGAACCCCCTCCCCGTACCTGAGACGCCCTCTCAGAGCCGGCCAGGTCGATCATGAAGAGCCGCCCCACCCGCACCTCCTGCATGATGTTCCTGACGCGGCTCTTCTGGCGGACGGTGACCTGCAGCACGGCGTGGGACCGCGACGACGTCTGGTTGGCAGCCGTGGGCTCCTGCATCCGCTGCTTGTTCCCCTTCAGCAGCAGCTGCATGACCTGCGGGGTGGCAAGGGGGCGAGAGGGAGACGGTGGGCGGGGCGAGAGAGGGGCAGAGCGGGACACGGCCGGTCGCTCTGCCACCCAGTCCCTCCAGCACCCCGCGGCAGCCTCGCATCGTCGCTGGGCACCCCAGCCGCACATACAGCCTGTGTCCCTGGACGTTCATTCCCCTCCGTCCCCCAGCCCAGCGCGCCAGGTCAGTACACGCCCTGCCAGCGCCCAAGCAGGGACCCTGGGTCCCGCCTTCGCAGGGTGTCACTTCAGCACCGCACCAGCCAGGGGAGGGCTGTGGGGCCGCGCCGGGACAGCACGCTGACAGGACTCGGAGGAGGGGACAACAGCCGAACCACGGCTACTCCAGACCGAGCTCCGCTGACCCGGCACCCAGGCACGGGGCGAGTCTCAAGGCTCCTACGCTTGGGGCCAGGAAAGGCTGCGCTGGGGAGGGGGTGTGGAGACAGGGGAGCTGCAGGATTGAAAGTTGTACTGGGGTCTGTGCCCCACACTCACCTCCTTGGCATTGATGGTGGAGACTTCTGTGATCCCCGCCACCTGGATCACGCCCTTGGCGTCCTCCCGTAGCTCCAGGAAGCCCAGCGACGGGTTGAGCAGGTCCCGGATCATCTCGTTGTAGATCTAGTCGTGGTGGGAAGGCGCAAGCGGGTGGGGGTTGGCACGGGGGAGGGAGAGCGGCAGCCAAACAACCCCCCACCCATGCCTTTGGCCATGGCAGGGGTGAGCCATCCTGCGCCAGCTGCAGGGGCACTACCTTGGGGCCTCCCCACCCCACCCATCCGGGCTGGCCACCCCCTGCAGCAGATCACCAGGGAGCCCAATGCACCCTCCCCAGCCAGCCTGCCTTCGCTCCCCATCAGCCCTGGCTGCCTGGTTCTTGGGATCATGCCCTGCCACGCTGGTGTCCACAATGGGGCCAGCGTGGGACATGCCAAGGAGGGGCCTCACCTTCCCCCAAGCCAAGGGCATCCCCTCCTTCGGGGGGCCAGGCAGAGCGCCAGGCGGCAGCAGGGAAATGCAGCTAATATGCAGGGAAGGGCCAATCCCCCTCCACTGGGCGTTGACCCGTTGGGCTCCTGCCCTGACTCTGGGCAGAGTCTCGCCAGGACACTGCTAGCAGCTGCCAAGTGCTGCGTGTGAGCGCCCATGCCCGCCAGCGTCTGCACCAGGCACGCTGGGCACCGCTGGCTGATGGCTTAGAGGCTCCAGGGTCCTGGGCCTGGGTCTGGCTCCCAACCCCCCCCCCCCACTACTAGGGGTGAATAGCTCAGAGAAGGAACATGAGCATCCTCTGCTCCTTGGCAGCTGTGAGCTCCCTCAGGCCCAGCGTCTGCTCCCCACCCTGCCCCGGAGCAGCCCTGGCATGAGGCTGCCCTCAGCCCTGCCCCTCTGGACCAGGTCGGCGGCAGGACTGGGCCGGGTCCCGGCTGCACGAGGGAGCTGGGCGCGCCCCCGGTTCCTGCCCAGGCCCCGCTTCCAGAGATTTATCCTCTCGGCCACCCCAGCCCCGTTGCCTGGCTCCCAGGGAGTCTTTGTGGGTGGTTCCTCCCCGGCAGCCTGGCTGCGTGTGTCAATATTGTACTAGCCCGTGCAGGCAGCGAGCTGGCGGCGGAGTCCCCGCGCGTTACCACGGCGATTATCTGCCCGCTGGGCACAGAGCTGGTGCTCGCTGGACCACAAAGCCGGCCGACTGAGATGGGCAGGGAGGGCGGGGTGACCCCGGGGGCCGCCTGTCTGTACACACGCGTGCACACACACTATGCAGACACTGTGTATGAGCACCACACACATACAACCCGCCTGTCCACACACACACTACACAATTCAGCCTGTATGAGCAACACACACCCATACACACACACAATATACAGACACAACCTGTATGAGCACCGCACACACACACACCCCCTGTATGAGCACCAAACACACAACCTGCCTGTCCTTACACGCTTGGGCCTTACCTCGAGGTAGGACATGGACACCTCGTACTCCATGTCGTCGCTGGTCTCCTCAATGGCTCTGAACAGGTCGTGGAGGGTGCGTGCATAGATGCCGGGCTCGTGGTCTGTGCCCAGCATGGTGTACGTCTTCCCACAGCCTGGGGGGTGGCAGGAAGGCAGTCTGGGCTCTCTGCGGGGTAGGGGACCCTGTGGGTCTGTGCTGGGCGGGGAGGTGACGGGGCATCCCCCGTGGGTCTGTGCTGGGCGGGGAGAGGACCCAGCCACCCATCGCTCGCAGGCATCCCCTGTGGACACCTGCTTCATGCTTCACCTTCCCCTTTGTGGCTCTGAGCCAACTCCTTAGCAGTGCCAGGGCTGGGGGCTCGCAGGCCCTGGGTCCCTCCCACACCCTGCCCTCCCGCCATCCCAGTGGTGAGGCTGAAACGCCGCCATCCTGGCCAGAGGAGCGGGTGGCGACTGGCCCGTTTGGCTCCCTGCCTCAGCCCCTGTGGGCGAGCGTTCCCAGCACCGCGCGGCCCTCACCGGTGGGGCCGTAGGCGAAGACGGTGGCGTTGTACCCGGAGATGACGCCTTCGATCAGGCCCTTGGTGGTGGCGCGATAGACCATCTCCTGCAGCCAGAGAGCGGGGAGGGTGACAAGCCCCGGGCGGGGAGGCGGCACAGACAGATAGGTCAGGATTCGCCCCCCTGCGCCCCTCGTGTCCTGTCACCTCCCCTCTCCACAACACCAAGGCAATTACCTTGGACCAACCCCTCCCTAACTGAAAATGTGGGGTCGCGTGTACCATCCAGCCTCCCGCTGGGTCCCAGCCATCCAGCCGCTTTTACTGACCTTTCCCTGCTCTACTCACCCACCCGCATGCAGCCACCCCCGGTGCGCTGGGACAGACCTGCACTCACCCAGCACGCAGAGACAGAGCTCAGACCCTCCTGTGCCCCATGCCTTGGCTCCTGCCACCCAAGGTGCAGGAGAATCACCACTAACCGGGAGCAGTATAGAGCTGCTGACACACAGCTGGGCAGCTCTGATTCCATCTACTAGATGAGTTCCAATCCCCTTCCCCGCTGCCCGGGGCTAACAAGGGGCTCAGAAACCTGCTGAAGGGTGGGTCTCTGGGCATTGGAGGAGAGGGGCTGCACGGTACGCCCCCACGCTCTCCCTGCCCCCCTTGTCTTGGCTGTCAGAAGGGAGCAGGGGGCATTTGATGGGGGCAGCCTCTCCAGTGTCAGCATAGTGTGGAAATTAGCATGAAATGGAGCTGCTGAAAGCAGACCCAGGGCCTGGCCTGGCCCAGCCCCGCTGCCATGGCCGCTGTGTCGTGCAGATGGGGAGGGGGCAGGGCGGGGGCAGAGGATGCTGGAATAGCAAGGCCCCCCGCCCCCCACCAAGGGCCCCCCCCAATCCTGCAGACTCGGGGCTGGGTGGCCCATGCGAAGAGTTTGGAGCCCAGCAGGATTCCCAGGGCCCAGCTCCTCACCTGAGTTGCTGTGAAGTCAAAGGCCATGTCAAAGACGTAGGATTTCTCGCGGGAGCGGTTGGCTCGCAGGATGTCCTCGGGATCCTCCATGGGGTCCATGAGCACCACCACCTGCTGGGACACCGGGTGCCAGGGGTCAGCAGGGCATGGCCACGTGCCAGCCTCCTTTCCTGGGCATCCCTGGGATCAGGCCTGCCTGCCCCACATGCTGCGACCCCCACTCTCCTTGGGAAGCCGTGTGTCCCAGTGCAGCAGTCGGGGGGACGAGGGATGGCGAGGCTGGCACTGGGCTGTGGCATGTGCTGGGCTGTCATGCACCTTCTACAACAGGATGGCAGCGAAATTACCCTCCGTTGGGTCTCTGAGCACAGACCCCGGCCTGCCCCACTGACCAGGCTGGGCAGAGACCATCTCCCAGGGGGGCCGGCTGGAGCAGGGGGCCATTCCACTCTCCGGCAGGTAAGCAGCTCCCTGTGACTCCGGGATTGCACCTCCTGGACAGTCCCTGACCCAAGAGGCTCCCCAACAGGCTGAGACACCCCAAGGCCGCATGCCAGGGGACGGAGCCCCGAGGGCCAGCTGGGAGCACAGACACTTGGTGCCAGCTGGCAGCTGCGTGGTCTGGGAGGTGGTGCTGCCCCAATTTGGGGTCAGTCCAAACGGTTTGTTTCCATATTGGCCATGTTTTAATGTTAAATTTGGTTTATATATATATAAAAAAGTTACTTTCTAAATGAAACGTCCTTTTGAAAACAAACCATGGAACCTCTGGTTCCAGCCCTGGCAAAGCAGGACGTGTTGCTTTGGTCAAAGCTTCTCCCCCCACATTTTCCAAAATGATTTTTTTGTCAAAACAGACACGAGTTTGAAAAAAAAAACTGGTTTAGTCAAAAAGGTGTTTTCCGAGGGGGATCTGTTCTGCTGAACATTCCCCAGCCAGCTTCACTGCTGACATCAGGGGAGAGCCACGTGACAGCCGGCTCCATCACACCCTCTGCGCTGGCTAGGTTCCCAGCTTCGTCATGCCCCCCGCCCTGGCATGGCTCCATCACCCCCTGCCCTGGTTCAGCTCCCGGCTCCATCATGCCTCCTGCCCTGGCATGGCTCCATCACACCCCCCACCCCGGCCTGGCTCTCACCATCCATCCCCCCCCCATTAGCACACTCCCCAGCCATGGCCCCCTGCCTTGGTACAGCTCCCGGCTCCATCATGCCCCCCGCCCTGGCATGGCTCCTGCCCTTCTCTCTCTCAGTCTCTGTTTGCTGCTACCCTCCCCTGGGGGCTCAGGGTTTGCAGCCTTTTAATAACTGACCTGATTCAGAGATGTGAGACGGGCTGGCCCTTGGGGGCTCAGCTGGCAATTAGCAGCACTAAACTAGAGCTCAGCTGCACTCCGGGGAGATCTCTGCAGGCTGGTACGGGGCACGGATTGTCTAGCAGGGACCGACCTCTGCTTTGGCCTCTCCCCCGGCAGGGACAAATGGAGAAGGTAGATCCAGAAGGAGATGGTCTCCGCGCTCCCCAGGGAACGCTAGCCAGTGACCTCCCTGCTCCCAAATGGCCCTTTTGAAAGCTGGGGGTCAGCCGGGAACTGGGCCCGCAGGCTAATGTCACTGCTGCTCTCCCAGGGGAGCTAGGAGATTAGGTTTGCCGGAGTGGCCTTTATTTAAAGACTAGCTGGGTCTCAGGTGTCCGCTGGGGAGACACCGCTACAGCTGGGTGGTGGAACCGAGTCAGGGCCCCGGAGCAGCAGCTCCGCTTTCCAGATGGCAGCATGCAGAGGAGAACAAGGGCGGGGACTGCGGGGGGCTGCGGGTCCCCAGCAGAGCTGGGCTGGAGAGGGGCAACAGTAAGGGGCAGAGCTGGGCTCCCTGGTCCAGCACGAGCCACACACAATCCAGAGAGACCTGGGCAGCTGCTCCCCGAGGCAAATGCCAGGGCCTGCGGGCTCTGTGCATTACCCAGCCCCAGGCCCCCACCAGGGAAACATTGATCCTCCTTTGTCCTCCTGTGAGCGCTGCTGCCCCTGGCTCCTGCTCCCGGGCACGGCCCAGGGCTGCTGCGGAGAGGACAGGCCCATACTTGCTGCTGGGACATCCCTCCCCATTCACAAGGCACCTGGCTGTTTGCTGAGGCCCCGTGGGAGGAGATAAGCCGTTCTTCAGCCAGGCTGGGAAGGCGGAAGCTGGCTCTGGAGGGGTTGGCTTAGGGGGCCCGGCTGTGCCTGGGTCCCTTGTGAGGAGCCCAGCGAGGCAGCTTGCCCAGAGCACTGAAATGCAGGGGGATGGGGGGATCCAGGGATCCCCTGGAGTAGGATCCCCGATGGCTCTAGGTCCAGGAATCCACTCCCCTTGCATGCACCACCCCAGTGGCAGCTGGGAAAAGCTGGAGGCCAAGGGCCAGGCGAACCCAGTGGCTATCGCCCCAGGTCCAGCTCCCGGGGCGGTTCCACTGGAAATGCAGCCACACCCCCGAGCGCTGCCGTGTTCGGCCCAAACAGCCCCCTGGCTCCGCGTGCTGCCGCCTGGCATCAGGTTCCTCTTTGAACGGGTGGGAACGAGGCTCAGGTTGGGTTTCAGAGCAAGGAGAGAACAAAACCGTCTCAGAGCCTCTTGGCCGGGGCTCAGTGTAATCTGATCAGCAGCCACCAACCTGGACAGGCAGGCACATGGCCAACGGACCACCAGCCTGGCATCCCACCCCGTGGCCATCCCAGGCGGAGGGCAGATCTCCCCAGCGTTGGGGCAGGATGTTTCAGAGGAAGCCATAAGCCCCCACAAAACACCCCCAGCTCTGCAGTGCTGCACGGGGATGGGGACAGCCCTGGAACCCCAGCTGCTGATCTGACGGTGCCCTCAAGCTGTCACTAGCATCCTCACCAGCATCCTGGCATATGCCAGGGCTAGTCACAGAAATGCACAACCCCCAGCTCTTCTCTGGCGCTTGCCAGCAGTTGATCTCAACGCACCTTACAAAGGAGGCCGATATTTCAGGCCATTTTACGGATGGAATCTGAGGCACAAAGAGATGCAGTGTCGTGCCCAGGTCACCCAGCGGGCAGGTGGTCAAAATGGGATTAGAACCCAGTTTGGTGCTCTAGCCACTAGAGCCTCCCTCGGCTTCCAGGATATCCTGCTGCAGCAAGTTCCAGAGGTTAACAACCTTCTGCACATACAGTAAGCGCACACATACAGCACATTCGGCGAGTCCCAGGCACTAACAAGCCCCGATCATTCTTACAAAGGCCTTGCTGTAGCCGTGCTAAGACTGTTGCCAAGGCAACCAAGAGATGGCAGCAGAAGATACCGGGGTCTTGCGAGTACATTCCCCTCTCAGGTGTGGGGGATGGACCGTCAAGCTCACAAGCTGCGGGGAGACAGTGCATGTGCCTGGGGTGGGGGGACGGGTGACCAGTACAAGCCAGGATAAAATGCTTCAGGCCAGATTCCCAGCCGGGGTCTCCAGCAGGCCGACGGAGCTGCCCCACTGAGGCTCCGTCCCCTCCAGACTGACTCCTGTGGGGACAGCGGTGGGAAATGCAGGAGGCTGAGGGACAGGACAGAGCGTGCGGTGAGGACGTTCGCTCTGTGTTGGCTGCCAGGCCTGGGTGAGCCAGTACTGCCGGGACAGTGGCACAGGAAGGACGGGCTGCAGGGGGAGGCTGCTCTCCCGTTGTGCCTCCTGAATCGGGGCATTGTTCCCGGGGCCAGAGCCGGCCCTTAACGAGCGCTTTGTGCGGGGTGCCAAGAGAATCCAACTGTCCTCCCCTGCGCCGACGCGGGCCTTTGATCGCAGCCCTCTGTGGGCCAGCGACACACAAAAGCGGCTCTGTGCCGCGCAGGCCGAGGGTGGGGCAGCCGCCCTGGCAGTGCCAGCAAGGTGCCCTCCACCGGGGGAACAAGCAGGGAGCGCTGCCCCACGGGGGCTCCCCGCACCCTCTGGCAGCAACACGGCAGGGGGCACTCTCGCTGCCCCCACCAGGGAGTCGGGGTGGGGAGGTGTTCACCCTGGCCGGGGGTGCTCTCCCCGACTCTCCCCCTTGGCCATGCTACACCAGGGAGGGAAGGGCTGGATCCACCAGACCTCCTGGCCCATAGCTGCTCCCTCCCCACCAGTGCTCGGCCCCTCCACGGACACTTCCTCCAGCCCTTCCCCTCAATGAGGATTGGGGGGGGGGGACACAGCCAGCGCAGCACTGCCCCCTCCCCCGCCTTCTCCCCGTCTCCCATTTCAATGCAGATTTTGACCTTTCCCGAGTGCCGGGCTGGCAGGCTGGTGTCTGTGTGTGTAACCTTACCCCGGGGGGGGGAGGGGGGCAGGGTGGCGTCACTCCACCCCACCTGCCCTACTTCCAGCCTGGCCAGCATGTCCTAGGTGAGAAACAGAGTGCCTCCGCCCCGGGCTGTGGGCATCCCCTCGCCCCAGAGCCTCTTACTGGGGTGCCAGGTCACCAGACGGGGTTAACATCACTCCCCCCCCACACCCCCCGGCATTCCTTCTATCGCAAGTACTTCTAGGGCTTCTGTAGTGTCCCGCTCTGCTTTGGTATTGTAGGGTCTCCCATAAGGGCAGAGCTACACACACGGGTTTGTTATTGTAGGGTCTCCCAGGGCTGCGGGCACTGGGTTTTGTTAGATAAAATCCACGTTTGCATTACAATTACAAAGATCAGAAAGAAGTCCTGCTACCCGCCCCCTGCCCTCCAGCACAGGGCAGCGACAGGGCCCCGCACGCTGGCTCCCCAACAGAATGGGCTCAAGCAGGAACTAGCAAGGGCCGAGCTGGGCAGGACAGATTCCTGACACCATGGAGACGGCAGAGGCAAGGTCAGACAGGCTGCAATGAAGCCTCCATAGCCCCCGTGCCCAGGTGCTGGGATCAGGAGAGATCCTGTCCAGGCCCCCAGGCCCTGGCATCCCTGTCTCCCCGCTGCCACCCCACCCAGATCCTGACGTGGCAGCTGGGTTTGTCTCCAGAAGTTCCATTGCTTGGAGCCAGAGTTGACACCCGCCCCCCGCCCCCGCCTGTGCATAGTCGTTGCCACGGCGACTAGGTGCTCCGATAAACCATGCCAGTGCATGTCTGAGATAGCATTGTCCCCTGGCCGGAGCGGGGCCCACGCCGGCCCCTGTGCGCCCGGGGGAGGGTGCACATGCTAGCCAAGGCAACCCAGGGAAGCGGCTTGCGTCTGACCTCCCAGCCCCTCCCCCACCCCACGGGAGTGGCCAACACCCCCCACCCTGATCCCCCACATGGTGCAGGCAGAGCCACGGGCATAGGATGGCTGCTTCCCTTGGCCTGGACTTTGTTCTTGCTTTTACCAGGGGAAGAAAATCAGCCAAAGAGGCCCAGAAGGGGAGGCTGTGGATTTGGCATCCCAGCGAAGCAGGGGCGGGCGGGCACTCCTTGGAGGTCAGTGGGGGGCACGTTTTCCTCCTCGCTAGTGAACTTGGTTGTGCTGGCGCCTCGATCCCAGACCCGCTGCAGCCCCCTCCTATCCCAGGCCTGGGCTCCCCCTGCTTAGCTCTGCCAACACCCCAGGATGTAGGGCCCTAACGTATCAGGTCAGCTCTTTTCTCACTTGCAGCAGCCCCTGCTGTTCCAGCCCGGGACAACTCGCTGGTTCTCCAGCTCTGGGGCTGTCCAGGACAGACGCCAACCCTGTCCAGCCTGGTGCGCCGGGCGGGTGTGAACAGACTGTGCAGAGGAGTCCACACGTGAGAGCCGGCCTGCTTGTGCAATAGGGAGCCACCCTGCCGTGCCCTGGGAGCTGGGGGGGGAGAGGCCTTGGGGACGTTCCTACCTTCCGTTGCTGCGAAGAAGGGAACGAAGGAAGGGGAAAAGAAAGGCAGGAATCCTAGAGGGGAAGATGGGCCTGGGGATGGCATGAGAACATGACAGGGAACACGCTCCTCACAGCACAGCCCCAAGGCACCCGCCTTCCGCCCAGTTCTTATCTGATACCCAGGGCCTGGGTACGGCCGAGGGCGCCGGCTGCCAGAGCCTCGTGATTACAGCAGGGCCACAGGAAGTGTCTAGCCCGTGTGAAAACATGACGCAGTGATGTCTGCAGAGAGCCTGAGGCAGTCGCTTAGAGTGGGGACGGCCCCTGCATCTCCCTGGGGCATCACCTCTAAAACCTGCTGCTTCGGAGCCTGCCAACCTACCCTGCAAGCTGGGTAACTGCCCCTTCCCTGTCGCCATGGTCTGGGCATCAGCCAGGCCCTCACTCAGGCTCTGGTAACGACCACAGACCACAGAGCTGGAGGGGAAATGCCAATGGAGCCATGTTCCATTGCGCTTGGGAGATCAGGTCGATTTAGCTGCAATCTCATTTTGCATCAGAATGGGGTGGGGAGTTCTGAAATGTCCCACTGCAGTCTTTTTGGAACAAAGCATTTCACGCTGAAAAGACCTTTTCCTTCAGCAACGGGTTACCAAAGGGAATCCAAGGGTGCGCTTTCGAAACAAAGCCAAAAGCCAAACAAAACGCCGCTATTTTGACAAACCCAAACATTTCAATTGCCCCCAGAGGAATTTCCCTTCAGAGACTTTGGGGATTTTCGGGGTTTTGCTCCGATACAGAGCGAAGGCAGACGCCGAAATCCCCAAATCCTTTGTGAAACAGAACTTCCATTGTCCCCTCCTGGCTCTAACAGACAGCCCCTCCCTCCCTCGCAATCCGCCGGCACCTCGGACGGCCCTGCGCTGTCCAGCTGCCCACCTGGTGAGCCCTGGGCCCAGCCACCAAGAAGCAGCTCTGCTTCCAGCCCAGCCAGTTACCATCTGCCTGGAGAGTCCCCTAATGCCGCGCTCAGCCCAGGTAAACACAGATGGCAGAGACAGCCCCGAGCTCACGGCCGCCTGCTCTTCTCTTAATTGCTCGAGGGGAGTAAAAATATCCTGCTAATAAACGCAGCTTAATTTCCTCCTGATGTGAGGCCGCACTGGGGCTGGCGAGTGGTAACCCGGCGCTAGTGCTTAGCAGCTGTTAACAGAGCTGGATCGATAATGGAACGCGGCGAGGGGAAGGCGAAGGCAGCCAGGGTCAGACAGCGCCAGGGGACATGGGAGAGGTCGCTAGGCCCAGACCCTCAGCCAAGGGCCAGATCCAGGGTTTCTTACACTAAGGAGCTGCTTCAGTGCCATGAGCAACCCTCCATTAACAAACCAGCGTGGGCAGGCCTGGGGCTCACGTGCCACAGACCAGAAGGGGCAACCCTCCAACAACAAACCAGAGAATACCTGGTCCCCTAGAGCTACCCAGAGCTAGCTCCTAAGGTCACGCAAGGCTCGAGGAGGGGGAAAGGAAGACGCAGTGGTTAACCTTTGCTCATCTGGCTCCCCGCCACCCCCCTCACCCACTGAAGGCAGGGATTGATTCTGGGACTGGGTTCTCGTTTTCCCCCCTTTCAGCGTTTAGTTTTGGCTATGCCAGCGCCCGGTAGCTTCTGGGGGTTGGCGGCTGATCTGAATTGTGACTGATCAGGGTGAGTGATGGGCCAGGACTGAAAGAATCCTCACTGAGCCCATCACGGGACATTTTCCTTTATCGTTTGCATCCTGCATTCCCACGCGGTGTGAAACACGCCCCCCCCCGCCCCCAACAACCTTCGGGCGTGGCACAAACACACTGTGAGAGACCTGCTAGGCCCCGAAGAGCTCACACACTGACCAGACAACGGTGCGCCCAAGGAAAGATAACGGCCTCACTTTCACAGATGGGGAATCGGGCCCCCATCTCCAGAATCCCAGCCCAGTGCCTCATCCACTCTGCCACATCGGCGAGCTGCAGAGAGCACGGGCAGGAATTGAGACAGGCTGCAGCTGACAACCAGGAGCAGGAACTGTAGCGCTCCAAGGCAATTTGCCATGTCCAGGGGGAGGGTCCCCAGGGTGCATTTAAAAACTCTTCTTCTTGGGCAGTTCCAAGGGAGGGGGTTTTACTGGCTGCTTTGGATTTTAAAGGAAAGCCAGAGTGACCCCTAAATTAAAGCCAGTGGCCCCTGCTGCTGGAGTGCTGGGCAGCCCAGCTGTATTCAGATGCCCAGCAAGAGCGCTCTTTGTGGGCACATGGGCCCAGCGGGTACAATTCTACCTGGGCTTCCCTAGCACCTTGGGAAGCAGGTGATTCAATGCAAAACCAGCAACAAAGGAAAGCAAGTGTAATGGCATGAAAACACCTTGTTCTCTGCTTTTTAAAGGGCATCGAGAGAAAACGCTCCTGGAAGATTTTGCTTGTTGTATCCCCATCTCCCATCACAACACTTAGCAAGAGGATTTCAAGAGAGACGCTGCCAAGTATCTTCCAGTCACACCTAATGCGGGAAAGGGCAGCGCGAGCTTCCTCCGGACGCTGCTCTGCCAATGCCCCTCATTCTTAGCTTGCAGGCCTCTCTTTGCTAGCCCAGCTCTGCCAATGCCCCTCAATCCCGACCTGCAGCCCCCCAGCCACACCGACTTTTAGGTTCATTTCTCTTTAGACTGGACACCAGGGACTTTGACGAAATGCACCAAAATCACAGCTGCTTACTCTGACCTGAGGCAGGATTTGAACTTGGATCTGCCAGGGCGATGTCCCCGATGCCCCTTGCTCACCCACCCACCCTGAATGCTCCTGCCATACCTGTTCATCCACTTTATGAGCTATGAGAGTAGCTCCTTCCTCCAGCTCCACCATACTGATCGGCCGGATCCGAAGGGCCACCTGGAAGAGAGCGAAGAGAGGGTGAGAGACGCGGGCGGCGAATGGAGCCGGTGGAGGGAAGGCAGAAGAGATGGGGAATCGGCACCTGCACGTGAGCCATGGTGCCGCCTGGCACGGAGAGTCTCCGAAAGTTCCTAGCACTTAGGAAGCCGGCTGAGTGCGAGCCGCCCACCTGGCGCAGCGACTTTGCTGCCGATGTCCATTCCCCACCCCACGCCTCACCTGAGGCATCGCCTCTCTAGCGAGGCAGCGCAGAGGCCCTGGCGCGCCCTCCCCGATGGCCACGCACGCAGCAATTACAGCTTTTTCCTGGAAGAAAGAAAACACCGCTGGGAGCAGATCAGCAGCTCCGGCTGCACACACCAGCCCTGTCGCCGAGTTTAAAGGGACAGCTTCAGCCAGTCTGTCCTCCCTCTAGCCCTGAGCTCTTCACTGCCTGGCCAGCCACTGGAAGGTCTGGGCTGCAAAAAGCTTATCAAATCCATCAGTTAGCGAAGCTCCCCACTAGCCCGAGGTGTATTCAGCACGCTTGGGTTTTGCAGAAAGGTTTGGTCTGTGAGAGCTCAGGTGCTGACGGCTAGTGATTCCTGGTGCAGCCGTGGAAACCAGACAGGGCAGCCGTGTCCTGACCAGCTCCCCGGACACTGTGGCATCGGTTCCCTCCCTTGCCTCATTCACCCCGTGTGTGTTTCACAGCTGAGCGGGTCCCCAGCCTGTCTGGGGGAGAGTCTCTAGAATGGTCACGTTCCCTACAAAGGGACCAGGAGCTTGGGAAGAGGCCAAGTCCCACCCAGAAAGTCCAAAGCCAAGTGGCTTGAGATGTAGGGCTCAGTTCTGGGCCCCCACTCATCCCTGGTGCTAATGGGGGTGAGGGTGGGCACCGAGGAGGGGAGCAGCCCTATATTTGGGAGGGGTCAATTCAAGTACTAGAGGCTGTCTGAGCCCTGGAAGTGCCCGCAATGTGCCAGGTGCTGTCTATGCCAGGACACAGCGCCAAGATCTTCATCACCCAGTGGCAACACACCCGGATTTGTAACCTTTTGTATCCTTCATGTTGAAAGGGTCCCAATGAATATTAAGTTGTTAAAGATGCAATAAAACCCAACTTAGCTTTCAAGTTTGAGCCCCTAGGGCGGTCACAGAGCATTTAGGTCATAGAGAACCACTAGGAATGAGCCAACCAAACTTTATTTAAAGAAATGATCCATGAAGCAAACAGGCATGCGATTTCCACACACACAATGCTAGTTATACATCCACTCAGCAATGACATAGTCTATCAATGGGGTCACAGCGTGAAGTACAGTCTTATAATCCCAGAGCCTCACCGGATCCTTTGCATGTTAATTGGCCTCACTTGCAATTTAGCAAAACTGCTCCTTGTCTACTCCATGATACTACGAATTAATATGAATCTGCCCTTTACCTTCCTTCTGTCTCCACCACTGCACTTTATTTACGTGAACATCTGCACCAGCGTCCTTCCCATACTGCCAGCCCCGAAGCATTTCCATAAAACAGTCACGATTCTCAACAACTCTCATTAGAAACCTCGCGTGAACAACTCACCACCCAGGAACCCAACCCTGGGGCCCGGCCATGCTACCTTGTACCTTCCCAGAATGCTCTGCTTCCAACTTACCTTCAACTCTCTTGCACGAGCAACTCCAATTTCACAGACTCCTCTGCACTTTGGCTGAGTTAGTCTCCACCCCTAACGTCTACTTATCTCTTATCCCAAACCACCTGAGAGGCTCCCCGCTGTAAAACTGGCAGAACCCAACCCGCAGCGGAAGCTTGGTGAGTAGCTAGAGCCAAAAGCCGAGGTCTTTGGACTCATTTGTAGCAAATACTGCACCCCCAGACCTGTGTGTTACCCCCACACCAGGCATGGCTTCCTAACGAAGGCCAAGCTGAGCTGGGCACTTAGACATTGTCTATGTGAATGAAGTGTGTGAGCACGATCGGTGGGCCACGGCGCTGACCAGAATCTCTTGTATGAACAGATCAATAAATAGCATCTTTCCAGCCACTAACGCACATCGGCACACGTGGGAATTGTGTGGGGAGCATCACCTGAGCCCTGCTATGGGGGCAGCACCACAACCCCGCAGTGCAAACAGACCCATGGGTTATTGACACTGACACGCTTACTCAGAGACACTCCAATGCAACCGTACAACGGACGCTGCCTCTCCCCACAACATACAAACCAAGATGGGGCTGGGGGCGCGGAGAGGGGCTGGTCATAAGAGCACTGAGCTAAAAGTCCAGCTATATCATTATGCACTATGGGAGATTACACTCCGGGGCATGCACACCTACACACTGCACACCCAGCATTTGCTGCTCATGTGCGCGCACACACACACACACACGATACAGCATCCAATGCACACTTTACAAGGTGCACTGCTTGGCCTCAGATCCCACAAGAACCCCCAAAGGAAGTTGAGGACACTCGGTATCATCCAGGATTGGGCTCTTATTGTTCCTCTTACATTCTTTTGCTCTGCAGTATCTTTCGCCTTCTGTTCTGAAAAACAGGAAATCGGGAGAGGCGCTGGGATTTTTTAGAAGACAGTTTTACTGCTCTCCAGTAAACAGTTCCTTTAATAATACCAGCATCATCCTTTGGTTTGGGTGTGTGTGATGCTGCTGCAATTCATGACAGCAAAGTGTAGGAGGACAAAGGCTGCAAAATCCAGTCCTAGGACGGAGGCTATAGCAAGTACTTTAATACACTCACAAACGAATATATATGCGTATAGTACACACCACACACACACACACATTATTTTGCATAGATGTGCACACCACTACCATGCTTACACAGTGGAGGTCTGTAGCACTGAGCGTCCCTGACCACACTGTGTGGCTTTATTCCAGGGGGTTTTACACACACACACGTGCGCGTCAGTCGACGTACGGCTCCATACACCTGTACGTTACCCAGGTATGCACACACCCTTTCCCCAGCTCACATACAGGTTGTCACTGTGTACAACAGCGGTAATGTTTCAACCAACAAAGGCTCTATT
This sequence comes from Mauremys reevesii, assembly GCF_016161935.1. Taxonomy (NCBI): domain Eukaryota; kingdom Metazoa; phylum Chordata; order Testudines; family Geoemydidae; genus Mauremys; species Mauremys reevesii. Next base: position 41,957,489 of record NC_052637.1, on the reverse strand, counting down.
ACTGCAGGTACCCAGAGAACCTGCCCAGCTAGGCACGAGCGTGGGGACAGAGGGCCGGCTGCAGCCCAGTCATCACATACCAACGCAGCTAGAGACTCTTACAGCGACTTGACCCAGCGGAGCCGGGGCATTTCCGGACTGAGCAGGGGGCAAGGGACGACTAGCGCCCACCTTCCCACCCCCGGCCCCCCAGGTGCTGAGGCCAACATCCAAACTCCAGCTTTCGCTCCCGTTCTGACCAGCCCCCCAGCCCTTTTCACCCTGCCAGACAGGACGCGAGCATCACTAACCAGCAGGTCCTAGGTAGGCAGTGCGGAGGGGAATTCCCCACTCTCCCCGGGTTCCCTTGGTGTGCCACCGGGCAGCACTGGGCACCGTTGGCAGCCAGTCCCTGCCAGCCCTCACCCTGCCCTGAGCGCTAATCAAGTGACAGAAAAGAACTTACCGTGAGTTGCTGGTCTCTGGACTCCTTCATGATCCTGGCAGGTGCACAGAAGGGCTAGAGGGGCGGGCCAGCAGCTGGCACAGGCATGGCTCTCAGGACCCAGCGCCCGCCACTTCCCCCGCCACAGCCCTGTCACTTACATCAGCTGTTTCCTAAACAACCTGAGCCTTAGGCTAATCCTCCCAGAAACAAAGGGGGGGCGGACAATTCCCATCCACGGGCTCAGGGCCTTTTGTCCTCACTGCCCCCCTGGAGGCGACAGAGCCCCGAAGGGCTGGGATGCAGCATCCCTGCTCCCTTCGGGGAGCTGTGCCTGGGCTGCGCTCAGGAGGGGCCCTGCCCTGCTGCTTTTGCTGCCTGCAGGATCTCGCCGGGTCCCCTGGAGATCTTCAAACTGTACACAACAACCGCAGCGCAGCAGGCTCCTGTTGACACAGTAGCACACAAGCAGCTGGGCTGGGCTCTGCTTTGCTCAGTCGCCCTCTGGCGGCAGGTATAGGGGTGTGTGTGTGTGTGTGGCGGCAGGTATGGGGGGTGTGTGTGTGTGCGCGCGCGTGTGTACACACACCCTGCAGCTCTGCCACAGGGGAGCTGGGCATGTGAACTGTGTCTATGCAGGAAGCTGGCATGCGTGGCACTGGGCACGAAGAGTGGCTTTGTGGGAAGTGCCTGGGTGCTGTGTCTACATTCTTACTGCACCCCAGGCCATGTCTGCACTGCACACTGCTGGTGGCGGCGTATGGGGGGCTGCACAGCAGGCCGGGTCCACACTGCAGTGGGGAGCTACTTGCCTGTGACGGCTCCGGCCGCGGGGAGGCAGAGGGACACTACGCTGCTAAAACCAGCCGTGTCCACGGGGTAGGCACCGCTTGGCCATGCAGGGGACACACCATCTACATGGCTATCGATGTCAGTGCTGGGGAAGGGGCAGCGTGGACGCACCTTTAAAGAGAAAACACCTGTGCTTTTGCGTGCTTTGAACCTGTGCTTGCTCGCCCAGCTGGGGTCCTTCTAGGTCAGGGGTTCTCAAACTGGGGGTCAGGACCCCTCAGGGGGTCACAAGGTTCTTACACGGAGTGTTGCGAGCTGTCAGCCTCCACCCCAAACCCTGCTTTGCCTCCAGCATTTAGAATGGTGTTAAATATATAAAAAGTGTTTTTAATTTATAAGAAGGGGTCACGCTGAGAGGCTTTCTATGTGAAAGGAGGCACCAGTACAAAAGTTTGAGAATCACTGTTCTAGGTTACACCCTCTGGGGAAGGTTTATGTATGGGGACTGTCAGGGGTGGAGAGAGGGTTGGGCTAAAAAAAGGTGTAAAAGTCACGAAGCAGCTTCCAGTGTAGACGCAACTTAGGGCTAAAAAAAGGAGTAAGTCTGGAGTAAGCTAACAGTGTAGACACACCTTGAGAGAGTGAGAGTGGGGGGAGAGCGTGTGTGGATAGAGGGGCACGCGTCAATCTCGCTCACAGGACTCTCCTCTGAAGTTTCACTCCCAGGTCTCTGGCTCAGCGCCGTGACAGACTTTTATCGTGTGATGGAACCGTGAGCGTTGTGCGCATCCCATTCATCACTTAACACCCTTTCTTTGAGCCCCGCCAGCCAGCGTCTGTGCGACGCGGAGAAACAGAATGGAAAGATGCTATAACTCATCAGCAGGATTTAATCAATAGCTTGGAAGAACACAGGTCAGCCAGAATCCAGATGTACAGGCGGTTTCAAACTCAGAAATCAAACCAGGCTCTTTTGAAATAAACAGAATCAGACATGTTCCCACAGAGGGAGGCAGCAGCTGTCCCTACACAGAGCCCCAGTTGGACAGGACAGTAGGAGGCGCTGTGGGGATTTGACTGGCACCAGGGTGGCCTGTGGGGGCGACTGAGGATTCATTTGCAAGTTCGTTAAAGGTGTCTATTTCAGCAGAAAACGGTGGCCGTTTGCGGAGCTGGCATCAAGCTCAGATGGAGGCGGGCAGGGCTGGCGATTGCGGGACGGCAGGCGACCTGGCTTCTGGGCAAAGAGTTTTATTTCCCATAAAATCACTGGGTTGGTTTCCCAAGCAGCAAATACACCCAGCGTCTGGGTGTGATGGAAAATTGAGGCCTGGCCTCTTGAGGGGATCAAAGATCCCTGGGCACATCTACCAAAAGGAAGGATCCTGTCCAAATCTCTCTCTGGACATTACATGCTACTAACCTAACTTCCCTGGCAGCCTCCATCAGAAAAGGACTCTTCACTTCCTGCCCTCGGACTGCTGGGTTGGGTTGCTGTGCGCCTCGTTTCACCCCAGAGCTGGCTGCATCGCATGCGATCCCAGCAGCATACTCTGGTGGCTGCTCAGTCGCCCCAAAGTGCTGTTGGGTTTCTAGGGCGCCTGGCCTTGGAGCAGGAATTCGGCCTCACAACCTCAGCATCACCCCCCTTTACAGTGCGAGAAAGTGAGGCACAAGGAGGGGAAATGACTTGTCCAAGGCCACAGAGAGCGAGAGGCAGAGCTGGGTGTAGAACCCAGGAGCCCTGGCTGCCACCGACCCTGCACTGCACACCTACGACACTGGCTAAGGCCCAGGCGGCTGAGAGCTGGGAACGAGCATATTCCCTAGGGGAACACAGCTTTGCTGGGGAGGGCTGAGGACCCCACCCTTCTTAGCCTGGGCTCCTTTCCCAGCTGTGGGGCCAGACCCCTCCCCTCAGGCTAGGGCAAGCAGGGGGGAGGGAGAATCCGCACTGGGGAAATTGGGCTAGCGGCTGAGAAACTGGAGGGGGGGGTGTCTCCATCTAGACCGTGCAGATTCTTTCTGCAGCGATATGGCCTCCCCTGTCCATCCGCGCCCTCGAGCCCTCGCCAGGCTCCCAACCTCTCGATCTCCGCAGCCTCCTTTCCTCTGGCCTCGCCACGTGCCATCTCCCTGCTTGTCCCCCGTCCCCAGCCTGGCGCTTGGAGCACGGAGCCCCTCCGCCAGCTTGCCCTGCTCTAATACAGCGGCTCTCAACCTCTCATCCCGGCCCCCTGTCAGGAGGCTGATTTGTCCTGCGGACACTAAGTTTCACCTCACTTCAAAACTGCTTGCTGACAAAATCAGACACAGAAACACAAACGTGTAACAGCCACTTACTGACAAATCGCTGACTTTCTCCTTTTTACCACAGAATTATAAAATAAATCCAGTGGAATATAAATACTGTCCTTCCCTTGCAGTGTACAGTACAGAGAGTAACTCATGGTCTGAATGAAATGTTAGTTTGTACTGACGTCGCCAGTGCTTTCAATGTAGCCTGGTGTAAAACTAGGCAAATCTCTAGAGAGTTGCTGTCCCCCCCAGCAGACCTCTGCGTACGTCCGTTCTGTGCTTGTACAGTGCCTAGCGCACTGGGCCTCTGCTCCACCACTGGGGCATCTGGGGACTACAGTGACACAGAGAATAAACAGCCGCAGTATCAACACTCAGATGGGAACAGGCTTGGGGCAGGAGGGATTTCCCCTCTCTGGGGGAGGAGCTAGGGGGCAGGGCTACTGAGGGACAGAGTCTGCTCTACCGGATGCAGTCAGGACTCCCAGGTTCTATTCCTGGCTCTGGGTGAGCCACTCCCTCGCTCAGTGCCTCAGTTTCCCCATCTGTACAAAGGGGATGACTACACCGACCTGCCTGAGAGGCCACATGGAGAAGGGGCTCTGTACAAAAACGCTGGGTGAGCGGCCCAGAGAGCTGCTTTCACTTTCCCAACCGCAAGCCATTGGAAAGGCCTTTCCGCAGGGCAATGCATGGGACCTCCGCAGCTCTGAGCTCTCCCCGCAGAGCAGCAGCTTCAGGAGAAAGCTCCTGCCTGGAACAGACTGAAGTTACAGCCACGAATGTGCAGCAATCTCCCCGTCCCCAGCTGAAGTTTCTAGCCATGTCTGCAAATTACCGGAGCAGCGCACATGTATTTATACAAGGGGACTTTGCTTCTGCCATGATCATCTTCCTGCTGCTGCTACACAGCCACTCAGTCCCCGCTTCTCCGGGGCACATGCATGCCTGCAGCCACACACACGCGGTGCATCCTCCCCGGGCAGTATTCCAGCGCCTGGCCCCTTTGCTGTCAGCAGGAGAGTCGCGAGTTTGGAACCAGCCAATCAGTTCCATGGCCCAAGCAGATCCCGCGTGGACGAGTGTCACAGGGGAACCTCGACAGACTAGACAGGCTGCCCCAGCTGGGATCGCTAGGCCTGGTGAGCTGGCGCAGTGGCTGCAGGGTGCAGCATGTTGGGACAAGGAGAGGAGCCAAGTGTTTGACCAGGACTGTGTGGCCTTTTGTCATGTCATAAAACCACCTGCTTATGGAGGGGAAGGGGAACGTCCCATGCTCCTGTGGGCAGGGGGGGAAGGAGAGCAGGCGGAATAGAACATGGCACAGACCTCCAGCGGCGGCTGCTGCTCAGCCTGCAGATCTGCGTAGGGGAGACAGCACGGTCTCTAGGCAGACAGCGGCGCCCAGGGAATGGCTGCCCGCCTCCTCCAGCGGTCCAGGATGCAAAGCGGATTGTAACATACAGATCCCGCCACCCTAACGTCTGTCGGACCCAACCAGACATGGCTTAAAAATGCTGCTGTTTATTAATCCAGTCTGTCTTGTAGAAAAGCTCAAAAGGGGAAACAACCTGCACTGGTACGAGAATAAATTAAGTGCGACTGTGCGAGCCACACGCCAGGCTCACTCCTCCTGCGGAGAGAGAACAGGGGTTAGGCCATGGAGGGTCCCCTGGGCCCCAGAGTCTGTTCCCATAGACAGCATCCCAATGCCCTGCCAGCCAGGGGAGGAGGCTTCCAGATCTGTTACAGATGCAGTGAGCAGGCGAACAAGACAGCGGAGCTGAATCCACCCTTCCTCTTTCTGGCTCCACTGGCTATGCTGCGTGTCATGATGCAGGACGCCTGAGTCCGAGCACTGCACGGGATGGAGGCTGACAGGAAGCCTCCTCTCCACGTCGGCCCCAAGGCAGCTGACCGAAGGGATGGGATGGCTGCCTCAGAGGGGGCCGCCCCAGAAGGCTGGCTGCACGGAGAGGTAGTGTTAGCTGCTCACGTGCAAGGCGAGAGGGGAAGTTCATAGGGAAAGAAGCAGCAGCTGAGAATCGAGGGTTGGGTGCAAGCTCCCAAGCCAAACCCACCTGGTGTCCTTAGGAAGGGGACCGGCCCCACGGCATATCCCGAGTGGGGCTGGTTGGAAGGAGAAAGATGGGCTCCTCTTGCTGAGAATACAAACCCCTCCTTTCCCACAGCACCCAGGGCTCCAGCTACACTCTGGGCGCTGCCACGTGGGGGACCCAGTTACCCGGTTCCCTCTTGCGGCGCAGGCGAGACGGACTCGCGTTCCCCAGCTGTGCTGCAGCAATAGGCTTTGTACGGCTGGGGCAGGGGTGCCCCTAATTTTGGCTCCTGTTTGAATGTCACATGGGGATCGGCATGTGAATGTCACATGGGGATTGGCATATGACTGGCAAATTGAGGTGCTCAGAGGAGGGACACTGAAAAACGCCACAGGGTGCAGTGTGGGGGTTTTTCAGGAGTCTGGCGGGGGTAGAAACGGGGAATCAGTCTACGGTAGGGAAAAGGGGGTACCCTGGGGTGTATCCTGACCTTGTAGGGGTCTTCATCCTCGTTTTCATCTGTAACTTCCTTCTCCTGAAAGGAATAGGGAGATCATTGCGTTCCAAGTCCCCAGGCATGGAAACCCTGCTCTTCCGGACCCTCTTTCTCTCTGAAACAGGCTCCCTGCCCAGCTCTGCTGCCTTGGCCTTTGACCAGTGACTACTTAGAAACGCTATCAAAATCAGCCCCCCGTTTTTGTGGAACGTGTGCCAGCCTGGCAGAGTTCCCCAGAACAGGCAGCGCACCGGTAAACGGGACTGTGCAGTCAGCCAGAAATCAGCTTCTCCACAGGGGTGCAGTTGATGCTGTCAAACAGCCTGTACTTTCCTAGGGGGGAAGCCAGTACTGGAGGGTTTCGTGAATAACTGCAGTTCAGTGACAATGGTGTGAACAACGCAGTGCCAGGCTCACATCCATCAAACCTACACTCAGCTAAGTGACTGTCAGAGGATCGGGGTCCCCTGCAATGAAATGAAAGCAAAGGCAAACAGACCATTAGCCTGCCACAGCAGTCTGTTCCTTGGGCTCTCCCTGCCCTGCTGTGTGAATGCCATGTTCTCAGACAGGACAGCTGATATAAATGTCACAGGTCTAAGACATGTGGCAGGACTGGTAGGTAGGGAAATCACCTCTGACTTTTAACCGAGTCCACATGATTTGGAATCAGCAAGTCCCTCATCACAGGGACCTGGCAGAGCAGAGCTGCACTTCCATTTGGTCTCCTCACAACATGTGATGTGCTGCGTCATTCCCCCGCCCACGGGCCTCCTAGACACCAGTTCCAGGATGCAGCACCATGGTCAGAGAACCACCCCTCCATCCCTTTGGCAGACCTGGTCTCTGTGCTACCTGGGCTTTCGACAGCTTGGCTGCCCGCTCCTTCCTCCTGATCTCTGCTTCGATGATCTCGAAGAACTCCTTCTGGACTCTGGCCAGCAGCTCCTCAGGCTTCTCCTCCTCCGTCTCCACCTTCACGTCCTCCTCCTTGCCCTCGGCCTTGGTGCGCTCCTTCAGACGCATCTCCCGGTGCCGGGCCTCCAGGATCTTCTCTCGCTTTGTCTCTCGCTCAAACATCTGAGAGGCACAGGGGGCAGAGAGGGCTAGGGCTCGGGGACCTGGGCCCCCAGCGACAGGGCTGTGGGGCGGAATCCTGGGCCCTGAACTGAAGCAGAGCCCCTAGGAACCCATGTCGTTAGCCCCTACAGCGCGGCCGGCTGCGCCCCTCCTGCCCCACAGCAGGCCCCGCTGCTCTGTGCACACATTAGCCATGCCCTCGGCATTCCTGCAATCCCCCTCCATCCAGGGATCAGCCACAGGTCTCCTTCACATAGCACGGGGCATGGAGTCCCCGCGAGTGGGCTCTCTGGTGTGAAGCAGTTACACAGGTCGAGTGTGTCTCTGGCAGATCAGGGTGCCTCGGGATGAGCTCCAGGGCTTAAAAGCTAGGCACCTCACCCTGCTCCATGGGCCGTGACGAGGAGCTGCCACAGCAGCTGGGGGTGCTGGAAAAATCAGGTCACTTACTTAGGAACCCAAGTGTTTCCCCTGGTGCCCACCACCAGGAGTGAAGGGGCGAGTCTTTGCCTTAAAACTCCTCCCCACACCAGGGGAATGGAGAGCGCCAGCCCTGCACAGCACAGAGGCGGAAGGCTGGAGAACACAGGGGGCCGCGTCCCTGGTGTTAGTGAGAGCTGGAATGCCACCAGAATGCCCCCCTTTTTGCAGGATGGGCCCAGGATTGCCTACCTCTGTACCCCTCCTGACACTGCACAGAGACACCCCGCGGGAAGCCTGGACTACACCCAACGCTGCACCGGTTTAACAGCAGGTTTGATTTGAAACCCATTTTAGTTAAACTGGTGCAACGTTGTGTGTGGACGCTCTTACCTAGGTTAGCTACACCTGGGGGCAAAGTGAAACCCACAGAACCAGACTTAAACAGATATAAGTGCATCCACACAGGGCTTTGCACTGGTTTAACTAAATCTGGTTTTAATCCAACTAAAGTTAAACAGGGCAGCTTCTGTGTACAGACAACCTGGGTGCCCCAGAGCACGTACTCCCAAACCGCTAACGACAATCCATGCCAGCCGCTTGCATCGCGCCAGTTCCTACTGGCAAACTTTACGAGGGAGATTGGAAGCGTCCGGGTTCAAAGCAGACCCCGAGCTCACCTGCGGCAGCTACCGCAGCCAGGCCACGCTGCCACTTGCAGCATGAGAGACACTCACCGCCGTGGCCAGGTTCTTCTCGTTCCTCTGCAGGGTACAGAGCCCGGAAGAGACCTCCAGCAGGGTCACTGTGCCCAGCTTAGAGCCGCAGCCAATGAAACGCCCGTTGTCCTGCAGACGCAGGCTGAAGAGAGGCTCGTCACAGACCTGGGGAGGAAGGACCAGTTGGGAAGTTTACTGCTTAGGTGCAGCCCATCACCAGAGTGTCAGGGCACCTGTGTCAGGGCAGGCTGGCCACACGCCTCAGCATGTCAGGACTGACTGACACAAGCCCCTCAGGCACTATCCTTAATACTCGCTGCAACTGATTTTTAAAAGATGTTTTCACTTACATATGACATGGCCTAAATGGGGGAGGAGGGAGGCCTGGCAGATGGGAATGCCACGTGGCACCCAGATACTATGATGATGGGCACACTGGAAACACGGACATAGCAAAAGCTTGGCGGGAACATTTCTTTCCTCCAAGTTTGGGCAGCCCAAACAGTGAGACGCTGCTGAGTGCCCGTGTGTGCACCGGAGCTTACGCTGGCCACTTTATTTCCTGCATGGCCAGGTTGGCCAGGATGCGTTTGCTAGCTCGCTCCTGCTGCAGAGCTCCACACAAGCAACTCAAATCACTGCCTGGGTGCAGCCTTCCACCGGCCTCGGGAGAGGTCTGCGAAGCACCTACCACATCCCTGCAATGGTTCAGATCCCCGCAGCTCCCACCCAGCGGGCGAGGAGGAGACACAAACGTTAAAGAAGACGTGTTTCTGACCCAACCTTCACACTGAGGGAGGGGTTGTTCTGTTTGAAGAGGAAGTCCCAGACATCAAGGGTCCCGTCCATTTTGGTTGTGAAGAAGACAGCTGGCCGGATAGTGCTCCAGCACCCATCTGTTAGGTAAGCCATGTGGTACCTGCCAACAAATCCAGCAGCTCTCAGAACATTTGGTGCTGAAGAATCCACATTACAGAGCTATGCTACATTGGAGTAACTGCCACATTCCCCGAGTGCGTAGCTTTAACACGCCATGCATTGCTATGCTAGATACGCTAGGCAGCTGCCTCTCACTTATACGGAGGCTGGGACATACAGCTGGACACAGAGTGAATTCAGGTCCCTTCACTCCTGTTCTGCTTCCGTCTTCACTACGTAGCTCTGCAGGGGGAAAGCTAAAGAAACCTAATTGTCGGGGGAGGAACAATTTCCTGCCACCACCACTTGCAGGGGCAGCAGGCGGGATTTCCAAAGCCCAGTGATTCAGGCACTGAAGTGCCATTAAAATTAACTGAGAATTGTGCTCCTCCCTCACTGAGATACTCCTGAAACCCCATCCTGGCCTATAAATCAGGGACAGAAACAGTAAGTGCAAAATAAAACCCATCGCCTACTTGGTCCACATGATGGATGATTCCTTGCAGTCCTCAGACCAGATCCGAGCAGTCCAGTCCCCGACTGTCAGGAAGTTCTTGGGGAAGAAAGAGTTCCTTGCCAGGGCATAGATGGGGCCATGGTGCCCACTGTATGTGCCAACTATCTTTTCAGCAGGTGTCTTGGCCTTGCGGTTACAGGTGATCACCACGCCTTGTTCTGTCCCCACCATGAACTTGGTCGGCTGTGGTCGGAAACACAGTGGAACGCAACTGTCACTGGGCGTGGGGATGCTCTTCCAGCAGGAGAGGATCTCCCACATGAAGGGCAGGTCCCAGCAAGGGGTTTGTTCTCCTCTAGATGAGTGGAGGGCGAGGGTGTAGTTGGATCCAAGTAATGCCTGTAGGAGTTATGCAGGCAAACTTTCTTCCAACGTGCATCAAGAGGAGAAGTGAACCCGGCATTGAAAACTGGCAGGTGTACTATTAACTAGAGCGCTGTTGGCGAGATCCACTGGTCTAGGAACAAGCCCAACTCCGGCTTCCTGAAGCTGGCACAAGTAGCGTGGAATCCGCTGAAGATCAAGTGACTGCCTAGAATACTGGCATTTCCCTGGACGTGCACAAGTTATTTTTTTTGCCTGCACTTCATGTACTGTGTATATAAACTGAGGTTACATTTCTTGATGCTTTGCTGGAGAGATGGAGTCTCATCCAACAGGCCTTTCCCATCCCTATATTGTCATATACAGCTCGGCTCCTTTGTCTTAAACCAAAGGCACTTCCACTTGGCTGAGGTTTACTCTGCAGAGCCGGTGCCAAGGCAGCCCCCCAACTCTCAGCCACTGCCGGCCTCATCGCTTTGTAAACATCCCAATGTTTGTGCACAGGGAGCAGGATACCTACCAACTGCAGCCCCCCGCCGGCTCTGCGCAACCCTGCATTCTCAGCGATTACAGCACTGCTCGCTGCCCACCGCAGAGATAAAGATGCTTATCATGGCTAGGCCCCTGCTGGCTCTGGAGATTAGAGATCCCTTAGAGTCTACATCTGATTATTCCTGTCTCGGCAGCAACCAACTGCAGGGATAGCGGGAAGGGAAGCCAAAGCGCAACACTGGGTAATTTACACTTACTAATGGAGAACCCAGCAGGCTGCTCAGGGAAGAGCCCTATGTATGCTGCAAATACTCTGCTTTAGCAACAAACAACAATCTCACACCATTATCACCCCAGTCTTCTAACAGAGACCTTTAGTTGCATGCCAAGATCAGGAGAAAATAAATAAATTCCTGGCTTGTTAAGTGCTGGTTCGGTGAAGGAAATCCATGCTGTGCGCAGAGATTACCCCCTGCAGCACTTGAGATGCTTTATGGCACTGGCCAGCCTCGCTCTGAAATTCAAGCAGATTTGTACACAACCCATGTGGGCCCACGTCCTGCTCTCAGCACCGCTGATGTAAATCCAGAGTAACCCCATGGAAGTCAGTGGAGTTACTCTGAATGCAGACAGATGTGGTGCATGGTAATGAAGCATGTGAAGGGTGTGGAAGCTCAGGCAATCAACATGTTTGAGAAATACAAACGAGTGTGTAGAGAACCTGGTTTGCCTGCTGCACCCTACACAACGCCAGGACCGTATGAGACGTCATACTAACTGGGCCTACAAATGTACCCTATGCAACACTGGCAGGCCAGGTGCGAGCTCATGCCAAGGTCCCCCTGTCTCAGCTGAACACTGACAAATACTTAGCAGGCATCTGTCTGGCTCAACAGGGTTAGTATTGTTAAAAGAGGGATGAGAGTTTTACAAACGCATTTAGTGTTTAGACTTTATTGAATGCGCTTGTGACTTGCTGCTGGCATTAAGCTCACTTATAGCATCTGCATCCCATATTGTAAAGTAATATTTGAGCAGCTGTATTGTGAACCTCTGTGACTGTGTCAATCACCAGACAGGAGAGACACATTAATTAGTGGGATGGGTTGATCTTCAACAGAAGGTGTCGTGCCCTTCCAAACAGGAAAAGTCCATCAATATCAGATGGACTATTGTGAGATGCTGCAGCTGGAATTTCCCTACATACATGTCAGGAAGAGGACAAAAGACTTTTGCTGTTATTCTGCCTCCTCCCCATGAAGATGAGCTATGGCTCGGCCTCCACCCATCAGCTGAGCTTTGCAACCAAAAGAGTGGGTGAAGAAGAGAATACAACCCCTAATGAAGAGGAACTGATTATCTCTGTGCTGCTTGGGACTCTGGGGAGGCAAGTTTTTCTAGGCATAAGCAAGAGATCCCCAGCTGCGTAGACTGAGTTAGCCCTAAACAACACGTAGAGCTTGCTTATTATAGAAGCTTCTATTATCTTTTGAATCTTAAGATTGTAATACATTTGTGTTTTTATGTTTACCTGCTTTCCCCTTGTAAATAACCCTCTGGTTTCCTTTTCTGAGTTAATAAATCTTTAGATAGTTTATTATAGGATTGGTAACAAGCGTTGTCTTTGGTGTGAGATCCAAGGTGCAACTGACCTGGGGTAAGTGACTGGTCCTTTGGGGCTGGGAGTAACCTGAATACTGCTGTGATCCTTGGTGTAAGGGACCATCTATCACAAAGGCCGGCTGACTTGGGTGGCGTACCCAAGAGGACTGTCTGTGACTCCATGTTACGACTGTTATAGAGCCGGAGGAATTTGCACTTGGTAATTGGTTGGTGAACAATAAGGGGTTCGTGCCCTGGTTCCTAACAGTCTGCCCTGAAATTGGTACTCACACTCTTCAGCCCCTGAAGCGAGGTTACACCCTACACGTGAGCTCAGCTGTTGGAAGTGTGTGAAAGTTTGTAAGATGCGCCAATAACCTGTAATAACAAGTGTTGATGGGGAAAGGTGCAGAGGCAGACAGACTGAATTAGTCTAAACACAAAGGCCTCCTGATATAGCTCAAGGACTGTGTTGAGATCATGCTGAGTAAAAGAGAAACGCGTGGAACCAGCAATCAGTGAACCACAACCGATGCGTCGGACACTAGGCCTAATTGGTGGACAAAATAATGAGAGGATGGGCTATGCTGCCCATCACAGCCTTTTGGGGTCCTTGAAGGAAGACTGTCTGCTGGATTGAGCTTCACCATCATGGCTACCATCCCCACCGCCTCTTGGGACCACCTTAATTCTAATCCTGAGAAATGTGACAGAGACAGAGACAGAGACAGAGAGAGAGAGAGAGAGTGTGTGTGTGTGTGTGTGTGCGCGCGCCCCCACACTTCCATGTGTCCTTTTCCTTCCCTGCCTTATTTCTTCTCTTTCCTCTCTCTCTCTTTCCTTCTGTGTAAGAAGAGTCTGGCTTAGCCATCCCAAGACTGTACATTTTACAATACTGCTGACAGCCTCTGACCAAAAAAGCAGCTAAACAAAATGCCCTAAACGGCCCCATGCTGGTAAAAGTTTGCCAGAACTTGGAGTGGCTGATAAGACCATGTTCTGTGCCTGTGTTTGTCCAGCAGCGAGACTCAACATCAGAGACAGAAGCTGCATTTTCTATCTCTGCAATTCTTTTCTCACCCCCTTTTCCGGGTGTCTGCCATGTTTTGTCTAATAAAGGAAACGGGACTGAACTTTAACAACAACCGCGACCGTGCCAGCTCCAGCCAGCTCAACTCACTTATTCTCTTTTCCCCCAAAAGAACAATTATTACCACTTTTAATGCCATCTAAGTGCCTGTCAAACAAGGGAGTTTCCCTTTAAAGACTCTCCAGCTAAGGGAAAGGGAACAAGGGCTGTTTTAAAATGAAAGCCTCACTTAACACTTTACATTTCAAAGGCCTTCACTGTTTGCCCTTTTTTTCTGTATCTTTAATAAAAGGTTAAAAGGATTCCTAATCCTGCGTTTACTAGAGTACTAAGCACGCACATGCCTCAGTATACCAAACCCCAGACCTCATTTAACACTGGTTAATGTCACACAGTAATTTTGGCCCATTTATTCCACCTAAATTAATACAACAGACATGTACGTTCCCTTCTCCCCATCCCCTTGCCAGTGCCTAAGGATTCCACCATGAAGCGTTGCATCCTGGCCACCATGCTTCTGGCCTAGGAGCACTGCACAACCCTGCTAAGCTCCGCTCAGCACCCTGGGACACCTAAGGTCTTTGGAACAATGGCTACCACAGGACAAAGCCCCCAACGTCATCTCTGGTGGGAAGGATAGCAAGCAGCACTCACCATGGTTGGTTCAAACTCCAGCGCGATGGCTCCTAAAGCATTCTCCAAGACTCCTTTCCTGCTGATGTCCATCACCAGTGTCTCCGTGGGCTCGGTCAGCTTACGGATATCCCACCACAGGACCTGGCGGAGGGGATGGGAGACATCAGAGCGGCTCGCTCTCATAATCCCCAGAGTTTCTTTCTCGTATAGAGATACTGACACTTTTACTACCCAGCATCAGGCAGCAGCTGCTCTTGAATCAAACACATGAATGACTGGACCTGCAATGGCAGGACACACGTACATCCACGTTTCCTCTCTGTGTGAGTGGGGCAGGAGAATGTCTTGGGGCAAACTAACTCTCCTCTGAGCAGAGACTGTCAGTGCTACCAAGTCAGATGTGACCGTTTGGTGATGCCAGGTGCTGGCTGTGTGGAGACCACAGACCGCCTTTTCTCTTGTCCGTTACCTGCCCATCGGTAGAAGCGGAGAAACAGTCTGTGCCGGTTTTGGATTGAAGCCAGATCATTCCATACACGGGGTCCCTGTGGCTGAATTCTACGGTGGAAAGCTCCACCGGCTGTCCTCCTTTCCTGGTGTCCCAGTAAGCTGTGAAGTGGGAGGAGACCATCAGCTGCGTCATATCCCCTGCCCCGCTCCATTGGTTGCAGCTCCCCGAGAGGACCTGGCCAATAACCATTCCCCCCAGCGTTTTGGTTCTGCTCCTGGCTCCCACGGGTTGTTTCCCCGCTCGGTGCTTGCTAACGGGATGAAGCGAACGTGGAGTTTGTCTTCCTTTGGTCATCACTTCAGCAGTGCCCCAGTGATGCCAGGAATAAGGAGAAGGGTTTCAACTACCTGGCACTTATGTTGTGCATTTCATCGCAAAAGAGCCATCAAACCAGCCAATAGAGTAACACTGACCTAGCAAAACTGTTGCAACTCCTAGTGTGGATGGGCTGAATAAAGGCTAAACTGTGGGTTCCCCAGGGCAGCCTGAAGCTGGGGTAAGCAAGTCACTGATGCAGCTACACCAGCAACCAAAAACTCCAGTGTAGGAAAGTCTGAGTGTCCTTGGAGAGGCAGGGGATGACCACTATCCCCTGTAGAGATGTATGTACTGCTGCTGAGCAACACCCCAGTTCCCATCTACTCCAGCTGGGGGTCTGGGTTGGCCCTTCTAAATCCAGGCCCCAAGGTCACATAGCAGGCTGGCGTCAAACCACTCCCCAGCCTGTAACTCACGCACCCTCTAGCGGCTCTGCAGGAGCACAAATCAGCAGAGGTCCTACATAAACAATGGGTATTATATACACATATCTCTGCACCAGACAGATGCTGCTGAGGAGGATCCTTAGCACAGCATAAAGGTAGCTCCCATTTTGGGTGTAAATGACTTCTCCAGCCCTGCTTTTGCCAGGGTTAGGCATCTGGGTTGATTCTCTGCGGAGGTGGCAGAGTGGCACTCGCTTGCTCTTGCTTGGTTATAATTAAACAATTGAATGTGACAGCGTGTGCTCTGCTGGGCCATCAGCCGCATGCGTGGGGAGCCCTGTGAAGGATGAAGTGAAATCGACTCTCTCTTCCATCACCTAAGGAGTGCATGATAATGTCCTTCTAATGTATGCCCTGCCAGATCAGATTGCAGCTGCAAAGGGCAGCAAAAACATAAAAATGAGTGTGATTAAATTGAAAGGCTTGCGTGGCTGAATAAATAATAGACTCTTACATGGATCTGGCAAAGGGGGAGCCCCTTTTAATGTTTAAAACAAGGGAACAAAACTTATTCTACAAATGAAATGACGGCAATTATTCAGAGCTTTTCTCATGCCGCCGTTCATTTCCCGAGGCACATCAGCGGGGAAGCGAGCAATAGCAGGTAACCCTACCCACCAGCAGCTACCCGATACACAGTGTTCTGTACAGCACGCGGGCTCGACAACAGCAGCCTCCTGTCCTCAGCTCTAGCCTGCTTGATGACACAGTGTATCTACAGCCATGCAGCTGGGGAGGACGCTCTGGTTAGCAAAGAGATGCCCAGGGCATCGCCAGAGAGAATATTTGTGCTGGTGATGGTAGCTATTTGAACACTACAGAGCAGAGTCATCCCAGGGTGGGGGAGAGGGGGGTTCCCCCACTGACGTCAATCGGATACAGCTGGGCTACTGTTGACAATAAATAAAATGTTTATGGGTGTTGGTGGACTCAGTCCTGCTTCTAATGTCCACATCTCTCTCACACACCCGTCCCGTCCCCACTGCACTGACTCCAGCAGGCGAGAGGCTGAAAGGACACGCGCACACAGGCAGACTGGATGGACACAGAGATGCACCGGCCCATTCTACATAATGGGACTCAGTCACACTGGTGCCAGGCAGTGCGTGTAGAGGGCAAAGGACGCTCTTACTGACACTGTTTGGGCTGCACCTGTTGTATGGACAAGCATGAGCCTCCGGTCCCCAGGGACTGCTGATTTCACAAGCACTGAAGTTACTTAGTAATTCAGAACATTCCACCAGCTACATTCGTGTCTGTTTCCCATCTGGAAAGTGCCTGACACGCTTTGAGGGATAAACAAATGCAATGGCCACCTTTTTTTAAGTGGGTGTTCTAGGAAATAACAGCCTCCTCGTCCAGGGCGACCCACCTCCGCCACTGTCAGAATGGGCTTCGCCTGGATCACTATCACATCATGGTGAATTATCTAGCCACATAGCCTGCACGGCCACCACCTGCTGCCTAATCAGGGGAACGTGTGTTCCAATTCAGTATTCCAGGCCTTGGAGCGAATGACACTAAGGAGTCTTTGTGCAGATTAGCACTGGAGCAAGGCTAGCGCAGAATTAAAATTAAGCAGTTCCCCTGGTAGCGTTGCTTTATATACAATCCATGTCCCTTACCGATCTGTCCATTATAGCATCCTCCAACCAGGATGTGAGAGTCTTTGGGGTTGTATTCCAGGCTCATAAGCGGGGATGATGGCCTGAGAACCAGGTCTGGTTTGTTGGGATTTTCTACCGGGAGGGGACAAAATAGAGAAAAGCAAAGTTTGAGTGAAGCCCAGAAGGAAAACAACATTTCCAACTAATTCAGCTCAGGAATGATGGACACTAGCCAGTGACCTCCAGAACCCACGTCTTTCCAGCATCTTGCCCAGCATCAATGCTAGCGAGAGGCAGGTAGAAACCGTTACTACAATGTACTAATCTGGAGTAATCTCTAGCACCTGTGCAGCACTCTTCACCTGAAATCACTTTACAAGTACAGGTGGAGGTAGAGAGAGGAAATGACTTGCCCAAGGTATCACAACAGCCAGGAAGAGAACCCAGGAGTCCTGACTTCCAGTTCTGGGCCTGAAGTAGATCAGCAATTCCTCTCTCTGCCTCAGATAAAAATGCACCTCATCATGTCCCCCCAAAACAGACTATTAGCCATGCCATGTCTTGGGGCAGAAAGAGGAGGAGTGTTGCATTGAACGCTCGCTTTCTGCCTCCATTCTGCAGGACTCTTCTCCTATTTAGCACCTTGCTTCTAAAGGGGGGGAAAAAAAAGCAGATGGGACCATTACTGAGGAGCTGCAAGGTGCTGGGAATGCAAGTCACTAGACAGATAGCTGGGAGAAGGAAAGTATCCAGCTTCCTTATCTGTCAGACTGTGGTTGCAGCCCCCTGTGGCTGTGAAAGGTCTATTCACATGTGAGAGGATGGGTGGGGAGGAAGAGGTGTCCATTCTTCACACTCCACTGCCACCGCCCTGTTTGCTTGTCATCCTTTTGTTTTTCAGCGGTGGACTGAGTCCTGCTTCTAACATCTACATCTCTCTCAGCCCCACCCCGCCCCCTCCATCCCCACTGCACTGAAGTTCTATACACCTGGGAAGTTCCTCAGCAAGGTAATTTTCCCAACCCAGGGCTTGTGTTGCTTCTTGTTTTTTAACAGAATGGGCAATTAAGCTACTTTAACAATCCAGCGTGTCTGGAAAATGTAACTGAGCTCACTGGAAAAAGCGAGAAGGGCTCTGTCCTGGGAAGCCAGAGAGTCAGGGCCGGATTTCCAATTAGGCACCGAGGGTGCCAGCGTTCTAGGGGCGCCTAAAAGTTAAAAGTGGGCTAAAAGTTAACACATTCAGCTCCCCTGAGGGCGGCTGGGCTCCTGGTGTGGGTTGGTGGCTGCCCAGCGTGTGGGGCTGGAGCAGGGTGAGCGTCCAAGTCAGCCCACCTGGGGGTGCTGTGAGCCGTGGCCGGGGGGGAGAGGGGGTGCTGAAGGTGCTGGCTGGGAGCGTCCCATCCCCTTCCCAATCTTGGCCACCCTGCTGCCTCCACCCCATGCCAGTGAGAGAGAGGGAGGGGCGTGGCCAATGCCTCATTCATTTACATGAGCAGACCCGGAGCGCTGCTTCTGCGCCAGGCTGCGGGAGGGACGGAAGACACCCATGGGGAGAGGTACGGTCCCCGCCCTTGCGCCATTCCTGGGGCAGGTGGGCTGCGCCCCGGCTCAGGCTGGGATCCCCATGCGTGGTGGAGGGTCTCGTGCCTTCCCAGGGAGGCTGTGTTTATATTTCTTTTCGTTTCATTTTTTACGAAAAACACAAAGGTCAGCTGTAGGCAGTGGGGGCGTGGAAGATGCTGTGCCTAGTGGCACGTAAGGTGTGACTCTGGCCCTGCAGAGAGTGGGTCTTTACAAGGTTGTTTTCCATATTTTGGTCAGGTTTCAGATACCTTCAACCCCAATTCTCATTCCCCCATGTGTAAAACCGGAGTCAACGTCCCTTCTACTCTCCTGGCGGGGTGTTGTGAGGGTTAGTTAGTTAATCCCTTCAGAGCACTTAACAGACATGAAGGACCATGTTAGTGGCAAGCATTACTAACTCTAGCATTTTCCCTTCTTACCAAGATCCCATATGTATGACTCATAGCTCATATCTTTGGAGCTTCGCTGGAACTCCAGGCTGGAATAAGCTACTGCCAGCTTCTTGCTTCCATCTGGGTGCCAGGAGAGATGCGTGGCTGTCCTTTTGATTAAGTTTGGATCCCTTTTTGATAATAAAACAATGGCATTAACTTGCTAACAATTTGTCATGCTCCAGGCTATGCAATAGTTGCCCAAGGGAAGTGGCGGGAACCTCAATTAAAACAGGTTAAAACCCCTGAGTATTGATTACAGGAAACAATCCTGCACTGGGTTGTGACAGGAAGACCTAGATGAGCTGATAAACCTTCCCAGTTAGAAATTTATAGAAATTCAATTACATTCCAGGATCTAACTTTTAAAAGTTACTACACAGGCCTTAACACTGAAAAAAAATCCTTGAGAAACAAAAGAAGGAAGATTCCTTTGACACTGTGCTACAAAAGATATTAAAACTTGGGATACTCACTGAAGAGCTCCATAATACCCCAAGTCCACTAGATCCTCCCCATATGAACATTATTTGACTGGTTTTTGAAGGACATGTTAATTACTGCTCAGAATACAGGGAAGGAAAACCAGTCTGCGTTCAGTGATCGGAACAAATAATCCGAGCGAGGAGGGGCACTGAACTCTTGTAGTAATCGCCCCCTCACCCAAAGAATGATTTGGAAATACCCAAAGGAGCATCTATATTAATATATTACTTTTCAAGGATGAAATTGACAGGGTTGGTCCGAGTGCAGAGAGAGTCTGTCTCTGTCAGGAGAAAGGCTATACCTACAGCCTTCCATTCAAATAGCTGGGATGTCCTGCAGTTAATTCTGCTGGAGACGGACTGCTGCTAGGATCTGCTGTGATGGCTGCTTCAGTTATACCTGCTCCTGTCAGCAGATGCAGCTTAACAGCGCCAGCTTAACTGAGGTAGCCGCCTCAGCTGGCCCAATGGTCAGTATGGACTGGAACAGAACAGTGAATGCTTAGAACACAGCGTAGCACCTCCTGACTGCCAATACCTGAAGACATTGATGGTTTTTGCAGACGGAGGCTCATCTGCTACGTCTGCTGTCTCCTCATCGTCAAAGTACTCCTCGTAGATATTGATCGCATTGTTCTGTTTGATGCAATGTTCCATCAGCTGTGAAGCAAGCCATGCAAATAAGCCGTGATGTGACATTTGGGAAAGCTACTGGCTTGGGAGGGCAGGCAGCAAGCAGAGCATGATGGGAAAGGGAGTTGTAACACGCAGACAGGCAGAGGGGGAGGAAAGCATGGGACAGTGGCCTTACACTGCCGAGCTGTATGATGGTGTTGACATAGTTCTCATCTTTCTCCACTTTCTTCCGGAAGCGAATGGTCTGCTCCATCTCCAGCGGGTTGACATCTTTTGGCCACCCTCCTTCCAAGTGGTTAACCCCCTCGTTTTCCATCTCAAATCTCTCCGTGTTGACCTGAAGTGTTACACAAAGAGAGAGGGAAGCAAGATACAAAGAGGATGGGCTTGGTTTTTAAAGCTGCTCCGTGGGGTCTAGCATTTACTCCCTCACTGATTCCAGTTCCAGCCAGTGCTCAGATTTCCCTGGCTTTGTCAGTGTTGCAAACCCCAGCTGGGTTCTCAAAACTCAGCCCTCTTCTCTCTGGCTCTTATGCCATCGCCAAGACTAGAGTCGGCAGTCAGAATAGAACAGGCTGTTCAGTTGCTGATGCACAAGGCAGACTAGAACCCTGCACACTCCTCTCCGGCTGCTCTGCTCCTGCAGGGCAAAGGGGAGTAAACCCTATTTTCATGAGTGCCATCAGCAGATCTGACTTGAACACACACACACGCAGATGGGGAGAAGCTGCCAGCATTACAGTCACTTTTCTGGCCATAACCAAGTGTGGAACTTGTAGTCCCCTTTGTGGCTAACAATGGAATTATGGACAATCACTTCACCAAATGTCCATAGCGCTCCCACTCAACTTCCATCTACTGGAGTGCAGTGGGGATCATGTACAACTGAGCAATCCCTTATTGTTTATACCAGGCAAATTCCAAGGGAGGCACAGAGCTCATCGGGCAATGTTAACAAACGGGACTAACAAAGTTGTTACTTTTATTACTCCCCACGCAGGAGAAGAGGGGTTTCCAACTACGTGATTGCAAACAGGGGCCAGCATTGGAATGAAGAATTATTGGCTACTTCTCCACTGTTCAAACCCAAAGTAGCGTCTCATCTCTCACCCAAGCGGAGCAGATTGGCTTTGCAAAGGATCAGTCCGACTCTGGGAGCTCTTAAGAAATCATTCATGATTTGTTTTCTTGATTTACCATCACTGACTGCAGAGAAGTGAGAACCCCCCAACCGCCCCCTTTTTCCATGGAATTCCAGGTTTGCAACACACTAGTCTCTTCCCTGCTATGGCAGTGGTTCTCCTCGGAGGATCTCAAGCCATGCTACAAACATCCGTGGAGCCTCACACCTGGTTTTCTGTGGGGTAGCTAAGATCAAATCCACTTTATATCTTAGCATCTTAGAGCTGCCAAGGTCACACAGTGAATCAGAACCAATAGAACCCCGTCTCCTGCTTTAACCACTAGACAAACTCAGAGCTCTTAACTGTCCTGCAGGAGACAGCAATGAAAACATTAGCTCCCTCTTGTGAATTTTAGGATGGGTGAGAACCCTGAGATAATATCATTGCAAACTTCTCTGAATACTGTACCATTATTACACCAGCAGCATCACCGTATTTCTTTCAGAGGAGATCTTGATACCTATATCCTCCTCCTACAAACAGGGTCCCAGAAGATCTCCAGTTTATCACTGACTACAGGCACCTTGCGTTGCTGAGCATACCCAACTTTCAACCCCCTCAGCGACACATCTCTCTTATCCTGTCAGAGGGAGCCTTGCAAGCAAATATTCATTAAAAGAGAGCTCTGTTTGCTCCCACTGTACCTCATGCTCCGACATATCACTGGCACACTGTATTGCAGCATCAATGGGGTCCCTCTCTATGAAGTTTTTGGCTTGGCTCGGGTCTGGCTGGATGTCCACGTTGGTCTCGGCCTGCCGGTCGGAGAAGTTGCATTGTCGGCCAAACTCGCTGCGCTTCTTCACATATACGTAGACGATCTCCATGGTGCCTGCTGAGGCGAGGGAGAAGGAAACGTTGCACCTTTGCACTGCTTCACACTTACCGTTTCACTGCTGTGTTGCACAGCAGATGCTTCATGGGGGACACAGAAAGACATAGTCCCTACCACAAGGGATTACATTCTGTGTTTAGAAATGATGAGAGAGTTTAAATTAGGGAACAATCCTGGACTGGATGATCCAGTGGGTCTTGCCTCTCTGATTTCTATCGCTCTGTTTTGTAAGGGTATCCCTACTTTCTTACATGGATCTAGCATGCAACAGGTTTTCCCACCATTTCCTTTGACCTATGACTGCACAGTCATGAGATGGGGGCCTTGGCCTTTAAAGAGCAACCCCTGGTCTACGCAGTTTTTGTCCCCATTTAACTATTTCAGTTGGGTGGGGGTGGTTTTATTGTTAAAACCACACCCCCAGCATGGATGCAGTTATAGGAGTATAAAGGTGCCTTACGCTGGTAGAGCTTATTCCTCTAATCATTATTATAGGAGTGTTTACAGGAATAAACTGAGGCAAGCACCTTTATGCTGGTAGAACTGTGCCCATGCTAGAAGATCAGACCTCCTTAACGATACAATTTCAAACCAATACAGTTAAAGCAGTACAAACCTGGGCACCCTTAGACCCACACGTGGCTCCCAGCAGAGCGAACCCAGGAGTCCCGGCTGCCGGCCCTGCTCTGCCCCCTCGGCCCCACGCGTGGCTCCCAGCAGAGCGAACCCAGGAGTCCCGGCTGCCGGCCCTGCTCTGCCCCCTCGGCCCCACGCGTGGCTCCCAGCAGAGCGAACCCAGGAGTCCCAGCTGCCGGCCCCGCTCTGCCCCCTCGGCCCCACGCGTGGCTCCCAGCAGAACCCTAGTACATTTGCACCTGCGGGTACCCCCTGTGCCAGGTGCTGCACGAGGAGCACCCCGCAGTAGGGGGCAGCAGCGCTGGGTAGGAGAAAGGGGGCCCGGGCTGACAAGGGGTTAGGCTGAGCCGCAGGGCCCCTCCCTCCCTTACCCGGGGGGGTGGAGCCCAAGGGGGGGCCCCCGAGCCACAGGGCCCCTCCCTCCCTTACCCGGGGGGGGGGGTGGAGCCCAAGTGGGGGTCCCAAGCCGCAGGGCCCCTCCCTCCCTTCCCTGGGGGGTGGAGCCCACGGGGGGGGTCCCGCGCCGCCGGGCCCCGCCCTCCCTTCGCGGGGGGGGGGGGTGGAGCCCAAGTGGGGGTCCCGAGCCGCAGGGCCCCTCCCTCCCTTACCCGGGGGGGTGGAGCCCAAGGGGGGGGACCCCGAGCCGCAGGGCCCCTCCCTCCCTTACCCGGGGGGGTGGAGCCCAAGGGGGGGTCCCGAGCCGCAGGGCCCCTCCCTTCCTTAGCCGGGGGGGGTGGAGCCCAAGGGGGGGTCCCGAGCCGCAGGGCCCCTCCCTTCCTTAGCCGGGGGGGGTGGAGCCCAAGGGGCCCTGAGCCGCAGGGCCCCTCCTCCCTTACCCGGGGGTGGAGCCCAAGGGGGACCCTGAGCCGCAGGGCCCCTCCTCCTTAGCCGGGGGTGGAGCCCAAGGGGGACCCCTGAGCCGCAGGGCCCTCCTCCTCAGCCGGGGGTGGAGCCCAAGGGGGGGCCCCGAGCCGCAGGGCCCCTCCCTCCCTCCCTTACCTGGCGGGGGGCAGATCCGCTCCGGGCCCGGCTCTCTGCAGCCGCGGGCAGCGTGTCCCCGTTGCCCAGCAACGCCCGCGGGGACTGGAAGCGGAGCAGTCACGTGACGGGCCGGGAGCCGCCGCCATGTTGGGGGGAGGGGCAGAGCAGAGTGTTAAATGAGGGAGCAGGGCACGTGCGCGTACTTTGGCGGGGGGGAGGGGCCTGGCCCATCCCCCAATCCTCCCCCCTCACTCCCCCCAGTGCTGCTCACCCCTCACCATGGCCTAGGCCCCCACAGGCCCCACCCGGCCTGTCCTCGCACCCTGGGCTGGCCCCTGGCACGTAGCCAAGCACAGTGCATTTGCTGGCCAGGAGCTGGTGGGACCAGCCCGCGAAGAGGCTCAATGCTGCCCTGGGATGCAGCGGCTCCGCCAGCCGCACCTGGCCCCCACACTAGTTACTGGCCCGACCTACGCGGGGGGGGGGCGCCAGCTGCTGCTACAAGCCCCAGCACAGCAGGGCGGGAGGGTGGACGGACACGCTCGGCCAAAGCTGGGGGTGGACGAGGCTAGAGGCAGCTCAGGCGGGAGGTGCGGCAGGACTGCCTGGAGGCCCAGGGCTAGAACAGTAGGGGAAGGTGCAAGTTTGGAATGAGCTACAGCGGCTCCACCTGTACCAGCGCACAGTCCCAATTGACACCAGAAAAAAAGTATGGTAGGGGCTCCGCCCATCTAGCCCTCCAGAATGATGATCAGAGGCCCTGGAACCAGGTCCTGACCCCCACTTGAGGAAACTAGGAGCTGAAAGAAAATTGGCTGCACATTGGTGCACACAGACCATTATTTTCATCCATTAAATGGCAGCCAACATGTAAAACTCCCTGGCTTGCTAGGGGGAAAAAACCAAACATGACTCTGAGGAAGTTTTGACTGAAGTGAACACCTGTCAGCCCAAGCCCACCACAGGGAATAGATCTCATCTCAGCCAGCTGTTCAGTGCATATATGAGGGGCTTTACAAAAAGTCAGCTAGAAAAGCAGCTACTTTTTTTACATTATATTAATGATTTATTACAGCGCTGAGTGACCCAACAGCCATGTGCTGCCAACAGTTATAAGCAGTTCCATTCACTATCAAAACAGCCATTATCTACCAGCAGCTTATTTCCAGACACTACTGCAAGGAGCGGGGAGAGATGGAGCAGAATACATAAAGAGGAGAGCTCAATGTGAAACTGTTCAGTAAAAACATGAGTCACTGAAAGAATCCTGGGATACCAGAGGAGGAAGATGGAGAATGCTGAACTCTACTGCAACCCTTAGTAAGACAGGACAGTCAATTCACCTGACACCATGGCTATGGCTAACACAGCTTTTAACAGCTAAAGAAGGAATGTGCATTGCCCACAAGCATTGAGACAAAACATCTTTCCCCTAGTTCCACAATTTGCCATGGCCCCATTTTTTGGGGTGCCTGGGGAAGAGCAGAAATTCCCCCACCCCTGAATATTTTGTCATTTTTTTAATCCTGTTATTCAAAACTGTACTGTACTAATGGGATATAGAACCTTCCCACAGGTGACCACCTGTACAAAGCTGTCCCAGGTCAGCAAAGATCAGATGTTAACATCTGATTGCCAAGCTGCCGCTCATGGAGAAAGGAAATAAATAATGCAAAGTTAGACTGTGGAACTCACTGACACAGGGTATTGAAGCCAACAATTTAGCAAAATTCATGGAGGAACTGGACATTTACATCAATAACCGAAATATCCAGACTTCCAATACTGAAAAAAAAGTTCTTGATTGAATAAGAATTTTTATGCTTCTGGACTTAGGCCAATCTTGGTTAGATGTGAGGAGGAGACCTCCTTAATGAGAATATTATCTCACTGCATTTTATGGGGTTTCTTGCATGTTCCTCTAAAGCATCTGCTGCTGGCCACTGTTAGAGAAGATAATGAGGTAGATTGACTGTGGGTTTGACACATTATGGGAATACCTATGAAAGGGACAGCACTGGTAGCCTCTGTTTAGAGCTGCCCATTTAACATTACCTCGCAAAACCAGCCATTGTGATAGCCAGGCCTGCTGGCATGTCCAGCAGATCGGTCAAAAATAAAATGGTCCAGAGAGACAGAGCTGTCCTCAGACACCCAGGTCCCAGTTGAGGCACTGCACCTACCTGTAAACTGCTCCCTGGATCCCACATTCTGGAGCTTTTACTGCCATCCTTGTTAGCAGCAATAAAACCAAAATTTGATATCCTGGCCATAAAATACAGTTTTGGTAATAACCATGACACACGTGGTGCCATTTCAGTCTTTTAAAAACCTAGATTAATATCCTTAGATACTGGCATTTGTCTCGTACAATTTAAAAACTAAACATTTGCAACGCTCAAGTGGGTTCTGAACATGAGTTAGAGGACACTAGCGGCAGTCGAGATGTTGGAGTGCGACCTGGGTGTTTTTAATTTAATGCAAATTAAATACATTGTGTGGTATCCATCTACAGCAGAACCTCAGAGTTACAAACACCAGGGTTACGAACTGACCGATCACCCACACACCTCATTTGGAACCGGAAGTACACAATTAGGCAGCAGCAGAGAGGGGGAAAAAAAAGCAAATACAGCACAGTACTGTGTTAAACGTAAACTATTTAAAAAAATCAAGGGAAAGCAGCATTTTTCTTCTGCATAGTAAAGTTTCAAAGCTGTATTAAGACAATGTTCAGTTGTAAACTTTTAAAAGAAGAACCATAAGTTTTTGTTCAGTTACGAACATTTTAGAGTTACGAGCAATCTCCATTCCCGAGGTGTTCGTAACTCTGAGGTTCCACTGTATTGCACAAACAAGTTATACCATAAGGTGGCACTGCTCTCGATAGCAAATAGCTGGGCCCTAGCATCCTTATAGCTGGAAGAACTTTCTCATGCTCTGAAATTAAACAATTAGAGCTAGACAAGTACTGGGGGAGAGGGGGAAGAGACACCCGCATTCCAGAGACTTTTAAAACAACTTTCATTTACAAGGAACACAAACGCAGTTAAACACTCTAGCAAATCCATTTGCTGACGTCAATATTTGCAGCAAAGGCAAACCATGAAGACTATTGCAGTCTATTGGCAGAAAGCCAAGTTCAACCCCACAGATCTAAGTAGGTTTGAATAGCACTGCAGGACTAGGGCACCTCAACATTTAAATAATCCACGCATAATTGTGAGCATTTGCAGCAGAAACCTGATTATAAGTGACACTCATTCAGTCAGGGAACGGAAGCAATATCACGTGACCTGTGCCCAATCAAAAGACATCTTGGACTGCGGAGATAAAATACTCAATTCAGTATTTGCAGCAAACTGCTCCTGCAGCTAACTGTTGGCTGCAGTGTGCGCCCAGCTCTGGAGACCAGGCTAGGATAGACTGAAGCCTCATCTGTGCAAGTCAAGGAAGATGTTGGCAGACACCATCTTGCCGTAATAAGGATCAAAAGGAGATGAATGTTTAGTCCAAATTTTTATTGTCTCCTTCCTGGAGGGTACATACAAATCAAGCAGGACTCCCAGTTCCTTCAAGGAGCCCAGAATGAGGTTAATTCACATGCATTTAAAAACAGCTCTACCAGTACTGTTACACTGAAACATTAAAAGCAAAAATGAAGATTTTCAACCATACCCTAGAGCTAGTCATGCGTAACATGGACGTACAAACAATTTTATGGTGCATGATATGTACAGTTGTCTTTAAAAGACACAGGTTATAAAACCTCCACGAGGCCTCTGCATGCCTGGGAGGGCAGCTCCGCACAGTTGAGGAGGAGGAGCCTGTTCAGTTTTAGCATCGCAACCACAGCGTTAGGCTGAGAAGAGCAAAAATGAATGTGGAAGGATAGCTCAGCATCAGCAGGGCAGGCTGGGCCAACGCCATCCAACCAACCTGGCATTATCCAGGGCTGAGAGTTTCTCTGGTTTTTTGTGCTTCGGTAGAATGAACCCTGGACCAACTGCTCTGTTCTGATGTGGTGGCTGCAGGCTGGCTTTTCTCCCTGTTTGAGAGCACAGTCTTGTAGGGGGTGCAGCACCACAGTTTAGGAGGAACCATGGTTCAAATTCAGTTCTGGTGCAAGCAGAAGCAACCTCATTGATTTCAGATGGAGCTAAAATGCTTATGCTAGGGCTGTATTTAACCACGGGAAGAGGACGGATGGACACCTAAATGGATCAAGTGGGTAAAAAAATCTCTTTCCATCTGGGTCTTTTAATCCTCTGAATCCAGAAATTAGTTCTCACCCACCACTGCTGACTAGGTATTCTCTCCTGTCCCAAAGGAGACGGGAGGAGGATGGCAAAGGGTGAACCTGTATTTTCTTTGATTATGGACGGGAGAGGAGGTAACTGAGGTGTTGTCTACACTAAGAGAAGATAGTGTTGGCAACAGCTGTGTTACAAGACTATTGTAGCTAACAGGTTTCTCTGATCAGTGTGAACAGAGGAATTTTCTTGAGAACGCTCTGTTGGGTTTAGTCTATAGGACTGTTTAGCTCAGCAACATCCACACTGCTCAGAATTAAAACAAGTGCCACTTACCGCTTGCTGCTAACACCATTTCAATGGCTGCGGGGACGGAGTCGCAGAGCTGCCACTTCCCATCACACGATGGGACAAAAGTGGCTGCCATCCTCCATGCTGAGTGGCAGGAGAAAAGGGCCTGAACGAGATGCAGCCTCTCACACGATTCTTAAAATTATCTCAGGGTTTGGATTAAAATATTTTCTAAAAAATTATTAATTTTTTTTTAGCCAGCCCCTAGGAACAAAAATCAGTGCCCAAAAAAAGTTACAAGACCTGCAAAAGATTTTTATATAAAAACCATGCAAACCCAAGAATACCCTTCTAAAAAAGGCAAAAAAGTGTGCTGTGTGTGTCTGGTCTTTGGATAGTCGATAAAACTACTGGTGGAAAAAAGATACCAGCAAAAAAATAATACAAGGACGAATAATTATTCTAAAGTCTCTAATACCTGAGACCATCCTGGCGTATTCCAGTAGCAAAGGGACCGCAAGACAGGTGAGGGGAAGTGTGTAGGTCTGGTACCGTAAATACCAAACAGGTGCTACAGAGAGTGTGGGGAGGATGCTGTCACAGGACAGCAGGGTGCAAGCCCACCCGCTGGGACCCTCAAAAGGAAGCTGGAATCACTAGTGGTTGGTATTGCGTTGCTGCAGGAGTGAGGAGCATCTCCCCACTTTGCAAGGTGGTTGTGCAGGATACTGAACAGTGGATGTGCCTGTGTTCTGTGTATTTGGACAGTGTACTGGTCTTGTTATTCACACCTAACTACTTATAAAAGGAAGCCCACCACAGGCCCTCCAATGACATAAAATAACCCCAAGTTGGTGCAAATAGGAAGCAAAGAGGAACCCACCCCTATGCACAAAGCTGCTTCAGTCTTCAAATTGGCAGCGGCTGTCATGCTAGAAATGGCAGCGAGCCGCATCCAGCCCCGCAGGCCGGGGAGGCAGAGACATGGCAGCACCTAGCCTGTTGTATCACAAGCCGGCTGGAATCCCTGCTCCACGCTGGGGATGGGTGGAGAGAGGGAAACCAGGTTTCAAGCAAAGGGCGTGAGGGAGGTTAGTTTGGAGAATGGAGGCTGTGGGCACTGTCCCATGTGCACTTCAGAGAGGAAGACTAAATGTGAGCAAAAGCTGCCAGATGATACAGGAGGGGTCTGCAGAGCACACGGAACATGCTCTGGGCTTCCAGCAACCATCAGCTTTTGACCTGTAATTTGTCCTTCAGCCAGAACCAGCTCCAGATCTCTCCTGTCGGCTCCTGTCCTTTCTCTTCTCCAGCAAGAGGCCTTTTTGT
Source organism: Mauremys reevesii (assembly GCF_016161935.1). Taxonomy (NCBI): domain Eukaryota; kingdom Metazoa; phylum Chordata; order Testudines; family Geoemydidae; genus Mauremys; species Mauremys reevesii. Next base: position 41,928,091 of record NC_052637.1, on the reverse strand, counting down.
TTCATGCGCTTTCCAGTTGCCTTTGGTTTCCATTGCAGAAACGCTGTTCGTGTTTTCATCTCTTGTAAGTTGCTCAGGGAGAGCATTAGGCTGGGAATTCGTTGCCGTAATGTCTTAGATGCTCATCATTGACGGAAAGATATGTGGCTCGCATGCTGGGCGAGTACTGTGGAGGAGAAGAGGGAGATTAAGAAATATGTTCTGTCTATGATCCGTAATCAGGTGAGCCGCTCGGTAGTAGAAGCTTTGCTGCTGAACTTGGAAATGTTTGTTTAAGACCCCAAGTCAGTAAAAGAGTAGGCTTCAGTTGCAAACCTCTCTATCTGAGGGGTTTATTCTGCCACCCACCACCATAATATCTGGGCAACTTCCACGGGAAACCAACAGCAACAGTGAAGTCCCAAGTGGATTTGCGGAAGTCTCTGCGTTTTAATTTTTGAGTTAGTCCTTTATTTATCGGTCAAGATCCCGTGAGTAAGAGGAATTTGATCCTATTTATGGGCAAGTTCTCTACCCTGGTGCAGTGAAATCTAAAGTGTTATCTGTAAAACAAGAGATTATTTGATTTATGTCTTAATTCTCTAATTTTACACCCATTCTAGCATTTATTTCACTCTGCTGGGACAGCAAAATGAGATTTACTCACATTTGTTTTCTGATTTTCAGGCCCCAGCTCAGAAACCGAACTGTAAATACAGCAGGGGAAATTCTAAACCCTAATTTAAAAACTCCAACACTTTCCCTTCAGTTCTTTAAGCCATAAGAAACACTAACAGACTCAACAGCGGATGGGTGTGGGGTCTAAGCCACCCAGCAGCCCCTTAGTAATTAGCGGGTCTGTTCCCCTGCATCATTTGATATTTCGACCGCCTAGGAGGGACAAGGAGCTGCTGATTTAGGTGGCTCACAGGTCACGGTAAATGGAGCAGGAATTGATTTTAAAGTATTTTGTTCTACTTTTATTTTATTATGATAGAACCAAGCAGCCCCAGTGTATCCAAATGGTCCTTTTAGGTTCACATACTAACTGAGCCGAGGTGATGGGATTTTAATGATGGGTACAAAGGCCTTTGTGATTGAAAAATTGAGGAACAGTCACTCATTCCAGTAATTCTGCCCTGACTATGGCAACATGTATCAGTGCTTGGTTTCCATGTCTACCAAATACGATTTGGACAGTGGCAAGTTGGAGGGAAAAGGGGTACGCCTGCTGGGATGACCCCTCCTTGCAAAGAACCGCGCCATGCCGGGCCGCCCCCCGGAGCAGAGCTCACTGCACGTGCAGGTGGACAGTATGTCCACACAAGAGGGAAAAGGCACAAATGCGACGCACAGAGTGTGCACACCATTCACTGAGTGGGGCACTGAGGGAGAGGATGGAGGAAGAGGAATGCACAGAGACATGCCAGAGATAGTGTGAGGATGCCACGGCTCACAGGACTCCCTCTATAGGACACAAGTTTGCCGGCTGACCCTCTGTTGAATTATTAGTACATGGAGATTAGTGGTCCCAATTCCAGTTCCCGTAGGATGAGACAGGCAGTGGGAAAAGGTAACGGAAGGCTGCATCTGCACTAGCCTGCTTCACACTCGCCACCAGACTAGCACCGACAGCTCCATCAGTGGGAGCACTGGACAGCTAACCCTGCTCTGAATAATCCTAGACACAGCCTAGGTCTGTCTTCACTGCATTAACAGGCTCTTACTCAGGCATTGCCCGTCTCCCATCCACACACAAAACTCACTGACCCCAAGTTCAGTGGTGCTTCCAACCTGGGCTAGCTGGCTCGTCCGGGGCTACAAACTAAACCCCGTACTGGCCACCCGCCCACTTTGCAGTATGGACACAGGCCAAGTCATTCAAGTGCTTATAGTCCTCCAGTGCCTTCCCACAATTCCCCCCGTTTGCCCAGGACAGACAAGTTCTCCCACAATTCACTGAATGAATCAGAATGTCTTAGCACAAAGAACGATGCGATGCCCCAGAGGCCCTGAAGACGCACACGTAGGAGCACAGAACCAGTGAGGACACGGTAACTCCAGTGGGGCTTCGCAGTGTGGCCGCTCACACCCGGGCAAGGCCAACCTGGGCGCCACTCGCCCGAGCTAACTCTGCAGTAGGACCAGGGGGATTGGGGCTGGCTGCCCTGGGGCAGGGGCAAGGGTGGGAGATTTGAAGGGAGAGGCTAGAGCAGACAGAGCCTCAAGAAATTCCCATCCCAACAACAATGCAAAAGGAAATTCTCTCTAGCCATTTAGTTTAAAAGCGGGGAAGGGGAGGGAAAAAGGTCCCCACCAAGGCAAGGCATTAGGGAAGATTATTCAGTGTGTGTTATTTTGGAACTCGAAAGCTTGAAAGCCCTTCCTCAGGGATTTCGATTAGACTGTTCAGTGCAAGGACGGCAAAGAGCCGGGAGGGGCATGAGCTGGCCACAACGGCCTAGTGCCGAGCCATAGGCTAGATGATACCCGCCTGGGGGGATTACAGCCAGAGATGGAGGTGTCTAACGGGATCTCATGGACAATGCCCATCGTCTTCAAGGGGGGCGGGGGGGGGGCGAGGGAAGCAACCAATGCACGGAAGAATTAATGAAGGATGATGCTATCAAGGCTGGAGCTTAATGATTTCTAGCAACCATTGAAAGGCACGTGCGCTCTGAAGGTCTGGGTTCAAATCCTCGAGTCAGGCTCCGAGGGTCAGATAAGTTCAGCAGGTCTCAGCCTAGTCCCCATTCGCAACCTCCCCAATAAACCACTGTGCAGCAGCCTCTGCAACAGGCTCAGGTGAAGGCATTCTGGGGCCCTGGGCACGCTGTGGCCCACCCCTCCTGGGGGCAGCAGCGGCCATGACATAAGAGCCATGTGACTGGGCAGGGCTGGCTGGGACCTATCTGGACAGAGCTGAACGATAGACCTGCATTTCAGCCATTAACAGGAAGCCTTTACACCTAAACTGACACTGCTTAGTACCAAGTGCTCTCACAGCTAATTGCAAGCTGCTCCGGGCCCGTGCCAGATCTCCCATGTCATCGGAGCACCAATGTCTGAGCTCTTCCAATGATGGAGGCTGTAGCTCGATGCAAGGGGCATCACCCTGGCACAGCACGTTCATTCCCAGAAGAAGCGGGTAGGGAGCAGCTCTGAGGAATATTGGCTGGGCAAAGAGGATCAGATACTTGAGTTATTTTCTAAAAATTCCTTCCCAGCGTTACTGCCACCTCCTCCAGCTAGATTTACTCCAGCTGGGGTCAACGCTCATCCTGGCTTCGGGTCGTATTTCACTCAGACAGGGCAGGGAAGAGACTATTAAGGCAGAGAGAGGTGGAAGCAGTATAAGGGGGAAAAAGCGTCCCCCTTTTCTGTGGAAAGGGCATTTTGATGGAGATTTTTCCAAACAGCCCCCGATCAGTATCAGTCCCTGGTCTCAGTTTCCCTTCCTGACGCAGGAGCACAAGGAGGGTGTATTGAAGAACTCCGATGGGTTGAGAGAATCTGGGAGCCCTCCACACAATCCAGGCGGATTCAGGCTTTGGACTGGTGTTGGGATACACAGAATCCCTGGGTCTGGCTCCGGAGCGCCTACTGTCAATGGTTTCCCATTTCTGTTCCAATGAAAGCGAAACACATACAAAGAAAACAGACAAAATGGAAGACAGGACAGCTAAACCGATGGAGGTTATTAAGGGAACAAAATGACCATCCCAAAACAGAAAAGAAAAAGACCCCAAACTTACTCTTGATGGGCAACATAGCTCCAAAATAGTTGATGCAAAAACAAAGCAAATGTTAGCAGGCAAGATGTATTTAAAGAACATTAAGCCAAACACTGGAGGTAAGTGCAAACAGGTTTTGGTTACAGTGAAAACATTTAAAAAAAAATCTTAGGAGAAACATAAAAAAAATAAAAAGATCAGAACCAAAGCAAATGAAGCAAAACGTGAGTTTGTCTTCTGAAATGTGTAGGACACATGCGCCCCGCCCTTTTTAAAAAAAACCCAACAAACCAAAAAAGCCGATGCAGCTAGGAGAAGAAATCTGTTATCGAGTTAGATACGGACGCATTTGTTTTTAAATATGGCACCAAGCAGGTGGTCATGGCAAGATGCAATAAAATGAAGCCATGTGACGTCTCGGTGATGTAGCTGGAGAGCTGTGGGGAATGAGTCACCTGCTTTTTCACGAGCCATTTTCTCCCTCTTGCTCAAGGGGGTTATCAAGAATTCCACCTCCGAGTCCAAAAGGCGGGACTTCCTGTCACGGCATTACATTTCTGAATGGCCGATTCCTGGCTTGGGATTAGCACTGCCAGAGGTGCCGTGTTCAAAGGACGGGGTACGTCCCTTAACGCCCAGGAGCAAGAGGGGCTGGAAGAAGAACTGTTCACGAGCCGTGGTCACTAGCTCAGCAAACTAAGCCCTCTGGTTTCTGATGAAGAAGTGGAAGGATTCCCCATCACTTAGCAACACAATTAAAATAATAAAAGCTGAGAAAGCAAAGAGGCCCTATTATAAAAACGACTTGGCTTCAGATGCCCATCGTACCGTAGGGGGAGGAGAGCCTCTTCCAATCAACGGGACATTTTCATAGCGCGGGTTTCCACCGAAGAGCACAGTCTGGTTCCTGCGGGGAGACGGAGTAACAGCCCTTCAGAGATGGAGACCCCATGTTGACCGAGCACCACCCCAGAAGGACAAGTCTGCTGAATGGACCAGGTCTCCCAGGGCTCTCGTCATTAGCGGCACCAGGGGGAGGGTGCGCCAATTCCCTCTCTCGTTGGGTCGGAGGACAGGCATGGAGTAGGATACTGCACCCCTGTGCGAAGGGGATCTGGGACACTCCAGAGCCCTCTACAAACACTAGACTGGCCCAGAGGAGGGAGGCAGGGGGCTGTAAAGCAGACAAACAGTGGGGCTGAGAACGCCTTCAGCACTCATGGGTGGTTGTGGGGAGTATTAATAGCTTGCGGTTTTCTAGCACCGTGCCCCCCATGGTCAGAGAGAGCTTTACACACTGACACTCCACCTCCTATCAGTCCTCTCTCTCTCCTACCGAGGGGACAACTGGGCCAACAAGGCGAAGTGACTTTCCCAAGGACGGGGACTCAACAGCCAAGTGGGGCACAGAACCCACCCCTCCCAAGCAGTAGTTCCCTGCCCCAGGACAAGCCTTCCCCCAGGGAGAAGTCAGCAGTGAAGCGAGACACAGCGAAGGAGGGGTGGAGAGGTGAGGGGGCCGCACCAATCTTTCCCACAAGCCTTCTTCCTCTTCACACCCGATTCGAGCACAGGGCTTTCACCCTTCTGAGCTGGAGAGCTGTATATCCCCCCCCCCCTTCCTGGGGCGGGGGTGCTGCTGTCTGTTGACGCCTTAAGGATCCGTTCTAAGCCTCCCCAACGACCCCCTGAGGCCTCTCCAAGCAGCATCCCTGGTGCCTCTAGCTGTGGGGCTCCTGAGCGGGCTGTTTTCACAGCTCAGGGAGCTGCAGGCCAGTCCACGAGCACCCGGCCTGCAATGGCAGGAGCTGGCCCAGCACCCCGGAGGGGTTCCCCAGCGGGTGAGGAGGGGATGGGGTGCTGAGGCCGGAGCAGCCTTACATGTACTCAGACACTGGGGCATTGGAGATGGTCTGTGCTGGCGGGTGCAGGCTGGCCTGGCTGCCCAGACTGCTGCTGTAGCTGCAGAAGCTGCGGAGCTGCCCGCGGGTGGGGTTGTGGGTGGCGATGCGACGGGCCTGCGGGTTGAAGGGATCTTCCTCGTCGATGTCGTCGTAATCCCGATCCCTGGAAGAAAGAAGGGGCAGCGCGGCCCTTTAGTCACCCTCTGACGACGTCGGGAGCACGGCCGGCCCAGGGGGGCAGCCCCCGGGGACGGTAAAGGGGCCTCTCTGGGCTCTCTCACCACAGGCGCCGTGAGAAGAGCACAGCCGTGGAGTCTGAACCCGGGCCGAGCTCACCCAGCCTCGTGCCTGCTCTGTGGAGAACAGGGCCCTCAAACCCGCCACCCCCCTCCCACCTCCCCTCCAACCCGCCCTCCCCTTCACCGGGGAAGGCAGGGCCCCAGGGCTGGGAGAGCTGGCACAGGGCAAACCCACAGGAACTGGACGCCGTGGCTTTGGAGGAAGGGACCAGCCAAGAGACATGACCCGGTACTGCCACTGCCTGAAGCGTTCAGGGCCCAGGCCCAGGGCTTGGCAGTGATGCTCCCCAGGATTCACCAGGAGCCAGAGGCAGCCAGTGTGCCAGGGAAAGGCGGCTCAGAGAGCCCGCTCCTAGGGCAAGGAGGCAGGCAGCTGTCCATGGCACCAAGTCTGGGCACATACTCCCGGGCGGTGCCTGGCCGGCCACATGCACCATTACAGCCCAGTGGGGAGCTGAACAACTCCCACCTTCCCCCTCGAGCGGGCACTGGACCCACCTGTCGGCAAAGTGCTTCCAGGCCCGCGGCGTGGCACAGATGAGAGTGGAGAACGACATGGCGGCCAGCACGGAGAACAAGGCCAGATAGAGCAAGCCCTCCACCCCGTCGTAGCAGATGCCCATCAGCCCGTCCAGGTAATCCTGCAGTGGGGACAGACCACACCGTCTTGCTCCTTCCCCCCATGCTCCCACTGGGCTGGCAGGTGGCACGGTGCCAGCCCCAGGGTGAGCCACGTCACAGGAGGGAAAGCTCCCCCGCCCCCGATGCCCTGGCAGAGACACCCCACCCACCTTGTGCAGGCCCCGGCAGTCCAGCATGGCCGTCAGCTGGTGCAGGCTGGTCTCAGAGGAGTTCAGCAGCTGCTGGATGCCAAGCAGGTCTTTCTGCAGCCGAGAGAGGAGGGGCAAGACAGGGACACTGAAGCCAGCTGGGCAAACAGGGCAGCTGGAGGAGCTGGCAGCACAGGCGGGGATGGTGTGTGGGGGAATGGGGGCAGGACGGGTCGGGGGAGCCCTGCTTCTCCCCTAAACGCGGCAGCTGGGAACGTGGCATGTACGGAGCTTTGGGAGATAATCCCCCTGCCCTGGCCACAGCTGAACTTTCATCCCCAACGTCTTGTGCGTTCCAGACACTGCTGAACCGTTCTGGCCTCGGGTGCAGGATTTAGGGTGGGGCTAGAACGCCTCCCTCATTCCCCCTCCCTCCCACCCCCCACGCCTCAGCTCCCCTCCCCGGCTCTCAGCCCAGGAGGAGCCGTGCCCATCCTGCAGAGTGGCTGGGAAGAGGGCAGCCAGGCACGCTGTGGCTCAGCGCTGGGCACACAAGATGGGTGGCATGCACAGCTGTGCAGAGGGAACGGGATGGGGTTTGGTTCCCGGTATGAGGAAGCCCAGAGCAGCCTCTCCTCCCCAGCGAGGCACCGCTGCCTCAGCTCTGACTGCCCAGCGCAGGCCCCGCCTTACCTCGGCCGTGGGGAAGAGGGGCACCGCAAACTGCATGAGGCCCTGGATCTGAATCTGCATGGTGGTGAGCGAGCGCTGGTAGATGGTCAGGGCCTGCATGGCAGAAAACAAGACCTAGCTCTATATGGCACTGCCCATGCCACCGGCAGGAGGGCAGGAAGAGCAACCCCCTCTCTGCCCCCACGCTGTCAAGACCCAAAGGCCAAGCTGGGCATTGTAACCCTGGAGAGGAAAATCCAGCCAGTGCCAGCTATGCCCGTTCTGGGCCTGGGACCTGCAGAACAAGCCTGGGAGAGAGCTCGATGCCTCGATTTTTCCACCCCAAGGCGCCTACGTGGACTTGCCTTGTGGCTGCGGTTGGTGCTGGCAATGCAGGGGGCACTGGGATACAGGGTATCGGGAGCCACATTCCTGCCCCAACTCCCATAGGGGACACTGGGCTCCTCACCAACCCCTTCTCCACTCTGGTCCCCCATCCTAGGCAGAGTCAGCCCCTCTCGTCCCACCCCCCGCAGACCCTGCAAGGGGGACACCCAGGCATGGGCTGGGTTTCTTTCCAGCGCCGGCCTCTGGTGAGAAGGCACCAGGGCCACGCGGCAGGAGGGGCTGGGGGGCTCCGTACCTGCTGGAAGGGGTTGCTCAGGTTCTGGCTGCAGTACAGGTAGTAGTGAACCACTTCTGCAACGCAAGCACAAGGGGAGAGATTGGAAACCAGGGTGACATGCGGCCCGACCCTCGTGGGCATCTCACCCCCAAGCCAGAGAGATCTCTCCAACCCTCCCAACAACCCACCCCAGCACCAACAGGGTACCAGGCCCCACGGCACGGGAGCAGGGAAAGCAGCGTCTCTGCACAGGAGCCTTTGCCAAGAGAACCATTCGCCTCTCCCGAGCGGCCCGGACGAGACGGGGACGGGCGGCTCTGCCGGTGGCTGGCTGCCATGGACGGCACTGGGCTGCAATGTGCCCGCTGATTTCAGTTCCACTCCAGGTGGGGACGCGAGCAGCAATGCAGCGTAACTTGCACCAATCTGGCGTAGCTGGATAGAGCTGCCTCTGCTTACACCAGGGCTGTGGTTAGCCCTCAAGGAATCCCCCGATCGTTGCAAGTTACACGGCCCTGCCTCTTGCCCCACTCGTCCACCCACTGGCGTCCCCCGCAGGTGCCAGAGCCGCACCCCGCCAGGCACGCTGGGCCCGTGTCTAAGCGCTACGCACAAGAGAGGCGAATCCATCACCTGCACTGAGATCGCTCCGAGTTAGGTTCATGATGAACTTGTCCGGGGCGACGCAGAAGTCACTGGTGCCCTGCAACAAGCAGAGAACACACGTTCACAGCACTGCCCGGCCTCTCGGAAAGAACCCAGGCTGGGGGGGGGACGACAACAGCTGGGGGAGCACATCGCTAGGAGCTGCCCCTGCCACATCAGCTCCACCACACACAAAACTGGGCCCATTTTAACAGATGGTGGAGGACCAGTTTTACAGCGTCTGCCCCCTAAGCAGGTCTCCCCATGCCCCGCACAGCGGACACCAGCCCGATTCCTCTGGCCTCTCCAAACCACCAAGAGCTGGGGGCTATTTACACCCGTGCTCCAGCACCACCTCGTGCAGCCCCTCCTGCACGGTGCCCTGCGAGAGGGGGGAGCGCCCCTTTCTGCTACCACCACCCTCGGGATCTTGCATTTAGTCCCAGACACTGCAGGACTAGACCCCCCCCCCATCCCCAGAGCAGAGCAGGGGCCGGTTCCTGAGGGGGGAGAAACCGATGCACCAGACGCCGTGTCCTTGCACTGCCGTGGGTCATCGCCACGCCTGCTCGAAGCACGGGAGAGAGCCGGGGACTTGGCAGCTGCATGCCCAGCTATCAGCGAGAGCTGCTCCCTTCCTCAGGGAGTGGGCAGCAGCTGCTTGGTGTCCTAGTGGGATCCAGGCCTTGAACTGCTCCTGCTAACACCCGCTTTGCAGCACACACAGTGAGGACAGACAGACAGCCGGACTTCAGCAGCCAGCCGCTCTGTTCCTTCTCACTCACCACCGCCGCAGAGGTGTCCACAGCCAGGGAGGCCCAGCTGAGAATGAGCGTCACCAGACCGCAGCACAACATCCTACGGGAGAAAGGGAGAAACCTCTGTTATGGGGACCCGAGATCTCCCAGTGCCCAGGCCAGGCCAAGGGGCGTGGTCTCAACTGGATAGACCACAGGCTGGGCCTCTGCCACTGACTCACCAATGACCTTGGGAGAGTCACTGCTCTGAGGCTGCACCGGGGCCTTGCACGCTTACGTGAGCAACTAAGGCGTGATGCAAACTGGCCCCAAGGGGCACCCTGTGCAGCCAGATGGTCCAATGTGGGGACAGGAAACCCACCATTTGCCATTGAGAGAAGGCATGTGGCCCGTAAGGGTTCAGAGGTCAGGAACTTTGACCCTCTGCCCTCCTGCTGCTGGCGCGCCCCACCTATCCCTTGCAGTTCCAGGCTACGATGCACAATGGCTGCCGGCCGGGCCCTTGGCCCATCGTAACTCCTAGCACCCAGCAAGCTGCCCACCCCTGCTGGCCAGGGCGACTCCTGGGGCCTGCCGGGTCCCATGTGCCAGGACTGGGCCAGTGGCAACAGCTGGTCTCCTCGGGGCTGGGCTGGCGATGGCTGCAGAGGAGCCCACAGGGTGCTGGAGCCATGCAGGGAGAGTGCCCATGCTACGGGATTGAGGGCAACGCCCAGCCGCCTGCCTGCCCTTTTCCCCGTCCCCTGGCCGGCCAGCAAGTGTCCCCAAGGACCAGCCTCCCTCAACACCAGCCTGCTCGACAGCTGAATTAACAACAAGCGCTGCAGTCGGGCTCTGGCTTTATCCCGTTTGCAGCTTGAGCTGCTGCGCTGCAGGGATCCATCCTGCCTGCTCTCCTGTCCCAGGCAGGGCGCTGGGAACTGCAGCACCGTAACGATCCAGTCTGGGAAGCGGGGGCGCGTCTCTTAGCGAGCACCGACCAGAACGGCGCTGTCCTGCTGCTCGGGGGCGGGAGCTGACCCCTGGGCAGAGCAGGGCTCTCGGGGCTCCATCCCGCAGGTGCGTCAGGGCCCCTGTGCCAACCCAAGGGAGGCAGGCGCAGGGCCAGTTCCAGGCCTGGGGAAGGGCAGGTCCCCATCTCCCCTCCCAAAGATAGCAGCAGCCTCGGGGCAGCGCAGGAGGGTGGGTCCGGACGGGCAGTGCCCACCCCCGGCAGACAGTGGGGCAGAGGTGGGTACTCACGTGGTGAGGAGGCACCTGGAGCGCTTGGCCAGCCCCAAGCAGGCGATGAGGCAGACAATCAGGTCCAGGATGAAGAGCAGGAGGTAGGAGAGCCACCTGGGCCCGGGGAAGGAAGGGGAATGTCAGAGTCCTGCAACCAGCCACGTCCCTGGAGGGCCCTCTGCCCCAGAGGCCAGCACAGGAGCTGCAGCCGCAGGGAGATGGGGTGCAACGGACCCTGGCCTGGCCCAGTCTGGCTATTTGTATGCTCAGGGTGGGGATGGCGGGAGCCCCACAGTCTCTGGCTGCGCGGCTGGATCTCAGCCTCTCCCCTCGATGGCAGCAGACGTGCACCCGCGGCCCTGACCCAGCCGCTCTTCCATTGTGCCCGTCACACACTTCATGCCTCTGCCATCATGGCTGGTTTCCGAGCAAGGGCTTCCCCCCCGCCACGGAGGCAGATGGGACGGCGCTGGCTCGGGCAGGACGGGTGTACGGGCTGCCCACATGGGCAGAGATGGAGGCGCATTTAGTCCTATCAAGTCCAGGAGCCAGGCCAGGTCAGCTCCCCACATTAGACCCCCAGGGGATGGGGTTTCCTCTGCTCTCCCCCGCGGGAGACAGACTAGCTCAGAGCTGGGGGCACCTCCCCCTCGGGGTTCAGCCTAAACTCTGTTCCCCGGGGCAGACGCTACATCGCTGACTATGACCCGAGCGCTGGGCAGCGAGGGGGCTGAGCTCCATGGGGCGCGGTGAACACATGCCAATTACAGCCCCTGGGCGCAGCCAGTTCCCGACCCCAGGCGAAGTGGGGCTGGCAGATACGCTGCAGCAGCCCTCGTGGGGCGCAGGCCAGGTCTGTGGGGAGCACACCGTGTGTCTGGCTCGCTCTCCCCCGAGGCGCAGGAGCCCAACGGGCGCTCCACTTTCATTCTGGTTCGTTAACCCTGCAGGGGAGGGGAAAGTCAGCCCGTTTCTGCTCATTAGAATCTCTCCAGAGCCGAAGGAGCCAATTAAAATCCTCGTCTCCAGCGCAGCGGGGCGCACGCTGCAGAGGGCTGCACTCACGGCTCCGGGGTTGCTCCATTTGGCTGGGGCACTCCTGCCCCTCCCCCCAATACTCCCTCCCCGCACCCCCAAACCTCTTCCCTGCCATGTTTGCAACAGGACGGTCATCACCGCAGCAACCAGACAGAGCACTGGACAGGAATTTACCCTGGCGCGGCTCTGGACTCCTCCCCTACCCAGCCCCACAGTGCCGTGCTGGCCCGGCCCAGCAGTGCAGTGCAGCCCCCAATCCCCGCCCCCCCCTCACCTGTAATATTCCACGTAGCCCACCTGGCCGGCCACAGCCGTCAGGTCAACGCTCACGTCCTGCCAGACCGGCAGCCCCGAGAGCTGCAGGACGATGTTGCCGGCCATTTGCTGCAGGAACTTCAGGGTCTGCACGTAGTCGCCCCGCGCGGCAAAGATCTCGTTCAGCCGAGCCAGGTGCTGCTCCAGCCCCACCTTCATCTGCACCGTGGTGCCCGAGACCTGCCCAGGGGAGAGGAGCAGGAACAGTGAGCCTGGCCCCGGCAGCCCGTGTGCTGCCCCAAGGTACCCCCTGCAGGACACACCCCGCGGGAGCGGTGCCACCTCGGCGGGCCGTGCTCCGATAGCGAATCAACAAGCTGCCGATGAGCAACAGGAGCAGAGCTCTTCCCAATGGGGCGGGTTCTCCCTGATCCACGGAGGGGGTCACAGAGCCCCAGGGACCTGCCGGGCGAGTCCTTGGGAACAGGCTCCGGGCGGGACTCATACCAGAGCATCTGCTTCTCTGCCTCCCCAGCCCTGTCACCCAGACCGCCCTGCACATGGCCAGGCCAGCTCCGCAGCTCCCCACGGAGGCAGCTCCCGCCCCCCCCCCCCATGGCGTAGCCCGGCAGGAAGGGGAGAGTGCCATGCAGGGGCACGGGGAGTGGGGGCAGGGCTGCCGACAGCACCAGCCTGGCAGCGCTAGGGGCTGCCCCATGCTAGCGAGCGACTCAGCCGGGTGTCTGTAAAGGGCAGAGGGGACCCTTGTTTCCAGCCAGTGGCACTTCAGGGGCTGTTTGTAGGGTCCTCTTCACCCCCCACAGCGGGGCAGCAGGAGCATTTGCAGGTTTAAATCCAGCCCTTGCCATAGCTCTGTCAAGGCCTCGCCAAGGGGCAGCGGATGGATCAGTGCGGCCCGGGGCCCTCAGCAGGGCCAGAGCTCTGCTCTCCCCAGGGAACCCTGGGAACAACGGGGCTCCTCGTCCAGACATTTCCCCCACGCTGACCAACCCGACCCAGGGCAGATCGAGTTGCCCCGGTGGCAAAACTGCTGGTGCCCAGGTCACTACCACGGCCGCTGGCATGACAGCAGGGGATTTTACAGACAGCTCGGCGTGGGCAAGGAGAGAAAGGCCTGGCTGGTCGCGTCACGGGGCTCCCCCAAGCCAGGGCAGAGGCCACAGCTGGCACACCAGCTCCTGGGGGTGGAGCAGCCTGCTGCCTGCAGAGCTGCCTGTGCCTCGGGGGATGCAGCCTTTAGGGAGCAGCCCCCTCTGCAGGAAAACCTCCCAGCTTGGCATCTAGCGACACGGTGCCGCGGAGGAGCAGTTCTGCAGCTGGGGTCTGACCTAGATAAGTCACTCAGCTGACTGCGACGCTGCTTCCGGCTCGCTCTGAAAGAAACCCGCCGCTCCAGCGGGGCCGGCTGCCATCTCCACAAGGCCTCGCTCCTTCACCCTGCCTCCTGCTGGTCTCTCCTGCCTTCCCCACCCCCCAGCTCTGCCCCACAATCCCCACCGCTGCACTCCTTGTGAGCAGTGAGTCTGCCGGGCAGATGTGCAGACCCTTCCCAGCCTCGCAAGGCATCAGGACAGACTATTCCATGCACGGCCGTAGCGCTAGGACCCGCTGCGCTAGGTGCTGTACGAACAGGTCCGAGAGACGGAATGAAAGCTGTCTGAGGCGGGGATTGAGTACGAGACAAAAAAGACAACAGGTGGATCCAGACACACGAGCAGGGAGCACAGGGAGCCAGTACTGGTCGGCAGGATGCATGGTGCGCTCAGCTCACCAGCTCCGGAGCCATTGCCAAGTTTCCCACTGGCCTCCAAGCAAGGGGGTGTTCCGAGGAGGGCGGGGAAGGAGGATGAAGAGGGAGCTTTGTGGATGGTCTCAGGGAGCTCCTCTGAAGCACCAGGGGCAGCGTGGGAGAAAGCACAAAGGGGCTGGTTTGAAAACGCAAGGGGGTGCCGGAGGCTGGACTCATGGGCTGATAGTGCCTGAGAGGGAGGGTGGTGACAGGCAGCGAAGGGCTTTGAACAGGCGACAAGTAGTTCCGTGTGATGTGCCAGAGAAAAGGCAGCCGGCGGAGGGATGCACAGAGACGGGTGCCACGGTCCAAGCGCCAGGCTAGGAAAAGGATTGTGGCAGCAGCATTCGGAATGGAGCCGAGCGAGGACGAGACATCGTTTGCCAAGGGCAGAGAGAAGGACGCTGCAGTGATCGAGATGCAAGCTGGCGAGCGCCGGAGTGAGAGGTTTCGCTGTGTGGATGGACAGGAAAGGCAAGGCCATAGCTCAGGGACGTCAGGCAGGGAGAACTGGCGAGATTTAGACACAGGCTGGATGGGAGCCGCTGGAGAGGGGTCTGAGGTGAAGAGGACACCCAGGTGCAGGCCTGAGTGACAGGCATGATCTATCGACACAGGAGGTAGCAGGGAGATGATGGTGAAGAGCCATGCTGAGCTCGGGCGGGTGGCCAGATACCCCTGGGGAGCTGTCAGAGACAGGGCTAGATCTGCGTTTGGCCAGGAGATAGGCTGGAGCAGCGGCAGATCCGTGCATGGCAGCTGAAGGAGGGTTTGCGGATGACATCACCCAAGCACAAAGGGAGGAGAGAAAGGGCTGCAGGACAGGCCCCAAGGAACCCCCGCAGAGCGCCAGAGAGGGGACGACGAGGATTCTCCAAGTTACCCCCTCTGCCATGCCTGGCGCTGGTGGCTCTCCTGAAGTGTCCACCGCTGGGCAGCGCAGCCTCGGCCTAGCCCGTCTCGCTGGGATAAACCCCTGGTTTTTCAGAGGTTTAATTTCTCAGCCAGCTTAGCAGCTGCAGGAGGGAGCTGCCAGCGCAGCCCCCGCAGCGGAGATGCCAGCTGATCCCCATAATCTCTGGAGGAACACAGCTGTCTCTTTAAGACAAGGCCCATCCAAGAGACCCACCGATTATATCATCCGAGCAGCTTAGAGCAGGAGCGAGGATGGAAAAACAGCCAGTTTCCCAGGAAGGCCAATAGGTTCTGGCCCAATTTCCTTGGCTTATTGTATCCCGGGAGCCCAGCACCCCCGCAGGCAAGGTGAATGCAGCAAGGCCATGGCTGGTAGGAAAACATGGCCCGGCCAAGCACAGCCAGGAGAAAGCCAGTGCGTCAGCTTGTAAAGTAATGCTGTGGCTAGAACGAGGAGCGGGCACAGTTCACTAGTTAGAGAGTGTGTGCGTGGGGGGGGGGGGGGGGGAGCTAGGAGCCAGGACTCCTGGGTTCTGTTTTTGGCTCAGTTGCATGGCCCAGGTCAAATCACTTTCCTGCTCTGTGCCTTGGTTAACGATACCCACCAGCTCTGTAACACACTGAGGGCCGGGGACTGAGAGTGATGGTTTCTTCTACATTAGAGTCACATGCCTGGCGTCCTCCCAAAGCCCCACGTATCTGCCACCCAAGCTAAGGAACTCAGGAGAGGCATCTCGCCACACAAAGGGGTAGTCCTGGGCTCTCCCAAGGCTGCAACAACCGACCCACCAGCTCCAGCGCTTGCCAGGGAGAATGGCCAACGGCAGATGCTTTGGATGCAGGTGGAATATCCCACAATGCACCTGTGCGGCTGACCCCAGCAGGCCCTTACCAGTGTGTCAATCCCAGAGAGGGTGTGGTTGGCGTTGTCGAGGGCATAGATCAGCTGGTACACCCCATCGTTGGTCTCGCTGTTCCCATAGAACCCGATGCCGACTGCAGCACTATGGACGAGAGAAACCGCAGGTTAGAGGAGAAGGAAACGGCACAGCTGTTACCCACTGCCGGCCTGGCACTGCTGTAGCCCCAGGCCGCTGGCTCTGGCCAGAGGAAGGTGAATGAAAGGCAGAGCTCTGAGCACCGTTACAGCACGTTTAGTGTGTGCACGAGACGTGACTCACCCCAGCTGGCCGGGCCTCCTGGGAGGGAGCAGCCCGTCCTGGGCGTCTGACATGGCCAGCTGATGCCAGCTGTGACAGCGACACCAGCCCATTAGGAAATGGAACGAAGCCCCTGAGCTCCTCTCACTCCAGGGCCTTGAAACTCCCCCAACCGCTCGCCAGGGCAGCAGGGTCTCTGCGAGGGCCACGGGGCTGTACTCGGCCAGTCCCTCCTCCAGTACAGGGAGTCACCCGGAGGAGGGTGGCTCAGGGCGAAGCCAGGTACAGGGATGCGCCTCCCATCGCTTCTCCCTGCCCACCCATGGGTTTGGTTCAGAGGCATCAGGACTGAATCGCCCTCGGGCCGCTGAGCGGGAGAGGGAAGGTTTGCCCCGTCGCTGCCTCGGCCGTACCTGCTCTGCGAAGGGTGGGCTTTGCCCGTCACCAGAGTCCTCCGTGCCCCGCAGGAGCACCACTCGCTGAGATCCCCACCCATCAGAGCTCCCCTTCGCCCCACAGCTGGGACTCCTGCGGGGCGGGGGGTCATTTACAAGAATGGAAAAGCCGGGGGAGGGCTGGAGGGGGTCCAGGCTTGAAACGAACTCAATCCTCGATACCAAGCCATCAATAGCTTTTAGCACAGCCTGGAGCTGCCCGGCGCCCGCAGCCCGGTCAACGATCTCGTCGCCTGCCCCTGCCTCTCTCCTGCCCTTCCACAGCCACCAGAAGGAGATCTCTTGCTCACTTGTGCACAGTGAGCAGGCCCCATTCGAGAAGCAGGGTATGAGACACCGGGCACCTGCAGAACTGCCAGCGCTGCCCTGCGCACCCCGGCCCAGTGGTTCAATTCCCTGCTATGTCACCTTGGGTGACTCACTAGGTCTCCGTGCCTCAGTTTCCCATCTGTACCAGTGTGTTGTGAGGATAAATTCATTGGAGGTGCTCAGAGACTGCAGCGACAGCAGCCACAGAAATACCTGAGACTGGGCTGAGCACAAGCATCCAGGTGCTTAAAGGCGGGAGTGCCAACACCCCTGATTTGGGTCCCGGGGAAGGCAGAGGTGCCCCTCCGGGTGGGTGAGAGGAGATTCTCTGCTCACGCTGGGGCTTAGCAAAGCTCAAAGCCAGATACACAGGTTGGATTTGAAGCCAGCCCCTGCGAATGCTGCGAGATTTAGGCCGCAAGGCCTGGCAAAGCAGATTAAGAGAATCTGTCAGAAAAGAAAACGCTGCCTCTGATTAAACCTGCTCCTTGGTTAATCCCCCGGAGGGGACAAGGAGTGAAAGCTGGGTCTCCCGCTAGCCCCTCCTTGGCCCTGCGAGCCAGCTGGCCTCAGGGACCCAGTGCAGAGCCCAGGAGCCACGCCACAGGCACCCGCTCCAGCGACGTCAGCTCTGCTGCCTGTCTCACAGATACCCCCAGCAGCGTCCCCTCCACATCCACCCCGGGCTGACGAAGGGGTCTATGGGCTTTGCTCGTGTCCCAGGTGCTCAACTGTATCATGTGCACACGTCTCCCTGCCCCCTGACAGAGCCACCATGCCTCCCGCAGGGTCCTGAGCGGGAAGGCAGGGCGATCTCACAGCACGGGCAGCCAGAGAGCTGGATTCAAGCCCCGCCTCCGCCTCGCCTGCCCGCCCCAGAAGGGCGAGGGGAGTTTCTGCTAGGTCGTTACAGGGTTTGGAAGGCCTCCCAGAGGGAGTGCAGGGCGTTCTTGTGGCCTACGGGCCTGTCTTGCAGGGGCCCGGCCCGCCACATGGGGTGAACCCCGCAGAGCAAGGTGAAGTGCTGCTGCAGCTCCCAGCCGGGGAGCACGCACCCCAAGGACAGGGCCCCGACAGCACCACCCCTGGCGGCTCCCATGCCCTCTGCGTGGAGGCTCGGCTGCTGGGCCCGAGCGCCTGGGGGGCCCTGGAAGGGAGGAGCAGTGAGTGCTCAGCACGGCTCCTGGAAAGCAGGCCCTCCCTGCTCCCCCCCTCCCGGTGCAGCTGTCAATGAACATGATGGAGAGCAGCCAGCTCCCCCCATTAGCCTGTTAATGGCTGCGCTCTGCTCCAAAGAGGCTCCACTTAGCCAGGGAAGTGGGTTTGGGCACCTCTGGGGGGCTATAAAGCCCTGGCTCGGCCTCCTCCCCAAGCCACAGCACTCCACGGGCCCCCGCAGCGCGGAGCAGCGCCAGCCGCCCCCAGCACTTCTAATGCACCACGAGGGAGGAGCTCACCACCGCCACCTACGAGACCTCTCCAGGCACCGGGCAGCGCTCCGACAGCACCACCCTTCCCACCGTGTTCCCAGCCTTTCGTTCCCCCAGGGCGACACCCCCAGGAGCTGGGTTCAAATCCTGCCTTTGCTCATCAGTGAAATGAGTCTGAGTCCTGCCCTAGTCCTTAACGGGCACCTGGCATTGCAGCTTTGGTGCAGCTGGTACTGTGCTCGGCACTGCCATGGTAGGGGATTGGGACCCAGTGGCACAGCTGCAGGACAGCCCGACACCAGAACGGCAGGGGATTGAGCACATGGGCTCGGCGGCTGTGATGGAGCCAAACTTTGCAAGGGAGGTGGTGCAGCACTGGCAGAGCCATGGGGCCACAGGCATGGCTACCGGGAGGGAATGCCAGCTACAAACACTGCATTCACCCTTATCTACAATGCCAGAGCCCGGATGCGCTCTCAGCGGTGCACAGCTGCCACCCGTGTCACTTGCAAGCCTCTTGGGAAGCCCCAGGGGAGTGAGGAAGTTGGGCAGCATTTGCTTGTCACTGGAGAAGAGGAAACACTGATTCCTCTCCAAGCAGCCCCTGGGAGTCACATGGAGCGGTGGTGGAATGGGCCCGGGGGGAGCCGGCAGTCACGGGAAGGGCATGCTGAGCTAATCAGCAGCGTTTGCTTCCTCTTTAGAGCGTGTCTATTGCCATACACTGAACTCTCTGTCTGGTCTAACGCGGGGGAAGAACAATCTCTTTATTCCCTTCCCTTGGGAGCGGATCACGCCGAAGCAATCAGGAGCCCCCGCCGCCTGGGGCAGGAGCCCTGCCTGGATGGCCTGAGAAGGGGATTCCCGGCAATGCAAAGCAGAGAGCAGAGCAGCCCTAACCCCCAAGACATGACCTGCGTGGCAGAGCAAGGACGGGCCGATGAACCGTCAGGGTTTTGTATCGGCCACCCCGGGCTGCTGGCAAATGTTCTTACAAGCTTCTGAAACCGGGGGAGGGCTTAAAAACACCTCCGATGAGGACATGCAACTACCAGGCAGCAGGAGACGGGCATCAGCTGCCCGCCCATCGCAAGAGAGCCAAGCACCAGATTGGAGCAGAAGTGCCCAGCGGGCTTAGCGCTGCAGAGCTGAGACGGCGCCTCGCAGGGCAGAGCAGTGGCTGTGGGAGCGCCTGGGCCTCGCCCTGCCCCAGGAAGGGCTTAGCGCTGCAGAGCTGAGACGGCGCCTCGCAGGGCAGAGCAGTGGCTGCGGGAGCTCCTGGGCCTCCCCTGCCCCAGGAAGGTTTAGATACAGACACAGGACCCAGAACTGGATGAGCCACTAACTCCCCTAGAGCCCCCCAGTCACTCACTGCTGCCCTGGCCTCCGAGTCACGCCACTCCTGGCCCTCAAGCCTGACGTGCCAAGCAGAGGCGGGGAGCGCCAGGCCATGCCAGTCTCAGGGATGCTCTCTGCCAGCACCCCAGGCTGGCGCTGCCCCCAGCAGGACAGCAGAGCCTCTCCCAGCCGCCTGGGACCCCTCTGGGGCCCACCCCCTTCTAACTGACCCAGCCTCCATCTGTAATTAACCCTGAGCCTCATGTGACCAAAGGCTGCCAGCTGTGTCAGGCTGCAGGCCGCCAGCTGCTTCAGGCCTGGGATTAGCGAGCCCAACTCCCCGCTGCCCCCCGGGATTAGCCAGCACTTCCAGGAGGCCGCACGCATACGGGGCCCAGAGCCACGTTACAGCAGGGAGGGGAGGCTGCCAGGGCAAGATGCAGCCTCACACTCCAGCCCCGGACCGAGGAGCCTACGCCCAGAGAGGAGCAATCGGTATTTAAGCCTCTGAGAGCTGGATCTAATCAAAGCGATTCACGTACGCGGCTGGCCCACAAATCCAGCGACAGGCGGGAGACGAAGCCTGGGTCAGAAGGCAGCTAACGGGGAGAAGAGGAGGATCCTGGGCACGCAACAGGGATGACGGGGAAAAAAAAAGCTGCCTGCCTCTTCCTCCTCCCCCAGCTAGCTGCCCCGAGAGCCTCTCTCTGAAGGCAGCTGGGCTGGGGGGACGGGAGCAGAGCCCCCGCCCCTGGCTCGCACAGGCATGCTCCTTCCTCTCTCTGGGCAGCCGCCTCCCCAGCTGCAAGACAGTCCGTGTTCCGCCCATCACCCTGGCATCGGGGCACGTGGGGGGGTTGTGAATATCAACTGCTTGGGAAGCACTCCGTGACGAGCGTCTTTTTCATCAGGCGCCCCACTAGAAATTCCTTCCCCCCGAGCGATGCTGAGAATGGCCAGGAACCTCTGCCCGGTGGCTGTCCACTTCGTCTGGTCCCCTGCCTTTCCTGCCAGGACCTCAGCCGGAATCCCCCGGGACGGGGTGTTTGCCCCCACTCGACAGGTGGGCACACAGAAGTGGGGGACTAACCCAAGAGCACACAGCAAGTCAGTAGCAGAGCCCGGAATAGAACCCAGGAGTCCTAGCCTTACCACTGGGCCATGCTTCCGGTGGCCAGCGGCTGCGAGGTCCCCCCCAGCCCTGCCAGCTGGGCTCCGAAGGCAGCCGTCACGCAGGCCCTAGGCTACCCCGCGGGGCACTCACCAGCAGATGAGGCCAGCCACCACAGCCGTCCAGGTGACACAGCAGGAGTTGGGCCGCTTGGTCTCTGACTCCTCGCCTCGTTTGCAGCTGCACAGGCAGATCAGGTAGATGGTGAGGAAGAGCAGGTTGAGGCCGAGGCAGACAGCAGCCACCAGGCCCAGGAACAGCAGGGACTAAGCAAGGGAGAGACACCAGAGTCAATGCACGCTCCACGCAGGCTACAAAGTACCACGGCTCGGGAGGCGCCCGAAGTCTATGGTTTGCAGGCTCCCTAGAAAGGGCCAGTGCCGGCAGGGGGCTGCTCACCACCATCTGCTGGGCTCCAGCAGTGACCAGCTCACACTCAGCGCTGGGAAAATCCGCAGCCCCCTCCCACTGGAGCAGCATTTGATGAAACCCCCCCGCCCCAGAGCTCCAAAGCACGAGGCATCTCCCAGTCCACAGCGAGCCACTTCTGGTGTAGGCGTGCCCAGCCTGGAGAAGGTGCCTGTTCACACAGCCAGACAAGCGCCTGTCAGGTCCTAACACGGTGGCAAGGCGGTCGGATGGGGAGGTCTCTGGCCAGAGCTGCCCCAGCCTAAGAGGCCGCAGCTCTGTCCTGGGCTGGGGAGAAGATGCTGTAGAAAGCTCTCGATCCAGTCCCTTTAGCGAGGCCTCCCCCAGGCAGTGGGCGTCTCTAGACCAGCGATCCTGGCCCATGATGGGAGCTTACCCTCCCCAAGGGGGTACTCGGCTGAGAGATGGGAGTGGGGGGGGGGTGCGACGCAAGCGCTGGAGATCAAAGCCCTCTCCACCCATGGAGCAGGGCCAGCCCAGGCAGCTGCCATGCAAGCTGCCCGCACACCATTCCCCCTGCTAGCGCACCTCGCCCTGCCTGGGAGGAACAGCCTCGGGGCCAGGGAGAGACGTCAGGGTCAGTCCATGGCCAATCAGAGCCGATGTGACAGGGAACGGCCGAGGGGAGCTGCACCGAGCGTGGCAGACAGATGGGAGCAGCTCTCGGTCCCTGCCAACTGGGCCAGACCCAGCCGAGTAGCCTAGACGTGAAAGGCCCCTAATCCCACTGCACTGAGCCAGCCAGGGCCTCCGCCTCGACTGTATTTAAAGCATTTGCTACCGGTCAGCAAACATGCCTGTCCCTTAGCTGGTGCTGGAAGGTGTGTGCTGGGCATTGGGCTGTTTGCCTCGGGGAATTCACTTGGTGCACAGTTCACAAGCGTCCTGGCGCTGCCTTACCCCAGCCAGGGTTACAGCTGTGGATCCTCAGGGAGATTTCTGTGGTGCACTCCTCCCCTAGGCACAAACACGCAGACACTCGGCTCACACAGCCCTGCCGACTGGCACCCATCACGCATTCACCCTCCACCAGCTTTCAAAGGGTAACAGCATCATGGGACAGGAAGGGACCTCGAGAGGTCGTCTGGTCCAGTCCCCTGCACTCATGGCAGGACAAAGTATTATCTTCTAGACCATCCCTGACAGGGGTTTGTCCAACCGGCTCTTAAAAATCCCCAATGCTGGAGAATCCACAACCTCCCAAGGCAATTTATTCCAGTGCTTAACCACCCTGACAGGACGTTTTTCCTAATGTCCAACCTAAACCTCCCTTGCTGCAATTTAAGCCCATTGCTTCTTGTCCTAGCCTCAGAGGTTAACAGGAACAATTTTTCCCTCTCTTCCTTGTAACAACTTTTTATGTACTTGAAAACGGTCATGTCTCCTCTCAGTCTCCTCCTCTCCAGACTAAACAAACCCAATTTTTCAAAAAATAGAATGGAACACACAGACAGGAGATATTTATACATACAGAGAACATGGAAGGGTGGAAGTATGCATAAACAGGCAGGTCTAATCATGAGATGGCCCATAGAAGGTGTGAGGAGACTTAACATGGGGAAATAGGTAATGACCCACCCCACCAATGAATCTATTTCCTATGTTAAGTTCTCCTCACACCTTCTATGGCCATCTTAATTATCACACAGACTAACACGGCTGCTACTCTGAAACCAATTTTTTCAATCTTCCCTCCTAGGTCATGTTTTCTAGACCTTCAATCATTTTTGTTGCTCTTCTCTGGACTTTCTCCAATTTGTCCACATCTTTCCTGCAATATGGTGCCCAGAACTGGACACAACACTCCAGTTGAGGCCTAATCAGCACAGAGTAGAGCGGAAGAATGGCTTCCAGTGTCTGTCTTACAACACTCCTGCTAATACAGCCCAGAAGGATGTTTGCTGTTTTTGCAACAGCCTTACACTGTTGACTCATATTTAGCTTGTGATCCACTCTGACCCCCAGATCCCTTTCCGCAGGACTCCTTCCTAGGCAGTCAGTTCCCATATTGTATGTGTGCAACTGATTGGTCCTTCCTAAGTGGAGCACTTTGCATTTGTCCTGATTGAATGTCATCCTATTTACTTCAGACCATCTCTCTAGTTTGTCCAGATCATTTTGAATTTTAATCCGATCCTCCAAAGCACTTGCAACCCCTCCCAGCTTGGTATCATCTACAAATTTTATAAGTGTTCGCTCTATGCCATGATCTAAATCATTGAAGAAAATATTGAACAGAACCAGACCCAGAACTGATCCCTCTGGGACCCCACTCGTTATGCCCTTCCAGCATTACTGTGAACCACTGAGAACTACTCTCTGGGAACGGTTTTCCAATCAGTTTTGTACCCATCTTATAGTAGCTCCATCTAGGTTGTATTTCCCTAGTTTGTTTATGAGAAGATCGTGCAAGACAATATCCAAAGCCTTACTTAAGTCAAGATATACCACCTCGGTGCTTCCCCTCTATTCACAAGGCTTGTTACCCTGTCAAAGAAAGTTATCAAGTTGGTTTGCCATGATTTGTTCTTGATAAATCCATGCTGTTACTTATCACCTTATTCTCCTCTAGGTGTTTGCAAATCGATTGCTTGATTATTTGCTCCATTATCTTTCCAGGTACTGAAGTTAAACTGACCTAATTCCCCGGGTTTTATTTATCTCCCTTCTTATAGATTGGCACTATTTGCCTTCTTCCAGTCCTCTGGAATCTCTCCCGTCTTCCATGAGTTTGCAAAGATAATCGCTAATGGCTCAGATAGCTCCTCAAGTCAGCTCCTCAGTATTCTAGGATGGGTTTCATCAGGCCTTGTCTAACTTGTCCTGTCCTTTCCTTTCCTTTTAACGTCTCCCGTCTCCTCTCGTCTCCTCTCCCAGCGTACAGGTCCGGTTACGCTGCAGACTCCTGGGGGAATTCTGTGCCAAAACATTACAAATTCTGCGCACAATAGTTTAAAATTCTGCAAATTTTATTTGTCAAATAAATGTGGAGGCTCCAGCCTGGCATTGGGGAGCAGAGGCCACTGGCTGCACGGAGGTGGGAGATCACCCTGCAGCTCCCCCCAGGACACGGACTCAGCGGTGAAGCTGCACCCAACCCTGACACAGCGCAAGGACTGGGCCTGCCCCGGAAACACCCAGAGCCCTGCCCCCACCCCCCATGCCAGGTGCACCAGGTGTGGACAGGCAGGCTCAGCAAGGCAGGATCCAGGTGTGGAGGAGCTTAGTGTGGGGTGCTCCAGGTGTGGGGCGAGACGGTTCTGTGTGGGGCAATCTGGGTGCGGGCGGCTCAGTGGGGGATTCAGGTGCAGGGGTTTGTTGAGGGGTTCTGTGTGCAACAGTAATGGGACTCTGCAGGGGGGTCCAGGTGCAGAGGGAGTGGGGCTCATTGGGGGGTGAGGCTCGCTGGGAGGTACTGGGTATGAGGGGGTCTGGATGCATGGGGGTTGGGCGGATGCATGAAGCAGCTCCCTGTAGAGGGATCCTTCCCCCTACAGCTGAGGAGCGATGGGTACAGGAAGCTGGGAGCAGGAGGAGTTTGCAGAGATTCCTGCAGCTGGGGAAAAATCTGGGGGTGGGTCTGACCCAGCCCCAGATGCTGTGCAGGGGAAGAGGAAGTTCTGTCCTCCCTAACCCAGCTGGGACTAGCAGCTGAGCCTGGCACAGGGTAGGAGCCACCAGCCAGGTCTGATCCAGTCTCACCCCCTGCCCCACAGTGACTGACCTCTCTGCAGGCTGCCCTGGGCACCCGAAACATACTGCTGGGGAGGGTCGCATCACCACTCCTGGGGTTTCCCTTTGCTTCCACATCAGAAAATCATTTTTCTGCAGGGAAGCAAAGAAATCTGCGGGGGCATAAATTCTGCGCACGTGCAGTGGTGCAGAATTCCCCCAGGAGTAACTTCCAAAAAATGCGTGCTCGACTCAGGTTAGCAGCTCGAGTTCAAACCTGTAAGGCAGCCGGAGCTGGAGCTGGAGCTGCTAACTGGAGCTGAAGGCCATTGTGGTGTCTTTGCTGCTATTTGAATCCGAGTTCGGAACCTCCCATCTGCAGTGCAGGCAAACACCCTAAACGGCTACGCCTTGCGCTGAAGCTCCAAGCTCCGCAAGCGCTGGCTGTCACCGGGCAGTGCCACCCTCACAAGGAAGCTGTCTGGTTGCCCATGAAGCAGCTCCTTCCCTTGCTCAGTGGATGTGCCACATGCCGAAGTCTTACTCCCCGTGTCCCAGCTGAGCACTGCAGCCGAACTGCCTTCCCAGCAGGAACGGTTACCAGCCGTCCCGAGCACGTCACACAAACAGTGACAACCGGCCTTTCCCTCCAGTCACCTTGCTCTGTTTCCAGGTGCTCGCCATGGAGTCAAGAATAACTGCTCCCAAGCCAGGGCCGGGGAGGTGGAAAAGTGTAGCCAGACACAGACACTGATGAGCCCAGGCATAAAGCCAGGAATGCACCCCAAGGTGCCTACCCACACCTGACGGGCGATTTACCGGTCACCCTGTTACATGGGGGCGCCGCAGCCAGCATTAGATGCAGCAGCCAAGCACATGAACCCCAGACACCGGTTATCTTCCCTGCCCGGCTATCCCAAGAGCCAGCACCATGGCCCCCGCTCCAGAGTCAGGAGCCTCTCCTCCTGTGCCAGTCTGCCATGGGCCAGGAGCCAGGCCCCAAGACACGGGTCCCCCCACGGGAGGTCACCTTCCCTTACAGATATTTATCCACCTGGCAGGCAGCAAGACAGCTGAACTGCTCTTGGGCACTCGCTCAAATCGCCCGCCAGGGCCCTCCCCGCATGCATCTCCGCCTGAGAGCGAGGAAGACGGTACGAGCACGGCACCCTGCTCAGTTCCTGCATGCAACGTAGCTCACCTCTCCTACCCCGCTGCAGCACAGCCCCCGCTCCCTACACACACCCTGCAGCCCGGGCTGCTGCGACGGGCTCGGCACATCGGTCCATCTTCAGCCAGCGCAGGATGTGCCTGGCAAGACGCATCTGTTTCACACATGGAGCCTCCGGCTCCCCTGCTTTGCGAGCTGTCAGTTCAGAGTGTCTGGTTCTGATCTAAGGCCTGCCACGTTGAAGGCACGAGCGCCTCAGACCAGTCTCTGCCCTCCTTGGTCTCCATTAGGCACTGAGTGAGACGCATGAGCCAATGACCCCACCCCCCTTCGACACTGGGGAAGGTAGCGCCAGATGCATGGGGTGGGTCTTCCCCATCCCAGAGCAACACCACCTGCATCTCCCATCCCAGGCTCACCGGCTCAGCTGTTCCTGTTGCTCCTTCCTCCCCCTGGACTCCCCCTGCTCCATCCCCAGTAGTGGCTTCATTAATACCACAAACAACTGCAGGGAAAGCGTGAACCCGATGAGAGCGGGAGTTGGCGCAAGTGAAAGCTGAGACGTGACCAGACAATACCATGAGCATAATTGCCCCCGGGCAGGGCACCTGCTGGCTTCTCGTCTAGCAAATTTACCAAATGCTGAGGGCCGGTCACCATCATGGGACCTAACCAAGACCTATCTTCTATATGGAGGCCAGCAGGACACGATACTGGCCCATCCGCCATGAGGCGTTCTTACTGGGTCACACTCCCATCCAGATTTGCACGTACGGCAGAACCCCTCTTTTACAAACTAACGGGGGACTGAGAAGTTCATAAAAATCGACAGTCACAAAACAGAACATCCCCGAGTTCCAGCCAGCGCGCTGTGTCGCTGCTCTCCTGCCCATCAACCACGGCGAAGCCACGGCCAGCGCACGGAACGTGAAGGGACGACGCCCTGTTCTCCAGCAACGTCGCCGTTACGCCACGGCCAGCGCACGGAACGTGAAGGGACGACGCCCTGTTCTCCAGCAACGTCGCCGTTACGCCACGGCCAGCGCACGGAACGTGAAGGGACGACGCCCTGTTCTCCAGCAACGTCGCCGTTACGCCACGGCCAGCGCACGGAACGTGAAGGGACGACACCCTGTTCTCCAGCAATGTCACTGTTATATGATTCCCCACCCCAGTCCCGTCAGGAAAACGATTGGGAGAGATGGGCACCTGTAAGCGTGGGGCTCACAAAATCGAGGTTCTGCTCTCAGATGGTTGGGGTTGGTTCTAGAGCAACATTTGTCAGGGCAGGGAGTGGGTTAGCGGGGCGGGGGGCAGCCTGTATGGGACAGACCAGACAGCAGGGAAACACAGAGTGACTAGGAGGCAAGAGCACATCCATTGGCTCCCGTTCCCCCACCTTCCTGCCACCCCCCGCCCCAGCGTGACCCAAGGCAGGACCGTTCCCACCTGAAAGGGTGTCTCCTTTCACCAGGCCCTGAGGATCCTCCAAAACAGCAAGCAGGTATTAAGCGCCTCCAGCCTGCTAATCACCTTGCAAGACAGACAGTGGCGCAGTCCCTGCCCCAGGCAGCGTGCAATCCGCTAGCTAGAGTGCTGCAAGAACCGGGCTCCAGACTCCCCGAGGGACACCTGGAGAGGGGGGCGTGTCTGGTTGAATTGCCTCTCGCTTGTGCTACAAGTGGGTTATCGCATGGGGCTGCTGCTGGCTAGTTACGGGTTGTCATTAAAGAGATCGATTGACATCGTAATGGCTTGTATATTCCCCCTGAAGCGCAGTGGCCTCCCGTGACCTTTTCAGTATTCCACAGTTTGATTAAGTGGCATCTCAGGCCCCTCTGTGCAGGTTGCTGAGGCCATAAAGCAGCGAGTGGGGCACTGAATTCGAAGAAGGGCAAAGCGGTCCCATAATTCAGGGAGCACATGACAGGTTAACAATAGAGGCCTCGTTCATTACAGCGCCGGACAGGGCAAGAATGGGTTTCTAGTGAAAGGAACATAGACCCAGTGCCACTCATCCATCTTCCCCCATCACTCACTCTCTCTCTCTCTCACACACACACACACACACTGTGTGTGCGCGAGAGAGATCCACACAACAATCTTTACACTAACGATGGCTCACATTTGCAATGGTTCCAGTGTAAATGGCTGTTCACACAGTGAACCCGCTCCTGGATCAAGGGGAAGAGATGCACAGCCCCAGACCCAACACTGACGCTGTGCAGCTCTGCCTCAATTTCCCCACCCACGAAGCAGGGACAGTCCGTTCCCCACCCT
The DNA here is from genome assembly GCF_016161935.1 of Mauremys reevesii. Lineage (NCBI taxonomy): Eukaryota > Metazoa > Chordata > Testudines > Geoemydidae > Mauremys > Mauremys reevesii. Next base: position 41,900,048 of record NC_052637.1, on the reverse strand, counting down.
GCAGTTAGGGGGTGACTCTTGCTGTCCCTGTCTACCAGGGACTTCCCGCCCCAGATTTTAGGCACCTGGCCAGCTTCCTAGGTCCTGCGGAGCTCTCACCCCCCACCCAGCCTGGGGCCAGCCAGGAAGGAGATACGGAGCCAGAGCATCGTTAGCGCATCGCTCGTATTCCACCGCCGTGTTTCCCAGGACCAGAACACAGTGCCAGTTCCAGGGGCTCTGGCTCCGCAGCCCGGGAGCCTTTCATGAAACTGTGGTTACGTGGCTGAAAGGAGAAAGGGCCCCAAACCATCCTGCAGTGCAGCGTGCAGCCTTGGGGCAGCCGTGCGGGTCCCAGGATACGAGAGATGTTACCGTGGCCGCCTCATCTCCCTTTAAACGATCAGTCGGCTGCAGCCTGAAAAGCGCCCTGGGGGAGAACCGTGGACTGAGCTTCCAAGCCCAGATGGGCCGGGGAGCTGAACCTTCTGGTGTCAGCCGCACGGACACCCCCTCCTGCGGTTCTCCCCCCGCCCGGTGCTGTGGGAACTAAACACACACGCTAACAAGTTGCAGACCCTGCTACTGCACCCCCTCCGCCTGCCCAGCCATTTCCCGGCACCGAGGGCTCCAGGGTCCTCGCGGCCCCGCCTGCCTGCCAAGCCCGATCGAATCTAAGAGGCTGGCTTCGATTACTGCAGCTAATGCAGGCCAGAGCGCAGGAGGGGGCTGCTGGGGAAAGCCACGCTGCAGGGCTCTTGGTTAAGGAGTTCTCCGCCTGAGCGGCAAGGGAGACTGCACCAGCAGGAATCACTTCTCTCCGTAACGGGCAATTACTCTTGCAGCCCTGACGAACGGTGCCAGCGCCTCCCCGCCCAGGGCTCTCCATTTCCAGAGCTGTAATTCCCCTAGAGATGGGCTGCCCCACGACAGCCATCGCAGACATTCCAGCTTACATGGTGGATTCAAGCACAGGCCCCCACTGCTCGGGGCCATCTTTACCAGGAGGTGGGTCACAGAGAGACGACAGGTCCCAGCATGCAACACGCCAGCTTGAGCAGAGTAGCAGATTGACGGTTGCATGCTATGTCTGCTAGGGTCATACCTCCATGGTCCAGATGTGGGCAGCTGTGATTCTCTCCCATGCAGGGCCAATCGGGGCAGGCCCCGGGCTCCTGGCATGTTACCAACACAGGCTCCCCGCCCTCCACCGGGCAAGGACTTGGCATTGCCCCAATGACAAGAACCTAGAGAAAAGGGAGAGGAGTGCATGGCATGCAAGCCGCACCGCGGAACGCACGGCTCCGCCAACCTGCAGAACTCATTGCCAGGGGATGCCGTGAAGGCCAAAGGTATAACTGGGCTCAACAAAGAATTAGATGCATTTCTGGAGGATAGGTCCATCAATGGCTATTAGCCAAGATGGCCAGGGACACCAGGCCATGCTCAGGGTGTCCCGAAGCCTCTGACTGACAGAAGCTGGGCCTGGATCGCTCAGTGATTGCCCTGTTCTGTTCATTCCCTCTGAAGCACCTGGCTCCAGCCACTGTCGGAAGACAGGATGCTGGGCTAGGCGGGCTGTCCTTGTGATGCACAGCAGGCATCCCTGGAAGCCTCGTGTCCTCAGCAGCACTGCACGGCCCCCGCCACAGAGGCAGACAGCAATCACCGTGCAGGGCGTGACCCTCTCCCAAGATGCACAGACGGGAGCAACAGCAAAGGAGCTCATCGCAGGATGGTCCCGTGGGTGCGGCACTGGACAGGGCCTCAGGAACCCCGGGTTCTACCCCGGCTTGGCACGACCGCGGACAACTGAACTGCAAGCTCACTGGGGCAGGGACTCTCTCACCATGCACACAGCAGGCCCCTCTAAGGCATTACACTGGTGCAACACAAATCCTGACACACAACGGCTCAGGCAGATGCCACCTTCCTTTAGCTTCCAGTTCCCTTATATTTAACGCCTCCCTTCCTGGATCGGGAAACCTCAGAGCGTGACTGGCTGATGACAGTGACTCAGATGAACTCCTGATGCTGACCCCCTCTGGCAGGGATCTTCTCCCACTCCCTTCCTCAGCCAGAGGCAGGCCCATGTCCTGCTCCGCCTGCCCCCCCGCCCCTTTTATTTTGGTGCACTTGTCACTGCATATTTTTATTCCAACCTTTGTCAGCCGTTCACCCGCTTCTAGGAGCAGCAGCAGCTCTGCACTGCACCAGGGGCCACTAGCTAAGAACAGAGTGAGCCCAGTGACAAAGAGAAGGGGAAAGCAGCTCTGATTACCTGGCTCGCACACAGCGACAGCAGGCCTGGTACCGAGCCTGCAGCTTCCATCAGCCCGAATTTCCGCTCCTCCGTCTCGCTTCCCGACAGCAGCTCCCTGAAGGAGGGACGCCCCCATCCCCTCTGGTTTCAATAAAGTCGCGTTCGTCCTGTTGGCTTTCATGCACCCTTCTCCCCACCTGCTATTGCACTGCTGTTTTGCATCAGCGGAGATGCTGCTACCAGCCCAGAAATGGCAAGGCCCAGGGGCTCTCAGCTCATCGAAAGCCCCATGTTACGGACCCAGCTGCCAAGTCCCAGGATGCTCGGCACGCAGACCGGCCGAGGGAGCATGTCCTTTTCGACTTGCTTTGCGGGTGGCTCTTGCAGTTACACCGCATTGCGAGTGGCTGGTGAGAGGCTCTTTGGAGCAGGAGCCAGACGGGCGCTTGCTCAGAGTGGGTTAGACCAGCACTGGCGCTGGGCTGGATGGAGCCGGTGCCGTGGCAGGAGGTGCGTTAGAGGTGGGGGAACAGCGATGCTGCTGCTGGTTAGGACCAACCCAACCCTACAAAGTGTGAAAGCTGCACCAGCGGGCCGGAAAGGGGAGAGGAAGCCGACGAGGTCACAGGCAGGAGAGGAGCTTGGAGCAGCTCAAAGCCGCTGACCGGACTGAGCTGGATCTCAGCGGGAAGGGCGTGAAAGGGTGTCATTTGGAGGCAAGGACAATGATTAACCTGAGGTGACAGGGCACAGGGACCCGGCTTGTTCTGGGGACGTCCTTGGTCAGTTCTTTGCAGCAGGAATCCTGGCACCCAGGCTGGAACTTGCCACACACTCCCGGACCAGAGGGAGAGTGAGGCGGCAGGTCCGTCCCACCGTTAAAACAGAGCTTTCAGCGAGCCCCGGGGCAGAGTCCAGAGGCTGGCGCTGGGATCTCTCTGCGAGGCTGCACCCTTGAACTGTGCTGAAAGCTCTATAGAGAGAGGACAAAGCGAGGGCCCCGCCTTGCACCCAGTGTGTCACCTCTGGGGACCCCGGTCAGGAAAACAGAGGCCAGGGCTGGAAGAGCAGGCTCACTGGGCCTAGTCCCAGCCATTAGCTCAGAGCAGGGCTGCGGGATGCTGGGGTTGCACAAGAAAGCCGTTCTGGCCACGTCCTCTCCCGCCCGCTGCACACGCTCCTCTGGGGGAGGTGGGGCTGATAAACAGGGCATCGGGGTCACCCTGCAAAGAAGCCGTGGTTCTGCTGTAGAGCAGAGACTGGTCGTTCTTCTCTGGAGCCTGGGCTGGTCCCCACGCCCCCCATGACACAACCCCCGAAGGGAGTGAGACAAATCCGGCACATCGGGGGTCAGGGCTTAGACCCTCCAGCTACGATCGTCGGTTAAACCACGCCCGTGCCCATGGGATAGGTGCGCCCGTCACACCACGCAGCACTGCACTGGCACCAAAGCGTGGCACAGGCCCGAGCCAATCCTCACCCCCCCGCCAGGAGAAAGGCAACTCGCTGTGCAGCGGGGAACTTGGCGGAGCTTCCAGTCCCCCAGCACTGGGTTTAGGAGACAGGAGCCCGGCCTGAGGCTTCTCCTCCAATGCACATTCTGCCAGGCCATGCTGCCAGGCCTGGGCACCACAGGACCGGTACACATCTCCCTGGGCACCACAGGACCAGTCTGCCCCTGCCCCGTACACGTCTCCCTGGGCACCACAGGACCCGTCTGCCCCTGCCCCGTACACGTCTCCCTGGGCACCACAGGACCAGTCTGCCCCTGCCCCGTACACGTCTCCCTGGGCACCACAGGACCGGTCTGCCCCTGCCCGGTCTCCTGGGCACCACAGGACCCGTCTCCCCTGCCCCGTCTCCTGGGCACCACAGGACCAGTCTGCCCCTGCCCGTTCTCCTGGACACCACAGGACCGGTCTGCCCCTGCCCCGTACACGTCTCCCTGGGCACCACAGGACCCGTCTGCCCCCTGCCCCGTACACGTCTCCCTGGGCACCACACGACCCGTCTGCCCCCTGCCCCGTACACGTCTCCCTGGGCACCACAGGACCCGTCTGCCCCCTGCCCCGTACACGTCTCCCTGGGCACCACAGGACCCGTCTGCCCCCTGCCCCGTACACGTCTCCCTGGGCACCACAGGACCCGTCTGCCCCTGCCCGTACACGTCTCCTGGGCACCACAGGACCCGTCTGCCCCCTGCCCGTACACGCCTCCCTGGGCACCACAGGACCGGTCTGCCCCCTGCCCCGTACACGTCTCCCTGGGCACCACAGGACCGGTCTGCCCCTGCCCCGTACACGTCTCCCTGGGCACCACAGGACCCGTCTCCCCCTGCCCCGTACACGTCTCCCTGGGCACCACAGGACCCGTCTGCCCCCTGCCCCGTACACGTCTCCCTGGGCACCACAGGACCCGTCTGCCCCCTGCCCCGTACACGTCTCCCTGGGCACCACAGGACCCGTCTGCCCCTGCCCCGTACACGTCTCCCTGGGCACCACAGGACCCGTCTGCCCCTGCCCCGTACACGGCGCCCTGGGCACCACCGGACCGTCTGCCCCTGCCCGTACACCTCTCCTGGGCACCACAGGACCCGTCTGCCCCTGCCCGTACCGTCTCCTGGGCACCACAGGACCCATCTGCCCCCTGCCCCGTACACGTCTCCCTGGGCACCACAGGACCCGTCTGCCCCCTGCCCCGTACACGTCTCCCTGGGCACCACAGGACCGGTCTGCCCCCTGCCCCGTACACGTCTCCCTGGGCACCACAGGACCGGTCTCCCCCTGCCCCGTACACATCTCCCTGGGCACCACAGGACCCATCTGCCCCCTGCCCCGTACACGTCTCCCTGGGCACCACAGGACCGGTCTGCCCCCTGCCCCGTACACGTCTCCCTGGGCACCACAGGACCCATCTCCCCCTGCCCCGTACACGTCTCCCTGGGCACCACAGGACCCGTCTCCCCCTGCCCCGTACACGTCTCCCTGGGCACCACAGGACCCGTCTGCCCCGGGCCAGTACACGTCTCCCTGGGCACCACAGGACCCGTCTGCCCCTGCCCCGTACACGTCTCCCTGGGCACCACAGGACCCGTCTGCCCCTGCCCCGTACACGTCTCCCTGGGCACCACAGGACCCGTCTGCCCCCTGCCCCGTACACGTCTCCCTGGGCACCACAGGACCGGTCGGCCTCCAGCCTCTATACACATCTCTCAGTCCCAGTGGAGTGACCCAGTGACTGCCAGAGAGCTGGGTGTGCAGATAAGCCCTGGCTGCCCGGCAGGGTCTCTGCCATCTTACACTCCCACGTCTCACTCTACAGCAACCCGAGGCCACCCCGCCCCCCTCGGAGGGGACGAAGGGGGCGCACGCTGGCCATGGGGCAGCTGACCAGGAACACTGCAGCAAAGCAGTCGGTGCGGGAGGGAAGGTGCTGGCCGTGCAGGATGGGAGGGCTCTCAGGGTTCCCTGCCGGCCTCCTGCCACAGGTGTGGCCCCTGGGCACTGCCATGTCTCTGCCCGGAAGCCGGGTCTCCATTCAGGGCAGTAACTTTCCTGGTAGGCCGCACAGCTCCGGCTCGGCTCCCAGAGAGCCAGGCTCAGAGATGGCAAACTCCGGTCTTTACGCCTGCGTTCGAACAGGCTGTATAGAAGAGAAACCAGATCCTCGGGGTGTCTGCGAAAGCCCCCCAAGAGCACAGGTGTCATGTGTCCCCAGCAGCTTCTGCCTGAAGCGAGTGGACAGCGCTGCCACTGCCAGCGTGCTCAGCCTGAGAGCCAGTCCCAGCGCCAAGCCCTCGATTCCCTGCAGCCAAACCCAGCCAGGCTGAGGAGGAGTGCTCCTTCCAATGGAGACCTTGTCACAACCCTGCGGCACTTCCCCTCCCAGCGCTGCATACTGACTCACCCCACTATCGCTGGCTTCCAGTGCCCCCACGCACTGCTACGCTGCACACTACCCCAGCGGTGGCCGCATTTCCGCACGCTGCCTGTAAGCTACGGGACCGGAGGTGCTATGAAAATGTCATCCATGACCTACAGCCCCAGCACCCCCCTCCTCCCCACGTCAAGCCCCATCCCAAAGCGAGCAGCACCGTGCACTCACTCAGCGGCAGCTGCTGGGCTCCGAGCAGCAGAAAACCCGCCCGACACCTTTGCACGGAAGGTGACAGGGCTGCGAAGGGCTTCCTGCGCGAGGCTGTATTGTTTGAAGGGTTCCTTCCTGCCCAGCCTGGTTTGGCACAGCCGTGCTTATTAGTGAGCAGATATGATCTTATCAAGGCAGCTGGAATCGAGTGCACCGCCGGCTCCCGATGGCACGAGACCAAGCAGGAACCGCTCCCCCCAAATTATCGATGGCAGATAATGGGCAGCCGGCACAGCGCTCCCTGGAGAGAGCTGCACGGGACTCAGAGCTAAGCAAGGGCCGATGCACTTTGCAGTTCGCATTACGTTGCAGCTGACTCTACCCCATTGAGCAGCCCCTCGGAAAGGGCTCTGGAGTGCCGAACGGAGCCGCGAGGGGCGCTGCTCCGGGGGAGCGCTGCGGTCATGGTGGGGAGGATTAAAGCAGAAAAATAATAGACACCATACAGACATGTCCGGCTTTCAGCCACGAGTGCTTTGCGGACTACATGCAGGCAGCGCCAGGGAAGTGCAGCCACCCGACCAGCACCTCATCCGCATCGGTCCCCTCTGGTTATAGTTCTGCAGGCCTAGCACCGCCAGCACCTCCCTCCATCGGCAGCACCCCCCACCCAGCTCCCCGGGGCCTGTCCAGCACCGATCAGAACAAGTGATTCCAGTCACAGGCACCCCACCGCCCACCTGGCAGCTACTCAGAGCCATCTGCTGTGCTGCCAGCCACCTCTCGCTGCTTACAAGCCCCCATTAGCTTCCTCACGCCGCGCTACTTTTCCCTGGTGGAGAAGCTCATAGGAGGCAGGATCCCCACCCCGATGCCACCAGTCAGGCTCCAAAGTACCTTGTACCTGTTGTTAAACAGACACTCAGAGCCACAAACCTGCCAGGGTGGGCACTAGGAGAGCACAGGGAACCTCCCAGCACTTCGCCAGCACCAACGGCCGGGCGTTTGCCCACCAAACAGCTCAATGGTGCTTCAAGGGACACGGCAGGTTACTCAGAAAGAGCCACCTTCGCAGGTGTTTGTGAGCAACCCAGCAGGCGAGACCAACGAAGGAGGGGGGAAGAACTCGAAGTGGCTTTTCCTTGCAGAGGGACCTGCTCTCTGCATTCTGCCCAGCCTGGCCAGTGGAGTGGACCAGTCGCATCCTGGTTCTCATGCTCCAACTCACCAATTGTGACGTACCAGCCCGCCTGGCCTTCCCACATTGCCGAATGGCCAGATGGGGTCCCACCGCGAGGGTCACTGCTCACCTTCAAAGCCGAGATACTTGGGTTTTAGGCGCAAATTCAAAAACAATGTTCTCAATTAGTCCCCCCTCCCCGCACCAGCCATGCCACTCCCCGTTCCCCCCCCTCCCCGTTTTGCCAACAACAGCCATTCCCGCTGTCTGTGGAGCTCATCTCACAGACAGGTAGCAAGAAAAGGACCCGTCTCTAACCTCACGGGCTTGTGCTTAAAGCCCTGCATTCAATTAGCACGGGGTGGAATCAGCATGTTTTCCAGTGTAATTGGAAACCTTTGGCCACTCGCTGTCAATCATCGACTGTGTATAATGTTTTGCGTTTCTGTAATGACTTGCAACTCAAAGTACTTTGGGAATTATACCGAGGAGGCACCCCTGAAATGCAGACACCTCTGGGGCGGTGGGTGGCAGTCAACCAGCAGAGTACAACAGCGTCATAGGAGGGGGGATGATGACAATGCAGTAACTTTTAATGTCTCATCCACTGGTCAAGCCCCCAACAAACAGCCGGGCGCTGTCTGAAGGCCTTCGGAGACTCTGGGAGTCAGTGCTGCTGGGTTTCAACCTGGGGTTCCCTCCTGGAGGTGACTGAGCTGTCCCCTGCCAACAAACCACAACAGCCCAGACACTCTCTGTAGCACACCCACAAGGACAGGGCTGTAACACTGCTCGGCAGTGCAGGCCCAGGAGGCCTAGCAATGCACAGGAGGGACAGGTAGGACTGGCAGTGGGAGGGTGCGAAAGGGTCAGTCAGCGGGACAGAGCTAGCAGCAGGACCGATGGCTGGAAAAAGAGGTGCGCCATTGCCCACGTCCCCTGCTTTCCAGCATCCCTCGGTCACCGGCTGCGTCCTCTGCTTTGCTTTGACAGGAAAGACGCCGCCCACGCACCTTGCCGCGCTGGAAGGGTATTGCGGGGGGCAGGGGAAACGGGGTGTACAGGACAGTAGCTGCCCTGAGAGCCACTTGAAGCGGGCTCCAGAAGATGAACTCAAGTACCCCTTGCACTGCCCAGCTCGTAACCGTGGCTAGCACGTCCAGGGAGGCAGATGGTGTGTAAACGGCTACTCTAGCCGATCACTCCTTGCACCTACAAACGGTCTGAAAACACCAAAGGGCAGGAGAACACCTGGGCAGCTTCCCACTGGCCCCCAAACGTGTTCCATCCAAACCCTAACGTTAAAAAGAGCGGCAACTCCCCTCCTGTGGGTTGTGTTCAGAGGAGTGCGACAAAGGCCCTGCTAGCACAAGAGCGCGCTGCTTGCTGGGTGGCACTAATGGAATCCAATGCTTTAGAGGCCCAGGCGAGCAGAAGAGAAGCAGTGATTTAAAGCCCCTTTGTCTGCTTCCCCCTCTTCATTCACGGACGAGAGACTGACTAGACAGTTGCCATTTCTGCTTTTCTTTCCAGCCTGGTGCAAGGCCTGGGCTGCAAACCTGCAAGGGGATGTTTTGCTGGGAAGAGAAGAACTTTGCATTTTAAGAAACATTTTGCAGATTTTTTCCCCTCAATACCTAAGTTTGGCCAAACCTTTAATGTGCACACAACCCCTAAAACGCTGGCCCTGGCTAGCGACTCCCTGCAGCCAGCCGCACTCAGAGAGACAGCGAAAACAAACAGAACGGGTTCCAACATTAACACAACTGAGTAAATCGCTGATTCTTGCACACAGGAAAGTGTGGTTAGGAGGCAAGAGCCGCTACCTTTGTAAATACCATTTCAGGTGACAACGTAATCTGCAGGACTCGGGGAGGGGGGGGGACATACAGGGTGCCATGCCATCTGTGGCCTAGAAATCAGTATTTTCTGCTTACCCTACAGGTTCTTCCCCAGCAGGTCACCCCCCCCCCCCCCCATGAGATGAATATCTGCTCCACCTTCTTTTAAGAGCAAACAAAAGACCCACATGCAGCATGAGTGTGGAGAAAAAAGCTACCTGGAAATTGGAAATTTTCCCATGGGAAGCAGGGATGGGTCCCACCTCCCCTACCCAGAGCTCCCTCTGATTCCCAGCTAATCCATTTTGTAACCACACTGAAACTTTCCAAAGGCAATTCCCCATCCTCCTCTCCACACAGCCCCACAGGCAAAGCCCGGCTGGGTTGGGAAAGGTTCATAGCCACAGCTAGGCTGGGTGCAGAGGCCAGATTTGGGGGAAGGCCTGGGATGCATTAATTCTATTCAGGTTCTTATTGGCGGTACCCAAGCTGCAGGTCGGGGGAGCAGGGGGTAATGAGAAGGGACCAGCTACTGCCCTACTAGGGCCTGAATGGGGGGCTCTGGGTACCAGTTTTCTGATTGCTCCCCTACTGGGGGTGGAAACTGCCATGGGTTGGCAAGGGGGGGGCGGGGGGCTGAGGAGTTGGAGAGCCTGCAGGGATGCTGGTGAGGCGGAGGATAGGGTGCATGCAGACTGCCTTGGGCACACGGTTAGCACGCCAGGGAATCGACACATGGGGGTGCTGCCCCGGGGAAGTTGGCAGCACACAAGGGTGCACTAGGGTGACCCAGAGCTGCCCCCCAGGTTTGCAGTGTGCAGAGGGTGGTGTGTGTGGGGGGTTACACAGGAGAAATGGCCCTGAGATGGCAGGTGTGAATGGACTGCACTGGGGCTTGCAATGCACAGGGTCTGGGGGAGGATGGCGCACAGTGCTGGGGTGCAGGTGCCTGGGGGATGCCCCAAGCCATGGTGCTGTTAGGGAGGAGGGAGGCTGGGTGCACAGGGACTACCGGAGAGAGGACCCAAGGGCTGTAGGGGAGAAAGGCGGCTGGGTGTGTGGGGAGGGTCCGGGAGCTGCCGGGGAGGGGAGGGAGGACTGGGTGCATGGGGGCTGCCAGGCGCAGGGTGCACGGGGAGGCGAGGGGCTGGGTGCACAGGGGCTGCTGGGGTGGGGAGAGGGGCCGCGGTCTGCCGGGGGCCGGGTGCACGGGGCTGCCGAGGGGAGGGGACCGGGTGCACGGGAGGGGGCGAGGGAGGTCTGGGGAGGAGGGGACCGGGTGCACGGGGGCGAGGAGGGTCTGGGGAGGAGGGGACCGGGTGCACGGGGACCGGGTGCACGGGGGCGAGGGAGGGTCCGGGAGGAGGGGACCGGGTGCACGGGGACCGGGTGCACGGGGGGGGGCGAGGGGAGGGTCCGGGGAGAAGGGGGACCGGGTGCACGGGGAGCTGCCGGGAGGGGGCGAAGGAGGGTCTGGGGAGGAGGGGACCGGGTGCACGGGAGCTGCCGGGAGAGGCCGGGTGCACGGGGAGGAGGGGGGCGCGGGGACCGGGTGCCGGGGAGGAGGGGGCGCAGGGGCCGGGGCCGGACCCACCTGCTGGTAGTCGGGCTGCTGCGGGCGGAAGGCGCCGGGCACGGGCTGCAGCCGCAGGTTGACGTGCGGGAAGCGGTGCAGCCACGCGGCCCACCAGGGCGCCAGGTAGTCGGCGCGCGCGGCCAGCAGGGCCATGGCTCCGGACCGGCTCCTCCGCGCGCGGCTCCAGCGCCCGGCCGGCCAGCGCCCCGCCCCCGCCCCGCGCCCCGCCACGCCACGCCAAGCCCCGCCCCCGCGCGGGACCGCGCAGCCAGGTCCCCTGCCCCTCCCCCACCGAGCCCAGGGGCTGAGACCACCCCGCAAACCCTGCTGGCTCTATAGGGGCCCTGCCCTGCCCTTTCCTCAGCACCGCCCCCCCCGCTCCCTGCGGCTCTATAGGGGCACTGCCCCCCCTCCGCTGCCCGCTCCCTGCAGGCCCCATAGGGGCACTGCCCCCCCTCTGACGTCCGCTCCCAGCGGGCGCTATAGGGGCACGGCCCTTCCAAAGACTGGAGCCTACATTTGCAAGCCAGGCCGGTGCAGAGCTTCCCCAAAGGACGTTAGAGCCGTGGGGAAAGCGGCCGGGCAGGGACATGGCCTGGTTTTAAAATGGGAGCTATAAAGGGCTGGGGTGGGGGGGATCCTTGTGCGCAGCGCTCAGGGAAAATGAGCTAGAATCCTGCTCAGCTAGTGCTGGATAATAATTAGGCATAAAATCGGAGCTGAGAGCAAGCCCTGCTGGTGTACTCAGAGCCCGATGAAATCCCCACTGCTCCCACCAACCAATTTGGGCAACACAGCAAAAAATGCAACCCCCGGGGGGCAGGATCAGTAGCTATAGCACAGGCCTGGGGCTCCAGACTCCTGGGTTCCTCTCCGGATTCTCCCACTGACTCACTACATGACCTTGGGCGAGTTGTTTCTCTTCTCTGGGGCTCCGGCGCCTCTCCATTTGTAAAAGAGGGAGGTTGATACTCACCCCACAGGCCTGCAGAGAGCCTCTCTTCATGCCTGTCAGGAAAACACTGAGATCTCTGAAGGGCACAGTATGGCCACACAGCACTACCAGTGTCTTGGCTTCCGTCGCTCCTGGGCTGAGAAGCGACCCCCCCACCCCCACCCGCACTGAACTCTAGTTTTCCTGATGCCAAGTGTGCTGGCTGCTTCCAAACAGTTTCTGAAGCAAGCAAACGGAGCTCAGAGCCTGCCCCGTCTCCCTCTAAGATCCCTTTTAACACTCTGTACCTCGGGGGACACTCTACACCCCCATGTTCATCTTTATAAAATGATTGTGTGGTATCTAATGCAAAGTTTGTCATGCTGGGTGTCTTCGGAAGGCTCATAATGCACTGAGCATTGTTGTTCTAATGATGTTATAGTAATTGTTACAGTAATGTTATAGTGAGGTTATAGGTTATAATTTCATGTATATAGTTATGAGGCTGAAAAATCTATCCCCATGGCTTAAAGCAAACCCAGGCAAAACTCTCCAAGAACAGAGGGTCAGTTCACACCTCATCAGGGCATGGATGGGACAAACCCAGCCCAGCCTCACAGGAACAACAGACACTGGTTTAGGCAGCAACAAAAGAATCTGTTAGACCCTCGAGGGAGTCACCCCCCTCCCTTTGGGCAGTTTGGGACTGCAGTGAGGTCATGCTCACCTGACTCTGAAGGGGGGGGGGGCAAAGCCAAGAGGAAAGAAAGGATCTGATAAAAGGGAGAGAGATTTTGCCAAGCTCTCTCTCTTCCACCTACATCTACAGACACCATCCCCATGCGACTGAAGCGCTGATCAAAGGGGAGAGCCTGGCTGAAAAGTAACCTGCCAGCCTGTGGTGCATCTAAATTTTTAAGGACATTGAAAGTGTTAAGAGCAGCTTAGAAGGGGTTTTGCTTTTATTTCATTTGGCCAGATCTGACTTGTTATCCTTCACTTATAATCACTTAAAATCTATCTTTATAGTTAATAAATGTGTGTGTTTATTCTATCTGTAGCAGGGCATTTGGTTTGAAGCGTGTCAGAGGCTCCCCTTGGGGATAACAAGCCTGGTACATATCAATTTATTTGTTAAATTGATGAACTTATATAAGCTTGCAGCATCCAGCTGGCATAACTGGACACTGCAAGACGGAGGTTCCCAGGGTCGTGTCTGGGACTGGAGATATTGGCTAGTGTCATTCGGTTGCACAATCCAAGGAGCAGCTTCCATGACAGAGGCTGTGTGTGAACAGCCCAGGAGTGGGGTTCTCACAGCAGATCAGGGTAAGGCTGGATCCCAGAGTCAAGGAGTGGAGTGACCTAGCAAATCACCAGTTCAGACAACACCAGAGGGGAAAAATCACACCCTTCCTAGCCCTCTGCATCTCCTAGCTGCATGGGTGGTGGGTGAACCCCCTGTAGGGGAGGCTGGCCCCCCAGCCCTGCCCCTTCTCCCCAAGCCCCCCCCATGGCTAGTGTGCCCCCCTCCTGCAGCTGGTGCCCTGAGCCCACCCCCACACCCGCCCATGCCTGGAGGAGCCCTAGTCCCCCTGTCCCTAGCCGCCAGCCAGCCCAAGCCCCGACCAGAGCTCCAGCTGGCTTCAGGGGAGTGAGGTCAGGTCCACGGGGCAGAGCATGGGCAGAACCACGGCCTGGGTTAGGGGAGGTTTAGCCTCCCCTGGCTTCGATACCCACCGCCCCTGCCCGACAACGAGGTGGGGGTAGCTAAGGTAATTGCACCTGAAATAGTCTCAGTGCTGTTGCTGGTGTCTGTATTTCATGCAGCGCTGAGCAGTATGCTGGAAATTAACCAACAGCAATTAATTATCTGGCAGCCACTTGCCCAGAGATACCAGCAGAAGGGGCGCAGCTAGACATCATGGGCTGATACAGGAACCACTGGGTGACATTCTCCGGCCTGTGGGCAGAGCTCAGACTAGAGATCACAACGGGCTCTTCTGGGCTTAAATCTACGAAAGCCAAGCGGAGGAAGGGGCAGGAGTCATGGTGCTTTTCAATACAAAGTGTTCAGATCTAAAGGTGCAGATCCAATTAAGCTCCGACTGACTCCACTGGAGGGCTCCCTGCTGAGATACACAAACGCGACAGCCACGAACGGAACAGGTGTCTCTTTCTTCCGGCTCAGTGTCATTGAACTGCTTTTTTTTTTTTTTTTTTTTTTAAAAACAAAGAGTCCCAGACCCCACAGGAGATGAGACTAGCAAAGAAGGAGAGTTGCTAAGAGTCCACGGGCAAAGAAATCCCTTGTAGGGAGGCAGGAGGGGACTAAGCCAAGATCCTATTTTTGCAGGAAGGGGAGGTGAGACGAGGTGTTTCCCCAAAGAGCTTGGACTCTCGCTGAGCATTTGTGCCCTTCCGTGGCAGTGAAGTAGGGCGGCCAGGCCGCAAGGGTGAAAAATCAGGAGCCGGGGGGAAGGGTAACAGGTTGCCTATATAAGACAAAACCCCTAATATTGGACATCCGGTCACCCTACAGTGAAGTCACCGCAATGAGGCCCTGGCGTTAACATCTTGCAGAGGTGAGTGGGATGGAGGATTGCAACAGGCACCTTTGCAGTGGCTGGGGCAGATAGAGGCCCGTTAACGGGTGAGCAGGGCCTGCCCAGGCGCTGGGGACACCTCCAAAAGGAGAGAGCAAGAAACCACATTTAAAAAAAGTGTTGTAGATTCTGCAGGAAACAGAGGGCAGGAAGGGAACCAGGAGTAGGCTCAGGCCAGAGTTCGCATCTTTCTTATAGACAAAGGAGGTTTGGGAGGTTTGATCTAAATAAATTGTCTTTTGTTCTTTCCCTTGAAACTCAGGCCGTGGCTGTGATGGAAGAGTCAGAGCCAGAGGAGACTTGGGAGGGATGGTCCAGTGGTTAGGGCAGTAGCCTAGGACGCGAGACCCTGCTCTGCCACAGGCTCCTTGTGCAAGTCACTTAGCCACTCTGTGCCTCAGTTTCCCCATCTGTGAAAGTGATAATGGCCCTGGGGGGCTGGGAGGATAAAGACAGTAAAGGTTGTGAGACACTCATCTAGCCTGGTAAGGAGGGACTTATCTGGCCTGCCTCAGACAGAGATCTAGTCATGTTCTGGGAGCCCACACGTTAAGAGCCCAGACATCAGGGGAAGAGATTTTTAGTCTGAGTGTTTAGAGATTGTTTTTAACACCTATGACTAATGAAGACGTGGAGAAAGGACAGCTTTGTTAGTGATACAACACCCGCCGCTGAGCGGGAGGGCAGGGGGCGAGAGCTAACCATAGAAATGGCCTGACTCCTTGACATCCTGCTCCTAAACTTAGACCAGACACTACCGTACAAATGAAGCAGAGAAAAGGGATTTTTCCTGTGCAAACGCTACCCTGGGCCCATCTTTTGCCACCATACAGCAGCAAGGGCAGGCAGAGACCCAACTGCTTAGCAAAAGCCGGGGGAGGTCACCTTGAAAAGTGGAGAAGCTACAATTTTCCACAGGCACTGCGTTAGCATAAGAGCCACACGCAGAGAACCAATTGGCCAAAGCATGCGGCAGGTCCCCTGTAGCCTCTGGCTGGCTCAACTTGCACCTCAGTAGAATTTGGCCTGGTAACTACACTGATGACTTACGTACTAAACACAGGAGCCAGCCTGAAACAAATAGAAGCTTCTCTTGCTAGTGTTTCCTCACGGCTCTGCTGTTTAAAAAGTGGAAGGTGGGCAGAGATGCATCGGCATTGTGGTTCCAGGCCCGGTAGGACCGACAGGCCCTGCTCCAGAGGAGCAGGGTTTAGCTTTTGAAATCGGGAGAATCAGACTGAAGGTGCTTTGCAGATGGGGAGGGAGGAACGTGTGCAGGGTTGCCTGTCCGAGTCACCCCCCATTTCAGAAGGGCAAGGGCCGGTGGTTCCCAGGCAGTCACACGCACGCACTAGCGGACTAAGGAAGACAGAAGTGTGTGGGGGGGGTTAACCTCCTTCGCTGAGCACTAACAGCTAGATGAGGTAGCTCTCTGCTGGGGGGTGAAAGCCGTTTCTAGGCTGCGTGGAAGTAAACACCACGGTAGATATAAATGAGCTTTACCTGCCATCTTGGCGTCCTTTGCTCGCACTTACTTACCTAATGAGTTCAGCTTGGCAGTGCCTTCCCCTGGGAGAGGCCTGAGATTGCAGATTCTGAATGTCACATTTTAGGCAGCTGATTAAACAAAGGACTCGTCCTTTACCAGGACAATGAGAAAACGAGTGAAATCAAAGCCCGCACACTGGCAGGGAGCAAGTGCGTTATTAGCCCAGCCAGACCTCCCCAATGGATGCTTGGAGAGGGGAGATGCTCTCAGACCCAATAACCTCAGTTTTGTAAAGGATCCGTAACAGAAGCGGAGTTGCAGGGGTAGCCTGACGGGTCAGATGGGGGCAGAGGGTTTCCCCACAGGAAGGAGAGGTTAAGAGTGCCTTGCAGTGTACACAATCACATTTCACTCGTCTGCAGATCTCAAAGCACAGCAACAAATTAAATCTCACACACAGACGGAAAGAAACAGCCTTTGGGAATTGCTTTGCAGGGGGAGTTTGGGGTAGGTCCCAGGATGTTCCAAGCCAGAACTATCCACTCTCACTGAGCCCTGGAGCTGGGAAGAGCAGAGAACACAAAGGGCCCATTCTAAGTCCTGTTTTCACCACTCTGTGATCACCTTTGAACTGGCACTTGCCACATCCCGAAGTCGCAGTTGAAAAGAACCCCAAGGACAGCTAAGAATTTTCTGAGGCTTCCTGCAGTGGCAGGAGCGATTCAGCTGGGCCGGAAAACAACAATTTAGCTGCACAGATAGTGCCACTGCACCAGGCCTCAGCAAAGCAGGCCTGCACCTGCTTACGGCCTCCGCTCATTACATTTCTAGTTCCTTGTGCCTTTTAAAGGGAAACGGTCAGAACCGGAGACAGGCTCCCCCGACCTGGGCATCCGGCATGCAGAGAAGACATTGGCTCTGGAACAAAGCTGAAAAAAAGAAGGTCTGACAATTAGAGGCCGTAGTACGCAACCCAGAATGTGAAAGCACACGCAGGGGGCTATGGGAGGTGAATGGGGGAGGCCTGGCTTCACTGAATATGGTTAAAAACCATGTCTCCACCCAGCTCGCATCCCAAGTGAATAACAACCATCATATGTATTACCAGGCAAATGCCCAAACAAGAAATGTTGCTAACGTTGGATTTAAAAGGTTGCTGGACCGCAGAGCCCACCTCTGCAAGCTGTGACAAGCTAGGAAGTAAGCAGTTAAGTCATTCAGCATCTTATCTACACTCATTTGATCACCTTGTCCTAAAGATTACAGAAGACCTCTAGCAGCTGCTATTTGCAGTCTTACACCACCCTTGCTGACTGCCCCTCCCCCCACCCAGACTCCATCCTGAAACACATTAACGCCAACCCATAGAGGCTGGAGTTCAAGGGTGTCCACTGGCTGGGCAGGGAGATAGGAGAGGTTGGAAAGGATTGATGAGTGCAGTAGATAGGGTGCTAGAGAACTTGTGTGCTGGTTACGGAAGAGGAAGGATCTGCACCATAGCTACCTTGGCTCAAAGTGGTTTTGCTTCTAAAACCAGACCGCACAGAGATCTTGAGACTCCACTGCCAGAAGCAATCCTGTCATGGGTGCCAGGAAATTAACCATCCGACCCCATAAGTCTTCCTCCCCCCCAGCCTCTGGGAGTCACATGGGACAGTCGCCTCACTCCACTTTTATTGCTTCCTACACCCAGGCCTGTGTCAATGTCAAGACTCGGCAGCCGGATGTCAGAAGCTTCAGGCTGCTGTAATGAATGCGCTGTTCTAACACCATTCTTCAAACCCGGGGCTGCTTTCTGAAGAATGGCAGTTGTCTGACTAGCCCGCTGGCCCTTACTCCTGCTCACCCCCACTTGCTCCTACACACCTTCTAATCGATTGTTTTAATAAACACCACACCATCTCGCTCATGTTGGGATATTATAAACAGTAAATTACAGGCGTATAGAATATCTTCTAGACATCAGATCTGTGGTTCTACTGACAAACGCAGCTAATTTCTCATGTGGTTTATGTTGTCACCACACATCCTTAATAAAATACTGTCCTTTGTCATGGTTTATTCGTTATAGCTCTTTTCATGTGCATTAGTAATAGCCATACTGCTAGCCCCAGACAGAGTAAAGTGGCTCTAAATCAGGAACTAGGGCAGAAAAAAAAATCACAATTCTGTGATTTTAGGGTTATGATTTTTCACCAAAAATTGTAACATTAATTTTAAGATCCCAGCCCCTTCTGTTGCATACATAAGGCCAGCCCCCAGGAAGCACAGATCATGTGAGTTTAAGGATAATTTAACCCTTTAAGCTCTGTCCACAGTAAAAGAAAGGCAGTTTTAATGAGACACTCGAACAAACACTCATACAAGCCCATTCAGAGTTCAAACACAGCAGAAAAATGCTGTCACGAAATGTGATGCAAACTGTGCTACTTCTCCAGAGACAACTGAAGTGATCTACCAGGGAGCACAGACCAACCAGCCGCTCTTTTGAGCTTTTATGCTGTTTTAATGAGAACATGCCAGTCAGCTGGGGACCATAGGATGGGAAGGACAAAAATTAATCTCTGGATGCACAGCCATTAAAATCTAAAAAAAGGAGGAAGATTGTCACTGGTTCTTTTTGCTCCTGTGATTTTCTACTAGGCTATGCTGATTCCCCATTTCACAGCAGCAGAACAGCCAATTTCTCCTAGGGACAAAATTAGCTATTCAATCCTCTGGCAAGTTGTCTCTCAGATTTTTCTCAGCTCCCTGCTCAAGATGCATGTATAATTTGCAAGAGACAAGGTTGGTGAGGTATTATCTTGTATTGGACAGCTCAGGGGTTTGAGCATTGGCCTGCTAAAGCCAGAGTTGTGAGCTCAATCCTTGAGGACGCCATTTAGTTGGGGATTGGTCCTGCTTTGCGCAGGGGGTGGGATTAGATGATCTCCTGAGGTCCCTTCCAACCCTGAGATTCTATGGACAAACTTTAGCTGGTGAAAGGCAAGAAAGCTGGTCTCTTTCTGGAGCACTTGATAGCTCGTCTTTTGCATTAGCGGCAGCTGGTCCAATAAGAGATATTGCCTCATCCGCCTTCGCTCTCATCTCTTGGGACCACCAAGGCTACAACACTGCAAATATATTAATTTGCACTTGTTATTGTATGGTGCCACCTAGTGGCACCTTGTGCTACATAGGAGTTGCCCAACGATACTGTTCAGAAACCATCAATTCTTCAAAGAGTCCCGAACCCTGGCAGCAGCACAGAACAGCTGTTGTGAAGAGGGCTTTGGAAGCCTTCCTGCTGAAATGCAGCATATGTGGGGAAGAGAAGAGGAACTTAACCTAAAGCACTGGCCTGAATCTCAGAGTGCAAGGTTGGGCCATCTCAGCTTAATCCACCCGGAAATTTGCACAAATCCAGCACACTGACAACAGGCAGATCCACTCTGCCTGCTGCAGAGAACTCTTTATCCAGGGCAATTACGTTATTCAGCTCAACCTGTCTCGCCAGCCCACATTTGGCAAGAGTGGCTTCAGAACTGGGGCAGAGCTGAGGCACCGATGTGTGAGAGACATGGGACACAGCCCAGAGCTGGTATCAGCACTGATGGAATCTACTGCCAGTGAAAGGCTCTTAACTGCAGGCCTGCTAGCACTTTAACCATCACTCATCTGCCCCTTCGTTCTGCTAGACTAAGCTGAGTAAAATCAAGCCCCTCTGAAAAGCATTAGCACCGAAAGGTCGCCAAACAAGGGCTTCCAAACTGGTTGTGGAGAGACTGCTGGTTACATGGTGCTGGCACCTCCAAGTTCTCTAGCTGCTAAGCCAGTGGTCCCCAACCTTTTCCAGGGGGTGGGCGCCGGACGACTAGCCACCACGGACCATGGCCGCTGGACAAGCAGCTGCCATGAAGCAGCGTCAAGAGGCATCACCACCAAGAAGCAACGTCATCAAGAGGTGTCGCCGCTGAAATTAGACGAGATTTCAACAGTAGCGCTTCTTAACATTGCCACTTCTCGGCGGCATTTCGGCAGCTGCCTGTCTGACGGCCAGTAGGTGGGCGCCCATGGATGCCCCGGTGGGCATCATGGCGCCCGGGGGCGCCGCATTGGGGACCTCTGTGCTAAGCTATACGAAAAAGCTAAAAATACAACAAACCTCCCAGTTTGCCATGCAATCAGTCCGTGTGCAGGGATGCTATGTGATTGCAAACCTGCATATGGTGGGGAGGAGCCCCTAGACACTTGCTAATCTGGGTTCAGTCTGTACTACAGAAAACCACAAACCCCAGCGCTGAACTGTCAAAGAGTTCAGCACGCACAGCCCTGGGCAGGTAAACTTCTTAGAACAAAGGTTACAAGACTAAACAAACATTGGAAGCAACAGCCCTGTACTTAATGTCTCTTAAGAACTCAAGGCACCGTTGCCTTCTCAGCACTGGGATGGAAAGCTCGGCAGATCAAGTGGTTCTATCCCTTTAAAATCAAGTTTGCCGTCTTTCCTCAGTTTGAGAACGATTGGTACAGCAGCAGCTGCCGGATCCTGTGGGAAGGGGAGTGGCCTTAGGGCCCGTTTCCCAGCGAGTTCGAAGGCATCCAAGCACTTTGCAGGTCAGACCCTGAGAATGCAGCATTTTGTGCTTAACTGAACACGGGACAGGAGAACCGGAACTAACAAGGCCAACACCTGCAGCCCCAGCCCAGGGGAAGGAAATCTTGGCACTAGAGCCAGTGAACCTGTGGGATGTGAGCCCCGAGTTCTTCCTTGCATGTTACCCTAGTGCAGACAGAGCTAGGCCTGGCCTACCCTTAGCTTGGCGAGCGTATATCTGGCAGTTAGGAGCATGGGGGGATCCCCCCCGGCAGCTCTGCCAGGACAAGCCCCAGTGCAGGCGCAGTTACACTGGCTCAAGGTCTGTTGCTGGTCTCTGCTAGAAGGGCGGGACAATCTAGCTGTGCTGGCCAACTTTCTACCATAGGCAAAGTTTGAGATTGGTGCCAAGCAGCGATTTCCCACATTTCTATTCACTTCTAGGAGAAGTGCCGGCTGCACTGGGCAACAGAGATCCAGCACATTCGGACACTGGTGATAAATGCCAAGCAGACCATAGGGCAGCTGATAACTTCGTTTCAATAGACTGAGGGGCCGACCCAGCACGTGACCCATGTATCACTGGCCAGCAAGCCCTGGGCTACCACCTCTTTCAGTGGAGTACAGGTGGCACAGGCCTGGCTCCTGCAGCTTCTCCAAACTGCCGGCTGGGGTAGCACGAGGACTCTAGCCATGCTCAGCTGGTACAGAGCCTGCCCGTTCGATGACATTCCTTTCGGAGCAGCTACATAAGCAGCAATAGGTTGGTCACATCATCCTTCAGAAAAGAGAGGCCAGACATGCGAGAACAGTTCCCTCTTTTATTATTATACATGTGAAAAGCTCTGGGCATGACCGGTTCATTTCAGCTCCTTCACAGCCAAACCTAAAGAGAAGGGAGGGGAAAAGAAAAAGAGAAAAGGTTGAGTAGCTAGAGAGAGACTGATCCTACTCATTATTTCTGCTCGTCTGGCCGTGAAACCCTGGAACAGTTGCACTGCATCCTGGAGACAAGCTGCTGAACTGACTGCGGTCCCCAATGAAAGGGCAGGAGTGGATTTCTCTGCCTGCCTAGAGCCTCCAGACTTAGCCCTCACGCCTGGCATTCAGCACCGAAACGCCACTTGAACTGGGCTGACACAGCAAGAATGGTTTTGCTGATCTCTGCAACTCCATGGGATGGGCAGGGATGGTGTCCGTAGCCTGTCCGCCTGAAACTGGGAATGGGCGACAGGGGATGGATCACTTGATGATTCCTTGTTCTGTTCATTCCCTCTGGGGCACCTGGCACTGGCCACTGTTGGGAGACAGGATACTGGGCTAGATGGACCTTTGGTCTGACCCAGTGTGGCCGTTCTTATGGCAACACCAGAGTCTCTCCTAGTAGCAGAGGGCTGTGGCAAGAGGGAATTACCTCCTTCCCCACTATGGGAATGGGACGGTCCCTCCATCATTCACTTCAGGGCAGGACCTGCAGTTCAACACTCTGCCCACGAGTGCATGTGACACCGGGGGCTCCTGGAGGAGCACTCCCAGAGTAGCAGAGATCAGCTAGCACCCAAAGGGCTAGTACAGAGCACTAGTGCTGGGGCCTCAGCCACCTCTCGGCTCTGGTTACCCCATATGTATAATCTCATTCACCCTTTTAACTGAAGCCCATTACTTTCTGCAATGACCCCTGTGGTCAGCCTCCGAGTGCCCTGTATTATAGCATCTCTCTTTAAAAGGCATCACTTTCATGACGTTACCACATGAAACCAGTAACTGCAGGGCTGGACACTCCCCTTTGTGTTCTGCCGGAGTCCAGGATCAGAGAACTGCCAGGAATAGGGGATACAGTGCCAGCAGCAGCAAGCTCCCAAGACAATGGGACACGCACAGTGTTCAAGTGATATTAAAGTGAACCAAAATTAGACAGACAGGACAACCCTGCCCACAGCACTTCTCCCTATGAGGTGATGTTTAAGGCATAAAGGCCATATTTTTGGAGTGGAATGCACCCACCCTACACTCACCCAGGCAGGATATCATTTGAAGCTTCTTTAATGTATGTGTAGATGAGGTGTGACGTGAGGCTGTCAAGTGGTGCCATAAGTCTGTAGGCGCAGTCAAACAGTGGTACCAAAAAATCGGCCCACAATGATAAACAGGTGGAGAACCACTGGTTTAGAAACTAGCTTTTTAATTCAGTGACACCTATGCACAGGTCAGCATTAGGGTTAGAGATATGTTCATATTATGAACGTGCAAAAGCTATGAGAGAAAGAAATGGCCTAAGAACTAGTAGTGAAGACAAAGTCCACAAACAAGTCCTTGCCTCTGCACTGAAGAAGGCTAAAGATCATATTACAGCTCTTACTAAGCACTGTCAGTGACAATGACAAACCCATTTGACCCTGAATCACATCCAGAGGTGCTTATCAACATATCTATTGGTACATCGGATGTTACATGCAGTCAAGAGTCTACTGAAAACAAAAGATGTTGATGAAGAACAAAGGAAGAGATCTGAGAGCAGTGCACTTGATTTCTGGATCCACAGCTTCTTTAGTCCAGCCAAGAAATTTGACATTTAGTCTAGCAAGGGAGGGACAATCATTGCAGTTGTCAGTCCACAAACTGCTTTCCACAGAGCCCTGTCCTTAGCAAATGCAGGGGTGATGTTTCAATGGCAACTGTTCTTAGCTGCCCAATAGGACCTGTGCCTATGTCCCTCTTCCACGCCGATGGAACAATGAGAACTGACAAAGCTGAATTAAGGCTTCAAGCTGAAAGAATCCACGAGTTGAGAGCGTGCAACAGAGAACCCACACGGTACGTCAGAGATACTGCAGCTGTCACACAAGTCACAGCTACAGAAAATTACACATTCAATGACTTGGCTGTTAAGTACTTGAGGCAGGCCCTAAAAGGATTTGGCAAAGCTAATTGTATAAATTGACGTTTTTTACAGATACAAAAACAGTAACTGTGAAACGTGCAGAAAGTGCCAGACAGGATGCAAGGTTGGATACAGGAGTTACCAGATGACAGATAGACACCCTGCTCCTCCATGGAAAGATTTTAGAAACATGGCAGGCAACAAGCAGGCACTTGGTAAAATTACTCTGTGAATATGCAGCTGAGAGTGCAGCAGCACACCCACTCCCTCTTGCTGGAAGCTTCTCCAACGGTGAAGCAGTGAAGTCCATCACCTGCAGAGGTGCTACAGAAGCCCAAGGCTTGTACAGGACTCACAAGGAAGCTTCTGCATGGTGTATGTGCCAATATGACTTGTGTATCTCAGTGCAAAGGAAATGTAGTAATTATGTCCCCGATTCAGATATTTTGGTCCTTGCTGTTCGCTACTTTCCAAAACTGGAACACACAGCTAACATGTGGATTGAAACAATCACCCTTACTAGCACAACTGACTAGCATCACCTCACACCTGTGCATGCAACTTTTCACACACTCCCTCCTGACTTCTGCTATACACATATTAACAGGATGTGACCGTGAGTCATCCATATTTTGTACTGGGGAAAAAAATCTGTTTAATGTTGTCAAAGCAAACGGAGCGACTGCTTCAGAGACCATGCCAAACTGGGAGAGAGATGGCAAGCTGCAATTTCTGCAGCAAAGAAGCTGGTAGCAGTGCATGACCAGAGCAAAAAGAAAAGGAGACCCACAAAGACCTCAGTTGCTTGCACCTCAATCTAGCCATCAGAAAGGAAGTGTTACTGGCCAAACTCTCACATCAGCAGCTTTGAAGAGCATGTCAAGACACCCTCTTGGCAAACAAAGATCTGGATGCCACTGCACAGACATTGGACCACCACTGCAACATGGATGGAAAAAATGGGGATGAACTATTTCCTGTATTCTCCAATGCCCCAGTGACATCTGCACTTCAACAAGACCTTATTTGTGCCTATACCAATAAGAGTTGCCAGACAATCAACTCTTTGTAGTCAGGACAATTTTCCCTGCATACACTGTTGTAACCTACCCAACCGTGACAGAGATCATGATGATGAATGAGATGATAATGACGTTGACTAGAAATGTCACCAGTGCTATTACATTTCAATATTATCTGTAAAAATATTACCTGTACCAAATGTTTTACCCTTTAGATTGTTGTGATGCTTTGAGGTCACAAAGAAACTCAATTTTATGTCTTGAAATAATACACACTGTCATTAAACTAACAGAAACGAATGCAAATATTTCAAAGTCATCATTTTAGCACGTTGATGGGGTCATCATTTATCCATTTCTATGGAAACAGCAGCACTTGACAGCTCCACTTGATACCCCATCTTAAAGGAGACATCATAAGCTCTCAAATGATGCAATGGGAGGTGTATAGGTGTAGCGTATTGTAAGTTGACCAAATGAGTGGGGTCTGCTGCTCCCCTATTTCATGTACTGTAGAATACTGGGATCTGTACCCTGTGGGTATTCACATCGAGCTGAGGGAATGAACTGTGAGCCAGAATGAAGGTCTGTGCTCCAAAATGTAGCGCTTCCCTACATCAACATGCGTGTATTCTTGGGCAGCTCTTGTATGCCCAGAAAGAGCCATTTCACACATCCCCCAGTTCAGCCTAGCAGCGTGAGGCTCTCAAAAGGAGAGCAAACAAAGCCTCCACTTTCCTATCCCACTTCACGGCACAATGAAAGAGGGGTGACAGCTCACTGGTAACTCTAGATAACACAAGAGGCTGGTTAGAAGTACTTCTGGATTTTATATTGCACTTTTTCAGATCTTCAACACCCACCCCCACACTCAGTTACCTGGTGGCAGGGATTGCTTCAATTTCTCAGCCTTTTCCTTGTCTGTGATGACCAGAGTGTATAGGTACCGGCTGCAACGCACCTTAAATTTCACATTGTCTTTGTTCTTCTTGATCTTGACAGCTGCAGTAGAAAGAAGCTGGAGTTAGCGCAGGAGGGGAGAGGATAGCTCAGCGGTTTGAGCACTGGCCTGCTAAACCCAGGGTTGTGAGTTCAATCCTTGAGGGGGCCACTTAGGGATCTAGGGCAAAAATCAGTACTTGGCCCTGCTAGTGAAGGCAGGGGGCTGGACTCTATTACCTTTCAGGGTCCCTTCCAGCTCTCTGAGATAGGCATATCTCCATCATTAGTGCCTTGCATACACAGTAACTGCTGCAAGCTACGCCAGCCAGCCAAGGAAAGTCCCAGGAACCCAGTGAAAAAAGTAGCCCTCCCAGTATAAGGCCTTACATACCAGTTACTCTGCCTCTCAAATATATAAGTGCAGAGCTGAATTCAAGACTATCTAACCCTGGCCATCCTATTGCCAACATAAAGGGGCACATTGAAAATCCAGCTCAAAAACCTCATTAGTGTGTTAGCCGCAGCTGAAGTGTTTTCACTGGATTTAGCTCACTACAACCAGCAAAGAGGATAGACCACATGAGGGTTTCACAAAGCAAACAGCTGCATATTTCAGGGTATTGTCCTCCAGTGCAAAAAAAAAAAACAACTAACTTTAATGAACTCAGAAATATATAGTGCCCCAAATTCCAACAGAGTGAGACAGTTCTGAGTGCTAGCAGGTTGTATTTACCATTACGGTCTTTTTGCACATAAACAACATTTAAAGCTCAAACACCATGTTTACATACAATTCAAGTTATCCAAGGCTGCAGAAGATGCTTTAAAACCAGTTTTTCCATCTTTGTCTTCTAGGACCAATTTAACTAGACAGTTCCTTCAAATACATGAGACTATGCTTCTTAGCCTCCTTTCTTGAAGCAGAGTATGGAAAAGCCCCAAGAATTCCACGTTACAGAAGCTATTGGAGGTTTACAGAACCCAGAACTGATTGAAATACTTTTTAAAAACAAGTACTACACCAGGACCTCACCCACATAATGGGCTTTACAAAGCCTATTTTCAGGTATTTTCCCTCTTTGTTGCAGTTCAAGACCGACACAAACAATGGAACAGTGTAAATGGGGCTCTCAAACTGGGTCGTGACATTATGTGGGGCTTGTGGGCTGTCAGCCTCCACATTTCACCGCCAGCATTTATAACCGTGTTAAATATATTTTAAAAAAAAAGGTGTTTTTAATTTATAAGGGGGGGTTGCAGAGGCTTGCTGTGTGAAAGGGGTCACCAGTATAAAAGTTTGAGAACCACTGGGAAACCACAAAGTACTGTCAAATGCTAAAAGCAAATTGAAGAGACATTTCTCGTTTTGCAATTATAGTCATCTTAGGTGCCACCTGAAACAATCGCAGGTATGACAATTACAGGCAGAAGCGTGATTTCATGGTGCCCCTTTCAAAAGAATATGAAAAGCTTTTGATATTAAATCTGTGGCTGAAAGGCTAGATTGAAATTGACAAGAAACATGAGCATGCTATATTTGCAGATAGTTTCCAACATCACTTATTTGACAAAACCCAAGTGCAAAGTTGTGTGTCCCTGTTCACCACACACACATGAAGGGAAGGAGCTACACTCCTTACAGTGCCCCATAGCATCAGCTCTTGCAAGAGAAGTGAGTCCTGAACTTGGGTCATGACAAAATAATCAAACGCAGTTTATAAGAAAAAAAACAACAAACTAACATTGGTATAACCACAGTCAGGCTCTCTAACAGACATTTCAATTAGCCTCTAAGTGCTTTATTTAAGCTCAAATGCTGCTATATTTACTTAGTGATTGCCTATTCCCGGATGATGATTTTTGTAGCATTCAACAGAAAGTATGAGAACACTATTGTAACCCCAGAATTTGCCCCACTCCCCATCTTACACCATTTAATCAAGGTCACCATGTTAAGTACCAATCCAATGAGAAACCACTACTTTCAGACAGAGCTCTTCAGGGCAGGAAGTGCATCTTTACTTGATGCACATACTACTACACAGTAACCTTAAACAACTGGATAAGTCATTAACACATTCATTTGTGTTGGGCTTGTGGGGAAGAACAGCCCCCGTGCGCTTGCTACAAGTGAAAGTGGGTGGGTCTAGACCAGAGTCAGGTTTCTGTCCCCTGCTAGGATGAGGATTTACCCATTGGTGGCAGACATGACAAGACTTTGTCAGTTATTTTTAGTTAAAGTCACAGACAGGTTGTGGGCAATAAACAAAAATTCACAGAAGACCATGACCTGTCCCCCGACTTTTTCTAAAAATACTCAGGAGTGGGGGTGAGAGAAACAGAGCACATCCACCACTGTTCCTGAGGGAGGAGGCTGAAGCCCCAGGGGACCAGCCATCTGCTCCAGCTATGCCCCAGGAGTAGTCACAGAGGCGCCGGAAAGCCACAGAATCCAGGACAGAATCACAGCCTTAATGATGCTGAATAGGATCTACACTGAGCAGTCATTCATGGTAGGTCCCGTGTCAACTAACTTAGACTCTACAGAGTTGCCCTTGGGCATGAAGTTGTGTCCTGTGGGCAAGCCCCTAACCAACATAACGGGTAGTCACAGGCTGTAGGAGTTTAAGTCCCAACATTCCTCCCTAGCAACCATGTGGCCATAAACACGTAAGCAACCAGACATGCTGTGGGGCCCACACACTGTTTGCGCCTCGGTAAAGAGATTCCCTCCCTCCAATGTCTACAGAAAACTCTCTTCAGCGCGTCAACAGGAGATAACTGTTTATAAGACAGGTGGATGCCATGTAGGGCTTCCACCCAGCACCTGGGCAACCCACACTACTCACACTTCGCATCCTTTCTCCTGGCTGTAAGCAGGAAGTCTTTGATCTCTTCAATTTTGCGAGGCTGGAAATAAACAACAATAAAGACTCCGTATCCTGAGCACAACGCAGCTTGGAGAGCAGGGGGAGGCCTGGCTGCCCTGTCAGCTGCCCAATCCATGCACCGCCAGTGGGCTCCCGCCAGGGAATCACTCCGCCAGCCCCTCTGACCCGTGCCCAGCCTCCTGGGTACGGGGGGAGCCACGTCCCCGGAGCACATGTGGAGAGACCCCCCCTCCCCCCCAGGCCGCAGGGTCCCCCCAGGGCCCGCCCCGCCCGTGACCCAGGGCCCATCACCCCACGTGCTGGCTCACCATGGCGACGGTCCGGGCTCCGGGCAGCTGCTGCCTGCGGGAGAGACAATCCAAGATGGCGTCAGCGCGATGGGGGGGGGGAGCGAAGAACCCCCAAGCTCGCCCCTCCTCGCCCCCGCCCCACCAACGGGCCCGCCCGCCTGGCCCCGCACCCGCTCCCCCATGTCCCTCATCCCCTCCTCGGGACCCCCGCGCCCGGCCCCGCCGAGGATGCCGGCGGATCCAGCCCCGCACCCCCCGGACACTCACTCAGGCGGCCACA
This sequence comes from Mauremys reevesii, assembly GCF_016161935.1. Classification (NCBI taxonomy): domain Eukaryota; kingdom Metazoa; phylum Chordata; order Testudines; family Geoemydidae; genus Mauremys; species Mauremys reevesii. Next base: position 41,871,212 of record NC_052637.1, on the reverse strand, counting down.
GACGCGGTGATAAAAAAGGAACAAGTACTTCCGCATCCGGGCACTTAAACCAGACCCAGGCGGCTACGGGTGCCGAGAGAAGACAAAAGGCGCAGGAGGGCGCTCACAGCAACGCAGCTGGGTAGGGAGGGGGTGGCTAGCCAGAGAAGTGCTGGTTTAGTTGGGAACCTAGGTTCAGACAGGGGTCACACTGTGTGTTTGTGAGGGGGGTGTTGGTGGCGTGTCTGCTATTGTATTCATTGACATGAATAGCTAATGAGAGTGCTATAGATTGTTATTACAATTATACTAATTTTAATTAATGATAAACAATTAATTCACAACTCAGGGTTGGGGGGGGGTGTTCCTTATCATATTTCCATTGCTGGTTAGTCCGTGTCTACTAATGTTGCATAGCTCCCAGCTTGGGGTCATTGTAGACCTGGCCACATTTTTGTTAATACAGAGCTGAATGCCATGCACTGCAGTTCCTTGGCTGACTGTTACAACCTCCGTTTGCTTAGTGCTGTGATCCGGGTCTTCCAAGATGTTATGGGCTGTTATAAAGAGGATGGGGATCAATTGTTTCCCACGTCCACTGAAGGTAGGAGAAGAAGCAATGGACTTAATCTGCAACGAGGCAAGTTTATGTTAGATGTTAGGAAAAACGTTCTAACTCTAAGGGTAGTTAGGCTCTGGAATAGGCTTCCCAAGGGAGGTCTTGGAGTCCCCATCGTTGGAAGCATTTCAAAACCAGTTGGACAAACACCTGTCAGGGATGGCCTAGGTGTTCTTGGTCCTGCCACAGCTCAGAGGATGGGACTTGCTGAGTTCTCGAGGTCCCTTCCAGCCTTATGTTTCTATGAGACAAGAGGAGAGAAGATGCTTTTTTGTGGTTAAGGCAACCACAGAAGGAGCCTGGGTTCTGTTCTCAGCAGGGGAATTGGTCCTGCTTTGAGCAGGGGGTGGGACTAGATGATCTCCTGAGATCCCTTCCAACCCTGATATTCTGATTCTATGATAAACTCCAGATTTACTGTGTGATTTTGGACAAGTCAGATCCACCTGTTAGGTGCCTCAGTTTCCCCATGTAAAATGGGGGTAATGACACCTATATCATATGGTGGCAGCGAGGCTCAATTCACTAATCTGAAGTCACCAGAGGGAATGGGAATGCCATGGTGCTAGGTACTGGACAGACAGAATCAGAGAATCCCTGCCCCAAAGAGCTTACAATCTGAATAGAGCAAAGGGGAAGGGAAAGTTTTAGAACAAAGAAGTGGAGCCCATCTATTTTTGTACAGCGCCTGGCACGATGGGACAGGGCCGCCCAGAGGGGGGGGCAAGAGGGGCAATTTGCCCCAGGCCCCGAGCCCCACAGGAGCCCCCACCAGAGTTTTTCAGGGCCCTGGAGCGGGGTCCTTCACTCGCTCCAGGGGGGGGCCAGAAAACTCTCGCGGGGCCGGGCGCAGGAGCTTCTTCTGCTCCCGATCTTCGCCAGCGGGGGGTCCTTCCGCTCCGGGGCGGAAGGACCCCCCCGCTGGCGAATTACCGCCGAAGATGGAGCGGGACCCGCCGCCGAAGTGCAGCCCGGTCTTCGGCGGTAATTCGGCGGCAGAGGGCCCTTCCGGTCCGGGACCCGCCGCCGAAGTGCCCCGAAGACCCGCGACGGCCCCCCCCTCCGCCGAATTACCGCCGAAGACCGTGCTGCACTTCGGTGGCGGGTCCCGGAACGGAAGGGCCCCCCGCCGCTGAAGACCCCGGGCCCCCGGAATCCTCTGGGCGGCCCTGCGATGGGAGCCTGGTCCATGACTGCCGCTCCTAGGTGCTGCTGCAATACAGATTATAGGACCGAGTTGGTGGCAAACGTCATGTTAGGTCTGGTGGTGCCATTGTCTCCTTTTGACTTCTAAGGCAGAGAGCCAGCGGAGTTTTCAGAACAGAAGATATTTCAGGCCTCCTTTATCCATTAGGTTGGGCACAACTCGTTCCCTCCCTCCACGGTGTAGGGTGACCAGACAGCAAGTGAGAAAAACTGGGACAGGGGCTGGGGGGTAATAGGAGCCTATATAAGAAAAGTCCCCCCAAATCGGGACTGTCCCTATAAAATCGGGACACCTGGTCTCCCTGCGTGTCCCCCAAGCTGTCCTGTTCAGGGCCCCCTTAAAAGATCCGCATGTCAGGGCTAGGGATGTAATGGAACAGTTCATCCACAGGAGGGAGCTTTAGCACCTTTGCACAAACAGAGTCAATGTAAAGAGCAGAGCAGTCTCGTCCCAGGTATTGCATTGGGTGATGACCCTGGGAAAGGTTAACGCTTCCTAACAGCCACTGCCCAGCTGTGGCCTGCTTTGTCCAGAACAGTAATCGGGTTCCTTCCACCCGGCATCCTCAATCCATTGGGCTGGGGCGTACCAGGCCAGGCCTCGTGGGGAGGCTGGATCATTTGCTAAGGGCAGCAATGCAGTGTTGATTTATTTCTTGGGTTTAGTGCTTCGCTGGGAGTTTAGGGGACTGGGGCGATAACAAGCCAACAGGACCAGGGGGCTGTTTGACGCACACAGCAGGTGCCCGGCTGTGAAAGTGACATCCTCCAACAAGGGGATCACGGCAGGAATTTCTCCTGGGTGTGAGTTTCTCTCTAGGCACCCTTGCCCTGATTCTGCTCTCTGGGATTTAGAAATGCATCCCCCCCAAGGAGCGAGGCTCCTAGCATGTCCAGCTGGCTGTGAGGGGATTGGCGAGGAACAAGGGGAAGGAACAGACGCTTCACTGACAGTGTCTGATGTCTGTGAGGCTGCATTGTTGAAAAGCTGCTTCTGCACTCCTCTGGGGGTGCATTACTGAGACCAGCCCTCCCAGGACGGGCAGATTCAGCAGCCACCAGCAAATGAGTCCCGAATAAGTAGGAACTGCCGGGGGCTTGGAGGGGTGTGTCCAAAATAGCTGTCCAGAGGCTTCACCCACAATTCCGTGCCCTTCCGGCTATACCTGTATTTCTTCTAATGCATCTGGAGAGACCCTGTAATCTGCTCCTTCCAAACCCCCAGTCTCCCCTCCCCCAATCGCTATGGGAAGGGGAGGGTGACTTTGCTAATACTCTGCTTCTGCATCAGTTTCCATTCTTTGATCTCAAAGCACTTTACAAAAAAAGGCAAGTCTCATCGCCCCCCCCGATTTCAGGTGAGGAAACTGAGGCCCGCAGAGGTCACAGGGCAGGGCAGTGCTGGGAATAGAACCCAGCGGGGCTGTGAGACCACAGCTCATCTGTCAGACAACTGTACAGCCTGGAACGAGAGGGCGGAGAAGATTGAAAGCTCTGGCTTGGGGGCTCAGGCTTTGCTGGAGTGATTTCTCCTCTCTGCTCCCAGCCAGCCCTAGGAAGGAGAGAGACAGGCTTGTGCTTATCATGAAACACACAAAGCTCCGTGTGTGTGCGTGGGTGGGGGTCAGGCTGGAAGTCTGGGCAGAAGGGTCAGGTGAGTTGGGACACTGGCGGCAAAGTTTCCCCCAGCCCTAGAGCACAAGCTCCCCGCAAGACTCCCTGTGATGTGCACGGGAGCAGGAGCAGCCCCTTGGGCCGGGAAACTGGACCACGGCACGACAGAGACAGACCAAGCCCAAGACACCAGCAAGGATCCGCTTTGAGGAGTTGGACCCTGATCAGCATCTAGACATGAGCTTTGCTCCAGCCCTTCTCTACAGTCTGCGTGAAGCCCTGGAGCCCAGCCCTGCCTGTAATCAGTCAGTCCAACCGATCCGCTTTAGAGAAGTCTGGATCTGGAGCCGAACTTTTATCTCCACGGCGGTTTTTCTACCATACCGATCACCAGAGCATCTGGGCTTTCCCCCTCTGGGCTCTTCCTTACAAATCCTGGTAAATATCTATCGCCTGGGACAGAGGATAAATTAAATGGAGGTTTCTACAGATCTAGGAGAATTATACTGGAGTGAAGGAGAATTCATCTTCACTTTAAGGGACAAAGAATTTTCCTATCTATCAAAATGTGCCTGGGAGAAGGAACATTAGATCTACAGAAAGGGACAGCCCCTTTCGCCTATGGGGCAGGGGCCAGCCTATCTGCTGGTACATATCTCATGTTATGCAGCAGGAGAAAGGAAATCGATAGAGCTGTCAGGGCTTTAATGCATTCACTATTGCAAACTCTCCAATCACCGGAATCACCAGATGGATGTTTCAAATTAAAAAAAAAAAAAAAAAAGGGAAGATAAACACCTGCCATGCCAAAGGGGAAGTGGGAACAGGAGTAAGTATTGGGGGAAATTAAAGGCCATAAATCATCAGAACTTGCCCAAAGTCCAGGACGTGTTATTTATAGGACAGTCCCTTTAAATTAAAAAAAAAATTGCATTAGCACCACAGGGTCACTGGCTGTTGCAGCTCGGGCTTGAGCGTGGTCTGTCCCTGTTTCACAGCACCTGCTTTTAGCTGTAGCATGGCAGGGAAAACCGGAGCCTGGGAGAGTCACTCCTAAGGGGTTCTAGCAGCCTGGGGAGCGTGAGAGCCTGCTGCCCCAAAACACAGGCTGCGAGAACTTGAGACACCAGAACGTTGCTGTGGGATATGATCAGGGGGCTGGGGCACATGGCATACGAGGAGAGGCTGAGGGAACTGGGATTGTTTAGTCTGCAGAAGAGAAGGATGAGGGGGGATTTGATAGGAGTTGTCAACTACCTGAAAGGGGGTTTCAAAGAGGTTGGAGCTCGGCTGTTCTCAGTGGTGGCAGATGACAGAACAAGAAGCAAAGGTCTCACATAACGTTGCAGTGCAGAAGGTCTAGGTTGGATATTCGGAAAACCTTTTTCACTAGGAGGGTGGTGAAGCACTGGAATGGGTTCCCTAGGGAGGTGGTGGAATCTCCTTCCTTAGAGGTTTTTAAGGCCTGGCTTGACAAAGCCCTGGCTGGGATGATTTAGTTGGGGATTGGTCCTGCTTTGAGCAGGGGGTGGGACTAGATGACCCCTGAGGTCCCTTCCAGCCCTGAGATTCTAGGATATACCAATAGCAGGGCTTTTAGCCCCTTTGCAAACCAGACACTAGAGGGCAACAATGAGCAGGTCCGGTATTACGCGCGCTGAGGGCACTGGCGAAGTGCATTCCCGTGTAGGGCTCTGTGTCTGTCACGGAGGTCGTGGAAGCCTCTGGGGCCAGCTGCTCAGGTGGCCCCCAGCACAGCCACACCAGCTGCTGCTCCAGCGGCCCCCGGCAGCTGGTGCCACTGGCCCCGGGCGCCCCCTCAGCAGCAGCACCCCCCATCGTAGCCGTAGTCATTGGGGGAGAAGGGAGAGACCCGCAGACAGCGGGCAGAGGGGACTTGATGGGCATTGTGGGGTGTGACTGATTTAAAGCTTGTTGTCCCTCTCATTTTACCAAGACTGAGGTCCCCTTGTGCCTGTGCTGCAGGGACTCCGAGCCCCTGCCCCAAACAGCTTACAGTCTAAATAGACAAGACAGACAAAGAGGAAACTGAGGCGTGGAGAGAGGTGACATTGCCCTACATCAATGGGAACAGAACCCAGGTCCGAAGCCTCACTCCATTGTTCTGCACACTAGAGCACACTGCCTCCAAACAGACCCGCTATCCACACTCCCCATGCACCTAGAATGGAGGCATCATTTCAGGATCTCGAGGGGGATCATAAAACCCAGGGAGGATATTTTGAAAGTCAGGTTAAATGTGAACATAAGAACGGCCATACTGGGATCAGACCAATGGTCCATCTAGTCCAGTATCTTGTCTCTGGCAGTGGCCAATGCCAGGTGCCCCAGAGGGAGTGAACAGAACAGGGCAATTTTGGGTAATCCATCCCCTGGTGCCCAGTCCCAGCTTCTGGCAGTCAGAGGTGTAGGGGCACCCAGGGCATGGGGTCGCATCCCTGATCGTCCTGGCTAATAGCCACCGAGGGACCTGTCCTCCATGAACTTATCTAATTAGTTTTTTAACCCAGTTATGCTTCTGGCTTTCACAGCATCCCTCGGCAAGGAGTTCCACAGGTTGACTGAGCATTGTGTGAAGTACTTCCTTATGTTTGTTTTAAATCTGCTGCCTATTCATTTCATTGGGTGACCCCCTGGTTCATGTGTTATGTAAAGGGAGTAAATAACACTTCTATACTCACTTGCTCCACACCAGTCATGATTTTATAGACCTCTATAATACCCCCCTCAGTCATCTCTTTTCTAAGCTGAACAGTCCCAGTCTTTTTAATCTCTCCTCGTTTGGAAGCTGTTCCATCCCCCTACTCACTTTTGTTGCCCTTCTCTGTACTCTTTCCAATATATCTTTTTTTGAGATGGGGTGACCAGAACTGCAGGCAGTATTCAAGATGTGGGCGTACCAGGGATTTGTATAGTGGCATAATGGTATTTTCTGTCTTATTAGCGATGCCGTTCTTAATGATTCCCAACATTCTGTTTGCTTTTTTGACTGTCACTGCACAGTGAGTGGATGTTTTCAGATAATTATCCACAATGACGCCAAGATCTTTTTCTTGAGTGGTAACAGCTAATTTAGACCACCATCATTTTGTCTGTACAGTTGGGATTATGTTTTCCAATGTGCATTACTTTGCATTTATCAATAGGGCCCTACCAAATTCACGGTCCATTTTGGTCAATTTCCCGGTCACAGAATTTTAAAAATAGTAAATTTCATGATTTCAGATATTTAAATCTGAAATTTCACCATGTTGTAATTGTGGGTCCATAGTGGGGGGGTGGGGGTTTGCAAGGTTATTGTAGGGGGATTGTGGTATGGCCACCTTACTTCTGTGCTGCTGCCTTCAGAGCCTCAGCCAGCAGCTGCCACTCTGATGAGGGACTTTGTCAAAGGCTTTCTGAAAGGCCACGTACACAGTATCCACTGGATCATCCTTGTCCTTATGTTTGTTGACTCCCTCAAAGAATTCTAATAGATTGGTGAGGCATGATTTTTCTTTACAAAAGCCATGTTGGCTTCCCCAACACATCATGTTTATTTATGTGTCTTACAATTCTGTTATGATAGTTCAACCAATTTGCCTGGTACTGAAGTTAGGCTCACTGGCCTGCAACTGTCAGGATTGCTTCTGAAACCTTTTTTAAAAATGAGCCTTACAGTTAATTACCCTCCAGTCATCTGGTACAGAGGCTGATTTAAGTGATAGGTTACATATCACAGTTAGTAGTTCTGCAATTTCATATTTGAGGTCCTTCAGAACTCTTGGGTGAATACAGTCTGGTCCTGGTGATTTATCACTGTTAAATTTATCAGTTTGTTCCAAAACCTCCTCTACTGACACCTCAATCTGCGACAACTCCTCAGATTTGTCACGTAAGAAGAATGGCTCAGGCCTGGGAATCTCCCTCACATCTGCCACAGTGAAGACCGATGCAAAGAATTCATTTAGCTTCATCCCAATGGCCTTGTCTTCCTTGCATGCACCGTTAGCACCTCGATTGTCCAGCAGCCCCATGGATTGTTTGCCAGGCTTCCCACTTACAATTTGTTTGGCTGTTAGTTTCTCTGTCTTTGCTCCGCCCCGCTCATTCTCTACTGTCACTCAGCAGCTTCCTGATTATTTTTAAGAGCTTGTAGCAGGAGAGCAATAACTGGAGCCCTCACGCTGCTTTATGAGGCAATAATCCAGCTTCCCGGCTCAGGATGATACCCAGTGGCCTCGCATGGGGACTGGCTTACAGCCCATTAACCATGGGGATGGGCTGTTATCACTCCCCTCAGCGGAGACCTTCACCAAGGGGCATGCGCTTAGAGCCAGTGCCGGGGCAGGGGAGTGGCGGTCCGGAGGGTGAGCTGGGATGTCTCCCTTCCACCCCACAGCTTAGACCCAGAGACAGCTCTCAGACCCCCATTGCCCTGGTGAGCTGGGATGCTGAGCCCGTCTGTCTCGCTCTGGCCCTGGCAGAGCTCCCAGTGCTGGCGTATGGGCGTTTGGAGTGTGCCAGGATGGAGCCCCAGGAGCCCCCTGGTTGGTGCTGGAGCCGGAGCGCCCCCCCCTCTGCTCGTAGCTGCTGTCACCAGGCGCAAGGTGGGAACGGAGCTGGGCTGGATGTTGGAAGCATGAGCTGGGAGCTAGCGGAGGGGTTGGGGGAGGGCAGAACTGGGTCACACCTGCCAGCCATCAGCCCCGGGTGTGGAGGTCCTGGCCTGACACTTCAGCCTGGCAGGCAGGGAGCTTGCACCTTGCCAGGACCGGGGTATGGGGTGGAGAAGAGCTTGGGGAAGAAGCTGAGGCGGGAGGGGGTTGGGGTGGGAGGCAACTGGAGAGGTCACTGCCCTGGGGGTGGAGGAGGCCGGCAGGAGTGAAAAGAGGAGACCGAAGGCACTGATGGTGTTGGCCCTGTGCTCAGTGCTCTGACCACATGGGGGAGATTATGGGGGAGACCCTAAGCCCCACCTAGCCTGACCCCAGCTCTGCCATTCTGCCCAGGTAGCTCGGCCGTCACCTGGGCCACAGGCCTGTCTCCAGAGCCGAGGACACCATGGGCGTCTCCATGGGGCCAGAGAGGCCCACGGACCCATCCCTCCAAGAGAAGAGAGACACAAAGGCGCGGCCATCCCTCCTCTTAATGAGTCTGAGATGAGCCTCGTTTGCTAATGAGGAATTTCATAGTCACAGCCTGACAAGTGCAGCCGCAGTGGGGACCGTGAAGGTCAGTGCTGTAACGAGTGAGCGCGCCCATCTGCAGCCAGCCCGGGCAGGGAGCTGCTTCTAACGCCCAGGCCGCAGCGCCAGGCAGCGGCGTCTTTCCCTGGGCCATGCCAAAGGGGTTGCTGAGCTGTGGCTGGCAAGGCCAGGGGCAGCCCCTGCCTCTGGCCCGGTCACTACAGCAGGTTGCCTGGCTCGGCTGTGCTGAGCGTCATATTTGGCACGAGCTTTCCCGGTCTGCACATGCAGCCTCTCACGGGACGAGCTCAAAGGACTTTGAAAACACCAGCAAACGGAACCAGGGCAGTGCTGTTAGACCCATTCGACCTCTGAGATACAGCAAATATAGCCACATAGTGGCAGAGCTGGGACTGGAATCCAAGATCTCTGCCTGCCAGTTCCCTGCTCCACCTGTTAGACCATACTCCCCTCCCAGAGCTGGAACTTGAACCCAGGAGTCCTGACTCTAGTGCTAGATTGGTTAGAACACAGGGTTTTATTATATTGATCTCCTGTGACAGATGGAGTCTGTCATCGAAAGAGGAACTCAAAGCACTTAGCGAAAATCCTGGGTATAAAAACCACCGCTGAAATGCAGCTGCCCCCAAGGCGGAAGCCACTGGCTGTTTCCCAGCACAACGCAAGAAGGAGAAACCCATGCCCAAGGTGAAACGTAGGGATGCAGAATGTACTGATGTGAGCTGGAATCCAGCCAGCACCGCGAGGCTAATCATGCACTGTCGGGTCTTTAATGGCTGCAAGTGGTTAGAACTTCAGTTTTATGTCTTCTCCGAAACAGAGCTCCTCTGGCAGCACAGTGCCGCCTCGCCCCAGGATGAGGAAGCAGAAGAGTGTCACCTACGGAGCGACTAACATCACTGTAGAGGGAGGTTTTCCATCAAGGTCTCCCCTCCAAGTAGTGACCAGGCCTGTCCCTGCTGAGCTTGCGAGCCCAGACCCCAGCGTGGGGGCCAGAGAGAAGTCAAAGGGGATGGAAAATGATTTTTCAAACGTAATCTCTGCAACCAGCGACGCTTTGATTTCCTTGTATCGATCACCTCCGTGGCTGCTTCTCAGTCGTATAATTACAGAAGGACTTTTTCAATTGGAACAAAATAGCTTCCCCTTGCAGAAGGAGAAAAGCCAGAACCTCCAAATAACATTGTAATAGATCAGGCAACAGCGAGGCTCTAAATAAACCTGGCAATAATTGTAACTGAAATTCAATTCCGGGCAAGAGGAAGCAGGGCGGGCTGGGCTGGGCTGAGCTGATCTTTCCTTAAGCAAGGCCATTTGATTTGCCGCCTGGGATCAAGCCAGCTCTGAAAAGCATTAGCTGCAGGGGCTGGATGGCTCTGAGCTGCTGCAAGGGGCTTTCTGGCCAAGCTCGCTGGTGGCCAAAAGTCATTGCCATTCTTAGCTCTGTGGTGACGTGTGTGGAACAAGTCTGGTGCATCTCAGCCCAGTTCCTGCAGGACAGCTGTCCACATCCCAATCACCCCAATGGCCTAGGCTGGCAGTCTCGGCTGAGTGGGTCCATGGAGGGTGAGCTTGCCCCTCTTACCCTTACAGAGTTTGTGTGAGGGGCTCCCTGGATCCCTCACATGTGGTGCTGGTGAGGGGGAGCCCTAGAAAGGGCAAAGAACACCACGAATGTATCTCGCCCCCTTTTCCTTCTCCAGTGCACCCTCAGCCCAGGATGGGAATATCTCCAGGTGCTAAAGGGTTAATCCCACAGTCTGTCTGGGTGAAGTTCTCCCCCCACGGGTGACCCAGAGCTGGGAGGGAGCTGCTGAGCCTGAGACACCAGACAGACGCATACCAGCACCCACCCAACCCACGTGTGAGTGAACACCCACAGATGCACCCTAACCACCATGCACAAAGCCACGCACACGCTAGTGCGCTGAAGTTCACATCCAGATCCACATGTGCAAACCTTCCCCGCCCCCGTGGAATGGCACCATTAAAGCGAGATTGCTGGAGCTGCAGTAATTACTGCTGTGTACCTTGGGGAGACATGCACCACTCCCTAAAGACCAGCTTTTCATTGCAAACCTATTAAACAACCGTGTTTAACAGAGAATGAGGGATAACGGCTCTGCAGAGACACCGCCATTGCATTGTCTGGGAAGAAAATCTTTGGATCTTGAATTCCTCTTTTCTCTGCACCCCTGTCCTGCTGGATGGGAGCGTGTGCACATGTCTGTGTGTGTGGTCCTTGTGGCTCTGTGTGCACAGTGTGTGTGTGTGTGTGCGCGCGTGGCGTCCTTTTGGCTCCTTGTGCATGTGTTTCTGTGCATTTGCACATGGATCTGTGTGCATGAGAGTGTGCATATCTTTATGGGTGGGGTTTGTGTGCGTGTGTTTGCATATGTGTGCGAGTGGCACAGAGGGCCTGTCCAGTGTGTGTGTGTGTGTGTGTCCAGCCACCTCTCCCTGCTCCCTCTCTCTCTCTAGTGCAGCTGTTGCCCTGCCCCGGGTATCACTCATGTCAATTGTGAATCATAAAAATCCCAATTGATGTTTCAATGAGTTATAATGTATGGAGCAATTACCTTTAATTTCTCTTTTATTGTATTTTAATGGCTTGAAATTTCTTGATGAGATTGGAAGGTGCCGCTCCCATCCCGGGGCTGGGGGAGCCTGTGAGATGGGGCAGGAACAAACCGCCCTCCCGATGGCCCCCATGTCCCAGTGCGGTGGGCTCGGCCCCACAGAGCCACCTTGTTACACAAAACCAGCTAGATAGGATTAGGGGGGCGGGGGGGGATCCCCGTCTCCCCCATCCCCTCGCCCACCTGCTGAGTCTCAGCCTGTTCCCAGCATGGAGGCTGGTACTAAATTACCTTGCTAACGGGGAGGCTTTGGGATAAGTGACTGGACCAGGCGGCCGTTAATCAGAGCGCTGGTGGGGAACGGGGGAAGCAGGGGCCGGAGGCTGCTGAGATGAGGAAGCCAGTAAGGGGAGCTTGCCTCCCTCTCCTTGGCAGGCACTGTGTAAAGGTGTCCGGGGAAAGACTTGGCCTCTGAGACACATGCAGCAGGGACAGAGTCTGACGACTCCCCAGGAGAGGAGGGGGAAGGCTGCCTGCCACCCTCTCCTTGCCCAGGGTGAGCCTCCGACTTCCCTGGATCTCGTCCCGCTCTCCCGCCGGCCCCCGGCACTGCAGCCTTTTTGCTAGAGTGACCCTGTGGAAGCTTGAAACTGACATTGATCCCTGGGCTGTGTTATTGTAGGGTCTCTCTGGAGCAGTAAAGTGCATGCACTGGTTTGTTACTGTAGGGTCACTCCTGAGTGCCGGGTTTGCTATTGGGCAGCCACAGCAGCCCAGCCACATGTGCAGACGCCTACGCCTGCTTTTCAGACACAGTTAAAAGCCCGATGATGTTGGAGCCAAACCCACAAAGCACAGCAGGCCCCTTTGAGCCGAGCTAGCTCAGAGCCCACGTCCCGCACCAGATAGTGGGGCTAATACAGCTTCGGAGATCACAACGCTCAGCTCTTGCTCCAGGGCAAACGGCTTTGAGCGGCTGCAACTTCGACATCTTAGAGCTCCTTCCTTCGAAACAATTCCCTGCCTGGTGCGCTGGGGAGGAGGAACTGAGGTCAACGTGCAAGAAGAGAAACAGACCATGTGCCAGGCTGTGGCACTGAAATGGTTAAAAGCCCGGGGGTGGAGGTAGGGGACGGAGAAATGCAGCTAATTGCCTCACATGCCAGTTTTCAGGCCTGTGATTTTTTTTCTCTATCTCTCTTTCCTCACAGGTAGGGCAGGTGGTGGGGTTTCTTTAGCTGTAAAAATCAAGCCAGATCCCTGGGCCATTCCATCTGCAAAGCCTTCACTATGGCCCCGAGGCCCAGGGATATCTGTGCCGGCCTGGGGAACTCCCAGGGTGTGGATCACGACCCAGGCAGCCAGAAGCAAGGGAAGGCAGACGGCAGTGAAGTTTTGCGGAGCCGGTTGGGGCTGGGGGTGGGGGTAATCAAAGAGCTCATGTAGCACATGGCACAAAAGGGGACTATTGAGGATCACTTGCAGCAAGCCTGGGTCAGGTGGGCGGAGCCCGGACTCCTGGGTTCTGAGGGATAGAGGCAGGACTCTTAGATTGTGAATGGTTAGCCCCAGGATGCCCCAGGTTCTGTGTCTGGCTCTGCTACCCGCTCACTGTGTCCTTAGACATTAGCGTAGTTGGTGACAAACTGGGTGACTCCTGGTGCCTCACTGTGCCTCAGTTTCCCCCCCTATATCACGGGAAGAATGATACTGGCTCAGCATTGGAAGGACCTTTGAGATGCTGGTGGAGGCTCATTATGACCAGTCCTGCTTCGAATAGACAGAGCAGCTTTACTGATTCCCCTTCCTTTCGCTCTCAGTCCCGCTCCCCTCTATGCACGTCTGAGCGACACGTGGGATTGGTGAGGTCAACTCAATCCCAAAGTGAGCTTGGGTTGGAGCCTCGCCAAGCTCCGGCCTCCCCAGAGCGCTCGGATGCCGGTGCGTATACTGTAACCACAGAAGAGGGGTGGGGGGTCATTGCAGGGCCTTAGGAGAAGGGCTGGGGTAGGGGGTGACAGGATAAGGTGCCGGTATCAGTCCCTCTTCCTTACATAGGGGGAAATACAGGCAAGTCAGACCAACAGACAGGCCAGTGGAGGTGCCAAATTGGCCAGTAGGTGTCAGTGTGTGTTAATAGATGGGAGCTGATTCCTCAGCGCAGGGGTGTGTGTGCGTGTGTGTGCATTGATCAGCAATGTCTGGGGACACTAGCACACACAGGAGTGTCCAGATCCATTCATCTGCCCTGCAAATCCGAAGTGCTCGCGCCACCCCTCCAGAAGTGAGAAAATATCACTTTGACTTTCCTGGGCCAGGAACAATTGCAGAGGAAAACTCTGTGAAGCTGGAGTCTTTGGCCGCTGACTCTGAGCCAGGCACCGCCCACGCCTGTGGGGCACAGTGTGCCAGCTCTCTACCCACGGCTGACACGACACACAGCCCCGGCAGGCCACGCGCCCCGATCTACCTGCCACCTGTAAAATGCGTTTGATGCTGTGGATACAAGGGGGAAAAAGCTGAGACCCAGCTAACTCCTGCCCCGCGTCGGAATTTGAACCCAAGCCGCTGGTGGGGTAAGGCCAGGGCATGCCATGCACTGCCCCACCCAACCTCACACCCCACAGTGCCGCTGGTACCCTGAAAACCAGTTGGCTGCCCCCTTGCGGCCAGGGTGCCTCTGCTCTTTCTCCTCCCTCTTCCAGGCCTTTTTACACAGACACCACACGCTTGCTCGTCCGAGAACAGCCCTTACTGAACAGCTTATTCCACACAATCAGCTCCAAGTCCCCGAAATCTGTCCCAGGGCCTGGGTCTCACCTCTGAGCCTGGCTGAGCGAGCAGGTCCCTTCTCGGGGTCCTTCTCTCAGTCCCCAGATAACCCGCTCGTGGGGTCGGCCAGCCGCTGCCCTGCTCAGAGCTGCCTCCCTTGCAGACTTCCCAGCACCAGCTCCCCTCAAGGCCGGCTTCCGCCCTCGTATAAAGAACCAGATGCAGGTGATGCCCTCTCTGTGCCCGGCATCTCTGCTTGGCTCACTTAGCAAGCCCGCGCCAGGCAGCTCCCTCCGCCCTGTGCTCTCGCATCACCCCCTTCCCCGGGGCGAGACGGTCTCCCCGCAGGCATCTCCGTCTGCACCAGTGGAGGTACCAGGGTGAAGGGCACCACAGATAGACCCGAGTAGCCAGAGGGCAAGTGAATCCACAGGGAACTGTGCAGCTGGTGGCGAGGAAGGAGCTAGCGCCTGGCCGGCACTTTGCTGCTTTTAAAAAAATAAACATACAAAGAAAAGTTTCTTGCCTTCAGAAGCGGTTCGATAGTTTGCCAGTTTGGCAGACAGCCCCGCTCCTGCGGCTGAACTAGCGACCGGCTCTGGCAGCAAGAGTTACTCTTGGAGCTTGTGGGGGGCGATCGCCTGGGCCGAAAGCTTTGGGGAAATCAGCCCCTCTGCCCCCAAGGCACAGAAGCTGTCTTCAGAGAGCTCCCCGGAGGCTGTGGGCAAGCTCTGGCTTACAGCAGCAATAGCAACCCTGGCAGCCCCCAGACGCAGGGGGCAGCCCCACTCGCGGCGGGTTGGAAATGAGCGTGCTGGGCACCGTGGGCCCCAGGAGTGGGGCAGCTCCCTGGCGGGTGTCAGCAGACACAGGCCAGGCGGGGCCCATGCCAGTAGGAGGCAGAGGGCCTGAGCGTGACCGTCCTAGAACAAACAGCCCCCCAGCGAGGGAGCTAGCCAGGCCCAGAGAGAGAGAAAGACAGGGATAGCGATCGAGGGAGAGGGGAAGCAGAGAGAGGGGCGGATGGAACAGGGCCAGGCTGGCAGAGCAGCAGCGAGGGGGCCAGCTGCACGCTGGCTGAGAGGTTCACGCAGACAGACCCAGGACAGGAGGACACAGCGAGGGGAGAAGTCCCTGTGCAGTTGGTTTATGTTTCCATACTCCCCCCGGGGTATTTCTGGTTCCAAGCAGCGCCTGGGGCTGCGCAGGGAGGAACAGGGTCAAGGAAGCCTGAGGGGATTTGGACATCTACATTTGAACCCCCCCCCCATTCTCTGCTTGCGCAGGGCTGTGGGTCTAACCTCCCAAGGGGTTTAGTGGAAGACAGTGTGAACTAAGGGCTCGGTCCTGGGGGTGTTCCAACCCTGCTCCAGCCATCCTCGAGTGGATGATAACACCATGGTGCCCCGTACCAGAGGGATCTGTGCAAGGCCTTCCCCGCACACTCCAAGCTTGTTCCATTATCAGACTGGCTCTTGGCTCGGTTTCATGGCGAGGTGACGGAGGTTTCCTCACGTTGCAGGCAGACAGTCTCTGCCCTGGCATCTGGCATCACAGTCCATCAGAAATCCTGACCCTAACCAACCCCTGCTGCACACTAGGAGCATAAAAATCGGAGCCTTCCACCCAGCTTGAGTTCCAGCTTTGCCATGGTCTACACCCTGCCTGGAACACTGTACCACCCACAGCGACATCTAGTGATTGAATGACATGCTGCAAGTAACCGTGGCACTGCTCGCCTCAGTGTCTGTGGGGAGGGATTATGACATAGGTGCGAAAAACTCTGTGGTTTTCAGCTGTTCAGACAAAGCCAAAAACTCTAGCGATGGGAACCCACCTGAACGCAAACTGAAAAGGAATTGGCTGGATGCAGAGGAATAGAGATTATTAAATGCAGCAATAGCCACTAGCTACTAAGAGATCGGGGCCCCATTGTGTCAGGTGCAGCACACACATGTAGAATAAAAACATCAGCCCCTGGCCCAAAGAGCTTCCAATCTCTGCTTGCACTGGAGCTGAATGCAAGGGTTGGCCTGAGCATAAGACTGGGAGCCAGGAGCTCCTGCATTCGAATCCTATGCCTGACTCTGACACTTGCCTGGGGCCTTAGGCACATCACTTAGGTCAGAGTTTTCAAAAGCAGCTGTTGCTCTTGCATGCCTGGTTTGAGAACCTCAGAGCCTGATTTCTCAGAGGTGTCCCGCCCCATGAGGCCAGCTGAGGCCACCTGGGGCTGCAAGCACTCAGCATCTCTACAAATCAGGCCCTGGGCATCCTCAGCTGGGTGAAGGGAGGCGCCCAGAATTTGGAACCATTGGCATTAGCCTCTGTGCCTTGATTTCTCCATTTGTATGACAGGGTCAATAACACTGACCCGCCTCCCCCGGGAGCGGAGAATGCCCAGGAAGCCTTTGAAAGAAGCTAACACTATGACGAGTGCTGCAGGGTTTCAGTGCAAGGGATTCTGGGGAGCGAACGGGCAGGCATGGCTCACGCCCACAATGACAGATTGCAGAATGTCTTGCCGCATTTACAAACTTCAGGCTGAACCAGCTTTCCTGGGTTCAGAGACCCTCTCCCCGCTGCTCCTGCCGGCTCGAGGAAAGCACCAGGAAAGCACAGGGAGCTCCCCCACCAGCCTTGTCCTCTCGTTCAAAATGGCCCGTGGGCAGCTCTCATTAGGGAGAAGGGAGAGGAATCAGAAAGCGCCAGCGTGGTATGAATCAGCGCCCAACTGACCCACTTTCTCCACCGTCTCCAAGTTAGCGTCTTGATAAGCGTTGGCTGCCTCCCATTCTCCTTGGTGAATAGCACAGAGGGGTGTCTCCTGGCGCGTTGCTAGCTAGACGGGCAAAAATAGAAGGCAGGGCCCTTGCAGGCAGCCAGCAGCAGCTCTGCGGCACGATGCTCGGTTCCGATTGATTCCGGGGGCGCGCTGCGTGGCAGGAAAGAAGGCCCCCAGGTAAATAGAGCAGAGCCTGGAAATGGAAAAGGAACAGCGCCGGCTGCAATGAGCCGCAGCGCGGGGGACGTTTGCCGGGCTGGAGGGGCCGACGGGAACAAGTTAATAAGAACCACGAGAAAAGCAGCGGCCAGAATGGTCTGGATCGCGGGAAGATGGATGGTGCTGGGGTGACGAATGCACACGCCCGGGGCTGGGAATGAAAACAGAGAGCCCAGGGAGCCTGAGGGGCTGCGGGGGAAAGGGCCCGGGAGTGGGGAGGGGTTAGTGGAGGAGGAGAGCCAGAAAGAGCTGGGCTCAGAGCTGCGGCCAGGATCCGTATTGAAGGGCTTGAGCCATACGCTCGCAGAGCTCCCTTTGCTGCGATGGCACAGTCCCTTCACCAGGCCTAGAGAGCGTCAGAGTTTTCTCCTGCCGCCCATCACCATGGCCTCTGGGACCTTCCCATGTCCCGTGACAGCAAGATCCCTGGGGGGGCGCCTGTGTTGTCAGATGTTTCAGGCCCCTGAAAGCTCTGCTCAGGGTGGGGGAACTAGTGGGCTCTGAGTGGAAGGGACTGTCCTGACACAGACTGCAGGGCGGTCCGAGGCTGCTCAAAGGGACCCATATCTGAGCTCTGGGCCAGTGTCCTTCTCCAAGGGTGGCTCAAGCCGAACCCCAGTGTTCTAAGCCCATGGTGCTGCCCGCAGATCAGGGTGTCTCTGCTCATCCCCTTGAGTCATTGCTCAGGGACGGGCTCTTCAAGCCAGACCCCTGCTCCCCGGTGATGGTGTCACACCCGTGGGACTGGGGCGGGGAGGGGGAAAGGCAGGCGGGAGCGGAGAGGAGTGGGCTCAAGGGAGGAACAGCGCTGAAGCAGTGGGAGCAGAGGGGTGAGGAATGTGAGTGCAGGTTACGCCAGCGCTGCACCAGTAGGAGCAGCTGCCCCCGTCGCCATCCCTGCAGCTGATGCTGCTCCGTTTCCAGTGCATTGCTGCATCGGGATACCACAACAAGCCTTGGGAGGCGTGTCCCTGTTGCTGCTAGCCCTGGGCTCTCTGCCCCGGCCTGCTAGTCTGGGCTCCTTGACCCGGCCTGCTAGCCCTGGGCTCCCTGCCCCGGCCCCGGGCTCCCTGCCCCGGCCCGCTCGCCCTGGGCTCCCTGCCCCGGCCCCGGGCTCCCTGCCCCGGCCCGCTCGCCCCGGGCTCCCTGCCCCCGCCCCGGGCTCCCTGCCCCAGCCCGCTCGCCCCGTGTCCCTGCCCCCGCCTAGGCTCCATGCAGGAGCTCTCTCGTCGGCTGGCAGCACGTCCACAGGCTGTTTTGCAGCCTCCTTTCGGGAGGGGAGGCCTGAGCTACCAGGTGGCGCCTCTGACGCTCTCTGGAATCCTGACCAGGGCTGTGGAGCAGCCCCAGAGAACCCAGCCCAGGCAGGCTGGGGTAGGGCCGGGCAGCCAGTCCTTGCAGCGGCCATGGGAGTTCGCCCCCATGTTTGATTTAAGAGCTCCTGACCCACAGCTGCTCCCCAGCCGGACATGGCGCCGAGCGGCAGCGCGATCCCAGAGATGGCGTCTTGCCCGGGGCTCAATGGGGAACAGCTGCCGGGGCCTCCCCGTGTTTAAACTTGGAGCTGGAGGCTTGTGAAAGAGAGGAAGGGAAACCACTTCCCAGTGAAGGCTTCCAGCCAGGGCTGGCCACCCCCCACCCCTCCCTGGCACAGTGCCCCGAGCACCATGCAGCACAGCTGGACTTCGCTTTCCCTGCCTGGGTCACCTCAGCGGTTTCCTCCATGCTGTGGCCAGCTGGTTGCTCAGTCGGGGGGTTACATTTCCTGGAAGATTCCTGAGGCCAAGCTGGGACCTGGAGCCCAGCACTCCCCCCCGCTGGCCCAAGCCCTGGGAAGCTCCATGGGTGGGGGTAGCGGGTGGGGGGGGGAATAAGGTCTCTTCTTGCTCTCTCATCAGTGGGAGGGGCTGGGAGGGGCCAGGCATTGTATGGGCAAGAGCTGTGCATGCTTCCTGGTGCCAGATCTGCCACTCCCTGCTAGCCCAGCCCCCAGCCCTGCTGATGCCCCTCAGTCCCAACCTGCTGCCTGCCTGCTAGCCCAGCCCTGGGGCTCCCCCCAACCAGGTCTGCTCATGCGCCCACGTCAGAACTGGAATCCCCATTTAGCAGGCAGGGAAACTGAGTCACCAAGCGGGGAGGTGAGGATAGAACCCATTTCCCCCAGCCCGGGGCCCTGCCTCATCCTGTTTGCATTGTTGCTTTTCCTGTCCTTGCCTGCAGAGCCTCTGTGGCTGTGGTTCACTGCTCCTCCTTCGGATCACACGGCTCGGGTCCTGCTGAAATCAGGGGGCAGAGCCTGCAGCAACGTTTGCCCAACAGACGAGGCTGTGGGAAGCGTCACTCCAGACAGCAGCCCAAGGCAAACTCTCCGGATTAATTCTCACCTCACTCCCTCCCGCCTGGGCACCAGCGTGACGCTGCCAGTGGCTGGCATCCCACCCCTTCGCAGAGAACGGGAAAGCTGCTAACAGGATTAAACAGACGCCCTAGCAGCTTGGAATCCCTGTTAGGCAACTGGTGCCCTCGGGTGAGGCACTTGGCTACTCTGTGCCTCAGTTTCCCTTTTATACAATGGGGGCGGTAATCCTTGCCCGGGGCCTGGCTTTGCACAGCAGGAGCCTCTTGGTGCTGTGAAGTTCCACGTGGCCCTGGAATGCAGTGCAGTGACACCTTGGGGGCTGCTAGCATGCCGGGGGGCTGCTAGCATGCCGGGGGGCTCGTACGAGGCCCTTTATTCCACACCACAAAGCCAGGGTGTGAGGCCAAACGAGCAAGCACTGGCCCTGCCTGTTCAGTGGGCTTCTGACTCTTCGGCCGCACTTCCAACAGCTGCCCCTGGTTGTGAAATGTGCTTGAAAAAGGAACAAAGGGGGGGAGGGGGAAACAAGCCAGACTGCAGGTAAGCGAGCCCAGGGATCTAAATAAAATCAACGCCCCTCCTTTCTCGCCGGCTGCTGGGGAATGTGTGTTTTGTCCTGTTTAATGTGCAGCTCCCACGCACATGGGGAAAATTAAATTTAAAAAAAGAAAGAGATTGCTTAGACCAGGAAAATTAAAGAGACCCCCGCCCCCCCCAGCCAGCCCTGTGACTGAAGGCTCCTTCCCTGCTGCAGCACACGTGCTCGCTCGCTATATATAACTACATCTCCGTGCCCAACGGCAACGCTCGTTTCATCCCATTTAGATTAAAAGGTGGAATTTTCGTCGGGGCGCCTGCTGCTTCCAGCTGCGGCTGGATGGCAGAGATGCAAGGTGCTCTTTCCCTCTCGCGATCGCACCTCCCCCCTGTTACTCCTGCTGGCTATTGTGGCAGATCCCAGAGTCACCGTGGCCACCCGGATTTCTATCGCAGCTGTTCCTCATGGCCCCTGATCCACGTCCCGTGCCATTCTTGCTACGCTCCCATCTCGGGAAGCTCAGGGCGGGGGAAGGCTCCACTGAAGCAAAGAGGGAGGAACGTGCTTTGCAGGACACTGGGAGGTGTCACGGGAAAGCGAGAAGGACCTGGGAGGTGTTGCTGCTGGAGAGGCCTGACTAACCCCCATGTAGGGTGGGAAGAGCTGCTAGTCAGGGCTGGCTCCAAGCATCAGTACAGGAAGCAGGTGCTTGGGGTGGCCAATGGGAAGGGACGGCACGTCCGGGTCTTCGGAAGTGCCGCCGAAGAGGAAGCGAGGGAGCGAAGGACCCGCCACCGATTGAGCTGCCGCCGAAGTGCTGCTGATTTTCGCTTCACTGCTTGGGGCGTCAAAAAAGCTGGAGCCGGCCCTGCCACTAGCCCTTTGAGTCCAGGGCTTCCCGGCTAATGGAGCAGGCCCCCAGGGTGCGTCTCCAGGCTGGTACCCTGTGCTCCCATCCCGTTCACTCATGCATCTCTATGCTGGACTGTGCAGAGCCGCGCTAGGCCTCACATCCCCTTGGCACCTCTAGACACGACTGACATGCTAATGACACCAATGCCCACGGCCCAGCCCATCCTGCCTGCTCCAGCACATGGCATTGGGTCATGGCTCTGGGCTTACCACGATGACCCCGGCTCCCGGCTGCCTCCCTGCTCAGAGGGGCCTGAAATGTCGCCTACCTCTGCTTCCCTGGGGCTGGAGGAGACACGGCACCGTGCCCGGGCCGAGCGCCACTCAGTCAGGGAAGAGCCCTGGGTCGGTACCTCTCAGGATGGGAGGCCACAGTAAACAGAAAGGCCCCAAATTTCAGTCGCTGGTTCGTAAATGTGCCAGTCCCCCCTGCCCCTTCCTGACTGGCAGCAGCTGGGAGATTCTCCCAACCCCCCAAACACAGAAGAACGACAGAGCAGCGTCCCAGGCCCAGCATCGGCAGCAGAGCCCAGGAGTGAGGGGGAGGTCCTCACCTGGTCCCACTCAGCGCTTGTCCCATGACTCCGCATGGGGCGGGGGTACCAGGCTCGGCGGCTTGGAGAGCTCTCCATGGAGCGGGGGGCTCCATTCCCCACAGGACAGGAGCGCAGCTCCGATGCCCTTGTTCATAGAATCAGAGAATATCAGGGTTGGAAGGGACCTCAGGAGGTCATCTAGTCCAACCCCCTGCTCAAAGCAGGACCAATCCCAGGACAGATTTTTACCCCAGTTCCCTAAATGGCCCCTCAAGGATTGAACTCACTATCCTGGGTTTAGCAGGCCAATGCTCAAACCACTGAGCTCTCCCTCCCCCCCTTGTTCTGCCAAGCAGTAGGGTGTTCGCGGGGTGCCTGAGCATTGCCCTTTAACCCATTGCAGATTCTTCCCAGAGTAAACTCAGAAGTGACAGGCCGGGCCTTAGCCTCAAATGAAAGACAAACCTCCCTGTGGGTCTGGAGAACTTTCACAGGGATCAGTGTCCGGGATTGAACCGGGGCCAGCAGCACTGAAAGAACAGGCCCAAGGCGGCTGTGAAGGGGCCCCCACTCCTGCCATCCTCTTTGCTTCGCACAGACAGGTCAGAGATCTTCTCTGGTGCAGATCCCGCTGGGCAGCTGATTTACAGTGGTTCACTCTGCCACCTGCCATGTGTTAGCGCAGCCCCAGTGTCCTCCAGTGTTCCTGACCCGCCTGCAAAGGTGTCTCCTCCCCGAGAACTCCCTTTTGTCCAGCCATGAGAGCCTCTCTCTCCCTCTCCTGCTTCTCTCCCACCCTTCCTTCCTGGGCTTTTCTATCCACTTGCCTTGTTACTGGGATACTTAGCTCCCTGGCCCCAGTCTGAGCTGGTCATCAGGAACTGCTCTCCTGAATCGGCCCCTCCCCGGGGAACCAACTGCTTAAAGAGTGACCAGAGTGCTGGTTCAGCTGCTGATTCCCAGCACTCTGTCACAGTCACCCTGCTAGCTGGTAGCAGTAGTAGGCTGTTATTCTCTTTCGTGGCCCAGCCACCGGGGGACACATAACACACACACTGGGGCTTTATCCCAAGTCCATCCCAGTTCAGAGCAGAACCCCGAGCAGAATCCAGCTCCAGTGGGAGTTTGCTGGGTCTGAAATCCAGGCCCTCACCCACGTGTGAAGTTTGGGGCTTGGGTCCATCTCTGACACTCCCCACCAAGCAATGGGTCAATTTGCTTCCCACTCCAGGATGGATCAGCCTGTCTCAGGTGCTCCTGCAAATCCTCGGCTTGCCCATGGAACCCTGTCCTCCCCCCTGCGTCCCCACACCAGCCTAACGAGGACATTCCCCAAGGCCTGGCGCAGAGGGGACCAGTCCCCATCATCCCTTGTGTAATATTCCCGCTCTCCGCTCCAGTGATCCCAGACCAATTACCAATCGTCTGGGGCTGGGAGGGAGCCGGAGGGGAACCCATCCTGCTGCCCACTCTGCATTGCTGTGGTGCAGGGAATTGCTGGGAGGGCCGGATGGGAGGTTAACTGGGGAGAGAGCGGGAAATGAATGGCCATAGGATTCCCAGCTCTGCATTGGCTGGAGGCCTGAGGCTGAGATCTGTGTTAATGGAACCTCCCCACGCAGGAAGGGTAGACCCCGACCCCAAACCCGATGGGCCTGAGGGGGGCACCGCTCCGGCAGCGTTCAGTGCCCGGGCAGTGAGGACAAGGCGGCGCCCCCAAGGAGGGCAGCGCTCGCACTGGCCAGGCCTAGCCGTCACACAGACGCTCTGGGGTCATGGGGGCGATGCCCAACGAGCACGGCTTGGTGACGCTTCTCAGGGATCGGCTGGTTGCTGGGAAGCACCGTGCAGCGGGTATTCAGCCCAGGTGCTGGCAGGAAGGTCCTGCACCCCGAGGGGTTGTGTCTGAGGTACCCAGAATTCCCCCTGGCAGTGCCCCGGTAGCGCATACCAGAGTGGCAGCTCCACCAAGAGCTGGGGGTGTGCCGTGCTCTCCGCGCCTGGTCAGCGCTGCATCCCTTCCCGCTCCCCGTGCCCAGCCCCACTCATGCTGCCAGGGCCAGGAATTCTTAGTGCACTGGCCTTCCTGGGCCCTGTGCTTGCAGGGAGCAGGTGCCACATCGGAGAGCACCACTCTGGGTGCTGGGGAAGTGGGGGCATTTTGACAGCAGAAGCCCCCCATTTCTGATTGCTCTTTGTTTTGAAATTGGGGCAATTTGGTTCTGGATCCTAACACCGCAGCTGGCCCGTCCCTACGATGGACCGAACCAAGCGCCCGGCTCACAGCACCAGCAACCAAGGCTAGGAAAGACGGGGAGCTGAACTCTGTGGGCTGGGCCCCGTTTTCCCCCAGAGGGGCAGCTGGGACCAGTAACCTATCGGGGCTAAGGAACAGCTTACTGGGAAAGAAGGCAGGAGGGGAAAGGGACCCCCCAGAACTGCTTGGCGGGGTCTCCCCAGGGTGCATGCGCTGCATTGCTGGGCTCAGACACCCCTTTTCCCGCACCTGTGCTGAGCAGCCAGCAATGCCCTCACCTCCTCCAGCTCCCCCCCAAGCATGGGGGTCCCAGAGCCTCCCTTGGTTCCCTTCCCCTCTCAGCAGCCATTGGGAAAGGACCATTCTCACAAACAGCAACCACAATACTAATGAGATCTAGTACGTGTAATATGATTTCCCAGGGATGTGGCTTTCGCTGAGGAGCTAAATTCTCTTCTCCTCAATCCATTGTTCCTCGGGTATGTGACCTACTCGGTATTATTGCACGCCGGTTATTATTACCATAAATCCTTCCAGTTTTGCTCATTCCATTTACATTAAATATAGCTCCCGTGACGTTGCCCAAATGAGCTTGCAGATGAGGACACTGTCTGCATTAGTTAAAACAGACGTAACAAGAAGGACAGAGGGCTGGGGGTTGGGTGCTGTGTGGAGCTGGCGTTTTGTTTTACAGGGCAGGCGGCATTTCCATGTGGCTGCTGTCCTTGGAAGCTGTGATCCTGAAGAAGGATCCCGTGAATGTTCAGGGACACAGATATCTGAAAACCAGAGTGATTATCTAGTCTGACGTCCCATAGCACAGGCCAAAGCACCTCACCCAGCAATTCCTGCAGCCAGCCCATATCTGACGGCTGAGCTAGAGATGTTTCGTAGCTAAAGACATCCAATTACAGAGTTCAAGTGAGGGGGAATACGCCCAAGTCAGACCCTGAGGGAGACTGCGGGGAGTGGAAAGCGAAATCCTGATTATTTCTCCCCTGCCCTGGTCCTGACAGCCCAGAGCAGAAACAGTTCATTGATCTATTGAGATTAATAAGCAAAGTGACAAGTGGGACCCCTGGGGAGCTTGGGCGCCTCAGACAATTGTGGAAAGTCCAGTCAATCAATACAGGCGCAGCAAAGCCTCGGCCAGTGCCCTAGAGCTGGCCCCTGAAATCGGGCTGACGACCCGGCCCCATGGACGTCAGAGGCAAAACTCCCATTGACTCCACCGGGCCAGAATGTCACCCTGTGTCTGTAGCAAACCCGCCTCCCAGAGGAGAGTTCTTTGCTGCCCCACCGGGGGCATGTCCCTGTATTTATTTATTTGCCAGGCTAAGTGCTAAGTGTGGCCGTGCCCGTTCCCAGCTCAGGTACAGGACCTTCCCGCTGCTACCGGGGCTTCGTTCTCTGCACTGGCTGCTGGGATGGGGGTCCCTGTCTGGTGGGGGTGGGTTGAACTGAGACCCAGCAAACGTACGACTCCTAACTGGGTTTGATTTCTTGCCCTAGCGACGGTGAGCGAGTGTCCTACCACCTAGGCCCCTGGGGCCACCCTATCAGCTAGGAGGAGCACAGGCCTAGCTTTGCAAGGCTCTGCTGAGAGTCGCCGGCTCGCCCTGTCTGGTCTCCTTCTGGTCAGTGCTAAGCACTTCATCTTCGCTTTGCAGCTCGAGCCTCTGCTCCCAAGCACCCTGTTAGGAGCTGTGCGTGGCCGGGCCGACCTTTCGCTCAGCCTCCACAGCGCAGCCATCCCTCCTCCCTGCACACCACCCCCATTGCCCTCCGCCATCCATCAGCTCCTACCTGCTGGCCAGAGAGAGGGGAGGGGATGGGACTGATCTGAGCCAATCAGCTAAAATGCACGGGGTGGAGTGTGTGTGTAGAGATCCAGGGAGCAGCCCAAAATCCAGTGGCCCAAGGGAAGGAAGGAGGCTGAAATGGCAAATTGCATGGGGATGGGTTTCTCTAAAGGAGCTTGGCGGTTATTTTGGACCCGTGACTTTGCACGACTGTAGGGATGTGATCACGTATGAGAATGTGAGTGTGAAAGTGAGTGTGTTGTGGGTGTGATGGTGATTATGCCTGTATATGACTGACCATGAGTATGTGAATGAGGTCGTGTGCCTGCATGAGAGCATGTGGGGGTGAGACTGAGCGTGTGCACGAGAACAGCTGCTGGGGAATGCAGAAAGATGAGTGTGAATGCAAGTGTGACTGGGCATGAATAAGGATGCGTGTTTGTGCCAGTGGGGGTGTACGTAGCTGTGAGTGTGCACGTGTGCAAGCATGTGTGTGTACACAAGAATGACGGTGAGGTGAATGTGAACGTGTGTGAATGTGTCCTCGTGAATGAGTGCCCACGGCTCTGAGTGCGTGTGCGAATGAGTGTGACTGTGAAGGGCTAGACATGATTGTGTGTACGAGCCTGAATGAGTGTTTGATGTGTGAGTCCTCGAACTTGTGTGCCTGTACGTATGTATGAGCTTGTGTGAGCACCAGTGTGAGTTCACAGTGTGTTTGTGTGTCGCATGGTTAGAATGTGTGAGTGAGCAAAGAGTCTGGCTTGGAGAAAGCTTCGGGGTCAAAGCGCTTCTTCCAACAGAGATTTGTTGGGTGGGCCGATCCTTTTTCCCCAAATGAGTTTTTGTAATTGCTTGATTTACTTAGCTCGACTCAGATTGGCCGATCTACTCGGCTGCCTTTTAATTGCTTGAAAAGTTGTGCAGTGTTTCATGTTTTAAGGAGTGCTGAATTGTATAATTAAAACACTAACGGTGTAAATCAACAGTGCAGAAGAAAGACAGCAGAGAATTAAGCAGGCTTCTCGGCATCATAATAAAACCAAACCGGCGTGAAGTGGGTCCATTATGGAATCACTGCTGAATACTAATTCTCTGGAGTCTGGTGGGCTGGCGGGGGGTGGGGAAGAGAGGAGTTCTTGGAGACCCCCTCCCCACCAGCACAGCAAGGGAGTGAACGGCTGGCGTGTGCTGCGGAGTTGAGCAGAAGACTATTCGCGTGAGAGTCAGCAAGCGGCTCAGGCATATGGTTGCAAACAGGATGGGACATGGAAATTGCTTTTAATGAGGGTTTTCTTTCAGTGGCGGGATTGTCCTTGGCACGCTGCGGCCCAGATGCTGCAGCAAATTGGATCGAGGTGGCGGTGGCTGCCAACTCCTCCTTCCCACTTTACACAGTGCTTTACGTCCCGCCTCGTTAGAGCAACTCCTCGTACTTGGGTCCCGCTCCCCCAAAGCGCAGCCAGCTGTCGTGGGAGCTGTGAAACTCAGGAGTCCCGTAGCCATGGCAGGAAGGGAGCTCGGGGGCTGGCTGAACACAGCACACCTGGACGGTTAACAGCAGAGGGTCGTCTCCAGGTCTTGCCACCAGCCTCAGGAGGGCCAAGACTCGGAGCATCTCAGTGCCGTCTATTAAATACTAGTCAGACGTAGCACTTCCATAGCACGTGCTTTGCGAATATTAAGCTGGAGAACGTGAAGGGTGGGTGCTGCGGGGTGCAGAGAGCAGCTCATGAGAGGGTTGAACCCTCAGAGGTTTGGGGGCTGGTGGGAACCTCTTGGCCTGCTTGGGACCAGAACCGGTTAATGACATGGGATGCCATCCTCTGGCATCAGCTGCTGTCCGGGGTCCCAGCCCTCGCCCCTGTAAGAGGTGCCTCTCTTAGCTAACCAGCTCAGCTCCCGCGCCCCTCAGGGGCCGATGCAGGACTCAGCCTCTCTCTAGCTGGGGGGGAGCCGGAGAAGGAAACCCCGAGTAAGCTGGCAGGGTTTGCCCTGGTGGAGTCACCCCAATGCTCAGCAGACTTGGGATCCTGCCCCTTGGGCAGATCCCCCCTTTGCTGCAGGTGCAGGGCAACCCTCCGCCTCTTTGGCAGCTGCCCTCTTCTGGCTGGGTGGCAGCCTCCTGCACCACCTGTTGCTGGTCAGCCAATTAGCCACATCTGGGGAGGCAGCGGCTCCATCCCCCAGCCCCTTAGTGGTGGGGGCAGAGTGGGGTTTATACTCCCCATCACTGTTGCCTTGTCTATCCCCTCGGTGCCGCGACTCCACGTTCCTGAGGTCGGCCTGTGGCTGATGGTAGCGGGAAGGGATGAGGTCAGCACGAGTCCCAGGCCAGCTCTGTCCTGGGATGTGGGACCTGCTTGCTAGCCCAGGGCTCTGGAGAGATGTCAGCAGGTCTCACCTCGCTGGAGCAGGCTACCCTGGGAGGTTCCAGGGGGTTCCTGCCGCCTGGCGGGCTGGGGACAGCAGGAGAATGGCTTCTCTGGGGGTGTTTTGGGGAGCCCGTCCGGGCTGAGATCAGGGAGAGTGACAATAGTGGATGAACACAGGAGCTGCCGAACGGTGCGGCTGCCGTGTCAGGGGAAGAGGAGCCCAGACCAGAACCTTGGATGCTGGGAAAGTCCCGGTGCAGCTGGGAGCCCTGGGGCCTGGCCCTTCTTTGGCCATACAAGGGCAGGCAGTTTGACAGCCCGGCGAGCGGGTACGTGGCACCCTAGATAAGAACTCCCAGGTCTCCAGCACTTGGCTTGGGACGGACTGGAACCCGAGTTCCAGTTAAGCCGCCTTTGCTATTTTTGCCCCATGTCCTGCCATTAAACCCGCACCGGGGCCCTGCCCCCGGCCACTGCAACACACCCTTCTTAGGCTGTGGCGATGCAACCAACCCCCCCGTCCCCAAGGAGACAGCTGGACCAAGGCCCCTCCGCCTCCCAGGCCAGTGGCAGCTGAAATGCCGCCCTCGCTGCAGGAGTTCTGCGCCAGCTCCCAGGACGTGCTGCCTGCCCCAGAGGCTGGAATGGGGAGCACCCAGGGGCCACCCTGGGAAAGGGGGAGACTGTCACAGGTCTAACTGGCTAGTTCCTCCCCATTCCTGATGGTCTGGGGGTGGGGGGAACACAGCCCTCTATCTAACTAGCTATTGCTCTAACGTAGTGCTGCCTGTCACCATGGTATCGGAGCACCTCTGGCACCGTATGCCTCTCCCAGGTGTGTCTGGCATTGCTGCCATCTTCTGTCTCCTATTCCACAGCTCCTGGTGCTTCCTGCCCTCTTTCCCCTCTTGTGCCTAGGGGTCACAAGAGGGGACCCCTCCCGAGACCCCTGCTCATTCTGCAGCGTAGCTCAGTCCACAGAGTCCTCTGGGGTTTCACATCACACTCCCAGGCTCGGATAATAGTCCCTTCCCCTCCCCACACTTCACCGCCGCTCTGCATATTCAGCACGCCGCCCTGCAGGGATGGACATGGTAAGCAGCACTTCAGCAGAGGGGGCGCCCAAGAGTCCTGCAAAGCCCCCCCTTTTCCTTACCCACAATCCTTGCATCCTGCGGGCTGCCCAGCAGCTCATCCCACGTGCCGCACCCCACCTGGGGGTTGCAGCGTGCTGCCAGGCGTTGCAGCGTATCAATGTGCTAATGCACTATTATTTTGCATAGCTACTGCGCCCGGTGATGGATTGTTCAGCTCGAGGATCAATAAAGACTTTCTCGTGTTTGCACATTTATGTTGTTAAGAAGTCGTGAGTCATGGTGCCCAGGCTAGCTGAGCTGGGTTTCGATGCAATCCCTTCAGCTGGCCCTCCATCCTCGGCACAGGCCGACATAACTGGTATTGATCGCCGAAAGAGACTAACTAGCCTAATGGAGCCACAGGGAGAGCGAGCGAGCCTGCGCGGGTATGCAAAGAAATAACCATTGATTGCCAGGCGTGTGTACTTGGCTGGAGCGTAGGGAGTCCGGCCACGTGGCCTGGAGGACACCCAGACCTGCTGTGTGGAGCGTGTGCCCTTGCTATTGGCAGAACTAAAAGACAACGCTCCGCAATGTCGCCGAGGGCCTACAGAAATACACCAGGCATCTGCTCGCTTTGCAGGCACTTTCCCTGCTGGCTGCAGAGCCGCAGTGAACCAGCAAAAGCGAGTGGTGGAGGTGGAGCCGCGGCGATGTCATTGGTGATGCTGGGACTCAAATTAGGAAGTGAAGAAAAATACAGCCCCACAATGAATTTCCGCTCCAGGGGAAGGCAGCTTGGTCCAGAGCAGCGGTTCTCAACCAAGGGGATCCAGTTCCTGGGGGTGTGCAGATGGAGAATTGTTTTTGTTCCACAACTGCACTCAAAACCAAAACTATTAGGGCTGTCGATTAATCGCAGTTAACTCAAGCGATTAACTCAAAAAATTAATTGCGCTGAATCGTACTGTTAAAGAACAGAATACCACTTGAAATGTAGTAAATATTTCTGGATGTTTTTCTACTTTTTCAAATATATTGATTTCTATTACAACATAGAATACAAAGTGCACAGTGCTCACTTTATATTATATTTATTACAAATATTTGCAACGTAAAAATGATAAACAAAAGAAATGGTATTTTTCAATTGACCTCATACAAGTACTGTAGATTTGTGTGTGTTACATAACTGCACTCAAAAACAAAACAATATAAAACTAGAGCCTACAAGTCCACTCAGTCCTACTTCTTCTTCAGCCAATTGCTAAGACAAACAGGTTTGTTTACATTTGCGAGAGATAATGCTGCCTGCTTCTTATTTACAATGTCACCTGAAAATGAGAACAGGTGTCCGCATGGCACTTTTATAGCCGGAGTTGCAAGGTATTTACATGCCAGATATGCTAAACATTCGTATGCCCCTTCATGCTTTGGCCACCATTCCAGAGAACATGCTTCCTTGCTGATGATGCTCATTAAAAAAATAATGTGTTAATTACATTTGTGACTGAACTCCTTGGGGGAGAATTGTATGTCTCCTGCTCTGTTTTACCTGCATTCTGCTGTATATTTCCTGTTATAGCAGTCTCGGATGATGACTCAGCACGTTGTTCATTTTAAGAACACTTTCGCTGCAGATCTGCCAAAATGCAAATAAGGTTCCAATGTGAGATTTCTAAAGATAGCTACAGCACTCGACCCAAGGTTTAAGACTCTGAAGTGCCGTCCAAAATCTGAGAAGGACGAGGTGTGGAGCCGCCTTCAGAAACTTTAAAAGAGCAACACTCAGATGTGGAAACTACAGAACCCGAACCATCAAAAAAGAAAATCAACCTTCTGCTGGTGGCATCTGACTCAAGTGATAAAAATGAACAGGGTGACCAGAAGTCCCAATTTTATAGGGACAGTCCTGATTTTGGGGTCTTTTTCTTATATAGGCTCCTATTACTCCCCACCCGCTCCCTGATTTTTCACACTTGCTGTCTGGTCACCCTAAAAATGAACATGCGTCAGTCTGCTCTGCTTTGGATCATTATCGAGCAGAATCCGTCATCAGGGTGGTTGAAGCATGAAGAGACATATGAATCTTTAGCGCATCTTGCGACACCGGCTACAACTGTGTCATGCGAATGCCTGTTCTCACTTTCAGGTGACATTGTAAACAAGAAACAGGCAGCATTAGCTCCTGCAAATCGCAACCAGACTTGTTTGTCTGAGCTTGATTGGCTGAAGTAGGACTGAGCGGACTTGTAGGCTCTGAAGTTTGACATTGTTTTATTTTTGAATGCAGCAATTTTTTTGTACATAATTCGACATTTGTAAGTTCAACTTTCGTGATAAAGAGATTGCACCACAGCACTTGTATGAGGTGAATTGAAAAAGACGATTTCTTTTGGTTTTTACAGTGCAAAACCTTGTACTCTTGAGCTCTGTACACTTTGGATTCTGTGTTGTAACTGAAATCAATATATTTGACAATGTAGAAAACATCCACAAATATTTAAATAACCGGTATTCTATTCTTGTTTAACAGGGCAATTCATCGTGTGATTGTTTTTTTAATCGCTTGACAGCCCTATTTATAATGATATGGTACAAATGAGAAAGTCAGCAATTTGTCAGTGACAGCGTCGCTACGTCACTTTTGTATGTTTATGTCCGATTTTGTAAGCAAGTCGTGTTTAAGTGAGGTGTAACGTGGGGGTCCGCAAGACAAACTCTTCCGCAGACTCCGGGAAGGGGTGCAGTCGTCTGGAGAGGTTGAGAGGCACTGAGCTAGAGGGAGCGAGAACCACCCAGCCCACCACAACAGTTCTTGGTGCTGAGCACTGGAGAATGTGACCTTGAGCTCTTTGGAAAGTCTGGCCCCATGTCTGCGTGATTTCGGGTTGTTCACTTAACTTCTCTGGGACTGAGCTCCTCCCTATGCAGAATGGGGCTGATGTTATTTATCCACCTGCCTTGTGGGGGTGGAGGGGAAGTTGAGGGATTAATTCAAGTTTGTGCAGGGCTCTGAAGCTGTGAAGTGTTAAGCACGGTTATTAGTGAAGGCATCAGTGTTTGCTGGGTAGAGAAGGGCGAATTAATCAGGGAACCGGCGGGTAATTTTCACCTTCCTAAGAAAGGGCTTTCCTGTTACAAGGAGGAATAAGCTCTGTTGGGAGTTTAATGCAGAGGTCCTGGTCTGTAGTTACAGAGTAAGATTTCTCCATTTTAAGTCCTGGGATGGGAATTCCTCCTAGGGCATTTTAATAAATATTTAAAATAAAGCTGAGTCATATCATTTTTCATCTGTCTTCACCAGGAGGGCATTTATGTTCTAGAATAGAGAGAGAGTCCTGCCTCCTCTTGCCACATTCCAAAGGGGAGTGAGGAGGCGGCTGGCTGAGCGGGGAGATGACCCATCAGCACAGGTATTACTAGACCGGAGTCCGAACTGGAATCCAAACTTCAGAGCCAGACTCCAGCTCTGCGGTTTGTGTGACTAAATCCAGACAAGAGGCACAACTGGCATCTAAACCACAGAAAGAAGGAGCAGGCGTTCGAACTTCTGGCCTTCAGTTCTAGAAACTCAGCCTTCTGCCACTTGGAGTCAAGGAGAATCTCCTACAGGAGTCAGCAGTAGTAGGTCCCTTATCCTCACTGTGGGCAGCGTGTCTCAGCCATATAGGTTTCACATATCACATGTTGGGTAATAACACAAAAGGAGGCCATGCTTGTGAAACTAAATCAAACTGGCTCTTTACTAAGAGAACTATTTACAGAGGTGCTGCAATTGCAGTGAGCATTCCAGCCACGTGCACACAGACTGACTTCCCAGTGCTTCCTCCACACTCTTCCCTTCTCCAGCCTATGCTCCTCCCTCCACGTTCCATGCATGTTGCTATAATACACCTAAAGGGTATTGTTCTTGGCCTTGCTAATGGGCTCAAGGCGCCACAACCAATCCACTCCTTACTGTAACAGTAGCTACTGGCATCAGGGTATGTCTCCTGGTGGTGGGTTGGGGTTCTTTTACACATGCACGCATACACACACTCCTGCGATACAAGGCATGTCACACACGAGTGTTGGTCAGACACTAGTCTGTATGTCTCCTCCAGTCACATGGCATGGGTCGCAGGTCCTCAAAGGTCAATCCCTTCCGCAGGCAGAGGGTCAGAACCCACTGATTTCAGAGGTGTCACCCCAGCCCGGATTTGTGGCAGGTCCAATCTGCATGTAAACTGGGCAGCTCAGGCCTGTCCTTGATGACGTGGCAGGGAAGGTGCCGATTTCTGCCCAGTCACGATTGCTGAAGACAGCTGAGATTTTAAGCCAAGCCATTAAGGGGTTGCTGTGGCGGCGCTGAAAGCTCGCGGTGTGTGTGTGTGTGTGTGTGTGTGTGTGTGTGTGTGTGTGTGTGGCCCTTTGTTAAAATGTCGGCCTGGGTGATTTTCAGGCTCTTGGACGTGAAAAGTAACCACCCCCATCAGAGGCTGCTAGCCTTGAAGGCAGGCCGTTCAGCAGCGAACGCGGCGAGAGGGCCCTGTGTTATAACCCTGGCCACCAAATGGAAATCAACCCTGTCATTTCAGAATTACAGCCAGGAAAGGGATTGCTACTATTAGGCCCAGGCGCCCGCGGAGCAGCTGTTTCTTCATCTCAGCACGCCCCTCCTGCCTGTCTCCTCTCTCTTTTCCTTGGCTTGCTGCCTCCTGCAGATTATCCCCCAGGTGCCTGCAGCGGGCTGCCCCTCCAGCCCAGCCCAGCCCACCGAGCCAGGCTGTGTCCCCAGGTTGCATGCTGATTCATGCAGTTAAGCAGAGGAAAGCTTCTCTCGGCTGCGTGGCACTTATTTCCAAACAACCACGGCCGAGAAGTCCCTCGGGGGGGCCTGTAATGTGGATGCGAACATGAGATGACACGTGGCAGAGAGAAACTTTTCAGCTCTTGCTGCACATCCCTGGGGAGAGGGGAGGGCAAGAAGGGGTGGCGGCAACGCTTCCCACCGTGTCCGAGCTGGGGTGGCGGCGCCGCTTCCCACCGTGTCCGAGCTGGGATGGCGGAGACGAACGGTGTCAGCCGGCTTCCCTAGCTCATCGGCAATGTTGTTCTGCGTAAGTCTGAGCAGACAAGAGCCGGTCAATGTTGTGTCTGAGCAGAGCTGGGAAATCCGGATCCCGATCACAAGGCAGGGCCCAACTGGGTGGGTGGATGAAGGGTTTGGCCGGGTCACTGGAGGCATCCCATTGGGTGTCCCTGTGC
This sequence comes from Mauremys reevesii, assembly GCF_016161935.1. Lineage (NCBI taxonomy): Eukaryota > Metazoa > Chordata > Testudines > Geoemydidae > Mauremys > Mauremys reevesii. The sequence continues at coordinate 41,837,124 of NC_052637.1, read as the reverse complement.
TGTGGTTGATGGTTCTCAGCCTCATTCCCAGGAATCCCAGCCCCGATGCTTAGCTTAGGGTGAACAGATGTCCCGATTTTATAGGGACAGTACCGATTTTTGGGTCTCTCTCTTATATAGGCTCCTATTACCCCCCACCCCCATCCTGATTTTTCCCACTTGCTGTCTGGTCTCCCTAGCTTAGCTGGTGCACATCCCCCGGTGTGATGGGTGTCAGTGTTCATGGCATGGAACCTGCACAGCTATTTCCCTCCTTCTTCACTGCCACTCTGGGCAGAGAGGCCAAGGACCACTGGGGCCGAGAGATTGAGCTCCCCTCTAGCTCCTGGAGGTGATGTCCCACACCGAGGCAGCGCCACACTGGCAAGGGGCGGCAAGGTTACTTCAGCTACCCCCTGCCTCAGTTTCCCCCTGTGTAAAATGAGGCTAAGGCATCCTTCCCTGGCAGGGGGGTTGGGAGGGTAAATTCTTTCAAACCAGTGAGACGGGGCCCACAGAGAACCCTGGCTGGGAAGTTAAAATAGCGATTGCTAGCCAGGGGCCCGACTCTCTTCTTTACAGACATTCCTTTCCAGCCCTTTGGCAGCATAAAGAGCCTTTGAAATGGGTGTAAATGTAAATACGCCCAGTTTACGGCCCCGTGACAGGGGCCCGAGGGTACAAGAAAGACGGGCTTGGGAGCACGTTGCCGTCCTCCCCCAGGAAGGAGTCACTTTCTCTTTATTAGTATTATTTCAAGTCAGAGTGGGTGTATAAATCAACACAAATAATTCCTGTGGCTTTAGCTCCTCCAAGACGGGCTCTTTTATGGCCGGCATTAAATTAAAAAAAATAAAAAAAGCCTGAAACTGAAGTGTTTAAAACACATCAAATGCATTTCCTCCCCTCCTCCGCGGCGCCTTCTAGCTAATGAAATTAAATTAGCATCTTTAATTCACCCTCGGGCTACCGGTTTGATATGAAAAGTCGATTTGGTTCTGCTTGAGAAAGGAGATGCCAAAATCACAGAGCGTTTAACCTCGCTGCATGCTGGGACGCCCGCTCTCCTCCAGACGCGCTTTCAAGTTGCCGCAGCAGCCGTTCCCATGCTCCTGGAAGGGTTTGGCTGGCTGGCTGCTCTCCTCTCCTCTCCCCATCCCCAGTAATGAACGTCTCTCCGAGAGAGCCAGGGACGTGGGAGAATTCCTTCCTCCTTCCTAAGCCCCCTCCTCCTCTCCCCAGCTGCTGGCCGGGCGCGTCAAGGCTGGTCCTTTGTGGATCCCACGCACAGGGCAGCCATGTGGGAATAAACCTAATGGGGGTGGCTGGGGAAAAGGAACCGACTAGGGGTTGCCAGCACCTCTTGGGGAATCAGTGACTGGCTGCAGCCAGCTTCCTTGCAATGAGCCCAAGGGCATGTCTACACTGCAATAAAACCCCCACAGCAGCCAGTCTCCAAGCCTGGGCCAACTGACTTGGGCTTGCAGGGGAGGGATAGCTCAGTGGTTTGAGCATTGGCCTGCTAAATCCAGGGTTGTGAGCCTAATCCTTGAGGGGGCCACCTAGGGACAGTCCTTGCTCCCGCTGGGAAGGGGACTGCACTCACTGACCTTTCAAGCTCCCTTCCAGTTCTATGAGATAGGTATATCTCCATATAAAAAAATACACCACTACTTAGCAAAACCCCTCTGATGACACAGTTCAGGAACTCAGGGATGGGGTTCCAACCCCTTTTGTCTTAGATGCGGGCTTGTGATGAACTTATGCTGATAGGTATGTAAATTGCAGGCTGCATTCACACCGAGGCTCAAGAGGTTTGTGATCCAAGCAGTCACTGGTACCTCTCAGCATAACCATGCTAAGAATGCAGGTGGGTAAAAGTGCCACTTCACTCAAGTGGCTGGACTCTGAACTGCTCGACTGTGTGTCACAGGCCCTATACTGCTAAAAAGCTAGTGGAGGGTCTGCTATCACTCAAATGGCAGGCGCCTGTGCTTTAGGAGCAGGAGGCTCTGTGTTCTATCATGGCAAAGTGCTTAGAGGCCTTGATGGCTTCACATTTGTTGGAAAACTTTACCCAACTCACAAGAGGCTGGGAGGGGAAATTAACATTTGTAAAGCTCTGCTTGTGTGCTAAGGGTTGGTATTATTCCGCTGCCCTAGGCAGTCTGGGAAATATCAGCCTCACACAGGGCCTTGTCCTGCACAGTGCTGAGCGCTCTCCACTCCCTCTGGAGTCAACGGGAGCAGAGGATGCTCAGCCACTGGTAGGCTGGGACCCGGGTGTATACTTTCCAAGGCAGCTGCATGTGCAGAACGCTGCATGTTCCCGGGAACACTAAGCGCTGCTCTGCATGGAGCCGGCATCCTGAGGGCTGAGCGCCACAGGGCTGCGCAGGGAATGCGGCTGTCATTCTGACTTGCTGCGCTAAACGTATTGCTGGCTTTAAGTTTGTTAGTAGCTTTCTGGATGCCTTCCAGCGCTCCTGGTCACCCCTGAATGTCTTTCATGGTGATGATGATAAATATGTAGCGAGTCGCGGAATCTAAATTTGCTCAGCAAGGTCCTGCTAGTGAAAGCAGGAGGCACTTTGGTAATAACACGGTGAATCTTGGCCTGAGCTCCTGAAAGCCTGACTCAGGGAATGGGAAGTGGTGGGCACTGGAGGCCAGACGCTAGCTGTGGCCAAGACTGTGTTTTTTGTCCATTTGCCCTTGGTTGGCAGAGTGTGACTTTTTGTCCATTCCCTCCCAGGCTGGGTGGCTGCAATGTGTTGTCCTTGAGGCTGAAATACAAGGGTGTTGGTTTCAACCTGAAAAGCTCTAAAACTCTCTTAGCTGTTAGCAGTATAGAGCTCATGACACACATGTGAACAGTTCTGATTCCAACCAGTAGAGGGCAGTGGAAGCACCAGGGGTGGCTCTAGATATTTTGCCGTCCCAAGCACGGCAGGCAGGCTGTCTTCGGCAGCTTGCCTGCGGGAGGTCCCTGGTCCTGCGGATTTGGTGGCAGCCTGCGGGAGGTCCGCGGAAGCTGTGGGACCAGCGGACCCTCCACAGGCATGCTGCTGAAGGCAACCTGCCTGCCGCCCTCACGGTGACTGGTAGAGCGCCCCCCATGGCTTGCCGCCCCAGGCACGCGCTTGGGGTGCTGGTGCCTGGAGCCGCCCCTGGGAAGCACAGCCACATTAGCTAATCCATACTAGCACTTTCATACTAGGCTTTGGAGGCAGCTAGCTCAGTGACTGCGGGGCCGTAACACGTCCCAGCAGAGCAGCCCCAGCTCCCACCCCTGTGAGCGAGTGCTCTGTGGATTTGTCCCACTCACAGCTTTACATGCAGGGCTGTGATTTCAGGTATCGCAGTGGGCAGTGCCTGTGAAGTGAGTGGTGGGATTGCTGTGGAATATTAAGAGCCTTCTCTGTGACTTGATGCATGAGCATCCCTAGGTGACTGGAAAGCAGAGCAGAAATGAAAACAAGGGCTTGACATCCACTCTGGAGATTCACCTCCTTGATTAGTTTTAAGCACAACCTGCTGGTACCTTAAAGGAACAAACTCCAGCATAACAGAAAGAGAGATTCTAATTATCAGGGCGGGGAAATCGCCAGCAAAAACATGCAAGCAGGCCTTACATCTCATTAGGAAATGAATAATTAACTATCAGACAGGAAGCCACTCTGACGAAGCAGGGCAGGAGTCGCAAGTGTTCTCATAGAGCCAGCATCTCCTCCTGGGCAACTCCCCTGCTCTTCTGCTCTCCCATTCACAATGGCGCAGGCCTCGCCTCCCCTCCCCTCCCCTCCCATTCATGGTGGCGCAGGCCCCAACTTCCCTCCCATTCACGGTGGCACAGGTACCACCGCCCCTCCCATTCATTATAGTGCAGGCCCTGCCTCCTCTCCCATTCACAATGGCGGACGTCCCACCTCCTCTCCCATTCATGATGGCGTACGTCCCATGTCCTCTCCCATTCATTATAGTGCAGGCCCCGCCTCCTCTCCCATTCATGATGGTGCAGGCCCCGCCTCCTCTCCCATTCACAACGGCATAGGTCCCACATCCTCTCCCATTCACGATGGCATAGGTCCTGCCTCCTCTCCCATTCATGATGGCACTGGCCCCACCTCCCCTCCCATTCACAGTGGCTGAGGCCCCGCCTCCCCTCCCATTCATTATAGCGCAGGCCCTGCCTCCTTTCCCATTCACAATGGCGTAGGTCCCGCCTCCTCTCCCATTCACAATGGCACAGGTACTGCCTCCCCTCCCATTCATTATAGTGCAGGCCCCGCCTCCTCTCCCATTCACGAGGGCACAGGCCCCACCTCCCCTCCCATTCACAGTGGCATAGGCCCTGCCTCCCCTCCCATTCACAGTGACATAACATCCCCAACAATTGGCTATAATAGTAAATAATAATAAATTTGCATTACTGTACCGCCTGGGAGCACAGCCGTGGGCCAGGACCCCATTGTGCTGCGCTCTGTACATGGAACACAAAGAGAGTGAATGAAATATTAGCAAAGCATTTAATTCACGTTCAGCTTCTTGCAATGGCAGCTGGAACCAAGGAGGAGGTATCACCCCATATGATCAGTTAGCTGTACCCGGACCACCCGCCACTCGAGAGCCGCTGGTGCAGAGCAGAGCCAAGTCGTTATTGTGTCTCCATGTCTTCAAAACAGGGCCATGTTCTAAGGAGCTAAAAGGAGTGAAATTCAACTAGTCTTGGGCACTGAGCCTACTGGAAAACCCAGCCAGGGAGAGAGAGTGTATTCCTTAAAGCAGGGCCTAACCCTAACCATCAGATAGCCAGTCAGAGAGAGAGAGAGAGAGAGAGAGAGAGAGAGTGGGTGGGTGTGGTAAATCCACAAGAAATCAGAGCTCCTGCCGCCTCATGAGACTTTATTTGCACCAGCCAGTTTAAAGAGTTGCATGAACAGCAAGCGAGCCGCATGTGTGTCATCCCCGTGATTAGATAATATCATCTTATCGGCGGCAGCAGCACCGAGAGCATTTTTAAAGAGACGGGAAATAAAGAAACCAAATCAGTGTTCCCCCCCCCTCCCTTTTCATAGGTCTGAGTAAATGTTAAATAGCAGCCAAAGATAATCTGCTCCGGGTCCCGTTCGTCAGCGAGATTCGTTCCAACCTCCCAGCCCTTCTGCTTCCAGCCATCCTGAGTTAAGAGTCACCCTCACTCCTTGGAAACCAGCCATATGTTTAACATGGTTTATTGTAGAGCTGTGCAAGCCAGAAGGGCTGTTTGCAGAAGGGTACTCAGTCAAATCTGTGTTTACATACACAAGGGCAGACGCATTTTTATTATGCATAATTATACTCTCCTTAATGTAGCTGCAAACCATTTTTTTCTGGGGGAGGGAGAGAGCCATTACGCAGAAGGGGAAATTGTTGCTTATCTTCACATTAATATTACCTTGAGGCTATTGAACATTCTTCTGTATTATTGTATAGATACACACATATATATGACTCACACCCATACGATGCTAATTCGATGTCTTTCTATATAAACGCTATACGAGTAAAGCTATCTTTCCATCAGTGGAATCTACTATCATTAGAATCCTCTTAAACTAGAGTATAAACACTTAGGGCCAAATTCTGTTCTGCTATCGCAGGCCACTTGTGTCTTGGCTGGTGCAGCTGAGGACAAAATACGATGCTTTCTATCCTGCCAGTCACTGCTGCAGGCCTTGCTTGGCTCACTGCCAGGGTTTGCTTGAGGATGAATGGCAGGATCAGGTCCAAAACAGTGTTGGGGCGGACCCGAGGCTTCTTACTCTGATGGGAGAGAGGGGCCATGCGTAGAGCGAAGCTTGCAACCTGAATTGGGGAGGAGCTGGCTTCCGTCCCTCAGTGAGAACCTGGTGGTGGCTGCACAAAATGGCATGGGGCATGAAGGGACAGGGGGACATGGTGGACTAGAGGGACCCTGGCCCTTCCCTCTCTTAAAGGGACAGGAAATGCCTCAGAAGGCGAGTGGCCTTCACCTAGCAATGGCTACAGAGTCAAGTCAGGGTCACTTTTAGCCCAAAAGAACCATAAGATTTACTTAGATCCGTGGTTCCCAACTCGCAGCCCATGGGCCGCTTGGTACCCAATCAGCACGCAGCTGCGGCCCATGTGACCTCCTCAGGGCCGTACAGGTAGTATATATATATATTCTATGTGAATGAGGCCCACATAACACATAGAGAACTGCATATGTGGCCCATAAATAGGTTGAGAATCACTGACTTAGATTGACAGCTCTTTGGAGGAGGGACCATCTTTGTGTTCTGTGTTCATACAGCACCTTGCACAATGGGGTCCTTTCCCAAAAGATTTGGTCTCCCCCTCCCCCGCCCTGGGAGCCAAACACTGACTGTTTTGCTCGTTAGTGCAATTTCAAACTAACATGGCTCCGTTCTGTTCACTTCCACATGAGTAGGTCCACTGATTAGCCCGGCTCTGGGAACAGTGTTTGACTGCTGCCAGCCAGCAGGGGGAGCCAAGAGAACCAACCTCTGTGTTTGTGTAGGTCCTAGGAACACAGTGACTTTTAAAAACATTAGATGACGATGGGCTAAAATAGGATCGAAAATCCTCACCATCTTATAATAATTTTGGACCCCATCTGCCTAGCCATTCTGGCTTACGATTTTCAAAAGTGGCTAATGATTCTGAATGCTTCAATTTTCAGGTGTCCAACCTGAAACACTTTAAAGGGCCCTGATTTTCAAAGGATGGGTGCACAGCACACAAATGGAGACTTCTCCTATTGCTAGTTGCTTTCCTCCCCTTGGGCACAGCTACGAAGCTGCCATATTCAGACACTCGCTACCACTCCAGCCCCAGATGGCACAGCAGAAAAGCAGAATACATCAAGGCATAGATATTTCCATGCAGTCGTTGCTATGTCCTTACAAAATTGGGGGCCCTTTTTTACTGCGTAAATGCGTTGGTGCTGGAAACTAACATGAGGCGGGTGAGGTGGGAAATTGACAGAGTTAATAGAAGACATGAAAGGACAGGTTTGGATTGAGATTCCCCAGTCAATGAACAAAGTGCATTAGAAATTGATTTCCCCCCCTGTTTACTAAGTTTTTCCCCCCTCTGGCGCAGAGAAGAAAGGCTTTGCATCAAGATTAGCCGCTCCAAAGCGAGTGCAATTTGCTGAATGCATTTATTATTATCAGGGACTGAAAACTATTCACAATCACTTGATATTTTCTTTTCTTTTCTTTTCTTTTCTTTTTTTAAAGAGAAAACTGTCCTACTAAGCAAGGCTGGTGAACAGCCGATCAATTCATTCCTAATGTCAAGGCAGATGCCCTATCATACACCAGCAAGAATCTTAAGGAGCACCTGATGCTTCGCAGAGGACTTTGGAAAACCCCCCACCCTAAACCATTCCGCGACTAGATCAGTCCCCTGCCTTTTCTCCTATTTTCTGTCTCCAGGTGGGGAACAGGCAGCAGGAGCAGATGAAATCCAAAGGAACAAAGATCCTGTTTTCACGCAGATGTTCTGAAAGTGAGAACGAATTAGGGTGGGGGGGGAGAGGAATATAGAGAAATGGGCTCAATTCCATTCTCCTGTGCAAACACAAGTGTCGCATGGGGACCACAAGCCAGCCCTTTACACGATAAAAGGCGAATAAACACTGTTCAAAGTTTTCCCTGAGGCATCAGAAGCTGTTTGAAGAACTTGAATATAATTTTGAAATAGGGCCAGGCTCAGGGCTGGATTCTGAGCTGCGTGACAACAGCGTAAATCCAGAGAAACTTCACTGAAGTCAGTGGAGTGGCCGTGGCTTAGCTGAGATCAGAATCTGGCCCTGCAGTGGCTTTTTTAACCATTTGGAGGAGCTCAGAGAGGCTTGGATGCCGAGGGTTTAATCTGAAGTGTCACTCTACCAGATAAGCCATTTAATACCTGGATACTCCATTATCAGGCCGTGTTCACCCTAAGTGGTTTCTCTCTCACTGTCATCATGGACATGAAACATACCAGCCCCCATTTTCCACTAGGGTAATCACAGCCGGCATGTAAAAAAAAAAAGAAGAAGAAGAAAATCAGTGCCAGTGTTTGGGAAAAACCTCATCCTTCCTCTGCTGCCCTCTTGGCACTGGGATCTCAGTCAGTCCTCACTGAAAGCAGCTTTCCCAGCGGAGCGTGGGTGGGGCACCAGGTGTGATGAATTGTGCCGGTCTCAGCAGGCTGCAAGGAACCGAAAGCCCGGGATGGGATTGTGGGGGACCAGGAGAGAGGGAAACCTTCAGCCACACCAGGAACACAGCCAACTCCAGACTGTCTGGTAAGAACCCCCAGAGGGAAAGGTACATGGGACGGGGAATTAGCTTCTCCTTCTCCAGGAACCTGGAGATTTTCAGAGACATCACTTTGGTCTTTCATTAGGGACCTGGGAAATACCTGCACTAGTGAGACTGGCCCACCATTTACTGTCCCATTGGCTAGTAGACACCATCTCTGGTCCTCTCGGGGACTTGCCTGGGCTGCTGTGGGGAGGCTTGAAGTACCTTTTGACGGGCGCAGTTCGAACACACAGATAACGTAGCCCGAGATCACAGTGGCAGTGACACACCAAAATACCCACATTCATAGGGCCGCATCCTCGGCTGGTATCAACTGGCACTGCTCTTTCTAGGATAATATCAGCTGACGTCCATGGAGTTACACCGTTTTACACCCGCCGAGAACCTGGCCCCTGACCAGCAATAATTGGTGAGCGTGCTCAGTTCTTCTCCTGCCCCTGGCGAGAACCAGACGGGCTGTAGCTCCTGTGGATGGCAGGCTTGTTGCTGACTTTCCCCTTGCAATTCGCTTTGTTCTTGCCTGTGCATTTAGAGGTCAGCTGTGCTCTGAACATGCCAGAGCCACAGGGAGCCTGGCAAAGCTAAACTTTAAAGGGCCTGTTGCTTCTTGGAGATTAGGAGAAGGAAGAAGACACCCACCTACCATCTCTTTCCCTCCTGAGGTTTATGAATTTTCCACATGGTTAAATTGCTGGAGACCACAGAGGCGCTAATGCCGTGACTCCAGCATGGCATTAAATACGCTGTGATCCACACACTGCCCGCTTCCAGCCCCAAATCAATAGAGCGGCGGCGTCCCTTTAAGCATAAGAGTGAGGTAGGTAGTTAAAGCAGGAACAAAGCCCAGAGCTCACCAGAGAATGGGGAAGTCATTGTGTGTGTGTGTTGGGAGGGGGGGGAATGGTTCAGTTATCGCTAGCAAAGCACAGTCACACACACAAAAGAAACAGGAAAAAGTAGGACAACAGCAGCGGTCTAGTTAAACGTTTGTTATCAGGGGCTCTTGCTTGTTGCTCTCTGTTGCTGAGTCTCGCTCACCTAGATCATTTCCTTATTTTGGAACAGAATTTACAACGGCATCTCCCGGGCTGGCTGCTCAGTTCACTCCCCTTGTGCTCCACTCTCCTTCAACAGCTGGGCAGCTCCAGGGGTTCTGGCTCCCACAAGGGAAGGCTGGGCTTGCGGGGAGGTAGGAGCCATGACCTCTGTTCTGAGCTCGGCTCTGTGTCACTGAATCTCCATGTGGCTTGGCTCCGCAGCTGTAAAATGGGGAATGTGATTGTGACCCACCTCAAAGGGGATTATAGATATGAGAGTGCTCAGGTTTTCTCTAGAGGCCTGGGTAGATGCAATGGATTCCCCTCTATTGGCGGGGGCAGACAGAGAACTGGGCCTGTTAAGCTAATTCGCAGAAGACTGCATAGGGCTAGGAGATGATTTTCTTGCAGGACCTACTTTAAAAATAAGCAATGGATGAAGCCTCAGACCATTCGAAGAGACGGACTTGGGCCTGCTGAGTGGGTGCAGCCGTCGCAGGGCGTAACCAGAACTGACCAAAGGGGATACAAAGTGGGAGGCTGATAGCTGGAAATGGCTTGTCCCTGCTGTCAGCAGGCAGCAGCCAGCATCAGGTGTGCCATTTAAATGCACCCTGTGTGCCTTTTATCCATGGCATGGAGTTTATCGCGTCTACCGTAAGAGCCAACAGGGTGGATTCTCATTGAGTAGCCAGCATGCAGGTTGAACGCATGAGGCTATAACAAAGCACAGAGAAGTTATTTGTGTAAAACTCTTGTTACTGATGTGGAGGGCAGAGGGAGAGAAACAGCTTGGGGAAATCTGAATTCCAGCTGTGGTTCATCTCCATTTCCAGGGCTGGGTCCTGCTGGCTGGAGTTCACGTCAAGAAACAAGAGAGGAGAAACTTGTCTCCAAGTTCACTCCTCCGGGCTAACATTGCTGGCCAGTCACAGGAACAGATCCGTTTCACCAGGGGCGGCTCTAGGGATTTTGCTGCCCCAAGCATGGCAGGCAGGCAGGCTGCCTCTGGCGGTTTGCCTGCGGAGGGTCCGCTGGCCCCGCGGCTTCGGCTGACCTCCCTGCCGCCCTCGCGGTGCTGGCAGAGCGCCCCCCGCAGCTTGCCGCCCCAAGCACGCACTTGGCGTGCTGGGGCCTGGAGCCACCCCTGCGTTTCACACTTCTGCTTCACGGCTCCAGTGTCTGCCGTGCACGTCTGCTCAGCAAATCCGCCCTGCCGGATGTGGCCAGTGCTCTGTAACGAAGCGCAGCAGGAGAGTGGCCGGTGTGAGCAACTTCTGTCCTGGTCAGAAAAGCCCCGCCAGTCACGCACGGGTAGGGAACCCTTTAGGAGAAATGTAAAAGAGGATTCTTGGTCTTCTTGAACCCAATGGACTGTGCAATTGAATTACATTCCAGAGGACAAGATAATACTTCGTCCTGCCTTGAGTGCAGAGGAAGGGACTAGGACACCTCTCGAGGTCCTTTCCAGTCCTATGATTCCATGACAGCCACTGAATAGGAGCCGTTAGGAGAGTCGAATGATACCAGCCTGGCCTGTCCGCTATAGACTTTTCCCAAGGTCTGTTATGCAAGGAAGGAGCTCATTGGAAATACCCACAAAGTCACCCCACCGACCTCCTTCAGATCCCTTCTTAAAACTACAGCATGGCCCAGCAGCAGCAGCTGGGCCACTGTCTCATGCCGGCCGGCTTAGTCTTGTGGTTTCCCTGCTGCTCCCCAGCTCGCTGTCTGTTGTCTCCCCGTTGTGGAGAATCTCACACTTAGACCGTAAGCTCCTTGGGGCAAGCGCCAGGCCTTTGTTATAGGTTTGTTCCGTGCCCAGCACAACGGGGCCCTGGCCTCTGGCCGCTACCGTGACACCCACTGTTAGTGATAACGAGAGCCCTGGAGAAACACACCGAGTGTCTTCGAGGGAACCAGTGACGTGGGGGGCTGGAAATGGGAAGATGGAGCCATTCAGTCCAAAGGTCACTGGTCTCAACCCAGGCCAGGCTGGTCGGGGCCCAGATTTTGTTCCCAACCAGTTGCTGATTCACAGGCCCGTGAGGACAGAATTGTCTCATTCCAGCCGTCAGGCGTCTGCGCCAGAGGACCTGCCGTTGTCAGAGGGGCCAGGGCTCCACGGGACATGGAGGCTGAAGTCCCCTGATGCCTACAAGTGGTTTCCTCTGGGACAGCGCAGAGAGGGGCTGGTCTTGGTGCTGAGAGCACCCAGCACTTTGCAGGAGGAACCTGCTCAAGAATCTGGCAGGAGCAGGAGCCCGCGGCCACCCGAGATCACCTGAGCCTGGCCCTCGCCTGCTGCCTCACCCTCACTGGGTGGGTTCAGTCCTGGCACGCCCTGGGAGCGTTCCCCTGACAGCTCCTGCCCCTTTTGGAAAGCTGCAGCAAGCCGTGTCACCGTCAGTAACCATTGGCCCTTGGAGCTGTGCTACGGGCCAGATGGGCTGCTCTGACTGAGGGATGTCAGACCCCCATCAAACCAGGAGACACAAAAACAAAGATCTAAATAAAACTCCACCTGCACCCGGCAATGGCGACTGTAAAAGGGTGAGCTGGGAAGCCATTGGCCAGGCACCTCCTCAGAGTACATCTGCCGAGCCGCGGACACGGGCTGCACGTGAAGCTAGAATGCAAAGCCTGTGGGTGGACGAGGGGTGTGCGCGAGCGTGTGCGTGTGCAGGGGTGCTGCGGAGGGGGAACCGCGGGGCAAGCGCTTGAGCCGCAAAGACACGGAAACAAAACCCAGGTCTCCAAAGAGGCTCTTGGTCCGTTCAGCAGGGAGGGATGGAGGGAAGGAGATTAAAGGACTCCAGCTTCATTGCGTTGCATTGTAAAGACTGTACTGCTCAGAGCTTCATCCCCCGGCTCCCTGGTGCATTATTCTGGGCCTCGAGCGTTGAACCAGTGCAGGGTAGGAACCAGGCCAGAAGAAAGTTGGGTTCCTTTCGCCACAGAGCAGGCAGAGGAATTTGCTAGGCAGCTAGCAGCGCGTCCCACTAGCTCCCATGTCATGTTTTAGGCCTGGCTTCTCGGGTGCGTTCCAACCCCATCCCAGCAGCTCACAAGCCAGCTGAGTAAGGGAGCACTTAGCGTCTGCAGAGATGGCCCCTCTGGTTCCTGTACCAGCCCATCTTGAGTTTAGTGGGGTGTCCAGTGCATGCCCTGACTGGCTATCCCCAGTATGCCTATGGACCACTATTGACTGGCATAGACTAGAGCAGCCTCTAGACTGCTCTAGCCTGTGCCACAGCAGGCGCCGAGCTGCCCTGCGACTCAGGGAACTGTAGCATAGCTGAGCCCTCCCCCTGCTCTACCAAAACAAGGTGTAGCAGAGAGCGTGGATCTGAAAAACTCATGTGTCTCGCAGGAAGGCCAGGTCCCTTTTTGAACAGGAACTCAGTGTGATTCAATGGAATTCCCCTTGCAGGGCCGGAGAAGAAAGGGGTTTTAAAGATCCAGTACTTTTAATGTTCCCAAAGCCATGAGTGTAGTTTGGGGGGTGGAAGTGCCCTGCTGGAGACGGCCTGGATTGCACCTGCCATCTCCCTGAATACAGACTCCAGGGACGATATGCAGCCCCCGGCCGCTCAACGGCTCCTGATCGTATTCTTGCTGAGCAGCGCCCCCACGCAGCCAGCCGAGCAAGGCTTTGCACTGATGGATGGCTGCGTGTGTGGACAGGCCCCAGGGCTCTCCAGTAACCGTATCAGCCCGGCTCGTAGCCTGGGGAATCTATCAGGCTAGGAGCTCCCTGGGTGGGCTGCAGCGCCCCTTCAGCCTGCCTGGCTCATTATGGGTGACTGGGTTGAGCAGGGGCATAGGTCAGTGGACACCACTAGAGAGAGAGGATGCATTCCCCTCTACCGCAGCGTGGAGTGTTCCCTCTGCTTACGCTGCAGTGCATAGTAAGAGCCTGATTGTCACAAAACCTGAGCCCCCAGCAGGCCCAGCTGAGAGCAACAGAGAATCTGCCCCCACACAGACACCATCCTGCTTCAGAACAATGGGGGCTGGTGCGGGCTGAGATCTCTTAAAACCCAGCCCAGGATGGAATTTCCCAACCCCTGGAGCACAAAGGGCATTGCCTTGCCCTGGATCCAAGCCCGGTCTCTTTGGAAACAATGCCATTAACAAGAGAGGCCTGTCCTGCGCGCCACGAGAGACGGGGCGCGGCCACTTTTCTGGAGACGGGCGCTGCTGGCCACCACCTTGAAGCCAGCATGCGGCTGCAAGAGAGAGGCCTGCTGCAGTGCCAGGGAAACCGGCAGGCAGGGCTGTGAGGTTAACCGTCCCCAGCTGGAGCTGCAGCAGGCTGGGCTGAAAGCTCAGTTTCTGCTGCTCTTGCACCAGCCGAGCTGCAAAGACGGGACCGGCACCATGGCCGGAAGGGGGTTTGTGGAACAGCCAGGCCATAGGGTAAGGCTAGGGAAGCTCCTGCAGTTGGCTAAGATCTGCTCGGTACCGCGCATGTGTCACTCATCTCCGAAGCACACGAAAGAACATTGCAACCAGCAGCCTCCTTCTAACCTGTCTTTCTAGCCCGGCCCAGGCCGCCTGGATTCCGCCCTCCGGAGGTGAACGTATCCAATAAACCCTCCCAGTGATGCTCGCGCCGGCTCGCGCTCTCCCCCTGCCTGAGGAGGGAGAGAGAATTGAAAAGCTTTATCTTCGTTAGATGATGATGGGCTAAAATAGGATGGAAAAGCTCTGTGCTGTGTTTTCGCTGCTCGTTGTCACAGCAAGCCGGCCAATATCACACTCCATTGTCCTCTGGCGCCGGCTCGCCGTGTTCCAGGGCTGTACGTGCTGCCAGTTCCTTCCTGCGCTTCACCACCACGTTTACCTTCTGACTAATCGCGCAGGCCGGGCGCAGGGCAGAGTGGATGGATGCCTCGTCCGGGGTTATTTATCTTCGGAGGGACCCACCTTTATATTTATTGCCTGCGTAAACACGAGCCCAACAAAACAAACGGCCTTCGTGAGAAGGAGACGGGTGTTCCAGTGCGCCCGCTCTGTGGTGTCCGCGTCCGTGCAATGCCAGCCTGATGAGCCCTGGCAGACTGCTGCTTAGCCACAGAACAAACAGTACATGCAGCGGTGGTGCCAGCTTCCCCGCTGCCCAGCCTGCATCAGCGACTGCATCCAAGGGGCAGATTTGAGCTCATTCTCCAGGAGACATTTCGTTCCCTGGTCTCTCTGCTGAGATGCCACTAAGGAGGTCAGTTAGCACCAGCTGTCTGCTTCTTGTCCCATCTGCCTTCATATCTCTAATGTGTTTATCCCCAAACTGAGCACCTGACAATATTCCCAAAGCCAGCAGGAGTTTTCTGTGATGCAGCCACCCCACCCCGAGGAGCTGCTCTGAGACCCGTTAGCTCCATTGTGCGTGGGGCACCAGCCAGCCAGCAGAGGGTAATGAGGTGTGTCCACTGAGCCGAGCTGGGTCCCAATCAGTGTGATGGGCGTCGTGTACTGGTATCAACCCCTGATCCACCCCCTCCCCCAGCTGCAGGGATTTGCGGTGCGGTTCTTGCGAAGGGCCCTGGTTGGATGTGTACAGGATGCAGAGCATTAGATGCACGAGACCCTTTAACATGGAGGCCAAGTGCTGAGTTGCCCCTGAAAATATCCCTTCCCCTGGTCCTGCTGTCTGCTCTCCATGCCACCAGTCCCCGGCCTGATCCCATTTCCTTATCAGCCTGGGCCCGGGTACTTTGGAGCAGAGGGGAGGACACTCTTTGGCTGATGGATGTGGCCATCTAGGATGACCAGTCTCCCTCCAGGGTAGGACAGCCCAGTGGGCGACGGTCTGGACTGGTCCCGGCAGGAAGGAGGAGATGGCTCAGGATGACCCCCCGTCTCAGCTTCCACTTACTAAAGCCACAAGCCAGAACCGCTAGCGCCAACGGCACCAGCTCGGTCACTGACCAGCCTACAGGACTGACGGGAGCAGGAGGGGCCAGAGCCGGCAAGGGCTCGGAGAAGCTCCGTGAAGAACAATGAAGGCTCGGAAGGTTTAAAGGACACTCGCTGCGGGGGAACCAGGCTGGCAGGCTCTGACCCGGGAGTCTGTGAGGGGGACTGGAGAAGCCAGGCCTGCGCAGGCTGCTGTTATGGGACGGCAGGAGAGACCGACATGCCTACGGGCTGTTTGTTGTTATAAATCCTTCTCTCCCTAATGCCCAGAACCCCCCTTGGCATTCGGAAGGGCGGTTGGTTGTGACAGGGCTGGGTGAAGGCTCCCTCAAGGGAGGAAACACAGGTGCTGAGACCTATTGGGACCTGCAGGCTGGAAGCGGCGCCCAGGTTACTGTAGCCAGGTCCCAGCCTAAAGGTGAAAGAATCAGGTGATTCCACTGTGAGACATGCAAGGGCAAGAGCTGGGTGCAGTCAGAGACCAGCAAGGGGACAGTAAAGCACTGGGCTGGGACTCAGGAGACTTCCACCTCCGCCACAGATATCCTCCGGGACCTTGGGCAAGTCACTCTGTGCCATTGTTCCCATCTCTGGGAACAACACAGCCCAACCCCACGGCACTCACATCAGCACCTAGACAGGCAGGACACGTCTACTGCTGCCTGGGGAGAGCCGCTAGCCAGACCCGCCTGCCGCGCCACCTGGCTCCCAGCCCCCAGTCGCAGCTCCAGTCAAATCTGGTGTCATCCTGCAGAGGAAGATTATGGTAATTCACCCCCCCCGCCCCTCCTCAATGCATAATTGTCAGACTCAGAGGCAGCAGAGTTTCTGTGCTGAGAGATCGGGGGCTGGGCATGTCACCTCCGATTCGATTATCCTTTTTATTTCTTGATTTTTTAAAAAACCACCATCAAAATATGTACCTCTCATTAGGACAATTACAGTGCTGGGGCACAGCCCCCCCAAACAATAAACCCGGCGGGGGGGGTTGGTTTGGTTTACTCCAGACTGGGCTGCTCACTAGAACAGTGAGTGCACATGGAGCCCAGAGGCGAGCACCACGCCGACAGAAGACGCCCACGAAGCAGCAGACCTGGAGGGGAGAGAAGCGCCGCCCCATCTGCAGCCTGCGTTGGTGGTGTGAACGCGTTGCTTTGGGTGGGGCTCTGAGTGCACGTTGGGGGGATGTAGCTCGGTGGGAGTGTGCGTGCGTTGCACGACGGAGGGTACTGGTTCAATTCTCAGCAGCCCTCCTGAGCTTTCAAGGTGGCCGAGTGGCCACTGGAGCAGTTCTCGTCCCCGTTCTGCCCACAACCTTGGGCACATCTCTTAACCACTGTGCTTCGGATTCCCCTCCTCTATCTGCCCGTAGCGCTAGGCATTCCCAGAGTACACAGGATACTGTCCAGTGCTCACCACAGGGATTCGGGGCTGGGAAGGGATTCTGGCAGCGGCGGAGCACAGCCAGTCTTCCCCACGCCGCTGGCCCCAGCCCAGGATGACTAAATCCAGGCAGTGCCATGGCCAAAGGGAAGCTGGGAGTTGTCAAGAAGCCGTGTAAAGAGCTCTGGACTCGAGCCCTTCCTCCAACATGGGAGAACGTCCTACCCCAGGCTGGGGAGGCGAAGAACCAGCACAGGGGCATATCTGCAGCTGGGCCAGCAGGAAGGAGCAGCTCTAAACTGCACGGTGTGACCGGCCTGACCCCACCCTCCGCTACGGAGCTGGCTGTCGGGCCGTGCCGCGCGGGCAGGCAGCGGCCGGAGGGGACGCTCTCAGTGGGGAAGGGAATTTGGCTTTGTCAGGAGTTGGTGGATTGACAGCCGTCGGTCCACAGAGCAGGAAGAGGCCAGGCAGCGTCTGCGGGTCGTTCAGTGGCGCTGGGCAAACCCGCCGCAGGCTCCCTCTGGCTGGAAGGTGGCCAGCGATGGGGGAGAAGGGGCAGAGACACACAGCTAGCCTGTCTCGTTGGAGATTCAGCGAGCGGCCGTCAAGGAGCCTGTGAGAGACGGAGCTGCTGCTTGCTGCCCCACAGAAATGCCCGTCTCTGCTGGCGTCTCCGAGTGCCTGATTGCTATTGTACCCCCTCACAGCGGCAGCTGGCTCGTGGGGGTGGGGGGCGACCGACGGCTGGTGACAGGTAACACCCGCCGTCACCGGGAGAGAGGCAGGGCAGGAGGCCAGGGCCCAGGCGAGGGGGAGACGAGGCTGCAGTCCGTACCATTCTCTCCCACCCTGGCACGGGCTCCCTCAGGCCAAGCTGCGCCGGCTCCGCGGTGGGACAATCAGACGTGCTCCAGGGAGGACAGGGCGTCCGCCTGCTTCCCCTCGGCCTGTGGCGTGGGTGGGTTTAGCCAGCGGGTGCCAGGCCCAGCAGCAGCCTCTCCTGTGGTTTTGGCTGTGGGCTGCCCCTGTGGACTCTGGCTCTGCCATGCAGATGACAACTATGACGCCTCAGACCCAGGGCTCTCAGGCAGGGCACGGGGCAGAGCTGCCTGCCGCCAGCATCCCATGGCTGCCCCGGGTATGCTGGTGTGACAGGGACAGGCCTGCAGACACGGGGCCTGCCCCAAGGGGTTGACTACTGGTTTTTCTGGCTGATTGATGAACGGGAGGGGCAGTGGTACCGGGGGAAGCCTGGCATAATGCAGGCAGGTGCCGGGCAAGGTATGTTCACACAGCTCTGCCAGTGCCCCTCAGTCCTGAGCCGCTTCCCCCCGCCGCTGCTATTCCAGTCTGGAGCACCCCAAACACCCAGCTCTGCCCTCCCTGTGCCATTCCCATCCCAAGGGTGGTTCTGAAGGACCATAGCTGTGCGGGTGTGATCGGAACGAGCAGGGGGACAGGGAGCTCTTTGCTTTTCTTTGCAGCTGGTGAGGATAACATTTCCTGAAAGCCAACAGGCTGCTGCAGCTGGAACCTTTTTTGCAGCCGATCTCTGGCAAGAGCCTTGCACCATTTGCAAAGATTTAGTGATACTGTGAGAGCAGAAGTTCCCAAGCTCCGCCTGGGGAGACAGCAAACACCAACCCTTGCTGTAGGGCTTTGCTGCAATCTGGGAAGCAGCCGGTGAGCTAAAGAGCTGGACTCCCACACCCCAATCAGAGCACAAGAAGCCGACTCTGTGACAGCAGCCTGCTGAGTCCCATCCCAAAAGAAGAGGGCCCAGGACATGCAAATTCTTATGGCTCAAGTTATGAGCTCAAGGGAAGGAGTGACTAGTGGTTAGAGGAGGAGAGACATGCATCAGGATTCCTGGGCTCTAGTCCCATTTCTGCCATTGACTCCGATCACAAAGGTGCCCCGGTTTCTAGATTTATAAATTTGAGATGACACCCGCCTCATGAGGGGATTAAACGCGATGTAATTAGTGAAGACTTGCCAGACTCTCTGAGGCCCTCCAAAGGAAGGAGTAAAACATGCAATGTATTCTTGTCCTTAGGAATGCAGTACAGCAATGTACATTTCCTTATGATCCCATGCACAGAACTGACTGCTTCTAAAATCCGCTGTGCTGATAATACAAACGCGAATGTTCTCTGTGCTTTGAACACGAGTAAATTACAGCGAGGACAGAACTGGGATTGCAAGGGGAGAGGGGAAGCACAGAGCTGGTGAACCCAACTGAAGAGAGAGGGTTGGAAGAGCTCCGAGATGCACCTCTGGCGGCGGGAACCGAATTCCTTTCAGTTTCAGAGAGGGATGCCTGCTGCGACTTCATGAATATCATTGCTGTGTCCTTGACCACTCAGTGGGAGCCTGTAATTAACGTACTGTGTAACTCATCCTCACTGAAGGAAAAGAACATGCAGGTTTATTGGCTACAGCTGGTACAGCTGTTTGTCCACACAAAACTAAACTCTCCCAGTGATCTGCCCCCACATGCACAGAGCTCCGTGGCAGACCAGGAGCTTGCTGCTGCATTTGTCCGAAGCCCTGGCCTGGGACACCAAGAGCAGCTTCCTAGCCCAGGCACCTGTCGGCTCTTTGCTGTGGTGAATGGCACGAACAGGGACACAGCAGGCCAGTGGTTGGCTGGCCGAAAGGGTTGCAGGCTGCTGTCAAGACACCACCTGGGTTCCCCGGCTCCAGGCAGTGTGTTCTTTCCTGGAGCATGCTAGCTGAGTGGAGAGATTCCGGATCGGCCGTGAAGTGGATCACACTGCCGTTGTGTCTGTGTGTGAACAAACGTATCTGTAAATACACACTGCAAGGAGCTTCCAGTCATGGCATCCGGGGCTTATGGATTTGCCATTCTGGCAAGCAGGCAGATGCTGCTAATAAAGACAAGGCTGGAGGCACGTATGCTCTGCCTGTAGGCACATCAGCCCCTCTACAACAATTCTGGAGGAGGGAAGGGCTGTACAGGGTGGAGGTTTGGGACTGTGAAGGACCCTTCCTTCCTGTTCTACACAAGAAAGGCAGCATGGCCTAATGGCTAAGGAAGTGGGACCAGGAAACTGAGGTCCTGTTCCCAGCTGATCTTCTGCAGTACGGCCTGGCGCTCAGCCGATGGACAACTTTAAGGAATAGTCTGGTGTAGATGCAGCCACAGGAAGTTTGGCTCGAGTTAAAGAGGCAGGATCAGGGCCTGTGTTCCAGCAATTGGCACTCGTCTCACTAGCAAGAGGCGCCTGCACCCCCCTGTCGCTCACGTCTCATTCCCTCAAACGTCAAAGGGGCTGGTTCTGCTGGTGCCTGGCTCCTGCCATCGATCCCATGAATATGCATCAATTAAAAAAAAATCCAAACAAAGCAACGGACGCTTGCCAATCTATTGAGCTGCAAATCTCCCATGTGGCAGAACAATCGGACAGGGTGGAGCTGGGGGTGGGGAGAGGCCAAACGGAACCTTCTGTAAAGACAATTAAGGGAAGTTCAAATTATCGAAACCTGTGATTAACACGGCTTCCAAATCTGCATGAATATTAAAAGGCCGCCTTGCCCAGACTCCCCACACAATGAATTCTGTATGAATCTTAAGATAAATCATTTGGATAACTTAGCAGCAGCTGTACTCCCTTGCTGCCAACTGCCTCCAAAAATCATTTCAAGTCAGGAGAGAGAAGAGAGACAGAATGAAACCTGGTAATTATGATTCCATGCTCGGAGGCCTGGGATCAAGGCTGGTAAATGCAGGTCGCCTGGAGCAGTTTGGGAGGGGAATGGAAAGGGGGGTTTCAGAAACTGGTGACAAATCCGATTATTTGCTGTGATTGTCTCGGCGCTCTTATATTAGGTTGGTGCTTTGGGGTGTGTGTGTGTAGCGGGTGTTTGTTTTACTGCTGCATGAGACGGGGCTGTGGAGATGAAATCGACAGAGATACGGCTACTGGAGGAAGGAGATTCCACTCGGCATTAATGATACCTACCACGTGTGGGAGTGAGGCTGCCATCGCTGGATGGCACCCCACACCTGCTCAGCGAGGACGCCTGGGTCACTCGCAAGCACAGGGGCACCACAAAGGACAGGACTTTGAATACAGCTACAGTTATTAGTCACCTGTAACTCAGCTGGGAACAGACTAAATCAGACCTGGGTCTCCTCTCAGACACCTGGGAGAGGTGGGTAAATTGCCCCTAGGAAAAGTTTTGTGCTTATCTCCACTCGTTATAGTTTGGCTCATGCCTCGAAGCATGAGAGTTTATTCCCCTTCCCAAACTCTTGGTTAGCTTTTTCATAGTCATGATAATAGCACTGGATAGTCTCCCCATCCATATCAATGGCCACTCCTTTTTGGAATCCTGCTAAGTTCTTGGCCTCGGTGCATTCTTGCGGCAATGAGTTCCACAGTCCACTGGAGCACTGGGTGAGAAAAGGATTCCCGTTGTCCCATTTAAAGGTGTTGTTTCTTTTTGGAAATGAGCACCAGCGCTGTTAGAGCAGACAGCCCTGGGGGGTTTTGTGCTTCATTTGTTTGTCTGGAACCATTTTGTCATCTATGCTGGAGGAAAATGGACTTTGTCTGCTTGAGTCTCTTTGTGGAGCATGATGAACCTTGGAAATGTTTCCGATCCAGTGAATGAAACAAATCTAGGGGTCGTGCATAAATACCAGGATGATTCCACTCTGCTGTTTTGCAAGAGAGCGCAGCCTGCTGCCCATCTGCCCCCAGCCTCTGTCTTCCCCATGGTTATCTCCGGCGTTGCTTTAATAAGATGAATAGACTCCGTCCACAAGGGCTTGGCATTTGTCATTTCACCATTAATTACGTGTTGCTCTGAGTGTGCTCAGACGCTCTCTCCAGACACCGCTCCTTGGCGGGAAGAAGCCCATCACACTCTTCCCGCACCGCAATTCCACTGCCTTAGCACAAGCCGGAGCTCACAAATTTCCATCGGTTGGGGATTTTGGAGGCATCCTTGAGCACTGAGAAATCACGTGGCCTAAAAGTGTCCCAAAGCTCCTGTCACCCCCCACCTCCAGGTTGGGTCAGAGGCAGAATATAGGTCCAAGTTCTCACACACTGCCAGGCTTTCGGGTCCAGAATTTCAATGGGGGAATCAGGCCATGGAGACAAGGGGCTTGATTTCCTTTTCACACAGTTTTAGATCACGGAGTTACACTAGATGGGAATCAAAGCAACATCCAATAATACTTACAACCTCTGCCTCTCAATACAGCACTTTTCATCAGCCGTGCTCAGAGCTCTTTACAAAGGAGGTCAGCACCATTACTTCCATTTCGCAGATGGGAAGGCTGAGGGAGGACATCACACCCCAATGTCACAATGAGGACTAGACCCTAGATCTGCTGAATCCTAGACCCATGTGTGATCCACCAGGCCATACCACCTCTAGAGCAGAGAGGGAGCTTCCCCCACCCACCTGGTGCTCCTGCTGGGGAGCGGGGTTGGGGTGGGGGGCTTGCCTCACTCCACTTGCCTGGTGCTGGGGAGTGGGGGAAGCCCCCGTCACCCAACCCCGTTCCCTGGCAGGAGTGCCAGGCGGGAACAGGGGTGCCCATTTTTCTGGGGCCCAATTGGCCAGGGCCGCTGGGCACGGGCCTCGTTGGCCCAGTGGCTAATCCGCCACTGCCCACTCTACGGTCTTATGTCCTGTCCATTTTCCCAGTTAAAGGCGCCAAGAAAATTAAAGCTGAAATAAAGCTTTTAAGCCAAAGTGCAGCTGCAGAACCCAGCAGCTCAGGTAACTGTCACTTCAGTTTAATGGCAACGTTGTGACTCGTTGAGAGGGAGATTTGCCCAAACTCTAAGGAAATGGGACATTTTCCATCACAGCGAAGTATTTGTTATGCGACCAGCAGGGAGGGGCTTGGGAGGGAGACATTAAATACAAGGATTCCAATCCCTTTTTGAGGCAGCTCTCCAACCAATCAGCTTGCATTATGCAAATTTCTATACCATGGCTGTCTAGCCAATCAGCTTGTATTGTGCAGGTTCATAGAATATCAGGGTTGGAAGGGACCTCAGGAGGTCATCTAGTCTCACCCCCTGCTCAAAGCAGGACCAATCCCCAGACAGATTTTTGCCCCAGATGGCTCCCTCAAGGATTGAGCAGTCAACCTGGGTTTAGCAGGCCAATGCACAAACCACTGAGCTATCCCCCCAACCCAACCCAACCCTAACCCTAACCCTAAGGTTCTGAAAGTGTCTATTACTGGCCGCAATGAGAAATAAGATGGGTGACATGTGGCGAGCCATGCTCCCATCACGGAGCAAGGAGTCAGATGGGGGATGGAGACAACATAATAGGCACCGGTAGCCAGCCAGACCTGGAATCTAGCGTTGGTTACAGACGGAACTGGCGGGTATCCCTCTGGCTCTGCCATCGTTAAAACACCCCTTTTGGAAGTCCCAGGCAGCAGAGATCTATTTCAGGGAGACGCAAGATGGATGGGGAAGCCTGTGCGACCAAGGAACCTTTGCACGGCCAGTCCCAGGATGGCCGCCACCAAGGCAACAGGGGCCATTTTGGGACAGTCCTTGCTATTGCAATAGGGTCTCTCTGAATACCTAATACATTTCCAGGGCCACATGCTCCCTGGGCAGGGGTGAGAAGAGCAGCCCCTCATTCCCATGGTCTGGTTTACCCCCCGGGACATCCCCACGTTTTGAAGGGAGTTAGAGCCTAGGAGATTCCCCTAGGGGGCTGATTACCCCACATCTGCCTAATGCAGTTCCTTGCACCTTACTCTGAAGCAACTGGTGCTGGCCAAGATACTGGGCTAGATGGGCTGCTGGTCCGAGCCTGTCGGGCGGGTCTACGTGCCTATGGCCCTGGTACTAGAACAGGGCAGTCTCCTCCCCCTTTGAACGGTTTGGCTGGTCTGTGTGTGTGTTCAGGGCTGCAATGTATGAAGGGCCCAGCCTGGTAAGCAAAGCTGCCATGTGAGACCCCGAGGCCTGGCATGTCGTTCCAGGCTGGTCGCTGACTCCAATCCCATCAACCAGCAACATGCCATAACAGTTTGTCCAGGGGATCACCGCCAGCCACTTTCTGTCTCCCCACAAATGTCCCTCAGCTAGGTTCTCCCAAGAGGATGGCCAGATGGTGCTCTCGGACACAGTGGTAACCAGGTCTTCCTAGCAAGGCATCAGGGGTGCACTCGAGGACAGGGCCGGTCCTCCTTGGCTGCACTAAATGGTGGGTAAAAGCACCCACAGTGTCTCGCGGCCTGGGGAGCAGCGACGCAGTCCAGTGGTGGTGAGGATAGGCAGGGAATGGTGTGTCTGGGGTGTGTCTCTGTCTGTCTGTGTGATGCCTTGTCAGTACAGTACTGGGTTCTGCAGTGATGGGCTCCAGTGTGAAATGGCTCATAACTAGACAGACATGTGACCCGAAGGACTGAAAGAAGAGTCCATCCCCCAGGGATTGTCACCCCAGCACCTTTCCCTGGATTTTTGTTTTAAATTGACTCCTGAGACAAGCTGCTGTTCATTAAAGAGAATTCACCAGGCTAAGACATGTGCTTGGACCCCAGCTCCTAGGGTCATGTGATTACAGAGAATCTCAGCTCCCATTTTTCTAAAAAAAAAAAAAAAAAAAGCCCTTATGGTTGTGAAGAAAAGCTTAAAAATGTGGGCAGAGTGACAGTGGTGCAGTTACATCTGCCTGAGTGTGCCGAGAGCCTGAAGCAGTAGCTTTGAGAGGGGAACTGCTCAGTGCATCTCAATGGGGAGTTTGTCACAGGGCATCCCTTCACCTACCCCATGACTCCCGCTGCGTAGGCTGTCCTTGGGGTCTCCCGGCCACAAACACCTGCAGGCTGCTCCTGTCACCACATGGGCTTTTACGCTTCCGTTTCAAAGTGTTACAGAATGTCGCACAGAATTTACGGCAGGTGGAGGCATCCACACAGCTACCTCGCCTCTCCCAGGCTCATCTGCTGAGCTCCCCTTTACTCCCTCTTCCTCCCAGAGACACATCCTCCCAATTACTGACCCAGCTGCCTCGTTAGCTCTGCAACTGCCACCCAAGTGTCAGTCAGCTCCGGCGGAAAGTGGCTAATTGGCATCAAGCAAGCCTGCAATCTTCCCACTGATGCAGCGACCTCAGTGACCAGGGAGTTGCAGCTGGCACCCTGGTGCACGTGTTCATGCCAAGAGCGATGGCTCTGGGGGGTGCCGGCACACCACTCCAGCGGGGGGCTGGGCATGGCAGGTGGACAAGAACTCAGCAGGCCAGAAGCCCCACCCAAGCAGATCCCCTCATGCTGCTGGGGGAGGTATAAAGGTGCCGCACACACCCCCTGCTACTATTTCTGCCTTTCCCGGAGGAAGGGCCCTTGCATCTCTGGGAGAGGAAGCGGTGGCCCTCTCCCTTCAAGTGGTGGGGATCAGGGCCACACCACAGGGGCCGGGCCAGGCCATGGGTGGGGCTGTTGCAGTTCCCCTTGGGTCCCCGATTGCCTTAATCCGGATTGTTTGTGAGGAAAACGCCCAACCCTCCAGGTTCGAGTCTGCCCGTGCAGCATGGGGGGCTAGCTGTCCCTTGTGTCTGTCTGTCTGCGTGATGCCTTGTCAATGCTCCTCACCTCCACTGGCCAGACTAGGCGTGTATTAGCCAGGGATCTAGAAAACGGCCAGCATGCCAGTTGTAAGGGCAGGGGTCCCCAACACGGTGCCCACGGGTGCCATGGCACCTGCGGGGGCGTCTAAGTGCACCTGCGTACTGGCCGGCAGACGAGCATCTGCCGAAATTTGGCAGCATTTCGGTGGCGACGCCTCTGGATGACACCAGACGAAAAAGGTTGGGGACCACTGGTGTAGGGGGACCAGACAGCAAGTGCGAAAAATTGGGATGGGGATGGGGGTACTAGGAGCTTATATAAGAAAAAGACTAAAAAATCGGGACTATCTCAATGTCTGGTCACCCTACAATCGTGTTACCTGGGCAGGATGCCGGCCGGGGTTTCTTGCCCTTGTGCATATCAATGTCCCCTCCCGACACCGGGTTTAAAGCTCTCAGAAATGCCCCCCAACCCCGTTCCCTCACTCCCCGGTCTAGTTTGTGAGGTTGGTGCATGCTTCAGGGAAGGAATCCATTTCCACTCCCTCAGATGTCAAGGGAATTGAAAGCACTGCAAATATTTCCTTGATCTAAATTACACCGACCCCAGCAGGCTGCACTCACGGTATAATCCAGGTTATGAATTGTAAATCAGGCACGATGCAGAGCACCTGCAAAAATTCAATAAGCCTACGCCCGAGCTGCACTGCGCAGGCCGACTGGCATCAGCTGTCCATGTGCTCAGCCTCTCCCGCTGCCGCCCGCCTTGGAACAACCACGGAAAACTCATTTCCCTGCGACGGGAAAAGCTGCTGTCAGGGCCGTCCTTGGGATGTATGGGGCCCTACACAGTATTATTAAACTGGTGCCCCTACGCCGGCGCCTTCGGCTCTGTGAATACCGGTGCCCCTACGCCGGCGCCTTCGGCTCTGTGAATACCGGTGCCCCTACGCCGGCGCCTTCGGCTCTGTGAATACTGGTGCCCCTACGCCGGCGCCTTCGGCTCTGAATACCGGTGCCCCTACGCCGGCGCCTTCGGCTCTGTGAATACCGGTGCCCCTACGCCGGCGCCTTCGGCTCTGAATACCGGTGCCCCTACGCCGGCGCCTTCGGCTCTGTGAATACCGGTGCCCCTACGCCGGCGCCTTCGGCTCTGTGAATACCGGTGCCCCTACGCCGGTGCCTTCGGCTCTGAATACCGTGCCCCTACGCGGCGCCGGCTCTGAATACCGGTGCCCTACGCCGCGCCCGGCTCTGTGAATACCGGTGCCCCTACGCCGGCGCCTTCGGCTCTGTGAATACTGGTGCCCTACGCCGCGCCTTCGGCTCTGAATACCGGTGCCCCACGCCGCGCTGCTCGGCTCTGTGAATACCGGTGCCCCTACGCCGGCGCCTTCGGCTCTGTGAATACCGGTGCCCCTACGCCGGCGCCTTCGGCTCTGTGAATACTGGTGCCCCTACGCCGGCGCCTTCGGCTCTGTGAATACTGGTGCCCCTACGCCGGCGCGTTCGGCTCTGTGAATACAGGTGCCCCTACGCCGGCGCCGGCTCTGTGAATACCGGTGCCCCTACGCCGGCGCGGCTCTGTGAATACCGGTGCCCTACGCCGCTCTGTGAATACGTGCCCCTACGCCGGCGCCGGCTCTGAATACCGGTGCCCCTACGCCGGCGCCGGCTCTGTGAATACCGGTGCCCTACGCCGCGCCGGCTCTGAATACCGGTGCCCTACGCCGCGCCGGCTCTGTGAATACCGGTGCCCCTACGCCGGCTCTGAATACCGGTGCCGCTCTGTGAATACCGGTGCCCCTACGCCGGCGCCTTCGGCTCTGTGAATACTGGTGCCCCTACACTGGCGCGTTCGGCTCTGTGAATACTGGTGCCCCTACGCCGGCGCGTTCGGCTCTGTGAATACAGGTGCCCCTACACTGGCGCGTTCGGCTCTGTGGATACTGGTGCCCCTACGCCGGCGCCTTCGGCTCTGTGAATACTGGTGCCCCTACGCCGGCGCGTTCGGCTCTGTGAATACAGGTGCCCCTACACTGGCGCGTTCGGCTCTGTGGATACTGGTGCCCCTACGCCGGCGCCTTCGGCTCTGTGAATACCGGTGCCCCTACACTGGCGCGTTCGGCTCTGTGAAGACTGGAGCCCCTACGCGGCGCTGCTCGCTCTGTGAATACAGGTGCCCCTACACTGGCGCGTTCGGCTCTGTGGATACTGGTGCCCCTACGCCGGCGCCTTCGGCTCTGTGAATACCGGTGCCCCTACGCCGGCGCCTTCGGTTCTGAATACCGGTGGCCCTACGCCGGCGCATTCGGCTCTGTGAATACCGGTGCCCCTACGCCGGCGCATTCGGCTCTGTGAATACCGGTGCCCCAACGCCGGCGCCTTCGGCTCTGTGAATACCGGTGCCCCTACGCTGGCGCGTTCGGCTCTGTGAATACTGGTGCCCCTACGCTGGCGCGTTCGGCTCTGAATACTCGTGCCCCTGCCTTCTGCCTAGTAAGGAGACTGCAGCGGGAGCCGACCTGCTCTTCCCTGCTGTCCCGGTCATAGGCGCGGCCTCCGTGGGTGGGTGCTCTGGGGCTGGAGCACCCATGGGGAAAACGTAGAGTTTACAAACCAAAAGCAGCTGCTCTATAGTGCTTTATAGGGCCTCCAAACGTTCCCTGAGAGAAGCACCCGTTTCTAATAAAAGTGATGGTGTCTCGAGACCTCCTCAGGTGCCAGATCTTAGCCTTGTTGCCTTGAGCTCTCTTCAGTCAGCTCCTCTGGCGCCAACCCAAAGGGCTGGGGTAGTTTCGGTCCCCTGGGCCGGGATACGGGAAGACGGGCCGGTGGAGGAACACCAGTTCTAACAGGTTCACACTGGCTTGCAGCAGGAGTGCCATGCATCATGAGCTCCCTGTGCGTGTACCGTTCCCACCTGCGCACTGCACAGGCGCCACTCTTCCTCCCCCCATCTGAATGAGATGGAAACCTCCACAGACTCCCAGGGCCAGATCCCAAGAGGTGCTGAGCACCGGCCACTCCCATTGGTGTCAAGACAGCCCACTGGCGATAAGTGCTAGCAAAGCCCCTCTGGGTACAGTGTGTCCCCTCCTGACCCAGGCTGGACGCGGTCTAGTTACAGGACCCGATGGGGAGATTCCCGATGTCTGTGCTGAAGGATGATGTCGCCAGAACCAGGAATCTGTCAAGTAGCTGACAAAACGCAGTCAGATAAATCGGCAAATCAGTTGCAAATGACAAAGGAAGATTAAATCAGAGAGGAGCAGATTGAATCAGGGGCCATTAACAGATTAAAACGTTACATGGCATCAGATTAATGCAGAAAAATGTGAAACTAATGCGGCTCAGAGGCCCTGGCTCTTGTGCTTTCAATTTAGCTTTTTCATCGAAGAAACAGCTAGTCCTGCCCCCAGCCCATGATGCCCGGAGGAAGCACTTACCTGTGCTTTACAGACAGCTGCTAGGGTGGCCTCATGGTTCCCTGAGAAACAGGCCTGATTGTCCCTCTGGAGAGGGTGAAGGGACTTGGGCAAGGCCACACAGCGAGATGGTGACAGGATTAGAATTCATGCCTCTCTTCGAGGTGCTAGCTCAGCCTACCTGTTTGCACGAGCAACTCACAAACTCATAGGCAAACACCTCAGAGAGAGGGCCCCGTGTCTCCTCTTTTGTAGGGCTCCAGTGTGAACATGCCCTGGTACGGATGGGACGCTCCTAGGCACTAGTACAGTACAAATAAATAATAACTGGGACAAGCAACGAATTCGCTTTTCGATTGTTCATTGAAAACCTGACACATTGGAAAGGGAAAAGTTTTTTCATGCAAACATTTTTATTCCATTCAAAAAGCGATTTTCCATCCAAAAAAACCCAACCTTTCCACTGCGACAAACCCAAACGTTTACCCCTTGGCTGCTGTTGAACCGGAAATGTGCCCTGCCCAGAAAACCCAAACTGGCCAGCCCTGGAGGGATTAATCTGGGACTCTGCGGGAATCTGCCTCTAATGCTTTCATTCCGCCAGGACCTCCTTCCTACCCTAAATCCACACGTGCCCAGGAAACCGGGACAAAGTCTGAGCCGTTGCAACACCACCTGGGAACAAGCATTGTGATGTGGTGTGACAATATTTGATGAATTCATATGTGCCTAGGGGAAGAGACTAAGTAGGTGAATAAAGTGAGAATATTCTCTGTGACAATCAATATCCCTTCAATTGAACCGTCTCTACAGATGTGACATTTTGATTTTTCTTCTTGGGCCGTATTAACTGGATTTATGTCTTCTTAAAGTGGAAACAGCAGGGATTGGGAGAGACACCAACTGGCCCGCGTGAAGCCATTCTGAGCAATGGTACAAGGCAGGCAAAGTGGAAATGCACGTTCATATTAACTGCTTGATTAATCCAATCCCCCGTCTACGTATCCATGGGGCAGCCAGGAGGAAGCCAGCTCATTTGAGAGAACAGAGCAGGAGAGCGAGACAAGATTCTGGGCTCTGAGTGGCTCCAGAGTCCAGGATAACCCCTTGTGAAGCACTGACATCAAGGAGGTGGCTTCTCCTTTGGAGCCGAAGCAAGTGAGGCTAAAGGGCCAAATTCCGTTGTCACTTACACCAGTGACACACTCCAGTGCAGTGACTTTGATGGCGCTTTCCTCCATGTACCTGAGATCCCTGGCTGGTGTAAATCAGCATAACTCCATTGGCTTCCATGGACCTGTACCAGCTGAGGATCTGACCCAGTTATTCGATCCAGAAGGAAGCACAGATTGGTGATGAACTCAGGCAGTCCCCCACTCTGGGATTTGGATTTTGCATGTAATTAGAATGATGAATTATTTGCATGTCAGTTGTGCAGAGGGGTTCCAATCAGGATCAGGTTCCCTTCGTCCGGGATGTTGTGCAAATACAGTCAATACACACACACGTGCACCACCCCGCAGACACCACGAGCGTGGGGCACAGCTGAAAAGATCGTACGGTTGGGTTCCCTTCACATCAGGTGCTGATCCAGAATCCATTGCTCTGGAAATCTCCAGCGAGCACCAGCACAGGTTGGGGTGGGACAGGGCAGGACGCTAGAGAAATTCAGACTGGAAAGGAGGTGAATTAATCACTGGACTAGCTAACCAAGGAACCTGATGGCTTTAAATCGGGACTGGATGTCCGGCGTAGTGCACACAGAAGTTATGGCTGGCTGCAGGAATCACTGGGTGTGGGTCACTAAGCAGAAGGGCAGACAACATGATCACAGTAAAATCAGGCTTAAAAATATATGCCATCGTGTGCCAGCAATGCCCCTCTGCCACGTACATTGGTCAAACCGGACAGTCTCTACGTAAAAGAATAAATGGACACAAATCGGATGTCAAGAATTATAACATTCAGAAACCAGTAGGAGAACACTTCAATCTCCCTGGACACTCAATAACAGACTAAAAAGTGGCCATTCTCCAACAAAAAGCCTTCAAAAACTGACTTCAACAAGAAACTGCAGAGCTGGAATTAATTTGCAAATTTGACACCATGAAGTTAGGCCTGAATAAAGACTGGGAGTGGCTGGGTCATGACAAAAAATAGTTTTCCCTCTGTTGATATTCACCCCTTCTTGTCAACTGTTGGGAATGGGCCACATACACCATGATTGAATTGGCCTCGTTAGCACTGACTCCCCCACTTGGTAAGGCAACTCCCATCTTTTCATGTGCTGTATATTTATACCTGCCTGCTGTATTTCCCACTCCATGTATCCGATGAAGTGGGTTCTAGCCCACGAAAGCTTATGCCCAAATACATGTGTTAGTCTCTAAGGTGCCACAAGGACTCCTCGTTGTTTTTGCTGATACAGACTAACACAGCTACCCGTCTGAAACCAGTAAAATCTTGGACTCTCGGCGTGTACTAGTTCACCTGAGGACGCCTATGGCAGGCTGCTCTTTTCAAACCTAGCAAATGCCAGAGGTGCTGGCAAAGCCATGCCAGCCTCTCTGCTGCTCTGGACACTGGGCGGAAGCTGCACCATTATGGAGGCAACGTGACCAGAACCAGTCCCCAGCGTATGCACACCCTTAGTAGAGGCGTCTGAGCTGCAGCAAGAAAAGGCTCGTAACCTCTGCTCTAATGACCAGAAGGGTGATTCTAAGAGGATGGAAACAGGATTCTTCTCCTTCATAGGATGACAGGCTTAAAGAGTGAGAGAGTTTGGCACCGTCCCCTAGAAAAGATACAGCCAGCTGGTCACACATGAAAGTCTTGCATCAGGGATGAAATTAATAGGCAGCAGGTTTAAAACAAATAAAAGGAAGTTCTTCTTCACGCAGCGCACAGTCAACTTGTGGAACTCCTTACCTGAGGAGGTTGTGAAGGCTAGGACTAGAACAGGGTTTAAAAGAGAACTGGATAA
This sequence comes from Mauremys reevesii, assembly GCF_016161935.1. Taxonomy (NCBI): domain Eukaryota; kingdom Metazoa; phylum Chordata; order Testudines; family Geoemydidae; genus Mauremys; species Mauremys reevesii. The sequence continues at coordinate 41,805,461 of NC_052637.1, read as the reverse complement.
ATTCATGGTGGTTAAGTCCATAAATGGCTATTAGCCAGGATGGGTAAGGAATGGTGTCCCTAGCCTCTGTTCGTCAGAGGATGGAGATGGATGGCAGGAGAGTGATCACTTGATCATTGCCTATTAGGTTCACTCCCTCTGGAGCACCTGGCATTGGCCACTGTCGGTAGACAGATACTGGGCTAGATGGACCTTTGGTCTGACCCAGTACGGCCCTTCTTATGTTCTTATGTTCTTAGGGTTTCTCAAACAGGGTTGCTGCTTGTGTAGGGAAAGCCCCGGCAGGCCGGGCTGGACCGGGCCGGTGTGTTTATCTGCCCCGTCTGCAGGTCTGGCCGATCGCGGCTCCCACTGGCCGCGGTTCGCTGCTCCGGGCCAATGGGAGCCGCTGGAAGTGGCAGCCAGTACGTCCCTCGGCCCGCGCCGCTTCCAGCAGCTCCCATTGGCCTGGAGCAGCGATCTGTGGTCAGTGGGAGCTGCGATTGGCCAGACCTGAGGACAGGGCAGGTAAATGCACCGGCCCGGCCCACCAGGGGCTTTCCCTACAGAAGCGGCGACCCCTGTTTGAGAAACCCTGTCCTACATGCACCATTAAGTGATTCTTTATCGTTGAGGCTGCTGGACACAGACCGGCCCTGTGGGTCTCCCTAGCTCCCAGAGTGGCTATCACGGGCCACGCTGTCTGGTAAAACCATTCAGGATCTATTTCAGCCCTGGCCTGGACTTCACTACGGTCCCCGTCTCAGTTCCTTGATATCTCAGGCAGAGAGGGGATGGTGCATCATCCCCATGGAGAGGGCAAAGACAGTGACGAGAGCTCGGAGCTCGGGAGGAGAGACCCGAACCTCAGGCAGATCTGATTGTCCAGTGAGGCTGGGGGAGCGAGGGATTGCTTTTGAAAAGACCCAGCCAAAGAGAAAGCAGCTTGTTGTGCTGTCTCTGGATCTGCCTGGTCGGAGGGTGGGGTGTCTAGAGGAAAGGCACGTGGTGTGTGGATGCTGTATGATCATCGCTGGTGATGTAATTACACCTCCAGGCCCAGGCAGGGATCAGGGGCCCGTTGCACTAGGTGCCCACACACAGCATGAAAAGAGGGTCCCTGTAAAGTGCAGCCCTGCTTTTAACCGAATTAGGGTAGCTTGCCCCCATTGGTCGCTGCCCATGCCAGCTATGGAAGAACTCGGCGAGTGCCAGGCTGCTCCTCACAACAGCTGCCTGGCTTCTCGGCCGTTAGGTGCTGTGCATGTTCCCGGAACAAAGCCTGGAACCGGAGTCTGGTGGGAGTGTGATCATGTTCCGGAACAACCCCTGCCCCGGAGAATTTACCGGCTCACGATAAGACGGAGCCAGCAGGCCGACACAACACGGCAAATGGCGGGAGGGCAGGGTGACAATGGGACGATCACAGTGAAGGCTGGATCTCAGAGTTGTGGGTTGTACTAGCAAAGTCATCTCCTGGCTGCTGGAGTGGGATTTCACAGGGGTTCCTGCCAACTGGAGAGGAGATGAACTGGAAAACACGCAGAGTAGATGCTCCTTTTGGACGAGGAGCAGAGTGTGGTGGGAGGGACAGCAGGCATTCACAACCTCCTCACATCCAAGCTGGCTGGCAGAGAACCTGGCCTGCCATCCCTTCCCATCGCTCATTCCCCAGGACGGTCAAAGTCAAATTAACCACGGCTTGAGTGCTCAGCGCGGGCAGAGCCATCCGGCTCTAATGGCGTGATCGCCGCTGATGGGCTTGGATGGGGCTGGCAGGCGAGGCCAGTCCCACAAAGAGATTAACCTTTTCCTGGCACAGAGTGGTTGTCCAAGCTGGTGGCTCTGGACCCTGCTTAAGCTTTCTGGGTTGGGTAGGGAGAGGGGAATGTCCCACCCCTTAGCATGCGGGTTGGGCATGTCTCCCTCATGACCACCATCCTCCTCCCTGGCTTTGGTTCGCTAGCTAGCATCTGTGCATGCAGCCTGTTCCAATGGCAGAGCAAAGGACAGAGCTGTGATTAGCTGCTTGGGCCATTTCCATCCGTTAGGAGCAGAGAGAAGAGGGGGCTAGCTGGCAGAAAGCACCTCAGCCAGCTAAAGAGGTCTCTGGGGGGACTCCCGATTTCCATGTGAAAGGGGGAGAGAGACAGAGAGAGAGAAGTAATTACATGCAAGAGCCAAACCCCACTCCAGTAGCTGCCTGGACCTGGGAGCCCAGCGCGTGAGCCTGGAGGGGCTGGTAATGCTACGGGTGGCACAGTGCCAGGTGGTGACCACTGCCTGTGTCTCTCAGGGACCACAGAGGCAGGAGGGAGTAGAAAGGACTGTGGTGTGATTTAGGGATTCTCTGAGCAAGATACCCCATCTATGCCCAACCGCGACGTTGCTGGTGGAATACCATTGCGTCCGAGCTTGCTTCCTCAAGAATGCCACACTGTGGGGTCTTTCTCCAGTGCCCTGCTTGGAAAGCGGGCATTGGGGTCGGCTTGGAGAAGAGAAGCAGCTTGTGCATCGCTCTTGGATCTGGAATCCTGATCCAGAAGCGTTGTGTGCAGACTCTGGAGGGAAGCACGTTGGCCGGAAGGATGGGTCTTTCAAAGGAAAAGGTGGGGAGATGCCCTCAGAACCAGCTGAGCACCAACATGCGACTGGCATGAAAACCACTGTGATCAGCAGTGCTGTCGACTCCCATGATTTTATGGCGAGTCTCCTGATATTTAGTATTTTACTTAAAGGCTCAGCTCTTGGAGTCATGTGAGTGCAAGAGAACCTCAGCTTTCATTAGACAAACCAACAAAGTTTGTGTGTTTTTAGGGGAAAGCTTGAAAATGTGGCCTGAGGGGAGCCCTACAGCTCAACACTGGGACGGCAAAGAAAAACCCCTCACACGTTATTTTTTAAGCCAGTCTCATGATTTTGGGGCCTCACTGCTGATTTTTGAATGCTCAGGGTTGGCAAGGTCAGGTCAGGTCAGGTCAAGAACACCTCAGCCTTTAAATGACTCTTGATTTTAAACCCTCTCTCTGGTAATAAGAAATAACTCCCGCGTCATCAACATCAATCTTTTTGTAGAGCTACACAAACACTCTTTTGCTTTTGACCATTACATCCCCACTGCCTTTCTCTCCCACGTTTAACTGGCAGGCACTGCTTACAGAGCTGCGTGCATGGGGCTTGATCCTGCTGGGCTCTGAGCGACTCTGGGAGTGGCCATCAGTGGGAGTTGAGTGCACTCAGCACCTCCAGGTGCTGCGTCTGAACTGGGAAGGATCAGGCCCAGCATGGCTGAAGTTGGTACACAAACACAGCCAGCCAGAGCAAGCCGTGGATTTGGCTTGGGCACAGCTGGAAACGAAGGGTTAACAAGAAACCAGCCTTTATCAAATGCAAAATGACCCAATCAACAAGGCAAGCTTCCGTGCAGGCGTCACTAATAAAAAAGAGCAAAGAGAGAACCCTTGACATTCAAACTAAACATTGCAAGAAAATAATGACGTTTTTCTAACTGTTCTTGCTAGACACCCTTTTAGGTCCTTATCCAGCAGAACACGTAAATCCCTGAGCTTCCTCTCACTTTGCAATGGCTTTGAGGCCACGTACAGTACAGTCCTGCTATGGTACCTTAAAAAAAAGCATCAAGCAGCACAAAGCAGGAGATACTCCCTAGATAGACAGATCAAACAAATCAGAGCTCAGCTGCCACTCAGCTAGCTGCAGCTGCAGTTTCACTGCCACCCAAATTCCACCCCTCCCAGTGACTGGTGCACAAAGGAGCTTTGTTTGGAAAAGGCGACAAATACAGTAAACTGGAGGGCAACAATGAACCTCTGCCGGGAGCTGCTGGTGGGCTAGTTATGTTCTGGTGATGACAAACTCCGGGGCCAGGTAAACACTCCACCCCCGCTGTAAACACCCTTTGCTGCGACCTGTCATGGATGAGGGCTAAGGCTGGAGACCACAAAGCCAACACTTATTGCAGCCTGGATTGTTTAGCAGGCTCAGCGGTGACATAAAATGCCTGGGCCTCTTGGAGTCACGGAGCAGCCCAGCACCCGCTGGTGATTGCCCGAACGTTCCCTCTTCCTGGAATTGGCTTAAACAACAACAAACTTCAGACTTAGGAACAGCTCACTTGAGCCTGTAACTCAGTTTTTTTTCTCATTGTCCCCCCTGCTTTGGAGAGACTCAACCCTTTTATGCTCACGAACTGCAGCTAATGAGACCCAGCTGGTCTGGCAGCTGGACACACAGAGGTTCTAGTCTCACCAGAGGCCTTTGGAAGGTACCCAGCAGTTTACTCTCCAGAGGGCCCTGGTACTAGCCCGTATACATAGCAAGGCCCTGTTACTCTGTTGGGGAATGAAGGAGCCCATGGCAATTCTGTAAGAGGAGATTATTTCCCCCAGGATCCTTGGCTGAATGTTCCTCTCCCCACACATCCTGCTGCCTGCCCCCTCTTCCAGTTGCTTTCAGCTTCCAGCCCCCTGCAAGGGAGACAAGGCGCAATTCAGAATGGCTCAGCAGAGGGCAGCGTGCCCTGGAGGGCAGTGCAGGCCCTTCATTGCATTGAAACCCGGGAGCCATTGACGCTGGCCGTGTATCGCTTGGGAAGCACTTGCTGCTGTGGAAACGTGACCAGATTTGTGTTTAATTGTTGAAAGAAAATGTTTCCCCAACGGCTGGGGAAGCTCCAAACCGTTGGCGTGTGGACAGCCACTAAAAATCCCAGCGCTGCACGGGGTTTGGGAAGGCAGTAACCCAAGATCACCCCATTTCACCTCCTTCTGCTTCGGCACGACCACGTCCCAGACCCTGTGTCACTTTCCAGGCCCAGATCCCAACTTAAGGGCTCTCCTGCTAGGCCACTGACCTCCCCACTGCCCCTGCTGCGCACGCACTGCTCTTGAGATCTGCAACCACGCCCATATTCTCCCTGCTGGGAAACCTGCCGCGGCTGTAACGATTTCCGTGATTTGCCTTCCCCCTCCTTTGCGCCCAAGTCGTTCAGAGAGAGAAACAAGCTTCCGCCTCCGCCCACAAATGGCCTCTAATCGCATCCCCCAACCTGTTGCGTGTGCTAATTTGCTGGATATTCCCCGTGATTCCTGTCACACCACCCAGCCTCTAAAACTAATGACTCATCCCCAGCACGGCCATTTGTTTGGGCTGGCTTCAGACAGACTAATGTTTTTAATGGCACATAATCATTTTTCAGAAGTCATTTGATGCCACTAATCATCTCAGTAATATGCCACCATGGAACGTGTAATGACATTCTGATACTCGGCTCTTCCCTAAGTAATCTATATTTTACCACATCTCTCTGCTTAATGATACTTACCACTGTTAATAAATGGCTACTTAGGCTCTTTTTTTTTTCCTGAGGGCGATAATTTCGGATTAAAATATAGAAATGGCAAAGTGAAGTCATGGATCAAGCGTTTGGGGTTGTTTTCCCCGGCCTCTCAAACCAAACCACCCTGGGCTGCCATTTTAATCTCTTTCTCCTTGGTCTGACTAATGGCATCATGACGTATCGCCTGGCAGAGAGGAGAAACGAAGCCCTCGGATTGGTGCGCCGGATCACCGAGCCGGGAGAGTAATAGAACAGTAGTTTTCCTGCTCGTAACTTATTAGCCACTTCACTAAATTAACGAGTGTTAAAAAAAAGGAAGAAGTTAAAATAAAACATTTTGTAATGAAATTTTATAATTGCAGCAAGAGGTTCGTCTTGGCATTGTGCCTAACTTCTTGGGGATAAATTAGTGCACTGTTATTCATGCTCTAACTCATCTTATTGCTTAATTAAAGGGACGCTGGCAGTTTAAAAAAACCACAGTTCTTTTAAAGAACAAATCTTCCCTGTGTTGCTAATAGCACCTTAGATTATTAAAAGTGAATGAACTTTAAACATCAAACATACTATTTGTGCTACTAGTCTTATTTATTTGGATACATTTCGGAGCACGCTAAATGCTTTAAAGACAGATTTGCAAACACGATCCCAGCCCCAAAGAAGTTATAATCTAACCGCCTTATCTAGCAATCCTTGCTCTCCTGGCTACTATTGCTCCCTGCCCCAGAGAACTCACTATTTTTGTGTGGTTGCACATTATTCCCAAATGGCTGCTGTCCAGCGCCTAGCACAATGGGGTTTGGCTTTTAGGTGCTACTGTGATACACATAATTAGTAATAATAGTATTACCTCCATCTACTTTCATGGGGTTAGTTGCAAGAGTAAGGAATACTCACACGAGAAAAGAGAGCAGCACTGGGCCTTAAACAGGGAAGATAAAAATAAAACAGAGGCTGGGAAGTGACAAAAAATCATTCACTTTTTGCATTTCTCCCAGCTCAGACCATGAAAGCAGTCTAGTCTGTTTCACTTTTGGTTATGGTCATTGTCGAATCAATTTCACTTCCAAGGACTCACCCTAGCCCAAGGTTGCTATGCTTCAGTCACAAACACCTTAGGGGAATGATTGTTTTTATGGGAGGGTAGAACTGTTGCCACTGGGATTAAACACAAAGGGAAGGAAACATCTCTGTGGGTCTAAGAACTTGCTTTTAAGTAGTTGAAATTTTGGGTCGAGTTTGACCTAACAGAGACCAGCAGATAGATGTTTAAAGTCTGGGCTAAGCAATCATGGAACATCCTTGGGGATTATCAGCTGAAATGTAAGTATATATGGTTCCTCGCAGACAGGGCACCTTCAGCTGTTGGTAATTAAGAATTCTCTTTCAGCTGGAAGATGTGGGTTCTAGTCCCCTATGTATGTGATTTATTTAGCAACTGTGTCTGTTGTCTACAACATGTATTTCATGCAAACCCCACAGTGAACAAATTGTTATGGGGCATTTGCATTGGGCACCATCAGGAACTCGGCATTCACTCTTCACAGTAGATAAACCCACGTCAACGTCTCCCATGTTAACTATACAGGACAAGGGTGTGGCTAATGACCACCCGAGGGCAAGGAGCCAATGGCAGAACACAGGGCTACGGGTGGAAGCTGGAGCTAGACAAATTCAGACCAGCAACAAAAAGCACATTTTTTAGGGTGAGGGCAACTTACCAAGGGACATGGTGGGCTCTCCGTCACTTGAAGTCTTTAAGTCAAGACTGGGTGTCTCTCTCAAAGAGACGCTGTAACTCAAACAGAAGTTTTGGGCTGCTGGTGAAATGGTCTGGCCTGTGTTACGCGGGAGGTCAGACTAGATTATAATGGTCCCTTCTAGCCCTAAAAGACATGGCTCTATGAAGGGCCGCCGTTGTGGCTCTCTCAGGGTAGCTAATGCTAAAGAGAACTTTGGTGCCTTAATCCCGGTTAAGTGCCAGGTCACACATCTATGGCCAGGCTGGTGCAGAAGGAGGATTACCTTTGCTTACAATTGTAATCTGGGAGTAATTACTTGCTATGCTCACTGGGAGAATACTAACCAGCATGGCCGGCTCTCTGTGACTCTCCTGCAATAGGGACAGTCGGCTCCAGCACGTCCTTGCACATTCAGCAGAGATGGATGGTACCAAGCACCGACCACTAAACAACAGGGGACACCCCTCCCTGTGGAGTGACCCTCCTCCAGAACCAGTTGTGGGTCCCCACATCATGCTCTCCTCTCCTCTCCCCACTCCACTCCCCCACCCACTGACTTTTTCAGTAGCGATCAGGACAATCGTTCTGACTTTCCTGGACAGTCAGCCCTCCAGCGACTAATTCGTATTGACATCAGTGTTGGACCGATGCCAGGGCCCTCTGGGGACCAGCCCTGATAGCTCAGGAAGGAACCCCAGCCCTTCCTAGACAGGTCCCCTCCATCCTGCATCCCGCCTGACTGACATGCACATCGGCTGGGGGCATGAGGCCTTTTCGGGAGCTGCACAGCCAAGCCGCAGTTATCACACAGTGCCGGAGGAGGAAGATTCACTGCTATTTTGCCCCCTGCTGTACACGCAGCTCTGGCTGGGACGCTGCCTGTAATGCGGCGTGCGCTCACTGCTGGTCAGCCCGGGAATTAGCTCAGCCCAGCCTCGGAGCGCCTCCTGCTGGCTGGTATCTCCCTACCAGTACCTGCTTCCTCGTCACTCTCCACCACTGTACTTCAGGCCCCCTTATCTTGGGGTGCTGCCCCGCAGCAGCACACTCTGGGTCTCCCCTCTCCCGCTAGGCCCACCTCGCCTCAGTGGCTACTGCCAGTCGTCATCTAGCCCCTTTCTCTGGGGCAAACTGCAGTCTGTCACGGCCACTCATCATTGGCAAGGGGGTTGGACCTGCTGCCGTTCTAGCCCCAGCTGTCTCCCGGCAGCCCCAGTCCCTCCTTAGGCCTTCCTGCCAGGCCTCACCTGGGGGGTCGCCAGGCCTGAGCTCCCCAGCTCAGCTTGTCCGTTCCCCAGCACCACTCTGTTGAAGGTGCCCTGTCTCTCCCAGGCAGCCTGGTCCTTCTCACTCCAGGGCTGGAGCGAGACTCTCTAGGCTGCCTACTTACAGCTGTGCCCTGACTGAGCTAGCCAGGCCTGTGGCCAGCTCCCCAGCCAATCTCCCTCAGCTGCTCTCACTCCGTTTATCCCAGGAGCAGGGGAACCGCCCCGCTGCACTGCCCATTTCCAAGACGTGCTGGTGTGCAGAGACTCGGTGTCTGGGGAAGGCAGACTGACGGCCAACGGGGTGGAATTACTGGGCCCTGGAAAGGGGGCAGCGACAGAGCGGCTGCCCTGGGGGGTCAGCGTTCCAGCAGGGAAAGGAGGAGCTGGGAGGACCCCAGGAGAAGCCAGAGGCCCGGGGAACCCGAGCACAGGCTGCAGGGAAGCAGCACAAGGGACTCGGGGCTAAGAAGCGGCTCAAGGGATCAGCAGCGTCTGAGGGAGCAGGCCTGGCTGCTCAATACAAGGTCCCTGGGCTGCAGCCCAGAGCTGAGGGTGGGCCCGGGTCCCCCTCCCAGCCCTGAGGAGGGTCTAGTGAGCCCATGGGGGGGCTGCGTACTAGCCCTGGAGGCTGGGCCAAGGAACAGCCCAGCAGAGGGCAGACGGATCTTGTACTTTTGTTCCCGGAAGGGGAGCGACATTAAAGCAACCTGGCTGAGTCTGGGGAAGAGGCCGCCGGCCGCAGGGCCTGGAGCAGCCGACAGCATGGGACACGAGAGAGGAAAGCCGGCTATGCCACTCCCAGGCAGGAGGGGACGCTCCAGGGGTGAGTCATTCTTCCACACCTGGTTGTTATTTGAGAGCTTAGGAGGAGGGGCAAAGAAACCCAGAAACATGCCAAGCACTGGGCAGAGATGGATCAAAGCAGAGGACGTCCTGTTTGCTCATCTGGGTGACCTACCATCTGCAACCCACCCTCGGTGTTCAGACCACCCCTTGATTAGTATTCCCTCCCTTCCCATGCCCACAAACAGCCCTGCTCAGGCTTCAGACACTGGCTGGTTAACTCCCAGCTTTGATCCTGGTAATTCTCACATCTTCCCCTAACTCATAAGGAAGGACACTGTATCAAAGCTAAACCCCCTGCACTTCTCCTGGTCCAGCGTCCTCCCGCTATCCCCGGGGAGCACACAGTCTGCCTGACCCATAGGGTTCCGGATGGCAGAAAGCTGGAATGACGAAGCCGGGGCTTGCAGTGCGCCGTGCCCATGTGGACGCTGACATTTTGGCCATTCAGTCTTCATCTGCCAGGGAATTATTAACTGTCTGGTCATTCAGTCAAATGCCAAGTTTCGGACTGAGGTATTACATCTTCCAATAGGTCAGTTCCAGTTCACGCAAGCAGCAAAAGGTCTTGTTAGTGTCTCTGCCATTAACCAATCCGTACGCAGGTAATTTGCTCTGCTCTCGAAATTCACAGTTAAATGACTCATCATTATCTGATTAATGAAATCGGGGCTGGAAATGAAGTAGAGGAGGTGCTTAGGCATGGAAGCAATTTCAGAGCGCGGGGACGAGCTTTGGAGATTGCTGTTTATCATGATCAGTGGCGCATTCTCACGCTCTGACCCCTCCCTTTCTCCTCTTGTCCGCCTCAGCTACCTCTCCACTCCCCCTCTGCCCCCTCCGCTTCCACTCCCCCAGGTACCACCATTCCCGTCTCAGATGCAATTCACACTGAATAGAAAACTCTCGGCATTCTGAGCCATTGCCTGGTTTCTCTGCCCCCAGCTCTGCTTTACAGGGAAAACGAAGGCTCTGGGTTCTTGCTGACCAGCACACCCCTCCGATCAGACTGGATAACACCCTGTCTGGAATCAACTCTGTTGCCCTCTGTACCTGTTGCTGTACATTGGTTCTGTTGATTGCACTTGTACACGTCAGCTTCCAGCACCCAGCCATCACCACCCTCCACAGCAATGAACAACAATGCGAATGACTCTCTCTCCAAAGGCAGGGCACATGCAAAGGGCTCCAAAGGATTTCCAGGTGTGTATCTTCCAACGCCAGCGGCATCCATTTGTGATCAGGACACATACAGCCCTAGAACCTACCAATGGTGTTGTACTAGTACAAATGCTTGTGAGAAACCCAGGCTTGTGAGTGCATAGTTGTGACAAACAAATTTGGATTGGGTGCCTGCGACTATGCCTAACAGAAACCTGTGAACTGAGAGCTAGTGCAAGGTTATAAGAACGGCCACACTGGGTCAGACCAATGGTCCATCTAACCCAGTGTCCTGTCTTCCGACAGTGGCCAATGCCAGGTGCTTCAGAGGGAATGAACAGAACAGGGAATCATCAAGTGATCTATCCCCTGTCGTCCAATCCCAGCTTTTGGCAAACAGAGGCTAGGGATACTCAGACCATGGGGTTGCAACCCTGCCCATTCTAGCTAACAGCCATTGATGGACCTATGCTCCACTAACTTATCTAGTTCTTTTTCGAACCCTGTTATAGTTTTGGCCTTCGCAGGCATCCTCTGGCAAGGAGTTCCACAGGTTGACTGTGTGTTGTGTGAAGAAGAAGGTCCTTTGGTTTGTTTTAAACCTTCTGCCCATTAATGTCACTGAGTGACCCCTAGGTCAGTTCAAATAGAGCTGGGAGTAGAACCAGGTCTCTAGTATGACAGACCCTCATCCAGCCTGAGGACAGAAAAAGCACCATGTGAGTCACGTGACCAGCTACAACTAAGCAATGCCGCGTGCATGGCACACCAGTGAATAGATTACTTCGATCTCAGTAGCACCTAGGGGCTCCAGCCGAGCTCCGGGCCCCATTGTGCAAGGCGCTGCCAGACCCAGTCCCTGCCCTGAAGAGCTGGCAATCCGCACCGCCTCTCAAAGGAGAGTTGTGAAACATTCATGTGAGTAAGATAAATCAATGTAAAACCTGCCACCCAAAGAAACCAAAACAAAATCCCTCCAGTAAGTGTTTCCATCTCACCTGGAACCTTGTAACTGCATTTTCCAACACAGCCTCTGGTCTTGGCTGTACAACCTGGCACCTCCGAGGGGCCTTAAAGTGCCGAACACCTGCTCGCCGCAAATCAGGCCCCCCAGTGTCTTAGGTTGGACACCCCAGAATCGAGGCACCCAAAATCACTAGTCCCTCTGGAAAATCTTGACAAACCTTTGTGTCGTATTCCCTCTAGACGAGTTTATCCAGCCCTAATTGGATTACTGTCCAGTGCCTGTTTCTTGCCTGGCAACTCAGAGCCATTGAATTTGAAAAGCGATTGCGTGCATCAGTTCTGCACGTTTCAGAACCAAATCGCTTCGTACGCCAACTCGAGTCCTGGCGCCAGCCGCCGCCAAAGGGAACCATTCTGAAAGCTTTGCTCTTCATTGTACACGTTGAAATCACGGACGGGGCGTCTCCTCCTGGTGTTGAGTATCAGAGCTGCCAAATCCAGTTCGAGCGTCTCCTTCTTTCAGACCGATTCCAGATTGCTGCCTTTTGCCACTCAGAGCTGGGACTGTGCTGAGAGCCCATGTTTGACTAACTGCATTATTCAGCCAACAAACCAAGAGGTGAGATGCTGATTAGAGAAGAATTTAAAATGTGCTTTCATGCCTACAGGTTCTGCCGGTCTCGTTTAGTGCCTGTGAATGCTGTAATTAGCCAGTGGCTTCAATTGAGATATGACATATTATCCTTTCCAGTTAATTACGGTTCCTTTTATTCATACACCAGCATTTCATGCTAGATGGGTGATAGTGCCGGTAGCCCAGGTGTGACCACACCTGGAATTCTGTGCTAAGGGATGGGCCCTGCAGTATAAAAAGGACACAGAAAACAAAACATAAAAATCCCCTGAAGGGCCTGAGAGCAGGACGAGACTGACGAATTTATAGGACTGTCATGGGACTTGCCACTGAACTGGCGCCTCCTCCTGGTCACTCTGAGGATTAGCCCAGGGACCCTGTAAATAGCAGCCTCCTGCAGTGTCTCTTTAATGTCTCTTGATACTGCTCTATTTCCCTGGAGGTTTAGAGGTTTTTAAGGTCAGGCTTGACAAAGCCCTGGCTGGGATGATTCAGCTGGGGAGTGGTCCTGAGGTCCCTTCCTTCCCTAATAGTCTATGATGATTCTAAAAGCCACTTCCCCAGGGTCCCAGCACCTTCTTCACCCTCTCCTCCAGATACTCAGTTGCTCAGTCCCACAGCCAGCCAGGAGCTCCCTCTTACTCCCCCAGTCCCTGCCAGCAGCTGCTCTGTCCAAGGTGCACAGTTTTCTCAGCCCTCCAGGGCCACATTCCTTACTCCTTGAGCTCCCAGCAGCAACTGACCCACTCTGGCCCTGCAGCTCCTTTTATGTGAGCCCCCTAGGCCTTGATTGGCTACTCCTTATGGCCTCTCCCTGATTGGTTGCTTCCCACGCAGCCTCTTTGGGCCACTTGCAGGACTTGCCTCCCCTGCTCCTTCCGAGACAGGGCATGGCTAACCCTTTCCATGCCTGTGTAGGGTAGGCACCACTTCTCAGAGAACCTCCTTTACAAGTGTGTACAAAATGTGTGTGTACATCTCTTTGGGTGCCCAGGTGCCATGCTCACATGTGCAATTGCATCTATCAATGCCTTGATGGAAATGAAATGAGTCGTAGCCCCAGGAGGTGGGAGGACGAGGAGTCACGGCCAATGTAGGAAAATGTCAACTAGAGGTTAAGGAAAAGGTTTTATGATCAGGAGCAATTGTAAGGTGGAATCAAAGGAGGTGGAGGAAAACTCTTTACTGCAGATAGTCAATTTACACTGTGAATTCTCTGGGGCAGGGACTGTCTCCTACTCGGACAATCAGGGTCATTAGGCACTGCCCTAATGCTACTAATAAACAATAACAGGCATAAATATTCAAGAACGATGTAGGGAGTCAGGCTGGATGTGTGATGGGTTACCCCTCCACTCCGGGCTGCCACCTGATGTACGGGGGTCCCACTGAGCCCGCCCGTTCTTCCACCAGCCTGGGCTCCCTCATCCTGTCCTGCAGTGCCCAGCCCTCAAGCCTCCTCTAGCACATGCACAGGTAGGGCCACACCCAGCTGCAGAAGGACCCGGACACTGAGATCAGCTCTGTGTGGGAAGACTCAGCTCAGGGATTGCCCAGCCCTCAAGTGCACCCCTCCCCCCGGAGTGCAAACCCCAAATTGTATTGTCTTGTGCTGCACAGAAAACTGTACAGCGCAAGCTCAGGAAAATCGCCCCCTCCCTCAATGTGGAGGAAGAGCTGCACAGCTTCCCCCCTCCCCCAGCTATGAATTGCACAAACTGGTTAATAGAAAACAAAAACAAGTTTATTAACTACACAGGACAGATTTTAAGTGATTATAAGGGATAGCAAACAGATCAAAACAGATTACTGAGCAAATAAAGCAAACACACCAACTAAGCTTAATACACTAAAGAAACTGGCTACAAATAGTCATTTCTCACCCTAAATGTTGTTTTAAGCAGGTTGCAGAGATTCTTGAAGACGAACTTCTTCTGCTTGCAGCTTAGAATTCCAGCTATTCCCGTCACGGGCCAGACACCTTCTAGCCTGGGTCCAGCTCTTCCCCAGGTCAGTCAGGTGTTTTTAGCAGTCATCTTGGGCGGGGATTCAGTGAAGAACTGACCCTGATTCACTCACTCCTCAGCCTTAAATAGGATTTAGAGATGGTGGGAATCCTTTGTTTCCCAGTTTGGTCTCTACCCCTTTTGTGGAAAAATACTAGCAGGCCAAGATGGGGTCCAGTACCAGGTGACACGATCACCTGACCCTGCAGTGTCAAAGCTGCATCCCAGGAAGCTTCTCAGGAAGGTAGGAGATTAGCATCTTCAAAGTCTTATTGCCCTTCCTAATGGCCCATCCAGGCTGATTGCCTGCTGTCTGGTGGGCATTCCCAAGTGCAAACACTTTTGCAGTTGATACATAGTCCATGTTCCTAACTTCCGATACAGAAACGACACATGCATGCAAATGGGATAATCATATTCAGCAAATAATAACCTTTCCAATGATAACTCACATGACCCATCTGGAATAAAACATCTCTTAGGTATGCCATTCATATCCTAGCATATCTCTGTGAAGAATATGGGGCATAGTGCCACAGGATGTTTTCCCTTCTCCACTCTTCTAATTTACTGATACATCTCCTGGCAGCTCCCCTGTAATTACTAATGACCTCAGTGTGTGGTTTCAACAACCCCTTGGAGTGAGAAGTTTCCAGAGACCCAGGAAGTGGGGGAAACAAATCCACCATGTAGTTGCAACAGCTACTAGACAAATCCAAGGAGGAGAGAAAATCTAAGCCACCCTGCTCCCATGAGAGAAGTGGCTGCAGGCTGTAAGAAAGCATGCACAGATCATCCTCCATGAAAGATACAGCCTCATGGGACTGGAACACATGGGTGAGCTGTTCATAGACTGGACAAACACTGACCTGCTGTGTAAACTTGGGCAAGTCAGTCCCACTCCCTGTGCCTCAGTTTCCCCTTTCACCCCTTGTCTGTCTGGTTTATTCAGACTGAGCTCTTCAGGGCAGGGACTGTCTCCTTCTGTATGTATGTACAGCTCCTAGCACAGCGGAGTCCTGATTCCATCTGGGTCTCCAGGCCCTACTGTACTACTACTAGTCCAATATACAGTAGAGAATTCAGTGGTGGAGGAGGGAAGGGTGTGGAACAAGGTGACCTAAGAGCTTTTTAGCTGCTGGTCTCTGTGATACTGTGTGTACATCCTTATTGGTCTCTATGCAGTATTTGTTCCCTCTCCACAGACCTGACCGGCTTCTGCCGGCTGTGATAATATTTATCCTGTAACCCAGTGGATCCAAAACCATTCAGGCCAGTTACTGGGCTGGTTTTTACCAGGCTAAGATTTTCACTAAACCATCCACGTAGCCCTCATCACCTCCCATTCAGTTGCATGAGCCGGAACCGGCCATACAGCTTGGGATTCTCCACATAGAATAGGCTTGGAACGGCACAAACGCCATCCCAGAGCAGGCTGTGCCCAGCCGAGCGAGAGGCAGGCAGCAGCTGTGCACTAGGCACACAGATGTGCATGTCTACTCATGAGAGGAGACAACAGGGGCCAGTCAGAAAAAGTCCAAAGGACCAGTTCGTGTGCCAGCGGAGAGGGGCCCGGGCTTTGCCCTGCACTCATTAACAGTGAGCTCAGCAAAGCTGTTCTGTAAAGAAACCCGGGAATAAAATCCAAGTAGCTTCAACAGCAATAAAAATACAAAGCGCAAATCCTGCACTGACCTTCCGCCACCTTGTGCGTGACACGAGCTAGATGTGGTTGAAAAACAAAAACACTTTTGGTGAATCGTGTCATTCGCTCCCCAGACAACGGAAATCAGCTGTCGTGCCTGGCGCTCGTTGAGCTATTTCTCACCAGGAAGCCAAAGGGTGAAGAAGCAGATTCCACGACATTCACTACCGTCGCTGTCCCCTCCTTTTGTACTGGCATCTCATTATGTTCGGCTTTTCTATACGAGGTTACTTAATGCATGAATTAGAGTTTGCAAAGATCGTGTACACAATGGCTTCCAATCTCCTGTGAAGGTAAATGGAGGATGAGACCTAGCAAAAGCGCCAATTACTTAAAGAATATAGTCACGGCAACACCATTAATGTAATGGCAAGGAAGGATTCCAGAACCATTCACTCCAGGCTGTTCAATATTACAATTAATGTCGCAAAGTTGCCTTCAGTACCCAGCTCCTCTTGCTGAGCGGGGGATAGGTTTGGGCTATTAACCTTCTCAGTGTCAAGGTGTTCCAGCTCTCATCTGCAGCTTAATTAGTCTCCAAGGTAATATAACAAAAGCCCACTTCACAAGGAAAGATGTGTAGGCATCACTGGCTCCTCATAAGTGGAGCTGCTCAAAAACACACTGCAAGGAAGACTTTGAAAAGGAGTAAAAGCAGGTGCAGGAGGTAGATGTGTTGCTTTAGAGGCACATGCTCTCAGAGAGAGAGATACCAGGGGGGCACTGGCTTCCTGATCAGGGAGGGCCAGTTTCAAAATGGGTGCCACTTTCTCGGCATCAGAGAGCAGGGTTGGAGGGGGAGGAGGCCCAGAATTGCAGCTGTGACTGCTTTGGGGTGGGCATGCTAGAGAGGGCAAGATGGGGGATTGGTAGCCCAGCCACAGGCCAGGCTCTGAGCTCTCTGTTCCCACAGCTCGGACTCCGGCCCTGCTCGGAAACCATAAAGAGGCAAAGCGTGCTCTGAGCAGGGGTGTGCAGATAGGCAACGCGTCGGATCCCAGCTGACGTCAGAAGCTCTGTGTGTGTGTGGCAAAGAGCTTTCTGTTGAGGGCAGGGTCCGACCAGGCTTGGCACGCGTCTGGGGCCATGTTTAGCCTCCAGAGCTGTCCTGGGTTTGGGTACAAGCAGAAGTGAAGAGCTAAGAGGAGCTGAGCACTGAGCACCACCATGCCCGGCACACTTGGGAGAGAGCTCTAGGTATCTGGGGGCACGTACCACCTTGCTGGAAACCAACACAACAGCCAGACAGTCAGTGAGAGCCAGTCACCCAATGTGCTCAGCCATTCTTCATTTGTGCCTGTTAGCATGTGCCCCCCAGACCCTTTCTATGGTGTCTAGTTATACGGGCACTAGAAACTTCCTGTGCCAGACTAGCATCTTCCCCCCTCCGTGCTACTCCCAGGGAGATACTGGAGTGACAGGGAGGGAGCCCTGTGCCCTCTGCATGGCAGCCTCAGGCACGTTACGATGAGCCGCTCCTCCATTGCTGTGTGCCCAGCTCCATGGGTTCTCCACGGGAGCCAGCGAAAGCTCTCCGCTTGCCTGTGTTGCCGAATTCAGTCACGTAGAACTTGGCGCGGGAGCTGTCTCCCACTTGCATTGTGTGGGGCTGAGCAGAGAAAGGTGCTAATAAGACAGAGTGCTAATTAATTGCAGCACAAGCTCACCGAAGAGCCCTTGGAAGAGTTCCGGCTGTCAGGCTGAACGGCAAGCCGAGATGCCGCTGTCTCGAAACGGCTCCATTCCAGATCTCAGATCATTAGGAGAATGAGAGCCTGCAAATGAACAGAGGGCCCCCCGCCTCTGAAGGGGAATCAGCCACACAACTCCCTTCCGGCCCCCACGGCTTATCCTGCCATTGTGCAGCGACTGTCAGCGTGGGTGTTAGGGGAGGGAAGCCAGGTTGAAAGGACTCAGCGGGGTGCTCTAGCCCTCTCACCTTCTCTGTGGATCAGGACACGTGACACGCACCAAACGGTGGGTTACTCTCACCACGCACTGTGCATGCCTGGGCCACGCTAGCATTAATGCATGAGACAGAGCCTTAAAATCAGCCCCGTTCCCTCGCCCTCAAACCCAGCCATCTGCGGCATTCAGCTGCCAGCCAGCTCCAGCCCAGTGGTGACTTTTCCTCTCCATGGTTCTGTGTTTTGTCCCCTTCTGCAAATCACTTGGAACAAGGTCGGAACAAGGCCTCCATAGCTGGTGTGACTCTCAAGGAGTCACTCGGTCTTCTCTAGTCATCGTTCCTAATTAATTAAAAAGTAATTATGCATGGATTCGACTTTCATTATTTATGCTCCCTCCCATGGCTGCTAGGATATTGCTGGTGCTCCATCTCTAGGCTGGTTTGCTACAAAGGGTTTAAGCATCTGGGACTGAACTCAGCACTGGAGTCCATGGCATTACCACGGAGGAGACATTCACCCCCGTTGTTGTTATGGCTCAATGGGTAGCAGTCTCGTTGCCGAAGCAGAAGGCCAGAGGTTCAAGTCACGTGATGAGAAGGGGCTTCAGACCAGACACTGTAATGCAGCAGGACAAGGGCTGTGAGGTGAGAGCTGCTGTACGTCTTCGATGGGAAGTTAAATTCAGGCTCCTTTCTTGTTCCGCCCACGTCCTGAGGCCTGTTTTGAACGGATTCAGAGGTATCCCCGGCTTCCTCTGACACTAGAACAGGCTGTAAAGCTGCTCCAGGTGCCAGGAACCCATTGCCAAGTGTAGGCTGCCTGCTGCTTTTTGCCCCACACCAGAAGTTCTCAAAGTTTTTCAAGGCTCAGACCACATTTTAATACAGAGATTGTCTCATGAAGGCTCTTCTCCCCTAGGTGACTTGGGGTTCCCTTTCCTGGCCCTACGCAGTCCCATAACATACCTGTGGCCACAACACAAGAATGGTCTGCGGTCTGGAAAACCTGTCTCATACTGAGAGACTGACAAAGCGCCTTGTATTTCATTTAGTCCGGAGAACGTTACAAGGTGACTTGCTCACAGTCTATAAGCACCTACATGGGGAAGAGCTTTCTGATAATCAAAGGTTCTTTAATCTAAGCGAGAATGATCTAACGAGATCCAGTGGGTGAAGGCTGAAGTTAGGCAAATTCAGACTGGAAATAAGGTGCGAATTTTTAACAGTGAGAGTAATTACCAATTGGCCACGCCTAGGGAGGAGTGTGGTGGTCACTGGTTTCTCCATCGTTTTGGGTCTTCAAAGGAAGACTGGACGTCTCTCTCTCAGCTACAGCTCACTCAGAAGTTACGGAATCACTGGGTGAGGTTCTCTGCCCTGCGTCATGCAGGAAGTCAGACTAGATGGTCATAATGGTCCTTCTGGCCTTGAAATCTATGACTCCATGAATGACACCAATTGCTTGTACCGATCAGAAGCACCGGGCAAGGGCTCAGTGTCCTTTCAGCCTCCTTTTAGTGGACGGGAATAAAGGAAGAGACAGCGTCAGGTGAGCAGCCAGCTCTCTGCAGAGCACCCAGCCCCAAGTGCTCCATGAACTTGTCTGGGGACCTCCAGCATCACACAGTGGCTGTGGTACTGGTGTCTGTCTCACCACGTGTACCTTGAGCGTCACAGGGGCTATGGACACCCTTGTCGGTCTCCCCGCTCAGGCTATAGAAGCTGGAGTACGTTTTATACAGGAGGAGGCAAGGATGTGCCATCCCAGAGGTGTCTGTGGAACGAAGGGTTCTTCCATTGACAGGTGGAAGGGCGGAGGGCGAGTGGCAGGGAGGTGTCCATGCAAACAAGCAGCCTACGCATAAGGGTATCTACCCCTTAAAGAGCTCTCTCGTCTTCTGCGGCGCCCGTCTTCTTGCCGTGTGAGCACTTTTCGCTAGCAAGAAGAGTTGTAGGAGAGGGATCTTTACTGGGGATGCAGAGGGGCTGGTGTCACATGTTTGCTAGCAGCCCGGCTACCAGCCTGCCCCTGGTCTCTCACCAAAGTGGGTCCCTCCTGAAAGCTGACCTTCTTTCCCCTGTTCCACTTTCCCTTGTACAAGCATCACATGTCATTAAGAGGTGTCAAAGTCCATCCCAAATGCAAGTGTTTCACCGGGAACAGGGGCTGGTGTGGAATACATTTAAGTGCCCATGGCACCAGTCCTGGGGGGAGGGACCATCTGAGCATGGTCCGTTTAATCTTTCCCCTAGCTGGGGTCCCACTGCTGAAAACGAGCTGTCCCCTGCACCCCATAGTCTGATGCGGTGATGAGTGGGCTCCCGTGTACCGGCTGATAATCGTAGAGCTGGCAATAGTCACATGTTGTTTGAGGGTGTCTATCAAGGAGACGTACCCAAGCGACCTCATCTGATGGGACATCCTGTCTCCCCATGTACTTTTCTGACCTCCAATAGCGACATTAGCAAATTTCTCCTAGCGAGGCAATGGCCCCTCACAGAGATTATGTGACTCCCCCAGGCAGGCTTATGACAGGGTCAAGGAGTGAATCTAGGCCTCCTGACTCCCGTTCACAAGATCATCCTTCCCCTTGTCCCTGTAACTGAGACTCAGACTGGAATCCTTGTAACTCACATGCAATGTCTCTCTGACGAGGCTCCCCCGGGATGAGCCGGCACAGGCATCACAGCTAGGAGCCTCTCTCTGCAGAGCTCACAAGCTTTGCCCATTCCCACTTTGCCGCTGTGCTAATGTGTCCACTCCTCCAGCTGAGGCTTTGTTCTCTTCTGAGCTTCAAAACAAATAACCAGAAAGGAGAAAAAAGGGCAAGTTTAACAGCAGCAGGGGGAGAGAAATCCATCATTTCAAGGGTGTTTGTTTTGTGCCGGTACCAACAATAGACATGGAAATAAAAAAAACAAAAAACCTTGCTACGGCTCTAACTCCTCTTCAAGGCTGGAACTAGCTTAATTTTACAGTCTCGGCGTGTCAGGGACACTGCTTATTGCAAGTGCCTTCGTTGTCATCTTTCAAAGGAGACCCTGGGGCCATCTTGGTTTATCTCCATTTCAAAGCAGCACAGGGAATGATCAAAAAGTCAGCCCAACAATAGAAATAAAGTCACAGAGCAGCAGGCAAGATTCGGGTTTGATTATGTTAATTACAAGCAGGCAGAACCGGCCTCTTTTCACTGACTTTCAAAGACATGGATGTTTCAGTTCTCACACGCCCTCGTTCCACTCAGAAGTGAAGCAGGCTAATTCCCTCCAAGTCGGAGGGTGCATGTTTCTAAACATCCTGCAGGGATGTCTCGGCGTGCAGCAGGAATGCGGTGGCCCGCTGCAGTGCTTCACATAATTACTGCACGCGGGAGGATGTTTTATTTAGGGGAGTGCCAACAGAACAGACCGCTGTGTGAGTCCCTATATGCTCCCACACCCCTTGTATTGCTCTGAGACCTCCATCGGCTGCAGAGCATTCTGGGTAACGACCAGGAATTGGACTGGGTAGAACAAGGAGCCAGTTTGTCTATGATAGGTCGATGAGTTGGGCATCCTTACTGCTGGCCCTAAAGAATTCAAGTTTAATTAACAACCCCCCTGCCAAACAATAGTTTGTGTCCTTCTTGGATGGGAAGAAAACTCGCGAGCATGCGGCCGGGCCGTGCTGTCTTACCAAGCCTGCAGACGTCCAGCCAGAGGCGTGGGTATGGGCAGCAGCGTAACCCCACTGAGTTGCCAGCTAAACCTCTCATGCAGCGTTGAGGAGGCCCTGGGCTAGGCGGAGACAGCTGGCGATTGAGGGGTATGTTGGATTTGAGGGAGCTGGATGGTGGGACAGGAGGGGAGAAGCTCGCCAGTTACTGAGAGCTGCCAGCAATGCATGGCACTTTCTTGAGTGCTATAAACAAGTCTTCTTTCCCTGGCAATTTCTCTGCGATGCCCATAGCAGCCTGCAGCCTCCTGGGTCTCCCGTCGTGCAGGACCAGCTCACGCAGAAGGCGATGTCCTAGCTGTTTCTGGCTCTTTTTTTGTGCTGTGTTTTATGGGTCTCCCTGTTTGCCTGCAGCCATGGGAAGCAGTTTGTTACAGAATCAATGCTGAGTTAATGGGGACAGTTTATTAGGAAGTGTGTGGCGCTATAACCTTTACGCTGCTCAAACCTGCCTCCAACCAAGTGGCATTTAGGACTCCGGGGACTGCACGTTCTGAGATGCTGAGCGACCTTCGTCCCGTCTCCGGCGACTTTATGCCCAGCGTGCGCTGTGCCAAAGCTGCATGCTGCTCGGGGCATGCAGCAGCCTCATGGGGTGTGCACAGCTCAGAGATGGTGTCAGGCCACGGGTGGGGAGAGTCCTTGTCACAGGTGGGCCAAGGAATGGAAGCAGAATGTGGTGCAGCCCAAAGTACTGAAGGCCTGATTCAAAGCCCCGGCCGGAATCAATGAAAAGACTCCCGTTTGAGTGACCAGGCTGGGGCACCGCACCCCTGTGCTGGGCCATTCCCGGAGCAGGGATTTCTGGCACAGGAGGTGGCAGCGCTAGCGGAAGTTTCCCCTACGAAGCAACATTACTCCAGTGCAAATTTCCAGCCACTTTAAGTTGACTTTACATCACCCTGCAAGTGGCTGTGTGTGAACTTGGTGGGCTGGAGAATCTGTCCCAGGTGAGATTTACTGAGCTCAGTGGGGCTGCCGGTTTCCTCTGCTAAAGACTGATTATTTTCCCCACCATCAATTTTATTACATTCCAAAGGGGAAAAAAAAGCTACCTTCCACTAAGAAAACTGACTCAGGTTGCTAAGTGACAACACTGCAGTAATTCATTGTATCATTTACAAAACTCCAGCACTTAAAGCAAGGAATTGTATAGCTTAAGGACATCATACATTTCGTGCTGCCTACATAACGCACTGGTTTTATCAAGTACAAAAATGCGTAGTTCATCAGAATCACCTTAACTCTGACCTGTGCATGGTGGCTGGGTTTTTTAAATATATTTATCTTGATTTCAGTATCTAAATATTTTCTTAGAAGGGATATCACTGAATGGGGAGTATTGTTTGCTAGTGTATTTAATTGACAGATTTTTTGGGGAGGATAAAGTACTTTAAATGGCTCTTTCTTGAGAATAATGAGGCACATGTAATTTAATAGGAAAGTATTACAACATATCAATCACTGGTTCAATTGTATATGTATAGGGCCTTGCATTTGAGGCATTCAAATATTTCTTCCAGTTTCAACCATTTTCTTGACTTGAGAGCTATTTCTTATCCATGTGCTAAGGAACACCTGGCAAACCTGTAAAACTTTCACACCAAAACCTGTTGACTTGTGGCAGTGCGTGTCACTCATTTGAACCGACACATCTGACACCTTTCTTTTTCCAAAGGGTTTCGTGTTGGATTTATGTTTTGCGTTACTGGCGAAATCACTGAATCTCTTTTGGGGCAGGGTTCAGATAGTGCGGTTGAGATGAGCTGGGTGTCTCCTTATCTTCTCTACAAATGTGTTTGGTGATGAGGTGGGCAGTGAAGAATATGGGACGTGCTGTCTAGTCATTCCCTGGCCTTTGAGTGCATGGGTTTGTGCATCTAACGGCCTATCTGAGACACTCCCTTGCGCTCTTTAAAGAGAAGTTCTGACTGACCAGAAACCGAAGACAAAGATCCCTAGGGAAGGTCCCCCGGTGGAGCAGGCACCCCCCATGCAATGAGAGATATTGGGGGCTGAATGAATGTTAAAACACCTGTGCATGACGTTGCATTTTCATCAGCACAACGCTGACCTCTAGTGGGCAGGGAGCATTCGCAATAGCCCAAGGTTCCTGGGAGGGCAGCAGTGGCAGGCTTGCGTATGGCACCTTGATGACGGCCCCAAGGAAGACAGCCAGAATGCCGCAGGGCAGTTATAACTTTATTAAGTGAGGACACTTCATTCCCACTGGCATGTGATGCACTGCAGGCAGCGCGGGTGGACCCCATAGCTAGAGATGGATTCTGGCACAAAAGCATCTGACAAGTGATTTGTAAGTTGCTGATAGAGTTAGAGAAGGCAGCTCGGTGCAGACAGAAAGGACTTTGGGAGCAGACACCAAGCCGAACATGCTGCAATATGCTCCCTACTGTAATTCATCCTCCACTCCCCATGGCAAGTCAGGGGGGGCTTGCTGGCTGCCTGCACCTGGCAAAGGACAGCAGATCAAACTAACATCTCACCCACATGTGTCAAAGGGTGCCCCCATCTTCCTACCCGCCCCATACTGACTCCAGATTTGCAGAGAGCGGCTCTTGATCTTGGGTGCCAAGCACAGTTGTGGTTCTATATAAATAAAGGCAACGTGACAACTGGAGCAGGGCTACTTCTGCTGAGAGGGACGCAGGACTTTTTAACTCAGCAGCAACCTGCGTAGTGCAGGTACTGCCAATGCTCCAGAGGCCAAAAGGGTTAATCCAGAGTCGGGGGTTAGAGAAAGGCAAGGAAGTCATTTTTCTGCAGGTTAATGGGGTTTTTCTAATGGGCCTCATTTAATAAATGTGAAGGTGAATCTCTTACAGGTGCGATTACACACAGGGAGGGAGGAGTTATAACACCCTCCCTCCCCACATCCCTACTTACTCTCTGCTGCTATTTAAAAAAGACAAGAGAGGTAAGCAAAGTGCAGGAGGATGCAAGGAAGCGAAATAAGCCCAGACTTTAAAAGTACACAAGAATAGTGGTTCTAGGAACTGCCATAAATAATAGTGGCTCAGAACAGAGTGACTGATGGAGAGACAAGGGAGTAGGAGAAAGGGAATTCAATTATCAGAGAAAATTCCTCAAGAGCAACTCACTTCACTTCCTTGAGAATGAACCCTACAGCTGTCATGCCTCAAAGACTCCAACAAGCAGAGAAAGCTCATGCTCACACCGTTCCACAAAGGGTTATTTCTGATCTCTCACACCCGGGTCATACTATTGTCATTCTTCTGACTGTTACAGAGTCACTGTTCTTTTACCCTAGAGTAAGATTAGAGTCAGACCTAACAGATGGCAATTTGAAACAGTCGCTCAGACAGGGGACCCCTAGACTAACTCTAAGAGCTCTGAGCAGCTCCCTGTCTATAAACAGGAGCTTGGCAAAAGAAGGTCCCTTATATAGGGAGTTGCCTAGGCAGCGCTCCTCCCAGGGCACACCTAAACCCCGCCTCTTCCTGGAGTGGAGGATAAAAGGCCAGCTGCAGAGTATTATGGGTTTCCCCCTGTTATTAGGGAGAAGCTTCAGGGTAGGGGGACTGAGGGGAAGGCTTGTAGGAAGAAGTGGCTGGGGGACGCTCTGATTTACCAGGCCTGCTAGTAACCTTTGAGAGGGTGGGTGAGAGACTGAGAGTTTAGACTTTTTTTCCCTTCAGTCTTTCAGGTTCAGGAGTAAAGGGCTTTCCTGTGTCTGACTCTTCTCAATGAAAGGAGCATTTGCTCTGGGGAGTTCTTCTGTGTCAGGAAGACCCAAGCAATAGGCTTCTGCACTCAGAACTGCCTAACATGAGAACCTGGTAACCTTCTGCTTAGATGGAGCTAGATTGAGATGACTCTCACGTGTCTTCCAGTCTTTCCTTAGTGAAGGGGGATGACTGACACAAGCTTTTCATTCTTCAAGAAGGAGGCAGGCAGCTCCCTTATTCTCAGGCTTCACCTTCTCTGTGAAGTCACTCTAGTGCTAGGAAATAAATGCATTGGCAGCTGCAGATTCATTCCTTATTTCCAGCACTAACTATATCACACTTCACCCAGGAGCTGAGACTAGAGTGCACAGTGTTAGAACCGTGTTTATCCTTCTTGCTACACAGAAAACTAAAGCCTTGCAGTGTGTGAAGTCCTGGGTTAAACAGCTCAGCTGAGCTACAGCCAGGGTTTCCCCTCTTTCTCCCAGCTTTCTAGAGCACTTGTGTGTTTTATATACTTATGTGGAACTGCCCTAGCAATCCATCTAGAAGGATTTGAGAGCCCAGAAGTCTCCATATCCTTTATGGCATCCTTCCTACTCTGTCCTGAAGCATTAGAAAACCCTTTTCTGTACTTCGATGCAATGAAAGGGCCCTACACTTAAGACAAATAAAAGAATATACTGTTATGTAGTGTGAAGTCAACCGCTGGAACTCACTGCTGCAGGAGGTGATTGTGTTAACCATTGTGGCTAACAGGTTGGCTTATCTGAGGGCAAGTGTTTCCTTTTCAGTTAAGTGCTGTCTGTGGATTGCACTGTAACAAGAAGTAACCTGTGTCGTTACGCAGCCTAAGATAAAGGTAACTCCACGCTGGGCCTTGGGTGTGGGGTGGGCACTGACTGTGGTTAGGCTAAGGTAGGATTGCATGGCTCGTGATCATGTTAATAGCTGCATTGCCCTTTGGGAGGCAGAGTGCAGGGCAGAGAAGATATTTGAATGGAAAGGCCCCCATAGACCAGCCTTGCCCTGCTTCTGGCCCCTGCCCCTGTAAACTGAGCTCTGCAGCCTTCAACTGCCCAGTGTTCGCAGAAGTAGACCCTCCCCTTGGGCATCCCTTCCACACCCTGATAACGTCCCTGAGAGCTGCTCTCAGCCTCCTCCTCGCGTGCTGGAGCTCATTATCCCGGCAGGAGAGCCAGCTCCTGCCCAGCTGGCCGGGTCTGCGAGTTACAATCAACCAAGTCACGAGCCCTTGTCTGGTGCTGCCGGTCACTGCTGGAGACAGGGCTCTGCGTTAGGGCTGCGGGCCCCAAGGACCAACCCTGGCCGTTCCGATGCTCCAAAGCAGCACACACAAGTTTCTGCCTGAAGGGGCCGTGTTTGGAGACTGGACACTTGTGTGCTGCTCAGTGGACATGTCCAGTCTTCTCTGTGATCAGCTGCAGACAGGGAGTCAGTCCCCCCGGTGTCCCCGGTGGGGTAGCACAGCGGGGCTGGGGATTGATAGTCCCACAGATACTACAGGGCTGGGGGCCTAGGAGAGCCGAGCTAGACAGAAGGGCCATGGGGCACTCAGAGACAAGCCAGGGAACGTTTCTCAAAAGGCCGAGGGGGCGAGATCTCGGAGACGGCGCAGCACTGTTAGTCAGAGGGCTGGATCAGAGCCTTGGCCAAGTTCTTGCTATTTGCTTTCCTGTTTATATATAAACACTTTGGGTTCCATTTATTGTAAGCTGGCCTCTTTGAGACCTCAAAGTAAAAGCCACTGGGGAGCCAAACCTGCTGGCTCAAAGATATTTGCTGTTGCTGGATCCATTCCACTGGCCTTTTCTCATCCTCTTTTCATATGTTCCTTCTACACACGCACAATCTGTGTTTCCCTTTGGAGACTAAACAGAATATGCATCATGGTGACAGAGTCACGGCGTTTTAGTCCAAGCACTCCTGACTTTCCACCCCACATCTCTGGCCAGCTGATCTCATTTCCATGCTGTGGATTTACAAAGAAGGGACTTTTAAAAAAGAAAATGCGCAAGCGTTGCCTGGTTGTTGGTTTTTGTTGTAAACCTGGCTCCCTGTCAGTTATGCTCCAGTTTGTGTCATGTAAAGATGTCTTAATGGTTTGGTAAATATCCCTCCGTTTGATCAGTGTTCAGGGGGATATTTTCCCATCCTCTCTTATAAATAATTTGGCAACATAAATATTGTCATTGCTAATTATCTGGGTATTCCATAAACCTTAAAAAAATGAAACCAACCCCCGAGATAGCCGAGTGCTGCTGGGTATTTTGTGTAGAATTCAGGAGATTTGATAAAAGTGCTGACAGCTGGCAAAGCCCCTTCTGCCTTTTAACTGAGAGCTAATAAATATCCCTGAAGATCAAGAGGGAATACGGCTTTTTGTTGTTGTTGTGCCTTGTTCAATCCCTGGCTCAGTTAAATGCAGCCGAGTGGTGCTGAAATGGATCCATAGCCTGGCCATCTGCTCCTGATTGTAAACATGTGGATACAAAGTGAGTGTCACTTATGCTAATTCAGGGAAACGGTGGCAGCTAGTTATATGCCCCTTGAAGTGACTGCATAAAATCCTTTCACCCACCATGGCGGGCTAGGGTGACCAGAGGGCAAGTGTGAAAAATCGGGATGGGGGTGGGGGTAATACGCACCCATATAAGAAAAAGCCCCAAATATCAGGACAGTCCCTATAAAATCGGGACATCTGGTCACCCTAGGGTGGGCTGGCAGCATTATGACCCCTCACCTCCACAAGAAGGGTCTCTCCCCCCCACCAGGAAACAGGGAGGGGGGGAGACATGGCAGCCTGACACTGCAATCATGTGTATACAGATGCAGAGAAGGGATGGGAAGCGTGTATTGGTAAGATGCCACAGAGCCTTTAAACACAAGGTCACCAGTTCAATTTTAGCCCCAAAGGTGTTGCTGTCTAATGGCAGTTTGGAGGCCTGTGTGAAATGAGTTTTGATAGGTCTCAGCCCAGTTCCCAATGGGCAAGTTTCCACATTGCAAAAGCCTCCCATCAATGGGTTCATTAAGTGCTCATTGCTACCCAGAGAGGGCAAGGGCTGAATGTGTCAGAGGGAGATGATCCTTCCTGGAAATGCTGGCACTTGCAGGTCATGGGCACGCTGGTGGAGGGGTGAGTCCTTGCCCGGCTGCTGCCCACCCTGTATGAGCTCTGTAGATGGACAAGGATGGTCAGTCCCTGGGGCTGTCCTCCTGGAGCATTTCAGCAGCATGGTGTTTGCTGTCATATAGTGAGAATAATGATTTAAAAAAAAACGTAAAAAAAAATAGAAAGGAACTGAATAGAATCTGTATCTAAACTCTTAACAATGGAAAGGGTTTTGAACAAAGCATCAAGAATTGATGTTTTCCCTAGGGAGGGAGAGAGACAGAACCACAAAAACATGATTAAATTCCCACTACATGCAAAGAAAGTGCTCCCAGCCCCTGGGATGCAAACAACCCATTGTCTGGATTATTCCTTCCTCTGAGGGCTGATATGAAAAGCAGCTGTCACAGGTGGGTGGGGGGGGGCAGCCTTGCCCTCCATCCTTCGTGCCCCAGATGTCAGAGCGGCACCCTGTGAGGTATATTCATCAGGTAGAGATCCTCTCAGCCCCTTTGGGATGGGAGGTGATGGGGGAAGAAGGGAGCAGCTGGAGGGGCGGTGGGAGCAGGCGTGAAAAAAATATCTTCATGGCTCAGAGGATCTGCCCTAGGGGACAGAAAGAGCCACTGAAGCTGAATTGGTAACGGGCACTGCAAGGAGCAGCTCCCAGGGGCTCAGGTAGCAGGGAGAAGGTCCCTTTGGCTCAGCAGGCGCACCACTGCCTCTGACCTGTGGGGTGCCCAGTTCAAATCCCAGTAATGCCTAGGATGAACATGGGTGCTGTGCATGTCCAGGAGATGGATGCCATTCCCTGGTACAGCAGTGTCATGTTCCCAGACAGGGCTACCTGTCTCCATGGAGGGGAAGTTAGCCATCTGGTGGATACAGAGCCCTGGAAAGGGATGTTGTCTGTGTATCCCTAGAGCACTGACAGGGCAACCTTCCCCCATGCACCATTCTATCCATGTGTCCCAGCCCTCTTCTGCAGGTACTTGTCCTCTGGCTCATCTTCCACCTGGCCCAGCCAGACTCCCCTCTATAGAGCACCCCACACCATGGATCTGAGCAGCTCCGGAGAAGTACCAGTGGTGTCTCTCCATTGCCAGGCTCTAGGAGGAATAGTTGGGCTGGGGGTTGGCAGAGGAAGAACTCATTGTGGGGTGTCATGTCAGTCATTCTTCCCTCCTGCAGGAACGAGGTGCTGCAGCCAGCCAGGGCTCTCTTGCATTCATGAGCACACCCCCCTCAAGGGTTCATAGTTTTGTTGATCCAGTGGCACGTAGCTGTTCTGGGAGATCCTGGGACATCTGTCTGGTGGCTCTGGCCAGTCCCCGTGCAGGGTGTTGCATATCAGGCTAAGATCCTAAACTGGACTCTGTGGGGAGCCCTCTGCCATGAAGTATTCATAGCAATCTGCGTTCTGTACCCTCTGGAGCTTTTCCGGGGTGTGCAGCTTAGTCCCAGAGGAGCTGCCGTGATCCAGCCAGGTGGTCACTGGTCAGGTCAGTATCTGACAGGATGGGCTCAGCTGTCTGCCCAGTCACCTTCTGTCACCAGAGCTTAGGGCGCTGACTGATGGCCCAGAATGGCACCAAAGAAGTGGAGCAGTTTAACAACATGAGGGCTGAGAGCTGTCCTGGAGGAAGCAGGATCTCTGAGTTGACTCTTCCTCCTACCTCCTGCTTGCGTCTAGCTCTAGCCAGCTGCTCTTCATCTACAGCCCTGGGTTCTCTGCGGGGCCCACCACCAAGCAGCCAGCAGCTGCTATTTATCAGTGGGCCTGTCTGCGGGGGATTGAACCAAGAGCAGTTTTCTTCAGCCAGCAAGAAGCACCTTACTGCTGACGGAGGTTGGAATTGAACCGGTGAGGAAAGGGTTGAACCCCCATCATCAGTCCCCCAAGCTCTCCTGTCTGTCTGCAGGAGCCCTACCCCAGGGTTGGTTCTGATGAAGGAATGTTTTGTGTGTGTTTTTTTTTTTAAGTACCATCTCTTGGACCATAAACCCCACCAGGGGAATCCAACTTCTCCCTCCTGCCCCTCCCAATAGCTAAGTAATGATGCCGTTAACTGTAATGACTTCAAAGGGGAAGTTGGTGAGGTCACTGGTGGAAGGTGGAGAAAATGAAAAGACTGAAGGCAGCCGAACAATAACTCCAGCCAAAAGCCCTAATGAATCACGGTGACTCAGATACATGGAGTGACGCTGCTGCCTCATTAAAAGCCGGACTACAACAAGGCAAGAAAATAACTTAATTTGGGCTGTATTGGCCGTGCTGATTTGGGGGTGGTTTCCTTCCCCATGCTGGGCAAGTGTTTATAAAATCTTAATTAGGTTTCACATTTGGAACGGAGACTGATATAAGCCTTTGCCTTAATGGACTCTTGTCCCCTGGGACTTTGAGGCTCCGTGCACAGGATGGCCTGGGGATGGGGCGGGGAGCGGAGTGAGGAGAGAGCTCTCTTTCAGTCACAGATGGATGGCCGATAGCTTTCAGGCTGTCATTTTTTTTTAAATCTAAACCTCAAATTGGACTCAAAGCAGCTATTTATAACCTGTCAGGAGAAGCTGGCATTTCACTATCAAATTTCTATTGAATGAATTTCTAACATCCTTTTACTGCGGCAGATAAGTAGGAGCAGGGAAAAGAGAGCTGGGGGGGTGGTAGCCGGGAGGTTCCCCCAGGGACAAGATGGTGTGTGGCAGTCAGGGAGGGCTCTCCCCACCCAGCAAGTGCTGCCTGTGATGCTGCTGGGTGAGACTTAAGGCTGCTTTCCCCCCAAAAGACTCCTGAGGGAGCTGGGCACCTGAATCCTAAGGAATCTGGTACCTAACTGGGTTCCTTTGAGAATCCCAGCCGAAGATGTGCTCCCAGAGGAAAACCCATGGAGAAGGTTGAGAGTGTATCAGTAACTGATGAGTAAAACGCAGTACAGCCCACTCCATACGTTCCAATGTCAGGAGGGCATCTCCCCTTCCCCTGGAAATCATGAGATTTGGTTTAAAAGTCGAGAGATTTAAAAAAAATAAAAATAAATTCAGCTTCTTTCCGTTTGTCTTCTGGTGTCTGAGCCGTTAGGGAGCAGCTGGGTCACACTTTCGAGGCAGGCCGTGCTCATTAAGTCCCATCCCCCCTACTGGGCCCTCCAGAGCCCTTGGTCTGCTGACTTTGAAGGCCTCTTGCACGGTCTACTCCTTGCCCCAGTGAAAGGGAGCGGGTGGGTTTCTCTCTCCACCATTTGCAAGAATTTGGCACAACTGTCATCTATGTAAAGGAATCGCCTGGGTTTGTTGCCCCTATAGGTGAATCGGGAGCTCAGGGGGCAGCTTTCTTGTATGAGCCCCTTCATTGTATGGGACGTCCTGCTCCGGGGCTGAGGTGGCTGGGGCAGCGGTAGCTGCAAAGCCCAGCTGGGGGCACCAGCATGCACCCTGAGAGTTTGGAAGCAAAACTCCTTAGCATGGCGAGTCTCAGGCCGAAAGCCGGAGTTGAGGCCAATTTGCCCTCACTGCGGCTGAGGCGGGACAGTCAGCCCAGCGCCAGCCTTCCCCGGCGAGGGTCCCAGCTCACAGCACCCCCCAACTCTTCAGCTGCCTTGCAGCATCGTGCCCTGAGATCCTGCAGCGGCGAGCTTCCCACCTCAGCCTGGCGCTGGGGTGACCCCTGTGAGGGGCTAAGGCCCGGCGGGTGGCTTATAGCAGGTTCCCTGAGGATGGGTCTGAGGGCAGAGTCATTAAGAAGTCAAGAGCCAGCCCGTGAGCAGAGTGGGAGGAAGAGAGACCCTGGGGGAAGAGCCAGTCATTGCACAATCTCCATGTGCTTCTCCCATCTGTGTGGTCTTTTGTTTTAGACTTTGTTCATAAGCTCTTTGGGTCAGGGAGCATCTTTCCATTATGTGTGTGGACCGCTCCCCACACAAGGGGTCCCTGGTCTATGACATGGGCCCCTGATCCTAACCCTCCTCAGGGTCGGCTCTATAGACCAGTAGCTCCCAGCAGCCTCCAGGTGGGAGCCAGAAGGGGCTGGGATTCTCGTAAGTCTGAAAAAGGAAATCAGCAGCAGATCGACGCCACCCAGTTCCGACTCCGCTCCATCAGCCTCGTGTCTCCCCAGCAAAAGCTCCGGGTGTGAGTGAGAGGCAGAGCCAGCAGGACACGTGAGTGCTGAAAGTGGCCTTGGATGGCCATGGAGGAGCATTCCCTTGCATGCCTCTCTGCCTGGTCGACCTCATTCCCACCACATTTGAGGCACCGTCATTTGAACAAGCTTGCCCCAGCCGCCAACGGGTGAAACGCTCGCTCCTGCAGCCTTTGAGACAAACAAGCTACTGGGTGAGTGGATTTTGGAGACCAAAATTAAACAGCCACTGGCCTGAAATAGCCAAGCGCACAGCTGCCACGAGCTGGTACCTCCAGCTCTCCCCGGGGGTTGGGCAGCTTGCACGCAGCTTCTGCCTGAATGGCTGACAAGACAAAATACCTGCTCAATAAAATATTTACTGCACCCCGGGAGAGTCCCTGCCTCCTTACGCTCCTCTTCTGAAAGGCTAGTGGGGGGCTAACTGCGTGCAGGCTGGTTCTCCTCACAAGTTTGCTTCCCAGCTCGGCTGGGCAGCTGGGAGAACTGATGAGTTTTATCCCACGAGCAATGCAAGGGGGAACCCAGCAAAGTTTCTTTGTGACTGGAGTAAAGAATGGGGCCTGTCTGCTCCCTAAAGCCTCAACTCCAGCTCCCCCCAGCTTTGCACAAACTGTTTGTGAGCTTAAAACGGAGCAATGGCAAAGGGTAGGCCCACCTAGGTGTGTAATCCTAATACATGCGCGTGCGTTGGATAACTGAGAACTCAGCCCTAGCCTGCACAGTGGAAGACACACTATAGCCTGAGCAAAAGCCAAGTTCAGCAGGAGTTAAGGCTGAGTGGATGTATCAGTAATTTAGCACATACCATTACAGTGATGTTGCAATTGTCCCCAAACCTGAAATTGCCTGAAATAAACCCTAGAGAGTCAGAATTAACGGTAAATTTAAAAGAAATCCAAACATGCTATGGTCCGGAAATGCCAGACAACCATAACTCTTAAGGTTAAATCCCTTCTCAAGCGACCTAAGCTAAACTGGGGGAGGAAGGCCACCCTTACACTGGAACAAGAATGGCCACCTGGGGGTTATACTGGTACAACTAGGTGGGTTTAAATTCACACCTTACGTTATATTGGAAAAACCTTCCCATGTAGCTAAGACCTTTGATTTTCAGTGTCCCTATCCGTCCTCTTCACAAGTTATGAAAACAGTCAGGGGATGGGTTGATGGCATCACCTCAGGTGTTCACCAAGTATCTCTACAAATGTTCATCCTAAATTCCAGGAGGTCCTCAGACAGTGCCAGTGAAGCTTACAGGTGGCAGCGGTGGGACGAAGAAGTTATTTTGGGAGTGAGATGGACAAACCAGATCTGATACAATAATGGTCCTGACCCTTCAGGGAAGCCTTTGTGTGATTTGTCCATCCCTGTGCTTTGCATGGGAACAGTTTGCAGAGCTCGTTCTGGCTCCTTTAGCATCCCAGCTTGTTAACTGAAGCCACTGGCATTTCTCACCCCACCCCCAAGCACTGCCTTCCAGTCCCACAGCATGGAGCTTTGATGAATTTTAAACTTGATTTTAATATTACACGAGCTGTTCGTTTCCCTGTTTGCTGAGCTGCAGCAAGAAACAGCGTGTGTGTGATGCTGTAACCTCAGCAAGGAAGTCCGCGCTGCTGTTAGTGTGACTAACGTGTTGGTATTATTTGAAGGGATCCCAGTTTCCGGCCCTGAGTTCTCCCACCTGTGACCTCAGCGAATGGTCTGTTGTGGCAAATGTTTTGTTTACAGCTTTGTTCCCGTTTGCATCCCTTATGGGGGCTGGATTTCAAAGAGCTTGGTGGTAGCTTAAACCAAATGATTCTCCTCCCCTCTTCCCACAACCTGTCCCAACAACAACAACGAGCCTGACATAATCCTACATTATCACTCGCCCTCTGAAATCTCAGTGCCCCCGGACCAGGCATGAATAAAGCCATACAACCCTTCTATGGCTGTATAATCCCAGGGTATCATCCCCATAGTACAGATAAGGAACCTGAGGAGCTAAATGACTTGCTGTGGTCTCCTCTTGCTAGCGGGAGAGGTGGGGATAGACCCCAGGTGTCCTGACGTCCATTCCTGGCTGAGTCACTAGACTGGTCTCCTCCTCTGACCTAAATTGATGATGATGTTTGATGTCATGGTCATAGAATTCTGTCTTAAATGCAGCACCAGAGAGACGGAGGGGAAACCTGGATTGAGAAGGAGCAAACTCATCTTCTGCTGCACATGGTTGTAATAACTGCACAACAATTGAGAGAGGGGAAGAGAGCAGGCGGCTGGCGAAATAAATTGCTTTTTTGTGTATAACGTGTGTGTGATTCTTTCACGCTGCCCCAGTGATAAGGTCCCACCTGGATGAGCTTCACGCTTCATACAATTGAAGCTAACGGAAGGTCAACAAGGAGCAGGCACGAACAATGAAATGCCACAAGAGAGAGCCCAGCGAGGAGAGCAGCTGCTGTTACCCAGCGCGGGGCTAGCAAGCTGATGTATGGTGCTTAGCTGAATGCCCCATACCATGCACCGGCTGAGAACAAGGGGAGTTCAACTCCTTGCAATGGCTGAGAACGGGCAGCAGGCAGTGGCCAGACATCAAGGGGAAGCCAGTTGCTACTAGTTGGGTGAGCAAGTAAGATTACAGCTGTACAGACACCTCCTCGCTGGGGGAATCTCTGGCTACCGGGGCCCTCTGCAACTAAAGAGCAAACACACGGTTATTTCTGCTTCCTTTAAACAGAAGCCGGGTCCCAGGGCAATCATTGCCTGACCCATTATGTGTAATGATCATGTAATATGTGGGATTAGTATGTAGCCACAGCAGGATTTGGCCTGGGGTATTTCAGTGCTCCCATGTGAGCAGAGAGAACCTGGCCACACTGCATTAAGTAATATTCATGTAGCATTCGTGCCCTAGGGCCAAAGAGAAGTAGGAATAAAACACCCATTAAATGAATTTGTGGCTTTGAAACAGCCCCCAAGGCTCCTCTTCAGCTCCCATCCACCAGCTGCTCAGCGTTTCATGTGGCTGGCCCCGCGGAGTGGCAAAAAGCCGGCCAAAAGCACAGACGCTGTGTGGCACAGAGCAGCTCCTCAACCTGGGCCCTGACCCCTCGGAAACTCCGAATGCAGAGAGAGCTGCAAAACTGTCCCGTCCAGCCCTGACGTGGAAAAATGAGTTAGACAGTTGTATTAAAATGCAAATTTCTGCCTTGCTTGCTGGTTTATCATCTGACTCGTTATGCAATTTGCCAGTTATAGAAGAAAAATTACCATAATGGGCCCCCAGGGAATGGTTGTAAAAAGGATACCAACATAACTTATCCTCCCGTTCCACTACAATTATCTACCACTTTTGTGCTTTATTTCCCCCCCGCTCCGAAAACTGAAACCATCAATAGGAGCTGTGTACCGAGGTGGAATGAATGTAGCATTAGCAACAATCAAGGCATTTGTGTACATGTGTTTCCCCGCCTCAATGAAGTATTTCCCCCATCTTCTCACCCCTTTATTTTGCTTGTTACATCATTGCCTGAAATAAAGCATCTTAATTGTTTGGGAAAATTGAGGTTAAGGGCTTCAGAGCCCCCTCTGAAAAGTGCATCAGAGAAACGTCTGTAAAGCTGTCATTAGAGACCGGTGGAACAGAGGGAACAGGGGTCGGAGGCGGGGGGGTTAAGGAGCTGCATTTCTTAAGCAACAGCAAGAGAACTATTTAACGCGTTGTGTAAACTGTAAAGGGAATTAAAGAACTCTCTCTCTCTCTCTCATTCCAAGGAAGCAATTGAGCTTTGGACTCCACGAAGCCCTGGAAAATAACTGTTTCCACTTGGTTCTGAGTGTTTTGGGGTCTGCGTGGGACCTTTGACAGGGAAGCACTATTAACACAGACAAGAGTCAGGCGCAAGGCAAGCAGGAGCTGCGCTAGCTGCCCTCCTCCCATGAATTGCGATCAGAACGTCATGCAGAACTAAGGCCTATGCCTCATGGAGTCTAAGGACCCCATGTCAACCCAGTTCCCATTTTCAGTCAAACTTGTCATCTCATCCAAAACGATCAGCAACCTTTAACCCCCTGCTGACTGCATCCCATTTTGTGTTGAATATGCTGAGTTCTATTTGAACCCTTCCTTTGGCCTCCTCGTTGTCTGTATCAGCCACACACCTCCACCAAGATCGGGCGGGCCCCTGTTGTGCTAGGCACTGCAGTGAGAGACAGCCCCTGTCCCAGAGAGTTTGCAGTCTCAATGGACAAAGGGTGGGGAGAGAAACTGAGTCATAGTGAGGGGAAGAGACTTGCTCAGGGTCACACAGCAGGTCCATGGCAGGTCTCCTGAGTCCAGGTCAGTGCCCTATCCATTAGGCCCCACTGCCTTTGCTGCAGCATTCCCTTGCTATGTCTTCAGGACTGACTGCAGCAGCTCCCACTGCTCTGCAACGTTCCCTGCTGCACTCTCCCTGGATGAGGCTCTGCACAGCACTTCCCTGACATCCAGCCAAGGAAGGGGCTTGCCAGATAGGAGCCTTTGCCAATAGCCGCCATCGGCCAGAGGAGTGTCTGCTGAAGGACACGCAGGAGGCCGCGCTCCCCCCCAAGGGCTGCTTGCCCCCGCCACACTCCCCTGCCTCTGGGAAGTAAACCCAGGTCGTCTGCGTTGCAGGGCATCCATGCAGGCTGGCTTGGGCGGAGCAAAGGAGAGTCTCCTGAGCCCCTCTCAAAGGCAGGGGCTCAGAGCTCCTACAAGGGTCCGTCAGCTTCTTTCTGGCCGGGCAGCTGCTGGCCCCTTTCCCAGAACCATAAAACAGCCACAGCGAGTGCCAGCCAACAGCACTGAGTGACCTTCAAGGGCAGGCAGGAGAGAGAGCCGGTGACTCATAAAGCTCCTGCCAGATCCATAAAGCACAATATGACTCAGCCCCTCCTTCGCTCGGGCAGTGAAGTCTCCATTCCCTTCCTGCAGCACCGCCCGTGGCTGAGACGGGCTCCCGTCCCGGGCATCTTGGCACGCAGGACTGGGCGACAGATGTGGGCAGGGAAACGGGCGTGAGGACAATCGGCATGTCCCTGAGATTTCTAATGCTGGAGTCCTGGGACACTGGGCATTACGCATGGGGGGCAGGGGCACGGAGGAGCCTCGTATGGAACGAGACAATGGAGAAGGGGAGGCGAGAGAGACCAAGGCTGTGTTTTAGGCTGTTCTCATGCAGCAGGGTGGCGTGCATGGGGGAAGGAGGGGTCAGTAGCATGGCGGTGGGTGTGACCAGCGTGCAAGGGGGTGTGGCACATATAATTAAAGGAGCGGTGAGGGGAGGAAGCATGGTAGGGTGACCAGACAGCAAGTGGAAAAATCGGGGTGGGGAGGGGTAATAGGATCCTATATAAGAAAAAGCCCCAAATATCGGGATTGTCCCTATAAAATCGGGACATCTGGTCACTCTAAAGCATGGCGTCTGGCAGTAGTGCATAGGGCATGATGTTGGACAAACGGGCTGCTTCGCACCAGGAGGAAGCGGGCTGCCCTCCCCCACCACCGCAGGTGTTGGGGACCTTCTGTATGCCCAGCGCTAAGCTGCTGCACACAGGTGGCTAGATCCGTTCATAAATATGCCAGGTCTTTGTTAGCGCCTGCCAAAAGCAACGCCACCCTCTCGGAGACGCCGCTGTCTCCAGCAGGGAGCTGACCCACGGTTCCTTGTCTCTGAAGCATCAGACAGACAGAATGGGGGCAGCGCGTGCTGTACCATGCGCTATCTGCCATCCCTGCGCTGCTAGATAGGGCCTTCGAAAGGCGCAGCCATTTAGGGCGAGGAAGAGGAGGGAGGCAGCCCAAACAGGGATGAGAATAAGACCGCAGCAAGCGACGGGGCAGGAGTGCCACAGGCTGCCCTTGGGCAAACCCCTCCTGTTTCCCCTGGGCCAGCAGGAGGTTGGACTTCAGAAGGGGGGGAACTCCTCTGGCTAGCAGATCACTGCCTCCCCCAGAATAGAAAGGGGAGATCGCACTGCAGTGGCATAAAAATAACCACAGCAATAAGCGGCAGGGCCCAGCAAGGATCTCAAAGCTCTCAGAGGGGTAAGCCCGGCCCAAGCCACCCATCAGGCGAGTTAGGGAAGGACTGTCAGTGACGTTTTACAGGGGGAAACTGAGGCATGGCAGGTGGGAGAGAATCTCCCAAAATTTTGCAGTGAATTGGTTGAGGAGATGGAAGTGCAATCCAGAACTGACTCTGGGTGCTGTGCTCTATGCACAGTCACACTGCACCGAATCCGCTCTGAGCCTCCCAAATCCAGGCCATCTGCAGCACCCCCCTCCCGTCTCCTTTGGAACCAAGCACCCAGGCTAGCTCAGGTTGTGAGGGCAACACAGCCTCCAAATGAAACTGCTGCAGGGCTCTCTTTCCCCGGCCAGTTTTCTATAGCTTGCTTGTGTCCACAGTTCTCTGCAAAGTCAGATCCAGGTCTTGCAAGAACCTGACTTTAGCCTGCTTCTCAGTTCTCAGACCCGGTCTCCAATTAGTCGTTTGCTGGCTGTTCAGAGACGCTTGTCACTTGGTTTCATTGCATAAATCTGTCACTTAGTGGTCAATGGGCTCACCTGGCAGCTGCTTCCTTGTAAAGAAAATGTGTCTTTCCGAAGTTACATTCTTGCCTGGATCAGGCTGGTTTCACCAATTCAGGATGACTGATTAGCAGCGGAGCTTGCAGGCCCCTTCACGCTCCCGCGGGCTGTGGATTCCCAAGGCCTCTGCGACATGCAGCTGTGGAGAGGATCTTCGTCCTCACCGATTTCTCTGCAAAACCACCTGCTTCTGGGAAAATCTAGAAACGTGCAATCCCCTCCTCCGCTCCTGTGCCAGTTTCCTTTCCAGGCGTCTTCCTTCGCTTCTGTCTGGCCAAAAAGTCCATCTTCTTCCAACGCCACGTGGTAAAGAGGCGACACCTAAGAATGCTGGCTGTGGATTTCTTGGCCCCAGGGCTACAAAGGGTTAATAACAAGGCTGGGGGTCCAGGGGGTCCCAGTAGGGGACATAGCAGGAGGCTGGAGAGTGCAGGAAAGTCCTCGTTCCTCCCCGTATCCCAGCAGTGTAACTGGCCACAGAACATTAGCTCCACATTACAAAGTTATGTACCATAAACCAATGCATTCCCGTGAGGACAGTATATTATAAATGACACGCACGCCAGAGACCGGGGGAGGGGGGAGTTGTGAGCAGCGTGGGCTGGGAAAGAGAAGCCAGGCGGTTCCGGCCCCTGTCCCACAAACAAGTAACATCTTCCCAGCAGAAAGGTGCCTCCCCTGCAAGACTCTTCTCCTCAGCGTGATTAGCGTCTCTCCTCCGGATGGGGCGCGGGAGGTTTGTTTCTCAGCCACAGGTTTGCTCCTGAAATCCAAGGATCGCAAAGCGCTTTATGGACGTTCATTAAGCCTCACAATCTCCCCCCCAGCAAGGTGGACTCATTCATCTCTATCCCCATGGCACTGCAAGAGCACATGGCATCTGGCAAACAAATGAAGGTGGAGTCCCTGCCTAGATGCGAGTAGTTCCAGCAAAGGTTTGAATCTAGTGCCGGCTGGTCCTGAGGCGAGGAAGGCCGGCCTTCCGGTTACTGTGTGGGCGGCTAGGAGGGGGAGCTACCAGAGCCAGTCACTGACTCTGTCTCTGTTCCCAGTCTGCATAGCCGAGGTGATAGCAGTGCTTCATTAATGGCTGGGATGGACGCAGAGCCTAGCCATGCAGGGAGCCGTGTACCCAAGGCTCACTGAGGAATGTGCATGGTTATATACTCTGGGCCCGGTGCCACTTGGGGTAGATTTGGCCCTGAAGGCAGGAAGAGCAGGAGCGGGTGACAGAGGGGGAATTTGTGGGGTGGTGGTGCTGGGAAGTCTGGAATTACAGTCCTGCTTGGCTGAGAAAGGAGAAAGAAACCCCGTTCCATGCAGCATCCGCCCACCCCTACAGCTCTGCCGATGCCCCTCAACCCTGACCCACAGCCCCGCTGCTATTCCAGGCCTGGGCTCCCCTGACACAGCTCTGCTGGTACCCCTCAAACTGGGCCTCGGCCCCTCTGGCTGAGTACAGATGACCTGAGTACCCTGAGTACAGATGACCCATTATGCCAAATTGTGGTGTGGTTTTGTGCCATCCACTGGGAACGGCAGCAGGGAGAGAACCAAAGCCATTCTCACTTGGGACCCAGTCCAGGTGTCCAGAGGTGAAAGGCCGGGTGCCCACCCCCTTCCAGCCCTCCCCCTCCCCAGACCCTGTGCCAGCTCATTCACATTCCACTGCTCTCGCCACAGACGCCGGCGACACAGCTCCTCTTCTGTCTTGCCTCGGTTGCCGTGAGAAGGGGAAAAATGAGCTTGATTCCGTGCATGTGTTTCTGACACTCAAAGCCGCTGCTAATGGCTTTCCTGCAAACAGGCAACGACTGGCACGACGTGAAATATGCATGTCGCTGACAGCAGCGAGAGACGAGACGAAAGGCACCTTCCGCGTCATTCGGGCTGACAGGTGACGGCTGTGCTGAACCTGACAGGGGGAAATGTCGGCTGTGCCACTGGGAAAATGGCAAACAGCCACAGGGCGCCGGGAAAGTGGGAAGGGGCATGAAATAGAGGGGAGTGCTGGGCTGGAGGCAGGAGTGATTGAGTGAGGGTCTCTGACCCATGCTAGGCAGGAGGTCCGACTAGGTGATCACAATGGTCCCTTCTGGAACTGAACCTATGGATCTATGAAAAACCCCATAAAAACCTTATAAAAAGACCTCAAGCTAAAGATGGGCTGTTCTCCACCCGAACACACTGGCCATTTCATTACAGATTGGCGCTGGGGTCCCTCTAACCTCACCCAGCTCACAGCCCTGAGCCGGAGTTGTGCAGGAAGAGCAGGGGCAGATCTTGGGCCAAAGGCATCCCTGGTCACTGAAACACCTCCCTGGGGCCTAGCCCATTGGTGCGCACAAGAGCAACAGGGTGTCACGATTGTCAAGCTGTCCTGCAGCAGCTCAAGAGCGTGGGACTGGGTACCAACGTCAGGGCAGACTGTTAGTAACCAGGGCGCACACCCCAAATTGGCTGCGAGTTCACCAACCAATGACCAAGTGCAAACTCCTCGGGCACTATAACAGCCGTAACATGGAGTCGCAGACAGTCCCCTGGGGTACGCGATCTGTCTCACCGCCCAGGTGAGCCTGCCAAAAAGATGGTCCCTTACACCAAGGATCACAGCAGTATTCAGGTTCCTCCCAGTCCCAAAGGACCAATCACTTACCCCAGGTCAGTTGCGCCTTAGATCTCACACCACAGACATCGCTTGAAGCCAATCCTGTAATTAAATAGCTAAAGATTTATAAAGCAGGCAAAAGAAACCAGAGAATTATTTACAAGGTGAAAGCAGGTAAATGGGTATCATAGAATCTCAGGGCTGGAAGGGACCTCAGGAGGTCATCTAGTCCCACCCCCCGCTCAAAGCAGGACCAATCCCCAACTAAATCAGGGCACACACACACGCGTTCCAATCTTAAATTTCAAAAAGTAAAAGATGCTTGTAGGATAAGCAAGCGCTCTCTGTCCTTTAGGGCCAACCCAGGCTAAGTCCTGGGGGTCTTTGCGACCGCTCCCCCCGAGTCCAAGCAGCATAAAGATACAGTTCCTCCTTGCTAGGGGTTTTGAGTCCCTTCCCCACTTTTGCTTTGAGCTGCAAAATCAGCTGATGAGAGGAATTCACTTGCATGACTCATCTTCGGGGGTGGGGGGCACCCAAGTCTTTTGTCCTCTATATTGTTCCACTCTAGTCATCCGGTGTCCCGGAGCCTGGGGGGGCCGCAGGGGAGGGGGTACAGGACACCGTTTGTTGGAGACCAGCATTTCACACCAGTTGTTACTGTCTCTCTCCTGCCTGGTGATTTACAGTTACAAAGGCTTACAACGCAACTGCTCAAATATTACCTTCCAGTGTGGGATACGGACCCTCTAAGTGAGATTAATGCCGGCAGCAGATCACAAGCATTCAATAAAGTCAAAACACTAAGCACAGTCTTATCATTCCAATACCCATTTCAACACTACCAACACCCAGGTGAGCCGGACTGGTTGCAGCTGCGTTTGTCAGGATTCAATAGAGGCACGGGGCACCTTGGCATGAGCTGGCATCTGGTATCAGCGTCACAGATTGTTCGTTTTATGGAGGTACCTGGAGGTCCCAGCTGAGATCCGGACCCCTTTGTTCTAGACAGTCCCTGCCCTAAAGAGCTTCCAGTCTAACGAGATCAGACAGACAAAAGGCAGGAGGGGACGCCTGGAGACCTGTGTCCCAGGCCTCTGATGAACTGGGCTGCGCAGTACGCTTGGTCTCTGACATTCCTACCCCCACTCGTCAGGTGATATCTGGGCACCCTGGAGATCCCTGAAATAAAATATATAATTCCCCACCCCCGCTCCCTGTTCTCGGTGCAGTGTCCCCCAGCCCTCGCCATGCATGGGAGGACAGCTACATTGGGATCATCTCCTGAACAGGAATGATTTATAACCACTCTCCCCTCTGAGGACCGTCAGCTGCTACAGACACTCGCAGCTGGCGCTGTCGAGACAGGCACTACTACGGAGGAAGGGTCTGCACGGGAGGAGTATTTTTAGCTTTCTCATTAACCGAATGCTTTCAAATTAGCCTTCTATTAACCTCAAAGTGAAATGAAAGCATTTGAAAGAAAGTGTTTTTCCTTCCAGGGCTTAAGCCTCCTGCAGAATATCAAGGTTTTCGTGATTAACGTCACATCTGCCTTGAGGCGCTAATGAAGTGGAATTTTATAATATTCAAATTTTATGAATAATTGGTCTGT
Source organism: Mauremys reevesii (assembly GCF_016161935.1). Taxonomy (NCBI): domain Eukaryota; kingdom Metazoa; phylum Chordata; order Testudines; family Geoemydidae; genus Mauremys; species Mauremys reevesii. The sequence continues at coordinate 41,762,366 of NC_052637.1, read as the reverse complement.
ATTAAATGGGTGCCAAGAAGGCTGCACGCTGCCTACAATGTTGCACGGCATGGGTCACTCTCATTATTTTCCCCCTGCATTGCTGCTTAGGTTGAACACTAGCTGTGCTGTTTGTAGGGTTGCTCGTGAGCTCTGGGCTGCTCCAGCTGGTTTGTTATTGTAGGGTTGCTCATATACTCTGGGATCCTGGAATTCTGTTTAAATAAAAACAGCGCTGAGAAATAACGAAAAGCAAGAGCAAACCACATAAGTTTCTCAAGAATCTCAAGGGCTGCCCGACAGAAAAGAATAAAGAAGATAGATGAGATCTGGGGCTTCTGACCTGTGTCTCTGAAAGATGGTTTCTACTGCCCAAGGCATTTCAGAGCACACTGGGATGAAACGAGAGAGAGGAGCATCTATTTTTGTTGGTCCTTCCTTCCCATCCGAGGATCACACACCGCTCTGAGCAATGTTACATAATAATCCGTTATATGACACTTTTCACAGAAAAGTGCCCACTGCTGGGAAGCTGTTTATTTAATTAACATGTTGCTAAAAAGATAAGCGGATGATTCTCTGCCCCTGCTGGATTATAGTATTACAGGGAATTATAGATGGGTGAAACCATGGCTTCTATTTGCCAAATCCCCAAAGTTTGCAGTGACTCATAGAAGTCCTTTGGCCTATTCCTACAATGACTTTCTGCTGCTGACATCACAGGGTCCCTGCCTTTGCCGGTGCAACACGTCCTCACCGTGACAGGTGACATCAGTCGAAAATACGCTGCACCGTGGCTGGGCATTGGGTGGGGGATGTTCCTCGCACATTCCCAGAATACCGGACATCCTGCTACTCCCGGGAGTGCCATGGGTCCGCCCCTGCTAGTGTGACCTTGCTGGCGTGCGAGGTCATGGAGCAGTGCGCTTTTCATTACATCCCCCGTCCCAGTCCGGACAAAACCATGTACAGTTTTGTCTCCATACCGGACAGGGGACAAACATTACAACAGCAGGACTGTCCGGTTTACAGCTGGCTGAGTGGCCTGTGGGGCACCGTCCGGTGCATTGCCTTTTGGGATTTTTTGCAGTGCACTGTGGGATACCAGAGCTCTTCTCTGGAGTTTGGGGTCAAATTCCCACACTTCCCTCTGTTCCAGCCCACAATTTGCCCTTCCTTATGGTGGTTTTCAATCTCTCCATCATCTCGCTGCCAGAAGCATGGAGGCTAAATGGATCAGCAGCGCTGTCTGGTCTGTTTTAGAGACAGGGCGACCGATTCTTGTGTGTTTGCGGAACCACAACTATCCCAGTGGCTGGGTGTGCAGCAGTGGGCACGAGAGAACTGAGGAGGCGTGGATGATGCAGACCGTGAATGAAAGTCACCAGCTGCTGCAGGCTTTCATTGACCAGCTGCACATCATGGACTGGCACTTTGGGGCCTGCGTGAAATGAGCACCGAGTGATGGCATCAGATGATAAGGCAGAGCTGGGACGCCCTGCAGTAGGGCAACCAGACAGCAAGTATGGAAAAATTGGGACAGGGTGGGGGGTAATAGGAGCCTATATAAGAAAAAAAAACCAAAATTGGGACAGTCTATAAAATCGGGACATCTGGTCACCCTACCCCGCAGTGACTGCAGAAATTTCACATGCAGAAGGCCACATTCCTGGATCTGCATGCCAAGTCAGCGCAGCCCTCCAGTGCAGAGACCCCGGAAGGAGAGCTGCTTTGGCTGTGGAGAAATGGGTGGTGATTGCACTCTGGAAGTTTGCCACCCCTGATTGCTGTTGGTTAGTGGGACAACCAGTTTGGTGCTGGAAAATCTACAGTGGGGGCTGTTGTCATCCAAGGCCATTCAATGTGTCCCACTGCACAGGATTGTGACATTGGCCACTGTACAGGAAATAAAAGCTGGATTGGATGCAACAGATTTCCCTAACTGTGTGGGGAGATGGCTGGGGGATGGGCAGGGTGGGGGGTGAGATCAGACCCACTTCCAAGTGCCTCCCCCTGCTGCAGCTGGAGGAGACTTGTGGAGGTGGGTCGGATATCGCTCCTGGAAGTGCCTAGCCAGGGAGCTCCTAGCTGTGAGTCCCTGCTGGGCTGGGGAGAGACAGGACTTGTCCTTCCCTTGTGTGGCAGCTCTGGGGGGCGGGGAGAGGGGAGGAGATCAGACCCACTTCCAGGTACCTTTTGGGTTGGAAACCCGGTGGTTAGAACACTGTGAAATTTCAGATGTAAACAGCTGAAAATGTGAAATTGACCAATTAAAAAACCCTCTGGCCATGAAATTGATCAAAATGGACCCTGAATTTGGTAGGGCTCTAAGCATAGGCCTTTGAGAGGGTCTAAATCTGCCTGAGGAGCTGCATGATGTCTTGAGGAACTTCTCGATTCTTCTGCCTGTCCTCCACCAAGCACTCCCTGAGCTCATGGGCTCCAGACTCAGAATTGCTGAGCGGCTCAGAGGACATGTCCTCTCTTGTGTGTTTCTTCTTCCTCCTTCTCCCTGTCAGGCTTTCAGCAGGCATGGAATGGGGGGCATCCAGGGTACCCCAGCCAAGGTCACTGATAAACACCCACCCAACCAGCCATTGTTAGATTTAAGAGGCTACCAGACAGCAAAAAATAAGTGGCTAAAACATTTCCCATATAGAGCTGCAGAAATATATGAATGGGGCACATTCACACCAGCTGGCTTCAGGGCCATGTGACAGCACATGCGATGATGAGTATATGGGGGGGGGGCATTTCAAACCCTCTAGCCACAAGGAGTGGGGCCAGGGGTGGTGCTCTGGGTAAGTGCAGGGAGAGTGTAGTACACTGCTCGGCTTATTCCAGGCAGGGGTGATCCTGGCAGATATAGCTCTCAGGAGGGTGCCAAAGGCCCACAGAAGGAAGCTACTTGAGATATGCTGCTGACCTCTTCCCAGCGATGGAACCTGCCAAGCTCATGGCAGTGTGGCGTGGGGAGAGGTTGTACCACGGTGGGAGGAATGAGGCCGCTCTCCCGAGAAATGTGCGGGCAAAGATCAAACAATATTTCTTTGAAAGTGTCAGTGGAATTGTGCCAGAGGACAAAACGGGTGTCCGGACCAAGACAGACCAGAAGCTCCGTGAGCAGAGACGAGTTTGTGATCATCAGCTAGTTCTGTGAGCCAGTCCAAGCCCAGCCCCTGGAGCCAGCAACAACTTCTACCTCGTTCCTGAGTCTACGCAGAACAGGAAAGTAACTCGCTTTAGACTTGGACTCTGGGACTCGAAAACCAAAATATTGTGCTTTGGACTAGAAATCCTGCAGCCAATTCGTTTACCACAGTATTTCTGCAAAATCATGTCATCTGAATGCCCAGACACTGGATTGCTTGCAAGCATTCTTTGGTATTTCTGATGTATTTAATTTGACTGCTCAGTTATTGCTTTGTGTGTATTTTGTTTTCAGTTTTGAATATATTGGGTTATATTAGCATTGGTTTTATTTGAGTAGATTTTTTTTCTGCCTGCAAAAGTTTTCACTTTGAATGCATCAAAGGGTTCTGCTAACGTATGGATTTGGGAATGCTTTGGGGTTGTTTGCAGTATTATTGCTGTTGTTTTTTGCCTATTACTGCCAGTGCAGGCTCTTAAAATAATCCAAGTACTTTAAAAGAGAATTACTTTCTTCCTTGCTTGCACATGGTCAGCCACCATTGTGGGGAAGGGGACACGGAGAGAAGAGGAAGTGTTGGGGATCACAAAGAAAGTTTTTTTTTTTTAAAGTGTGTGTTAGTGAGGGGAGTAAATTACACCTACCTGAGTCCTTTTTCCCTTTCCTCGGTGGTGCAGTATATTGAAAACTGTTAAAATGATAAGCCATCTGGGGTTTTCCTGATCCTGCTTACAGGCTAGGGGTCTCTGTAGGGAAGCATCAAGGGTGTGATCTGAGTCGTCAGCAGTCCATCTGCAACGAGCCAGCCTAGAGCAAGGTGGGGTGAGTTCTCCACCTTACAGAGCAGCCTGCTTTCTCTCTCTCTGTTTTTGGTTTCTTGTGTGTTAAGGTTCTGGATTTAAAGCAATAAAGTAGTGTTACACTGCAGCCTTCCAGAAAGATAAAACACAAAATACAAACAGAGAACTTAGAATATGCCATGAACATACCCAGTGGGTTCTCTCTGAGTTTGGCTAGGTCTTGAAGAGGTCTTGGCTGTCCCTGGGCTCTGCATCCCCCATCCTCCCCACCTCAATGAGCACTTCCTCACTGCCGTCCTGAGGTCCTTTCCTCTGCATTGTCACTCGTGGGGTGGTGCTGGGGTCCCTGCTCAGTACAGCATCCAGCTCCATCTAATAGCAGCAGCTCAGTTGGGGGGGTGGGAGGGGGGAGAGCAGCACTGGATGTGGCATCATTAGGCTCCTTTGGCTTCGGCTTCTTCCTCTTCACCTGGCATTGCTGCTAATCCCAGTCATATCTCAGCATCTACATCTCCTTTGCCATGTCCAGTTAACATCTTTATTCTTGGGGGAATGCCACAGCTGGGCTTGCACTGCCCCTCCCCACCACAGGAGTAGGAAATCCAGGCCTTCATCCCTGGAGCAGGCAGTAGCTAGAGGTGTCACTGCAGCTGTGTGTGGAGCCATACCTGTGGGACTGCAGGAAGAGGCTGGAGCTGTTAAAGAGGGTGGGGGCAGGCAGGTTTCCGGTCACTGTGACAGCAGAGTTTAAAAATTCAACCAATGTGGCCCCTGATGTGGAGACAGAGGCATGGTGGGATTGATGCTGGAGGACTCTTTCTACCGGGACAGGTAATGCAGCATGCAGGCAGGCACCGTATGGCTGTATGGCTGGCAGAGGGCTCATGCCACTCTCGGAGGAGGTTTAACCTGACTGGCCGACGCCCAGGATTTTCTCAGCAGGACTCAGAATGCAGCAAAGCTGTGCTCACCGAAGGGAAGTTTTATCCATGCAACTTTGTATTGTAGAGCTGGTCTTTGTCCCAAGGCTCAGGTCTCGGAGCCTCTCTCTAGGCCCCTGATTCGGCACAGCACTTAAATACATGCTTACCATCCCGTTAACGGCAGCAGGTTATGTGCACTGTGCTGCGTTGAATCAGGATGGTTTGCGGAACTGAGGCCAACTGGAAGAAATAATAGATACGGCACTCAGTAAATAATAAATAATAATAATAATAATACCTGGGTTTTCGAAAGTGCTTTTTATCCCTGGATCTCAGTCCCCCAAATCTATCTGAAGTTGCAGATAATAAGGATCTTCCTTTCAGGGGGCAATAAACGCTTGGAGCCATGTGTGACTGGTCACGGCACATTCTGCAAAGCCTTTAAAAACTCTTCTTTACTGACGCGAGCGAGAAGCTGTTTCCTCTCCGCTTGCTCAGTGCCTTGCTGGCTGTGTTGTGTTTTGTGGCTCTCACCTGATGCCAATTAGGGAGCGGAGCAAGAAAAGGGGGTTTGAAAACGTTGAAATTTCTGCCTGTTTTGCTGCCTCTCACTGATGTTATAAACCTCTCTAGGTCCTTTGCACAGGAGGAATGAATCCTGTTGGAAGGGACTCGGAGCAACCCGGGCAGCCCGCGGGAATCTTCCACGCTGTTGGACGAGGGGCTGGTAACTAGGGCTGGCTGGAAAACAAGAATTCTGTTTCACAAAAAATCTTGAGGACTCAGGTGAAAGTGACAAGCATTCGAGCGAGCGGCACAGAGCTCCGGTTCAGATCTGGAGTGTCAGACACTCCGGTTACAGCACCTCCTGGCCTGAGGTAAAGCTCTGTGAAGCTTCAAAGCTTGGTGCTCCTTCTACCAACAGAAGTTGGCCCAATAAAAGCTGTTACCTTCCCCACCTCGTCTCCCTCCTATCCTGGGACCAACAGTGACAATACAAACACAGCGTATAACCACACAGGGTCTCCTAAACCCTGGCCTGGACGCAGCAGTTGTGGAAAGGGGCTGCTGACTGCACCGCAGCCTTGGCATTTTTTTGCAATGGGCATTGCAAGCCCAAACCCGGAGTCCCACGCCCTCAAACTCTGGGTGCTGCAAAATCTGGAGCTAGCTCTGTGGCAGTGCCCAGGCACAGCGGCACCGGGGGCAGCAGCATCGGAACTCCTTTGCTGGAACTGCATCCCTGGAGCAGCAATCACCCCTCCAACTGGGATACAATAACATACAGATTTTTATCTGTAAAAAAGTCACATCCCCACTCCCTCGCAGCACGCAGTCCTCGCCAGCCTTCTCTTTTGGGCGCTGGGAATTGGAGGCAGGGCTGTTATTCCAGGTGATGGATGGTGGCAGATTTGTCCACAGGTTCTGTGTGTGCAGTAAATCAAACAGGCCTGTTGGAGTTTTTGTCAAATGGTCTGTTCCCCCCAGTGCAAGGGAGCAGGGTTACACCCATCTGACTCTTGTTTTTCTTACTCTCCAGCATATCTCTCTCTGATCTCTCGCACTAATCTCTCTAGCTAATCTATCGGTTTTGCAATCCCACTGGAAAATGAAAACCGCGTCCATTTCTGCAGCAACCCACCTCTTTAGGCAGCAGCGAGAGCTCAGGAGATGCCTGGAGTGAGCTTTCCGGGCCCTCTGGATGAAAACGAACATTATATATTTATGAACTAGAGAGACAGGGCACAGCACTGCCACAGCTCATAGCTGTATTGCCACCAGGGGCAGCATGCTCAGGGCTGTGCCATCCTAGCAGTGTGGTGGTGGGGAGGGGGACCTGAGGCCTCTTTCACAGCAGCGTAATCAAGAGGATGGCAGTATGCAAATGACTCAGATCAACATTGCGATCGTTGGTGGAGTTACTTCAGATAGCACTAAGCCACTGGCCAACCAATGAACAGTTTCTAATCAAGTGGCTTGGAATCATAGGCTAGAATAATAACGCACATGTTTTCTCTCCTAATCATTATTATTACTGGTCCTGCCGTGCAAAGGGAAAATAAGTCGTCAGGAGGGCTCTGAGCATGGGGATATTCGGGGCATGATTTCCATATATTAATAATTGCTTCCTGTTATTATCATTATTCTTTGCATTCAGTAGCACCTAGAGGCTCCTGCTGGGACAATGATATTGCCTGGGACTTTACATCAGTAGATCTACAAAGGAGGTTAGTATTGTTTCCCAATTTAACAGGTGGGGAAACTGAGGCATGAAACAGTGACGTGACTTGGCCAGGCTCACCCAGCAAATCAGTGACAGAGCCCAGAGTAGAAACCAAGTCTCCTGAGTCTCAATCCAGTGCTCTATCCACTAGGCCATACTAGTGGGTCCATCCACCATTGTGCGAGGCATTGCCCAAACACAGCCAGCCCATTCCAAAGAGTTTGCAATCTAAATAGACAAGACAGAAGGTGTGAGGTCATACAGCCAATCGGTGGCACAGTCAGGACTAGCACAGAGATCTCCTGGCTCCCAGCCCAGTGGTCTAATCGCTGGGCCACTCCTCTCTCTGCAAACCGCGGCTGTGATGCTTCAGACGTGTAAATCCCAGCACAGGACAGCTAGGACTCCTGCTACGGGCACACGTGGCTGTATGGCTCAGGGTTCGACAAGCTGCTCTCGGCTTTACTCTCGTGGGAACCACTTGAGGTTCGGGCTTTCGCTCCCAGTGCAGTTACTTGGCAAGAATTCAGGCTCCCCTCTCACTGTCTTTGTTTCTATGATATAGACGCGGCTCTGAGGGGGAAAGGAGAAGGGAGCCGGGGCTTGCAGGTGAAATGGGGATTCTCTGTTTATATAACGCAGGCCAGATCTGTGAACCCATTACTATTTGTTAGTGTCTGGAGTCCCCATTCCCTGCCTGCCTGCTCAAGTTCAGCAGCCAATCCCGTTTGGTGTCCACCTCTCGGCTGCACCAGATCGGATTGTGCGCTCCTTTAGTCCATTAAACAACCTGGCCCCAACAGCTGGGGCAGGGAGCTGGGCAGGGGAGTGGGGACACCACGCCACCGCAGCCATCCTGACCACACTGCTTCCTCAGCCGGCTATGGGTCTCCGAGGCCCCACTGCCCACCCCCACCACAGCCAGAGTCCTGAGGGCAACCTGAGCTCCCTCTGCACCCCAGGCTGCTTGGTGCACACCCCCAAACCAATTCAAGGCAAGCTGCCGCCGCCTCTGTCTGACAGTGGTGTTCACTGCTGGAGGTTTCAGTGGAGGGCATAATGCAGCTCCCGCGGCAGTACTATACTGGAGGCTGCAGTTCCTTCCTGACCCCCAGCTGGTGATCACCTCATGCCCTGGAGCATGAAGCTGGAGAACCCTTGTCACTATTAACGTTATGTTCCAGTATAAACACCTCCATGCAGAAGTCTCTATTGAAAGCGATGCTCTTTCCGGGCCCAGCGCAAGACCAAGGAATTTAAAAGGCTCCTCGATGCCACCATCAATGGGGTTAACAGAACACACAGAAATTAGTCTCGATAGCGGGAGCACATCAATCCGAGGCATTTGCAGCACGTTCCAGCATCCAAATGGCCTCGAATCAAAGGACACAAAAAAAAAGCCCAGGTTGATTTCCATTAAATGCAAAGCGGAAAATAACAAGATCAAAGTGAAGCTGGAAAAAAAAGACAGAAAGAAAGAAAGAGAGAAGAACTGGGGTGAGGGGGACAGGAGGAGGGAAGAGATGAAGGGAAAGGAAGGGAAAGGAAATGTACGCCGCAAACGACCCGTCTGCAAATTGGGCCTTCTTCTTGTTGGTGTCCACGGGCGACCTGCCAGATCAATTGATTACATCTGTGGGCAGAGATGCCTTTTTATTTCACACCAATTTGCACGGCCGGCGTTAGACAAAAATGGAAGCGATGCAGAGAATGGCACGCCGGGCGGGGGGAACCCGACTGAAGGTTGATGTAACAGGGGACCGGGAGAGGGAAGGGAAAGACCTGTCAAATGGCCACTGACAGAGATGGTTCTGAAGAGGTTTTGCTTTTTTCCCCCCTGCTGCCCCTGTGACACCGAGCACAGGGGGGCTGGAACAATTTTTATAGTGGGGGTGCTGAGAGCCGTTCAACCAAACTGTGAACCCCGTATATATAATGGAGCCACTTCAAGCCAGGGGGTGCTGCAGCACCCCTAGTTCCAGCACCTATGCCCAAGCAGGACTCACCCCCCGGGCAAGCCAAAAGGAACTCCCACTGGCTCCGGGTGAAGGAATCCCTGCACCACGTCCCTGGGGGTCCCTACCCCACCCTCCCATGACAGCCAAACAGCAGTAGCACCCTGACAGGCAGTGTGGGCTAGTGGGTCGAGCCCTGGACTGGGCAGAATGAGGTTTGGGTTTTGTTCTTAGCTCTGCTGGGTGAGCTGATCTCAAGCATCGGGGAGTTCAGGGCTAGAGGTCCCATGGCTTACCCCTGCAGCGCCTGGGCCCGCAGTCTGCCATCTCAGCACAGTCTGCCATTTGTGTTGTGATGAATTTGCTCTGACACCATCTCAGGGAATCTCACATGGGACTCAGCCCCAGGGGACATATCCATGGAGTGTGCTGCTCAGGGCATGAGATTCAACTGGTCAGGCATGCAAGGGAAGGGCAGGACCCATTGAAGGGTAGTGTTGTCCCTTTAACTGGCAGGTCAAGGAAACTCAGAAGTCCTGTTGTTGGAGGAGTTGACAGGTTCAGTATTATCTCCCACAGGGGGTGATGCTGTGACCTCCCATGCCATATCTCCCTTTACCCCGGGGGAACGTCCCAATTCCAGGAGGCTTCATGGGCTGGGAGAAAAGGGGGGGCTGATGCCATGTTGGCTGCATAATGTCCTCCTCTGACAGCAGGAAGGGATTCCTTCCCCCAGCGTGAGTAGCAGGGATATGCTACGGTCCTGTATGTATGGTGATCAATTCACCATCACTAAAATGCAGCCACTTCTGGGGTGGGATGTGGCGGCTGCTTAGTGGTGCCCAGTACATCAGGATCAGAAGCGAAGAAGAACGTTGAATCTGCAGGGAGATTTGAGGGAGGCAGAGGGTACAATTTTCAGAAGTGCGTTGGTGACTTAGGAGAGTAAGGCTCTGTCTACTCTTAAACCGCTCCAGTGTAGACGCTCACTACAGCAACGAGGTCGCTCAGGGGGTGGATTTTTCACACCCCGAGCAATGTAGCTGGGTTGACCGAGCTTTTTTAGTGTAGAGCTGGCCCCAGGCAGGGTCTACACGATGGAACCTAGACTGACTCGTGATGCAGCCTACACCAAACAGAACACATTTTTCTGTCGGGGCAGGAACACTATCTCCATGAGCGACGGCAACAAACGCCCGCTCCCCTTGGCACAGCTGTGTCTACCCTGAGGGTTTCGTTGGCACTGCTGCACCAGCCTGGGGTGTGGTTTCACCCCCCCCACCCATGTAGCCATGCTGAGATAACACTGCAGTGTAGACCAGCAGTTCTCAAACTGTGGTTTGGGATCCCAAAGTGGGTCCTGATCCCATTTTAATGGGCTCACCAGGGCTGGCTTAGACTTGCTGGGGCCCAGGGCTGAAGCCGAAACCCGAGCCCCCCCGCCCGGGGCTGAAGCCCGAGCCCCAGCACCTAAGGCCAAAGCCAAAGCCTGAGGGCTTCAGCCCTGGGTGGCGGGGCTGAGGTTACAGGCCCCCTGCCTGAGGCTGAAGCCGTGGGGCTTTGGTCCCCCCGCCCAAGGCGCTGGGGCTCGGGCTTTGACTTTGGGCAACGGGGCTCGGGCAGGCTCAGGCTTCGGTCCCTGCTCCTGGGGTCGTGTAGGAATTTTTGGTGTCAGAAGGTCGCGGGGCAATGAAGTTTGAGACCCCCTGGTGTACACCAAGCCCAAGGCCTGTTGCAAGTCAAAGAGGATTTAAGGTCCAGAGTCACTTAGGTGCTTTTGAAAATTTGACCCAGAATCTCATCCTCTGAGTTGGAATTTGGCCAGGACCCCCAGGATTAGACTCTCCCTCTCTTTACATCTCGGCTGAGACGCGAGAACGTGGAGCAATCCTGAATGACAGCACCTTTAAAGAAGGTTAAATGTAGTGTTTGTCCAGAGAGCAGAGCATCAGCCCCACATGGGGGCCTGCAGAACTCCCGCTTGCTGCCTGGCAAATTGTAAATTTTGGCCTGGAAAAAATATATAGTGAAATCAAGGTTATGTAGCCTTGTGCTGCCAAAATGGATTATCTCCTGCAATCCATCATTTGCCAGGATCCTACTGACGTTTCTTTCGTTCAAAGAAAACATTTTAAGAGACCTTAATAACCACAGAAGGATGCTGTAAAGCCAGCAGAAATCTCTATCATTGTTATTTGGTTGTGCCTGGTAACAAGCAAGTTCAGGCGTTAAATCCAATGACTTTGGGAATTAAAAAAAAAAAAAAGGAAAATCCCACATGACTTCGCGTTAAAACCAGTCCCTCTTTCTGCCGCTAATGGCTCTGAAGGGGGCTCGCTCTCTGCTGGTAATTAACGTGGCCTCTTGCTCCTGTGGAAACGTCTGCAATCAAGCAGGGCTTGTTTCCAAGAAGTGGGGCATCCTCCCTCAAGGTGTGTGGAAGCTCTTGCTACAGTTGTTCCTTTGGCCTGAGTGGTTTGCCGCTGCCCGTGGCCCTGCAGGGTCATTTCTGTTAGGAAGAAAATTAACGCTATGAGTCAGGGATGTTTTTGTTCATTTACAAAAATGCGCCCAAAGTCCTGTTCCAATGAGTGCAGTGGAAACAAGCAACAGCAGGCAGATTCCTAGCTCAGAAACCCCCACGTTCACTCCTCCAGAGAGCTCTGGGCCCAAGTAGCTCTGTCTCTCGGCTTCCTCCCAGGGTCACACTCAGAACCGCTTCTCCTGGCTTCCTGTTCCAACAGCGCATCAAGCTGCAAAACCAATCTCCAGTCTAGCCCTTGTGTTTGCAATCTGGGAAACCCCTGAGCCCACACCTAGCTCAGACTTTCCATGTGCCTTGGGCGGTCCCTCCATTGTTTGTAGCTCTCTCTACTACATAAAGGGGCTTGGATGCTCCTTCTGATGAATCTGAATGAGCACTTGGTGTTGCCATTGACATTAACAAGGCCCACGATTGTCTTTGGATCAAAGATGCATTGGTTGGCAGCCATTAGCGCCATTCAGCATAACTCTACCCAGGGGCTCATAACACAGAGAAGGGTGGGGCATGATGCATAAACAGAGCACAACCGTGGGGTGTGGGTGTGGAGACAATGCCACCAAAATGCTTCCTCCAGTCCTGGGGTTGGTCAGGAATTGAGCAAGCAATTTATGGGCACATTTTAGAGCAGCCATGGGGTTGCTCTAACTTACATTAGCTGGAAGAGTCCCCTCAGAGCATTCCACAAGCCAGAGATCCCTGGAGTGCAGCACAGACCCCCAAGCCGACCCCAGAAGGTGCCCTGTGTGCAGTGGGGGAAAGTGAGTGTTGGAGAGCCAACTACTTGGGCTCAACCTCATTGGGGAAGTTGTTTAGGTCTCCTTTGCACCACACTGCAGTAGTCATGGGTAACAGCATCGGTTTAGTCCTGGGTGGCCTAGCTTCAGAAATGCAGAGCGCTCACAAACCACAGGGCAGTCCTTGGGCGCTGCATGTGCTCAGAACCGTCTGGGAGCCAGACCATGGAGGTTGCCTGGTTTGTCTGCATGTTGCCTGGTTTGTTGCTTTGGGGCTGGGTTTTGTGCCTGGTCCTGGTAACAGAATTAGTTCTTCCCTCAGGGTCTGGACATTCTCCCGCTCTCCTCTGCTCTGTGGAGCTGGGTGGGTGAACAGTGGATCTTTTCTCCAAGGATTCAGCTGGTCTCTTGTGTTCATACAGGGCCCATCAGTTTGAATTGGCAGTTCCCTGGGGCACAATTAGCATCAACTAGGTTAAGTGTGTGACTCCCTTTCTCTAGTGTTCTCACTGTTGGAAGATTTATGTTCTCCCAGGAGCGGAGACGCTGCTGGCTGCCTCCATGTGATCGGTATGTAGCCCTGCCCAGCATACCCGCACGTTCGTGTTCACGCTTGGGGAGTTTCTCTATCTCCTTTCCTTCTCAGCTACTTAATCGCTGTAGATTTCAGGGCGGAGGGTGCGGAGAGCATGCCCCAGGAACGCAGGGATGCCGGCGTCGTCACGGTGCCCAGATCAAATTGTTTTGACAGTTTTGCCAGATTACAAAGTAGAGGCCCCCGTTTTGTGATGGAAAAAGCATTAACAGCGCCGGGAAGTGTGAGCAAGTCATTCGCTGCTACATGTGCTGGTAAGTGAATTTGCATCCAGTTAGTAATGAAGCCAGCCAGCTGCTCTGGGCTCCAGCTGATCGAAGCGAGGGGAGTTACAAGCCCAGGGATTTGGTTGGTGATGGTTTGCTTTTAAATGTTATTGCTCCTGTTGACAGAACTCAGATTAAATAAGGACACTGGACTGCGAGAAGTGCCAGGTTGTCTCTAGTTCCTTGTGGGTGCTGGGAAAATGGGGGTGGTGGAGGCCTTCGCCAGGGATTGGAGACGCCTTTCCGTGTGCTCTGAGCAATTATAGAGTGATCCAGCCATATTGAGACCCGGCGGGCCAAAGAAACAGTCCTGAACTCATGAGCAACCCTACAAAAATAAGTGAGCATGTGCACGTCCCTGGTGCACACCATGTTACCCTACAGAAGCAAAGCAGGGCCCATAGCCCTGCAATAACTAACCCACACGTGCAGCTCAGCTGCAATGAGCGGCACAGGAACAACAAAGGAGTGGAACACTGGACCATTCCCACCCAGGGGCGGCTCTAGGTATTTTGCCGCCCCAAGCACGGCAGGCAGGTTGCCTTCGGCGGCTTGCCTGCGGGAGGTCCCCGGTCCCGCGGATTTGGCGGCACGCCTGCGGGAGGTCTGCCAAAGCTGCGGGACCAGTGGACTCTCCGCAGGCATGCCGCTCAAGGCAACCTGCCTGCCAACCTCGCGGCGACCGGCAGAGCGCCCCCTGCGGCTTGCCGCCCCAAGCACGCGCTTGGTGTGCTGGTGCCTGGAGCCTTCCCTGTTCCCACCTTCCGACAAAAGACCCAGGAACCAGATTTCAAGCTCCTAAAGGCGGGTATGGCCATGAGTCCGAGTGAGAGCCCCATCCAATGCTTAGTCAATGGGTGTCTTTCCACACACTTCTCCGGTCAGTGGATCAAACCCTTGGCATCTAATTTCACCTGCCGCAGGATTTGCCTTTCTTGGTAACTCAAAAACAATACCAGCATGACCTAAGCGTCTAGGGTTTCCTACCAGGTCCTCCTCTATCCTAACTCCCCCTGCCAAAGAGACATTCCCTGCCCCAGCCAGCAGGATGCGCCCTCTTGGGAGTTCATTGCAACCTTTCTGAACAGCAGCTAAGGACAAATATCTTAGCGTGCTGAGCACATCAGGCCTATCTTATATTGCCATCATGCTGTTTGGATTATCGATCCAAGCGACCAAGCACCAGGCCCTCTCCCTATGCCTGGGTGTTTCCTCGTGAACGTACCCGATCGCAGGGGACTTGCAGATTCCTTTTGCAATGCATGTTTGAGCCACACAATCGCCCTGGAGTGCCAGGTGGTGGGGCGGGGGGGAAGGGTGAGCAGTGGCATCAGTTATCCAATTCTTGTCCAAGCTGCATCCAAAGTGTCCTACAGTGGCACTAGGGCTCGGTGTTCCAGGTCTCGGTGCAGCTACTGGCTTGATCAGGAGGAATAAAGAATCAGGGCGTTAAATGACCTGTCAGCAGGTACAGCCTAGAAAGTGGCAATGGGAGTTCTGTGCCCAGGCTGAGCAATTCCCCAGAGCCTATGGCATGAGAGAGCATGAGTGATTTCTTCTCAGGGCTGTGGGAGCTGTGGGCAAGAGGCCAGAAGGCGCGAGCTCTCCGACGAAAGCAGAACCACTGCTGCCCTGGAGGCCAGAGAGACTTGGCCCATTTTAACCAGGAAGGCGGCTGCTGCTAAACAGAGCTTGTTCCCCAGGTCTCTCTCCATCCTGCAGGATAAATGAGCCGGGCTGGGCTGGTTTCACCTTAGATTCCACATACCCAAGGCCTGGCACGAGGCGGAGGAGGCTCTTCGGATCAATCGGGTCCAGTCACCTGTAAGCGGGGGAATGGTCCCGCTATTGTGGGGAACTTTCCTGGCTTCTGCACCACCCCGGTGAAGTGGGCGAGTGGAAGGATCTGAGTCCTCGCTCCCACTTCCTTTACCTAGAGGCCTCTCTACCCTTGAGGACTCCCCTTCCACTCTCCTGTCTGGCAGGGTCCTCGTAACCCCGACAAGGCTGGGCCCAGGATCTCGACCCCCAACCCTGCTGTGGTCACGCAGGACAGGGGTAGGGTGTCCCCACTCCGGGGTATCTTCTCTGCACTGGGCACCTCCCTGACCCACTGGTCATTTCATACAATTTAATGCTAATACAAACAATTAATATAAAAAAATAATAAGGAAAAATGGGAAAGGTTAAAGGAAAACCCATCACCCTGCTCTGTGGCAGGGACCATCACAAACAGTGTCCTTGGGCATCAGGGCACTTCACAGGCTGTTCCTTGTAGGTCCCAGGCCTCCTTCTCAGGCCCTGGCTGTGCTGCAGGGACGCTGCAGCTTGGACACTTGCAATGGTGGTGGCCACACACCTCCGGGCTTTGGGTGGTGGGACCCTTCTTCCCAGAGCCAGCCCCCCCATCGGGTTAAGATCCCACTCCCAGCCTGGCCTGCAAGGACCCTTGGCTGGGGGTGTCTTTCTGCGCTGGGCCCTTTGCCCAGGGTCCCCCCTTGGCTGGCCCCAATTGCTCACCACACCTGGCTCCATGGCTGCAGCTCTGCTCCCAGCCCAGGATCTGCTCTCCCTGGGCTGTGCCTCTGGCTCTGCTTCCAACCTGCTTCTGACCTGCTTCCTGAGCTGCTTCTCTGGCCCCTCTGGACCTGGCCCGGCTCTGCTCCCAGCCCAGGATCCGCTCTCCCTGGGCTGCGTCTCTGGCTCTGTGGCTGCAGCTCTGCTCCCAGCCCAGGATCCGTTCTCCCTGGGCTGTGCCTCTGGCCCCTCTGGACCTGGCCCGGCTCTGCTCCCAGCCCAGGATCCGCTCTCCCTGGGCTGTGCCTCTGGCGCTCCCAGCCCAGGATCTGCTCTCCCTGGGTTGTGCCTCTGGCCCCTCTGGACCTGGCCCGGCTCTGCTCCCAGCCCAGGATCTGCTCTCCCTGGGCTGCGTCTCTGGCTCTCTGGCTGCAGCTCTGCTCCCAGCCCAGGATCTGCTCTCCCTGGGCTGTGCCTCTGGCCCCTCTGGTCCTGGCCCGGCTTTGCTCCCAGCTCAGGATCTGCTCTCCCTGGGCTGTGCCTCTGGCCCCTCTGGACCTGGCCCAGCTCTGCTCCCCAGCTCAGCTTGGTCCCCTGCTTTCTCCTTAGCTCGGCCCCACTCTGTCTGCCCCAGTCCCCAGGCAGCTCCAGCTCACATGGAGGCCGGGACCCCCCTGGCCTCCTGACTCCCTGATTAGCCTGCCCGCCCTGTCAATCAGGCTGATCTGGAGCATTGGCCTCTCCCCAATCTGTTAGTGCTGGGAGCTAGCGACCCCCCCCCCCACACACACACTGAATGTTAGTAAGGGGGTAACAGTCCCCTCACACATGGATACCAAAATGGCTGCTGGCTTTCCACTCTCCTCTTGGCAACTGACTGTTCCTGCCATCAGAGGGCTCTGGCTGGGGCTGGGGTAAGGCCGTTTACACGTTGTTTTCTTCACAAGCTGGAGATCTTATTTCTTCTCCCTCCCCCACCCCGGGCTGGGAGTGACGGGTCAAAATCAACCTTTTCTCTCCCTCCTCTGGCATTGCTTTCCCACCGAGCGATTTCTCCCAGTCAGCCTCTCTGACTTGCTGTCAGGCGGGAAGAAAGGTCACAGGGCCTTGCTCGCTGGCTGTGATTAGCAGCTGGAGAAAACCCACAATCAGACGGGGAATTCCTGGCAGAGACACACTCTGGGGATGTCTGGGTTATTGAGAACTGAGCTTCGGAAGGGGCGTCTCTGCAAAGGGCTGGAGCTAGCGGCTGTTTGGAGGCTGTGAATGGCAGCCATAAATATTGGCGGGCTCACAAGGCCGACAATTTTATTACTGTAAACTAAATTCCTATTAGGATAATTGTTCGCTACATGCCCTGGCCCTGGGTACTGCTCCCTTCCCTGCCTGCTTTATTATCCCCACCATGGCGGTGATGTTAATGTGACCAGGCATCTATTACTCTGCTGGGGTCCCGTGTCTATGCCAGGCCATTTCATTAAGGCGGTTGATGAAACTGCCATAGAGATGCGTCACTTTGTTTGACCTGGATGTCGTGTCCTCAAGTCACCGGGAATCTTTAATTGAGACGCTGAGACTCAGGCATTGAGATAAGCTAGCAGGTTTATTGGACATAGTCATCCTAGCTGGAGGTCTCGGTGGAACTGGCTTAACCACACCCTGGAAAGGCTAGGTTCTGATCCATCACACCGGGGCAAATTCAGAGTAACTCCACTGACATTGGTGGGGTGACAGCACTCCGGATTACCCCATAAGTGCCAGGTAGTAAACCTGCACCCCACTGTAACATCCGGCAGTCACAGCCTGCTCCACATGTGTCTCTTGGGGAATCTGCTCCGCATTCAGCTTCTCTCCAACTGCTCCCTGCTCACAGTGCGCCTGCTGCTTCAGCTTCCCTGCTGCTCCTGGTTAGCCATGAGGCCACTGCTCCCACAGCCTGGCCAGTGCCACTTCCTAGCTCAGGACTTTTCCCTTGCCTGCCCAAGGAGGAAGGTGCTGTGCAGTGCAGGGAGAGGATTTGTCATCTTCTACTTAGCAGATCCATCCCACTAGGCAGGACAGCAGACAGCAAGAGAGCAACGTGGGCAAAGTGAGACTTGTTCATACATGGACAGACGGCCACTGAAACCGGTCCCCTCCCTGCTGAACTAGGGGCTGGAGAAAGGAGCTCAGTTTGTGTGGTTCCCCTTTCACCCAGATGCTCCAGGAAGACTGCCTCAAGTCAAAACCCACATCAGAAGCTCAGCGCATCCTGGGTTGATGAGTTTCCCCGAACAGTCATGAACCCTACGTCTTCTCTCCAGCCCCGGGCAATATTAAGGCCCCGTCCCCAGGTTTGTACTTCCCATCCTCTTCTGCATTCAGCTCCCAACACTGGTGATTCCTTTGTTTGCCCTGCACTCACTGCTGTCTGGGCGGCCCCGTACCTCTGGCTGTTAATACTAGGCTAACAAGCTTGGTTACTGCAGACAGGCTCCTCAAAAGACAGTTGGCTGGGACCCTGCATCATTCTGCAGGCACTGCTGTCCCACACTGGGGAAATCTTCCAGCCCTGTGCTCTGCCATCAACCAGAGAATCTCCAGCAGCTCTAGCTTCATGGTGACCATCTTTGTTGGGTGAAGAGAAGGGAAAACCACATGAAAAATAAGGGGCAATGCTTTATTTTAAGGGACATTACCATTACTCTGGGCATACCATGTATTTTTCTCTCTAGTGTACATTTCTACTGCTCTCATGGGTGCCATGCAATTATCATAAGCTTCAATTTAATGTTTAAAATGGTACTTAACAGTTTTAATACATTCCAGCACATCTTAAAATAAGGGATGGGTGGTCATCTTAAGGGACAGGTCAATGAACTAAGGGATGGTCCCTTGAAATACGGGACAGGTGGTCACCCTCTCTGGCTTGAAGAAGTAATAGTGCTCATATCTTCTCCTCAGACCTCCGGCTGCAGCATGGCAAACTGATTACAAATGCGGACCCATGAGCAGCTCTGATGCATTCCATCCGACAGGGCCACGGTTTACCTGCCCGCACTTACACAGGAGCCAGAGAAGGTGAGATTCTCTCTTTTATTGGACCAACTTCTGTGGGTGGAAGAGACAGAGACAAGCTTTCGAGCGCCGCAGAGCTGCATGTGCCGACGTGTTAGGATATGACACAGGTGCCTTCCTGCAGCAGGGAAAGGGTTAATGGAGACCAGTAGGAGGCGCCGCTGTTACTGGGCAGCAACGGTGTTGGACAGGGTCCGGGGAGGGGATTTGTGGTGCGATTTAGGTGCTCAGACATCACAGCGATGGACACGGTATAACTATCTAGAAGGCTGGATAGAGATATGGATTGACAGCTGGATTTAGCACTGCGTAGTCAGGGCATCTGGAGCCTTCTGCTGAGGAGTTGCATGCTCTGGGCTCACTGGCCTCTCCACAAGTCTCCCTTACAAACCCACCAGGTGAATATGTCTGTGTAAATCAATGGGCTGTAATATGACGCACACACGCTTGTAGGGGAGATGGAGTGAGTCCACCTGGGACCTGTTGCCCGAAGATCTGTATGATGTCCCCCATCTCAGGAACTCAGGTGCCCACAAGTGGTTCCAGGTGACCCAGGAGAATTTATTCCATGGCTACACCTGTCCCCATGACTCCTCTCCCAGGTAAAGACCCTGTACAGGGGTGAGGCTCTGGGGATGCTGCTTCAGGATGCAGGACCAGTGTCGCCCCTCCCCCCCAGCATGGGAACCAAACCCACCCATGTCTTTGCAACTCCCTGTCGCTTGGAAGCATTTCCAGGACACCCAGCCCTGCCAACTTCCCACGAGCTGCAAGCACCCTGGGCCCAGCCCCCTGCTGGTGGCTGGGATCCTGGGAGAGGGGTCTAAGTAGCACATTTCCCTCTGAGTCCACACTCAGTGGAGGCCCAGTGCAGCTGGGATTGCTGCACTGTGAATGGTACAAACAGCTGTGGTCACTGAAGATCCCTCTGCGTGGGCGGCGTGTGAGCCTCCTTGTCCCGGCTGAATTCTGACACCAGTATCCCCTGCTGGACACAGTGTCCTCTCCACCTCCGTTCCTAACCGGTAGGACTGTCATAGGAAGCAGCGTTTCCCGTTTGACTGGGAGGAAGTGCCCCTGGGTTGCAGACAGACAGGACCAAACCCTGCTGCCAGTTACACCGAAGTCAGTCTGGAGTAACCCTGCTGGTTTCAGTGGGCAAGGGGCGCTGTATTAAACCCCGGTGCGTGCATTCTGCCGCCCACCATTCCTGGCAGCACCGCCTCCGTAGCCAGGCACCGCAACCCAACGGCCCAGCCGCCGGCGAGGCGTTCCACCAGCTCAGCTCCCCTTCCCGCCGGCTGCAAAGAGGCTCAGCAGGGCAAGCAGAGCACCCTCGGGATAGCGGCTCTGCAATCAATTTGCTGTTTGACAGAGACGCTGGTGGAAGGGCCGGCTCTGGAGCAGATGCCCTTTGTTGAAACAAATGGACAGGTTCACTTTGAAAACCTGTCTTTCTTCCTTGCCTCCAACTCACCTTTGCTCACTCTCCCCCGCCCCCGCCACTCCCCAAGCTCCCCTTCATCCTCTCTATTTTTCCCTGCTAGGTTCAGATAAATTTTTTAAGGCAGGCCTCAGTCAAGCTGCTAACCGCAGGTCGATACGCACGCCGCGGCTTACCTGGGGGCGAGCCTCAAAGAACTTAACTTTCTCTGAGAACTCAGTGAGCGCCAGGCAGGTACTGAAGACGAGATGTGAAACTCCAGCAAACCCAGGGCCGTGCAGGAAACTTTGCCTTACCCAGCCAGACCTCCCCTGGCCCTCCGCGGAAGGAGGAAAGAGACAAAGGTCCAAAGTATCAGAGGGGGAGCCGTGTTAGTCTGGATCTGTAAAAGCAGCAAAGAATCCTGTGGCACCTTATAGACTAACAGACGTTTTGCAGCGTGAGCTTTTGTGGGTGAATCCCCACTTCGTCGGATGCAAGGGTCCAAAGAGAAGCGGGGCATCCATGGTCTAGAGCCACTTCTGAGATTGTGCCGGGGGCTTCCCTGCTGAGCTGACGGTCTGAACAGACCAGACAAGCACAGGGTGGGAGAAAGGAAGGTTGTTATCTCCACTGTGCAGATGCAAGCTATGCGGCCTGTCTCTCTCTACCCCACTGCCTGCTCTGCCTCCGTAACGTGTCCCCCTTCTCGGCCCTCTATGCTAGGCCAGCTGCAGCATGAACACCTTCCTGCTCCTCCGGACAGAGCAGTCGCGTTCGGAAACGCTGCCAGCCGGAGGTGTAAGAGGGAGCGTCGTGTTGCTGTGGAGGGCAGGGGACGAGGGGGCCCGAGTGGTGGGGCAGGGGGGTGCCTGTCCAAGTCCCTAGGAACAAGGAGTTGCCAAGCCAGGAAGCTCCCAGGTGGCTGGGGAAGGGCCGTGTCTCCGCACACCAGACGACTGGCTTAGTTCATAGAATCATAGAACTGTAGGGCTGGAAGGGCCCTCGAGAAGTCATCAAGTCCAACCTCTGCACTGAGGCAAGACCAAGCCAAGCGAGACCACCCCTGACCAGGTGTTTGTCCAACCTGGTCTCACAAACTTCCAGTGAAGGGGATTCCACAGCCTCCCTCGGGAGCCTGTGAGCTTAACAAACCTTATAGTTAGAAACCTTCTCCAAGTAGCTCGCCCTGGGTGCAGATGAAGCCCATTACTACTTGTCCTACCTTCAGTGGACATGGAGAGCAATTGATCGTCGTCCTCTTTATAGCAGCCTTTCACATATCTGAGATCGTAGATCCCTCCTCAGTCTCCTTTTCTCAAGACTAAACATGCCCCGTGCTTTTAACTTCTCCTCATAGGTCCGGTTTTCTAAACCTTTGATCATTTTTGTTGCTCTCCCCTGAGCTCTCTCCAGTTTGTCCAAGTGTGGTGCCCAGCACGGGGTGCAGCGCTCTAGCTGAGGGACAGTTACCCCCCGTGTCTTACCGCAGACGCTCCCAGAATGGTATTATCCCTTTTCACAACCACCTCTGCTGGCTTCTATTCAGTCTGTGAGCCACTCTTACCCCGAGCTCCTTTCCCGCAGATATTCCCCATTCGGGGAGGCCGCCAGCGAGCGAGGCGAGGACATTGGCTTTGCTTCAGCTGGCTGTTTTCGGAGCCTGCAGGGGCCTTCTCAGCAGCAGTCATGTGTGCACGACAGCCACCAAATGCTGTTTGGACAGGGCCAGTTTGCCGCCTAATTGCACGAGTGCGGGAAATAATGAGGCCAGTGGCTGGAGCCAAGCCTGGCAGTGAGAATAAATAACAGGGAAACAACCTCTCACTTTAATAAGGAAATAATTCTGTTCGCCCGAATCTTTCTGTCAGCAGCTTTTGTGAAATGCAGGACCGGCAGCTATTCGGGACAGGGAGGGACTCTGATGCCAAAGAGATTGGTCTGCTGCTCCCTGCGTTCCTCCTTCGTGCCCACTTTGCTCACTCAAGTTGGTTAAACCAATTAAAAGATGGTAATAAAGGGACAAAAATAACCCCCCGAAATGCAGGAAAGCGAAACAAACCACATGGATTGTCCCTGCATGGATGCTTTCCCTCCAGCATGCACTAACTCCTCTGTGCTTAGCACGGCAGAGCGTAGATCGCCTCTTACGACTGCATGGAATGAAATACAGCGGCAGAGCTGCAGACCGGATAACAGCAGCGCAAGAGGGAGGAGCTAATGGGGAGGGAGAGACAGCAAGGCTCCCATTGAGCTATGGAATGGGGTAGGGTCTCTGGGGTGGAGAGAGGCAGGAAGATGCTCCTGGCTGCAGAGAAGGAGGCTCTTGCGCCTACAGGGGCAGAAGAGAGATGGAATCCGTTGGAGCAAGTCTGCAAAAAAATGCTCCTTTCTCAGCCAAAAATAAATAAATAAAAAATCCTACACTAAACAAAAATGGCAATTTTTGATGTTTGGTTTTAGGTTTTTTTTCTCCCTTTCCATTTGCGTTTGGCTTTGAATCTTTCCATCCATAAATCAGAACAGTGGGTGGGTCTCTAGATGTGCTGTCCGCAGGTGGCTTCAGGGCCGGCGCTTCCATTTAGGCGACGTAGGCAGTCGCCTAGGGCGCCAGGATTTGGGCGGGGGCGGCATTTTGTCGGGAGGGCGGCAGGCGGCTCCGGTGGACCTCCCGCAGGAACGCCTGCGGCAGGTCCACCGGAGCCCTGGGACCAGCGGACCCTCCGCAGGAACGCCTGCGGCAGGTCCACCGGAGCCCCGGGACCAGCGGACCCTCCGCAGGAACGCCTGCGGCAGGTCCACCGGAGCCCCGGGACGAGCGGACCCTCCGCAGGGACGCCTGCAGGAGGTCCACCGGAGCCGCGGGTCCGGCGGCAAAATGGGTAGAGCCGGCCCTGCCCCTAGGGCACCAAAAACCCTGGCGCCGCTCCTGGGTGGCTTTGCTGCATACTTTCAGCCTGAGTTACACCTTGGAAGGCCCGATCTGAGCAGGGGCTGCGTGGCAGGCATCTGCATTTCAGCCTGTAATTATTAGACCGATCAGTCAATTCACTCTGCTAATCTCAGCCAGCGAGCCTCTTAAAAATATAATACAGGCGTTAAGTGAAATGGGGCCTGTGCTCAGGTTACATGACCTTTCACCCCAGGAAGGAGGGAGAATGCTGCCAAGAAACGCCCCCATGAATATTCCCAGGCTGTATTGATTGACAGGGCCTGTCCATTTACAGCCAAAGGGGAGACTTGCAAGAATAGAGAGAGGGTGGTAAGGGCTTGGTGCTGGCAATGCACCTTGATCACAGCACTCGATAGGAGCAGAGCCAGGCATTGGGAGAGCAGCGTGGCCTGCGGGCATGATGAGACAGCCAGTCAGCTCTTAGCTCACACTACTGCCTCTGCTGAGGGCCGGGATGCTGGCGAAGATGCCTTCTGCGGGGATAGCCTGGGGCTTTTCAGAGGCTGTCTGGGGGCCAGGAGAGCTGGCTTTGCCACCATGACCATGAGCAGCCACGTCCCCGCTACGTGCCTTGGTTTCCCCACCCGTCCAAGGGGGGTGACTGTTCCCTGGGCTGGGGAAGCAGAGGCGCTTGTTCTTTCAGTCACTGTGTGAAGTAACGTACTTTGAGATCTTTGGATTTAATGCCCAATGTCTGGCAGCTGCTGTACACAAGCAGAAGGCCCTTCATTGTACCCTGTCCGACCCATCCAGCAGGACCACGCTCCCTCCTCTGCACCCAGCACTGTCCAGCAGTGGACAAAAGCCCTGCTCTTTGGAGGCAGGGGAGTCTGCACCTATGACCTGCCAGGACGGGAGTGTCTCCTTTTTGCAGCACGCACCAAGCATCTGATTAGAATCCAGCCTTGTCCCGTGGTGCTGAGCTCCAGCAAACTCAGGTCCGCCCCTGGCAGCTCTACTGCTGTCAGAGGTACCCGGCTGGGCCACACGTGTTCCCCGTAAATAATTCACAGCTTCTAATGAGTTGTCAGACAGTTTGTGGGTTGCAATTAGAATAGAACCCTCCAGTTAGATGGTTCGCATGGCTCAGCTTTCCCCGCCCCCGGTGGTCTTCCCATCAGCCAAGGCTCGGTTCCAGCATAACCCAGGTTCACCAAGTGTGGACAGGAGCACGTGAGCTTGTCCTCTGCTGGGACCTCAGCTTAATTAATCTTCTGTCGAGCGCAGAAGTGGAATGGTCCCGGCGGAAGCAGGCGGGCTGATTGTGCTGGAGCCAGACAAAAGAGAACAGTTAGACTGTGACAGCTGATGTTAAAATGACTACAACTCACTTCATATCCAGTCAATGCATTATATTCCTTATAAATAGTAGGTTACTCCAGGTTAAGTGTCTGTTGCTGCATTCCAATTGTTGATATTTAATTAGCTCTAAAATTAAAGTCTGCTTTTATTGCCGTGGTGTTAGAACGGCTTTATTTCGAACTGATTGAGATTAAAGTGTCTCCTGACAATCTTGGCTTCCCTTTGTCGTGGGTGGGAGGGTGGACAGAGGATTTAATGGAAGCATTAGAGGTTTTGAAGGGTGACAAATTAAGGCAAGAGGGACTGTTTGATTATATTTTGCCACTAGTGCTCTGATGAGCCTGGAAAAGTTTCTTAACAGCAAAGAAGTCAGTGTGGGTGCGGGGGAATGCTGGTTATTCTGTACTTGTATTTAAAAGTTTTGGCCAGGGGGAACCATTCTCTGTATATCGACAAGTCTCACTAATCAGCCTGCTTGGCCTTTAGGGGAAGACATTTTGTTCACCCACGCCAGCACCAAAGCATGAGGACCGCCTCTGATCTCACCTCACAAGCAATGTTAGCATGACCTACCACCAACTAAAATGGGCAACTAAAATGATTAGGGGTTTGGAACAGGTCCCATATGAGGCGAGATTAAAGAGGCTGGGACTTTTCATCTTGGAAAAGAGGAGACTAAGGGTGGATATGATAGAGGTCTATAAAATCATGAGTAGTGTGGAGAAAGTGAGTAAGGAAAAGTTACTTACTTGTTCCCATAATATAAGAACTAGGGGCCACCAAATGAAATTAATAGGCAGCAGGTTTAAAACAAATAAAAGGAAGTTCTTCTTCACACAGCGCACAGTCAACCTGTGGAACTCCTTGCCTGAGGAGGTTGTGAAGGCTAGGACTATAACAGCGTTTGAAAGAGAACTAGATAAATTCATGAAGGTTACATCCATTAATGGCTATTAGCCAGGATGGGTAAGGAATGGTGTCCCTAGCCTCTGTTTGTCAGAGGGTGAAGACGGACGGCAGGAGAGAGATCACTTGATCATTGCCTGTTAGGTTCACTCCCTCTGGGGCACCTGGCATTGGCCACTGTCGGTAGACAGGATTGGGCTGCATGGACCTTTGATCTGACCCAGTACGGCCGTTCTTATGTTCTTAAGTGCTGGCCTGCCATTGTCCATTGTCAAAGGGACGCAGGCTGGCAGGGAGCAAGGGTGCTGCTCAGAAAAGGCTCTTTTCCGCTACCCCCATTGTCACAGCCTCCGTCCTGGCAAACGCTCCTCACCCACTGCACTAGTTCAGTTGACCCACCGTTGGGGACCTCCCCATGGACTCAAGTGGACTTTGGAAATACGCACAGTCACCCGCTCCGCCCAGCCCAGGCTGGAACGAGACGCAGAAGGGCCAAGATGCCAGGATGCAGCACACTAGACCAAGGCCCGTGGGACTCCATGGAACAGCCTGAGGTCCGATCCCAGAGGGATTGCCCCAGGAAGCAATTTACAAATGAAATGAGGTCAGCTGCAGAAAAAGGTCTGGAAACCTGACCACCTCAAGGAGCAAACTCAGAAGGCAAATAGAAGAATCTGAACGTTTCCTGTTTGGAAGGCAGTCAGATGATTTTTTGTGCCCTCATTCCTGATTTTTGAATAGCTGGAGTTGGCAATGCAGCCAGCAGGAGCACTTGGGATTGGTTATACGTTATTTGCTTCTGACCATTCATTTCCCGACGGAGCCAATCCCATCTGCCCTTTTCCTCTCCGTCGTTCTTGTCCGAGCTCCTTCCGGTGTCATTGATTCTCTGCTGGTCCTGAGGGGCCCACAGCTGATTGCACTCTCCTGGGGTGCGGGGAGGGAGGGAGCTGATGGTGCCCCCGTGTGAAAGGGTGACTCTCTCTCTGATCCTCGATGGGAAGCGTCCGCATGACGCAGCTCCAGCATCGCATTGGCTCTTCCAGCACCACATCACGTTTCAAGCTCGGATCCAATCTGCTGCTGGCTGCTGCTCCAGATACAAACCACTTCCCCCCCACTCCCCAAATCCTGACCCTGAGCAGGGTCAGGTGACTTTGCAAAGCCCAGCGACCTATGCATTTGCAGAGCCTCCTTAGCAAGTTCCATGGAGAAAAAGGAAATAGAAGGGCTCAGGGGCTCACCGTCTCTGGTAGGAAGCAGGCAACGTTAGCAAATGAACTAGAATCCATCCCTCCCCCAGCCGGTGGCTGTAAAAGTATCATGATCAACAGGTGAACGGCACAGCCAGCCGTTCTCCTCACTGGGGCAGAGAAGAGAGGAACGACTGAGAATCGCCTCATCCCACATCACGGTTATTGAAAATCGCTGGCTGTAAAGCTCATATCCCAGCCGGCAGAGGAGAGGAAATTGAGAGAGAGTCTTAGAAAGGCAGCAAATTGGAACATCGGGGAGAGTGGGGGGGTTCCAACCCTCAGCCTCCAGCAGCTTCACATATGCTGAATGGTACCTGCCCCGGCAAATCAGCAGCTCACAACTTTATGAGCGCTGTTACGAACAACGGTCCCTTCTCCGGGCTCGTAGAGCTGAGCGGATTGTCATTCCTGGTGCAAAGCGGGAATGCCAAGGCTGATAGGGTGACATCAGCTGCCACTGGCTGGGCCACTGGCTCCGCATTCCTTGCAAAACGGTCTTCCCCCGCTAAGATCGTGTTCGGTTCTGAGTACAAAGGGCTGGCGTGAGACTGAGAAACCTGACCGCAGGCTGCAATTGCAGGGAACAGTCATAGAATCATAGAATCTCAGGGTTGGAAGGAACCTCAGGAGAGCATCTAGTCCAACCCCCTGCTCAAAGCAGGACCAATCCCCAACTAAATCATCCCAGGTCAGCCCATGGCTCAGCGCGGCTGAAAGCACTAACCCAGGGGTGGCCAACCTGAGCCTGAGAAGGAGCCAGAATTTACCAGTGTGCATTGCCAAAGAGCCACAGTAATACATTAGCAGCCTCCATCAGCTCCCCCACCCCCCTGCTCCCAGCGCCTCCTACCCACCGATCAGCACCTCCCTCCCACACACACACCTCCCGGTCACCTGTTTCGTGGCATGCAGGAGGCTCTGGTTGGGGGTGGGGGAGAAGTGAGGGCACAGCAGGCTCAGGGGAGGGGGCAGCAAGGGGTAGAGTGGGGGCAAGGCCTGTGGCAGAGCCAGGGGCTGAGCAGCGAGCACCCCCCGGCACATTGGAAAGTTGGCGCCTGCAGCTCCAGCCCCAGAGTCGGTGCCTATACAAGGAGCCGCATATTAACTTCTGAAGAGCCGCATGTGGCTCCGGAGCCACAGGTTGGCCACCCCAGTGCTAACCGATTCCCTCTGGGTTACATTCCCAGGAGTGCCAACCTGAGAGTCAGAAATCAGGGGATTGGCTTAAAATCATGAGATTTAAAAATTAACAATAATCATAAATGTTTGCTTTAATTTGCCTCCTGGTTTTTGATTCTTCAGGGTGCACTTGGGTCTGGTTTCTAGCTTCGCTCTCTGCAGCCATGAGGACCAGAAACATACTCTTATTTTAAAATAAAAGCAAGGATTCGCAAGTAATCACAGGACTCCAGGAGCCGGTGCTTTAAGGAAAAAACCCACAACTAACTAGTGTGAGGTTTGTGATAAAATTGCCAGAGTTGGGAAGGCTGGGTTCTCCCCATCCCCCACTCCAACATCTCAGAACTATCCCATGGAATATGTTACCATTGATAGAGTCAGCCCAGGACTGGAATAGCAGGATCAGGGGCACTGGCAGAGCTATTGGGCTGCTATAGCTGGGGTTGGGGAGTGGGCTGGGATTGAGATGCATGAGAAGGTTTGTGGTGGAGGAGCCCAGACCTGGAAGAGTAGGGGGAAGGGGTCCGCCAGCCAGAGCTGTGTGTATGTGGAGACCCCAGCACTGGGCAGTGGATCGGGAATGAGGAGCACCGGCCGAGGTAGGTGTGTGTGTGTGTGTGTGTGTGTGTGTGTGTGTGTGTGTGTGTGTGTGTGTGTGTGTGTGTGTGTGTGAGGAGCCCAGAACTGGCAGCGAAGGGCGGGGGGGCTGCGTACGGTGGGATTGAGGGAGCAGCGTGGGGGCTTTTTCTGTGCATTGCTCTGTATCCCGTGCGCCAAGGCAGAGGAGTGAATTTCTATGTCTCACTAAAGGGGGGAATTATTACCCATCTGATCCACCTGAGATGAAATTTAACAGCCTGAGGTGGGCATCAGGCACTGATAAAAATCCATCTCACTGCGAGCTTAAACTGCCGTTTAAAAAGCTAATGCATAATTTAAGCAGAGCAATTTATAGCTGGTTCATTTGTGGCGCTGGCTGGGAAGAGCAGGAGCGCAGGAGGAGCCCCGAGTGGCATGGTTGGAGGCAGCTGTCTCTCTGCTGCACACTCCTCAGTCCAAACAGGGCTGAGTCAGAGCACCCGGGCCCTTTGCTGTGTGGTGCTACCCCGGCAGGCGGGGCGGATGCGTTTTCCGAGCCGTTAGCTGCCTGGCGATGTGACATGTGGAAGGGCACACGCTAAATCTACTGGCGTGTAAATGTTCTGGACGGTGCCAGGCTGCCAATCATCTAGTGTGCCTGACAGGTGCCAATCACTCAGAGCAGCTGGCCAATCAGCAAGCACATCCCGCAGTGGTCCAGAAGCTGGGCTCTGGGCCAGGATGCTAATTGGGACATTGAATTTAGCTGTACGGTGCCAGACCAGTGGAGGTGCAGCCCACCTCCTACAGGCAGGCCCCTTTGGCCGACCTCCCCTGGCAGTGCCAGCCTTGATCCCTTCCCCCATCACAGGGCAAGGTGGATTCTAACCCGTCCACTGGGCTGGGTGAACCAGGGCTCCCCGTGAGGGTGGGAGGTTCTGTCGTTTTGGAGGCTGGACAGCTGGGGGAGTTTAGTGCACTCGTTTTGGAGAGGTGGGTGTTTGTACAGTGGGTTAATGTGCCCAGCACAGTGATCCTCCAGCTGGGCTGCCTGCCTGCCCTCCCTACTACCAGCCCTTTGTCTGCAGGCCCGCACAGGGAAGCCTCAGGCAGCAGCTCAACCTGAGAGCCCTAGATTAGAGCACAAATCTCTTGGGGGTTCCCAGAGACTTAGACCAAGTCAGGTCAGCCCTGCCCTGCCCTGCCCCATCACGGCCCCCTCTCTGCATTGGGCCCAGCTGCTGTGTGTCTCAACCGTGCTCGCCACTCAGCTCCTGCAACCGGGCCGTGCAGCTCAGGAAACCGGGGCTTTGTCAGGCCACGGGAGAAAGCCAATCCTATTACCATAGCTCTGCCTCCAACCCCTGCCATGGCCGCCAGCTACACAGCTGGGACCTGTTAGCTTCCGAGCCCCTGCTGATCTCCAACTGAGGAGGCAAAGCACGCATGGGGAAGCAGACAGAGGCCCCTCCCTGGGCCTTCTGAGCTGCGCTCTTGTCCAAAGCAAACTCGCTGCTGACTGAGCCGGGTCTGGTGTCCAATGCTTGATAGCACCTGGCCAACACACCCACCATCAGCTGGCTTAATCCTGGTGAGAATCGCCTGGGGCCGGAGGGCGTCTCTTTGCTGTGAGATAAGCCATCCCACCAGCCCAGGAGCAGAGATGATTTGTTCAGTGAATTCAGTGGGGGGATACGGCTAATCAACTGCTACTCTCCTATCAGCCAGAGTGGGCAGGGATGGTGTCCTTAGCCTCTTTCTGCCAGAAGCTGGGAATGGGAGACAGGGATGGATCACTTGATGATTCCCTGTTCTGTTCATTCCCTCTGGGGCACCTGGCATTGGCCACTGTTGGCAGACAGGATAGTGGGCTAGATGGACAGTCTGGCCATTCCTATGTTCTTATCTCCCGCAGCACGTGCCTAGCCAGGGATGGCAAACAGGCCTGCTCTCCCTCAATGCAGAGAGCTCTGTTGAGTGGGAGTGCCCCTGGTCAGGGATTCCCCTCCCCACCACATGCACACACAGGGAATAAAGAAAGCCACACGGCCTGGGAGAAGCCGGCATGTTTCTCATCTCTGCCAGTGGAGACCGGGGGGGACGGGACACTCTATGTCAGCTGTTCTAGGGGGCCTTGAGCAGGTTTCAGGGGGGCCTCCAAGCAGGGCCAGCATTAGACTCGCTGGGGCCCAGGGCAGAAAGCCGAAGCCCCCCCACATGGGGCTGAAGCCCAGGCCCCTGAGCCCCGCCACCCAGCGCTGAAGCTGAAGCCTGAGCAATGTAGCTTCGTGGGGGCCCCTGTGGCACGGAGCCCAGGCAATGGCCCTGCTTGCTACCTCCTAATGCTGGCCCTGGCTTTTATATGAAGAAAATCAGTTATTGTAGCACAGGTGGGCCATGGAGTTTTTATAGCATGTTGGGGGGGGGGGGGGGGGATGGCGGGGCTCAGAATGAAAAAGGTTGAGAACCTCTGCTCTATGTGACAGAGCAGGCATCCCTAAGCACATCCGTGATCACCAAGCAGGTGGAGTTTATTGGCAGAGCCATATTCCTCACCCAAGGTGAAAGCGACGTATGGACTGCAACGATGAAAGATTTACTGTGCCTGTCATCAGTAATACAGGGGCCTGCTGGAATGACTGCAGCGAGGAAGAAGTGTGTGTGAGGAGCTGCCCCAGGTATTAATTTCTGGAGGCCTTATCCTGTCAGGACCATGTAATAAGGACGGTGTCAGGAACTGACGCTTTAAAAGGTCGAATGCCAACTGGAATGGAGCTCGGAGCTGGAGTTTTCAAGAGGCCCCGTCCCCTCTGAAAGGATTTTCAATACGTTGCGGATGAAAAGTGTGACACTGACACCTGATATCGTCTCTGGAGAAGCTGAACCCCGGCCCGGGCTCATCCGTTTAACGTCACCATGAATCACTCGGCTCGTTCGCAAGCACCTACTGCAACATTTCTCCTCTGGGGCCTCTCAACTTCCATCAGCCGAAGAACAGGAGCAAGGGAGCTTCCGCTGGGGGTGGGTTTTCATTCCTGGCCCCTCAAACATACTGGCTGAGGGCTTATCTACACGTGGGATCTGGCCCCATACAGCCAGCAGCGAGCAGCAGCGGCAGACAGGGAAAGGCTCCATTTCCACCGCTTGGCTTTCCTTGTGCACCCTGAGGATCTGCAGAAGCTGAGCTAGCCCGTGGGTGGCTGGATCCCACAGCCAAGGGGTGTGTACGTGCCCTGCCACGGTGCTGTCTGACCTGCCTTCTTGTCTGTGACCGCCGCCTGCTAAACTGCAATGGCCAAAAGCTCTGGTGGTTGGGTCCTGCATGCTCAGAGCAGCCGGCCCTGTGTTCTTGGGTCCAGGGAATCATCCCTCCACCTCCGCTGTGAATAGGTTCCACAGTTACTGTGTTTCAGCTGGACCAGATCCAGACCCTTCAGAATCTGTCCCAGGTCTGCCGAGGCTCAGCACAGCCAGCGCGGGGTAGCGGGCAGGTCTGGTTAATCCTGTGTAGATACCCAGCTAGCGCAGACCAGTTCAGTGCAACCCCTGTAATCCTCAGTCAGAGTGTCTGAGCGCCAGGGAATTCCACCTGCCCAGCCTGATGCCCTCGCTCTGGGGATGGCCACCGTCACCTGGCTCCATACCTGAGCTGCCCCCGGGACGGGGTTTCTTCCCCTCCCCTGCCTGACAGCCGCTCAGAGCCTAGTTCTGAATGCGGCTGGAGCTGCAGCTCCTGAGCAGTGGGCCCTCCAGTGGCACCTGGACAGCTCCCTGCATCTGTGAATGGCGCCAACAGGGTGATGGCGCCCAGGTGGATACAGGCAGGGCAGAGGGGTCAGGGCGGTGGGTACTCAGGTCAGCTAATGGCACTATGGCCCTTGCTAACACACCAGCCCTTCAGCAAAACAGCAGAACCCTGCAAACCCGAGACTGGGGCAAACCTCAGTAACTAGGTCCTGGCCCATGGCCCTTTCCCTTAGCCTAGGAGCATCCCCGGGGGCCTTGTGTGGCTGGGTTTTCTAAGTGGCGCCCCCTTGTGGCCCATCAGGGCATGTAGTGGGGCGGACTGCCCCACTCCCTGAGAGAGTGGGCTGTGGCAGGCCAGGGAGCCTGCGCAGACAGGGAGCCAATCAAAGAAGGGCTTATTGTGAGCCAGTCAGGGCCCAGTTTGGAGACAGCCAATCAGGGCCAGGCTCAGACATATATAAAGGCTGCTCAGGAAGCGAGTAGTCAGTCTGTCCTAGGCCTTTGAGAGGGGGAGGTCAGTCTCCAAGGGTAGAGACTAGCAGCACGGACAGCGCAGCGCTGGCAAGGCTCAGGGAGGCTAGGGAGCTCGAGCCCATAGCCGCCAGGCTGCAGGCCCTGAAGGGAAGGGCCTAGCGGGTGCAAGGGGCCGTAGGGGAAGCAGCCCAGGGAAGCAGACAGACGAGGGAGAGAAGGAGGACAGCGAGGCTGCCGCCAGAGGGTCCCTGGGCTGGGACCCAGAGTAGAGGGTGGGCCTGGGTCCCCCTCCTTCCCCCCTTGCAGTACACCCAGCCAATGGCCGTAGGGAGCGGCCATTAGCCTATGGCAGATCCCTGACAAGAGGGATTGGACTCAGAGGGCGGTTGGACATGGTGGCTGGGGTGTGGGACTGCTGATCACCGACCCCCGGAAGGGGGTGCAGATGGACGAAGGGGCACTACTGGAGGGCAGTGGCCTCGAAGAGGACGCTGCCGAGCAGGCAGCAACGCAGGTCCAGAGACAGCAACAGAGGGCAGAACGACGGACGGGACACCGCCAGGAGGGCACTCCGCCGGACAGAGCTAATTCCCGGAGTCACCAGCAGGAGACGCCAGGTGGTGAGTCCCCAACCTGTTACAGGGCACAACTTCCCCCCCACCCCCCTCCCGCCAGTCCTTGACGGTCCGGTATTGCCCCTCACAAAGCCAGAGCCGTGGTGCCATAGTGCTCTGGCGAAGGCAAATGGAGTCTTACCTCTTCTGGAGTATTAGGGTCCAAAACAAAAAGGAAAACAGTGAACAATAATCCAGGGTCATGTGAGGCTTAGTCAGCCAGACACTCCCTTCTGCTCCGGGCTTGGCTCCGTGCAGCTGGTCCCTTCTTGTCTGTCCTCCTGGGTCTAGTCATCCCATCTAGCAGGGTAAGCTTCGCTCAAGTAGCAGAGCTCTGGACCAGCTGGGGGAGGTCTCCTCCTCTGCATGTGTACTGGCCTGGGGTCAACTGGCTCCCGAGGCTCTCCTTAACCCTCTCTTGCCAGTGTGGGGCCCACCTGCCCTCTCACACCTTGGGGAAAGTATCACCTTCACATTACTGCGTTCAGAAAGGGCTCCTCGCATGGTGCAGACTCCTCCAGCCCCTGAGCCGAGACATTTAGAGACTGCCTTAAAAGCACAGACACAAATGAGTTTGTCTCATTCCTAATGAGGACATCAAATGCCCCATTAAACTCCACAAGACAGCTGCAGAACACGGTAGTGCCAGGCGGGGTGTCCTCACGCCACTCCCAGGCTGGCTGGGGATGGGATTTCTGGAGAGGCAACGCACTCTGCTCTGCAGAGACGCCACCAGGGGACTTGTGGGCCAGCCCACGAGTGGTGCTGTGCCACTGAGCTCCGGTGCGTCGCCGGGCCGATGCACCACACGCCCCAGACAGCAAGACAGAGACCAGGGCCGAGCAAACGAAATGTGAAAACCCAGACAAGAATTCTTCCTCTTCCGTGGGCTAGTGAGGTCTTCTGCTTCCACTGACAAACCTCCCTCCCACGGGGACCCCATCTGCAGGCTCTCCCTGGATCTAGCCCCCTTTCCACAGGGATCGATCCTGTGGCTGCCACCTTCCTCAATCTGCCCTCTCTCTCTGGGAAGGGCCTGGGGTAGGAACTCCCTGCCCAGGCTGCCTCCTCTCTGCTGGGTCCTCTCCCTTCGGCTGGGCTCCCTCAGCTCCTTAAAAGGCCCAGGTGCCTCATGGGGCTTTAGTTAGCTCCACCCTCTCTGGCCAAGATCCACGGAGTTAATCAGCTCACAGGTGCAGAGTGTGACTCTAATTGGTTTTCCCCCCTTTTCTAGCAGGGGGTGAGGGTTCACCCCATCACAGAGTCCCCAAAGCCAGCCCCTCCAGATCTCGGGGTGTGCACAGCTGCCCTATGGGCGGCAGGGTGGGACATGGGGACTAGTTATAGAACTTCAGAGGCTGTCGTGCTGTTTGACTGATTTTGAGCTAGCCCAGGGGGGTCGTGGCCTAATATCCTTATTGATTTCGGCCCAAACTTGAGCTCCTAAAGTTATATTTAGGCTCCTACATTTTTAGCGGTACCAAGTCCCTGCAACTCCCATTGAACCCAGGATCCTTTTATTTGGACACCTAACTTTGCTGAATTCCCACTGTCGCATGTTTGATAAAGGAAAAGGCCCTGTAGGATTCCCACACATCCATCAGATGGGGCCAGAGGGTTTGGGCAAGGCACTCTCCTGACTCGAGCTGGCAAAGGGGTGTCTGGAGGGCTGTAGGATCATGTGATTTTGCTACACTACAGACACCACATCCCAGAAGACCCCTGCAGATTTTTTGAAGAGGCACCATCTATACCCAGGTGCCAGGCAGCACCTGAACCGGGGCACATGGGCACCTAAGCTTGGAGGAGTGAGCCACCTGCTCCCTGGTAAGGTCAGGCCGAGTGGCTCCAGTTTTGAAGGTGAGAGGTGCTGGGTTGGAGCTCAAGGAGTCTCCTTAGCCAGGGAGAGCGCTTTGCCCACGTTCCTGGCCTGGGAAGGGGAGTGGAGCGTGATGGCCACAGGCCGTGCAGAGTGCAGAGACATGTACGTGCATTGAAATCGGTGCTCTGCCTCCCCAGTGTGCTCCTGCCATGAGCTGTGTCAGGAATGGAAGGGCAGAACAGATGGCCGAGTCTCTATTTAAAGTGGTGTGTCCATTAGAAGAGGCTGCCGGGGGGGTCGATGTTATCAAGGCAAATCAGCATCACCGTAGCAAATAAATGCCCAGGAAGATTGTTTTTCAGGAGAGCTAACGGTGTCTCGGTTACTGGCTACCGGGGGCCAGCGTTGTGCTCCAGGACAGGGATCAGCTGTCACTGGGGCCTTCTGCATGCTAGAGGGTGAGAGAATACCAGTGGGATCATCCATTGGGGGCCGCCACTGTATTGGGGGACGTGGTATCTGCAGACAGCCTGTTGGGGGGCGGCTGTTCCTAGGGGGCACTATACATCCCATTCCCAGCTGGTATCACCATACATAGCTGTCGCAAACAGGACGTAGGAGTCCCACTAGGCAGAACAGTGGTGGTCAGAGTAGGAGTCAGGAACCAGGGTTCTTAGCTGGGGCCAGAGCCGGTGCTGCCCGAGGCCTGCCTGGCCACCTACAGACGTGGGTCCAATACCCGTGATTCCTTACACTGCTCCTCTGGAAGTCAAAGCATTGTGCCTATTTACACCACCTCAGCCTCAGGCCCCGTACCTGCAGCACTGTTGGGGGAACCTACTGAATGGCTAGCTTCTGGCAGCAGCTGCGGTGCATTCTGCAAACCCAGCCCTGCCCCGAAGAGCTCATTGGTCCCTCTGCTACAGCCTGCATCGTTTTCCCCCACTGGTCAACGCAGCCTCACTGCTGGGACGTCGCTTGTCCCCACCTGAACACAGACCCTTTCACCCAGAGAAGCTAGTCGGTGCACAGACAGCTTTCTCCAGGCGCAAGGGGATGGGAGCAGTGGAGCTAGAGGTCGAATTGATTAAATAGGTAGATCATGTCCGTGCTTAAAAATGTGCCCATCTCAGCACATAAGACTCACATATAAGTTGGAGGGGGCAGAAAACCCCCCAGTTAAAAGAATAAGATCTGTGTATCAAATGGTGAAATATAAAAAGAACTTGACCTGCTAAATGAATTAACTTGTTAAGTGAATCTATTTGCATAAATCTGAATAAATGAATATGCTATGCCCAAGCCAGACACTTGGCAAACCCCTCATCCAGGGAAATACGAGGGAGGAATAGACGTGATGAAGGTATAGATTTTGACTGTATCCTAATGGTTTGCCTTGTGGTGCTCTTTGCTGGCTACATTATATTTATAGGTCACAGGGACACTGTTACCGCAGGGAGCTCATGCTGAACATTTTAATGGATATTAGTAGAAATATGGTAACAAATTGTTTTTAAAAGTAATTTACAGGAAAAGAGGGGTTTTTAGTTTGGATTTAGGCTGGGAGCATGCAGGAAGTAGGAACCCAATCTCAGTGAATTCAGTGGGATTTTGGTACTGAATTCCCTTAGGTTCCTTATCTGAGCCTTGCAGTACCAAGCAAGTGCAGGAGACCCCAAATGGAAACTGACTAGAAACAGAAGGGAAACTGAGTAGGCCAGTTCTTATTGTCCAAGGCGAGTGAAATTCCAAGGGTAAACAAACAGCATACATAGAGGGAAGCAAAAAGTCTTTCAG
This sequence comes from Mauremys reevesii, assembly GCF_016161935.1. Classification (NCBI taxonomy): domain Eukaryota; kingdom Metazoa; phylum Chordata; order Testudines; family Geoemydidae; genus Mauremys; species Mauremys reevesii. Next base: position 41,725,568 of record NC_052637.1, on the reverse strand, counting down.
TTCTATGCTAGTCACACAGGCACAAAGATTTTATTTTGTGATGTCTTTTAACCTGGCAGTGTCGCTTAAAACACGCGCACTCACCCTATGCATTTAACAAAAATTCCTCTGAAGGCTGAGGACTCAAGGAGCAGTAAAACCCATCTCATTGTATAACAACAGCGAGCAATCGGCATGACATTTAAGTAAATGCTACAGCCATTTGTAAGTGTTCATTTTCCTGGGTACCCCATCTATTACATGACAGCTATTTGCGTAGCATCCTGGTGTGAATTCACTTGGTTCGCAGATAAGCTGTTTAGCAGGGCAGGTATCAGGATGTAAAACGCTATAATACGGACAATTTGTTACCACTGTACCGATCCACGCTGACATTATGGATCTGCAGATTGGAGAGGCCGGGATACACGTGGCGGTTTCTTAAATTTTGAGCTAATGGGGAGAGAAGTTGGAAGGCGGGGGCAGATGTGCTGCTTGGGAAGGACAACAGTGTCTCAGTAGTGCTGCAGTACAGATTGCCCAGGCTAAGGTAGAACCAGTGCTGACGAGCCCACCAGGCCACTGCACTATCCATCCGTCAGCCGTGAAGAGCTGTTTCAGACAGTACAAGACAGAGCAGAGGAAATGAGAAGATTATGGGAGAAGGGAGGAGTTGAGCGCCAGGGGCTGGATACAATACTGGAGTAACTCCATCATCACGGTCAACGGAGGAGCTCCAGATTCACGCTTCTTGGCCTGGGTGGAGTCAATCCCCCCTTTCCAAAGAGAAGGGCAGTGTTCTTTTTGACCTGGCGACGTGGTTTCACCTCGCTCCCGTCCCACAGAGAGATCAGTTCTTGGAATCCTCCGGCCTTGGCCAGCTGCTCCAGCACAGCTATTGCCTCAGTGAGGAGAAATTCAGAGAATCCAGGACTCATAATTCATAACTAACTTTGACAGCTCAGGCACTTCCAGAGGAGAAATTAATAGCCTGTGCAGGGAACTTGGAACTTCTTGGGATAGCGAGAGCAATGCCAAGAGACAGACCGCCTTCTGCCTTTTTAATGACAACCAAATTTGGGTTTTGTTTTTTTTTTTACAGATTTGTCCTGTTTTGTTTTTAATTTATATGTATTGTGGGAGAAAAGGGAGTGAAACTGAAACCGAAAATAATATTTTTTTCCAAAACAAAACCCATTTCTTTTGGAAACCTGTGAGATGAAAATGATTGGGAACAGTTTTGTAATAAGTGATGGGGATTTTTTGTGTGGCCCTACTCGTTACTGGACAGATGGGGTCCCAGAGACTTGAGGCAGAGCTGGGACCCTGGATGAAATCCCAGATCATTTATTGTCAGGCATCATCTCTCCCCACCCCCATGCAGGTGGAGAGAGGAGACCATACACTGGTCAGTGCTTTAGTAGAGTCCAGCTGCAAATCCAGCAGTGTCTTGTGGATTTTGCAACAGTTTTGTGCACTTTCACAATTAAAGGGTGGGTCTACCTGGGGAGATGGCAAGGCATCCACTGTGCTGGGCAAACACCGGCCATGTAGTGCAGGGACCAGACTAGATGACCTATCGCAGTCCCTTCCAGTCCTACATTTCTGTGGTTCTACGTTGGAATCCACACTGAGAGCAATTTAAACAAGAAAGACAAAACCCAGTGGCTTTGCATTTACAACAATAAAGTTTCCCATCTCTAAGCTATTAAGGCTGTGTCTACACAGGGATTGAAAACCAGTGGCAGGCCCGGGTCAGATGACTTGGCCTCGCGGGCCTGAAAAATAGCTGTGTAGATGTTTGGTCTCAGGCTGTAGCCCGAGCTCTGGGACCCTGCAAGGGTGGAGTCCATCCGAGCCCAAACGTTAACACAATGGCTTCTAGCCCTGCAGCCTGAGTCCCGCGAGCCCGCCTCAGCTGACCTGGGTCCGCCGTGGCCGTGCCACTGGTCCTTTATCCCAGTGTAGACGTACCCGTAGGGTATGTCAGTGCTGCAGTCAGAGGTGTGGTCGCCGCCTGCGCTAGCTTTAATCTAACCATGGCGTGTACAAGCTCGCCCAGCCCTCGGCACGGACTGGCTGGCTAGCCGCCCTGAAGCCCATGCGGCTGCATGTTCATTGCTTTTGGCATCCCGCTAGCTAGATGTCTCCATGTGCTGCAGTCATGCCCCTGACTGTGGTGCAGATAGACCCCCAGGGCCAGACTCACTGCGGCTCAGGAAAGCACTTACGCATGAATTTAAATGCTTTCCTGACTGGGGTCCTTGGCCCTGAGGCCCACAAAAATCTTAGCTGTGGTTAGCCAGCTGATGCACTGACTGTCAGCCTGACCAATATTGCCTCCTTGTTTCCTTGTGCTCCCCTGTCTGTCAGCCTGCATCCAGCTGTCTTAGAGTATCAGCGCCTTGCAGCAGGCCCCATCTCTTTGTTCTGAGTTTGTACAGCACCTAGCGCACTGGGGACTTGGTCCAGGCCTAGGGCTCCTAGGTGCTACCAGAATACAAATGTACAGTAGTAGTAATAAGAAGAATTGTGGGTCACCCTCTCTTGAATTTCACTGGCTATTCAGGGCCTGATTCAGGTCTCACCCCGATGTAAGCAAGGAGCCACTCCACTGAAGTCAACAGAGTTAGATGGGCAGAAAACCAGGTGTAAGTGAAGGGGAAGGATCAGACCCAAAACATGCCAAGGGAGCAGCTCTGTTGAATAAGAAATTGCCATTTTCCCCCGTCACTTTTCAGTGCAGAGCCACCCTTAAATGTAGCCACAAGATTTTTAGAAAGCAAAGTTCACAGCTCTCTGGAAAGATTTTAAAATGTTTTAGTAAAATAAAATAACGACAGTAAATATGACCTAGGTGTCATATTCAGTACCTACCTTACTCAAACAATGTCATCTGCAAGGAAATGTATAGCACTTATGTATCACAGCCTGCTCAGCCCGCTGTGGGTTAGAATTTCTAATGGGTCGCTGATTAATGCAGCACTCGGGAAGTTCATGTTGTGTCTAAACTCTTGATACAAAGCCTAACTGCACTGGAATGGTTAAGGGTATCTTCCTAAAATGTAATAATAATTGCGTCCTCCCTGTGACGTTACACCCCATATTCTTTATGAAAATATGCTTATGATATGGATATGGCATAAGATATCTTTTATGCCAGATGAGTCTTGTAAGGTATCATCGGAAAGGTTATAATTCACTGAATGTGATTATCCAATTTGTATGCATGTATCATTTCTGTATCTAAAGTTAGGAATCTTGACTATGTAACAATTACAACTGGGTGTGAATTTGGGAGCCATCCACCAGACAACAGGCCATCAGCCTTGATGGGCCATTAGGAAGAAATAATAAGGCTTTGAAGATACTAATCTCTCTCCTTCCTGAGAGGGGTCCTGGGAAGTAGCTGTGACACTGTTAGGTCAGGTGGTCCTGTCACCTGGTATTAAACACCATCTTGGACTGCTAGTCATTTTCCACTAAAAGGACAGGGAGGTCAAGACTGGGAAACAAAAGATTCCCACCGTACGTAAATCTTATTTAAGGCTGGGGCGTAAGGCAAACAGGACTTTCCTCCATTGCCTTCCGGCCCAAGAAGAAAGGCTGCTGAAAGTGCCTGAAGAGACACAGGAACTGAGCGGAGGGAAAGGCAAGGGCTGAGTAGGAGTCTAGTCTGTAAAGAGAAATACCTGGAACTCTGAGCTACAGAAACTCTGCAATTTGCCTAAAACAACATTTAGGGTGAGAAGTTATTTCTTGAAACCAGTCTCTTTAAGATCTTACGCTTAATAGGTGTGTTTTGTTTTCTTTGCTTAGAAATCTGCCTTGTTCTGTTTGCTATCCCTTATAATCACTTACGTTTATCAACTATAAAAGGCAGATTTTGTTTGGTTTATTATTAAACCCAGTTTGTGCAATTTCTAGCTGGGGAGGGGGCAAGAAGTTGTGCATATCTTCCTCCATGTTGAGGGAGGGAGCGAATTTATGACCTTTATCGATTTCTCTACAGCACAAGACAATATTATTTTGGGTGTACTTTCCAGAGGGGATCTGCATTTGAGTTATGGGCGATTTCCTAGCTCAATCTTCTCATAGAGAGCTGCTTGGAGAGAGAGAGTGTGTGAGTGTGTGTGTGCGCACGCGCTGCCAGAGACTGAGCCTAATTCAGCAAAACAGGGAGAGGGGGAGCAGGCAGGCTCAGTGAAATCCCAGTACATCAAGTGGCATCCCGGATGGAGGGATCTAACCCATCACACTCCCCTCTTTAATTGTGAGTGTTTTTTTGTGTGTTCCAGGAAGAAATGGGCTAAAATAGTGTTGTCAACTCTTGCACTAGTTGGGGTATTTCTTAAAGCTTCAGCTCCTGGAGTCATGCGACGACTTAAGAATCTCAGCTTCCATTTAAAAACGTGAGTTGATTTGATGCCCTCGTGTTTGCAGGAAAAGCTTGAAAACATGATCCGAATACATGCTGAAGGTTCAGAAAGCAGAAAGGTTCATTTGTGAGCTATCCAGAGACAAGTGCATTTCTCCAGAGACTGAATGCAAATGCACAATATGCCATTCCCTACAAAATCCTGTACCCTAATTAAGTCTCATCTGCCAAGCTCTTCCCTTGCACCCCATGTGCATACACCACTGCTCAGAATATATAGAGCTCTGCAAAAAGCGAGTAATTCTGCAAAACCTGCACACACAAAAAGGGCAGAATTTATGTCCCCACTGAAGGAGAAATGCTGCCGAATGGAAATAGAAAATGCAGAGCTCCTGTGCCCTTCTATTACCGCTGGGTGTCACAGGCAGTGACTGATGGCAAAAAACGAGATTGCAAGCCAAATCACTTTCGCTTTGCACAAAAGCAGCTCCACTCGGGGATGGAAGAGCTCGGCAAATCTGCAGCTCACAGAGCAGCACTGGAAAGCAAGGCCATGCAGGGGCCATAAACTTCAGTCACGCTTTGCCAGGTGCCTCTGGAGCCATCTTTCCTCTGCTGCACTACACTGAGGATGGCATCACTGGAGCCCAGGTAAACACAGCCAGAGTAGCTTGTTGATCCCAGTTTCCAGAGCCCAAAAGCCACAGGTTCTTTAAGTGCCACATCCCTTGCTAGGGGCTGGTTTGTAGAGGATAGCAGCCTACTACTCCTTTCGGCTTGTGGTGCTATCCTTGGAGTGGCAGAGGTCTATTCTGCCCTGCTGGCTTCACAACCCACTGATGACCCCAGAGGTCATCACGCATCTGGTTGCTTTCAATATCAAATTAGTTTTGTTTAAAGGCCAGAGGAGATGAAATTTCTATGGCAAGAGCATGGTGTGGACATCTGCTTTGCAACAATCTGTAGCAGCTCTGAGAACAAAATGGCCCCTGTCCTGGAGACATTTAAAGGTGCAGGACACGGCAAGCCAAAGGCCACCACATTTCACAGCTCCACACAGCATGGTTTTAATTACAGTGTGATTAGCTTCCCCCTCTGCGCCCCCCGCACCCCTTTCCTTTTTCCCCTCTGCAGTTACCCCACGGGCAGGTCGCTGTTGTACATTATGGTGAGGACAGGACAAGCCCAACCTCCCTCGGTTTACTAGCACATGTAGTCCCCCCGGGTCAAGACGAGAAGTCTGCGGGAGGAGTGGGGGCAGGTCTGTCTGTCTGACACAGTCCAACTGTAATATATGGAGGAGAACATTAATGCTAAACTTTACGGCATCTCTTTCATTCCAGAGCATCACACACACACTTCAGAGAGTTAATAAGAGAATCACAGAGACTTAGAGAATAAAAATGGACAAGGGTAATAGAAATAATAAATAATATGCTTACATGTCACGGGCTATAGTCACATACTGTCCATAACACGCATTGGGAGGAGCGGGAGAAGAAAGGAATTAGGACGGGAGAGTTATTTTTTTCCAGATGACATCTGTAGAGTGCGTGAGAGTGATGGAACTGAACAATGAAGGGAAGATGCTCCAGGAGAGGCGCAGCGGAAGGCTCTTGCGCTCGCCATGGTTCAACTGCGGACTGACACAGAGCTGGATTTCGGTGCCTAACAGGTATGGCTCCTAGGATCGACAGCACAGCTCGCCGTGTCCATCTGCTCTTGCTTTGCATCTCCAGCTGGCGGAAGAATTTCAGGCAGATTTCCTTGAGCGCTTTCATCCTCTCGCTCCTGTTGTGAAAGTGGCACAAGTCAAGGTTGGCGAGACCACACAAAAAAAAGGCTTCTGCTTTAATAGCAGTTCCCTGTGGGGCTCTCCCCAACTGGGTCCTGCTGGGTTGATTTTTTTCAAAGCCAATCCTTTCTGTGGGGATGAAAGTCCATGTTAGAGACTCCAGCCGGGGAGGGAGACCCTGAGAAATGGAACATCGGTTTAGCTGGAAAGACTAGCATCAGAGCGACACATTGAATGCCCGGAGACGGTGAATTAATGGTGTTGAATAGGGCTTGCTGGCATAAAGCTTCCTGCTGAGCAGCCTTTTCATGCTCCCTGGCTTCTAAACAACTCAATCTCACTTGACTATAATCCTAAAATGTTTTAATGCGGTTTATTTTCAAAGCAATGCCTGGCACGGAAGTGCCTCACTCCTGTCGCTCTGGATTCCTGGGTAGGGGGCTAGGCAGTGGGGAAGAGTTGTGTCTACCTGTGAAGAACTGGGGGGGGGGGTTTATACTGCAGTAGCATCTGGAGCCCCCAGTCTGTATCAGGGCACCCATTGCATCAGGGGCTGCCCATGCACCCAGGAAGTCTGGGTCCCTGCTCTGAAGAGCCCTCAGTCTAATCTGAGCCAGGGCTGTACTGAGTTAGGAAAGATGAGAGGGTGGAGAACGGTGGCTGCCCCTCTCAGAAGAGCACAAAGGGGTCTCACATGCCCCTTACCAACTACTGGGGATTCTCTCGCAGCTCCTGTGCCAGGGGTCCGCGCTGGAGGAGCTGAGTTCCAGGGGACCCTGCTGCAGAGCCATGCAGCCCCATGTGCCCAGAGCCATCGCAGTCAGACCTAGGCAAAACTCTTTTCCGATCACAGTTTCACATTTCAGAGAGAACGAGACGGAGACGCTGTCACAAAATACCTCCACCCCGGCAGGGTATTTTCAGATGGGGAACAGTTGTTGGTCTCAGAAACAAACGGCCAGGCTGCAACTTGTAAGGGAGCACCCTCCAGGGGAGAGCCCTGCTCATCGGGAAGAAGCCTGGCTCAGTGGTTAGAGCACCCGCTGCAGGCTTAGAAAACCTGGCTTCAATTCCCTGCTCTTCTGCAAGCTCCCTGTGTGACCTCTGGGCCCAATCCGAGTGCCTCCGTGCATTCGAGAGTGAGGCACTTCCCTACTCTGGTAATTGGGGCCATATAAATCCCATAGCAAGAGGGTAAATCCATTGTTCGACACGCTAACCTGCCCAGGAATGGAACCAAGGCAGCAGCCTGAGTTAACCAGTGGCTGGTTATGGAGGTCAGCCTTTATTTGTTATCAATCCACTCTTCATGGAGGCCACAGCTCCAGACGTTGCCCCAGAAACACAGAGACATGCAAAGCAACTTTAAAATTCAGGTTAAAATTCAAGAGCCGTCAGCCCCTCACTGTGTCTCCTGCTGCAGGGTGCTGTTGTTTCCAGGTATCTTCTCGCCATGTGTTTGCAGGTTCAAGGTGAATTTCATGCTCTTTATTATTGGCCACAGACGAGAGAATTTCATCTGATCTCAGACTATTAAAAATGACTGACTCCCAGAGCAGCATGCAGCCTGGTAGCATCTCCTGCGAGCGTGTCTGATCTCATGGTTAGGAGATCCTGTGACAAGCAGGGACAGACCCAGTGGCAAAGGCTGCCAGAGGCCATAACTATTGTCCTTATACTACTGTCTGCTGCTGGGGAAGATTTTCAAAAGAGCTACGCAGGTTGGATGCATGGTGGGTGCTGGACCTTGAAAATCTGGCCCTGCATCGTCATTGTTTCGGGGCTCAAATTAATGCACGATGGACAATTTGAATTCAGGGGAATCTCGAGGAGCAGAGAGGTTATTTCACCTCTGTATTTGGCTGCTGGAATCCTGTGTCCCGTTCTGGTGCCCACAATTCAAAAAGGATCTTGATAAATTGGAGCGGGGTCAGAGAAGATCCCTGGGCATGATTAAAGGATTAGGAAACCTGCCTTATTGTGATAGACTCAAAGAGTTCAATCTACTTAGGTAACAAAGAGAAGGCTAAGGGGTGACTTCATTACAGTCTATAAATATCTACAAGGGGAACAAAGATTTAATAAAAGGCTCTTCAATCTAGCCGAGAAAGGTCTCTCATGATCCAGTGGCTGGAAATTTAAGCTGGAGAAATTCAGACTGGAAATACGGAGTATATTTTTGCCAGTGAGAGTAACTAACCATTGGAACAATTCCCCAAGGGTCATTGTGGATTCTTCATCACTGACAGTTTTGAAATCAAGATTGGATGTTTTTCTAACAGCTCTGCTCTGGGAATTAGTTTGGGGACAGTTCTCTGGCCTGTTACGCAAGAGGCCAGATGAGATGATTACAGTGGCCTTGGAATCTATTAATTTAACTAAACCTTTCAAACTGGAGCCTGCACCCGGCTTGCGCTCCTGGCGCGTCTAGAGGGAAACGCCTCCTCCTCCCCTCGGCTCTTCTTGTTATTTTTATTATTTCTCTTGCAGTCGCTCGTCAGAGCCCAGCCCTGGCCTACGACCCCACTGCGCTTGGCTCTGTACAAAGACAGAACAAAAAGCCAGTTCCTGCCCCAGAGAGCGGCTGATCTATTGACACTGCATTCCAGGGTACTCCCTGGTCCTGAGTGCAGCTCAGGGCCTGTTGAAAGGGGGAATCAAGGGAGCCCCGAGGGGAGAAGTTGGATGGAGCAGGAGCAGGTAGAGACAGCAACAGGGGAGGGAGGGGAAGAGAGCGCCCGGCTGCGACTGGCATATGAAGAATGATGGATCCCAGGCATGGACAATTTCACCAAAGCCTCTGCTGCCACATGCATGCCCGGCCCTCATCTCTCTTAGCGGGAACCATGTGGAGCCAGTGTGGGCAGTGAGGGGTTAAACTGATCGATGGCAGACAGACTCCCCAGTGGGAAAGGAAAGAGGCAAAGAACCTGCCGCTGGGCAGCCTCACCCCGGCCATCGGTGCCCGGCCTGTCAGCAACACGCGGGCGCTCCGGGCTCCTCAGGTTCACTCGCCCTTTCCTGTCCATGGAAAATCGATGCGCCGCAGCAACGCGTGTGCTGGGGTGGGGGCAGGCGGGGTCTCTCCGGATGCTATTGTGTGGGAGTGCAGGAGTGTTGAGAGCTGCCTAAGAAGCTGGGAAGAGGGGGCGGAGGAGAGGATGTTATCACAGAAACCTGATTTCTCTGCACACTCCATCAGCTCCCCATCTGTTCCTTGATTGAATGGAGGGGCTGCGTGCGCTCGCCGCACACCGACTGCCAGCCCTTGTCTCCAGCGCCTTGATTGCATCTGCGGAGGGAGAGGCAAGCTGCACAGATGAGCAACCTTATCGATCACGCGTCTCAGCCCAGACAGGCGCTGTGGAATTGCCATTTATTTCTGAGAGGCGGGAAGTGGGGGCTAGCCATGGGGCGCTGTGGGGTGTGGGTGTGATAGGCAGACACCCCTCCCCTGCTGCCAGCAGGAGGTTTATTTAGAGATCCACTAGGTCTCTCCCCCGCCCTGATGCAGAGGAATCGTGTATTTTCTATCCTAGTTGGAGCCGCCTGGGCTGAAGGGTCGGGGTTCGACCCCAAGGACACTGGCTGTGCGGCCTGTAGGAATTGCACCTTGCAGATCCGGCAGGGCAAGTGTCAGCCTGGAGCCAGCACCCTGAGCCTTGTGGATGGAAGTGAGGGAGTCGGTGTAACATGCTGTGTGTGTGCTGGGCTCTGGAGGTCAAACCCTCCTCCTGGGGCTATGGAGATCCAACCCTCCTGGGCTCAACCTTCTCCTGACTCCTCGCAGTACTGGTGAGCAGACTGGGACTGGGACTCCTGTGAGCACTGGGTACCTGGGATGGGCACCCATGTTACACACTTAGAACGTGGGTGGTCTCCAGACGATAATAGCATACTACTACTGCCAGCGAATGGAGTTACGCCTTTAGCCCAATGGGTCCTTCCTGGTCCATCACTGAGACTCCGAGGTGCTACAATAATAAGAATAGTAAATAAGTACCAGAGGTCTGTGCTTCGGTGCTGCATTCAAATCCTGCTGTGATAGGGTGTGTGCCCCACCCCACTCGGTCCCTGAGAGGGTAAGGTGGGCCAGGAGGAGCCAATTAACCATGGATGTCATGCTGCACCTGGAGGGGAACCAGGGCTTGACAGGACCAAAGGACAGATGGGGAGAAGCTCGGCTGAGCCTATCAAGCCAGGAAGTTGAGAGCAGAAGGGGGCTGCAGGGGGGAGTCTGCAGTCACTCTCTGGTGGTGAGAAGGAAATGCGGGAGGGTGCCTGATGGGGAGAAAGCTCATTCTCAGACTTAGGCACCAGGAGACGCAGCAGTAGTGAGTGGACCCCTTCGCACTGCTGCACCGTCTCTGGTGGGCGTTCACACAAGCACTGTGCTGGTTTGCTGGGGTGTGGGGAGCTGGCGTCTGGCTGCAACAAGCTGGGCTGTAAAGCGTGACACTGGCTAGCTTGGCTGTTTGGGGGGACATATGGGGTGTCGTGACCAGTGCTGCAGTTCTTACTCTGCGGGCCTGGCCCATGACCCCGTTGCTGCTTAGTGCAGTGCCACTGAAGTGAATGGGACATGCTGGGCTGTTCCTCTCCCGGCTGCAAAGGGCCGATCTAGGCCACGCAGGGGCCGATGGGACTCTCCCCGTCGGCGCTCAGGGACAGAACCAGCCCTGTAGCAGGCCCTGAGAATGTTCTTCCGGGCGAGGCATCAGATTCCTAACACCGCAGGCAGGCTGGGCTGTTCCAACGGTGCCTGCGTCAAACGGTGCGAGTCTGCGGCCCCCCAGATAAGGAGAGTAAAGCCAGATCTCTGTGCAGGCCTGGGCCCAGTCAGGGCAGGGTGCATGGCCAGATGTGAGGCAGCTACAAAGGTGGGGTGGGGAGGCAGTTTATGGCTGGGGCTGGGGGTGGCTCAGGAGCTAACAGACTTTACATGACTTTTATGACTTAACACACAGCCAAGCACATGGCTCTGCTGACAGATTTATTGCTTGTTCTGTGATTTGACCTTAACATCAAAGCCTGGATGAAAGCCAAAGAGGGACGGATTGTTTGGGCATGAGCACTAGCAGCCTGGCATGCCCGAGTCCTAATCCCAGCTCACACTCTGTGATCTCAGGCAAACCACAGACCCCAAAGATTTCCAAACCACAGTGACTTAAAGTTAGGCATCTAAATCCATACTAGGCGTGGCCTGATTTCTAGGGTGCAATGTGTTGCCGGCTCTTGCAGTTTTATCCAGAGCCTCATGTTGTTTGGTGGGTTTTCTTCAAGCCCCAACTCCTGGAGTCCTGTGATGCTGTGAGCATCCCAGTTTGCATTGAAAATAAAAGTCATTCTGGCTCTTGTGGCTTCAGAGAAAAGTTTGAACAGGAGCCCCCTCATGGTTCAAACCCCCGGCAGAGAATAAACAGAGCCCACCGTTACTGTCTCTAAAATCTCATGATTTTGAAGCTGCTCTGGTGGTTGTCGAATGCTCGCGGTCAGAGCGCTGCAGGGGCTGGGCATACCTAGCTCCCATCAAAGCAAAGCGGAAATTCAAGTGTGCAGCAGCTCTGAATATTGAGGCTTTAGTTAGGCCCCTTGGATCTATATGTCGGCACCTAACTTCCGGCACCCAAGCTGGGAAATATTGGCCTTCCTGTCTCCGTGCCTCGGTTTCCCCATTGGTCCAGTGGGAATGATGCTGCTCACCTGCTCTGGGAGTGGGGGTGGGGCTGATGTAATGTTTGTGCAGCTGGCTAGGGCAGAAGAGTGCTGAGTACCAATTACCAAGAACAAGTGCCGTTGCTCTGTGGTTGCAGCTAAACGAGCTGGTGGGTGAAAATGGGTTTTGGTGGCACTGGTTCCAGGGAGTCTGGGCTCCCTCAGACTGTGGCTGGGAATACCAGTGCCCGGGACTTCACTCTTCCTCCTGGGATGCTACGTGGTAGGGCAGAGCAGAGGGGGGTGTGGTCCAGGGAGGGGCGGGGACTTGTTAAAGGTCACACAGAGCCAGGATTAGGACTCAGGTGTTCCAGGCTCCCACTCCTGTGCTCAGGCCAGTAGATGCCACTTGTGCACCTACACAACCCTTGCACACCTGCATAGGCCCCGAGCCTAGAACCTGGGCGGGCCAGGCACCCAGCATCCTGCCCTCTGGCCCGGGAGAACCAAACCTTCTCACGCCAAACCAGCGCTTCATTGATCAGGCCCCAGCCCCCTCCCCTCTGCTGCCAGGCAGGTGCTTCCCAGAAGAACCATCCCGCAGCCCTGCTGCACCTGCCCGCGGGACCTGGCAGGTGTCCCTTCCCTATTCCGCAGGGCACGTCTTGCTTGGCACCAGCCCGGACAGGAGGAAGCACGCGGATGGATGCTGGGGACACACAGCACCTGCTTCCCCTGGCAGGGCAGGACGTCTCCTTCCGTCTCTTCTCCTTGGGAAGCTGCTTGGGCTGCTTACTTGAATTCCTTAAGTTATGTGTGCCCTTTCCGCTGGATCATTAATATATCTGTCACGGGGCAAGTCCCAGGCAAGCTAACATTGATATAGCCATTAGCGTGCGTGGAGCCCGAGCGGCGCTGCTGTCTGAGGCAGCCACCTGCTCCCCTCCAGTCCTGAATCCCCGCGCGCTCGGAGCAGGCTGCGAGGGGACGCGCTGTGGAATGAAGCTTGATAGTCACAGAGCCGATGGAGGCTGCGGTCTCGGGTTAGCGTCTGCAGGCGTCAAGCCGGTGTCCATCTCGCAATGGGAAACCGGCATGACAGCAGCGCTGCTCGCCTGGCGACGGCTGCCAGAGGTGCCCGTCATAGGTGCCGACTTCTACTTTTCCCCAGGGGTTAGGGTGACCAGACGTCCCGATTTTATAGGGACAGTCCCTATTTTTGGGTCTTTTTCTTATATAGGCTCCTATTACACCCCTCATGCCCCTGTCCTATTACCCCACACCTCCTATTACCCCCCCCACACACTTTCTGGCTGGTCACCCTACCAGGGGTGCTCCACCCCGAGGCCCCGCCTCCAGCTTTGCCCCTTTCCCTAAGGCCAGGCCTTTGCTCCGCCTCTTCCTGCTTCCACTCCGCCCCCTCCCCAAGCTCCAGCCCACCCGCTGTTCTCTGCTCTCCACCCTCTTCCAAGCCCCTCCCCGAGCAGCCAAACAGCTGTTTTGCAGTGCCACCAAACAGCTGGGGCTGGTGGGTGCTGAGCACCCACTATTTTTTTTCCATGGGTGCTCCAGCCCCGGATCACCCACAGAGTCGGTGCCTATGGTGCCCATGCCTTGCTGGGGTTCTCCTAGCCCCCCGGCTTCAGCACAGCGCCGCTCCGAGCCAGGTGTTCTGCTCCGTGCTTGCGAATGCCTAACAATGCTCCTGGACCAGAACGGGGGCATTTTATACGCACCGTGCACTGGTGCTACGGACAATAGCATAGGGCAGCTGGTGTCTGTCACAGAGCAGAGCCACCCAGCTTAGCACAGTTCCTGTAAACTCCAGTTTACCACCCTTATAATAATAATCAGGAAATGTAGCTCGTCTAGGGTTGTTGTTGTTTTTATCTCCAAGCACTTTACAAACGAGGTGAGCAGCATTATCTCCATTTTACAATGGGGGAAACTGAGGCACAGAAAGGACACCGGCTTGCTCAAGTCCCCCGTCACTCTCCCCTCCCCCCCCAGCGTACTTGCGTCCCCATTCCAGTGAAATATGCCTTTTCTTCCAGATTGGTGCTGTACTGTTCCCCCCGTGTTTGTCATTTACCAGCCTCAGGATTAATTGCATGTCAGCGTGACCTTTACAGAAGCTTCTCTCTTCAGCCCGATGCTGTGTTGCATCCCAGACCCAAGTGCCAAGAGAGGTGTGGAAATCCTGGGGTGGTGTTGCTCTTTCAGCGTCACGAGGACGCTCAGAAGCTGCCAAGGGTGCCACCGCACCTGCTCCGCCCCCCCCCGCCCCTGACAGCACATCACCACCACCCCTCACCCCGTGGCCTCACCAATTACAATCCATCCAAAGAACTTTCTGATAGTTCGGAGCCGGAGGAAAATAACATCTCAAACTGTTGGCAGCACCAGCTTCACCTGGCAAAGGGGGGAGGGGAGCCCTTAAAATAACATACAAGTGTTTAAGGATGTAAGATCCACATTAAAAATCAGGGGAAAGGAGCAATTATGCTGTCAGTGAGGGTGATGCAATTTTGGAGAGTTAGTTTCACAGCTGTGATTTCCCCCGCCCCCCCATCACTTCTTCCCCCGGGGGATTTAGTGGCCAATTATCTGTCAGGTTGCTGGAAGGTGGTGTTTTAAGGAGCGGCTGCAGCAGGCCTAGTGGAAGAGGTGTAACCCTCTCCAGGCTAAGGGCTGGGTTAGCTGCAGGTGTCCGAGGTTTCAATGGCAGCCCCGGCTGGCAGGGACTGTGGTGTTTGCTGGCTGGCCTTGCTGCCCCGTGTTCTTTATTCATTCGAACGGCACCGCAGCAGGGTGGGAACGCCTTGCACCGTATAACCAACGCCAGCGCAGGGGGAAGTGGAAAACCAGAGCTACTGTCTGCAATGGAGCAGAACCACCAAGCTCTGAGCCATTCAGGCATGTCCCCAGGCTGGTTTCTAGCCTCGTTGGCCAGCCCCACTGCAGCCCTAGAAGACAGACACCCACCTCTGAAGCTGGACAGGAGGAGAAAGCGGTGATGGAGTCGGGTATCGGTAGTGCCATCCTGTTTATTTATAAAGAATGGACAAAATCCTGTTTCCCTGGCCTCAGCAGGAATCAAACAAGGGGAGGCAGTGTCTTCACTCAGAACTCCAAGCCCCTTTCGAGCAGCACTCTGCCCAAGAACTCTCTTTCTCTCGGCTTTCTGTGGGGCCACACTCCCAGTGCTTGCTCAGGCTTTCTGCTCCTTCTCTGGGGCTGCTCCTGGGCAGTTTCTCTCTCACACACACACTTCTCCCAAAAACATTCTCCCCCCAGCCCTTCTACCACATAGCTCAGATTCCTGAGCAGTCCCATGGGGGCCTGCGTTTGGTGTCAAGGCCGCTATTGTTTCATAAAGGAGCTGAACTCTCTCTCCCAGCTGTCCTAAAAGAGCAGCAGTTCCACGCACCAGCGGGTGGACAAGTGAGAAAGTTGTGCCGAAGCCGGAGAGAAACGTCCTAATGGTGAAATCCAGTGGGGAGAGACGTAATTACCCAAGGGAAGCACTGGGAGTCTCAGTGCTTGGACTAGTGCTGACGCACTGAACACGCTCTAGAGAACAGCCCCACACTGTCCCAGGGGTGAGTGTGGACTGGCCAACCTGGATGGGCCATTTCCCTGGGTAACTTCTCGGCTGGAGCAAGCAAAGTTTGGCAGTGAAGCAGGCAGATAACTGGTCTGCAGTCTCTGGCAGCAGGGCCAGGCTAGCCGCAGAAACCAACTAACAGGATGTAGGCTCCCAAATGGCAGCTGAGATTAACAGCCCCGGTTTCCAAGCGCGTTCGTTCCCCACGAGGATTGTGCCCCCCGGCCCAGGTTCTCGGTGCAGTACAGTATATTAAACTGCCCCACTCGCTGGTAGCTCAGAAAGACTTGATGCACACGCTGACTCCCTTTGACCTTGCAGCACGGTGGCTCGCCTTTGCCTGCCACACCCCTTGATGCAGCCACGGGTGCAAGTCATTGTGGCGTGGGCCAGATGCCACCCTGCCTGTGGGATCTGGGAGCAATGCAGAAGCGACGGGGCTGCCAGAGACACCCTCTAAATTCTAATGCTCTCTGCTGGCAAAGAGCCCAATCAGCTGGTAGCACGGCCCACCCTGTACCCTGTCTCTGGCTAGATGGGGGGAGAGAAAGGGCTGTGTGTGCCCCATGGTGCCAGCAGAGCTTGGCACTGAAGTTCAGCAGCAGGACTGGGGAAGGAAGAAGTTCCAGGCAGCTGGACACACCACGTAGCTACCAAAAAAAATAAATAGACCAAAGCCAGAACCCATCTCCCTCGCTCTCTCTGCCTGAGCACTCGCTGCCCTCGTTAAAAACCAGCTAATTATTATTCTGACTCATTAGCAATTATAAATCTCCAGCTCTGGTACTTCATTTTTTAAAAAATGACAAGTTAGCACTTAATTATGTTCCCCAGCAGCCCGCATCGCAGAAAGCATTAACCTGCTCAACCTCAGCCACCCGCCCGGGCAGCTTTCATTAGCTTGCCAGAGCCTGCCAGCGGTGGGCATTAAAGGGGACGTGTCACTCTGAAAGTGCAGGTCTCAGATCCACCCTCAGGCGTCCCTCGTTGGAGGGGCTCAGAGCTGCTCGGCTCAAGGAAGGAGGCTGGGCCCCGAAAGCTGGCTAATCACTCCTCTTACATCTCCTCCTCCTTCACTGAGAGCACACTGAGCAGCGCTGCCCGCGTGCCATGCACCCCTCAATCAAGAGTTTGTAGCCCCCGCTCCCTCTGGTTTCCCTCTGGACCACTTGCAGCCTAGGCACTTTGGAACAAGGTACTGTAAGCAGAAATGGTATCTGAAAAAT
Source organism: Mauremys reevesii (assembly GCF_016161935.1). Classification (NCBI taxonomy): domain Eukaryota; kingdom Metazoa; phylum Chordata; order Testudines; family Geoemydidae; genus Mauremys; species Mauremys reevesii. Next base: position 41,708,928 of record NC_052637.1, on the reverse strand, counting down.
TGAGGTGAGACCCTCTGTCAAACCCTCCCCGCCAACAACTTCACCGCAGCCAGAGCAGCACCTGCCACTCCCCTGCTCCTGCCCACTAGCAAGAAACTGGAGGAAGAAGATCAGGTTTCTGAAAAGGGCCTAATCCGGTGGGTCACCTAGCACTCAGAAATGCAGCCTGCTCCTGGTCAAACCCAGTTCTCTGCTTGTAACACCGGCCTCTTGGTGCATTCAGTGAAGATTTTTCTCCTTCAAACCGGCCTGCTGCATCGCTTATTGCCAATGGGTCAGCAACCGCACAAAATCCCCCGCTGCGTTTCAACGTCTGTTGCCCCAGCCTCTCTCACAGGAGTGCCCCAGAATCTCCAGGAACTAAAGACTAATCTTTAATTAAAGATTGTCATGTGTGAAACCCCCAGGAATAGGGCCAACCAAAACTGGCAACCCTTCGCGGATCACCTCCACCAGCTCGTGGAGGTGGGGAAAGTTGGCTACAGTATATTTCATTTAGACCTTGTAGGCTGGGTTCTGATCTCAGCACACCGGGATAGCAACATGGACTTCAACAGAGCCACTCCAGCCCCACATCAGACACCCAGCCCTTTCGGGCTCCTTCCCTGGGTGCTGAATCAGAGCTGTGGAAGATTGTTCCCTTTGGGTTTCCGACCAAGCCGCCATGCTACCAGGGGGTGGGATTGATTGTTGCCAAGGCAAAAATGAGTCTTGGAAATCAGCTGGTCCATCCCGCCCTTGTCAACACCCGCCCCCGATTGAGTGCAGCATATGGATGGTTAGGACTGAAAAATACAACCCCTCTGCAGCTGGGCCACTGCATAGTCCGAATAACCCAAGTTTGGTGGGGCACTACAGCTACTGACTCCAAACAGCCTCCCCCATGCTGAGCCGAGTCTGTTCTATTTCTGAGTCATGTGTGTCTTGTGTGCCTGGCGGGGCCAGTAGGAAGCAGCTGTCCCTCCGCAGCATGGACATCCCCCTTCCCAAGCGAGGCCTGTGAGCTGGCATCTCAATACCCTGCATTCCCCCAACAGCTGGGGTGGATCTAGTGTCAGCGTTCCCCCTGAATTACAGAGCGCACCTGTGTGTGTTCAGATCACCTGTCCCGGGAGCTGGGACTTCACTGGTCTTGGCGATGCTAAGCCATTGTGTTGCAAGAGCAGGCGGCAGGCTGTCACGCTAGGCAGGGAGGGCTCCATGCATTCAGAATGAGAAATCATAGCGGGAAACAGGCCGCTCTGGCCTCTGCCGCTGCCCTTGCTCCTCTCTGTAATTGTATCGTTTAACTCTGCAAAGGGCTTGGAGGATGCAATTTGTATGAACCGTGCTGCACAGGAGAAAGGTGCATTGTGTTATTTCATATTGCCTTGGCCGCGTGGGACGCCTGGTGCAATCGGTCTGGCTCAGCGGTGCTTATTATTCTTATTAGTGATTAGCTTGGTGTGGCGCCTTCTTAATTGGAGAATTGGTCTGAAATCAACAAGATGAAATTCAGTAAAGAGAAGTGCAAAATCCTGCTCTTAGGAAGGAAAAATGAAAAGCACAGCTGTAAAATGGGGACTAACTGGCTAGGCGATAGTCCTGCCAGAAAGGGGGGGTTCTAGTGGATCACAGATTGAATATGAGTTGTCAGTGTGATGCAGTGGTGAAAAAGGCTAATTCGGGGTTGGGGGGTATTAGGAGGAGTGTTGTATTTAGACACAGGAGGTAATTGTCTTGCTCTACTCGGCACTGGTGAGGCCTCGGCTGGAGTACTGTGTCCAGTCCTGGGCGTCGCATGTTAGCACAGATGTGCACAAACTGGAGAGAGTCCAGAGAAGAGCAACAGAAATGATCAAAGGGTTAGAAAACCTGCCCTCTGAGGGAAGGGTAAGGTTGAGACTGGTGCCCCCTTGCGTTGGGCGCAGCACACGGACCTGCAGCGGGAGGTATCGGGCCGCCCCGGGAGAGACTGCAGCCGACATAGAGAAGACAAAGGGAAACTGAGGCACAAAAAGTTAACTGACTTGCCTGAGGTCTCCCAGGAAGCCTGTGGCCTAAGCGCCCTCAATCCCAGGCATGCCTGTGTCACCACTCCAGCCCAACAGCAGCCCCTTTTGATGTCCCCCGCGGCAGCTTTATTCCCATGCAAGCCTGGAGGTAAGTCAGTGTCAGCAGGGTTTGCAGACAGGGGCTGGCATGAGTTCATCGTTACATTTGCCATGAACACATCACTGCACCTGTTCGCCCACTCTGGCCAGCTAAGGGCTGCGCCTGGCCCCATCCCACCTCCACCCAACTAACGGCTGCTGCAACAGCGCAAGGCAGAGGCGTTTTCACCCTCGGCAAGGTCCATAAGTCAGAGAAGAAGGCCCAGCTGTTCAGCTCACGCCAACCGGGACCCTTAGTAATTGCATTTCCGAGGCGGGGAAGTGGTGCCAATGCAGCCGTCCAGGTTTGGAGCTGGGGAAGCGCGTCTCTCCTTGCAGACAGCAGGGCTCCTTGCTGCTGCTGCTTGCTCCTGTTGCACATCACAGCCCTCTCTTATTTGCTTCCATTGCATTTATTCATTGCTTTGTTCACTAACTTCTCGGCGTGTCGGCTGTGCAACAGAACAGCCAGCGCAGCCAGGACTCCTGCGATCTGTTCCTGTTTCTGCCAGGAACTTGCAGCGTCAGCTTGGGCGTCTCACGTTCCTCTCTGTGCCACAGTTTTCCCATCTGTAAAATCATAGAATCACAGGACTGGAAGGGACCTCGAGAGGTCACCTAGTCCAGTCCCCTGCACTCAGGCAGGGCAGGACTAAGTATTATTTATTCTAGACCATCCCTGACAGGTGCTTGTCTAACCTACTTTTAAAAATCCCCAATGATGGAGATTCCACAACCTCCCTAGGCAATTTATTCCAGTGCTTAACCACCCTGACAGTTAGGAAGTTTTTTCTAATGTCCAATCTAAACCTCCCTTGCTGCAATTTAAGCCCACTGCTTCTTGTCCTAGCCTCAGAGGTTAAGAAAAACAATTTTTTTTCCTCCTCCTTGTAAAAACCTTTTACATACTTGAAAACTGTTATCCTGTCCCCCCTCAATCATCTCTTCTCCAGACTAAACAAACCCAATTTTTTCAATCTTCCCTCATAGCTCATGTTTTCTAGACCTTTAATCATTTTTGTTGCTCTTCTCTGGACTCTTTCCAATTTGTCCACATCCTTCCTGAAATGTGGCGCCCAGAACTGGACGCAGCACTCCAGTGGAGGCCTAATCAGAGCGGAAGAATTACCTCTTGTGTCTGTCTTACAACACTCCTGCTAATACATCCCAGAAGGATGTTTGCTTTTTTTGCAACAGCATTACACTGTAGACTCATATTTAGTTTGTGATCCACTCTGACCCCCAGATCCCTTTCCGCAGGACTCCTTCCTAGGCAGTCAGTTCCCATATTGTATGTGTGCAACTGATTGGTCCTTCCTAAGTGGAGTACTTTCCATTTGTTCTAACTGAGTTTCATCTAGTTACTTCAGACCATTTCTCCAGTTTGTCCAGATCATTTTGAATTATAATCTGATCCTCCAAAGCACTTGCAACCCCTCCCAGCTTGGTATCGTCCGCAAACTTTGTAAGTGCACTCTCTATGCCATTAGCTAAATCATTGATGAAGATATTTAACAGAGCCGAACCCAGAACTGATCCCTGTGGGACCCCACTCGCTATGTCCTTCCGGCCTGACTGTGAACCACTGATAACTACTCTCTGGGAATGATTTTCCAACCAGTTTTGCACCCACCTTATAGTAGCTCCATCTAGGTTGCATTTCCCTAGTTTGTTTATGAGAAGGTCATGTGAGACAGTATCAAAAGCTTTACTAAAGTCAAGATATACCACGTCTACCGCTTCCCCCCCATCCACAAGGCTTGTTACCCTGTCAAAGAAAGCTGTCAGCTTGGTTTGACATCATTTGTTTTTGACAAATCCATGCTGACTGTTACTTATCACCTCATTATCTTCTAGGTGTTTGCAAATTGATTGCTTAATTATTTGCTCCATTATCTTTCCGGGTACAAAAGTTAAGCTGATTGGTCTGTAATTCCCCGGGTTGTCCTTATTTCCCTTTTTATAGATGGGCACTAGATTTGCCCTTTTCCAGTCATCTGGAATCTCTCCCGTCTCCCAGGACTTGTCGAAGATAATCGCTAATGGCTCAGATATCGCCTCAGTCAGCTCTTTGAGTATTCTAGGATGCATTTCATCAGGCCCTGGTGACTGGAAGACATCTAATTTGTCCAAATCATTTTTAACTTGTTCTTTCCCTATTTTAGCCTCTGGTTCTTCCTCATTTTCACTGGCATTCACTATGTTAGAAGTCCAATCACCACCAACCTTCTTGGTGAAAACCGAACCAAAGACGTCATTTAACACCTCTGCCATTTCCACATTGTCTGTTATTATTTCCTCCCACCTCCCCACATTGAGTAATGGGCCTACCCTGTCCTTGGTCTTCCTCTTGCTTCTGATGTATTTGTAGAATGTTTTTGTGTTACCCGTTATGTCTCTAGCTAGTTTGATTTCATTTTGTGCCTTGGCCTTTCTAATTTTGTCCTTACACAGTTGTGTTATTTGTTTATATGCATCCTTTGTAATTTGACCGAGTTTCCACTTTTTGTAGGACTCTTTTTTGAGTTTTAGATCATTGAAGATTTCCTGGTTAAGTCAGGGTGGTTTCTTGCCACACTTCCTGTCTTTCCTATGCAGTAGGATAGTTTCCTCTTGTTCCCTTAATAATGTCTCTTGGAAAAATTGCCAACTGTCTTCTATTGTTTTCCCCCTTACCTACCAACTCCCTGAGTTTGCTGAAGTCACCTTCTTGAAATCCATTGTCTTTTATTTTGCTGTTCTCCCTCCTACCATTCCTTAGAATCACAAACTCTACCATTTCATGATCACTTTCACCCAAGCTTCCTTCCACTTTCAAATTCCTCTCTATTTGTCAAAATCAAATCTAGAACAGCCTCCCCCCGGTAGCTTTCTCCACCTTCTGAAATAAAAATTGTCTCCAATACATTCCAAGAACTTATTGGATAATCTGTGCCCTGCTGTGTTATTTCCCAACAGATGTCTGGGTAGTCGAAGTCCCCCATCACCACCAAGTCCTGTGCGTTGGATGATTTTGTTAGCTGTTTAAAAAAAGCCTTATCCACCTCTTCTTCCTGGCTAGGTGGTCTGTAGCAGCTCCCTACCATGACATCACCCTTGTTTTTTACCCCTTTTATCCTTACCCAGAGACTTTCAACAAGTCTGCCTCCTATTTCCATCTCTATCTCAGTCCAAGTTTAAACATCTTTAATATATAAGGCAACACCTCCTCCCTGTTTCCCCTGTTGGTCCTTCCTGAGCAAGCTGCACCCTTCTATACCAACATTCCAGTCATGCATATTATCCCACCAGGTCTCTGTGATTCCAACTATGTCATAGTTGTGTTTATTTACTAGCATTTCAAGTTCTTCCTGCTTATTCCCCATACTTCTTGCATCAGCATACAGACATCTAAGCAACTGATCTGATTCCCCCCGCCACCAGTTCTGTCCTGTCTCTCCTCTATCCCTGCTATAACAGCCCATGCTCCCCACAGTCCAAACCTTCTCCCAGGTCTCCATGTTTTTGACTTACCTGTGGGCTTTGGTGCCATGCCCCCTTTGAACCTAGTTTAAAGCCCTCCTCACTAGGTTAGCCAGGCTGTATCCAAATATGCTCTTCCCCTTCCTCGCTGAGGGCACTCGTGCTTCCAAGCCCTAATTCACTAGCGTTCAGAGAGAGCTTTGGGTGGAAAGTGCTAGAGAGTTGCAAATATTATTGCCAGAGCCCTGAACAACTGCTCAGAGGGAAGATCACCGCTATGGGAAATCTTGATTGGCTGCAGTGATTCAAGCCTCTGGGTTGCTTTTATAAAGTTAAGGATCATGTATTTAAACAAAACCCAAACATCCTTCTCTGAGCTAGAACATCTGAGAGCATTCACACTCAGTTTCAAAAATAAAATTGATGACGATGTCGCCCTTGAGCAGATCATGAAGCCTATGAGAGCTGGGGGAAAGCATTCTGGATTGTGGAGATTGGACCCTGGAACAAACAGACAGAGGCAATCAGTCCAATCCAGAGTCTCAGCAGCTTTAGGAAACACTGCAAAACATTCCTCTTTGATAAAGCTTTTCCACCATAATCCAAGTCAGAGGCACAGCATCAGCTCCCCACATCCCCTCCCCAAAAATCCCTACCATAAACAGCACTTGATCAGGGAGAAGAACCAGTAACTCCATGGTATCTGCTAGGGATTTTGGTATTGTCAGTCGGTTTCAGATAGAAACCCTCAGACCTGCAGTGATGGGCATGGACAAGATAGATAGATAATACCAATGTTGCCAACTCTCGCCATTTGTATCCCACAATATTTGATGCTTTCCTGAAAGCCCCAGCTCCAGAATCCTGTGATTACTTGGGAAATTCAGCTTTCATTTAAAAAAAAAGTCTCTGGCCCTTAGCTTTGTGGAGGAAAGCTTGAAAATGGGAAGTGACTTCACCCCCGGGACTCAGAAATCAGAATGGAAATGAAATGAACCCCCCAAATTATTATGACTATTTTTAAATCTCTTGGTTTTTAAGGAGATCTTCTGATTTGGGGGCCTGGCGGGTAATATTGGAATGCTGCTGTGCTGTGTTACTAGGGGCACTTCACCCACCAGGGTGGGGTTGGGGGGCAGTGGAAGCAAATGGCAAACTGATCAGTTTCACTTCCGAGCTCTCAGGCTGCAGCGTTCAGGAGGCAAACCCAGCAGGTGTGTGTTTAAGCCCCCACCCGAAATAAATGATCCTCAAAACGCTCCTGTCAGTCGTAAACTTTCTGACACCTTTCTACAAAGCCGTAGCATGTGGCCTAAATCAATCTGATTGTACTCCTTAAAGGGGCACTGAGAATGCCTGCTGGGGTGTCACCGTGCTGTCGTGCCTTCCATGGGAGTTGTGCGAACAGAACACATGTAGTCTGTGTCGATCAAGTGATGCTTTACGCTCGCCCGCCCGCTGGGGTCTCAGGCTGGCAGCTCCACCACAGCAGCAGAGCGCAGCTCATTCCAGCACCACTTCATGATAAATAAAAGCAATTAAAATAACCGCACGAATCATGATCATCGAGAGCCCCGGTATTGCTGTAATACCGCTGTCACTGGAATTATTAATCCCCACGGGGGCCTAATTTGTCAGATGTTTGGAGTTGAACTTTTATCATGGAGTAAATGATCGTCTAAAAGAGAATTAAATGAAAAGGGAAGGTAGAAAGAATTCAAACACCCCCTCCCCCCAAAAATGATCACATCTCCTAGAAACATGTTTTTAAAAAATTATTATTTTGATCCATCTCTGAGTTCCTGTACTGCATGACTAGCCTGGAATCGTTGTTTGAAATTATTATGCTACAAAACCCTTTTAAAGATTGATTTGAAACGATGGTTTTCTGCCCTTGATATCCAGCCGTGCATTCTGTTCAGTGGTTAGTGATCAAACAGGGTCAGATACCTCTGAGAAGAGGATGGGGAGGTTTTTAGCTTGCAGGCTGCGTGAATGGCTTTATTGTTTGGGGAAAAGAGCTAGACTTTATAATGAACTTTTACAAGTTAATCTGAACCCAGTCTTTCAGAAGCTCTAGGGCAAATTCTCTGGGCACAGGCATGACATTGAATTACTGCCACCTACCGGTGGACAAGTGAACTGGCACTTGCATGTTTTAATGAGGACAATTGTTTCTCCAGAGCATTGTGGGTAATAGCACTCAGCCCAGCGTCTTTGTCTTTGTACTCCCTTATATGAGCTAACTGCAACTTTCTGTTAGGCTCGTTCATGTGTCGATTACATAGTTAGAGGGTTTCTGCTGGGATGGACTAGTATTTTGACTCACCGCAAATGCCATCGTTTTTCTAATTAGAGAAAGCTCAGCCTGGTGGCTATGCAATATTGACTGAGACTAGTTGGTCCAATATCCTTCTGCACAAGGCCTGGTTTGGAAAACAGTGTGACCTAGCAAACTGAGCACAGCACCTGAGACTCTTGAGTTACGTTGGGTGACGGGACATGGATCACTTGATGATAACCTGTTCTGTTCATTCCCTTTGGGGCACCTGCCATTGGCCACTGTCAGAGGACAGGATACTGGGCTAGGTGGACCTTCGGTCTGACCCAGTATGGCCGTTCTTACGTTCTTATGTTATTGTTTCTGCCACCAACCTTGGGCACATCCCATCACCTTTCTGCATCCGTTTACCAGGATTCAAACCTGGGATAGTAATATGGACCTTCCTTGGAGAGGGGCTCATGACTGGTTAGGCAATGGCTGTCTGGCAGGTTGAAGATGTGCAAAGTGTCAACCATGTTTCTGGCTTCTAAATTCACTGTAAGCCCTCGGGGGGGAAGTGCCTGCAAAGCTGTGTGGATAGCAACATGGAAGCAGCAGATAAATAAGCAAACAGCGGCAAGGTGCATAAGGGGTAGGCTAGGCGATAATACTGAAAATATTACCATACCATTATAGGAATCAGTGGGATGCTCTCTGCCAGGGTACCGTGTTCAGCTCTGGCCACCCCAGCTCAATAAGGATGTAGGCTCAGAGACAGTAATGGACATGATTAGAAGCCTGGGGAGATTTCCATATGACGAGAGATTGGGAAAATTGGGACTGTTTAGTTTTGAGAGGCGGTGAATAAGAAGGGACATGACAGAGGCATACAGAATAATGAACGGTGTAGAGAAAGCAGCTGATGCTGCTATTCACCCCCTTTCTCAGTACAACAACAAAGGGGCGGTCAGTAACACTGAAAGGCAATACGTTTGAAACCGATCCAAGGATTATTTTTTTTAACACTACACTCAATTAACCAGTGGAACTCATTGCCACGGGATGTCATCTTTATGGCCGGATTGAAGAAAAGATCAGACATTTGTTTGGATAATGACAACATCCACAATTACATCAGACAAGGTAAAATTGTCATGCATCAGGCCAGCCACTACCTGATGGGAAATAGGAAGAAGCTTCCCTAGGAGCAATTATTCCCCTAAGAGTTATTCTGCCTACAGGGGGTTCTTGCCCCTGCCTTTGCAGACTCTGATCCTGGTCACTATTAATCAGGATACTGGACTAGATAGACCGTTGCTTTGATTTTATAAAGCAATTCCTACGTGTTCTATTGGAGGCAGCATGCTCTAGGGGCTAACGCACAGAGCCTGGGTGCAGGGTTCCTGAGTGCTATTCCTGGCTGCCTCTTATCAGCCCCATTTTACACACGAGAGCTGAAGTGACTTGCACAAGCCAGATAATAAAGCAATAGCGGACCTGGCAAGAGAACCAAGGCATCCTGCAGAGTCTTACGATCTAGCTATTAGGCCAGGGGTGGGAAAACTACGGTCCATGGGCCGCATCCGGCCCATCGGACCTTTTAATCTGGCCCTTGAGCTCCTGCCGGGGAGCGAGGTTGGGAGCTTTCCCCGCTTCGGTGCTCCAGACGAGGAGTGGGGCCTTGCCTTGCTCCACTCTGCGCATGCAGCAGCTCTGCCCAGCCCCCAGAAGCAGGGGCAGCCAGGTTGCTCCACATGCTGCCCCTGCCCCAAGTGCCGGCTCTGCAGCTCCAATTGGCTGGGAACCGCGGCCAATGGGAGCTGCGGGGGCGGTGCCCGTGGACAGAGCAGCATGCAGAGCAGTATGGCCCTGCCTCCGCATGGGAGCCAGAGGGGGGATGGGCCACTGCTTCCAGGAGCCACTTCAGGTAAGCACTGCCCAGATCCTGTACCCCTGAGCCTCCCCCGGCACCCCAGCCCTGATCACCCTCCAAACCCTTTGATTCCAGCCTGGAGCACCCTCCTGCACCCCAAAACCCTCATCCCCAGCCCACCCCAGAGTCTGCACCCCCAGCCGGACCCTCACCCTCCCATGCGCCCCAATCCCGCCCTCTGAACCCCTCCATCTCAGCCCAGAGCACCCTCCTGCACCCCAAACCTCACCGCAGAGTTTGCACCCTCAGCCAGAGCCTTCATCGTCCCCGAGCACCCCAATCCCCTGCCCCAGCCGGCCCTCCATACAATTTCCATACCAAGATGTGGCTCTCAGGCCAAAAAGTTGGCTCCCCCTTCCCCCCACCGTACTAGGCCATTCTTCTTCACCGATACCGGCCCAAATGGCTGTGAGCAAGGCAGGTGGACTAACCCAGGCCCCCAATCTCCGAATCCACAGCTGGCCCGCTGAAATAGAGATGACACTAAGAGATCGCTTTGCCGGCATAGGAAATGTTCCTTGCTGTGCTGCGTGTCCTATTCCTGAGTCTGGCAAATGGCCTAGATAAAGGTGTGAACATCATTTAGGGGATTCTAGTTTAAAATCCAAGCAGCTCTAGACAGGCCCAGCTAAAAAGAAAAAAAAGCCAACCTTACACTATTATTTCTCAAAGGTATAATTACATGTAATTGTCAATTACTAAGCCAGCACCAATGTGAAGTACGCACACGCTCCTGGCGTCCTTGCTTCTGCCTGCAGCATGGCAAATGAGCCGGCGTTGTGCTTGTAGCTGTTTCTAATGGCGCTGCCATGTGCTTGGAGCTCTCAGGTGGCAGGGCAAAGTGGAAAGGGTTTGGGTATGCCTCTGGGTGCATACCAGAGCCAATATTGCCAACCCCCAGCATTCAAACAGGAGTCAGGGCCCCCCAGAATCACTAGCTCAGCTTAGCAATCGGGGGATTTGATGCAGATAATAAATGCGAGTGTCGTCTTGTTCGGTCCATTCCAAGTCGCCGTTTCCAGCTTTTCTCCACAGCTAGAAGGGCTAGAAGTTTGGTTGGTTTTTAAGATTCTCAAATCATCAGAGGTCTCCAGGAGCTGGGACTTGAAGACAAAAATCTCCAAATAGAGCAAGACTTGTGATAGAATCCCCGGAGCCGGCGACGGGGCAGAAAACCGTCTGCATTTCCTGCTCATTGGGACAGGCTGCCAGAGAGGAGGAGTTCTTACTTACGTCTAGAGGCCCTGGCCAAGATCAGGACCTCCATCATTCTCCCATATTGGGAGGGAGACTTTTGATTTCAGAGGGTGAAAGCAGAGGGGGCAGATATGCACAGGCTCTGGGCCTAAGCTGTCACCGCTGTTTTAAATCAGTGCCCTGGGCAGGAAATCCAGCTCTTGAAAGAGACCGTTCTCTGCGGCTTCCTCCTCTTGTGCAGCACGTAGTAAAACCACGGTGGGAGCAGCCCAAAAGGCCAGTGGTTTTGGTGGCGCTGACACGGACGCGAGGGGGAGGGTCTGTTTAACTATTGCATCATTTCATTTACAGCTGACGTCGCTATGGCAGTGAGGAAGCCAGGGCTGGTTCTCAGCTGCAGCCGCCCATCCTGCCATGCAGCCCGGAAGCCTCGCCTGGCCACCGTTTTTGAGCTCCCCAGCCCCGCCCCGCTTCCGGGCACAGTAGCAGCAGCTGCACCGCACAGCGTCCCTGGAGCGACGTGTGGACAGCAAGATAAATGGGCAAGGGCAGCTCGAAACAATTATTAACTTAAAAATATAACAACACAATCACAACAACACTAACACGAGAGCGAACCGGCGCCAGCGACACAAATCTCATTTTCAAATTCCAGCCCTGTGATGTTCAGAGGATAAAGTTCTGATAATTGCTCTCTGTGGGGTTTTTTTTTTTTTTTTTTGCACTGAGTTCTAATAATTGGGTGCTGTCTCCTGAGCTCATCTTCTCCTGGCTTCCTGAAAGAAGCGTTGCAATTAGCAGCCATCACCCTATAATAAAGCCTGTAATATCCACTTTCACGGCTCATATTACAGTCATTCAGGCCTGTCCCCTCTCCACCCAGCCTGACAAGCGCCGGGGCCGCGGATGTGCACCTCAGAGAGAGACAGCAACACACCCGCGTTCCCGCAGAGCGGAAAGGCTTTGCCAGCGCAGCGCTCCAGCCAGCCAGCTGTGGGATTGTTCTTTTGCAATTGGACATTTGCCCCGCTTGGCTAGCAGTGGGAGGGCGTCGATTCGAGCCAGCCAACGCGCACCCCCGTGACTGCAGAATTCCAGAGCGTCTCATAATGTTTTGCCTGCGTCCATCTCCCTTTCCAGAGCCTCCCGTCTGAAATCTTCTGGCCATGAGAGGCAGCGGTGGTCGCATGGTGGTGTGGTAGGGGATGTTTCATAGCACCGCGGTGATGGAGGCATGGATGTCATTGGTGGGCGTGGGCGGGGTCCCGAGTGCACACCACTGGCCTCTGCTGGCGAGAGTGTGTTAGACCTGCTGACGTATGCAGAGGTTATTGTTGTCTCTATTAGGATAGGACCTACAAGCGCCAACTGAGATCGGGGCCCCATTGTGCTAGATGATGCAGTGAGATATGGTTCCCTCCCTGGAATGATTATAAATAGAACAGGCAGACAAAGGAAGGGTGGTTAGAATGAGGACATAGTCATCTTTCTCCACATTACCTACTTATGTCACATTGGTGGGGAATCTGATACACCAAGCATATGTCTACGCGGGAGTTAAAACCCTGCAGCTGGCCTGTGCCAGCTGACTCAGGCTAAGGGGGTGTTTAATTGCAGTGTAGACATCTGGACTCAGGCTGGAGCCCAGGCTCTAGGACCCTGAGATGTGGGAGGGCTGCAGCCCAAGTGTCTACACAGCCCCTTAGCCTGCCAGCCTGGGGTTTTAGTGTAGACAGAGCTGCTGAGATGAAGCAACTCGCCCAGAGAGTGTGCAGCTGACCTGGGAATTGAACTTGGTGTTCCCGAGACCCAGTCCAGAGTTCCACTCTCAAGGCCAAGAGTCCTCTGCAAGGAGCCATTTCCTGGGTCCTGATTGAGGAGTGTCAGTGGCCATGGTTTTTCCTGATGAGCCAAACCCGTGCTAGCTGGAGGGGAGAAGAAAAGAGACGTCTCTGTCTGAGCAGGGGCTGGAGAATTGTAGCATCACAGCTCAGCTGGGCCCTTGCTGTCCTTATCTCTGGCTCAGAGGCCATCTGCGAGGTGGTCACACGAGACAGCCGGTGCTTGTTTGGCTGGGCCAAGTCAGTCCTCTGGCAGAACCCTGAGCGCTCGTTCTCAGCTATCACTTGGGGTTCGCTCTTCGGATGCTTTGCCAGGGGATCCGAGCCGCTTGGCAGAGCCCAGTGAGCTCGGTTTCTGTGGGACTGCCTGGATTGCGTCTGTGCTGGAGGAGGGGGGCAGCGTGGACGGGAAAGGGCAGCGGAGCGGTTTGCAGGGATTTCACGGCTCAGGCCTCATTAACTGAGCCTTTGATTGTGACTCTTGAGGGCTGCGCGATCCTGGCATCTGTACAGAGTGAGGGCTTTATAGGAACGGAGTGAGGTCCTCCTCCATGGCAGCATGCTCCAATGGTGCCAGGGCCATGAAGGGAGCGGGCAGGAGTTTCCCTAACTAAGCAGCAGGCCTGCATGTCCCTTGCATTAGTCCTTGAACAACTGATCCTGGGGCCACAGTCCCCTGGGGTCCAGTTATCTGCAGCCACTGAACCTGGGACCTCTGGATCGCAACACATGAGTCTCTACTGCTAATGACCAAGATCAACTCTGGCCCAAACAGCCCTCTCTGGGAGGTCCAGCCGCTAGGACACAGACAGCCACGCTGTGTTAGCACGAGTCACCCACACATGGTCCTTTGACAGCGCTCCCCGCTGCAGCTCGCGCAAAGGACCCAGACACACAGGAGACAACTGGAAGCTGCTACTCCCTTGCAGAGAGTGGAGGCAGCTCCGCTGGGGCAGTGCTGGGTTTCACTCTTCATCTCCTCTGGAGTCAGTCAAGGGAAGGAGGAGATCCTGAGAGCAGCCAGAGCAACCCCTACTTTCCTCTGCCATGTCCCGTTACTAGCAAATTCATTGAACAGAGCGGAGGCAATTGTGAAAAGGAGCTTAGCACAACCAGGCAATTTGATTTGCAGGGATGGTGCTGGTAAGAGACCTCTGATCTCAGCAAGGAGGCCAAGAACTGCGTAGGCCATGGCGACCGATTTCCTCCCTCCGCCCTGGATTGGGGCCTTTCCTTGAGCGCAGGATTGAGACAAGTCGCTGGGGGGATCTTGCATGGTCGCCACCTGTGCATTGCCTCTACTGCGGATTAACTGCCCCACCACTTCATTAACAGCACTTCGGCTGCCCAGCGCTGGAGCATGGCGAGAGAAAGCTCTGGAAAGCAGGAGCTACAACGGTAGAGTACACCTTGTCCACCCAAGTCAGCCATAACCCTGCCCCGGGAGCAGAGCTAGCCGCCAGCTCAGTAGGGGGTAGGCGGGTGCCATAAGAAGCAGACCCAGGCCAGTGCAGAGGAAACGTGCCTTTGTGGGGTTGTGTTCCGCAGACTGGAACGCCAGCCGCTGGCTCTGGGCAGGAGGCCTCAGCCTGCAGGTTGGGGCACGTTGGGTGAGCTGGGGCTGGGGCTCAGAACTTGGAGCTGTTTCTGTTATTTCTCTTTTTAAACACCCGGGATACTGCAGTGAAGGGAGCTGTATATGCACAGGCATAAGACTGATAAAGTAGCAGAGCGGTGCTGCAGGTCGGGCCACAGGTGAACCAGCAGAGCTGGGGGGACCAGAGCTGGGATAGCAGGGGCGTTGTGGGGCAGGCGTGAGGGGCACTGGCGCAGCTGTGTGAGGAGCGGGAGCCCAGGGCTGGGATAGCAGAGGGTTGTGGGGCAGGTGTGAGGGGCACTGGCGCAGCTGTGTGAGGAGCGGGAGCCCAGGGCTGGGATAGCAGAGGGTTGTGGGGCAGGCATGAGGGGCACTGGTGCAGCTGTGTCAGGAGCAGGAGCCCAGGGCTGGGATAGCAGAGGGTTGTGGGGCAGGCGTGAGGGGCACTGGCGCAGCTGTGTGAGGAGCGGGAGCCCAGGGCTGGGATAGCAGAGGGTTGTGGGGCAGGTGTGAGGGGCACTGGCACAGCTGTGTGAGGAGCGGGAGCCCAGGGCTGGGATAGCAGAGGGTTGTGGAGCAGGCGTGAGGGGCACTGGCACAGCTGTGTGAGGAGCAGGAGCCAGGGCTGGGATAGCAGAGGGTTGTGGGGCAGGCGTGAGGGGCACTGGTGCAGCTGTGTGAGGAGCGGGAGCCCAGGGCTGGGATAGCAGAGGGTTGTGGGGCAGGCGTGAGGGGCACTGGCGCAGCTGTGTGAGGAGCGGGAGCCAGGACTGGGATAGCAGGGGCATTGTGGGGCAGGTGTGAGGGGCACTGGCGCAGCTGTGTGAGGAGCGGGAGCCCAGGGCTGGGATAGCAGAGGGCTGCAGGGCAGGATCGAGGGGCACCGGCAGAGCCGTTTTTGTGGGAGCCTAGGCCTGGACTAGCGAGGTGGCTGTGGGTAGGGTTGAGGGGCAGTGGCGGGGCTGTGTGACGGCCTTAGGATTGTATTAACCCACTTGCGTGAGCGCTGAACTCCTCGCAAATTTTTCAAAGTGAAAATCCCTGCGTCTAAGCCCTGGCTGGGGCTGAAGCTGCTTAACGTGGTTTATTACAAACGCTCCACACTCAGGTAATTATGGTTGGAATAATAAATGTGTCAGTCCTTCCGGAAATATTTTTCCTTAGAGCATGGGGGAGGAGGAGAGCCCATGCCGTTGGTTTTGGAGTGGCTGCATGTTACTGTACATATTAATTAACTGAGCAAAAAGCGCTTCAACCTCGTGGCACGTACATTATTTATGAATGTCTTGGGGCTGCGGTAACTTATGTGCTCTCCTGAGCTCAGCGTTGTGTTTCAGTTCCCTTGATTTCCTCTCTGTGCGTGATGCCGCAGCGTCTCTCGCCGCTCTGCTTCACTCCCGTTTGCTGCCGGACCCTTGTTGCTGCGCAGGGAGGACCCTTGGACGAGCGGGCCACAGACAGACGTCCGCCCAGAGAAGATGCTGAATTGCCAGGGAGAAGTAGCTAGAGCTTAGCTGGGCTAAACAGGGGATGGGGTTGCCCTGGAAGGACAGGCAAGCCCCTGGCCTTATTCCTTGAGCCCTGCAACCCGCTCGCTCCCTGGCATCATTGACCAATCCCTCCCGTCACGATGTCCTCAGGATGGCCAAGAGTTTGACTGAGCTCTGCAGGACTTTCCCCAGCCATTGAAACGGCCTTTGGAGCCGATGTCACAGCCCACCATCCATGCTGTGGAGGACAAAGCTGTCAGGGCGGAGTCTGCATCGGTTCAGCCGCCCTGCAGTGGAGAGCCGGCCTCCCGCCTGGCTAGAGAGACTCACGTGCCACTGAAAATAGCTGTCACAGCCGGGGGATAGTTTCACAAAAATGGGGATGGGGGGGGCCAAAGGTTTGGTGGGACAACTGCCCCCTTGGCTCCTAGCAAGTGAGGCCCCTGGCTGCAGCTCCAGCGGGGACTTGGGTTAGTCACCCAAGCTCGGGCCAAGCTGCAACGACCACGCTGCTGTTTCTAGCAGGCTCGCTCGAGCCCCACGAGCAAGCCTGGTCAGGGCTGGGCATTGCCGATGAGGGGGCTCCGGAGGAGTAGGAGGGGCCGTTTGGTTGGGTAGATCATGCAGGAGGCCCTCCACATGCCCATGCTCTTTCTCCAGGGATATGCTTCCCAACGTGCTCTTCTGCATGCAAACCCCAGGGCGTCCCACTGTGGTGGAGTAGGGGCTGTCTGTATGGGGGATGGGAGAGCAGGGAGGATTTAGGTGAGATGCAGGTATTCAGACTGTAACATGAGCCTGGCCTGGGGGAGGGGAGGTCTCACCTCTGGCTGGGGCTAGACAAAAGGGAAGGGTGGAGTGAAGTCAGTCTTCGGTTGGGAGCTGGGAGGTGGGGTTCCAGGGGATCCTAGGCTGGGATCCAAGCACCCTGAACCCCCCAGAAAGGCCAGATCGAGGGGTCCTGGCTCTGAACACCAGCTGGGCTGTATCCTGTGTTCCTGTTGTTCAATAAACCCTCTGTTTTACTGGCTGGCTGAGAGTCACTGTGAGTTCAGGAAGAGGGGTGCAGGGCCGGACTCCCCCACACTCCGTGACACCCACGTACCTGGACAGGACCCTGCCCCCAGGGGAGTGAGAACCCAGGCGGAGGGGGACGGCAAACTCATTCCTGGGCTGGCTTCCATCCAGTGCATAATTTGAACTGGGTCTTGCCAGGGCTGAGTCCCAGCACCTCTGGGCCTGGCAGTTCAGAGCCCCGGCACCTCTGGGCTTGGCAGTTCAGAGCCCCGGCACCTCTGGGCTTGGCAGTTCAGAGCCCCGGCACCTCTGGGCTTGGCAGTTCAGAGCCCCGGCACCTCTGGGCCTGGCAGTTCCTATCCCCAGCACCTCTGGGCCTGGCAGTTCAGAGCCCCGGCACCTCTGGGCCTGGCAGTTCAGAGCCCCGGCACCTCTGGGCCTGGCAGTTCCTATCCCCGGCACCTCTGGGCCTGGCAGTTCTTATCCCCGGCACCTCTGGGCCTGGCAGTTCAGAGCCCCGGCACCTCTGGGCCTGGCAGTTCCTATGCCCGGCACGTCTGAGCCTGGCAGTTCAGAGCCCCGGCACATCTGGGCCTGGCAGTTCTTATCCCCGGCACCTCTGGGCCTGGCAGTTCAGAGCCCCGGCACAGCAGTTCAGAGCCCCGGCACCTCTGGGCCTGGCAGGTCAGAGCCCCGGCACATGTGGGCCTGGCAGTTCCTAGCCTCGGGCACCTCTGGGCCTGGCAGTTCCTATCCCCGGCACCTCTGGGCCTGGCAGTTCCTATCCCCGGCACCTCTGGGCCTGGCAGTTCCTATCCCCGGCACGTCTGGGCCTGGCAGTTCAGAGCCCCGGTACCTCTGAGCCTGACAGTTCCTATCCCCGGCACCTCTGGGCCTGGCAGTTCCTATCCCCGGCACCTCTGGGCTTGGCAGTTCATAGCCATGGCCGCTCTGGGCTTGGCAGTTCGTAGCCCCGGCACCTCTGGGCCTGGCAGTTCCTATCCCCGGCACCTCTGGGCCTGGCAGTTCAGAGCCCCGGCACCTCTGGGCCTGGCAGTTCAGAGCCCCGGCACCTCTGGGCCTGGCAGTTCCTATCCCCGGCACCTCTGGGCCTGGCAGTTCAGAGCCCCGGCACCTCTGGGCTTGGCAGTTCATAGCCATGGCCACTCTGGGCTTGGCAGTTCGTAGCCCTGGCACCTCTGGGCTTGGCAGTTCCTAGCCATGGCCGCTCTGGACTTGCCATGTCAGTTATGAAAGTAAAATAATTGCTGAAGCCCTGGCACCTAATTGCCCCTCTGTCATTACAAATGAAGCCCTGCTTCCATCCCAGGAGCGGCCTGTGTGGGCACAGGTTCCATTGCTCAGCTTCGATCCATCTCTTTGGGGGGCACGGGGGGCTCTGGACAAGGTGGGCACAGCCGCCTTTTGCCTTTAGGATACTGATGCAGATTTATCTCCACGGGGTCCCAGAGCTGCTCCCACGTGACGGCTCCTCCGTGCCCTTTGAGGAACAAATTGTTGCATCTCTGTCCGGTTCCCGGTGGACAAACACCCACGTTAACTGACACTAATTGGGCCCCTCCGTTGGCAGGCTGAGCAGAGAGATCCTGCAACGCCTGCCATCCCCTCCCAAGGCTGCGGGCCAGGCCAGGCGAGAGAGGCATTGATGAGTCGGCGGGGGTGGGGAGGGGACAGGTAAACAGCAATTCTGTCTCCAGGG
Source organism: Mauremys reevesii (assembly GCF_016161935.1). Taxonomy (NCBI): domain Eukaryota; kingdom Metazoa; phylum Chordata; order Testudines; family Geoemydidae; genus Mauremys; species Mauremys reevesii. Next base: position 41,690,276 of record NC_052637.1, on the reverse strand, counting down.
CTCTCGCTCTGGTAACTTGCACTAGTTCTGAATTATTCACGCACCCTGTTTGGAGGCCGGAGAAACCTGCTGATTGACTGGCTGCCTTGTGCTGGTTTGTTCCCGGCCCCCAGGGAAGTTGGCCCACTAGAAAATAATTAGCTGTGTTGTGTTGTTCTGTCCCGTCTTGTGTGTCATAACAGGCTGGCTGAGATCTGACGCAAAAATGCAATTATCCCAAGCAATGCACGCACAAACCCACAACTGTAATTAGGACTCCTGAGAATGGCTGCAGCTTGCAGCCGGGCGATGGGTTTTTTCCCCTGGATGTGTTGCTTCCTCACGACGCAGGGAGCGAAGCTAGGCAACTGGGGGGACCAAGGTCCTCCAGACGCCCGGGACGCGGGCAGGAGTCGGGAGTGTGGCTATTTCTGCATGGCACCGGGTGTCGTGTTTCTGACAGCTGAGCTCCAGGATGCAGGGCGGAGAAGGGACGGGCAGGCTCTGCAGATGCTCCAGGGACCCCATTAATAGACATGTGCCTGCAGGGTTTTGTTTCAAGGAACAGGAGAGAAGAAAGGCCCCCGTGCGAGGTTCTGCTGAGGGCTGAGCAAAGGGCACTGGAAAGTGAGAATTCAGGCTGTCTCCTGATGGGCACACGCCCGCTCGCTGGGCATGGCCATCTTCATCGCCATGTGCCGGGAAAGAGCCTTTGACCGGCCCTCCCTGAGAACAGAACACGGTGAGGAAAGGGCTGTGCTCATGGTCCTCGTCGCTTCCTGCCTTTGTTTCCCACGGTCCCACAGCATCTTCCCCCACTCAGCCCCAGAGGGGCATGGGCATGGCAGTGCCAGCACTGTTCTCACTACAGGGGATCCTACCCCTGCTTCGAGGAGCCACGTCCAAAGGTGATCCAGCTTCTAGACCTCCTTGAGGGACCTCTGGGCACCCATCTGTAGGGGCTGCTTCTGTGATGTGGGACAGGTGTCTGCTGGGATTGGACCAAATCGCAGCATGAGCCACTGCCCAGCCACCCGTTGATAACGCAAGTGGGCTGGGAGCGGAAAGGGCTGTGTACCCCGTTTTCCATCTTCTGAGCCGTCCAGTCCTCCAGCAGGAGCCTTTGAATGAAAAGGTAACATCTCTTCCCCATACCCACAGCCCTCTCCATCCCCAGGATCCCACAGCACCCTCCATATGCACAAAGACCACGGCGCCTGCCCACTGAAGTGCAGCCAGGCCTGGGGTGGAACGCGGGCGCTCTTTAACAGCTCACAGCGACTTGTGTTTAAGCATGGCCATGAAGAAGAGCACCCATGACAACAGGCCCTGTGGAAGAACAGACCCCCATGTTGGCCAACGGACAGTGATGCAGGTGAGCCGTGAGTTGTGGCTCTGGTTACAGGGTCCCAGGCCCCAGCCTGATTATAATCTGACCCGGCGATGGTCTAGCCATAGGCCAGGCTTAATGGAGGGACCTACGGCGCTAAGAGAAACAGCCTGGGAGCCACGTCTACTAGGGTTATTCAGACGATGGAGGCAATCGGCCAGATTGGCACCCATCAGTTGCAGGGTTGCAGGGCCCATAGCAGCTCATGCTCCCATACCACCCTGGGCCAGATCCTGCCAAGGTCCTGAGTGCCTCCTGAGGGTGCTTGTCTCCCGTCCGTCTCTTGCTGGGATCAGTAGGACTTGCAGGCGCCCCGCAGCTCTCCGGATCGGGCCCTGAGTGACGGCTGATGTCTATTGGCTTGTTTGTTTATTTCTGAGGTCATTACAAAGCAATGACCCTGCCTGCAGAGCGCGTCCCGGCTGCCTGGCTTAGCTCCAGCCAGCAGAGAAGCTTGAAACATCGCATCTGCTGGCAGCTGCCTCCAGCCAGACCCGGTTTGCTTCCTTTCGCCTTTGCTGTCGCTAACGCGCCGTGGCTTTTGCAGGCGTTGCCGGTGCCCCGAGCATGGCAGAGGAACGCCACTGCCCGGGCACCTCCCTCGCCTGGCCAAGGCCATTGATTTTCCTTCCGGGTCAGTGGCAGGTGGGGGTGACTCACTGCGGCACTGGCATCGTGGGCACAGGGTGCGGTCACGTGATCTGATTTGCCATCGCCTCACCCATCCCCACCGAGACGTGTGCGTTCCCAGACCCCCTGCCCCCAAGGGGAGGGCCTGTGACTCACGGGAAGCAGTGCGAAATGTGCAGAGACCTGCACGTTGTCCTTAAAGTTCCTAGTCTGTGTCCAGGATGGCAGGGCCACGGCCCAGATCAGCCCTGTTGTGCTAGGGGCTACGGATGCATCGGGACAGACACACTGTTCAAAGAGCTCAAATAGAGAAGACAAAGGAGAGGCCATGTTTTCCTACAGCATCGGCACTGAGACGTCCGTCTGCACCGCTGGTGGATTTCCAGCTCTCCCACCCTTCCGTTAAGAGGGAAATGCCGTTAGGGTGGATGGGCAGTAGCCGATAGTCGTTGTCTTTCCTTGCATATTTGCGGGACTCTGGACACGGAACTCCTGACATCTGGAAGTGTCTGTGTCCCTTCAGGGGAGGATTGAGGCCTGTTGGCTTGGGTCTGAGGTGGGACTCAACTTGGATTCAGCCCTGCCCAGGTAAAACTGAATTCTGCAAATAGGCAGCGTGGCCTAGTGGTTTGGTTTCTGGCTTGGAGGACCTGCCTTCTGTTCCTGACCTCCTCCATCTCTATTTTCCCTCCCACCCTTTTTGAGGCAAGTGGGTCACTGATCTTGTTCAGGGCTTTTCTGTGCAGCTACATAACTGTTACCAGTAGCCTCAGGCTCTAGTCAATCAGGCACCTTTTCCCCCAGTTCTGAAGCTAACTGCACCCTTCACTGGTGCAGCGAGCGTGCGGTATCGTCCGCCTGCACCAATCAAGCTCCCTTTGGCTTTGGAAACATCTCTGCTCCCTGGAGCGTGGGGATCCCTGCAACCTTCCCGCTGGCTAATTACAACACACCACGCTCCTAATGCAGCCATGAGGGGAAAGGAAAGTCTCCAGATACAGCTGACTGAGTGCCCCGCCGCACCGAGTCCTTGAAAAGCCAGGCTCTTAATTGGTGACCATACATCTTGCATGGTCATTTGTCAGGCCGGGAGGAAGGGCCCTGCTTTGATAGAATTACTCGGCACTCGAAGGAGATTGGAGGGAGGCATAAATAAGCATGCAAATGGCACGCTGCAGCCACAGCAGTTCAGAAGGGCACTGGCCACGGGAGTGCTCTGCATTTTAAACATCCAGTGTTCACATTCGGAAGCTGAAAATAATCATCCGTTGCCCTTCCCTAGCCCCTCCCACCAATGGTGCTGGAAGGTCTTCAGAAATATGAATGCAGTTGGCTCCGCCACACTTGCAGCAGTATCCTTCGCTTCGGTGGGGAAACTGAGGCACACAGCAGTTACATGGCTTGGCCTAGTCACACGACCGCTCGGCAGCCGGGCTTGGAACAGGAGCTCTCATCTGCCAAGCAGTGTCTGACCCACCAGCGCACCCTTGAAAATCCAAACCCCTTTTCTCAGCAACAGGTTTCTCCTCCAGCCGTTTTTTACTCCTGCAGGTTGGTTATTGTAGGGTTTTTTGTGTGTCCCGGATGACTGGCTGTGCTGAGGAGGAGGAGGGGTGCGTGTGCATAGCAATAGTGTGTGTAGACTGATGATTGTGTGTGTTTGTGTCTGTATTGCATCTTCTAGATCTACCTACTTACCTGATTAGCTAATGAAACGTTGCTATAAAAATACAATTGCCAGCAACGCTGAAATCCAAGTGTCTGCGGTGGAATATGTGTCCACCTCGGAGCTCCGAGACCACCCTGAGTTCTGCTGGGGAGATCTCTGCAGTGAGGGGTCCATCATTATGAGATCCCAGTACAATCAAGCTCGTCTCCATGCGGCCTAGCTGCTAGCTGGGAGATAAGGCACATGAGGGGCGGGACAGGGAGGGAGACGCCAGGTAGCAAAGCAGTGGGCTGAGGCTGGTATCTCTTCACCCACTTCTCTGCCTTCCCTTGCAGTGCTTTCTGCCATTTCCTCGGCTCTCTATTGCTGGTCACGCTGTGCGCTATCTCCTCCCGGAACGCCCGGGAGCGGCGGTGTAATGCTTCTAAATAAGAATGCAATTTAAACTAGAGCGGCAGACAGCTTATACAAAGCCGTTCTATTAAAACCCCATATTCCGCCGGTGATAGAATTACCTCGCGGAAAAGCTCCAAGATTGGAAAATAACCAGCGAGATGACAACATCCTGCCTCTCTCCACCAAGGCGGGGGCAGGGAAGGGATTTCTCCTGCACAACTGCGGGGAAACAAGGCAGTCCGGCCCAGAGGCCTGGGCGGCAGGAGTCCGGGGATCTAGTCCCACTGATTCCCTCTGTGGCCGCGGCTGTGCCCTTCCTTCTGTAGAAAACCTAGCCTATGAGGAGAGGCTGAAGGAACTGGGCCTGTTTAGCCTAGAGAAGGCTGAGGGGGAACCCGAGAACCGTCTTCAAATATTTAAACCGTCACAATAAGGAGGACGGCGATCGATTGTTCTCTGTGTCCACTGGGAGCTGGACAAGAAGTAACGGGCTTCATCTGCAGCAAGGGAGATTTCCGTTAGATCTGACGCAAAATGTTCTAACTCTAAGGGTGGCTAAGCTCTGGGACTGGCTCCCAAGGGAGGTTGTGAAATCCCCGGTATGGGAGGTTTTTAAGAACAGGTCGGGCAAATCCCTTCAGGGCTAGTCTAAGGTTATTTGGTCCTCTCGAAGTTCCTTCCAGCCCAACATTTCTGTGATTCCAGGATTATTCTCTCAGGGCCTCAGTTGCCCCCCGGAGAATGGGGATCATGATATTTAACCAGCTTTGAGCCCGGGGGTGGCTGTAGGCATTTTGCCGCCCCAAGCACGGCAGGCAGGCTGCCTTCGGCGGCTTGACTGCGGAGGGTCCGCTGGTCCCGCGGCTTCGGTGGACCTCCCGCCTGCAGGAGGGTCTCCAAAGCCGCGGGACCAGCGGACCCTCCGCAGGCAAGCCACCGAAGGCAGCCTGCCTGCCGCCCTCGCGGCGCCAGCAGAGCACCCCCCGTGGCTTGCCGCCCCAAGCATGCGCTTGGCGTGCTTGAGACCCAGCAAGGAAAGGGTCCTAAGAACAAGCCTGAGGCCAAAGCAGAGGTGGGTATAACTTATGTCCCTTCCCAGCTCATTACCTGACCAGACCGACGAGGTGGTCTGCGGGGGGAGCGTTTGTTGGGAGAAGTCGCTGCCTGGGGTGGATGCTGGTTTAGGAGCCTCTGCCTGGGAGATTCTCACAGTGCCAAGTGCTGAGCATGCAGTCGGTGCTTATCAAGCAATGACTCACCATGCTGAATTCCTCTAGCAGAGATCCTGCCAGGACACAGCGCGGTCTCTGAGCTCTGAGGGCTAAGCCACCGGCTCATTCCAGCCCAGACACCCTGGGTTTCCCAATTGTTGGCAATTGTCTTTTTATTGCAAAGGCCACTAGGCTCCCTAGCACAGCTCTGTCCACTTAGTGAGTCTGCACGTTGCTCTTCCAATCCCCTAACCTCTGTCTACTTCTCTGTCCTTGCACGGTGAGCTCCTGACTGTCCCTTCCTGAGTGTTTGGACAGCACCTCGCACAGAGTGGGTCCTCCCATGAACATCCACAATGGCGTGGAGATGAGCCTGCCTGAGATACAATGTTTGACTTGGCTCCAGAGCTGAATTTTCCTAGCATTGGAGGAAGAGTTGGAATTGGGAGTTTGGTTTGAGCCCATCTCAAGCACCTGTTACTCACTCTCAGGCTTTTGGACCTTTCAAGGAGATACAGAGCCTTTCTGCTTACTCACCCCAGCAGCCAGACCAGATAGGTCTCATTAGCTCCAGCTCAGCAGTATAAAAGGCTGTTCAGGGCGAGCATCTGACTGAGGGACAAAAAGAGCTCAGGAAGTCACAGAGTCTCTAATTTATGTTGTTTGTACGAGGGGCTCCCATGCCTTGAATTCCCTCCGATTTTGCTGGATTTTATCAGCCGTTATCTGCTCCTTTGGCTCTTGACAGAGCAGCATGCCCTGCTCCCACCCCACTTCAGTAAACTTCCAGGATGCCGCCAGGCACTTCAGGAAAAATGCTTTGAATTATTTACACGCCCTTTTTTCGTCAGGGATGGCCTGGCTTTTCCATCCGAGAAGGAAAACAGGGAAACACTTTCTAGCCCTTGAAGCTAAATGTACTGGCGTGTGGGATCTCTGTAATCTGGGCTCACTGCTCTGGCTTCTCCTTAGGAGCACGTGGCTGTGGTACCTAAGTGCTTTCCACCACCACCACCCCTCAAACACCCCCAAAGCCAGACAAGTGCCCCTTACACCTGGTTAGCACTCACATGCACGGGCAGCAAGTGGAGGGGAAAAGAGCTGTAGCTAATGTGAATCCATCAGGGAGCCCAACAGCTGGGGATCAAGGATTCTGCTGATCCTGGCCTAGGGTCCTTCTCCTGCAGCCGCAGCTCTGTCTATTGCTCTCCCAGCACAAGGCACACGTCGGACCCGTAACGACCCTGCCCGACCCATCCATCTCGAGAGCACAAGGAGCAGGCAGGCCCAGCCGTAATGGACTTTTGCATCTGAGAGAACAACGCGAGTGTTAAATCAAAGAGTCACCTTGTTACCTTTTTCCTCTGCTACACCGGGCCCCCATGTGCACATTGACTGGCTTTTATTCCACACAAGGCGTGTCGCAGAAGACTAGCGTGGGTCTGGGAGCGATCTCACCCGTGTAATAAGAGGCAGACGTGGCCTCCCATGTAGCTGCTCAGCCTCTGTAAAATCCAGCTGAGCGTTAACGCAGAGGATTGGTTCAGCTGCTGCCACGCAGGGTGTCCGGGAGCTCGCAGGGCAACGCGTCCCCATGGGACGGACTTGACCAGGGGCTCAGGGTGCTGGACACATCTAGCACCGGCTGGTAAGCGGCCTGCAGTTTTACCTGGCTAGAGCCCATTTGAAAGGGAGTCCAGCCAGGCCCTCAAAGGGGAGCTGGCTGCAGTGAAGGTGGGTGCATTGCATTCTGCACCCAATTCCCGCCCCTCCCTGCCACCCCAGCACCACCCCCAGGTGGCTCGGAAGGTGTGGGACAATGCAGGTGGTGTCTGCCTGCATGGGGTGAGAAAAGGCCCTGCACTGGGGAGACTGGTGGGTGGGAGCTGGCTCAGTATCATGGCGGAGCCTCTGCTCCTGTTCTCCTGGGGCATTAGCAATAATGAAGCAGCAAGACCTCCCTATGGTCACTCGTTAGGCCTAACCCTCTCCCGTGGCTTGGCGCCTGCCCGGGTTTTCTGAGGAGGAGGCTGTGGAAGAAAACGGGAAGAACTGGAGACAAGGAGAGGATGCCAGGAGGAAATTGGGAGAGCGAGACGTGGCGGAAGGAGGCGTCCCCGTGGCCAATGGCCGTGGGAAGGGTGCGTGGGAGCCGGGAAGAGAAGCCCGCGAAGACTCTATAAATCAGGGGTTCTCAAACTGGGCGTCAGGACCCCCCAGGGGGTCGCGAGGTTATTATATAGGGGGTTGCGAGCTGTCAGCCGGCACCCCAAGCCCTGCATTTATAATGGTGTTAAATATATTAAAAAGGGGGTTTAATTGATAAGGGGGGGTCACATTCAGAGGCTTGCTGTGTGAAAGGGGTCACCAGTACAAACGTTTGAGAACCACTGCTATAAATCATCGGCTGCCATTTAAAAATGGGATTTTTCCTCCCTGGCTTTGCTTTGGAATGTATTCGCAGTTCCATTTCCCAAGGTAATAATTCAATATTTCACTCTGAGCCAGGAGCGGCGCTTCCCTTCCACACCCTGGCAGCAGCTCTTTTTTAGCCGCGGCGTCCGCCAATCCATCACTCGGCAGAGCCCCCCAGGCGCTGGGTGACAGATGTTCTGTCCCAGCCAAACCCCCACCCCCCAGCCACTTTTTTAATTTTTTGACATCCCTTGAGCCAACTCCGCCAGGGCCACGAGCCTCGCTCTGTGGTGAAGTTCAGACAGCGCCAAGCTGTGCCGGGAGAGGGCCCTTCTGTCTGAGCAAAGCTAGCTGCTGTTGGGAAGGGAAAAACTAGCTCTCGGGCCACGCGGGGCAGATGCATGAGTGCGGCCGCAGCGCTGGCTGCCATGAACGAGGGAGGCGCGAGTGCCCTTACGTGACGTGAAAGGGGGTGGGGAGAGAAACCATCGCAGGAGGGAAACTGGCCAGGGGATGGAAAATAGCCCCTCCCAGGAGCATTGATGCAGGGTGCTGTATCAGGCCCCCAGGTCTGCAGGATGGGCTCTAAAGGGGACCCCTGGGGCTCTGCAGAGCGACACGCGTGAGTGGGGGCAAAGCAGAGGAGCTCCCATGAGGTCATTGTGTGGGTCTGGGCTGAGGATCGGGGCACGGGGAGTCCGGGGCAGGTGGGATCTCTTGGGATGTTGCTGTCCTAGGAAGGTGAGCCCAGCTCAGGGATCCACATGGCAAGGCCCTGCAGGGAAGCTCAGCTGTTCCTTTAGCCATGTGTGGCTGGTAACCCGGGAAAGGGACTCGGGGGGCGGGGGGAGACAGCCCCATCCCCGAAGCCCACGGCTCTCGGCTGGCGTTGGCACCACCCCACATCTCCCTCTGCTCCTCTAGTGGCACCTGGACACTCTGAGTGCTGGCTGCCCACTCCCAAGGCTGCTGCCCGCTCCTCAGCACTGGCATTAGCAGCCGCCTGGTCCCTGTGCCCAGGGCTCCCGGCGCCTCCTGCATCTGCAACGTATTTGTCAAAATCGGAGCTGTGTGTCAGGCTGCTAATGGTTTGGCGCTTCCCTCCGCTAAGTGATTCCAGCCCGTTAATGGGGAACACCTGTTCGTTCCCTCCTGCGGCCGGGCTGGGGGAGGGGAGCGCAGGCGCCAGAGAGACGATGCCTCGCTGCCCCATCTGTGTGGCACTGAGAGCGCAGCGGTGCCAGCTGGTACTAGAGGGCACGATACATCCTACGAATCCGCAGCCCGCCCTCCTCTGCCATTGCCCCCATGTGGGACCCCCCGCTTCCCACGCCGCAGGGTCAAACAGGGAGACCCAGAGTGAAAGCCCTCTGCCCCCACTGGCTGCTTGCGGGGGCGAGTTAGCCCTCAGAGCATTACCAGTGGCCGTGCCAAGCTCTGGAAAATGAGACAGTAAAGGAACGTAGGCACCTGGGTCTAAGCCCCATTTGCAGCTCCCGCCTGGCAACATCGCTCTCCCAGCATCCTGATGGGACCCCCTTGCAGGGGGCAGCTGGTCCCACGCCCCAGCTGTGTGCTGCACAGTCCACTAGGGGGCAGCAACAGCAGGAGGGGGATTTTCAGGTTGTTCCCACCCTTCCAGGAGGAGCCCAGCAGCCCCAGCGACGGTCTGAGGGTCCCTTTCGGGTGTGCCCGTTGTTGGCATGTCCAGCCAAGGAGGGTCACCGCGTCCTGCCATGGAGACGGAGCCACCCATGGGAGCGCTGCTGGAAGGGACAGATGCCAATGAGACGAAGGTGCCCCTGAGCCCGCCGGGTCCCAGAGCTGCCAGTTCAGAGAGCGGTTGCCATTCAGATCTTTATCCTTTTCAAGCTACGCGGGCCACTCTCCCCGTCCCACTCCCCTGCCCTCAGCTGAGAGGCCAGGCATTGAATGGGCCCATGCTGTGAGCGCCCCTCTCCCTCCATCAAGGCTAACTCATGCTTGCAGCGGGCAGGACGAAACCTTGTCTTGCTGGCTGGACGGGGCTTTATACTCCAGGGTTCTCAGTCTGATACCATCCCCCAGCGTCACAACCCACATGGTAGAGAACCGACCACCACGGGATTCTTTTCCCCCAAGGATTTTCTTAAATTAGGAGACTCCAGAAGCTACTCCACAACCCACGCATCTCTCCAGAGTCCTTCAGGTGAGCCTCGCAATGGAGCCGGTGAGGCTGGTCGGTCAATTACGAAAGGCACTGGGCACGCTGCATTACAGAGTCCTTATGATAAGTAAGTGGGGCAGGTGCAGCCAGAGATTCCTTGACCACGACTTACCATACATAAAAACTCTCATTACGCTGTTTCCCCGAGCCCTGCTCAAATGGCTCTGTCATGTCAGCGGAAAAGGAGCCGCTTGCTCCACCATAATTAAGTCTTCCCTAAGCCGATCAAGAAGAATTTTTGCTGGGGATTGTGTAATCCTGGCCTGAAAGGGAACTGAGGCTCCAATTTTTAATTTGCTTTACAGCCGTGTCGTGCCCGGCTCCTCTCTTGAGGCTGAATTAGCAGAGGAGTTTTGGTTTGGAGGTGTAGGGGGGTCACCACTTTGGTGGCAAAGCAAAGCATGGGCGGGTTGTAAGGTCATCCCTCCTGGCAGAGCTGCGCTCATTCTGGAGAGTCAGGAACCCAGGAAGCGGATGCTGCCGTCAGCTATCTGGAGCAGAACACTGTCTTGTATCAGCATTTAGCGCTCTGCCCTCCTAACCAACAGCCTTGACCTAAGGCATCAACTGAGTTTGAATCTGAGGCCTTCAGTACTAAGAGCACAAGCTGGCAGCTGTAGTTAGCTTTTATCCTCTTACCCAGACCAGCCAATAGAGGGAGACAAAGAGCATGTTGTGGGTCCAGTCTGGCTGACACTTGGAGTTGGTCCCAAATCCTGAAAATATTTGAGAGGGGGGAGGTAGGAGGCTGATCAGAAGTTTAAACCATGTCCCTGTTCATTCTGCCCAATGTTAATAATAGCTTGATAGACTTAAAAACTGAGGACAGAAGCTCCTGCACCCAGCGAGATGATTAGCCTTTGATATTTTGGTCATACTTTGTATTAATCTCCCATTTATTAATAGTTTATAAAGTGTTAATAAATGATTAATAGACACTTTACAGCAAACTGTAACTATTCATTCACTATTTATTAAAGTACAATAGGCTGTTCGTAATCATGGCTTGTAACCGTCTATGGCACATGCTACTTTTGTTTCTAATATGCCTATAACACCTATAAATGATTTAAACCACGTTTATAAAGATAACCTTCCTATAATCTGTAATCTATCAGCGCCAGGCATCAAAAGAGCCAGTGGCTGGAAACTGACTCCAGGGAAATTTAAATTAGAACTCAGGCATAAATGTTTCACAGTCAGAGTGACTGGCCGTAGGAAAAAACTCCCAAGGGAAGTGGTGGATACTCCATCTCTTGATGCCTTCACATCAAGACTGGAGGCCTTCCTGGAACATTAGCTTTAGCCAAACACAAGTTCTTGAGCTCAGTACAGGGGTAACAGGTGAAATTGAATGGCCTGTGTTTTACAGGAGGTCAGAGTAGATGGTCCAGTGGTCTCGTCTGGCCTTAAATGCTATGAAGCTATGAATAAAGCAGGACTGATCTCTCTGTGTTACACTGCTGTTGCCGGTTCTCGTGATTCTATTGCGGGCCTCGTGATTCGTGAGTTTCTTAAAGCCCCAGGGTCTGGAGCCAGGTGATTATTTGAAAATCTCAGCTTTGATTTTTTTTTTTAAAGGAAGTTTTTTCTCTAATCGATGAAAGCCAGCGTGAGTGTATGTACTCGGGCAGGGGATCACACCCCTAGCTCATCGTGCAGACGTAGCCTGCATAAGGAATTAGCAGTTACCGGCACTGAAGTGAGTTGAGTTACACTGCCCTAAACCCTTTGGAAATGAGATCAGGATTGGGCCTTATTCATGTGGTCAGCCTTTTATCAATGGGGTTGTGTCTGTGTGTGTTTGCGTGTGTGCACGGATATACACACACACACACACACGTGTATATATATAGAATATGTACCAATGCCAAATAACAGTAGAGCATATTTCTCCAGCCTGTTGAACATATTGCAAGAAAGGAATTGATCCCTGCTGTTTCATTTATTAGATGGTGTAATACCACAAAAATCGTTTCCACAATATCCCAAACTAAATCATTTATTCTTGACAAAAATCCAATAAAGAGCTCAATCCTTCTCCATAGGCAGATAAAGCACAGATTAATGGGGCTGCCTAGATCAAAAAAAAAATGCTGGGAAAATGAAAGGGAGATAGAGAGAATGCTTCTTTCTACCTTCTCTCTTTCCCAAGGCTGCTACAGCTCAGGGTTTTATTACAAAAAGCCGCCTAAGTATTACAGGCTAATCCGTAAATCCCAGCCTAGTAAAATATGTGACGGATTTTGTAAATTGTGCCCTTTACAAATCTGATTGAACTTTTTTCCCTGTTAGTTTTCTTTTCTTCTCCTTCGCCCCCCCCCCCCCTTTCCCTGGCTCAGTACCACGTCCTCTGCATTCACCTCTTGGTTCTGTGACAGCCCAGTACCTCCCGGACCTGCTCCCCAGCCCCATTCTAAACTGTATTGTGAGTGGCTAAGGTCTTCTGCTGCAAACAGGTGCTTAGCAAGGGCTGAGGGGGAAGTTTCCTTTATGCTACGGGTTTATCTCAGCCTGTGGCGTCCCCACATCCATTCCTAGGGATGGGCCCATCCCCAGGCTAATAGTTCAGCTGTGGCAGGCAGTTCTGGTCGTGCTATTGAGAGCATTCTGGGCAGAGCCCATGCAAGTGACAGGAGCTGCAGCTCGGCAGGGCACAGAGGCCTGTTGCTTAGAGGAGCGAGGGGGAGCCCAGGGTACTTTGCCATCCAGCCAGCAGCTGATGATTGCTCCAAGGAAATCCCCAGCCTCTCCCCTCCCGCCCCACCCGGCCCGGCCTGCCAGAGCCAGATGGCCCGATGTGCTGGCTCTCCTCCTGTACACCCACTCCCAGTGCATGCCGGGCATGGCATCGCCGTGTGCGGGGCAATGATCCCTGGCCAGCGGATCAGGGGTCAGCTCCGTACTCCATCCTGGCACCAAACGGGGAAAAAATAGGTGGTGATACCTGCTCCCATAGCCTCTTCCCACTGCATGGCTGCCTGTCCCTCTCCCTGGCCATGCTCCATCCCTCCTCCCTCTTGACTCCTTGGCCATTCCCTGGTGAAAGACGGGGCAGGGAAGGCCTGGCGCTCACTCGCAGCTGGAGTCAGGGCAGTCAGGGAGCCCTGCCCAAGTAGGGTGACCAGACAGCAAGTGTGAAAAATTGGGATGGGAGTGGGAGGTAATAGGAGCCTATATGAGAACAAGCCCCAAATATCAGGACTGTCCCTATAAAATCAGGACATCTGGTCACCCTATGCCCAGGAGAAGGAAGCTGCAGCATCCCCTGCTGGCCCGTGCGCTGCAGACAGCTGCTTTTCTGCCCCAGATGGGACCACCTCTCGGGGGCCCCTTTGCAACTTGCACCCTGCAGAATGACGGCACTTCCCTTCCGCACGGCTGGTGGGGAGGATATAAGTATTGGCGAGGGAGATTCTGCGCTGCTAGAAGCAATAAGGGCCATCGATGTATCTTAGCAACATGAGAAGGGCAGGGTGGTTACAACCAGGGGGTGACCCCCTGCTCTACATGGTTCGACACGGCCCGTCCCTTCCATATGCACAGAGCCCCACTGAAGTCGGGGCAGGGGCAGGCTTGGGGCCGGTTTTTGTACGGTTCAGACTCTAGCAGCGTGCTGGGACCAGGAGCTCCAGTACAAGCTGGTGCTGGGTGGCGACAGTTTCTTCCTATCTACTTAGAATCACTTCTCCGTCTTGCCCCGCAGTACTGCGGCTGGGAATTTGCATCTGGCTGAAATGAAGCAGAAATGCAGCTGTGATGCCAGGAGCCACAGCGAACACACCACAGCCTGGGAGGAGCTGGCTGGATCTGGGGGGGTTTCCAACTGGCCTTGGCTCTGGCCTGTTGATCTTTCCCCACGGGCCGTTTCCTTAGAAAGGGTGCACCGGCTGCACCGTTGCATCGCTTTTATTGAGTCTGAGCAGGCAAAGGGCTGAGCCCCCTCACCTCTCATTGGCTTCAGTGGGAGATGGGCCTGCCAGCATCTCACGCAGGGTGCTAAGCACCTGCCAGGACTTGGGCTCTGCTGGGCAGAGGTGTGCAGAGAGAAAGCTATGGCAGCCTATGAAGAGGCAGGACAGGGCAGGCGGGGAGGGCTGGCAGAGCTTCCCGGGGCTACGGGATCCCGATGCAACCTCTGTGTCAGATTTTCCTGGGCAGATCATCCCTCTGCTCCGAGAAGCATCTGCACTCCCCACCCCCGCAGCAATGGCACCAGGAAGGAATGCTGATCTCGCTGGGAAATCGTGCGGGAATGCTGCACAAATCCCTGGGAATTCCCAGGTGCTTTGGAGTCAGCCAGCCGCTGCCTGCAAAGTGTGCTGCCTGGTCCCGCTGGATGAGGGGCTGAGATTGGGGGGGGAGGGACTGTGGTTTGTGCTAGAATGTCAGAACAACCCTGTGCAGAAACAGAGGGGAGGCAGAGCTGTGTAGTGGGCAGAGCAGGGAGACTATGGGTTCAATCCCTGGCTCTGCCACTAACTCAATGGGTGACCTCAGGCAAATGCCTTCGCCTTTGTGTGCCTCAGTTTACTCATCTGGACAATGGGTCTAACAATAAAACGCTCTCAGTGATCCTGAACTAATGTCTGTAAACACTGCAATAAAAGATGCTACAGACTTAAAACATATCACCAATCATGCTCCAGCTTCTTCCTTGCCCGTCTGTCCACACTAACGCCAGGAGGCTTGCCCTGAGACACATCTTTGTGCAGCTCTCAAAGCGCTGAGTATCATGAGTCCATTTTCCAGATGGGGAAATGGAGGCATAGAGGGGGGATACAGCAAGGCCATAATCTGTCATTTTGGACACCTAGAACAGAGAGGACTGATATCACCACATGACAAACATGCAGCCATCTGAGGCCTGGCTGAACTTCCCAGCAAAACCAGGGTTAGAACCCACATCCTTTGGCTTCAGCTGCACGGGCCCCTGCCCCCTGCGCTGTTAATCGCATAGGGCCTATGACACATAGTTGCACAGTTCTGGTTCCATCCAGGAGAGGGTATTCCCCCTACATGTACACACACAATAGCCAGTTTGCTAGGACAGGAGACTGAGCTCAGAATTGGTGTCTGGGATACTGGGGTAGGCAATGGAGGGTTAACAGCCATCAATCCAGAAGAGGGTGATGAGAGGCATCTTCTGCCTGCAGCTGCCAGCCCTCTAGATAATACCACCACACCAGACTCTAGATAGTACTTAGTCCTGCTGTGAGCGCAGGGCACTGGACTAGAAGACCTCTCGAGGTCCCTTCCAGTCCTATAATTCTACAGTTTTATAATTCTGTGCCCACTCCACTTCTCCCTTCCCCAGGCTGGCTCGCACTCAAGTTCTCTGAGAGACGGAATCCCCTTAGGTCCAATCCCACAGCACCGGAGTCAATGGCAGCTTTGCCATTGACTTTAACAGCACTGGGTCACACTCTTGTTCCCAGGTTGATCAGGGTAGTTTTGACAATCTCTCTCCTCTGCTTGGGGCCAGGATCTGGGGGACAGAATTCCAGGTCATACCAAGCCTGGGTAAGAGAAGAGATCTGAGACGATTGCAGCCCACGGGCAGGAGGTGCTAAATGTCTTTTTTCTTTGTTTCCCCCCCAGGAGATAAACTTTATTGGGTTTTCACGTCACTACAAACAAGAGCCCAGCACAGAGAGAATTAACTAAACAATTGAGGTCTATCTGCCATTAAGTAGTAAACCAGAAAAGGAGTATAACTGGGTGGGCTCTTGGCAGAGATCTCCATCCTTCTGCGTCCCAGCTCCAATGACCTGTGCATCCCATACCATGAGCGTCTTCAAGGTACAGCTCCCCACATCTTCCTGTCCCAGCCAAATTCAACACAACAATGAACAGCCAACATTTATGGAATGCAGAATTTAAATGCTTACCGCCGCCCTAGTGACTGAACTCACTAATCAAGCCCAATTAGCCGCTGAGATTACCCTGCGCCGTTGCTTGGACTTGCGGATCTCCTTTGAAATACCAGGATTGCTGCTTTGGAAGCACTAAGTCCCTTTGTTATGACAGTGCAGCAGCCTGGGGCTGATCTGTCTTAACTGGCTCTGATCGTCCTGTACCTGAGACCTTCTGGGGTGAAATGAATGACTCGGTGCCCCTTAACATAAGCTTCTTAAAAAGACAGTTCCCCATGGGCTGGATTGCTGGATATTTAGGGCTTGAGTCTCATTTAAGGAGACCTCAATTACTAACGAGTAACCAGACGACACCACTTTGCCAGTGTAAAGGCACCTTAAAGTTGGAGTAAATATTATTTATTATTATAAAATAATCCAGTTTTACTAGTACTATTTTAAAATACTTTCCCACATCGTAGGGTTTTTTTTTCCCCAATAAGTGAGTTTCTCTACCAACAATATTTCTCAGTTTTTGTTAAACCAAGATATCATTGGAGAATCTCGTTTTTCTTCAGCTGATCATTTTGCAATAGAACGACCATGGAGTGAGTGGAACAGTCGTTCTTTTTCTGACAAATATTGTTGATTTCCCAAAGGAAGTCCTAGTCATAAGCTCAACAGGTCAGCTGATCAATTACGATTGGCAATGGAGGTGACTCTCCTCTCACGATGGTGACTCAGGAATAACGTCATGGGACTCGGTGGAGCTGCACAAGTGTGACTGAGCCAGTGAGTGCCGAGTAAGATAAGAGACAGGGGCCATGTCTTCAATTGACTTCATTCCCCTCCAAAAGGAAGTAAGAAGAAAGTGTAAGTTGATGTGCGACGCGGCCCAGTTCAACGCACACCTTCTCGCGCTCTCCTTGGGGTTGTATCTTCTCCCGCCCTCATCTCTCCTGCTCCCTTAGCACCTCAGGTGCACCAACCAACGCCCTTGAGTCTCCCCAGGAGGCTGGGTTCTCCAGAGAGATCAGTGACCCACAGGCATGGCCCACGGGAGAGGAGCTGTAGGCATCATGGGGTTTTGCCTACACTCCCATTTCCAGATTCTCACTGCCCCACAAAAAGGCCTGTAGTGGGGCGGCTGCCCCACTCCTGGAGAACAGGGATTGAGAGCAGCTGAGGCAGTGGCTGACCACAGGTGGGGCCGGCTCAATCAGGGCCCAGCTGGCCCTGATAAGAGGGCTTGGGGTCAGAAGCTGGAGAAGTCTCACTCTAGCCCTGGAGTGGGAAGGGCCTGGCTGCCTGGGAGCAGGGTACCCGAAGCAGAGCAGGGCTGGGGAAGGGCAAAGGGAGCTGGGGAGCTCCAGCCTGGTAAATCCCCCGGCTGCAGGCCTTGGTGAAGGCCTAAAGAGGTACTGAGGCTGCAGAGGGGCAGCCCAAGGATAGGCAAAGGCAGCTGGTCCTAACCCCTTGCCAGTGATGAATGGCCATGACGGGCTGCAGTCTGCCCCGGGGAGCGGGGCTGGATGACGACTGGCAGTAGCCACTGAGACCAGGTGGGTTTAGAGGGTTGGGGGTTCCCCTGGGAGGGGAGACCCAGAGTGTGGGGGTAACTGCAGGACAGAAGCTCAAGGGAAAAGGGCACTGGGGTCCGGGAGGAATACGGGGGCCTGAGGCAGGTGAGACACCGGCCAGCAGTGGGCGCTCCGAGTGCTGGAAGAGCTAATTCCCGGACAACCAGCAGGAGGTGCCACACTGGTGAGTCCTGCATAAGAAGCGGTAGGAGAAAAGAACATGCTGCCTGAGCCCGGCTGGCTACGCCTGCACCACTCCGTCTCTGCCAGCACTTGAGGCAGGGCAGACTGTATCCTAGCAATAGATACGTCAGGCTCGAAACTTCTCCTAAACAAACCAAGGAACAAATGCCGGCTTCCAGGATTGCTACGGGGGGAAATGAATGCTGACAGGCGCCAACGCCTCGGCACCGCTTGTCCACTTCCTTTATAACTCCTTGTTGAATTAGATGTTTCAGAGACGACTCCAGTTCCTTTGCTCAGTGTTTCGTCTTGTTTTCCCCCCAGCCACGAAATGGGATCCGCAGGCGTTTGCGCTAAGTGGGTTGAGAGGTTTACGTGGTTTCACCCTCTGCACCTGCCACTGAAAGGCAGTCGTTGGGGGAATTCTTATAGTGAGAAACCCTCGGGGGCTGCCATGGGACAGCCCTACGCTGCCTATAAAGGGAGGCTGCCCAGGCTAGGGGAGAGAGCCCTGCCCTGCCCTCGGAGTCAGGATGCCTGGGTTCTAACCCAGCTTCCACCATTGGTTTGCTGTGTGACCTGGGCAGGTTGCTTCCCTCTCCCCACTGGTCTCTTGTAAGCTCTTTGGGGCAGGGACCGGGCTGTGCTATGGATGTTTGTACATATGGGGCCTCCAGATGCTGCTAAATGCTAAATCAGAAGCCCGGTGCCTGCGCTACAGTCAGGACTCAGCCAGGCCTTGCTTCACTGATACAAGCGCTAAATGTGGGTTGTTAATGTTAGGTCAGTAACCATGGCAACTAACAGCGTTTTGCCCTGGCTGATCACCGAGGCAGGCAGTTGTCTCTCCGTAGCCATCCGAGCCCCCGTGATACTGCGGTGCATGCGGGCCCCCTCTCTGCACGGCTGGGCATCCTCCCCCCAGCTCTCTGTGCAGCGAGGAGTGCCACAGC
The DNA here is from genome assembly GCF_016161935.1 of Mauremys reevesii. Lineage (NCBI taxonomy): Eukaryota > Metazoa > Chordata > Testudines > Geoemydidae > Mauremys > Mauremys reevesii. Next base: position 41,671,809 of record NC_052637.1, on the reverse strand, counting down.
GGGCCGCCCCACGGACTGCCCCATGGCATGTCCTCTGGGCTCGCTGTCCCCTGCTGAGGCACTGAGATGACTGCCCAGATCTTCCCAGCATGCCCCGAGGCAGGACCCAGCTCACAGCACCTGTTATGCCCTGGCCAGCTGAGAGCTGGTTATAGAAACCCAGTTGCACTTGTGGTGTAGACAGGAGCTGGGATTCAGTCCCTTCCATGAGCCCAGGCAGCACAGGCTGGGGGTCAGACTGAGAACCACAGGGTCTGTCAGTGGGCTGAGCCCCAGCTCTTCGCCGCAGTGAGACACTCCAGGTCCAGCCAGAGGCGCCTGAGCCTAGGTGGGTTGCTGGTTTCTGGCCACGTGGAGCCGGATGTTGCTTGGCTCCGACATCCGAGCGGGCGATTTCAACTGAGACCCGGCGTTCGGGTTTTTACGGATCCAAACGCAAAGCCAGACTCGGGGCACGTGGCGAAACAACCATCCCAGCTGCTGAGCACAGGACTTGAACCCAGGCCTAAGGTAACAGCCCCGTGACTACTGCGGGGGGCTGAGGAGGGCGTTTCTCACCTCACTTGCCCTTTGTGGCTGCCCCGCTAGGCCATTAGCCAGCCCAACCTTCGGCATCCTTCCCCCCCCAACAGGAACAATCCCTCGCGAGTCGGTCAAGGCGACATCTGCAACAGCTTAACCACGGTGTCTGGCCCAGCCCTTTCCAGAAATAGCTTATTGGTATTGGCTCGCACGGCGCCAAGTGAAGTCATTTGCTTTCGTTTCCCTCTCCCCCAGCTCCAGACACGAAACACTTGTTAGCCGGGTTCCTTTCCGTGGGCGTTTGATTGGCTGCCAGTCAGTGCCTGCGCTGACACGATATGTGTAATGAGCGCTCCTTATGCGGGAACATGCTGGCTGGGAGTGGTGTGTTTTATTGTGGTAGCTGACGTGGTCTCCCTGGTTTCCCTTTCTCGACGTGTTCAATGGCATCCAAGCTTGTTCCCATTCCCCCGGCCTCCAGGAAGGATAAGCTGCTGTTTCTCCCGGAGAGAGGGAAGCTTTGGCTACCAGAATGTGCAGGACATTTACCTCCTGGAGCCTTCATTCTGCATCTAGCTGTGCTGGGCCTTTGCTGTACCAGTACCGGAGAGTGGCTGAAATGGCCTGATCAGGGAACAGCAAACATGGACGCCCCCCTTGAACGTGCCTGGTGAAATCCCCAGAGCTTCCCCCTCTCCCAGCCGAAAAACGAGAGCCACACAGCACTTCCAGAGACAGAAAACTAAGGGCGGCTCTTGGTTCTCTGGGCCTCATCAGCCAGGGGTCGATTTCACGGAGCCTGCCCCAGCCCAAGGATCATTTGGATCGTGGTGCTGTTGTGAGTAGGTGAAGGAGCTGGTGTTTGGATCTGAATTAGGGTTCTGGATGGGGTGGGATGCCACTGGACCCTCCTGTGACCCAAACATCTCAATGCCAGGGGCAAGGGGCTCAGTGGATCGGACAGGGCGTTTCAGCTAGGTGGAGATCTCATTAGAAGAGTAATAACACACTGATCATTGGCATCATGTGCCAGCAATGCCCCTCTGCCATGTACATTGGCCAAACTGGATAGTCTCTACGCAAAAGAATAAATGGACACAAATCAGATGTCACGAATTATAACATTCAAAAACCAGTCGGAGAACACTTCACCCTCCCTGGTCACTCGATTACAGACCTCAAAGTCGCAATTCTCCAACAAAAAACTTCAAAACCAGACTCCAACGAGAAACCACAGAACTGGAATTAATTTGCAAACTGGACACCATTAAATTAGGCTTGAATACAGACTGGGAGTGGATGGGTCATTACACAAAGTAAAAGCTATTTCCCCATGCTAATGTCTCCCCTACTTGTACTCACACCTTCTTGTCAACTGTTGGAAATGGGCCTTCCTGATTATCACTTCAAAAGTTTTTTTTTCTCCTGCTGATAATAGCCCACCTTAATTGATTAGTCTCGTTAGAGGTGGTATGGCAACCTCCATTTTTTCATGTTCTCTGTATGTATATATATATACATATATATCTTCCTATTGTATTTTCCACTGCATGCATCCGATGAACTGGGTTTTAGCCCATGAAAGCTTATGCCCAAATAAATGACACCTTAGAGACTGATACAGACTAACACGGCTACCCCTCTGAAACACTGATCATTAATATTCTTGTATGGTGTATGTGCGGTGAATGTCCCAGGGACTATACAAGAATAGTTATATTACAATACACTGGTTTGTTATTGTAGGGTTGCTCACGAGAGCTAGATCTGACCTATTGTACATGCCCATCTCCTTAATTTCTTGGAGGAGGAGGGAAACATTCCAGCAGGAGTGGGAAAAGCCCCTTGATTCGAACATCTCTTAGCTGGAGAGTGTGCACATACAGTTAAAGCAGGAGCTGGTGGTTATAAAGTACCATGCAGCATAACACACATGGAGCTCTGGGCTTGTCCCGTCAGCCTGTTCAGACTGAACACTAGCCGGCCAGCTGGCTGGAGCCCCCTCGTTCATTCCCCAATTACCGAATCATTTGTCAAGTACAGTTCCAGAACAAGCAAGTTACACTTAGCAACAGCATCCCTGCCAAGAACTTATTCCAGCTCCGAACCCCGGTCGCCGCCAGCAACTTGTCCTCTCAGGGGTCACCTCAGTCTTTCAAGTGACCCTTATGCTGGTTTGAGATCTATGGGCCATCATCCGCCGGAGACTGGGCAAACTGGGACGGGTGGGTTCTGAGGGCAGAAGACTTGCTCTGATGGAAGGATTGCAGTGACCTCTCTTCCCTGGGCCAGCTGAGGCAGCATGCGCTCCGGAGTCATGTACATCACACTTTTCTGGAGGGGCCCAGCCATGGACCGCTGGTAGCCCCTCAGTCACCAGCAATTAAACTGGCTGCACCCGCTCAGTAGTCACCCTCACAGCAGCCTGAAGAGCGAGGAGCGTCTGAATGGCCATGGCAGGTCCAGCCAGACTGGAACCTTACACAGCATGGATATCCCCACCATCTTCTGAGATGCTCAGGGGGAGCGCAGCACTCAGTTTCCCTAGGAACTCCTGGGTTCCCATCTGCCGGGAACTCCTCATCTGGCCTCAGCCAAGTCATTTCACCTCTTTGCATCCATGAGGAGCATTGCTTCATCTATTCTACAGCCAGAAGGGACTGTCGTTATCAGCTGATCTCACCTCCTGCATCCCACAGGCCAGAGAACCTCCAGTAATCACTGCGTCAAGCCAGAACTCCTCCTTGTGCGACAGCAGATCTTTTAGCCAGACATCCCGTCTTGACTGAAAGATTTCAGGTGATGGAGAATCCACCACATCCTGTGGCAAGTGGTTCCAGTGGTTAATTACTCTTACCGTTAAAAATTCACGAGTTCAATCTAGTCTGAATTTGTCCAGCTCCAGTTTCCGGCAATCGGTCTCATTAGGCCTTTTTCTGGTGGATTAATGAGCCATTTACAACCAGAAAGCTCTTCCCCAGTAGACACTAGTAGACGGTGATCAAGTCACCTCTTACCCTTCCCTTGGATGAACTAAGCAGATGGAGCATCTGGCGTCTGTCTGGACAAGACACGTCTTCCAGACCTCCAGTCGCTCTTGCTGATGATCATCAGTGGCCCCTCAGCTCAGGTCTTGCTGTGCCCTGAGCCAACTGGGGCTGGGGCAAGTCTTGGGAGGTCTGTATTGCTGAGCGGGATGGGGAGACCCTGACCTGCATGAATGAGGTGACTCTTGCTCAGTCCCGTGTCTCCTTAGACAAGCCCATTCTCCACTCCGCCCTGTCGGAGCCTGCATCCCCGGAGAGCAAGGCTGCGAGTGCACAGAAGGTTTGGGGTTTCCAGCATTTCCCTGACTCGGACCCACACCCAGCTCCCCGCATGAGGCTGTTGTGCTAGGCCTTGCAAGAGCTCAGCCAGGTTCCTCTGGGCTCTCTTGGCTCTGCCTCCATCCTGGCTCTGGGCTCTCGGGGATGGGGGGCCGCACGGCCCTTGATGGGCTCATTTGCAAATGCCGATGCTGGCAGAGTGAAAGCTGTTGCTTTGTTTCGGCTTTGCAGGCCATGCATTGAAGGGAAATCATATGGCCAGAGAAAATGAGCCTGCTCCCATCTGTCAGCACCGCGGCTGCTGTCTGCTCAGGCAGCCTTGGTGGAATAAAGAATTCAGAGGGAGGGATGGGGAGTGGAGAGGGCAGGTTTTGTCCTTGCTGCCCAGCCGATCGCCATCACCTCCCAGTCCCAAAGAGGCTGATCAGAAATGCAGCCACCCTCTAGTTCTCCTGGTGTCTCGATCCCAGGGGCACCACACAGAGAAGGAAAATGACAGCAGCAAGCCACCTCTGCCCATTTAATGAGAGCTGAATGCAGTGTGTGTGTGGGGGGGGGCGGGGTGTTCCCCATGGACCATGGAGGGGCTGGCGGGACCCAGCGCATTAGGCTGCATCTCGGCAGCTCTGTGTGTGTTTGATATATGGACTGAGAACCTGAGCAAAGAAGGTACGTGCTAGGCAGAAACTGACTGTGCCACAGGGCTGATCTCTGCTATTAGCTCACAAGGGCTCCCCTGATTACTATGGGTACCAATCAGGGTCTGTTGTCAGCTTCCCCCCCACCTTGTCCCATTGTATTCCTGGAGATTGAGTGGGTGCCATTAAAATCCCACTATCACTCACTCAGCAGTGGTGGCTGCACCACAGGGGTATTATTATTTCTTATCTGCTTGTAGTGGGGTCTGCAGTGTGGTGGGTGCTTCCCAGACATCCAGGGAGGGATGGTTTCTGCCTTGGACAGCTCCCCATGCAGGGGCAGACAGAGGGCAAGGGAAGGGAAATATGACCTAAAGAGACTCACTGTAGGCACAAGTCTTTAAGAGGGTCTGGAATGTGGACAGAGGCCTTGCCTGTGTGTGTCCTGCGATAAAGGCACATTCTCCCTAGAACCAGTGTTGAAAACATACTTGGTGCTTTAAAAGGGCCAGTTTCAGAAAGCTGAAAACAATCCTGAGATAGATGGGGTGGGAGGAAGAATTTAAATAGAAAAAAGGCGAATGATCACTGGGAACTGTTAAAGAACATTTTACTAGATGCCCAAAAGCCACAATAACACAACAGTGAAAGAAGGCCACACAGGTTAAAAAAACAACCTGGCTTAGAGGGGAAGTAAAAGAGCTATAAATAGCAATAACAAAGAGGAAGTTGATAGCAATAAACATAAATCAGAAGCTAGGAATTGTAGAAAAATGATAAGGGAAGCAAAAGGACAGGCGGCGAAAGCTGTGGACAGCAGAATTAAGGATAATAAGGAGGAGTTTTAAAGTATATTAAGAACAAAAGGAATCCTAACAATGGTATTGGTCAATCTCTAGATGGAAATGGTTCAATTGTCAATAGCAATGTAGAAAAACGGAAGGATTCAATAAATATTTCTGTTCTGTATATGGGAAAAAGCCAGATGGTGTAGTCATAAAATATGATGATGAAATACATTCCACTGCAGCAATAACTAAGAAATATGTTAAACAGCAACTAATATGTCTAAATGGGACATTTCAATATTGTTAGAACTTTCTTTTCTGGTTTTCTGCCAATCTGAAATTCTAGCAAGCTTGACTCAATTTCATAAAGTGTTCTGATTTTGACAGAACCACATTTTTTGAGGGAACATGGTTCCATCAACACTTCTTCAACCGTAAGGAGCTCTATGCTCCCATCTGTTGGCGAACAGAGGTAAGTACAGCCACCGAGCTGCTTCATCTGCATAAACTATTTACCCAGAACTCCAGATGGACAGAAGCTCTAGAAGGGAATGAGCTCTCCACCACCATCTATTGGTGAATAGGGGGAAGTATGGCTACAGAGAAAGCTTCATTTGCATAGGTTTTCTACCCAGAATTCTTCCAATGATACTTTGGGAGTCACCATAACTGTGTACAAACTCACATTTGGTTGGGTAATGGTAGGTGGTAGAGGTTCAGGACAGAATCAAGCAACAATTTGCAAGAGGCCCTAGGTAAGCCAGTTCTAATGCAGTTCAGGGATCTGTGTTTGTGCTATACACTGATGCTAGGCTGTGAGTGGGGTTCACTGGAGGGGAAAGAGGGAAGTGACATGGTAAAAGAACTAGTATTTTGTGAACCCAGAAGTTCTCAAGTTGGTGTTGTTAGTGTTCAGAAGGACCCCTTAGCTCTTTAAACCCAGCCCTTGTTCCTACCAACAACTCCTGGCAGAAGGGTACATTACTGCCTGTAAGAAATAGAGCCCCTTCCTTGGGTTAGCACCCCATTTGTGAGTGCTCCTCCCTGCCCCCTTAGCCCGAGGAACCTGTTGTCTGCTTCTGAGCCAGTTGGCTTTGAAAGTTTGGTGTCTTTTAGTCCTGTTGTGTGGCTGGTTGTCAGCTGGGTCACATGCTGCTCCCTGATTGGATGGCTGAAACTTTAGGGCCATAAGAAGAATGAATGAGGAATTGCCGGTGGTGAATTTCCAGACGCAGAGCGCTTTGTGCTAAAATCTTGCAGGGCTGTGAGGATTCGCCAGCCCTTTCCGACAGTTCACCAGTGGTCACTCAGCTACTCGTGAATAACGAATGCTACACCCCATTGACTCAGAGCCCGCCATCCACTACCCTTACTAACCAACCAGCTCTGGTTCCTGAAAGAATTGCTCCCACTAGACCCCTGGGAGCAAGTTGATCCTGCACAGCAGCTTGGATACTATGGCAGTGGGGTTATAGCAGTGAATGGATGATTATTATCTGCACCACAGTAGTGGCTAGAAGGTCTGGGAGAATAAACTGCACCCTACTGTAACATGCAGTATGCTGACTGCCTGTATCTGAGTCTCTCCGAGACATGCCAAAGGGCGGTTGGCTGTATATTGGTAGCCGGCTGTTTCAGCTCATACCTGTTGTAGCTCTCTCCGCCAGCAGCGCATGTGCTGTATTTACGGGTTCTATCTCCTGATGGGGTTGGTGGTTGTTGAGAGGTTGAGGAGAGGAAGGAAGCATGTTACTCCATTGGCGAGGGAAGCATTTCTGTGTGTCACTTGAGTGCAGGGAGTTTGGCTTGGCTGGGAGCAGGGCTGGTGGGGCGGTGTCCTCACCAGGAGGGATGCTATTCGTTTACAAAGCGGATTCTGTGTGGGTGAAAGGGGCTGAACTGAAGAGCACCCCTGGGTATCCTCAAAGCAGGTGCAACGCAGAGAACAGCGGGGCAAGCTGCCCATGGCCTGGCCTTCTGGTCACCACGGTGACCCCCAGCAGCCTGCCACTGCGCCTCTAGAGACCATTGCTTGGTTCCTGGTCTCCCTGCAGAGCCTGCCGACAAGGGGTGGGGTAATTCTGGGACATGGACACTTATCTGCTGGGAAGTGGATGGAGATTCACCAAACCCCACTCCACACAGGCCACTGAGCAGTCAGCCTTGGGGAACAACTGGCGCTCCCACTGGGCTTGGTTCTTGTGGCTGAGAGCTGAGGCGCTCTCTTATCCATTGCTAGGAAGGAATACAGGAATCAGACTAGAGGCACATCCAGTATCCCGCCTCCAGCACCCACTGCTACAGAGGAAGGGACCAGAACCCCGGCAGTGGGCAGCTCTGGCATAAGGAAAATTTCTTCCTGACCTTTGATAATCAGAGGTCAGCTCATGCCCTGAAGCATGAGGGTTTCTATCCCTGATCTCCTAAACCATCCAACGCCCCAGGCTTTTTAACCCTTATGTGTAATGACCTTGGGGTAATTAGTGTAAATAAACAGCCACTCTGGCAATAGAACCCACTGTTCTGGATGAAAAAGAAAAGGCACAACACAAAATCAATTTTCCCTCTCCAGTGTGCTGTTCAGAAGGTCCCCATCCATTCCAGGTAACAGGCTGAGACTGTGAGGTGCTGAGCACCCTCAGCACCCATTGGCAGCTGTGTGGGTTGTGGTTCCTCAAAGATTCAGGCTCATAACCCATCGGGATCAGGCCCCACGCCATATGCCCTTTCTGCAACTTCAGCTGAGCAAACAGGGATTTTAAATGGACAGTAAACTCCTGACAAGTCCATTTGCACCTCGCTAGCACAGCTGCCCGCACGCTGACATCGCAGCAGACGTGTGAATGAATTCCTCCTGGTCTCCTTGTCACGTGGCCCTGTTCTGACACTCTTCATCTGGGCCCAAGTTACTTGCAAGAAGCAGTTCTTAGCCTTCTCTCCAGGTACTGCTGCGGCCCTCGTCACTCTGGCCTCTCGCAGGGGCACTGCCACTTCGAGATACTCTGTGAGCCTTTGTAAGAGAGACAGGCTCCTTAGCTCAAGCTGGAGAGACCCTGGTTAATAACGGTAATAGCGTTGATGCAATGCACTGAGCCTTCTCTAAGGCCTTTGACTTGGTACCACAGGACATTTTGATGAAAAAACTAGAATGAGATCAAATCCCCATGGCGCACATTCAATGGATTAGAAGCTGGTTAACTGATAGGCCTCAAAATGTAATTGCAAATAGGGAGGCATCATAGAGTGGGTGTGTTTCTAGTGGGGTCCTACAAGGCTTGGTTCTTGGCTCTACGCTACTTAACATTTTTATTCATGACCTGGAAGAAAACCGAAAACCATCCCTGATAAAGTTGGCAGGCGACACAAACACGGGGGAGTGGGAAATAATGCAGAGGGCAGGTCACTGAGACAGAGCGATCTGCATCGCTTGGTAACCTGGGCACAGGCAGACAAGGGGTGTTGTAATACAGCTCCATGGAAATGTGTCTGTCTGGGAACAGAGAGCGCAGGCCATGCAGACAGGATGAGGGAGTCTGTCCTGGGAAGCAGGGGCGCTGGGGACGATTTGGGGATCACGGTGGATAATCAGATGAACGAGAGCTCCGGGTGTGGCGCTGTGGGGAAATGGACTAACGCGATCCTTGGCTAACGCGTCAGCAGGGGACTCTCGGGTAGGAGCAGAGCGGTTCTCTCAGCTCTGGATGTGGCTGTGGTGAGACAGCGGCTGGAATCCCGTGTGCAGTTCTGGTGCCCACAATTGTATACGTTGATACGTTGGAGAGGATGATTAAAGGATTAGAAAACCTGCCTTGTAAAGATAGACTCAAAGAGCTCAATGTATTTAGCTTAACAAAGAGATGGCTAAGGGGTGAGTTCAGACAGTCTATAAGTACTAACATGGGGAGAAGTATTTGATAATGGGTCTTGAGTCTAGCTTACAAAGCGCTAACATGATCCAGGGGCTGGAAGCTGAAGCTAGACAAATTCAGACTGGAAATAAAGTGTAAGTTTTTAACAGTGAGGATAATTCCCTGTTGGAACAACTTACCGAGGATCGTGGGGATTCTCCATCCCTGGCAATTTTTAAATCAAGATTGGATGTTTTTCTACCAGATCTGCTCTAGGGATTATTTTTGGGAAGTCTGATGGCCTGATGGCTCTGGAGATCCCTAATTCAAGCCCTGCTATGGACTATGCTGGTGGTCACCACTCTTAACCTGGGTATCCTCTTTGCCATGCAGCGAGTGGCCCCTGGAGACTACAGGTCGCAGCGTGCCATGCTCCATCTTGATGCAGGTGGCAACCTGGGCCACCAGGTGGTGGGTGTGCTTCAGAAGTCTATTGGTTGCATGTGGTCCACTGGCTGACCCCTTCTGCCTGCTTCCCTCCTGGTTCTGAATATTCCTCCTTATCAAAGCTGAGCCGTTCACGTCTTCTTTGCACCCCAGGTACCGCGCGCCATCAGCAGCAGGGCCCAAAGCTTTCCCCCATGGGTGGGCGGTGAGGGAAAAGCCCCCACCAGGGAGAGGCTCTGAACTCGCAAGGTTGCATTTACTCACATTTCCCGCCCACTGGCACAGTAACAGACGTCTCCTGTTCAATTATTTAATTTCTCAAATCGTTCCCTTTTCCCTTTGCTTTCTCTACAGATTTATCATTATTCCATTAGCCAGACGCTTTGCTTTCACTTCATTTATTCATAGACCTGACGGTTGCTTTCCTGGTGATGATTAGAGTCGAGTCGAGCCGATTCCGCTTTTGTTTGTTACCCAGCGCGAGATGCACCAGACTTAAGGAGTCGCAGACATCCGGCAGAGGTTGCATCACACACAGGACTGGAGCCGGGGTAGAGTTGATAGAGCGAGGGATGACATTCAACTCTGGAATGCAGGGCAAAGCCTCGTGCCTTTGACATTGCGGCGCATGTTAATGATGTGCATTGGCAAAGGAGAATGCAACGCAATGGCGCACGTCCAGTCAGTGGACCCTTCCCTCTTCCTCCAACACAGCCACCATCAGATGGTGAGGACTTTGTTCGCAGAGCTCCGAGATGCACATGTTGACCCATGGTTTTGGAGATGCTCATGAGCACCAGGTTCACGCACACTCTTGTTACGTCAGGGTTGCTGGTGGGGCTGGACTGTACACATGATGGGTGTGATATTGAGAGCTGGTAGCTAGAGCTCTGGCCGGGCCTGCATGCAGCAAGCGCGTTCTTCAGGGTATGCATGGGGAGACAGCTAATCTGCATTTTCCTGGCCAGTGGGACTGGGTGAGAGCCAGAGAACAAACTGAGGACTACTAAGTCTGGGGGCATTTATATTAACAGCAATCCCAGGAATTTAAGGAAGCAGCATTTGCAATCTCATCCCCGGGGCCCTCTTATCCTTCCACATCTCTATGCTACCTGCCTGCCACACATAGCTCATCCGCGCAGGGATCATGCACCTAACTGGCTCCCCCTGTTCCATGCCGGAGGCACCCAGATCTGGAGAAGGGTCCCTGCGACACGGCGCTGCAATGACATGGAGAACGCCTAGAGTCATGGTAAGTGATTCCTGTACAAGCAAGACAGCTACAAAGGAAAGCAAGTAAAGCAATTATGGCAATATATCTGATCACCCCGGCTTGCCTCCAAAATGCAGCCGCTCGCACGAGGCAAAACCAGCGAGTGGCGGGGGATGCGCAGCCCGGCAAGGTATAGCACATCCTAATTACACACTCTGTTATGACAGCTAATGTCAAAAGATTAAAGGAATCAGACTAAGGCACTGCATGGCAGCTCCCCCACCCCCACAAATAAAAGCTATTCAAATGCTAAGACCATGGTTGGGGTGGGAGATAATTCCCTCAGCTCAGTGAGGTTGGGGCCACCTCTCTCTGCACACGGTGTCTCAGGAACACGTCCTTTCTTCCTCCTCTTCATGAATCTGACGAGTCTCCCGTTTTCCGCACCCTGTTCAGCAGCAGCAAAACAAGCGGGGAGATCGTGAGATGGCAGCGCAAGGGGCGACTGGGTAGCTTGTCTGGAGCCTCTGCCTCTGTCCCTCTCTGCATCTCTCTCTCCTCCCCTGGCCCTGGCCTATCACAGCTTCATTCACCAAGGCTCCAGCCATGAAAATCAAAGTCCTCCACTGGCAGCTACATGTGGATCCCACATCCCACGTCTGCACCGCTGGCCAGGAGAAAAGGCGCCAAGGGGAGCCAGGATGGAGGCCGGGATGGCAGCCAGAGGGAGCCAGCACCTATTTGCCTCTGGAATTTCAGCGGGTTAGCGCCGTCTCTGCTCTCCCATCTTTCTAGCTGCATACAGAAGAAACCACAAGGGAGGAATTAGAGATAAAAAATTGGACCTTAGCAGGAGCAGTGCGCAGGCTGAGCCTTCCCCAGTTAACGTGGAGTATATCCATTACCATAATAACTAACCACTTAATAACTGGCTTCCCCACTAATTCTAATTGAAACATATCATGCTATTTCCAAGCAAGAGTGGCAGTCTCAAGTCACCGCTGACATCTCCCAGGGACTTGCTTCTGCTGTGAAAACCAGTGGTCTCCCGGAGTATTCGGGCAGAATGTACATAGGCAACAGACAGGAGTTCTTGTACAACTGCCAGGAACCGCAGCTGATGATAAAAGCCATTAAAGGTCAGCAGGGAATAGAAAATGTTTATGTTAAATGTCACAGATTATACCACAGACACGGTCGGGGGAATCGGCATCGCACTTTGAGGGACGGCGTCCGCACGTGTCAACTCCTGGCAACACACTCCTGGAGCATCTTGGAGACACTGTCGCATGCGGGAGCACAGGATTGGTCCAGCCAGGCTGCTCTCCAGAGTTGCTAGGTGATAGGAACTGGGAGGAATACCCCGGTTGCCATCTAGACTCAGGCTTTTTTTCCCAAATATATTAAGTTCTCACCCCCATCCCCAGCCTCCTATCACCATCCATGTGCGATCATGCCAACGCCTAACACTTTCTTGACGTATTTCCTAAAACGTTTTCCTGCTTTGAGGCTGTTTGTAATCCATAACTGGAGCCTTAGCACATGCCGAGGGCCCGATCCTACGTGGAGCTGAGCACTGTCAACTCTCGTCGATTCCTCACTGAGATGGGAGAGCTCAGCACCCAGCAGATCCGGACCCCAGCTAAGTGTCTTGCATCTACTTCGGCTGCGAGTGAGAGGTCAAAGGGAGGTTGTGAGGACTTCTTTCTACTCCGCTCATCTCCCCCGGTCGCTCTTCTTCCTGGGGAATGTCTCTAAAGACAGGGTCTTGCCTGGTTGGGGATTCACCCAGGCTCTTCCTGAGCTGATGTAGGTAGAGGCCTTGAGCCAAGAGTTTTCTAAGTGACCTGTAATTCTGGGTGCCCAACTTGGGGTGCCTCAAAGGGGCCTGTTATTCAGCAGGTGGGTGCTCGGCATGTTCTGAAATTCAGGCCCCTTTATGGCGCCTCAAGTTGGAAAATCTTGACCTTGGCCTGGTTCCAAGTGGGCCAGTGTCCACAGCACCAGTCTCAGCAGAGAGACCCAGGAACGGGTGGGTCCCGGGCACGGAGGCTTGCGGGCACGCGTGGCAGTGAGATGAGGGAAGGCGCTTACCTCCTCATGGGATGGCGTAGTGACTCGTGCCTTGTTTATTCCACTCCCCATTCAGCCAGGGCAGGGGAGTGTTACAGGACCTGCTCCCTCAGCTCAAACAACAAGGGCTCCTGCTTTAACCCAAAACTCCCTGGTTCAGTTCTTGCTAATGACCCATCCAAGGCACTGCCACCTTGCTTAGGAGGCTGCATGCAGACGAGTTATCGGGTGTCTCCCATCTCTCAAGCCAAAGCAGGGCTGTTGGCTATTTGGTGCAGGGTTTTCCATGACTCCTTCCTGCACGAGGCTGGCCAGCTAAATTCTGGAGCCTGGCAATGGGGAAAGGTTTCCCCCCATTGGAGCAACGCGTCCAGGTCTCCATCTGCGCTGGCAGCCGCCCTGCGGATTTCTCGCTCTCCCTCTCTTCTCCTCCAGACTGAGACACACAAAGAGGCAGCGGAGGTGGGGGAGGAACGGGGCAGGTGTCACGCAGCAAAGGGGGGTGCATTTTGCTGTGCAAGGGCAGTCGTGCTGCTTGTGGAACGTCGATAATGGCACTCTTCCCAGCCTTCGAGCAAGGGAAGCTGAGTGCATAGACCGCCTGAGGGACCAACTATTCTGGGCCAATGGACCCCACACTAGTAAGAACATGAGAACGGCCAGACTGGGTCAGACCAAAGGTCCGTCTAGCCCAGTGTCGTCTCTTCCAACAGTGGCCAGTGCCAGGTGCCCCAGAAGGAATGAACAGAACAATCATCAAGTGATCCATCCCCTGTCGCCCATTCCCAGCTTCTGGCAAACAGAGCCTAGGGACACCATCCCCGCTGATCCTGGCTCATAGCCATTGATGGACCTGTCCTCCATGAATTTATCTAGCTCTTTTTTGCTGACACATGCATCCATCAGCGTGGCTGGAACCAGCTCTGGCTCCAAGCTGTGGTGTGACCCGGCACAAGTCACTTTCCCTCCTGCCCCTTGTTTATTTACACCAGGGGTAGGCAACCTATGGCACGGGTGCCGAAGGCGGCACGCGAGCTGATTTTCAGTGGCACTCACACTGCCTGGGTCCTGGCCACCGGTCCGGGGGACTCTGCATTTTAATTTAATTTTAAATGAAGCTTCTTAAACATTTTAAAAACCTTATTTACTTTACATACAACAATAGTTTAGTTATATATTATAGACTTATAGAAAGAGACCTTCTAAAAAAGTTCAAATGTGTGACTGGCACGCGGAACCTTAAATTAGAGTGAATAAATGAAGACTCGGCACAGCTCTTCTGAAAGGTTGCCGACCCCTGATTTACACTGTGAGATCTTCCAGGAGGGGACCGGTGCTCCTTACGTGTATGTACCAAGCCCAGCACAAGGGGGGACTGATTGACACAGGGCCAGTTTGTTCTCCCAGTCTCCTTGTAGAGGGGTGGTTACCCCGCTCCTGCCCTGAAGGGCTTAAGCCAGCCCTGGGGAGGGCTGTGGCAGGGAAAGCAGCTACTAGGCTGATTGGGGAAGCAGTCGCAGCTGGGCCACGCCCCAATCAAGCCTCAGCTGGCCCTATAGAAGAGGCTGGGAGCCAGGAGCTCAGCAGTCTCTCTGTGTTCAGGGAGAGAAGGGCCTGGCTACAGGGAGATTGACCAGGTATCTGGAGTGGAGCAGGGCTGGGGAAAGGCCAAGGGAGCTGGGGAGCTCCAGCCTAGGAAAGCTCCAGGCTGCAGGCCTGGTGAGGCCTATGAGGTACTGGGGGTTGCAGGGGTCAGCCCCCGGGTAGCCAAGGCAGCAGGTCTGAACCCCTTTGCCTGTGATGAGTGGCTGATACTGCAGCCTGCCCCAGTGAGCGGGGGCTAGATGGCGACTGGCCAAGACTGAGGTGAAGTGGGGATAGTGGGTTGGGGGTTCCCCTGGGAGGGGGAGACCCAGAACTGTGGGGGCACTGCCAGGGGGCAGCACCCAGTGAATGGGGCACCAGGGTCCTGGGAGGGACACGGGGGCCAAGCGGTAGCGGATCACTGGCTGACAGAGGTGGCTCCTCGGTCGAAGAGCTAATTCCCAGAGACGACCAGCAGGAGGCGCCGCAGGGGTGAGTCTGCCCGCTTACACTCCTCTGTTGCCTCGTTAGCAGACCACACGGAGCGAGGCGGGAAGTGCCGGGGGGTGGGTGGAATCGGCATGGGTTTACTGCGCCGCACCAGGAGTCAGGACCCCTGACCCTGCCACAGCCGCGGGGCAGACACTTCCCCCTGTGAAATGGGGTTAATGCGGCGTCCCCGGCGTGGGACCCGCAGCAGATGTGCCAGACGCTGAAGACGGCTCGTGTAGGACCTAGGGCAGGGGTGGTAAATCGAGCCCTGGCCTCGTCTCTGCCAGTTGGGGCTGCCCCGTGATAGCTTGCCATGCCAGTGGGCATCGGCGGGAGCCAGCCAGCTGAGCACTGCATCAAGGAAGCCAATCAGAACACGGGGCAGGCTTGCCAGGGCTTTCTGTCTGGCAGCGGCAAGGCCCTGGCTCATGGAGTGGCCACGCAGCCAGCTCCTCAGCAAGAGCACACACGCACCCCGGGCCAGACCCTGCACCGCCTCCAGTGCTCTGCCGGGCTTCACGCGGGCAGCAGCCATCCAGGGCAAGAGAAACCCTGCTGCAAAAGTGCCGGTGGATCAGGGAACTAAAGCGAAGCCCGGGGGTTCCAGTCAGACTGAGTTCTCGGGTGTGTGTGGGGGGGTTGACAGCAGGGGGTAGCGCTGGACGACGGGGGTGACCTCAGCCCCTCTCCTAGACAAAACAGAAAGAAACACTGTTGCTGTGACATCACATCAGCAGCTCCGAGGGCTGTACGGACCAACCCCCCCCCCCCGGGGGGGCTTTCCACCTCCCTGGCTCTTTCTTTTCCAGTGTTCTCCTGCTTCCATGCCCTGCACCCATAGACACGACTCTTCTCTTCAGCCTGCTCCCCACCAGGGCCATTTCTCTCTCCTCTCCATTCCTTTCCTGCTCCCTACTGATCTGTGGGGCTGGGGCAGCCAGAGCATGGCTCTTCCTTACCCATAGGCACAGGAATTAGGGGTGTGGGGGGTGCACCCAGGGTCCCAGCCACCAGCCCCTCGCATGGGGACTCCACTCCTGGTCCCAGCGCAGGGCTCCACACCCGCCCCTAGCTGTGACCCCAGCCTCGGCTGCCTTACCCCTGTCCATGTCCTCCCCCTCGGCCCTGCTCCCGGCCCCAGCTCTATGGGGCGGTGAGGGGCGCAGACAAGGGGGGGGGGCACAGCTCAGCCCCCCTCCCACGCTAAAAACTGTTCTAGCGCCACTGTCCACATGCAGGAGAGGGAGGTGAGCTGATAGCCCCAGATGTGGGGGAAGGAAGGGGGAAAACCACAGCAGGGTGGGGAACGTAAGGGAAGGGCAGAGATATCACTTTGTGCTCCATAGGCTCCACCGTGCAATTCATGGCACTGGATGCAACAGGCTGGGTCCTGGCGACCTCAGCGACTGAGCTCACTCCGTCCTGGCATTTATTGGTATTACAGCAGCCCCCGCAGAGATCAGAGTGAGAGACAGTCCCTGCCCCAAAGCTCTCACCGTCTAAACAGCCAAGGTGCAAAAGGAAAACGAAGCACAAGGAAGTGGAGTGATTTGGCCAAGGTCACCCAGCACAGCCAGGACCAGAACCCGGCTCTCCCCAATGCCTCAGTCACTGGGCTGGGCCTGTACTCACCACTCGGGCACACTCACACAGCTGCGCCGGCCCTCGCAGCACGTCGCCTGCCGTTTATTTATGCCCCATATGCAAAAGTAGCACATAACTCTTATGGCCACACAGATTACATTTCTGTTGCTCTCCGGTCTGCGCCAGCAGCCCGTCTTGCGGCCTATAATTCAAACGCCTCGGCCCAGCGAAGCTGTGTCAAAAAGAAAGAAAGAGGTTTGCCAAGGAAGCTGAGGCTGGCACCAGGAATCAGTATTTTAAGCCTATGCCAAGTCTGTGAGATGAATGCTCTGAAAATCCCGCATTAATCAATCAGCCAATTTGAGGCTGAAGCAATTGGTGCCCTCCAGCGCTGGCCCTTGTTGGCCAGTAGCTGCTTCCACTTGATGCCAGTTCTGTGCAGCTGGGAAGCGAGGATCAGACCTGGCGGGTCTTCTGCGAACTGAGCTTCTACGGCGCAGATCTGCAGCCAGCCCCTCCAGAGACCACCGCTGATTGAAGGGCAGATTGGTTCTGCCCTCAGACGCAGCGCTGCACATGAGTTGATGGCCCACGCCTCGTCCAGGCATAAACAGAGGTGCAGCATGGCCCTCACGTACAGCCTGTGTGACAGATCCTCTCCCCAAATCCCTTGGCGCAAGTGCCTGGACCCTGCCTGCCTCGGATTCCTGCGTCCGACACCATGAGGCTGATCTGCCGCATTCCTTGCGAGGGGCTGTGTCGAGGGGAGGTTTTGGGATCACATGTTTCCTTTTGTCTTTTAGTCCCTGAAATGAACAGGGCTTTGTTATTACTCGTTTGTGTTGTCATAGGGCCCAGGAGCCACAGTAATGAACCAGGATATCGTGGCACCACAAACACAGACCAGTCCCTACCCCACAGCGCAGGCAGTCTAAATGCAAGAGGTATCATACACAAGAAAACCAGGAGACAACATTGGTTCTTATGCTGGCCAATGTCACAGCTCAGCAGACGTTTGCCTACGTATACTTGCAGCATCATAGAAGTGAGATGGACAAGTTCTTCTAGCTCATCCTAGCCATTTCCCAGCAGGGTAAATATCCCAGCAGGACATTTTTGAGAGTCTTGCCCCGTTTAGTCTAAATGTCCCAAGGCGGCAGCTTCCACCACTTCCCTGGAGAGGCTAATTCAACGAACAACTCAAGCAACACCCTCCACTAGCCAGTTCGTTCTCCTTCCACACTGCATGGTTCCCAGAGCTGGACCAAACGAGGCGCCACAAGAATTTGGGGTAATGTTCCCCCAATGCAGAGAGCTAGCACAAGATGTCAGAGTTGACCTTACATGGTACCCCAGTTCTCTCCCTGCATTTGGGTGGCTTTCACCCTGCATGAATAAAGACAGCAGGCTGGCTCCCTGGTGTCTGGAGGTCATGTAACAGGGTTTGTTTGGGTCAACTCTCCACAAATCCCCCAAGGCTCTGTCTACACTGCCGCTGGGAGGGAGCCTTCCAGCCCGGACAGCCAGCTCGTCCTACCTAGTGTGAAGCTTGTGGCATAGATGGGGTTCCTCCACACAGTCATTTTGAGGGCACTAGCACGAGCCCCACTAACGTGAGTCTGTCTCCCCGGGCTGGGAGGTTCGCTCCCGGATGTGGGGTAGACAGACCCACAGGGACTTGATAAACTCACCCTCCCTCTGAGTCTTCACACCGAGACTGGGCTTGATGGGGCTAATGAATGTTAATGGAGAAGTACAGCTCCCTCTGCTGGGGGAGTCACGGGGGGGAAACTCTGCTGCAGCCCCCCGGCACCTGAACCAGCAGGAGGCCAGACCAGGTGATCATGATGGGCCCTTACGACTAGAAATCCACAGATGCAGGACGCATTCCCAGCAAGATCTGCTGGGCCACAGGCAGCCCCCAGAAGAGAGGCCGATGTTCCGTGGCTGGAGCGGATAGCGAGCTCCATTCCTGCACCGTGGCGTCTGCTTGCTGGCCCGTATCACTCTGGCCAGACACTTCCAAGGGAAGCTGTTTACTTTGGGCTCTTGTCGGGGTGGGGGAGGGAATTGGAGCCGGGTCTGAGGCAGCTGTTTCCCTGTCTCAAATCTGCTGATCCGTAAGCTGCCCCGCTGCAGGCGCTGCTCCCCAGCACCAGAGTCAGCAAGCCCAGGCCCCTCACCAGCGGGATGGAATCCAGCCCGGGTCAGCGGGTCACCAGGGCCCGTTTCCCTCAATCCCCCAGAGATGCGCCGCTGAGCCAGTTGGCCAGATAACAGACTTTGGCGGCTTAATCTGAGATTAACGCGGTGACCCCCTGCAGGCCTCTGCTTCTGGGGGAGAGAGGACGAGACGCTGCAAGCCCAAGACAGGGCTATTTCTGCCATGTCACTATGTCCCCTCCCGTTGGGGGAGAGGGGAGACTGGGAAAGGGCAGGGAATGAGAGCCAGGAAAGCCATTTCTGTACCCAAGATCCCTGATATTCCCCCCTCCCCCGCCTTGTCTGTCTAATATCCTGGGACCAAGGCGGCTACAACACCACTGCAGATTTCTGTACCCGAGACTCCTTCGTCCAGTGCCATATGGACACGGGGGGGGGGAGGGAGGGGGGGTTATCCCTCCACAGAGAGAGACCGATCGGCAGAGAGCTCTGACCCCAGGCAGGGATCAGCCTCGGGAGCTGCTAGACCAGATCAGTCTGGTGTCCTGCCACCAGCGGTGGCCAGTATTTGGCCCTGAGGGTTCAAAGGAAGGTAAATCCACCGGGTGCTTTGCAGCTCATTGGGAAGGGGGCTCCGTTCTGCCCCTCCCGCCACTCTGGAGCTACTTCCTCCGCGCCCTCAGGGGCAGTAGGGTGACCAGATGTCCTGATTATATAGGGACAGTCCCGATTTTGGGGTCTTTTTCTTATATAGGCTCCTATTACCCCTGCCCCCCACCCCCATCCTGATTTTTCACAATTGCTGTCTGGTCACCCTAAAAGGCAGCGAGGTTCAGGCAGCTGCTGACGCTGTGCCCTGCCTGGCCTACAGGCCTGCTCCTTTCCACACGCTTCCTCCCAGAGGGTGTCTCAGCCCCTTGGGTTGGGCTGATTCTCAAAGTGGCCCCGCCCTGCAGCCCTACCTGATCCAAAGCAGTGCAGGATTGGGCCCTGGGGCTGGGTACTCCCAGCCACACTGCATCAGACACTGGGTTTTGGCCAGCGAGAGGCCCACCCAGCTGAGCTCCCCTGACCCCCACCCACTCCGCCGTGCACTGGGTGGCGGGTGCCATTGGGGCTGCAGCACGGCGCCAGGGGAAACCGTGGCACAGCCGCCCTGTGGCATTCCGGGCCGCGCTGCCTCCCGACCCCGTGGCAGGGGAAGCCGTGGCACAGCCGCCCCGTGGCGTTCCAGGCCGCGCTGCCTCCCGACCCCGTGGCAGGGGAAGCCGTGGCACAGCCGCCCCGTGGCGTTCCGGGCCGCGCTGCCTCCCGACCCCGTGGCAGGGGAAGCCGTGGCACAGCCGCCCCGTGGTGTTCTGGGCCGCGCTGCCTCCCGACCCCGTGGCAGGGGAAGCCGTGGCACAGCCGCCCCGTGGCGTTCCGGGCCGCCCTGCCTCCCGACCCCGTGGCACTTCGAGCCTATTTAGCTCTGATGGGTAAGTAGGCTGCAGCCCAACCAAAAGAAGCAGGAGGAAATAAGAGGCAGGCTCCCATACGCTTAATTGGAGCTGGTACTTCATTACCCACACACCTGTTCCCAAGCACCATATGGTCCGAGGTAAATAGACTGTCATTGTTTATCCGGAGTCGGCATTTCAACGCGGCATGCGCAGGCTCTTGCAGGAAGTCACCTTCCCCTCTCGGGCAGCCAGCGAGCTGAAGGTCAGGGAGCCCAGAGACCAGGTGACAGGCCTTTGTGGTCTCCCCTGCTTCCTTCTGAGCTCCGACTTCTCTGCTTCGCTCCGTCTCCGGGGCCCCTCTCGGAAGCTTGTCCACAGCATTTCCTCTCCCGCCGAGCCCATCCCTCTGCACTAGGCAGCAGCTCACCGTGGCTGTGGTTTTGTTGGCTTCTTGGCACGGGTGCCTGTGTCGTCGGCATTGCCCACGGGAAAGACCGTGCGTGGCTCTGGGGTGGAGTAGGGGCAGGGCCTAGGGCTGAACAGGAGCCTTGGGGGTCTGCGAAAGATTTTTAAATCAAAATGGGGGTCTTCAGGTTGCTAAAGTTTGAGAACTGCTGCCACAGCACATTTTGTAAGAGTAGGGCATTAATTAGTTGTTATGTTCAGTTGGATACTTTATTCTTTACTCCCTATCCTAAGCTGTCATGTGGTGTTATAGTGCGCTGTTAAACAGCTTCCACGTTCCACCCTAGAGGTGGCTACATTTAAGCTGTAAAAAAATTGAAACACTTTCCTGACCACGGTTGTTTCAATGTTTAATTGCTAATTGTTTGCAATATGCTTTGAGACCTTCTGGTCAAAGGTCCTAGAGTGTGCTTATTTCAGTCGCCAGGTGGACCTAGCCCTTTCACATGATTTTCCTCTCCTTTTTTTGATGCTACGAGCACTCAAACCCTGCCACATATTCTGGTGTCGGGGGGGAGATGAAATGGCGGCATGTAGGTGCGGTGAGGCATTGCTCTCACTGGGGCATGTGTGTGATTGAACCAAGCAAGGCAAGGAAGTATGTCTTGTCTTCTTAATCTGCAAGCAGTTAGTCCTTAGTGTGACAGAAAGTCTGTGGTACTTTCAGAGATGATTAATCATCAGCAAAATAAAGAGATTAATTTCAGCCCAAACTGTTCCTTGGGTAAGCTGGGAGCTACGCGTTACAATCTGTACACTGTCTCCGTGCCGTCATCTCTAGGAGATTTTTCCCCCACTGCCCTGAGTTTGTACTCCTCGGCTCAGTTCTTCTCGGTGTGTGTAAATTTCGTTTTGTTTTATTTAAGCGCAGGCGTCTCCCTGAGCACCGGCACTCACGTACTCAAGGGCGGCGGATGATTTACGGAGAGATGATATATGACCTGCTTGCTCATCTAAGTTTGCAGCTAATATTGGAGCTAAGATTTCTCTGCAGAGGAAAGGGCGGGGGGGGGGGAGCTTTTCCTAGTAAGTTCTCTCTCTCAGCAGAACAGCGGCCTTTTGATGGTGCCATTTGAACAGCGGCTGGGCCGCAGCAGTCATACATTCCGGCCTTGCTTGAAAGCTGGCTGCTTAAAAAAAAATGAGGTTTTTAAACAGCCTCGCAAATCGATCCCCAGCCACCCATCTCCTCGCTCTGCCTGGGGTTAATGGCAGCCTGAGAGAGCCCTGAATCCACTCCCAGCTTGCTGGGCCTCTTCCCCAGGGTCATCATTAGCAGAGGCAGAGAGATCGGAGAGAGCGTTACTGCTCCATCCCCCTCGGTCCATGAACTGATTAACTGATGGATCTTTGGGGGACGCACTCCAAACATTGCTCTGGGGAGAGGCACGGTGGCTACCTTGGGCTGGACCTGAGCAATCGGCAAGCTCCGAGATGGCTCAGGAGAGACCTGTACCTCTGTGTTTCTCTGGGTGGGGGGAAGGCATTGAAGTACACCCCACTGGCTGACACCCTGAGAGCCCAGGGCTACGAGGTCCAGATACACACCCTGATCGTGGGAGCCCCACAACGAGACGGTACTGAGAGCGTGAGGAGTCAGTCGGCTAATGAGACAGCTCATGGTGTCCGACACCATCAGGTGGTCCAGAGACCTCTATACGGAACACATCATGGGACACCGTCAATACCACGCTGAGTAATCGAGACCGCCGACCAGGGAAACAACCACTTCCTTCCCTGACGAACCAAGGGACGCACCCCACCCACGTACTTATTCGCGACACTGATACTGACTTGGACTCTCAGTACAGTCCATGGGTGGTGTACCCGAGCCCACTTATCCACTGACGCTTTAGAAACGCCCGCACCCCAATCTGCGTCTCTGCTGGTTATGTGATACGTACGTACCTCATGATCCTGGTAACCGATACCTGTAATCCCTCCTAACTCGAGCCGGACCCCGGATGTACAGGACCTTCTCTCTTTTAAACATTAACTTTAATCAAATGTTTAATTCTTTCCCACTGGTGCTCAGAGTCCCTGGCTAAGATCAGGGCCCTGCTCTGCTGGGTTATCAGTGACTCAGCAGCCTGCAGCCTCCCGGTACCTCATGAGCATCTGACCACTGGCTTCAGCCTCCACGTTCCCCTCTGCACGTGGGCCTTTGTGCAAGGCTGAATTTCACCCGGAGGGGTTATCTGCCCGTGGGATGTCTGGCAAATTGCAGCTGTGCCTTTTGCCTCACTCCACAGATCCCAGCCATCAGGCGGCCGGTATCTGACACCCGAAATCTGACGTGGGGTGCTGAGCTCTGAGTATTGCTCTTGTTCCCTGAGTGCATCATGTTGCAGTTCTTTGCATGGGCAAGTTACACACTTGCTCCCACCCCGTCTTTGTGCCGGTGACGCTCCAGGTGCTTGCACCCGCCAGGGCCAAATGCAAACAGGCCACAAACCCGTGAGTTAATTCGCACAAATATTCCCAAGGCGAACGCAGCTCAGTATTCGCCCAGCGCTGCTCAAGTCTGTGTCTGAGCAGGGACGGGCCAGTGAGGAGAGAGCAGTAAAGTACCGTGTGTGTCAATAAAAGCAATAGACTTCTGCCTCTGACGAGCTCAGTGAGCCAGCCAGCTAGCAACGCCCCCGATAGATGTGTGCAGGCACCGAGTGCTTGTGTTTGTATGCAAAGGCCGGGCCAAAAGCTCAGTGGGCTAAATGCTCCCTCCCCTGACTTCAACAGGGCAGCTTCAGTTTGCACCACCTGACGAGCAGGCCCACTGTGTGTGTGTGTGTGTGTGTGTGTGTGTGCCGATAGATTGTGTCTCTATGTGTGTACAGATACACGGGGTGTGTATGTATGTGTGTACAGATAAACTCTGTGTGTATGTATGCATGTGTGTGCAAATAGACTGTGAGAGTGTGTGTGTGTGTGTGTGTGTGTGAGTGTGTGTGTGTGTGTGTGTGTGAGTGTGTGTGTGTGTGAGTGTGTGTGTGTGTGTGTGTGTAATAGCTTTATACCATCTAAAATGGAAAAGACAATTGGATGTCAAAACCAATTTGAGGAACACATTTATACCCACTGACTTTTATGGAATCCCCATTGATTGATTCAAGCCCCATAAAATTTCTCCGGGCAACTTACACACCTTCCCAGCCTGTTCCTTCCAGCCCCGCGTGACACTCTATTGAATAGGAACTTGATTGACTCCTCTGGCTTTAACAGGATTTTATCTGGGATCCCTGTTATGAGCAGCCTATTTTCAGCTTTCCATCAGCGGCGCACACCAGCTAAAGAACGCAGAATATATGCGGCTGTGTCAGAAAACGTACACAGAGCCCATCCATCATGCTGTCAAAGTATCAATCAGGAGAGAGAGCGCATAAAGTGGACTCAGGATGTTGTTAGGTTGGGGGTTGTTTATGGTTTTTCCAAGGAGAAAACAAATATGGGGAAGTTTTGCTTTGAAATCACTTAATCCCCTCGCGTGGGTGAATTTTCCACTTACCAAGCGAAGTTCTGCTAGTTCAGGGCTGAGCTCAGGATCGTGAACCAGGAGCTCCCTGCTATGCCAGTCCTGGAAACCCACACCCACCGCTTGGCTGATGCCTCTCGAGCCCAGCCTCTGCTCTAACCACTAGGCAACATTGCCTCTTACAGGTGATTTGGAGAAGAAAGTTGGGCTGGAGAGGAAACCGAAAATGTTTGTCCTCCTGCCTCCGCACCCTACCAGAGTGGAGATCAGCTGGAGACGCTAGGAGAACGGGTCCAGACGAACAGCCTGTGGCCTAGAGGCCAGGAACTAGAGACGCTGGCTGCTGGCCTTGGTGGTACCTACCGGGTTTCCCTCCTGCCCATCTCTATGATGGTCGGCGGCACCATGTGCCGGAGAGAGCAAAGCTGTCACCACAGCCCTCAGGCAACCTGTCAGGTTCCATCATTGCAACTGCCCTTGTGTGAAATGAGCGTCAGGCAGTTTGGGGAAGGCATTAACGCTGCTCTTCAGTGCGATTAATCACCATCATCAAACCCAAACGGGCACATCAGAGTGCAGAGAACTGTGGGCAGGGCATCGACTGCCCCTGAGGATCGGGGGAGCCCGTGGGGCACCAAGGGGCGGGGTCTTCACGGTAGCTAAGCTCCCACACCAACAGCTGGGAAGGAGCTGCAGTTACCAACTATCTGCAAAGTCTCTGGGCTTTTCCTCCCCTTGCCAAGAGCAATGTGGGGGAGAGATGTAGGCCTGGCTTCTGCATGGGGCTCAGCCACTGGCATCGCTGGGCTCATGCAACCCCCTGGCGCAGACGTGGCTACACCCATGCAGAGGCCCCGGGCAGTGAGCTGCATGATGCAAATCACACTGCAGTGGTGTAGGTCGCACCATACTGGTGCACACCATGCCACGCTGATGCACAAGACCCCTCTGCTGGGGGCGGGGGGGAGCTCCCACTGTGCACAAAGCCAGAGGGGTGGCAGGCAGCAGAAGATCGGGGAGGCAGGGATAGCGGAGGTGACACCGGACCAGCGCTTTCCTAGCTGCTGCCACTTCTCTTGGCCGTTGGCATCAAGCAGATGCGGTAGGTGGCAGCTCCTACCACACACACACTCCCTCTCGCCTGCTGTTTAGCACGTTAACCTCTCCCAGCAACTAAATGTTAACACATTTTCCTCTGGATGCATCATCATTTAATCCCTCCCCCCCGCTGGCACCCAAGTCCTTCTGGCTGCCAGCACCTTGTCTAATCAGCTTCCCGAAGGAGGGAGAGGGGTGGAGAGGGGGTGAAAATTCCCCCTCCCCACTGCGCCGAGGCCCTGGTGCCCCCCATCTCTCCCCTATCGCTCCGAGTCGCCGAGTACGCAGCGAGAACGCCGACACAATCAGGCCACTTAAATTATTACGCAGGGACTAATCGCGAGCTGTTTCCAGTGCCCGTCTTCACATTGCAACCGCCCCCACCCCACCCCAGGAGTGGTGACAGTAATGCAGTGAATGGACCTACCAAGCTGGGGGCGTTGGTATGGTGGGCGAAGGGAGACATGTTATTCTACATGCAGCCATATTAACCCACGGACTCTCGTGGGAGAAGAATGAGACCCTTGGGATTTTTTCCTGCAGGCTCCCAGGACAGGAGGCCACCTCGCTACTGTGTTCCAGCCCCTCCTCCTGCCCCCTGGGCTGGAGCCCATGTGGGCTGGGACATCAGCCGTGGGTGGGTGAGTGGACAGCAGAGGCCAGTCAGAGGTTGGGCGCACAGTTGCATTAGGGAAGGAGACGGCTCCGTGGCTCTCACAGCCATACCTGGGGTATGGGAAATGTCCCCCTGGTGCCCAGGGCCCCGCAACTCAGGGATCCGGGTCTGCTGGGCTGCCGGGGCGGGGGAGGGGGGCGGTCACTGCTGGGCATTCCTGCAGGGCCTACAAAAACATGGTGGGGCTGTGACATTTGTAAAACTGGGGGCCAGGTGCAGCCCTGTGGGCCCAGATGGAGGAGTGGCCCTGCCAGCCCCCGCCCCACATTCTGTTACCCAGAAGCCCGTGAAGCCCCAATGCCCCATTCTCTGTCATCCTTTTGCCACCTCACAGAGCCCGTGTTGTCTTCTGGAGTCCAAGCACCCTTCTGTAGGGCCTTTCGGCCAGCAGCTCTGCGGAAGGACACTTCCGTTTGGTCGCTGAGCAAAAAATCCCAGCGAAGCGACCAGTGGGTCTGTTCCGGGACAGCGTACTGCAGGTCCCGTCTCCCCCCAGCTTCCCTCCTGTACAGCCTTCTCTCTTCCCACCCCTTTGGTGCTGTCCCCCGACCTCCAGCTGCCCCCGGCCCCTTCCCCATTGGGCTCCCTTCCGTCGCCATTCAAACCCAGGAGGAGGAGCGGCGGCTCGGAAGGGGAAAGGGCCACGGGGAGCTGCTCTTCGTGCCGCTACAATCCAATCCCTCGGCCTCCTGCCGAAAAGGGGGCTCTGCACTTTCCAGAGGTTTTCTGGAACCCTCTCGCAGGTTTGAAAAGGGCTGAGATCGTGGGGCTCAGTTTCGTTCAGCTTGTGCCCTTAAAACAAAAACCCACCACGATGCTCCCCCTCCCTCTCCCCCTCTGCTCCGCGCACCCCCTGCCTCCAAAGTGGTGGTGTTCTCTGGCAGGGCGACCTGTGACCCTGACAGTGCTTGGCGGGGATAATTCCCAGCTCTGGCTGGGCTCGCGATGAAGATGGAGCTGCCTTATTGATCAAATGTCTGGGACACCTACCAAAACCCCTGGATGTGGAATCGATAGCGCTCTGCCCTGACATTGTTGAGAGCAACAAAGAAAAGGGAAAAAGCTGTCAGAGGAGAAGCCTGGCAGGTGCTGTGTCCCCCCACCCCTCAAAAAAGCAGAACAGGCCTTTATAGATTAGCCGTCAGCCCCGCAGGTGCCCATTGAATCTGCGCCACCTACCGGCACTCCCTGCGTGAGCACCCGCTGTTCCGGAGGAGCCGGCCAGGACCGAATGCACCCTCCAGGCCCAGAGGCCGAGTTGCAGCAGGCCCAGGTCTCCGTTTTTACTTATTTTAACAGATGTGGGGGGGTTTCAAGAAGGAAACCACTTTGGCGCATGAGATTCTCGGGGTTCACGCTGGTGAAATGAGCTGGGTCCCCACTACAGGCAGGTCCACATAGAGGTTAACAGCCTACTACTGCTGTGAGCGAAGGGTGTTACTCCTTTAGCTCAAGTGGTCAAGGGTTGTTCTGCAGGTCCTGGATTTGCTGACTGCTATGCCAATTTACACCAGCTGAGGATCTGGTCCTATATGTTTTATTATATAAGAACGGCCACACTGGGTCAGACCAATGGTCCAGCTAGCCCAGTATCCTGTCTCTGACAATGGCCAGATGCTTCAGAGGGAATGAACAGACCAGGGCAATTATCGAGTGACCCATCCCATCATCCAGTCCGAGCTTCTGGCAGTCAGAGGCTTAGGAAAACCTGAAGCACAGGGTTGTGTCCCTGAGCATCTTGGCGATTAGCCATTGAGGGACCTGTCCTCCAGGAACGGATCTTATTCTTTTGTTTGGAACGCAGTCATACGTGCTGCAGATAGGAACGTAACCTGGCAGCTAGCCGGCTGGAGTAGCAAGGCCTGGGTATGCCAGAGCTAGAGCCAGGGGACGGGGTGGGGTAGATCTGCCAAGAGGATCCCGGGGAATGAGTGCTTTGATTCTCCCTGCTACACCTCGCTGATACACTGCGGTAGGGAGGCAAGCCGGTCACTGCATTCCCATCATGCAAATGCTTCAGGAGGTGTTTGAACGCTCCAGACCAGACTGGAGCTAGCGGAGAAGCGGTGTCGTTGCTGTGAGCGGTGCGATTGCTGGGACGACCTGATGGCGGCAGAGAAAGGGACATGATTACAGTCAACTAATATGGAGGGGAGTCGGAGCTGGGCATTTCCTGAGTGCTCCTGACACGGAGCCTCCGGTGAGCAGAATTCGACGGGCCGGCAGCGCTCTTGCAGGCAGGAGACGGGGCTTTGATGAAATGGCAACCCCAAGGGGGGGAAATATATACCCTGATTCCCCACCCCCAACCTGCTTCCTCCCACAGCCAGCCAGACACACACATACCCTTCATTAGGGGGCAAGAGACCCCCCCACACACACCCTTCATTAGAGAGCAAGAGACAAAAACACACGCACACACACACACCCTTCATTAGAGGGCAAGAGACCACACACACACACACACACACACCCCACACACACACCCTTCATTAGGGAGCAAGAGACCAAACACACACACACACACACACACACACACACCCTTCATTAGGGAGCAAGAGACCAAACACAATGAGGCCTTGGGCTGGATGTCTCCCAGCTCCTGCCTTACTAGAAACACCAGCTAATAATCACAGTGATCCTGAGCGAGGCCAGTGGGGGCCCATTCAGAGCTAAGCCGCTCCTCCAAGACTGCCCACGAAGAAGCCAGTTGTGGCCACCCGAGGAGGTGGTTTTGGCCACACGTCTGGCTGGCCCATTAAGACCTGGGCTGAGACCCACTCAACTCATTGCCCACGGGCCCCATAGGATGGTCATGCTGCCATCCAGAGCTGGGTTTGAAGACCGGAGACAATTCCTGGGGAAAAGAAGCTGGTTTACCAAGGGAGCCTGCCTCTCTGGAGTGAGTTTGATTTTTCACAGGCTGGGGCCAATTACCGCTGTGGCAGTGATGCACGGTGCTTGCTGAGTTTCCCTTTGCTGAAGAGGGTATTAATTTCAGAGGAGAGAATGTAGCAATTAAAGGCACTAGCAGATCCGCTGGGCTGGGGCTGGGAAATGAAAGTGACCAGATTTAAATTAATTGCACTGGCTGCTGATAGCCCTGTCAGCTTGGCTAGTGAATCCATCCATCTTGGCTTTAACCTGAGCGCAGGCAAAATACCTAGCAAGCCAGCCGGCTGTCTGTGATGGGTAACCCCGCGCCGAGGGGGGGGGGGGGGGACATGCTACAACACAAGGAGAGGCCGGCTGGGAAGAAAGGCGGGAGGAATTCCTGGGCATTACTGTCATGTCTGGAGCAGCAGCAATTAGTCAGTCTCAGGAGGGGAGGATGAAAGCTTGCAACTGAGGCACTGGACTGGAACACCAGAGATCTGGGATTAAGTCCGAGTTCTGACATTTCATTTCTTTGTGTTTCAATCTGTACAAATGGGGAAAATAACCCTTCCCAGCCTGTGTCCGGCTGGGCTATCTAGACTGCAAGCTGCGTGGAGATCTGTTCCTACCGAGCTAGGCCTTTCTACGGCACTTGTCACTGGCACTAGAGAAACATAGGATCTGCTGTTGCTAAAACTACTCTGCCTGGGAACTGGCTCATGGAAAAATTTCTATCAAAATTGTTTTCCCATGATGCACCAGGGCCAACGGGCTCCCATGATGCACTGTCCTCTCAGCAAGAGAGGAGACTGTGGTGCACCATGGGAGATGTAGTCTGATCAGGGAGCCAGTTCCATAGAGGAGAATGTGTTGGGGGGGGTGAGACTCTCAAACTACAACTCCCAGGAGGCACCGCCGCTGCTTTTCCACTTTTAAATTTTTGGGGTGAAAATTTTTGATTTTTCACCGAAACGTCACATGTTTTTCCATGGAAACCCCCAGGTACTGAGCAGCTCATATGACCCATGTGATGCCGGGGCGGGGGGTCTGTTAAGCAGGTTAAATGCGGCACACATTCCCTGGAGAACCAAGGACCTCGGTTCTGGGAACATCCTGCTCCTGGATGAAAGAATCTAAAGACACCCTCTGTCCTGCAGCCCCAGCCCCTGGAGCTCCATTACACTGGGCACCCCCACTTGGCGTCCCAGGCGTGGTAGAGCCTGAGCCATCTGTTACCTGGTGCTAATGAACGTCACGGCGCTAAAACCCTTCGCTCCTGCACCTGATGCTCCAAACAGTGGGAGGCACTTGTGGTTGTCCTGGGCACTTGTCCCATGTAGCCAGATGCTGCTCATCCTACACCAGTACACCCTGCAGATCAGCATTCAGCGTCAGGCGGGGTGATTGTCTAAGAGGGCCAGCCTTGGAATCAGATCAAGGAGAGCACACACCCCCCCAGCTCTGCACCCCACCCCCAACCACAGCGAATTCTGTCGCTATTCCTCGCCCAGCCTGGCTGAGCTGACACGCTCGGGAGCCAGCCACGGGGCAGGGAGGCCGCGAGTGGTTTCAGCCATAACTCAGTGCAGCTCTGGCTCTGCTTTTCCAGACTGGGGCCTATGTCTCTCGCCATTGTCCCAAGGGAGAAGGCAGTAACGGGGTGCGTGGGTGGGTGACGTGCCACAAGAGTGTGTCATGACAGATGAACAGGCAAAGGCGAGCCCCCCTCAGGCCAGACGGCTTGGGCCCAAGAGGCTGAAATGGCCAGGGTCTGGTTTCCAGATGTGAAGCAGCTGGAAGCCCCTTTCCCAACACCTCCTAGGAGGTCCCTGGTCCCGGGAAGAGACAGATGTTGTGATGCCAGAGTCAGAGCTGACGGATGCCGCAGGGAGGGGTGTGCGTTGCAAGGAGAGGGCATCTGCCGTAGCCCAGGTGAGAACCAGGCTCACGTGGGCTTGTTCTATGTGAGAACCAGGACCATGTGGGTTCGGTATCAGGAGGCATTTCATGACTGCGAGCCCTGGGCAGCGGTGGATCCTCCCAGGAGAGGGCACGGGAGCTCCATTGCTAGGGCCTGTCAGAACTGCACCAGGCAATGAATGCTGCCTGCTGCAGGGCGGGCTCTGCCATTCCTGGATTGGGGCGAGTGAGTGAAGGTTAAAGCTGTATCGTGCACGTGAGGGCTATACAGACACGGTCCTGAGAGCCAGAGCAGGGTCACATTAGCTTTGTCAAAGGCCTGGGGGCCCTGGCTGCTGGTATGCAGCAGCACATTACAGAGCTGTGGACGCTGCTCCCACCTCGTCTATGGGATGGCAAAGACCAGATCCAGGATGCAAGATGCTCCCAGTGCACAGACTGCTATTGGCAACGCTGGCCATCTCCCCCGTCAGCCTCCGGCACAGGCTCTCGGCTCCTCCGGTGTGTAAATGTAAATGGATGGCTCCTGTTAATGACACCCAAGCTGGCTGCTCTCTCTGTTGTTAACACGGTCTAGAGGGCAGGTGTATGCACAATGTGCCTGACGGGAGAGTGTCGGTGAATCTCCTAGGTGCTCTATAAATAACTGGGAGCTGGAGCGGTTCGATGGAAACGCACACGTCGTGTGGAAGGATTGCTGTTCCGTTGAAGGCACACGTGCATGTCGCTGACCCTGCAGCTGCTGTACATGCACAGAATGGATGTGCACACGCCCCAGGTCGCGCTGTCGGGCATTTATAATGATGCTATCATCACGCCTCGAGCACCTTCCTCTGCAGATCTCAGAGCTCTTCACGGGCGTTAATGGACCGAGCCAGGGAGGTCTTCGGGGCCGGGACTGTGTCTTCCTACATGTGGGCGTCGTGCAGTGCGTAACACGGGCTCCTTTCTGAATGGGGCCTCCGGGCTCTGCCACAAGCGGAATAAATAACGACAGCTGCAGCAGGGCCGCCTGCTATTGTTGTTTATTTTGGCTATTGCAATAGGGCGGAGGAGCCACTGTCAGGGATCAGGGCTGCAGGGTGCTCGGAGCTGCACAGACACAGAGAGCTGGCGAGCTAAAGCGGAGACGAGAGGCAGTGGGGAAGCCGACAGGTAGAAGTGAATCCAGGAGCCCTGTTTCCCCCCCGATGACTGTCGGAATTGGGTGGTTGTTTTCGGATCCAGCCCGGGGTTCTTGGTCCGTTGCTTGGTAACCCCCGGTGCGGTTCCTCTCTGCCTGTCTGCATGGCAGGCCCCATCCCTGCGCAGGAGCACGGCCCTGTATCAAAGCCCCATCTGTCTGCTGGGGCTGCTCAGGAATCCCGGGCCCTGCCTGTGCGAGTGCTCTGAGTGGGATCAGCCATCCTCCGTGGGGCTGGGCATGTGGCCTCTGCGGCTCTGCCAGCTCCGCGGCAGGCTCCAGCAGCGCTCTTGGCACTGAGCAGACAGCGGGAAAGCTGGGCCAAGATCTGCTCTTCCGTGGCATGCAGCCCCCGGACTTCCAGGTGGGGCTTGGTCAGGGCCGCTGCGCTGCCGTGAAGAAAGATTCTCCAGCTGGGGCTGGCCCGAGTGCTGAGCTCAGGAGGGTTCAGCGGGAGTACGGGAGCCCCAAGCAGCCCTCGCCAGGTGCAGAATTTCCAGCCGCAGGCTCAGATCCTGACTCAGACGTGCCCAGGGCTGGGGGCTGGCAAAGCTCAGCATGGAGATGAGGCCAGGCAGACGTGAGGTCTGAGCCCAGATCTCCTCTCGCTCAGAGTCCAGGTGACTTTGGTACGGGCCCTTCGCTTCCATACGCCACCCCGGAGGATTTCCAGCTCAAGGAAAATCCAGCCATTGCCTTCTTCCTTCGTATGGCCCCTGTTCTCCCACTGCAAGACCTGAATCATTCCAGGGGGAACTCCTTGTATCCCACATTTTGGAGCAGAGGACGATCGGCCGCTGCTGCTCGCAGTGGCTCTGAGAAGGTCAGATTTCCACAGCCTCTATCACACATCGCACCTCATATGAAGAAGACATATTTTTTACTCTTTTATAAAATGCGATGCGCCGGTAATAAAGAATTTAATAACCCGCTGTGCCTGTGTGGATAGAAAACTCATTTGTTTAATAGGCAGCAGTTTGGCTTTGTCATGTTCATTTAGTTTTTAATGACGCACAGTTGTGCCAATATTGATTTTAGCTTATAGGGACTCAAAAAATTTACTATCTGGAATTATCTGAAATGTAACCATTTTATCTTGCAGTCAGGAAGACGGATCTCCCCCGTCTCGCTCCGAGCACCCTGAGCTGATTGTTCCGGCATCCATGTGACCCTTTCCAAAGCCCACCCCCACTTCTTTAAATCTCACCCCATCAGGCAGTACTGCGGTCGCCAGGAGGGGGTTGGTGCGTAATGCATTTTTCAGCTTGCAAAGCATAATGGGAAAAGCAGGAAGTCAATTTCCCCAGCTCTCTGCCCTGTTGTGTGTGTGTTTAATCTCTCTCTCGCTCTCTCCTGCGTCTCATTGGGATCTCTCCCCTTTATCCCTTTCCTGGTCTGCACACAGAAGAACTCGCCTGCACCTGCAGGTTGGGCTCAGTAGCTGCTGGCAGCCCTCAAGCATGACTCTGATTCTGCTCCAATCTGTGTCGGGTGTAGTGTCTCGAACTGAGGATCTGAAATATACATGGAAATTGAGAATTGCCCCGGAGGCCTCTTGGATTCCGCCGGCATAGCCAGCGCATTATGGAACCTGTGCTAACAATAATAATAACCCTGGGGCTGGGGTTTTGTCCAGGTGTTTTAATCTTTAGCCCTGGTGGGGAAACTGAAGCACAGAGGGGGAACGTGAGTTGCCCAAGGCCCTGCAATGAATCAGTGGATGAGTTGGGAATAGAACCCAGGAGTCCTGGCAGCTTTATGCTTGGCAAAGGCTGTGCTTCCTATGGCGTTAATGGAGGCGATAGCCATATTCTTAGAGAGGGACAGGGCCCCTGAGCCAGGCCACCTCCTCCCAGGCGCATTTGAGTGGGTTTTAACTGACATTGCCGGGCTGTGCACGCCAGAGAGGAGCTCAGCAGGCCGCAGAGTCATCAGAGCGATCGGCTGATTATCAGACAATATTTATGATTCATTCAGAGCGCTCCGTGGGCCCAGCTGTCTGAAACACCCGGGGCTGGCACAGATTGCTGTCCCGCTCTAGGCTGCGGCTTCCCAGGTCGCTCTCAGTGACAATAATACCCAGTGCTTCACGGGCTTTCCAGGGGGACGTTCCGTTACCCCCCCGTCCTATCCACCACAGCTGGCACTGGGCTCCAGACCGAGCCAGCGGCCGAACAGGGACATAGGGAAACCCAGGTGTCCTGCCTCCCATTCCCAGACACCGTCCTGGCCCTCTCCATTCCTAGTGACCCAAGGACTCATTCCTAGGGAGCCCACATGGAATGAGCTGCGGGGGGGCCCACTGTGGCTCCCAGTGGACAGCTGACCCCATCACCGCAGTCACTGGTGCCCCTTTGTGATAGGCTCAGGAGAGCCGGCGACAGGATGAACATGGAGATGGGAACTTCTTGCTAACCCGGTGATTGGTGCTGGTTCCTCCAGCCCAGAGATGAGGCACAGCAGTGGGGGGTGGGGCTATTTATTATTCTTATTACAGTAGTGGCTACCACAATCAAGGCCCCATTGGGCTAAGCACTGCACACACACAGAGTGGCAGACAGTCCCTGCCCTGAAGAGTCTGCAATCTGCGTAGATAAGACAGACAAAGGGGTTTTAGCCTCATTTTACAGATGGGGAAACTGAGGCACAGAGCAGCGTCTTGCCCCAGGTCACATGGGAAGAGCCAGGAACTGAATGCAGATCTCCAGATCCCTCACCACTAACCTGACCTCTTTCTTCAAGGACATATCGCAAAGGGCTGGGCGGGGAAAAGTGCCCCACGCTGCTCCTGCATTTATCAGTTGTACAGATTCCAGTCTGTCTGTCTGGTACATTTCACCGGCATGAAACCCACTAAGCAAACAAGGGCTGGAGTGCTACATTGAATTGTGGGAACATACCTGCCTGAAATTAAATGGGGTGATACACAGCCTGTATTAGCTTTGCTTATAGTTTTATGAATCAGCATTTTCTGTGTCAATCCGTCCCCCCACGCACCTGAACCCATTAGGCTTGATACTGTACAAAGTGACAATTGACAGCAAATTGTATTGACAGACTCTTATTGAACATAATTACTCCACAGGAACCATCCTGAATCCATTATCCAGAGTGTTACACAGCAGCCGTTCTGTGGGGCTTTCCATGCTCAAAGAAAAGATCAACGATTACTGGGTTTGTTTTTTCCTAGTTACAAAAATGAAAGGTGCAATTCACCCCTGGGAGCAGCTGAGATCTATTCTGGGGCTAAGCCCTCTGGCTGGCCCTCTATATTCCACAGGCATTAACAGTTCACCATCAAAACCAAATCCAGTCTTATCAGAACACCGAGCCCCCCACCCCAGCTCCATTATCATCTGTGCAGACAGTTAAAATAGAAGGGGTGGCGACTGATCCAGATTTCGGGACGATCTCTTATTCCCAGATCCAGGCTTTGCCAAGGTCAGGGCACCAGCTACACTTGATGTCTGTGTGCAGCAGGAAATACAGTTTGCAGGGCTACCGCTGATCATTGGCTCAATCTCGCAAGGACCAGATGCTGTCTCTAGGATTTGGGGGTCAGGTATTTAGTCACCTGAAGCTATCAAGGGGGTTTGACAGAACCCCAAGCAGATAAGGCTCCTAACTCACTTAGGCACTCTTTGCATCTTTAGGTAGCTAAATACATTGGAAGATTTGGCCTTTGGTTGCTGTATTGCAGCAGGATGTCCTGGGAGCTGGAATTTTCCAGCTGAGCTTGAACTCTGTCTTGTTTATGATGTTAGTCTGTAAATATATTATTTACTATTTTCTACTATTATTATCTATTATTTATCACTTAATTCTGTGGCTCCTGCAATCCGGGCTGCACCGGTAGGAATGACAATATGGAAAAATAAAGTGCATTATTAATATGCATTATGAACAACAACAATGAACCAAAAAAAGAAGGGGACACATTGAACCAGAACTGAAATCCCCCGAACCCTCGGTCATGCCGAGAGCACCGAGAGACTCCAGCGAAGTGCAGGATCCCCTTGTGCTGGGCACTGCACAAACACCTAGTGAGAGACCGGCCCTGCCCTCGGATAAACGAGGCCAGTAACGGGTGGGAGAGGAAATGGCGCCACAGAGAGGGCAAGTGATGCATGTGAGGTCCCCCGGAAGGTCAGTGGCCGAGCAAGAAGTAAAACTCTGGTCACCTGACACCACGTCCAGTGTCCTATCCACTAGACCCTGCTGCCTTTGCAAAAGCAGAGCTAATGTGTATTCTGGCCCAGCTGTCCCTACACAGCTGCCGTGAGCATGAATGATCTGCCGGGCTGTGCTGGCCCTTGCTGGATCAGAAGCAGGTGGCTCGTGCCCTCCGATCCATAACCCACACCCCAGAATGCCGCTCGCTGGCTCCCATTACACAGGACCTACCGAGCAGCCTGGACTTCCATGTCCCTGCAGCCCCTTCCCTCAGCCCCCTGACAGAATCGGGCCCAAGAGCTGGCTCAGCTATTTGCAACATGCTGTTCTCTTGGCTAAAATCCCTTCCCGGGAGGCAAAGGCTGAGCCTGCCCCCCCCTGTCCCATGCTGATCACGCCCTGCACCTGCCCTCCCCGATCACGCCTGCAAGCTGCCATTTCTCTGCCCCGCCAGGCACGGCCGACAGTCCCATCGCTGGAGCGAGCGCTCGACGCTGCATTGTGTGGCACCCACCCAGGGTATCCCCCGATTTCTGAAAGGCACAATCCCAGGAGGTGAGATACACCTGGCTCGGGGTCCCAGCTCAGCTGCCTGCAGCGCAGAGAGGAGGAAAGCAAGGCTGGAAGTCAAGCGTGGCGCACTGAGAACAACATGAAAACTCTGCCAAGCAGAGGCGAAGCAGATGCGACCGAGGCTGGCAAAGTGACAGTAAAGCCGCTGTTACCAGCGTGGCCTGGTCTCCAGCATGCTGCCTTCCCCAAGACCCAGGCTAAGAGAGCATAGAGGGGCCGGTCATTTCTCAGGCCAGGTCTACACTAAAAAGTGAGGTCAACCCAGCTACGTTGCTCAGGGTGTGAAAAATCCACCCCCCTGAGTGACGTCGAGCTAAGCTACGTCCCCATGTAGACAGCACTAGGTCAGCAGAAGTTCTTCCATCGACCTAGCTACCACCTCTCAGGGAGGTGGAGTGTGTCCGCCGAGGGGACAGCCCCTCCTGTTGGCATAGGGAGTATCTATGCTGAAGCAGCATGACTGGAGCTGTGCCACTCTCCTGTTCCAAGCAGAGACAACCCTCGGCAGGCAAGGTGCATGCAGCAGGCCTCATCCTCCACTGCCCTAAATCCATGTCACTCCATGGAAGCTGATGGGAGCGCTGCTGATTTCCACCAGCGGAGAATCTGGTCCAGTAAGTGAGGAGAGGCAGATGCAGTCCCTACACCATGGAGAGAACAGGACAGGTGCTTTTGCAGCTCCCTTTCCGTGCAAAGCAGCCTGAGCTAGCGGACAGCGCGACGCGGGCTGGGAGTCTGTTCCCAGCCCTGCCGCTGAGTCAAAAGGTGACCTTGGGCAAGTCACTTAGGCCAAGGTTTTCAGAAGTGGCCACTGATTTTTTGGGTGCCTCTGTATTTCAGGAGCCCAAGTCAAGACACCTGGGGGCCCTGTTCTTCAGAGGGGCTGAGCCACTGAAAATCAGTCCCTTGGGGTCTCAGGTTGCTGGGCGGGATTCATTCACTGCCACGGAGCTGAACGCTGGGAAGACCCCAACCCCTGTAGCACAAGGGTGGGGGGCAGGGACATGGCCAGTGTATCCATGGATCTACTGGCCAAAATCCCCTATTAGAAGTGAGCTGGGCGAGGGCTCTTGCCCGAGGGGAGATGATTGGCCTGGCCATGGCCCTTGGCAAGCCCTCTGAAAAGCCCATTTCCTTGGGCAATTTGCTAGGAGGGAAGAATTTGCCCTGCTCCCTCCCTCTGGCTCTACGAATAAAGGCCTGGGCCCGTCCTGGCTGCTGGATCAGCGCTGTCATCGCCAGCGGCTGGGGCAGGGGCTGGTTGGCACGTCTGAGCACAGAGATCCCCACCTGTGCTTTGCTCTGCCTTGGCTCTGATCATTAGCGGGACACGTAGCCGCGTGGCTCGTAGCGCTGGAATTCCACGTTGCATCGTACCCAGGGGCCTTTGGGCACGTGCCGCTTCCCAGTTAACAAGGCGTTATGGCTGCCCCGGCGGAAACCGCAATAACAGAACCGCGGCAAATAAAGAGCGGTAATCCTGCGGATTTGCTTTAACAGCGAGATAAGGGGAGAAACAAATACACGGAGCTCTGCAAACAAAGGGACGCGCCCCCTCTTCCCTCCCTGCCCTGCACACACACACACACACACACACACACACACACACACACACACACTTCCCCAGGCCTTTGCGTCCACGCAATCGAAGTCGGCAAGGAGAGTGAGCTGGCGAGCGCTGCTCTCTGTCAAAGGGAGTAACGCTGCCTGGGGTCAATCTCCCGTCACTCTCCTGATGTGCGGGCCATGTTGCTGAGAGGTGTTTGTGAATGGCCTGCTGGCCACTTCTGGGATTTCTCTGCAGCTTTCGAACCCCAGCAAATCCCAGCAAATCCCGACGCATGGTGCAAGGAAACACAGGGGCCTCTAGGACACGGGGGGGTGGGGGTGGGGGGGGGGAGATAAAGCCTTGATCCGCAAGGTTCATTACAGAGGGAGGGGCCCTGCCCCCCCTGAGCTGTGTGACGCTGATGCGGAGAGGCAGGCCTGCTCGGTGCCGGCAGGTGTGCGAATACCACGGGAGTCTCCCGTATGCCCTGCTTTCTCCTCCTCAGCTGAAGCCCAAGTGGCATGCTGCGTCTGGGCCAGGGGCAATGTAAAGACTTCTGACATGTCGTCACCACACTGCCCTGGTACTGGTAGCCCAAAGCCGGTAGCAGACTTAGCCCCCGGTGTGTGGTCCAGCCGTGGAGGGCACCCTGTGTACGGGAGAAGGGGACGGGATGTGCTGGACTGGCAAACAGCCCTGCCTTCCCCTCAGGGCTGGCTGGGATCCAGACAGTGCGAGCAGAGCAATCGCCCCATGACACTGGCAGCCCGCAGGGTAAGTCAGGTGCAGCGCAGTGGTGAAGCGAGGGGTTAAAGGTGCCGTTCTGGGTGAAGCTTTGCCCATAGCAATAGTCTCAGGCTAATCCGAACCCCCAGCTCAGGGGGATTCAGGCCGATCAAAGACGTGTTTCTAAGAGACAAATTCCCTCCCCAATTTGTCAGCACAGGCAATGGGCAGACCCCAGGCTGCCAACTCTTGTGACTTTACTGTAGTCTCGCAAGCGCTGGGGTTTTAATTAAAGACCCAGCTCTGGGAGCTCTGGGATGATGAGAGACTCTCCGCTCTCCCTTAAAAACAAGAAGTAAGTTTCCAGCCCTGGAGGTTGTGGAGAAAAGCTTGAACATGTGACCCCTAAGCCCCCGGAGACAAATCGAAAGAACAGACTTGATTTACTTTTTAATCTCCGGACTTGTTAGCAAATCTCAGGATTTGGGGCAGGGGGGCTGATGATTATTTTTGAACATTTGGGGTGGGGAATTCTGCAGAGCTGGGGGTGTCACTGAGGTTCCTAGTCATTTTGTGCCAGTCCCTCCCCTGACAATCACCCCGATATCGGGAGGGGGGGGGGGAGTGAGTGCTAGACAGGCCTGCTGATGCCCGTAGGACTGAACAGGGTGTAACGTCCCAGCTCTCAGACACTAGCACAAGGCTGCGGTGATGGGGTAACGAATGTTAAAG
Organism: Mauremys reevesii; assembly: GCF_016161935.1. Taxonomy (NCBI): domain Eukaryota; kingdom Metazoa; phylum Chordata; order Testudines; family Geoemydidae; genus Mauremys; species Mauremys reevesii. The sequence continues at coordinate 41,632,245 of NC_052637.1, read as the reverse complement.
GGGAAAGTTGGAAGCCAGACAACAAGCCTGTTTCCTTGGGAATTTTAAAGAAACCACCTGGCGTTTGTAAAACCGCACAGGGCTTGTTGGTTTTGCAGAACCTGCCCTGCAGGCCAATATGGTCCCACAGGGACCGGCTAGGCCAGCTGAACTGTAGTCTCTGGGGCCAGCCAGACTCGGGGAAACCTTGGCAGGGAATTTTGCAAACACACACCTGTGCTGCTCGTTCCCCGAGCCTGCGGCACACCTGTGCAGGGGTGGAGCTGTTAGCTGGAACTGCACCTGGCAGGATGTGCTCCAGGGGGAAATCGCTGTTTTCTTTTCTGAACTGGGCCCTTCTTTCAGATGTGGGGCTTGGGCCCAGCCCGCAGGGAGCTGCAGCCGTGTGGAGGCGGGTGAGCCCACCAGGAAACCGGTGAGAGAGTCTTTTCCATTCACACCACTTCTTAAAACGGCTCTTTAGTCTTCACTTCCGGGCTGCCTGCCAGCTGCCCCCTCCCCTCCCCTCCCCGTGCCTGGGCGTGGGCTGAGTCCAGGGCAGCCGGGGGGACAGCTTGTTACAAATATGGTTTTATAACAACAAACAGTGGGATGCTATAAAAAGCCCCCCACGTGTCTTTTGGCAAGTGTTCCTAAGGCGGATCGGAGCCATTTGCTCTTGCTTCTGGGCCCAGGTAGAACTAACACGCCCATTGTCCCAGCTGCTGAGAGGGAGAACTCAGCCCTTTTCAAAAAGCTGTTCGCTGCCACTAATGCAGCCGTGGGGGTCGGCTGGAAGAAAACCGAGTGTTGGTCTCTGAGGCGGTAGCTGAGCAAAGCTCGGGGTTGCCAGCTGTGGAGATATTTGGTGATGGCTTCTTTTGAAACCCGAGCTCCGGAGATGAAGTGAGAATCTCAGCCTTCCTTATTTAAAAAAAGAAAACAAATTCTCCAGCCCTGGTGGTTGCAGAGAAAAGCTTGCACCCAGCTCAAAAACAAGTAAAATATGCCGGGCTGGGAATCTGGGGGGGCTGGACTGGGGATTGTGGAACTCTAGGGGAGACATCCGAGCCACAAGCAGGTGGGCAGAGGAGGTCACTACTCCAGTGGTCACACTTCCATTGTTCAAGTAACAAAGAGAGACCCCCAATTTGCCTTGGGGGTTGATTCTGGGGTGGTGGTTTTTCCTCCAAGCACAATAAGGAAAACTCAGGTCTCCAGGGGCAGTTAGGAGAAGGCCACCGGGTCTGTGATTTTGGAGCTGCTGGGAGGAATTTTTTGCCAGGATCTGGAAGAATTTGTGCTGGGTTCAAAAGTATTTGTATAATGATAACAAATCGGCCCTGCTCGTAACCCTGCAGCTGCTGCTTGAGGTTGTTTGTACGCGGGAGGGCACGTGAGAGCTGATGTTCCAAACGAGGATTTCTGACTCCGAGCCCCCTAATGGGAGAGAGACTGGAGGCTGACGGGAGTGGTAACAGACTTCCGCCCTGAGAGATGAGGCCTTCCGCGTCTCCACGTGCTTTCCAAACGCTCTTTCCCCCAGGGATGTGGGGCTGCCCTGATAACTGGGGGCTGCTTCCTGTAGTCCGGGGCCCCACCCTGGGTGTCTGGGGCTGGAGGCTGTTGCACAGGGGGCTTGGGAGGACTAGCTGGACCTGCCAGCAGCCACTTGGGAAACTGATCAGAACTTCTCCTGCAGCGTCCGTATCCCTGCACCCCTTGAAACGGGCTCCCCCCTTCAGTGCCATTTAATGGCCTCACCTCCCTCACCCCACTAGCTCCCAGGAATCCCTCCCTTCTCCTTGTGTTCCCATGCGGCTTTACCTGCCCTCACCCCTTCGTGTGCACCCCCACCAGGGAGCCCCGGTGAACAGCACCCCCCAGTGGTCTGGTTTGGAGCTGCCCCGCCTGGTTTCACATGGTTGGCACAGGCCTGTAGGCGACAGCAATAGGTGAGCTGTCCCTGAACGCAACCCAACGCTCGCCTGGGGCTGCTCCGGCCCTGCCTGTGTGCACGGAGCAGGGCAGGATGACGGAGTGGCCGATATTGAATCTCTAATGTTGAAGTGTAACCGCTCCTACCCCTGAGCAAGGGGAGAGGGCAGACAGTGGCACTCGGTCAAAACTTTAACCAGGTTCAAAGAGGAACTGGGTCCGTTCATGGAGGAGAGGTCTATGGAAGGCTCTTGGCGGAGACCAGAACCTCTGACTGCCAGAAGCTGGGAGGGGAAGATTTATGGCTTCCCTGTTCTATACACTCCCCCTGAAGCTCCGGCACTGGCCACTCTCAGAAGCCAGGATACTGGGCTGGATGGGCCAATGGTCTGACCCAGTGTGGCCGCTCTTGTGTTCTTATAGGTCCTGCTCTGCTCAGGTGAACCCTGCTACAGTCGGGGGGCTGTGCTTGGGGACAGGGGCTGGCAGCGTGCAGGATTGGGGTCTTGCTGTCTATCGAGCGCCCTTCGCTGGGGGTGCGCCTGCTTTGGCTCCGAAAGCTCTGCTGGGTTACTGACGGCCTGGGGTGGGGGAGAGCTTGTACGCCCATGGGACCCTTCTGGTGCCATCTGGTCCCTTCCCAAGGAGACCAACTTGCACTCAGGGTGTATCTGAGTCCCAGGCATGATGGAGCCAGCCTGCCGTTCCGTTTGGTGGCAAAGCTCTTTGGAGACCCGCCCACCTCGGTGACTGTCAAAGACCCTTTGGAGCCAGGCGGCTCTTCTCCCCAGGGGAGAGCAATGCTCCCAGGGGGACATGGGGCCTGCCTGACTCCCAGCCTCATTGCCCTGAGCCGGGGGCGTCATGCTTGGTCTGCATCACCGAGGTCTAGCTGAGAGCGCCCCTGCCCGGCCTTCGCTTAGCCCGCGGGGCTGCGTGGGGCACAGGGCTGCCGAGAGCGGGTTCGGGCCCCGGTGAAAAAAAAGTTTTGGGTCCCCCAGCAAGGGCAGACCAGCTAAACGGGGCTGACGAAGCCGGGGAAGCCAGGCCCCAGGTCCCCCTCCGGACTGCCAGGCCCCGGTAATTTGTACTGGCTCTTCCCCCACCCCCCCGGTCAGTCCTGGTGGAGCGTTCTCGCGGAGCTGCAGAGCAGGCCTCGGGGAGCCTGACGCACGGGGGTGGGATGACGGGTGTGTTGCCTGCTTCCCCAGGGAGGGGATCGCTGGGTGGATTAATGTCTGGTATTCTTTCAATCCGCTCCTCTCGGAGCACCTTGCAGGCTGCTGGGGCGGTGTCCAGCCCATCGTGGGCTCCGTACCCCCTACTAGATGTGTTTTGGTTTGAGTGCCTGGAAAATCGACTGTCCCCTTGGATGGCTCCTAACTTCCAAGCCACTGCCACACAGCGTGGTGTCTTCCCAGCTTCCTCCCCAGGCCAGGTGGTTTGTCTCTGAAAGGCCTGGAGGCAGGTTTGGTTTTAGGGAGATCCTGCACCTGCTGGCGGGTCTTTTCCACAAGCAGGGAGCCCGCAAAATGCCTCCTCTCCGCCCTGTGTTCTGTTGCGTCGCCGTGTATGCACATGCTTCCTCTTAAGGAGTGCCCGGAAGAGCTGCGAGCGTCTTTGCGGCTGTAGTTCTGTCATTTCCTGAGTTTCATGCTTATTATTCCCGGTTTGCCGAGAGCGTCATTGGTTTTAAACCGTGGTCTCCAGTGCCAAGCCTCTGTTTGAGGAAGGGATCGGGCCAGTGCGCGTGCACATCTCCCTGCTCCTCGGCTGACTATGCATTGACATTGAAAGAGCTGAGCAATAAGCAGATATTGATGGGCGCGAAGGGCAGTGAGGAGATGCATCGGCCGGCCAGGTGGCTATCGAATGAGGCGAGTCCAAGGTTGCTGCTGACCTGGAGGGATAATAAATAAGTATTGATAAGAGCCAATAAGGGGAATTGATAGCTCTATGGTTAGACGTGTCCTGCTGCCTTTTGCAAGCTATTGGCAGGAGCGACTCCCCCAAATACCTGGGGAAGGCGAAGGAGCAGCCCTGATAGACGCCAGTGGATGCTGTGTCCAGATCTCCTTGTTATATCGCATCGGGGGGATGTTCTAGGTTCTTGGAAGCCCCACGCCCAGGTCTAGCTGGTTGCTCTCAGACCGGGCTGCCAGAAGATTTGGTGTATTAGCCATGCTGCCCCCATTTCTTCCCTACATCCCACCATGGGGGGCACAGCCGTTGCTTGTCCGAGCTCAAGAGGGCTGTGGGGGTGGCGTGGCTTCTGCCTTGGGGCGCTCAGGACCAGGTGGTGCAGAATGCCAAGCCATCTGGCCAGGGTTCTTGAGTGGCGCTTGTCTGGGGATCTCCAGCTTGCCGGAAATGCGGCGCACTCGACACCCGGCTGAAGTCACTGCCAGGGCTCAGCCCTTCTGAAAATCAGCCCCCAAGTGTCTCATGCTGGGCTCCCAATTATGGAGCCCCCCCAACACCCAAATCCAAAGACATCCCCGATGATGGGCCAGACCATTCCCTGGCCAGGGCCTTTCTTGCAACATTACTAATGCAGGGGGCAGATTCCCATCTCTGCTGGGTGAGGACATGGCTTGTAAAGCCAGATGCTGTGCCCAGCTCAGGTCTGTGCCTGCTTCCCATGCTGCCCCCTGTGCCTGGCGTGTTCTCCCCACCCTGCTGTCCCAAGCCACCTCCTTGCCCTCATGCCCGTCTCTCCTAGACTGTCCTCTCCCTCGATGCATCAGAGATGGGACACACTAGGCGGGATGGCCCAGGGCTTGGGTCTGGCACCGAGCTTGGTGCTTGGCTGGCTGGTTCTTGTTCATGTGCCAGGATCTAGCTGATCGCCATGTGTGGGATCAGGAAGGATTTCCCCCCCAGGTCAGATTGGCAGTGGCCTTGGTCGGGGGGGGGGGGGGAGGGAAGGGGCACCTTTCTCTCCAGCGTGAGGCCCAGGTTGGGTGCTGGGTTCATCTCACTTAATCGGTTTGCATGGCCTTGGGCATTAGTGACCGTCAGCCCCTCCTGTTCTCTGCGTGGGGCACATCATAGCTCCAGCTGTCGGGTTTAGTGTGTAAGGGGCGGCGGCCCCTGATACACGGGAGGTCGGGCTGCAGGATCTGGTTGTCCCTCCAGGTTTTGAATTTCTGATGCCCACGGGAAGGGAGCTGATCACTCACTTTTTTGCTTTGTTGAATAGTGTTCCCTCCTCTGAGCTTCCCAGTGCGTCACGTCTCCTGCGTCCGTCTGCCTCAGCTCCTGTGTGGCACTGCGCACGCAGCTGGTGTGATAACCACCCATGGGGGTCAGCAGCAGAGTCTGAACCTCTCCCCTTCAGCACAGTCACCTACCGCTGGAGCGAAAGGAGCGTCTCCATTCGCTGGCAGCAGCAGTAGGCTGTTATCCTCGCTGAGGATCTGCCACTAGAGGGGGACATGAGACAAACAGTGAACGTGTGTCGAACTAGCACCTGCTTATTAGAGATGAGACCAGGAGCCAGCGTGACCCTAGCCGGTGTCCTCTGAAATGATTCCCCTTGGGGCTGTAATCATTAACAGACGGCTTGAAGTGCTTTCTCTTCCCCCTCCCACCTGCCCCCCGGCATGTTAGCTCTCGCTATTGGAGAAAGACTAAACCGCTGAGCTCCCCTGCGCCTGGCGCTGATGACTGCAGAATTCAGTTAGTCGCAGATCAATCTCATTTCAGGGTGGAAGGTAGATCTTAATTGGCACCAAAGCTTTCAGGGCGTCTGTCTGGGGTGGGCAGTTCTGGCCCAGGGGAAAGAAAATTGGCATTTGACTTGGTATCCAAAGAAGATGTTTAAAACATGTTGTTATCTTTCTCTCGCTCTCTCTTTCTCCCTCTCTCTGGTTTCTTTGTTTGGTTTTCTTTTAAGCCCTCAATTATTTAACATAAGCCTCTGTTTTGCGACAATTAGTTTAGAGGGGTCCCTTCGGAGGCGCGACAGTGCAGGCAGAGGAAATTCAGAGCATGACACCAGCATTCCCAAATGGGCACATGCGACTGCTCGGCTGTTCCCGGCCCCCCACGCTGGGTGGAGGAGCGGGATCCTTGGGACTGGCTGCCGGGCTGGCTGTTTCTTTTCTTCCCTTTGCCGTTCCCAAATTCAGGAATTATCCAAAGGGTGCCCGGGCTGGAGTGTCCAGTCCCAGGTGTCGCTCAAACCTGTGGCTGGGAGGAAGCCAAAAAGTGAAAAGTGGCTCGTGACTCCCCGGAGCTTTCAGGGGGTGGGGCCAGAGGAAATGGCGAATAAAGGGGTTTTCAAGGGGCTGTCCCTTCAAACAGGAACCCGGACAGCGAGGGTTCTCCAGAGCAGTCAGTGGCGTGTGGGGAAGAGTGCGGGGTGGGGTGACTGCTTGTGGCAGACTCCCCAGAGCAGCAGGACTGATTGTGCCAAGACAGGGCCTGCATGCGGGCACGCTGGGCAGTACAGGCTGGGTGCATCAGCACGAGAGCGAGAGCGAACCACAGGGTCTGTCTGTGCCTGGCAGCCTCAGTGGATGCCTCTGCATTCACCACAGCAGAATCTAGTCCCTCCTGTAGCGTGTTCTAATCCCCCAAGTGTCCACTCCACCTTTCACCCTTCCGTGCTGGGGAAACTGATCCCCATGCGATGTACCGTGTCCATCAGCGCGGGGTTATGGTTCATCTGATTATCTGGATCAGTAGCATCTAGAGACCCCAAGTGAGATCAGGGCCTCATTGTGCCAGGTGCTGCATGGACACAGGGGGAGATGGCCCCTCCCCCAGAGAGCTCCCAGATGAAACGGACAAGTTGCCAGTTTGTGTCATTTTATCTTGTCTTGTGATAGTTGGTGTTTTTCTTTGAGCTCCAGAATCTTGTGACTTTTTGGGGGGGAGGGGAATAGGCAGCAGCTTTAAAATAAATAAAAAGAAGTATTTCTTCACACAACGCACAGTCAACCTGTGGAACTCCTTGCCGGAGGATGTTGTGAAGGCCAAGACCATAACAGGGTTAATAAAAGAACTAGATAAATTCATGAAGGACAGGTTCATCAATGGCTATTAGCCAGGATGGGCAGGAATCGTGTCCCTAGCCTCTGTTTGCCAGAAGCTGGGAATGGGCGACAGGGGATGGATCACTTGATGATTCCCTGTTCTGTTCACTCCCTCTGGGGCACCTGGCACTGGCCACTGTTGGGAGACAGGACACTGGGCTAGATGGACCTTCGGTCTGACCCAACAGGGCCATTCTTATGTTCTTATGAGTCTCGAATGGTGTTTTTTTATAAAAGGAAGTTTCTCACCCTGTCCCACGTCCAGGATCAAACCAGACAGCAAAGGAAAGAAAACCACACTGGTTATATTTTGACCATCTCATGGTTTTGGGAGTGTCTGATGATTTCTGAACCCTTGGGATCGGCGATACTGGGTTTATCTTCCCCGTTTTACAGCTGGGCGGAGCCGAGGCCCGGGGAGTTGGGGTGATTTGCGCAAGGTCACGCTGGGAGTCTCTGCCGGAGCTGGGAAATGAACCCGAGTCTCTTTCCCCCGCTCGCGGCTGGAGGGCTCCACTCTACAGCAATGCAATGACAAATCCGCTAGGCACAGCTTTTCTGTAGGGGAGCTGGAATAGCCGTCCCGTGGCGAAGAAACCTCCCTCAGTAACGCTCACTATTGCTTCCTCGCTTCACAAGAGCGCAGCCCGGGAGCCAGAGAGCCGGAGAGAACGGATTTTTGGGTTTTGTATCTATTGACTCCTCCCTGCACCCTACCCTACCAGAACGCCAGGCAATATCCCTGTCTGGAGCCTCGACGGAGTGCAGGCTAGCGCGTGCTGCAGCTCGTCTCGGAACAAGCTGTTCCAGCTCCTGTTCCGTTTGAAACGAAAGGCGAAATAAATAAATAAAAAGCCGAAGCGTATATTTGGTTCTGTCTTAACAGAGCTTGATCTTCGCCTCCTGGGGCTCCGAGGTTAAAGTGTTCTCTGCAAAGGGCCTTAATGTATCGTTCCAGGGCTTCCTTCAAAAGGCACTTTTCAAACCTGGGTCACGAGCTGCTGCTTTCTTTGTGTAGGACAAAGTATAATTGTGTCCCTTCTGCCTCCCCCAGACGTGCCCCCGCTGTTTAATTTCATGGTGACTGTAATGAGAGCAAGTGGGGGGTGCACATGCCTGGGAAAGCCAGAGGGAGGCTGATGGAGTGACAGGCTCTAGCAGGATAATTTCCCGCAATGTAAGCAGCATGGAGTTATCAGCACCATGCCTGGGACCCTGATTCAGTCTCCGGCCCAGCGCAAGCACGATTAAGGCAGAGCCTTGGGGACCGAGCAAACCAGGAAACACCTTGGGTTGCATCTGAGCTCCTAGTGCGCTGCTGAGGTGCGCCGTGCGACAGCGTTGTCCCCTTGCATCCTGACACCAGCGCATCGCAAGGTTGGGAGGCAAGCTTTGCAGGCCTGGCAAGTTTTATGGGGGTTTTTTGGAGGTGGAATGGCGCTGAAATTGGAATGATCCCATTAAAAATATGGCATGTCTGGGGGACAGGCCTCGTCTCACGGAGCCCTTGGAACTGCCTGGGGATTGTCACATCTCGGGATTGTCACATCTAGCCCTCCTTGACCCTACTGAGCAGGCAGGGCTGGATTAAGGGGCAGGCGACTCAAGCGACTGCCTGGGGTCACCAGGCTCGGGGGGCTGTAAGAGATTCAAAAGTGTAACAAATGGGAGGGAGGCGCCATTTGGTCTACAACAGGCCCTGTGAGCTGGGGAACCTGAAATGAGATTAGTTCTTTTGGGGGCCAGAAGGAACCTCTGTGATCATCTAGTCCGATCTCCCCTCTAACACCGGCCACAGGATTTCTCTGAATTCCTTCTGGCTTGGACCAGAGCAGATCTAGAAAAAACATCCAATCTGGCCTTAAAAATATCCGGTGATGGAGAATCCACCTATGACCCTGTGTAAATTGTTCCAATGGTCAATTACCCTCGCTGCTAAAAACATGCCATTGTCCTAGTCTGAATTTGTCTAGTCTAGCTTCAACTTTCAGCCAGGGGAGCCCATTTGTCTGCCAGCTTGAAGAGAGCTCCGTCATCACATTTCTATTTCCCATGCAGGTACTTCGAGCCACTCCTTAACTTCCTCGCTGTTAAGCTAAATAGATCGAGCTCCTTGAGTCTGTCACCGTAAGGCAGGTTTTCTCATAGCTGTTCTCTGAGCCCTCTCCAATTTATCAACATCCCTCGGAAACTGCGGACAGCAGAACTGGACACAGGATTCCAGCAGCGGTCGCACCAGTGCCAAATACAGAGATAATAGAACCTCCCTGCAGCTACTCGAGAGTCCTCTGTTTATACAGCCAAGATCACACAGATGATATAAAGCATGTTTGTCTGTGTCCCATGCTGGTCTCTCGTCCTCTTGACACGATATCACAACCCCTCTGAATGTTAGTGAGCCAGGCTGTCTGGGGAATGCTGGTGTTCTACCTTTCCAGACGACTGTCCCCCTGTCAGGAGGCTGATTGGTCTTGCAGACCCCCAAGTTTCACCTCACTTCAAAATGACTTGCTTACAAAATCGGACATAAAATTACAGAAGTGTCCCAGCCACTGTTACTGAAAAATCACTTACTTCCTCCTTTCTACCATCTAATTATAAAATAAATCCACTGGAATACAAAGATTGTACTTACGATTCAGTGTATAGTATGTAGAGCAGTATAAACAAGTCATGGTCAGTGTGAAATTTCAGCTTGTTCTGACATCGCTAGGGCTTTTTCTGTAGCCTGTTGTGAAACTAGGCAAATATCTAGATGAGTTGAGGTCCCCCCTGGAAGATTTGTGTGTACCCCTGGTTGAGAACCATTGTTTTACATAGCAGGGGGACAATGGGATGTATTCAAAGCAGAAAGATTGGGAGTTTGGGTGTGGGAAAAGGAATCCATTTCTGTTGCTGTGTTGCCCTCCAGTATCACAGGCCGGCAAATCCCAGAGTGTCTGGCATGTCGGGGAAGATTTTTCCATTTCAAATAAACCCTTCATCTTTTTTGTAACTTGCCTCGGTTTCTGGGAGAAGTTTTAATTCAAACCCAGCAAAGTATTTTGGGTTTGTCTTTGATGCGCCCTCTTCAAGCGAGAAGCAAAATAACAGCTTTGAAACCTGCAAATAGCGTACAGTCAGCCCATTTGCCACATGCCACACGGGTTACACAAGAGCTAACTGGTCATTAGGGAGACGGCTGCTTTCCTTCCCCCTGGTTTAAGATCTTACGTTTCCGGCCGAGCTGGCTGGATGCGCTGTTAGCCCTGGAGAGCCGTGCACAGGATTCAGATACTCCTCTGGGATGGGGAACTGTGCACTGATCCCTCTTCTGTAGTGCTGCTGCTGGAGGCAGAGGCCTCTTGTGGGATTCACCCAGGGGAAGATTTCTACAGAAAGTCACAGAACAGTCAAAAACTGCCTGCGCCTCTTGACTGGCACATTCAGACGCCTGCATTTTCCCCTTCCAGTGCAGTTCCCATGTCAGGGCAGGTGACGCAGCCACGTAGCATTGATCAGAGCCGCTTTGCGTGTCCAAAACATTACAGTTCAAAGGTTAATTAAACATAAAATGGCCCCAACGCCTGGCCTGGAAGGTGAGGATGCTGGGCAGGTGCAGTTCCAGAGTTCTGGGGTGAGCCCAGTACTTGCATTGACAGAGAATTAGAGCCCTGGGGACATGAGTTCCTATTGTTTCCGGAACAAGGCCTTGATCCTGGAAAGGCTCATGCAGAATGACCTAAGACAGCTTGTGTAACAAGCTTAGCAGAGTGTGATGTCCCCCTCTAGTGTTGAATAGAGGATAACAGTCTAGAGGATAACAGTCTACTACTTCTAGTGGCTAATGGAGTTACTCCTCTAGCTCATGGTCACTTGATCCTGTCTGATCATTTCAGAAGGGGATGGTCGGCTCCTGAATCCCTAGCTTTAGTGAGCTGCCCCCACTGCCTGGGATTTCCTGTCACTCCGGGTGATGACTACATGGTTCCAGCCTCTCTGATTAGGCAGTGTAGTGCGCCAGGGGTCTCCGAGGATGATGCCAGCTCCCTCTTTGGAGGAAGGCTGGAGGAAATGTTTGCTATGAAATGGAAAACTTGTCCAGTCTTTCCAGGCACGATGGGGATGGGAGCCTATATATGGAGGTGGTAATTGGCTTACTCCTTGGCCAGGCGAATTGCAATAAATAAATATAACCTTTGCGGTCGGGGACCGGCAGGGAATTTACAGCCCTAGAGACAGGAGTCCCTGTTCTTTGCAGAACAAGGCCCCAATCCTGCCAAGGCTTGTGCATGTGGTGTGTAGCGAGTCGCGTTCGGGGACTACCCATAGGGTTAAAGTTAGGCATGTGGGGAAGTATTGCAGGATCAGGCCCAAGCCAAGTGCTAGCCACTCTCCCTTGTTCCTGTGCCACTGTGCCTTGCCTTACCCTTACAATGACCCCCGCTAGGGCTGAGGCAGGATTGCAATCTGCTGGGCCCGGTCAGTCCCTGTCCTCTGCTGGAAATGAGGGCCAGTGGAGAGGGTCGTTGGGTGAGTACTGGGATTATTACTGGTGATGTCATTTCAACACAACTTGACCATTCTCCTCCCCCCCCCCGGTGAAATTTGGCCCCAATTATTTAATATAAACTGTTATCCACTTGTGTGTGCTATAGACACACAAATATACAGGATTTATGGGTGCATACCAATACACACACACACACACACACATCTGTGTGTATAAGAAATACACACGCACGTTTCATGTATAGGGCAGCAATACTTTCCCTACAACTACATTTCCAACCACTCTGACCTTCTAAATTCCTCCCAAGTATTGAGTTTGTCCCCAGGCTACTCTCTTCCTTTCACCCTCCTCTGTATTCATCTCTTTGGTCACAGAGAGAGAAACCCAGGTAAGTTCTATCTTAGGGGCGTCTACAGCCTTCATCACCAGCATCTGAGCCCTCCCAATGTGGTTATTCTCCGAATACCCCTGTGTGGTAGGGCTGGGCTGTTATCTCCATTGCACAGAGAGACTAAGTGGCTCACCTGAGGTCACGCAGGAAGTCTGTGGCGGAGCAGGGAACTGATCACGGGTCTCCCATAGGAGTATCCCCAACCACTAGACTATTCTTCCTTAATACCATAACACTTGCCACTCCAGACCAATGCAGAGATCCCTCAAGCACCTGAGCTCCCATTTTTGTCTACTGTAGCTTTGCTTCTCACTCCTGGCAGGGGGCTCCTTGCGAAGGCAGGAGACTCTAATGTATTATTAGTGGCTTTTTGAACTACACCCCGACCTCCCATCTGTACGTGCTGGCACCCATCCCTCCACCAGACCTTCAACAAGATGCCGTTGCTGTTAAGTCTGCTTGGAGAACTGAGACAGATGAAACCACCCTATTATCTATGCTCCATTCGCAGACAGGGAACATCTCCCAGTGCCTGCATGCACACCCTGGCTCATCTCCCGGCAGCCTTTGCTACAGCCGCTCACACGCTCTTGGACAAGAGAGCTACCAGCTCTTTTCCGTGCATGGGTGATCGGTGCTGCCAGAGGGGAAGCATGGGGGAGAGAGAGTCGAACATAGCAAATAAATTCTGGAGTCCATCGTTGCACCTGCCTTCTGGGTCAGGCTCAACCAGCTACTCTCTGGCTTGACCAGAGTTTTACAGCTGTGCACCGGCTTGGCCTGCTTTCCTCCCCACACTGTGGTGGCAGGGCAGCGTCGCACAGACAGCGACTTGTGGTGGAAGAGTGACCAATCGAACATCTGCAGGAAGGAAGGAACATCTGCGATGCCTCGCTGCCCTTGGTCCAGAGACTGTCCTCTGGTTACAAAACCCAGCATCTGCACAGGAGAGAATCTAGGCCTGTACCCCATGCTTCAGTGGAAAGTGGGGAAACCTCAGTCATGGAAAGTCATGTCCATATGGATGTGTGTGTATTTCTTCCTAAAGCCAGGTACTAAGTGGTTGGTTTTCTCATGAAACATGAGGGTTGATATTCCTGTTCGGAGTTTATCCTGTTTACTTAGTTACTACTTTACTTTTGGCCGACCCCCAGCAGAAGTCCTTAACCAACACAACATCTGTCTCTCCACCAAATTGAAGATCTACAACACAGTGGTCCTGACATCTCTCCTGTATGGTTCTGAGACACGGACTCTTTATAGACATCACATTAAACAGCTTGAGCAATTTCACATGCGCTCCCTCCGCTCAATAATGCGCATTCGCTGGCAGGACAGAGTGATCAATATTCAGGTCCTTGAAAGAGCAAATGCAACCAGCATCGAGGAAATGTTACTGAGAGCACAACTCAGGTGGACCGGTGATGTCATCAGAATGGAAGCCCATTGGCTCCCAAAACAGATCTTAGAAGATCAGGGTTGGCAGGGACCTCAGGAGGTATCTAGTCTAACCCCCGGCTCAAAGCAGGATCAACACCAACTAAATCATCCCAGATCTTGTATGGGGAGCTGAGGCAGGACAAAAGAAAGAAGCGCCATCTGTATACGCACTTCAAAGATAACTTGAAGAGCAGTCTCCAGTGGGCTGGCATCAATCACAAAGGATTCGAGCAAACGGCTCAGAACAGGACTTGCTGGCGGTCTCTGATAAGATCAGAGGTTCTAGTGCGACCAACAAAATCGTCTCCAAGCTGCACGTGAAAGGTGCCACAGAGCTGCATCATCAAACATCATGGCCAGGGACTTCCCGTGCCCTCCATGCGGGCAACTGCGCATCAGGGTTCGGACTTCGGAGTCATACGCGTAGTCATAGATGAGAATTGTGGCAATATTGTCACCATTGTAAGCTATGGACTACTACTACTTCTTACTTATACAGTAGTGCCCAGAAGTCACTGTCACATCTACTGTGCATGGAGCTGTACAAAGATGAAATAAGCTAGTCACTTGGTTTACAGGCAAAGTCCCACAATCCTGCTGTGGGTGGACCACAGAGCCCATTGCAAGACTGGGACCTGAGTCATTAGACATATGCAAGTTAATAGCTTCAAAATACTCTAAAGCTTTTCTTTTAAATCCCTTTAAACTGGCTTCCTTAACAATCTAGTAGCAGTGTGTTCCACTGGATAATTGTGAATTTTAATGTTTTTTTTAAAGTAGAGGGATTTAAAAAAACCCTGCAACTCTCCACACACTCTACAGAAGATCGGAAAAGAAAGGACAGAAGCTATCCCTGACTAGGGCAGGCTCAAAACGTAATCCCTGCCTCCTGTTGCTGTTTCTAGGACTGCTGCAGGTTGGCTCTCCTGGTTTATTCAATTGCTGAGCCACAGCTACTAATGATAAAACTCCCCCTTCACAGGCACTGCCAGCCTTTTTAAATGACAGGTTTCAGAGTAGCAGCCGGGTTAGTCTGTATCCACAAAAAGAACAGGAGGACTTGTGGCACCTTAGAGACTAACAAACTTATTTGAGCATAAGCTTTTGTGGGCTACAGCCCACTTCATCAGATGCATAGAATGGAACATAGCAAGAAGATATATATACATACAGAGAACATGAAAAAGTGGAAATAGCCATATCAACTGTAAGAGGCTAATTAATTAAGATGAGCAATTATCAGCAGGAGAAAAAAAACGTTTGTAGTGATAATCAAGATGGCCCATTTTAGACAGTTGACAAGAAGGTGTGAGGATACTTAACAAGGGGAAATAGATTCAATGTGTGTAATGGCTCAGCTATTCCCAGTCTCTATTTAAGCCTAAATTAATTGTATCTAGTTTGCATATTAATTCACACTCAGCAGTGTCTGGTTGGAGTCAGTTTTTGAAGCTTTTCTGTTGCAAAATTGCCACCTTAAGTCTGTTACTGAGTGACCAGAGAGGCTGAAATGTTCTCTGACTGGTTTTTGAATGTTATGATTCCTGACGTCAGATTTGTGTCCATTTATTCTTTTGCTAGAGACTGTCCGGTTTGGCCAATGTACACGGCAGAGGGGCATTGCTGGGTATATCACACTGGTAGATGTGCAGGTGAAGGAGCCCCTGATGGCGGCCGATGTGACCAGGTCCTAGGACAGTGTCACTTGCATAGAGCTGCGCACAGAGTTGGCATCGGGCTTTGGTGCCAGGATAGGTCCCGGGTTCGTGTTTTTCAGTGTCAGTTTTACGAGCCCTGCGCCATGGGGGGGACAAGGTTCATCCCTGCGCTTTGCAGGAGCTGGCCGGGCAGGGCCCGGGGCGCTGCCTGCAGACCGGCTGGGGCTGAAGGGGGAGCCCGAGCCCGAGCCCAGGCCCAGGCCCGGCGCCGGTGGCCCCAGACTCGTTCCAAGCGCAGCCCCGCGCCCTCTCCACGGTTGGCCACCGGGTAGCGCTGTGCGCCGCTCCGCCTCCCCCGGCTGAGGCTGCCCCCGCAGCTCGCGGCTCCGCGGCTGCCAGAGCTTCGGCTCAGTCCGCTGCCAGCGAGCGGAGCGGCGGCTGCCCGCCGAGAACCGGCCGAGGGGAAGGGCGGGCGAGCGAGGCGGGAGCCGGGCAGCAGCGCACCCCAGGCGGCGGCAGGCAGAGCCGGGGCGCGCCCGCCTCCCCACCTGGCCTCGCTGCCCTCGGGCACCTTCCGGGCTCCGGAGCGCGGGTGGCAGGAGGCAAAGCCCCGAAGGCGCCGGCCATGGGGATCGCTCCGCTGGCGGGCTAAGGAGGGGGAAGGGGAGCGCCCCCTCCCCCAGCCGGATCCCAGCCGCCCTCCCCCCAAAAAACTTTCCTGGCTGGATGCGGAGCGCGGATTTCGCCGCGCGTGGATAAAACTGCCGCGACCCCCGCGTGTCAGCGGCGGTGGGGCCGCCCCACGCCCCGGGGCTTTGCCAGCTTGGGGCGCCCTGCGAAGCGGCGGCCGGGCGCGGGGGGACCTTTGGAGCAATCGGGGGGGGTCCCCGCGGGGCCGAGCCCCGGTCCGAGGCGGGACCTCGTGCGGACAAGTGAAGTCAGGGCTACGTGTCCAGACCCCCCCACACCCTCCGGCCTCTGGAACTGGGAGCGGAGCCTTTCCTCGCCCGGTGGCGGGGCGGCGCCGGCTGCGGGCCGAGGGCAGCGCGGATGGGCCGTTTCCCTTAAGGTCTCCCCCTGCCCCGGGGGTCGGCGGCTGTTTTCGGGGCGCCCCCGGAGCCAGCCTGCCGCAGCCAGCGAGACTCTGCACCGGCGGGAGGAGCAGCCGGAGCCGGCGGCGCGGACCGGGCAAAGGATTATAAAAGTCGGGGAAAGTTCCCTCCCCGCCCCCCCGCGGACCATGGCAGGGGGCGGCCGCTGGCAGCCCCTGCTCTGCATCCTCCTCGCTCTGCAGGGGACCCCCGGCGCCGGGGCTCAAGGTAAAGCGGAGGGGGCACGACCCGGGGGGGGCCTTTCCAGCCCAGCCCCCGCTGGGCTGGAGCAGCCTGGGAGCGCGCAGGAAACCCGAGCCCTGCTTTGCACGGTTCATTATTTTTAATTGTGGGATTGACTTTGATGCTACCGCAAGCTCAAGAGACGCGCAGCCCCCCCGCTCTGTGGAGGTGTCTCTTTTATGTGCTGATTGAATCTCTGGGGCTGTCCCCTCCCCGTGCCCCTTTTCCCGGGCGTTTGAGTTTCTGGTCCTGGTGCTTGTTTTAAACAATGTTCTGCGTTGGTTCTGGGAGGAGGAGGGGACCTCGCCTTGCTGATGGAGAGGAGGAGCAACACCCGTTATGGAAAGTTGTGTCTGCATGAGACGGGGATATAAATCAGGAGCTCCGAGGGATAGGAAGGGAGACCACGGGGCTGCGGAGTCCTGGGACTGGGGCCACAACGATGTGGAAAAGAGAGAAATGTTTAAAAAAAAGACACGGAAACCCAGCGTGAATATAAAGGCCCGGGTGGGGGTGGCGGGGGGAGGCCGATCTTTCTGCCTGGCTCAGAGCTGGCCAGCCAGGTTGTGACTAACCCTCAAAAAATGAAAACCCGGTGCAACATTTGTAACGTTGAGCCGAGGAGCAGGAGGTGGTGTCCCGGCTCGGGGTTTGCTCCCTTGGGCCTGGTCAAATGGGACTGTGTAGGGTGGAATCGAGTGTGCCTGGGGCTCCTGCAGACAGCTGAGAGGAAGCAATGGAGCAGAATAGGGCAAGGTGTGAAACCTAATTTCTCTCTCCTTAGTCCTCCCGTCCCCCAAAATCTTGGTGTTATTTTGGAGTTAACTTTGCCTGCTGGAGAGGTGTGTGTGTGTGTGATTTCTGATGTATGCTGGCCTTTAATGGTTTAAACAAACTGGCTTTGTACTGTAAACTGTGACTCCATCTCCCTAGGTCCTCCAATCTGTTGCCTGAAGATAAGGCTGCTAGCTGGTTACAGGTGGGCGTGTTGTTAATAGCGGTAGCAGCAGGAGCAAGGCAAAGTTTGTCCATGTCATGGCTTTGAGGGGCATGAAGCCCTGCCCCACGCACACTTTTCCAGAGCTTGTCTCGCGTGGCTGGCTCGCTGAGGTGATCGCTTACATGCCGTGCAGAGTAGATGCGCCCCGGCCGTTTCCCCAGGCTGCGTTCCGTTCGATCTGGTTCCAGTCGCACCAAGTGGCTAACTGTGAAATCAGTGAACTGTATGGGGATGTGGCTATGGAGCTGTAGAAAAGTGTTGATTTGCGAAGCCCTGTTTACCCCAGCCGTGACCTGAAAAGCAGGCTCCTGGTCTGATGTCAAAAAGAGCCAATGCGGGTGGCTGGAATCAGAAAGTTGTGCATTCCAGGGGGCTACACGCTTGGAGAAAAAGCCACGCGAAAAAGGCATCTTTGAATATTTGATTGTCTGACGTGGAACTGAAGAAGTCCCTTGCCAAGCACTAAGGAAGGTTGTTGCCTCTGTCCCTCCCCAGAGCTCCCTCCTTGGAAAGTTTCAGAAGCTCTTTTGGAAAGGGATTGGATATTTGGTTAGCAATCCAAACAGCTGCTTGAAATGACTAGGAGCAGCTTTACACTGTGTGTATCTCTCCCAAGCACCTTACTCTCTCTCTTCCTATCTCAAGACCTGTCAAGATAACAATACAGCCAGGAGAGATTTACATTCAGGAGACAGGAGAATGGGGCCAACCGAACCCTGGAAGCTTATTACGGTTCCTTAGGTAGGGGGTGAAAGGAGGAGGGGGGATGCCCGACAACCCAACTTTATTCTTTTCTTCCAGGGTCTGGTGAGAACTGGCAGCTCCTGATAGCAGAGTCTTGTTCAGAGGGAAGCATCAGCCCCGGCAGAGCTGACACGGTAGCCCTAGCAGGTACAGGCAGGCAGGCAGGCTGAATCTTAACGGAGACCGTGTAGGGGCAGGAAGGAAGGCATCAGGTGAGGGAAGGCAGAGCTATAAATACCTATAATGGAGAAGGTGGGTTGTGCAGTAAAATGCTACATAAGCTTGCTGGGTAGGTGGTTGGCAACTGCCTTTGTTGCATCCTATTTCGTGCTCTTGAATTCCTGTGTCCGTGCTATGAGGCTTCTGCTAAGATTAACCATCTGTGCACACTGGGATTAGCCGGGGTGACAGCCCTGGAATGCATTTCCACCCCTTGCTTCGAGAGGCTCCGTTCGGAGTCTGGGGGCTTGAGTTTGCCACCGGTTGCGGAGAAGCTGCACGCTTGTATTTGATAAAGGCTAGCCTGCGATGTGTGTTCCTGCACTGTCTGTCCGTCCACACCCCCACTCTCCCCTCCCCCGGCTGGAGCTGTACCCGTTGAGCTGCAGTAATGTAAGTAATGTAGAGCTGCAGTTTAAAGGGGATTCGAGGCAGTGCTCAGTGAGCTAATACTGCCCCTCTGATAAGCTAATCGCCTCCAGGATGCTTATGTGTTGTGGAGCCTATTTCCAGCTGCCTCTGTTATCTGAATGGGCTGTATAAATAGTTGCCTGGTTCTCCAAGGGGCAGTGTGAGTTCACGAGCGAGCGCGGAGCAATGCCAGCCCCTGGACGCGGGGAAGGCCGGGCAGCCGGGCTGAAGGGAAAGGGGGCTTTCGCTGGCAGAGGGAAGCACAGCCCTTTTGTCCTTTCATTAATTAGGACTTTGAGGAAGTACAGAATCTCCTTGCCCAACAGCCACGTTCGGTTGCAAGGAATTCAGGGGTTAAGTTGCTAACTCCGGGGCTCATCACCTAGGCATGCTGGATTTGCGTGACATCTTCTGGGCTGCCTGCATCCCAGTGACTGTTAGGGAGTCTCTCTCTCTGCAGGTGCAAGGGGGCTATCGTATGATTTCAGCCCAGGCTTCAAATGAGGGGGAGAATCTAGAGGCAGAGCGTGCTATGGGGCGGGTGGTCCAGGCAGTTGGAGCTGCACAGGAGAAGGCCCTTGCGCCGCCAACTGTGAGATTGTGGCACTTGAGCTCGATAGGCAGGAGGGAGGGATAGAAAGGAGGAGGGTGTCTGATGTACGCAGTTGTACATCCATGGAAGGTACATGGGATGCACACGTGTGTTAAAGCATGTTGATCCATGTAGCAGATTTGCCTGAGATCTTGTATTACTGCTTGACTCTAAACAGCTCTGTAGCCGCACTTAGCACCCTCCCATCCCCCAGGTTATGGGGGCTGGGTGTGCAGAGAGACCCTGTGATCAGACAGGTTGGGGAATCTCTGACAAGGGGAGGTCGCTTGCACTGGATCTGGCCTGTAGAAGGGGTTGCAGGTGGGGAAGGAGGCCTCTGAACCCCTCCCTGAGACAGGCAGGGCTATAATATACTCTCCCTCTAAATTTATAGCCATCGTTTTCAGCAGCAAATGGAGCCAAAGCCCTCTCTGCCCCTGGCTTCAAACTCCCCATCCACTGCCTTTCCTTAGCACCGGCGCTATAATTTCTCAGTAATTAAGTTCAGAACATAACATATAAACTGGCAGTATATTATACAGGCAGTGCCTGTGTCGGAAGCTGTGAAGGTCTCTTTGATTGATTCACTCTCTCTCTGAGTTTCTCTTCTCCTTGTCTTTGAATCTCTGTCTTCCAGGTTCCCCACCGCTCTGTTTGTTCTTTGCCTTTGGAACTATTTCCTGGCGTCATGAACTTGCCTCCTGTTTGTTTTAAGGGCTCTGGGGTTCTTGTACAGAGCGCGACGCTTGGTTTAGGTGCATAGTTTTGCCTTGTTTAAATGGGTCTGGGTCAGAAGTGGTGATGGGGGTTTGCTTATTTTCCCGTTTCCCCCCCCAAACTTATTGTTTAATGAATTGAACTTTTCATATTTAATTCCAGGGGACGAGTTGTTGTAAATACGTGTGAGCCTCAGTGAACAGAACAATTGGGGGAGGGATGGGAGAGAATTTGGCTGTGAGGCTTAGATAGTCCTTGGTCCAAAACTCCTCCGCGTCCCCAGGGCAGCGGCCGGGCCATGGAGCTGGGCCAGAGGGGAGCCTGGCCACGTGGGGGAATGCTCACTGAGCCTGCGGCGCTGGCCTTTCTGGCAGGGCTCGCTTGTGGCACTGGCCCTTTGCGACCTGCTTGGATTTTTACTAGCAGGTGGTTGGAGCTGGGTTACTTGGGGCTTGCACCGGGATCTGGGCGTAGCGGGACCCCGATGCAGAGACTTGTTACATCCCATCTCCTTCGTGCTGTGAGC
Source organism: Mauremys reevesii (assembly GCF_016161935.1). Taxonomy (NCBI): domain Eukaryota; kingdom Metazoa; phylum Chordata; order Testudines; family Geoemydidae; genus Mauremys; species Mauremys reevesii. The sequence goes on along the minus strand of NC_052637.1, from coordinate 41,611,762 downwards.
ACAGGGTAACCTCACGGCATCCGTAGAGCAGTGGAGTCCTGCCGGGTGAAAGCCACTGTACTAGCCCCAGAGGCTGGTAAGGAAGCCCAGGGCAATGCACTGGGAGTGTAGCTGGAAGAAGGGGAGAGAGAAACCTGCCGGAGCAGGCCCCCAAGGTGGCTTTGGGCCGCAGAGACTGCGACTGCAGCTCCAAGGTGTGTACAGATTTCCAGTGGGGGCTGCTGGGAAGAGTCCTGCTGGAGCCAACGTGGGCACGCTGCAAGCTAAGAGAGGCAGTGTAGGCTCCAGGGGAGGTTGGGTTGGAGCATGAAGTCACTAAAACCCTGCAAGTCGTCATGAGAATTCGGAGTGAGAGAAACCTGCCAAGGTCAGAGTCTGTCTCTTCAGCTCGCGGCTGGGCCAATCCCCGTGCGATGCCAGCCGCATCCAAACTGGAAACTGCTCTTCCCCACCGACTCGTGCCCAGAACCATGCAGGGCGCTCCGCTCTGAGCAGCGGCCCTCTCCCCTCCCCTGCCCAACACACAGCAGAAGGGATTCCGGCTCCGGCTCGTTTCTGGTGGCTAAGTGCCGTGTCCGTCAGGCATGCCGGGCCGGCTCCTCTCGTATGCCCGCTGTAGCCCTTCTGGGCTTCGCATCCACCTACGTAGCAAGCTGGGTTGTCTCGGGGAGAAGCTGACAGCAGCGGGCCCCTGATGGGCAGAGAAGCTGCAGAACACCTGAGCCAGGGAGACAGAACTCCTCTCCCTGCGAGGAAGCGCCTCCCTCTGGATCCTGAGTGGTGCGTGGGGGAGCCCGTACCCGTTCTCCCAGGAACTCAAGGGCTTCGTTCTTCGGGGCTGTGTCTGGGCACCAAATTCTATTCAAAACGTTTGACGAGGGAAGAAAATAACTGAGCAGCGTAGCAAGTTGCTGTTTGTGTGCCTGCACCCTGTGCTCTGGCGCTGGGGGGGTCAATTGCCACCTGTATCATGGCCTTTCAGCCCCCTAGTGCTCCCAAAAGCGCCCCCAGAGCCACATGTGGGAAGCGTGGAGGGGGGTGGCCGCCGCACCTTCCTATTGAGCCGAGGAGAGCCGCATGCTTTTGTGTGCGCTCTGTCGATTCAGCCAGCTGAAGAAAGAGGGATCGATAGAGCGAGAGCAAAGGAGGAAAAGAATGAAAAAGTGAAACAGCTCAAATGCTGAAAGAGGGATCGCTCCTGCCCCAGAGGTGCTTCCCGGCACCGGCAGCTGATTCTGCCGTCCCAGCTCCCAGGAAAGAGGCGTGAAGAGTTTCTTACCCGCCGTCACTAAAACAAAAGACACCCTGACACCTGGGGAAGACGGAATGAGAGTTTAATTACAGCCTGGCTGTGCCATGTAATTATTAATTACTCACGGCAAAAAATAACTTATTGATTAGGGCCTCTCGCTAATTACCAGCAGAATGCAGCGCTCGGCACGGGCTAATCAGTCACAGATCTGAAGAAGTGGGGTGCTGGACCGAATGCCTCCGCACCCCATCCCCCTCCCCCACCTGGCTTTGCCCAGCTGCCCTGAGCAAGGGCGTAGGATGCATCTTCTCTGCCTCCTGTGGCTGCTCCAAGTTTGACTTAGGCCCTGACCCCATGATCGGAGCCCTGTTGTGTGCCAGGCTCCATTGCAGGATTGACGCTGTGATGACGAGGTCCCTGGGGCGAGGCCTCTGTCTTGTGTTTGTACAGCTCCAGGCACGCTGATGCTCTGCAACAAATGGAGCCCCCTAGTCTCCCCGTCTAGGGGATGCTTTCACCTTGCGGACGTCAGATCCTTGGTTTCTCAAGCCCTTCCTGGCTCGAGAGTTTCTTTTGTCCAGGACTCAAAAGGAACCGCCCGTGCTAGGCCTTGTGACCTTGTCGAAAACAGCCGGGCAGGGCAATAGAACCTGTGGCTGATTGACATGGTGCAGCCCGTGGCAAGATGTCAAATGTTTCAAAATGTCACTAAAAATATTGGGGGGGGGGGCAAAGAGAGGGGGGACTTTGTTTGCAAATTTCAGCCTTTTCCTGGGAGCCCTGCCAGACCCCCTCTTGCTGATCTAAGGACAAACCCTGCATGGGGACTTGTCTCCCACCCGGTTCTGGGGGAGGGAGCAGCAGTACCCCTCCCAAGGGCAAAGAGACTCTAGTGGGATTTAAACTGCTGCGGTCAGGCCTGCAAGGGATTGGGAGACTTAGGGCTCCAGACAGGATTGGTGGGTGGGGAGGGCAGACCAGACTAGCTCCCCGGCTAAAGGGGCTTATTAGGCGGGATGCTGAGGCACCTTCTGGCATTCACGGGCTTTGGGCCACCCCACGGCTCTGCACACCCATGTTTGCTGACCTACCCGCTCCCCTGCCCCCACCTAGCCACCGGGCTCCACGCGGGGTTCCGGGCTCCACACGGGGTTCCAGGCTACTGCGATGTCTTGCCCTCCAGGTGGGCTTGTTTTACTGGGGTTGAACTGGAGGGGGGAGAGATGCCCCTTCCCCTGCCACCCAGAGGCAGATGGGGCTCAGGAAGTTAGTAATTGGAATTAGTTGGGTGATTTGGGGAGAACCAGCTATGCCCGCAGCGAGGCCAAGGTCGCAGGCAGGATGATCCCTGTCAAACGCCTCCCTGCCCCACGTTCTCCCACCCAGCCCAGTTACTGGGCAGGCACCGCAAAGTGTCCACTGCCAGCCCTGCCGTCTGGGTGAAGGGACCCCCCCAGCAGGCAGGTTCCTCTGTGTAAGATCAGCAACGGCCGGCAGGTCAGTACCCCACCGCCTGCTGCAGGGAAGGGGCTGCCCTCAAACTGAGCTGTGAATTTGGGGCTGGGGCCGGGCTAGCTGGCCCTGTACGTGGCTTTGCCAGCGAGCCTCGGTCCCGACCTGCCGAGCTGCCTGCCTGGGCTCGCCTGAGCAGAGGCAGCTGATGGTCCCGGGCTGAGCGGTGGGTTTGCGATGCAGCCAGTTTGCTCGTGAAATGGAGACTGTTTAGCCACTCGTGGATCTCTGGGGGATGCTGCCCCACCCCATCGTGGCCTAGAAGCTGCGTTCCCTGCTGGTCGACTGGGCCCTTGGCCAGCTGGCGTAAGGCCGATTATCTGCCCTCACTGGTGCAGAACTGCTGGCAAGTGCCCGGTTTTGCCCTAAGACTGGGTGCCCCCCGTGACTCTGGCACTGCCCCCTACCCCCGATCAGTGCCGGGCTCCTCCGTCCCCCAGGGCAGGAATGGGGTTGCTGCTTGCAGCCTTCCTCAGCTTCGCTCCCCTCTAGACTGATCTCACCCTCCCGCGTCGTATCGATTTTTTTTGCTGCTGCTTAGTACAATTTCCCGTAGGCTGAGCCCTCTTGTGCCCCTGATGCTTCTCTCTGTCCCCACCCCCCACACACAGACCCCTGTGGGTCTTTGCCAGGGGATGCCCGTCTGGGCCCCTCGGTGCCATGGGGAGAGTTGTACTGTACCAAGCTGGCAGGCCCAGCGTGCCCAGGAGAGGCCCAGCCGGTTGCGTCGTTCACCGATCCAGTCTCCACGGCAGCCAGAGGCCGCTCTGCGCCAGTGGCCCTGCTGCCCAGCCGGATCGCGGCCCCCTCCTTGCAGCGCCGTATCGGATTTAAGGTGGGTGGGCGCATGAGCTGCTGGCCTTGTGCGAAGCGGCACGGGGAGGAAAAGTGGCTTTCGGGGAAGAAGGGGGTGAAGGAGGAGACAGGACGATTAAAATTTGATGCTGCTTAGAAAGCCATTAGTGGCCTGCAATGGCCATGAAATTTTGATGATACGATAATCGTAAGGGGAGGGAATATTATTGGCTGCAACGCAGCCCATTAGTGACTCTGGGGGGGAGCTCGGTTCGAGCAGAGCCGGGGGGTTGTTTGGGTGGCTGGGAACACGGGGCCATTGTCTGTATCATTGTAGAGCCACTCCGGGCTGGCGTCTCTCTCCGGGTCTTTTGGTCTCAGTTCCCCCGGCTGTAAGGAGAGAAGCGTAATCCTCCTCTGACGTTCCATCGCTGCACGTAGCAGCCTGGGGTCACAGGAGGGGCAAGTGCATAGGCCAGAAACTGACGGGAAGAGTTCCCACTGAAGGCAGCAGGAATGCAAGCGCTTTGGGATCTGACCCTGGATAAGTGGCTGCGGGAGCATGGAGGCCTAGTGGGCACCATGTGGTGAAGGGAGCACCTTGGGCGTGGTGCCAGGAGGTGCTGAGCAGGGCTGGCTGGATGTAGAGTTTCCTGGGGTGAGTCACTGCCCCGCCTCTGTGACTCAGTTTCCCCACCTGTACAAATGGAGGACGTTCTCTGCCCCCTGGGGCATGAGACATAGCGAGCCCGTGCCTGCAAAGCAAAGGGGCACCATACTTACTATTGCTTATCACGATTCGCGTCCCAGGGAGCTGCCCTTCAGAGCTGCGGTTCCCGAGTGAGCGAATCCCCGTCGCCTGTATGTAGCGCGTGCGAATGTGTGACATGGTCCCTGTGGGTGGAAGGGGCTGATGGTGGAGGCTTGAGTCAGGGGCACTGTAAATTGACACCTCCCTCCCCTCTGCCAGCGTGCCCCAGTCCTGACTGACATCATCCCCCTCAGCACCAGCCCAGGGGGGAGACCGTCCCTGGTGGCCGCCGTATGATCGCGAGCAGGGTTTGGCATGAGAGAGGGGCCATCGGGCTCGTTCTCAAGGCAGGGCACAGAGAGCCCTGAGCGAGGGCATCCTTGGCAGCGTTGGGGAGGAGTGGGCGTCCCAGTGGCCAGGCAGTCCGGTAACCGATGTCCTAGGCTTAGGGACACTGGCTCCTCTCTCAACACCGCAGCTGGGGAGGGTGTGCGGGGCCTCGATGGAGCAGGGGCTAGCAGCTCCCCTGCCTTACCGATGGGGATCAGGCCGCCAGGCTGCGCCATTCAGCGGGCGTCAGAGGAGGGAGCTGGAGGTGAGACCTGGATGCTGGCTGCTCAACCCCCAGAAAAATGCCCGTAATTACCGTGGGGGGATGGAGCGTGGGCGAGGACAGTGGCATCCGCTCGAGTGAGTGGCAGCTTGCGGGGTGAATGTGGCACTGGGTGGCGCTTCCCTAGGGCGGGGGCGATAAGACAACTGCTGGGCACGATGCTTAGCAGCCCTCCTCCTCGCAGCCCTTTGCAAACCTTCTCCAGCGATGGGCAAACCGAGGAGAAGCGAGCTGCTCACGGGCCCCTGGCCTAGAACCCAGGAGTCCTGGCTCCCACTCCTGTGCTCGGGGTGTTGGCACTAGCCCGAGCGGCCGGCCTGGCGGCCTTGACTAGGACTCTGGAGTGCCTAGAGCCTGCGGTGGCTGGCGCTGTGTAAATATCTGAGAAATGAGGCAGTGATTATAGAGAGACTCTAATGCACCTCTCCAGCACGCGGCTCCTGTCAGTCCCTGCTGAGCAGCAGGCAGCCACGGCGGCCCGATTAGCATTGACGTGACCTCGCGACTCATTTAATAGGGTTGTGGGGGGGGGTTGGCATGTAAATGCACAGCCGGCAGCCCTCCTCTTCTCAGGGCTCATAAACTACGCAGGGTCAGGACTCGGACTGGGGCCGGGGGGGACTTCCAGGAAAACCCAGCATGCCCCAGGCCGAGCGAGCGGGGTGGCACTGTGCCGTCAGAGGTGCTGCCTTTCAGATGAGACGGAAATCCAGGCCTGGCCGTGGCTGCTTTCTTCAGCAGAACATTGTCTGGAGCCAGCGGCGTGAACCCTGGAGCCCTGGCTGAATCCCAGCAAGGCAAGTACAGCGGATGCACGATCCCTGGAAGTCCCTGTGTGCTCCAGCTGGGTCCCCGTTCCTGCAGTGTTGCTGTTGTAACACATGCTGCTTCAGCCAAGGCCGGCTGCCTCCGAGATGGGCAATGGCTGTGGGCTATGAACCGCGGCACGCTCTGCTCTGTGAACAAGGAGACATCAGTGCAAACAGTCTAATGTTGTTATCAAACTAAAAAGCCAGGGAGCAAGAGGGTTGGAAATGCCCCCCCCCCCCCCCGGGCTGTTCTGTGGCTATCACCTAGGGTGACCAGATATCCCGATTTTATAGGGACAGTCCCGATTTTTGGGTCTTTTCCTTATATAGGCTCCTATTACCCCCCTCACTCTGTCCCGATTTTTCACACTTGTTGTCTGGTCACACTTGTTTGGTCACCGGAACTTCCCTGAAGCATGGGAGAGCTGGCGTTGGAGGCTGCAGGGGAACCCAGGAGTTCGGGCTCAGACCACTAGAGACAAGCCCACGATGAAGTGATCTGATCACAACCTCGGTGTTTAGGAGCCACCTTTCTTCGTAAGCTGTTCGGCCCTCCAAAGCCCTGGGACTAAGCTCCTGACTTTGTACGGCTCTGTAGGGTGTTCTCCGGTGGCCTGGAGCTGGGCCGCTGGTGCGGTGTGCACAGTTCGGCTCTCAGTTGACGCTGTGCGGCTGGTGTGGGGGCTGAGGGAAGCGGTGGAGGCCGGCTGGCAAGGAAACGTGAAGTGCAGAAGCTCTGGCTTTGAATGGGAGACGGGATCAGCTTGCTGACGCGCAGGGCGTTGCTGCAGCCGTGAGGGTTAGCAGGACAGGCGAGAGGCTTTTCAACACACACCATAAAACCCAGCCGCTCATCTGCACCGGGGCTTCTTTGAGCTCCAGGGGAAAGCTCTCTGGACTTGGCGACGTATGAAAGCAAATGGGCTTAATTAATGGTGGCCGAGGGCAGCGTGCGGCTGCTTTCAGCTCTTAGATCTGCGTTTGTGCAGGTTGCTCTCCGGCTTGTTCCTGGCAAGAGCCTTGGCTGCCATGCAGCCGGCCTGATGGTAGGGCCAGGTTACTGTCCTGAGGAGGAGACGCAGCTGGTGCCTGAGGCAGGCCAGGCGTCTGTGGGCCAAGTGCAAGCAGGAAAGGCAGCGTCGCTAAGGGGCTTCAGTCCTGCCTCTGGTTTTGCACCCCTGTTCTGTGGCTGGAGCAATCGGGTGGGGGGGGGGGGGGGGGTTGGGCTGTCTGAGCTCTGACCTCAGTGCGTGCTATGAACTGTGTCCAGGTTGGAGTGAGTGCATGGAATTGAGGCTGTGGCCAGTCTGGGATCGGAAACCAGCTCGTCCATCCTTCCTGTGAGAGATGACCTGATGCCATGGGGATGGGCTCCACATAAGAACCTGGGTAATTCAAAATCAAACCCCCTTGGCAGTGCCTTTTTGAAGACTCTGCCCCCTTCTAAGGCCCTGAAAGTATCCAACTGGGGTAGCCGGCTTCCCTCCCGCCCCTGCTGGTGCTCGGACACCCTGGGCCGTTTCTCAGGCCTGTAGTTTGCCGGCTCCCCTCTGTCTTTGTGGAGGGGCAGGCGTGAGTGTGAGACACCGCAGCTGGCATGGTGCCTTCCCGATGGGTGACGCCCTGCTGCCGAGGCAGCCTGCGGGCACTCTGGTACGTACAGTCTGGCGGATCCAAGCATGCCGGAGGTGCGTGTTATGTGAGGCGTCACAGCCCATCTGCAGCCGCTGCTCAGGCAGCCTCTGGTGACTGCGTGGAAGCTGAGCTGGGCCCAGCCGCAGCAGGGCTGGAGGGTGACTCCTGTATCTAAGGTGTCTTGGGGAAATACCTCCCATCTTTCCTCCAGCGCCCCGGGCAATGCGCTGACGGAGTCTGGCTCGTGCACCTCACGCCAGGCTGGAGGGCTAGTTCCTACCGCGCCCACTGCTTAAAGCAGCTGCTGGCTGAGCTCGCCCTGCAAGGCTCTCCCGGCATGGAGGTGCTGCCCCCAGAGACCGCGAGTCCCAGCGTGCAGCGGGAACCGCCCCCCCCTCGAGCCCAGAGGCCAAGCTGCATTGCATGGTGGGATTTGTAGAGGCTGCTTGGCACTGAGAAGGATGGTGCTGAGGGCTGGCTCTGCTCAACGCCTGGACCCTTGGGCTCTTTGCAGGTTGCCAGAGTGAGCCTCTGTCATTCTCACTCTGACTGCAGCGAGCGTCTGTGCGAGTGGCCCTCAGACCGCGGCCAGGTGAGCTGCCCCAGAGCTGCAGTCAGCCTTGGGCGATGCAGGGCCTCGTGTAGCCCATTCTGAGCCTTTGCTCTGAGAGAGCGGAAATCTGCCCCTAAATGTTCGCGCCTCCTCCTCAGCCTGTTTCCGGGGGGCCAGCACGGCCCTGAGCCCACCAAGGAGGGTGATTGTGTTTCTTCCTGCTGCATGCCCAGGAATGTTTCAAAACAAAGGAGCCGAGGGGCAGCTGCGTCCCGGCGTGTAGGAGGAAGATGCACTTAGGAATCGAGCATGGTAGCCGGGAGTCCTGGGGTCGCCCACCCGGAGTTGGTGAAAGCTCTCGGCTGCCTCCTATTTTTAAATCAAAAGCTGCTCATGCAGCCCCACTGGTTTGGAGTTTGCCTATAGATCGGGGGCCGAAGGGACACTCGACTGGAGTAAGAGCCTCTTGGAAGCAAGGCACCCGCGTGGATTTCTTCTCCTGGATTTATTTAGTGAAACGCTGGGTGGGGAATACCCAGGAGTGCTGCTGGCAGCTGTGCTGGGGATAGGAAGCTGCAGGTGCATGACGCGCACAGCTGGCGAGGTCTGTCCAGGGTCCATGTCGCTGGTTCTGTAGTGATACCACTGATCCCCTCTCCCTTACCAGCCCTGCCTCTTCTAGGACGCATCCCCTGAAATTTCCCCCTACCGCTCACTCCATGGCATCCAGGTCAACGCTGCTCTCCTCTTTGTTTCCTTATTGGCATAAGATGGGGGGACTTGTGCTTGCTGTCTGGTCGACCCTGTGGGAGCAGAACAGGGCTTCCCGTAGGTCCTACGGAAACAGTGGCGCTTGGGCTGCCTGTGACGAAGTGGGAACATTCTTGATGTGCTCTTCGAATACTGAGTGGGGAGTATTGACCTGGGAAGGTTGCAGGGGAGTTGTGCTGGGACAGCCTGCACTGGGGAAGGGGGGACACCTGAGCATGTAACATGAGAACCCAGGAGGGGGGTTGGAGGCCAGGTGACACCTCTGCCCGGGACACTGGACAAAGGACACAAAAGCCGGCTGGCGGGTGGGGGCGGCTGAGTGAGAGGCTGGGGGGAGTTTCAGTTTGGAGCTGGCTGGGAAATGGAGGTGAGCCCCGACAGGGCTTGGGCTTCCCAACGGGGCTGTGGCCTCCCTGGGGCCCCAGATGGACCTAACTAAATGGGGTCCTGTTGTCTGTACTGGCAAGACCTGTTTTGGACTGTGTTCCTGTCGTGTAAATAAACCTCTGTTTTACTGGCTGGCTGACAGCCCTGGTGAATCGCAGGGAGCCGGGGGTGCAGGGCCTTGTCTCCCCCACACACCGTGCCACTGCCTTTAAAGTTTCTCGGCAGCTCAGGGGCGTTCTGTTTGAATTGATCTTGCAATCCAGAGGGCAGGCTTCACGTGTGGCGGGTTCTGCCGCGTATGCCAGACCCGGAGCCCGAACGATGCAGAAGTGAAATCCCCGTTCAGCCGATCAGTCCCAAATGGGCTCGTGAAACAATCGACACCTTTGTTCTCCCGCCGCACCATGCACGCACCCTCGGAGAGCAGCCCACTGCTGTTCCTAAACTCGTGGCCAGCGAGATACCAGCTCCCCACTCAGAGGCTGCAGGAAGACCCCTCATTAGCAGAGCTGCCCTCTAAGCTCATTATCAAGTTGCGTGTTGCTGGGTGGAAAACAGTCAGGGCTGGGACCATAATAAATATGCCGCTGTCAGTGTTGATGTGATTGCACTAATGAAGAGAAATCAGCCACGAAAGGGAGCTGCTGCGCTGCCACAAGCTCCCTTCCCCCCGGGCAGGGTGCACTTCGCCCCTTTTTCCCGCGGTTCCGCAGAAGAGTGAGGAAGCCAAGGGAACGTGACAGGCGGGTGGGCGGAGGTGGCGGACGAGTGAGAGGGAGGAAGCGGGAGCCGCTCTTGGGCCCACTGGAAACACGACAGGACGCGGTTGGGAGCGTGGGATTAGAGCTTGTCTCCTGAGTGCCTAGCGCTTCTCGTGCTCCGGCTCTCGCAGGGCACTTGCCACTTTGCTGGGCTGGACGCCAGCCGCGTGGGCAAATGCAGCTCGGCCCTGGGGCGCTGGGAGCTGCTGCTTCGGGAAGGGGGTGCAAAAGGAGGGTTACCGCCTGCTGTTTTTGGAAAGCGCCATGGGATCTCTCAAGCCTCCAGCCGGACAGCAGCTCCCGGAGGCAGGCAGGGAACCCTCTTGTGGGAGAGATGCCCCTTGCCTGGGGAGCGGAGGGAGGAGGCCAGGCTGACTTGGGACTCAGACGTATGTGGACTGTTCTGCCAAGCATCCTCTGGGGATTCCTCCCAGGGCTGCCTCTGTCTCTGGAGGCTCCTTAGGCTCAGGCCTAGGGGAGAATGACTCTCCCTGGGAGTGGGGGCAGACTTCAGAGCAGAACACTCACCAAAGCCATACAGGCGAGGCTCATCTTACGCGGGGGCTCCGTTCCGCGGTTAGCGCGTAAAGCGAAAACCGCGTATAGTCAAAATTACATTGAGTGGAATGGCGGGCGGAATCGCCCGCACTACAGGTACAGTATTAAAATTATGTTTCTCTTTTTTTATTTTGTTTTTGCCGACCACGTAAAGCTGAATTTGTGCACGTTAAATGTGCGTAAGATGCAACAGACCTGGACAGCTCAAAACCTTGTGCTGGTGGAATGCAGGATCTGCGGCTCTGCCTCTAGGGGGCGCTGCTTTGGGCTGCAGGGTTCTCGGGCTCATCAGCTGTTCACATTGCATGGCCCAGGGACAGTGCGGCTAGCCAGGCTTTGGTCCGTCCAGGCGGACGTATCTGGCATTCCTTCATGCCTGTTCGCCCCGGTGAAGGGGCGTGCCGGCCGGGGAATCCAGGCAGTGCCTGCCTGTCTGCTGGGCATAGGGCAGGAACCCTTCTGTTCAGCCTGGCGCTGGGACCGAACCAGAACCCTGCATCCAGACACTAGAGCCCGTCTCAGACAGAGCCAGCACCGGCGAGGAGCAGGCCCAAGCGTGCTGTAGGAGGCAGGATAAGAGATGGGCCGATGCTGCGCACGGAGAGCAAGTCACCGCGCTCCAGGGCGCCCTGCAGGGAGGCAGTTTGCTCACCAGCAGGTTTCTGCGAGTGGGCAATTAAGCAGAGCGCCCGCAGAGCTCCGGTGGCGGCTTGGCTGCCAGCACGCAAGGCTAATGGGCAGGTGCTCTGACTGCAGCCTGGGAACAGACGACTCGACCGCTCTCTTGTGACCTCGTCCCGTGGGCCGGCTCCTGGGGTCACGTGCCGGCCAGGGGAGCTGACTCCTGTGTCCGCGTGGCCCTGCGCTGGGTCCAGGGGGAGGCTGGGAGAGCTGCCTCACTGGCGTTAAATTCTCTGCCCTTTGAGGGACAAGGGGTTTCCCGTCAGCCCTCCCCTACCGGCCCTCTTGTCCTTCGGGCAAAGGAGGGCTTGGGCACTGCTCCTTCTGGAGCCGCTGGGTGCTGCTGCTTCTGGGGTGGCTGGACAGTCTGAGGAGGGGGCATCTCCGGAGCACCACGAGCTACTTCCCCAGATCTGCAGCAGGCAGGAAAGGCCTCGGTACCGAGTGGAAGGAGCTGTCAGGGCATCACTTTGCAGCCCCAAAGCCGCCCCGCCCCAGCCCGCCATGCCGCTGGGAGCAGGGAGCCGGCGAATGCTTTGCATTCCTTCCCGGCCCCTCTGTCAGCAGCCTGCTGTGGGCCACCTGCCTCCGGCCAGTTGGGCAGCCCCCTCCCGGGACCCACAGGAATGCTGCTGCTGCCGAAGTTCTGGCTGGGAAACTCAGTAACCTGATCCTGAGAACTGGGGGTGGGGGGCTATGGACGTGACAGCCGCAGCAGGTGTGTTGTCCCCGCACTGTCCGGCCTTTCTTGTACTCTCTCTGGGTCGGAACGGTTGGCTCCGAGCACATGGAATTAGCCACCGGAGGGTACCCAGGAGCTGGGAGCAAACCTTTCAGCCGCAGCCCACCTGCCATTGCCTTGCTCTCTCTGGCCCGTGTGACGGCTGAGGCCAGGAGAACCAGCACCGGCTGGCTGGGCCCAGCAGGGCCCCAAGGGGGCTGCCGCTGCCTCGTCTTTGAAACAGAGGAGACTATAGGGTCTCCATTGGGGGCCACTCTGATCGAGAGAGAGAATTGAATGGTGGGAACTGCCGTCTCCTCCAGCTGCTGCTCAGAACAAGGGCCGCTGCAGCCTGCGCTATTTTGTTTGTCAGCCAGGTGCCACCTCCTGGCAAGCAGCCGACGCAGCCCACAGCTGGGCAAAGCCTGAGGAGCCCTTGGCAAACACCTTCTTGGTGCTGGCAGCTGGCAAGTGCCCAGGGCAGCATGTGTGAAATCTTCACGGCACTCTGAAAACGCAGGGGCTGGATTCCCCTGGGCTTGGGAACGCCGGAGCGGATTGCGGCTCCCAGTTCTTCCCCCAGCTCTGCAGGGGCCTGCTGGCTCTGAACTAAAAACTGCCCAGGCTAAATAGAACCCCCCGCCCCATGCTCCCCCTCTCCCCTCATTGGGACCTTGGCATCATCCCCACGGCAGCCAGGAGTGATGTCACGAACGGGATTACGACTTCAAGCACAGTAACAAGCAGCCAGACCAGACTGTAGTTGTGAAGAGCAGAGATCTTGTCTCTCTCTGTTTTTCTCCCCTGTCCAAGCAGCGTCGGTGGCGGAGCGAGGGGAGAGGGGCGGGGACGCGTATAGAAACACAACGGATTGGGGCTTGCTAGAATGTCGACCCGGCGACCCCGAATCCCCCCAAACCGCCCGAGAGCCTGCGCGACGCGCCAAGCCCTGGCTGGCCGAGGTGGCGAGGAAGCCCCAGCGAAGCTGGAGAGAGGAAGGGGTTGGACAGAGTGGGGAGCTCCCGGTGGGGGAGAGCGCTCAGTGCCCCGCAGCAGGACGAGCTCATCAGTTGCCTGGGAAGTGCTGTCAATGGAGGAGGAGCCATTCCCGCCCTCTGGAGCCCCAGGGAGTCGCACCCCATTGCTCGGCTCTGCTCCATGGCTTTTATTCTCCAGGTCACAAAAACATCAGGTCAGACCTGAAAGGGTTAAACGGGAGCCTTCCTCCAGTGAGCCGACTGTCCATGTGTGGAGCTGCAAGCACTAGTCCCCGTAACCCTCCCTGCTCCCATTTATGCAGAGGGGGAAACTGAGGCGCAGAGGAGCAGCAACTTGCCCAAAGTCACCCCGCATGTCAGTGCCAGGGTTGGGAATGGGACCCAGGCATCCGGACGCCTGACCCAGGACTTCAGCAGCTGGACCAAGTGTCCTCTTCCGCTCAGTGCTGCCTGCAGGAGCGGGTTTAGTCTGAGCTGCCCGGGCGCTGTGTGTGTGTGTGTGAGCACGCGTGTGTGCGCCTTGTTCAGTTCTGTCTCATCAATCATTCCCAGCCCTAATGTGAAAATGCCACGTTCCTCGGAGCCGGGGAAGGGAAGGAAACCTTGACGGTTTCGACCATTAGCGGCAGGAAGTCGTTGATCTAATTTTAGCTGCGATCACTAATTGCCTTTTACGGCGCTCGGTGAGGTGACTACCTGAGAGAGCCCTCCCTCCTCTAACCTTGAGCGCCTGCCCTGACTCACGTGTGGCCAGAGCTCCACATGCGGCGCCGGGTTTTTGGTCCAGAAGAGTTGGCCGGTTCCCCTCTGCGCCCTGGGTGCTCAGATGGAGAAGTGGCTTTGCCAGCGGCTGCAGCAATTGGGCTGTTCCCAGCTGCGGAGGGCAATGCTGCGTTGGCTCCTGGAATGTTTGTGATGCATGAAGCATCTGGAGGCAAAGCAGCTCGCTGGGCCCCCTTCCAGCTCGTTGCTGCGTCTGGAGTGCCGTTGTCTGAAACCTGGGCAGAGCAGTGCCCAGGCAATGCGGCGGGATGCGCTGGAGTCTGCGGCGTGCGTTACTGCAGCAAGCCGTCTGATGCGGGACCGTCTCTTCCCTCGCCACCCGCTGCACCGTGGTACCGGGGCTCCGTACGTAAGCCGTACTTCCGGGTCTGAGTCTGCCTGGCATGGGACTAGGCCAGGGGTCTGCAGAGCCTGCGGTAGCTGATGGTCCCAGGAGGCACTTGTCCCATGGAGCCAGATGCTGCTCATCCTACACCAGTACACCCTGCAGATCAGCATTCAGCATCAGGCGGGGTGATTGTCTAAGAGGGGCAGCCTTGGAACCAGATCAAGGAGAGCAGGCAGAGAGGAACCGCACCGGGGGTTACCAAGCAAAGAGCACTGTGGCGATGAGGTGTTGCAGGAAGTACCAGCCAAAGAGCCCAGGGTCGCAGCACCCTGTGGCCTTCTGGTTGGCCCCGGGTCGCTGTTTAACCCTGGGAGCTGCCCAGGAATTGTCGGGGTGACCATGCAGACCAGTGCTGCTGCGCCGCCAGACCTCAGCTCGCTTTCGGCTCCCTGGTCTCCCACCCCAGCCGGACTCGCCCTGGCTCTTTGACTGCTGCCTCGGGGCTATCCTTGACTTGTGGATGCCAGCCCAGCTGTGACCACTAGCCCAGACTGCCTGCGCGGGATCCCTGACGGGAGGAGTTGGGGTCAATGCAGACAACAGGTCTAATGGAGCATCACGCCCAGCCGCGAGCAGCATCTCCCTGCTCTCACTCCAGGTTATCGGACAGAATTGCTGCCGCCTTCCCCAGCTGCCAGGATTGAACCTTCCATCCAGCGTGAGCGTCACCCGTTGGCTGGGCCAGGCTTGGTGTCAGGACGGCACAGCCCGCCTGGGCAAACGCTACCCCGCGTCCGATGCCAGCGCTCCAAAGCTGGGTGTTTCCTTTGCAGGCCGTTACCCCGAATGCCCTTCCAGCGCACGGCCCTCGTGCAGCGGGGCCGGAGCCTGCCAGCTGGGGCCACGAGCTGGCATGTGTCTGCAGTGAGTTCATCCAGATGCCACCTGGTGCCCTATAGGTGGATGGTCTGTGGCCCCTCCCTAAGCGGGGATGGGACCAGCTCTGTTACTGTGGGGCATGGTGCCCCCTTCCAGTGAGACAGGGGAACGAACCCCTCCCCGGACGCTTCAGAGCTGTCCTAGGCTAGTTCTGTCTGTCCCAGGGCAGCCGCGCACGCTGCTGGCAATGGGCATGTGCTTCTGCTGCCTTGGCAGATAGGAGCTGGGCCTTGTGCCAGGTGCGTGGCACCTGTGCCCGGAGCACGAGGAGGAGAACCAGGCTAGATGCTGGTGAGCCAACGGGGCTGCGAATCAGCTGGGTCCCAGCTTCTCCTGCCAGCCAGGAGAGGCCCGAGCAGCAGGGGCGAGGGCAGAGCGTCCAGCAGCATGAGTTTATTCATGACTCAGAACAGTTGCTGGAGTGGAGCGCTATTTTTAGAGCCCTTAACTGATGGGTTTTTTTGTGGGGTTTGTGTGTAGGTTTCCTGTCTAAGGAGCGGGCGTTCCATGGGGCCAGTAACTCTGCTAGGCGAAGGAGGAGGAGAACGGGGGGAGGGCTTGAGAAAAGCAACATCCACATGATGCATCTATGAAATGTAGCTGGCGCTAACCGAAGGAGACTCCCGCAAACCTGCGAGTCTGTTGTCTCTGGCTGCGTTTTGGTGACGGGCCCAGCCCCGGGTGGGACGGGTGAATAAATCGTCTCCTTCATTGCAGTGGGTTCCTGGTTCCTCTCTCCCACGCAGGGGGTGGCCTCCTGAACAGGATCAGCCAGCGGTCGCCTTTCTGCAGGGGAGCAGTGGAGCGTGCCTGGAAATGGAGAGCAGAGAGACGCTACTTTCTTCCATCCAGCTCCCAAATCCCAACCCCCACCCCTGGCTTTAGATTTGCAAACACCCCAAAGCTGCTCCTGGTTTTGTCAGGGGCAGCTTGAAGAGAGAAGCCCCAAACTGAGAGAAGCTGGGCTCGATCTCTGGGTCTGGGTCATCGGTGTGACCATTTGGGCCACCCACCTTCCATGTGGCTTCCTGACCCACAGAACTCAGTAGGGCGAGGGTCAGTCACCGGCACGGCCCCAGCTGTCACCCGCCATTCCGAGCACTAGGTTATGTTCCCCTGAAGAAGCCCCCTCCAACTTGGACATTAACTTCTCGTGATCCCCGGCGTCCTACCGCTCCTCTCCCGGTGGCTCCGGCGTGGCAGCTGCAGGCGCTGGCGTTTCCCAAGGGGCGCTGACCTACAGATCATGCTGCTGGCTGAGAATCTCTAGTCTGCGGCCCTCCCGGGTGCTCCCCAAGATGCCCTGGCTTTATAAATAAAAAATAATAATTGGAGATATACCAATCTCCTAGAACTGGAAGGGACCTTGAAAGGTGATCGAGTCCAGCCCCCTGCCTTCACTAGCAGGACCAAGTACTGATTTTGCCCCAGATCCCTAAGTAGCCCCCTCAAGGATTGAACTCACAACCCTGGGTTTAGCAGGCCAGTGCTCGAACCACTGAGACTAGCATGTAAAGGCTGCATCCTGCCAGCTACCTCCATGTAACGCCTCCTAAAACGCAAGTCCGAACGAGGCGAGTTGTGCTCTGGCTTGGTGGAGCTGAGGCCTGGGGCGTTGTTTGTGTTTGCTGTGTACATAGACCCCCCTGCAGGGTCCTCGTTCCCCGGCGGAGAGACTTAGCAGGGCCTGGCAAACGGGGGCATGTGGGTGCGAATCCCAGCGCTGACACTCCCTCCACGGCCTTGTCCTAGTCTCTTAACCCCTCTGTCCTGCTCCCTGAGCGCTGCACTGGGGATAATGGCTACCTGGCAGGGAGGATGAATTAGGTGTCTGGGAAGCGTTCGCCGCGCTGCGCAATGATTGAGTGTTCTGTTCATGCTTGTCCTTGACCCCCCCTCCCCGCTCCCTTTTCAGGCCCGGCTTTCCCTTTTTCACCAAGGCTGGGGCTTCTGAAGCAGAACGGTGCGACGGATTTCAAACCTGCAGCCGATTCCATTCCCCCAGCACTACCGCCACTGGGGAGGGGGCCGGGCTGCCGGCTCGAGGGGCAGACTGGCTGGGTTTAACCACAGAGCGGGTCCAGGAGGAGCAGATCCCCTACGCTGCCCCCCCCTGTTGGGGGGCGGAGAGGGGTCGCCAGTCCTTGACCTCTCCCCTAACCAGCAAGGGGCCCCACTAATGGCAGCTCTCGATTCCTGTCTGCCGGGAGCTGGGCGGGGGGCCCCAAGGGGCTGGTTCAGTCTCCTGGAGCCGTTCCCCGCGATCTATCCAGGGCTAGTCAGACCCCCTCCTCCTTCTCCCCTTCCCATCCCTGTGGGGCGTGATCTGGATTCCCTCTTGTGCGGGGTGAGGGCAGCACGGCCTATGACTGCGGTGCTGACCGGGGATAATAAGCCCGGCTGTGTGCAGGGGCCCCACCCGTCACCGGGTCTGCTGCACCCATGTGACTCCGCTTAGTGCTGGCAGGAGCCAGGCCGGAGCATTGGCACAGGAAGGGGCTGGGGTACTTCTAGCAGAGGGACTTCGTGTGATGCAAGATCCGGGGCAGGCGGGTTCCGAGTGACCAGTTACAAACAGCGCAGGGAGCCCCAGCTTCGCCCAGCCCGGCACCGGGCCGGGGGCACCCACCGGGCAGAGAGCGGAGCAGAGTGGAGCACTCCTCCAGCTTTAAGGTGGGTGTGCAGCCCACGGCGTAGATGGGTCCCAGCATCCAGTGCTCTTGTTCCAAGGCGCTGAGGGGCTTAGGACCTCCCGCTCATGGAAACTCCCTTCATCCCAGGGCTGGCACGGATTGCTGTAGGCGTAACCCCGGGGCCTGGGCGGAATTAGCAACGCGGGGGGGCAGGAATGCCATTCCAGGGGGATTTAAGACAGGCCCATTCCCTGCTGGTGCTATTGACTGACCCGGTTGGGGGGGAGAGCAGAGGTCGGGGGTGGACACAATAGCTCCGATTTCAGAAACCCGCATCCTGAATGCCTGAAAACAGCTGACAGTCATGAAGGGGGATGAAGTGGGATTAGCCCATCCTTTCCAAAGAGAGACTAGTGTGCAGAGAATCACAATGCACCCGCTGTCCCGCCGGCTTCATGCTTAACTTCTCAACCCCCTAGTCAGAGGTGGGAGGGGCAGGGAAGGGTGGTGGAGGGTTGGCCGATGCATTGCCATGAGATCAGGATGCTCCAGCTGGCCATAGGCCCCTGCGTTTCCTCCCTTAGCCAGCTTGCTACAATCAGCTTTTCCTCTGCAAACAGACAGCCCCACCCATCTACCCAGGAATTTCTCCAGTGTCTGGACAGCCTCTTTCCAGCCCGGGCCACCCCGCAGCAGTCACTGCCCTATCTAGAGTAGGTCTCGAGGGCTGCTTCGCGGTGCATTGCCATGTAGGGAGATGGCCGTGTGCGGCCGGGGCCGGGCGCCTTGTGGGGATTGCAAGCTGGGATACTCTGGGGGAGTGAGGGAGCAGCCTCTGGTGTTTCTGGGAGTGGTTCCTTCTGTTCGGTGTAGATCCTTAATCCGCCCTCATCAGCGTGGCCCCTGAGCACCTTCCGGTGGAGTGAACTAAGGGACGTGACTGCTCTCCAGCTGACGGGCAGGGGAATTTCTCCAGGTCCTGGCCCAGAGTGGGAAGATGCTCCTCTGGGAAGGGCTTGCTAAAGTTATTCCGAAGAAGCATTTCTCTTGCAAACGGCTGATCCTAGATTCAGGGGAGCACTTCGCCCCACAGAGATGGGCCCAGCTCCGAACCCCACATCCAGACTGCCCAGGACTTCGGGGGCAGTTGCCAAACTTGACCCTGGGTCTCCGCCGAATTTAGTAGCTTGCACGGGAGGGCCGGGCGGCTGCTGATCCCACTCAGATTCTCTCTTGCACCGTGCACACACACAAGGTACTTAGCCAGCCCCTGTAACCTGGACCACATCCACTACAGCACTCTTCCTGCTTGGGTTGGGAGCCCAGGACAAGCCCCGCAAGGAAAGGTGCAGGGGAGGCAGGCTCTGCCTTCTCCTCCAGCTTGCAAAGGGCCTGGGCTTTGCTGCTCAGGGCTCCGTTACTTTAGCAACGCTGCATGGTGAGGAGTAAACTTCAAGAGGGGACCTGTAGCGCCTATTGATTCTGTAAATTGCAGAAGAGCAGAGACGCTGGGGGGAGGGGAGGGCTGCAGCAGGAGGGATTGAGTCACACAGTTAATTTACAGCTGCAGTGCTGTTGAGATGGGGGGGGGGGTTGGTGAAATGAATTGATGTTTATTTTGATAATGAGTTCTCAGTGCATTCGCAAACTAATAAAATCAACTCATTAGGCAGCATGTTTAATTCAAAACTCTGCTGTTGGGAGATGTCCCCCCTCCCGGTGGCTGATGGGTAATATTAACACCCTGTCTGCGTGTGTATGTATTGTGTATCCAGGTGTGTGCCTAGATGGTGTAGTGTAAAGGGGAGAAATCAGGCTGGAGCCCTTTTTAAATGTTGCTTGTTGATCATGTAGAAGGCAGGGCCGACCGCTGTCAAGGAAGAATGAAATCCTGGGGCTAGACACTGATGCTAAATAATTTCAGCTTAGAACGCAGACACAGTATTTTAAGTGAGGGGAATTAACCTCTGGAAGGAATCACCAAAGGGAGTGGTGGATTGTCCATCACTTGGCGTCTTTCTATCTAGAGTAGGTGTCTCTGTCTATGAGACGTGCTCTGGCTCACCCACAGGATATGGGCTTGATGCAGAAATCCCTGGGCTAAATTCTCTGGCCAGGAGGTCAGACTAAGGGCTCTCAGCGAACCCCGCTAGCCTTAAAAATCTAGAATTTGGTATAAATTAATGCAATCATTCTGCTCAATGTTTTTATATTACCTGGGTAACCTGTTGGAGTCTGATTGACAAACTAGTGCAGTGATGGCATGACAAGAACCGGGAGAGGGAAACTGAGCAACTCAGTGTGGAAAGGATTTTTAGCCAGACGATATAATTGTGGTTGTGTTGTTTAAAACAACTAGAACTGCAATGACTGACTAGCCTTTTGGAGCAAGGAAGTCATTGTTAAAGACCCCCTGTCCCCTCTCTAAGCCCATTAATTCAGAGCCATTCCCTGGTGGGGCTGGCAGAGAACTGGATTGCCTTGTAGGCTGCAAAGCATTCAAAAGCTTCCAACGTAGTTTTTTGCTGGGTTTTCCCCCCATGCAGGAGCATGTGTGAGTGGGAACCTGGGCCCTGTGAATGGGTGGGGAGCCTGCAAAGCATTTGCAATTCCTTTGGGCTATAAAGCGGGGTGCTTGGCCCCACATGACGAGCCGGGGTTGGCGTATTTTCTGTTCCGCAATGCCGGTTTGTTGTGGTTTGGTGGCAGAACAGAAATGGTTCTTGGCTGCAGAACGTGGCTGCAGAACTCTGCTGCTTCCATGTGCGATCTCACAGGGGGGACAGCGAGCATCTGTTCGTCTCAGCTCCAATGCTGGACCCGTGAGCCGTGCGTAGCTCTGCAGGGATGCAGTGTCGCCATTTAATAACACTGGCGCTTTCCATCCGTCTACCACAAAGTACTTCATAGGGCTGGCTCGGGGGAAGCAAGACTCCTCCCTCCTCCATCTCCTCATGCCCGTTATCCCATCCTGTGGATAAGTGACTTGCCAGAGGTCACCCAGCAGGCCAGTGGCAGAGACCGGGAAGTAGCACAGGTCTCCTGACTCCCATCCCAGCGCCACAGTGTCTCCTCCTAATAGTGTCCCTGTGGTGTGACCCCTGGAGGCAGGAGACCAGCCCAGAACCCCAGGCGGCTCCATGTGTCTGGGGCTGGACACACCACTTACATTTGTGTGTGCGTAATGGGGCGCCAGCCATCTGCAAGGGCTCATGCTCTCTGCACGGAGCGTGTTCCCAGCAAAGCTTATTGCAGGCGACGTGACCTTTCTTCTGCTGAGGCTGTTAGAGCCCCGGGGCTGGGCACTGCCGGGAGGATCCCCCATCACCTCGAACGAGCATCAGATGGACAGCTGGGAGCTGCACTCCCTCTCCCCTCCCCCATCCTCCTAGGGCATTTATTTTTAACACAGGCCAGAGAAAGAAACGTGAGCGGTTTGACTGCAGCCAGGGCGCTGCTCCTCGTGCACAGGGAGAGGCAGTGACGGACTGGGCTGGTATCGCCGTGTGACATTCCCCTGCCTGCCCGTTCAGCTCCAGCCGTGTCTCCATCCCCCATTGCTCCTTGCACATCCACAGAGGGGGAGGCCTCAGTCGCTCCTCCCGGCTCCAGGGCTGTGGGGTGACTCGCCGGCTTGTAATTTGGGAGGGGGGCATCAGGGGCTGGGGTTACAGAGTCGCCTCGAGCGCTCCCCTCCCCCAGCGTTGCAAGAGGTGCCCCGGGTGGGACAAGCTGTTGTGTGTTGGCCTCTCTCAAGGGCCGGGCCCCTGTGCCCCTCTGTCAGGGAGCCTGTCTGTGTCACCGGTTCCCAAGGCGCCGTCAGCTCTGGGTTGTGCCGCTCTCGCCTGTTGTCCATGCCCCTGAACTGGAGGCTTCTGGAGTCTCTCCAACAGCTCCCTCTCCCCTGGGGATCCATCAGCGCGGTCCCATGGCCAGATTGGATGATCACATGGAAAGGGCACCCAGAGATCCCTGCGCCCGACCAGGCAGGAGCAGCGTGTGCCCCCCGGCTAAGGGCTCCTGGCAGGGCACAGCTTGTTGTGGCCTGAGTGAGTCCCACATGGGAACGGGCTGCCATGGCCCTGCTGCAGAGCCGGCGTGGGCTGGGTCTGCGGCGTCGCCTTAGCCAGCGCCACGTGTCCCAGTGAACCGGAGCACGGACCCGGCAGGCCGGAGCCAGCCTGGTGTGAGCAGGGGCTCAGCGGCTCTGAACCTTTCCAGACTCCCGTCCCCCTGCCAGGAGGCTGATTAGTCCTGCGGACCCCCAAGTTTCACCTCACTTCAGAACGCCTTGCTTACGAAATCGGACACAAAACCACAGAAGTGCGTCAGCCACTGTTACTGACGTATCGCTGACTTTCTTTTTACCGTAGAATTATAGAATAAATCCATTGGAATATAAACACCGTACTGACATTTCAGTGTAGAGTAGGCAGAGCAGTGTAAACCAGTCACTGTGTGACATTTTCGTTTGCACTGACTCCCCTGGTCCTTTTCCTGTAGCCTGTTGTAAAACTAGGCAAATCTCTAGAGGAGTTGATGCCCCCCCGGACCACCTCTGAGTGCGCCCGGGGAGACGTGCACCCTGGCTGAGAACCCCTGCTGTAGCCGGGCGGGGACTGTCGCGTCGGGATTGTGCTACTCACATTGTCCTATGCAAGGCCAGTCTTCACCCTCCTGGCCGTCAGGGCAGCGTTCATCCCGCTGGGGCTGAGGAGAACTCGCGTGCCTGACCCCCACCCCCTCCATGCCGGTGCGGCTCCGCGGGCGCAGTGCCAGGAGCAGGGCTAGAGGAGCCGGCAGGGGAAAGGTCAGTGCCCTGGGCACAGCCGTGCCCTCTCTGTTGCTGGGGCAGGGGGGCGCGTACCGTGGCAAAGGCCGAGGGCCCACGTTTCCTGGTTCCTGGCTGCAAAAGGGGGCTGGGAGAGGAACTGGGGAGGAGGGCGCCGAGCTGCGCTGCCGTTCAGAGAAGTGGGCAGAGGCATGAGGGCAGCAGCCCTGGCTGGGCACCATAGGTCGCGCTTTCACAGGTGCCCCCCGTCCTACCACCACTGAAGAACAAGAGAACTCGTGGGTCTCTCGTGGCTCCAGCTCAGATTCCTAGAGTCCAAGGCCGGAAGGGACCCTTGTGATCACAGTCTGACCTCCTGTAAACACAGGCCAGAGACCTGCCCCCAGCCATTCCTACCCCAGTGCCCCCCAATCTGCAGTGCCCCCCCCCGCCCTTGCCCTTAAAGTCACTCCTGGGGAAGTTAGCTGGTCCCGTTGCCTTCCCCCTGCGCTGGCAGAGCCTTAACTGCACTGAGTCACTGCTCTGAGTCACGGAGCCAGCGACTGACCCAGATACGGAGAAGCCGGCTAATCGCAGAGTCTGAAGGATTTGGCAGCCTCTGAAGAAGTTTGAAGGCATTTCGGGTTGATAGCTGGAGCTGCCAAGTGATTGAGAACAAGGGGGGGCTGCTGGCCCCTGCCTGGGCTGCGTCTTGGCTCCTGGCTGAACGCCTGGGTACGCAGAGGGGAAGTGACTGTTAATCCAGTCTGGGGTTAAATCTCAGTGAGGAATCTGGTGCCCTCCCCCGCTCGATACACCAGCGCCTCTTGCGGGAGCCCCGTCCCCCTGGGAATCCCTGCAGACTTGGCCCCAGCCCAGGTGGGGTCTCGGTACATGGTGACAGGGCTGCGGAAATGGGACTTCCCCTCTGCCCTCCTTGGCCCCCAGGGCAGCGGGTTTTGCATGAGGTAGCAGAGTCCAAGGCTGGCGGCGCTGAGCAGGTTTTAGGGGCGGCCTGTGCCTTGCACCGAAAGCTGGAAGCTGCCTTTCTAAATTCCTCTGAACTCTGCATCTTTGCCCCCTCACCGCCCTCCTTCCGCCACCCTGGCCCCTCTGCTGCCCCGGCGGTGCCCGCCTGTCAGACTGTGGTGACGGCGAGGTGGCAGCAGGTCAGGGCGCTATTTTTAACCCAGGTGCATCTGCGAACCCGAGCTGTGAATTCACAGCTCCTTCCCCACCAGCCAGGGAGGGGAACAGCGCTGGCGCTGGGGCTAGACGTGCCGGCTGAGCCCTGCCTGGGAGATCGGGGTCAGCACCCTGGCCCCTGGCCCTGTGGCTCTGAGCCTGTTACTGTGCAGCCCTAAGCGGGGTGCCGGGGAGCCATGGCGCTAACCCGGGAGCACAGATTCAGCGGCTGCTGCCTGCAGACCCAGCCGAGCTGCGTCCTGGCGTACCCAGGGTAACTGAGCAGGGTGGCCATGGCACCCGTCGTCTCTGGCGCCCACGCCGCACGCTTTCTGGTTGTCCTTGAGTGGTGGAGCCTGCCTGCAGGGGATGGAGGGCGGCTCAGACCCCCCAGGAGCCGCTAGCGCAGCTTGCGGAGGAAACACCTTGGGTTTGACAGTGCGTACGCGGTTGTCTCAACAGCCCCTGGGCTCAGGCAGAGTCCTGACCTGCTCCCCATTACGGCAGTGTCTGAGCATCTCGCGGTGTAATGGAGCTGTCCTCACACACGCCCCCGGGTACCAGGGAAACTGAGGCATGGAGCGACTAAGAGCTGGCTCATTTCCCTCAGCTCGCGTCCCCGTGGAAACTCCAGCAAAGTCAGGGCAGCTCCCAATGACAGTGGCCGCACGGGGTTAGCACGCTTCAGCTTCGCACCTTCGGCTAACTCCAGCGAGTGCGCGCGTAGCCACGCCATGAGTGACCCGGTCGCACCGGGTGTCTGGCAGAGCAGGGAAGGGAGCCCAGGGCTCCTGGTGCTCTGACCGCTAGGCCGTTCTGGCTCTCCATAGGGGCCATGCACACAATGCTTTTTGCCCTGTTACTGACTACGGGGCTGGCAGTGACTCCGTCTCCCGCCCCCTCCCTCCCCTGCCCCACGCTTCTCCAAGGAGCGGCCATTTTCCATCTCTCCTCCCTTTGCCAGACCTGCGGTGTGACGTGAAGCAGCACTAAGAAACGCGCGTGCCAGGTTCCTGGGAAGGTTGGCTGGGCCGGGAAGGGCTTGGTGACGCTGTGACCCCTATCAGTGTTAAAACAGCCCCGGTCCCAGGCCCAACCCCCCCCCCCCCCGTCGCTCCCCGGAGCGCAGCGTCCGTATCTGTCGTGTCCGCCCAGCTGGTGTCAGGGCTGATTGATCGGGTGGGACGGCTGGCCAGCCGACGGAGCGGGCAGCCGTTCTCAGCCCCGTGCGCTGATGCAGGCTGACAAGTGAATTTGCTGAAAATGTCGACTGTAAGATCAGCGGCACTTGGGGGCGGCAAGGGGGGGCTAGTCGGGGAGGGGAGGCCGGGAGAAACTGCATGAGCTGATGAAGATTCAGTGTTGGCTGGGGTCTGCTCCAGGTGCAGACTTCCCCTTCCCGCCCCCAGTGCTGCAACTGCTCGCACATCCCACGAGGGCTCCGGGATTCTCCAAACAAGAGGCAGGGGAGCGGGTCCCCCTTTTCATGGTGAAAGGGGTGGGAACGGGAGCCTGCTTCCATTGGGGGCCCACCCACCTGGCGGCTCCCAGGCAGGCGCCCCTGCTGCCCTTGCCTCTGGTGCCTTTCCAGCACGCTGCCCTCTGCACACGTCCATGTCCACGGCCGCCTGACCTGCCGCCGGCCTTGCAGCGATGAACCGAAGTGCTCTGGGCTGGGTTTGTGGGGGGCTGTGAGGGGCCGGACCCCAGCACTTTCCAACCCCCCAGGGGCATTGCACACGGAGCAACTGATCCTCTCTGCTATTGCCCTAAAGTCCGGGAGCGGGGGAGTGTTATGGAGGGTAGACAGGGCCAGACAGACAGACAGACTCTCTATTCTTTCATGGCCCTGCAGCCTGCAACCGTTGGGCATCTGTGTAGCAGGGATTCATCAGAGGCCCTGTGTCTCTCTCGCCTGCGGCCGGTTTCACCCTCCCGCTCTGCCATCCCAGGAGCACTTGGCACCATCGGCTGCAGAGTGTTTTTAAAAATCCCGCTGGGCATGTGCCATGCTGCGCCCCCGGCTTGGTGTGAGCAGGAACGTCCTGTGGGAGGAGGGCAGTGCTGGCTCCCGGCTCCCCTGGCAGTCGGGGCTGAACAAAGGTGCCAATGTGCATGCCTGTACGTTTCTTCTGGGGGGAAATATTGGTTTTTCCAGGGCTGGGTGGGGCTGGCGTTTCTGCAGCTGAGCCTCCTTCCGAGACAGAAACGCTTGTTTTCCCTAGCTTGTGTCAACAGGCCGCCGGGCTGAAAGCGACTCTGTTCCCCAGCCGGGACCGAGCCTCCTCTCCCAGCTACGAAGCAGTTGCAGGTTGGGCCAGACTTGGCTCCCTATGCTCGGCCCCCTTCCTGCCTCCCATCCCGGTGGCGAAAACGCAGACGGCTGCCCCACCTTGGGATAAACACGGATCCCCTGAAGGGCCCAGCCCAGGCCCCTGCCATCCCAGGGCGGGCTGGGAGCCTCGAGTGCTGCTCATTGCGGCCCATGGGTCGGAGCTGGGAGCTCTGCCTCCCCCGAACTGATCAGAGCCGGGTGTGCTGCTTCCCACCCCCGGCCAGCCCAATTTGACAGCTGATGGAGCACCAACTCCAGGGAGCGAGGGGTTGTTGGGGGCCCAGTGGTCCTGATGGTCATAGGTCCCAGCCCCGATGCTGCCTGCGCCGTGGGCCCAGCCCCAGGGGGCTCCAATCCCTGCGCTGCCCCAGAGCTGCTGTGTTGGAAGAGGGCAGCTCTGGGGAGTTAGATCTCTGGGTTTGGCAGCCTCTGTCGCTGCTTGCAGCTGTGGGGTGACGGGGCAGGGGGGTCAGAGAGAGGCTCCGGAAGGGGAGGATGGCTTTGAGTTCCTGGGTGCCATCTGGCATGGGCGCCTCCATACAGCGGAGCAAAGCAAACCGGAGCTGGCTGGAGCGCGGCAGGGGGATGAGCCCGGCCTCTGCCCGCCCTGCCCTGAGAGCCGAGATCTGCGCAGCCCCCAGCCCTGCTGCCTCAGACGCCAGATCTGTGCGAGGCTGGGAGGGAGAGGTGAACCCTAGCGCTCCGAGCGCCAGGCTGGGACGTTGGAGCCCCTGAGTCCTAATGCTGCCTGCTGTCCCGGAGCACGTCCCTCCCCCCCCACCCCCCGTCTGTTCTCAGTTTCCCTGGGGGTGGTGAGGGTCAGTCACAGCTGAGCTCCGAGACCCTCCTGTGGAGGGTGCAGCAGAGGGGCTGTGCACTGTCTCTAGGCTGGGCCCACAGTGCCCGGGGCTGGGGTCTTGCAAGGCTCAGGCCCTGTGCCACCCACGTGCCCGAGGATTTCGGGCGTAGCCGGGTAGCCGCAGGGCTGGCAGGGACAAGCCCATGGAGACCGGAGGTGTGGCGTGGCTTGCACGTGCAGCCTGTGGTTTAGTGCCCGGAGCCACCGCTGCAGGGGGAGATGGAGCTGTTTGGTTCTGGGATCAGCCTGTCCTGTGCAAAGGCCATTAACGCTGGAGCCTCCTGGCCCTCCAGCCCGTATTCACCGAGACTGCTGGAGGAGCCGGGCTCTGGCTCCTTCTGCGGCCTGAACCCAGTTCTGTTGGATGTGGACCTGCCCTTGTGGGGCCCCCAGCCTCTCTGCCCACGGCCCGTCCCCGTCCCCCCCCGTCTTCTGGGCCACGCTGGCCCTGGCTCGCTGCCCCCTCGCAGAGGCGGGTTGTGGCAGAGGATCTTGTTATGAAGGCAGTCTGCTTTTAATTAACAAATTAAAATCCTCGTTAACAATCCAGCCCCAGGGCTGTTGGAGGGCAGGAGAAGCCAGAGCATTTGTTATGGAAACAGCAGCTAATTAAAAAAATAAATAAATAATCCAGGCCCAGAGCCAGATGCACCAGAGGAAGGGAAAGGACCGTGCGCCCCCCGCTGGGAGTGGCCGAGGCCGGGCTAGTGGGCAAAAGGGGTTGTTGCCAGCATGGCCCTAGTCACTCTAATCCTTCCCCTTGGGAAGCTCTGGCCCCAGGGTGTGGATGGTAGGGGCCAGATCCTGCCCTGGTGTAAATGCGCTATGGAGTGACTCTGGATTTACACTGGCGTAACAGCTCAGGGTTTACAGGGCCGTGGATAACTGGTGGCTTTGGCCTCGACCCAGGTGCTTGGGGCAGAATGTAACGCCTCTCGCTGCAAACCAGCGCAGCCCCTGCCTCTGCCCAACATGTGGGGCCATGGGAGGCCGCTGCACGTTCCCCAGGGCGCTGGGAGAGGAGCCGAGGAAGGGCGGCCGATAGGGAAGTGCTCTCTGGCCGGCAGCTCGCCCAGCCCCTGCAGAGAGCGCACCTCCAGCCGGCCGTTGAGTGGGCACCATTGGGTGAGTGGCTGGAGCATTCGTGGTGCAGCAAATGCCGAGTCCTGGAGGCGGGGCGGGACCTCTGCCTGCACTATGAATTTTACTGGGCTGTGAACGAGCTAGAGGAGTAGCTAAAAGTGGCTGATGAATATGCTCATGCCGTGCACCCAACAGCGGCGCGGCCTGCACCCTCCAGAGTCCCCGCCTGCAGCACCGGGCAGCTTCCTGTACCCCCCAGAGCTGCCGGCGGGGACATTGGCACCTTGGAGACTGAGCCGCATTGGGTCTATCAGGATGGGAAGTGCAAACCCCAGGTGCGTCGGGCCCTGCAGCCCCCGTAGGTGCCTCTCACGAGTGCAGCCTTTCCCGGGAGACTCGGAGCGCCCTGCGGCCCCTTACAGCCAGCCGTGAATGGGGAGGAGGGAGGCCGTCTGCTCAAGGCCCGAGCCGCGCTGGCTGGGGGCTGTGACGCGGCAGGGGAGGGGGACCGGGGGGCTGTGTTTGTGTGTGTGAAGCGAGCCCCGTCAGCGAAAGCAGCTCCGGTCACGGGCAGGGCCCTTGTCAGCCTGGGAGCGCTACAGCTGTCCAAGCCCGGCGAGGGCGGGGGACCCCGCACACCCGTTCCCGCGTGTCTCCCGTGACAAGGTCAGGGTGCTCGTCTCAAGCCAGCCTCAGCCCGGCTCCGGCGCTTGCCCTGTCAGCTGTCCTGTCAGCACTGGGAGCTGTCGCTGCATCCCATCCCCACTGAGGGGGGCACGGGAGACAGCCGCCCCCTTCCCCAGTGCCGCCTGGGCTCTGCTGCAGGCAGCTCGACCTTTCTTGGCATTGCCACTGGGCGCTCGTTGGGGGAAGGGACGGTGCCAGGACTCCAGCCCGCAGAGCCCTCTCCCTGGGTGGGGGGCATTCCCCTGCGAGGTTGGCAGCGCAGAGCCTGGCTCCGTTACACCGCCCGTGCCTGCTGTGTCCTTGGGGCAGGGGCGGGTGGGGGAGATGAAACCAGGACGTGCAGCTGGGGTGGGTGGGGGAGGGAAGTGGCTGCAAAACATCAGGAGTTTCCCTCCCCCTGCAGCTGCCTCTGCCCTCTATGTGGGTGCCCTGCCCCTGCCTCGGCCCGGGTGGTTCACACCTCACCAGGGGATGAGGCTCCAGCTCCCCAGAGCGTCTGGGAGAAGGAGCAGTGCAGCCAAGGAGCTGTGCACCTGGGTCCCAGGTCCCCAAGGGGGCGGGACCCTGCCCCAGCCCCAGCCCTGCTGCAGCTGGGTTTCCTGGCTCCTGCCCTTCCCATCTGCCCACTACAAAGCCAGGTGGTCATGCTGGGTATCCAGGCCAGCCCAAGACACTGCCCCCCCACCCCACCCCCCGCATGAGCTGCCCTGGCAGCTGGCAGGAGCCGGGGCCTGGAGATTTCTGGAGACCTCCAATACCTCCTTGGCAATCACCATGGCAACCCTACATGCTGCAACCAATCTCACCCCCACTCCCAAACTCCAGCATCTCCCTGGATCGTATCCCCTATGTGTTCCCATTGGGCAGCTGATGCTATCTGGGCTCTGTCTGGACATGGCCGTGCAGCTCAGCGCTGCAGCCAGACCCCTGGGGCTCGCATGAGGGACCTCTCTGAGGGGGGCTCATGGGATCCCGCTGCCAGCACAGTGTTTCAGTATGGGGGAGCGTGGGCTAGTGGCTAGAGCAGAGGCTTAGGGGTCAGGACTCCTGGGTTCTGTGCGTGGGTCTGTCACCTTGGCCAAGTGGCTTTCCCCTCTGTGCCTGATTCTGTGCAGCAGGGCTGGTACCCAGCTCCCCGGGGTGGCGTGAAGGCTGGCCCATGCCAGACCCTCGTGCCACGCAGCCACTGAGCAGTGCCAAACGCGCCGGGAGCCCGGGCTGGAGGGGCTGGCACCATTTGGAGACAGAGTTGGGGCCTGAGCCCAACCAGACCAAAGTGAGCTTTTCTGGCCATTCACAAACATTTGGGGTTTTTGTTTTGTGAGGGCCGGGTCACTTCTGCCTGGCCGTCCCCTGTCACGGCTGTACGCTGGCACCTCCAGCAAATGGCACGGACAGGCTCCGGCCCGGGAGCAGCTGACCTTTCCCGGCGGAAGCCGTGGATATATAGCCGGGTGATACCAGGAAACACGGAAAACGCCCGGCTCAACCTCCGTGCCAGGACCCACAGTGGGACAGTGCACCCCCTACCCACCCGCCCCATGGCCTGACAACTTACCGCCCCTCTGCCTGCCCCGAGCTGGGCCCAGACACAGTTACCAGCTACAGAATAAGACCAGCCCATCGCTTTCCAACGGGGCCTTGCGGCCCGAGGGACTCGGGGCAGCAGGAACTGGGCGAGTTTGCGACCTTGCCCCGTTGCATCGTATCCTGCACCTCGTAGGTAGCAGGGTGAAGAATGGGGCTTCACCAGCTAGTAGGGGGTCCGATCCTGCACGTCCCACCCTAGTTAGGCTGCTGTCCGGCCTTTTCACCACAGGCTCTTGTGTTAATGAACCGTCAATGCCAGAATGCTGTGGGCACATACACGGCTTCCTTTGGGCCGTAGCTGGGGCGTGATGTGCTGGCAGCTGAGACTGCAGGACCAGGGCTGTCACCTTGGCCAGACCTCGCAGCAGCGGCTCTGGGAGCAGGGAGGGCTCGCTGCTCTCGCTTCCTGCAACCCCGTCAGTTACTTAAATGGGACTTTCCTAACCAGCAGCCCCGTGATAACTGGGCCGTGTGACGGCGCCGAGGCGGGCTGTGCGTGCCCCACCCCAGAGGCAGCTGCACCAAGTCCCCGCAGCCGGTGCCCCCTGGTGTAGTGTTTGAAGGAGGTTCCGAGCTGGCGTCTGAGCCGGCACTGTGGCGACCTGCGGGTCATACCCCTGCCTGGAGGGCTGCAGCCGGGGGACAAGCGAGCTGTGCGGTGGCCCCCTTTGCCAGGGCCGGTAAATCCTCCAGCATGCGACGGGAGAGGCAGCCAAGCAGGGGCTTAGGTTGAGAACTCAGTTTAGAAGGTGGCTCTGCCAGCCTCACGTGGGCAGGAGCTGCCTGCTACTTACCGGCCGCTTCAAGTCTGTGCTGAACTAAAACCCCCGTGGCTGCCAGGGCTATAAAACTGCAGGGCAGACGTTCGGGCTCGGAGGGCCCCTGGGCCCCTCCTCCCTCGTGGGGGCCCAGCCAGAGGAGCTGCACCGGAGCCCCCGCCCATGTCAGCGGCTCCAGGCCAGCCACAGGGGTTTCACTGCAGTGTAGACGTGCCCTGTGAGTCTCTTGGAAGCCTCCTGCCTAATCCAGTTAACACCTCTGTGCAATCCGATTACGCCGTGTAAGAAACCCCCGATCTCATCAGCAGGAGTCATGTGAGTGGCTGCGGGGGAAGCAGCTCCAGCACCATATGCTCCTGCGGGGGCCCCGCTGGGAACAGTTCTGCTGCCTGCAGCCCTCGCTGTCCTGCAGAGCGGGAGGGGGAGGGTTAGGGTGCCGGAGACTGGGGTTTGTTTCCCTGTAGAACCTGCCTCGGCCCTGGCTGTAAAATGGGTATCCACCCTCTGCCCTTGTGTGTTTGGACTGGGAGCTCTTTGAGGCAGGGGCTGCCTCTTGCTGTGTTTGTGCAGCACCTGGCACGGTGAGGGCCCTGATCTGGGTGGGCAGTGCAGTACTACACACTCCTGCTTCCGTAGGGTTTCCTCCACCTGCCCCGCACCCACGGAGATCCTGGCTGATCCTCCCTGAAGGGGTGTGCCCGCAGTCACTCTCCTAAGTCTGGGACAGCTGCTCTGCCCTTCAAAGGGTTGTGTGCTGTCAGCCTTGTGCGTGTGTGATACTAACAGTGAGCCTCACATCCTCTTACAGGTGGGGAAACTGAGGCAGGGGGTGGGACTAAGTAACTTGCCCCAGTGAGTCAGCGGTGTAGAATCCAGATGTCCTGATTCCCAGCCACTTTTCTCCCCAGCCCTTCCCTGCTCTGCTCTAACCACTAGACTGCTTCCCCTCCCCCCCCACACACACTTTGTGGTGAGCATTCAGCTTTCCCACCTCTTCAGCAGAGAGGCGGGGCTGGGACCGGGGTGCTGCTGTGAGCAGCTGGGCATGTTCTGTGCACACGCACCCCGTGCTGTGAGAGCTGAGAGAGAGACCAAGTGTTCTGCGAAGTCACAGGGACAATCATTTTCTTTGGAGGGAAGGAATCGGGTCAACCTTTAGCCGGCTTGGGGGGTTGTGTGCAGAGAGAGAAAATACATTGCACAGCCAGACACATTATCCCCTGTGAACGGCTGGGCTTGTCTCCCTGTTCATTATTTGCACTGCACTGTCCACCCCCCACACCTACACGGACACACACGCAGGCCCCCTCAGGAAAGCTGGCCCAGGCCCCAAGCAGCTCTGAGCAGCTAAGAATAAGACCTTGTTCGTATAAGAAAGTTGCATCCGTTTCACTTAAGCAGGTTTTGAATCTGATTGTGTTCAGGCAGCGCCACCCCGTGTGGCCATTGTTCTTGTGGGTCCGAATCAACTCCAGATCAGCCGGGTTGGGAGCGAAGGCGGAGCGTCCACACAGTGCCTCGCACCTGACTAGTGACGGTTAAACCCCTGCGGGTGTCTCCTGTAGACCAGCTGGAAGAGACAACTGGTGAATACAACATGCGCCGCAGGGGGGGCCCAAGGTGGCAGGAGCACCTTACAAGGAGCCCTGCCTTCCCCAAACATTTACAGTAGCCAGCGAGTGTCCTGTCAGGATAACGGGCCACCGGCGCTCCGGCCCAGCAGCTGGATGTAGGGTGACCAGATGTCCCAATTTTATAGGGACAGTCCCGATATTTGGGGCTTTTTTTTATATGGGCTTCTATTACCCCCCACCCCCTGTCCCGATTTTTCCCACTTGCTGTCTGGATGGTGCCCAGCTGGGTGCTCTTTGCTGGTGGCGTGACACCAGTCACACGCACAGCGAAGAGGGGGGGACGGGGGCACTGTTCCCAGCTCTGGGTGGTGGTGGGTTCTGAACCAACATGCCCTTGCTGCCACCGCCTCGCTCCTCGTCACCTTGGCAGAGCTGCAGGCTGCCACGCTGCACTAAACCCACCGTTGGACGGGTCTCAGCGTGAGCCTGTCAGGTTGCAGACAGCTCCATTTCAGTGAGCAAGGCACGCGTGTGGTGCGCTGGCACTGGCAGATGGCTGGAGGGCACGGGGGGTCTGGCTGAGCGGCGCTGCAGTAATGGCGCTAGCAGGGGAAAGTCGATGCGGGTTAGCTGGCCCGGGTGGCTCACTCAGCCTACCTTTCCTGCTTGCTTTTCGGATTAGTCGTCCTGTTGGTCGCAGGGGCTGTTCAGCGGAAGGGTTTATTGTGCAGCCCGGTGATTAGCATTGGGGCTGCCTGTGCTGTAACCTTGAGACCAGAATGACCGTGGGGGAGGAGGGTTTGAAATGCAGCTGGAAGGCACATGCCCTCCGTGGGCTGGCATTCCTTGGGGGGTGGGCGGTGGAGAGCCCCCTCAGAAGAGATCTGCCCCTCCTGCAAGGCTGCAAGTCATGGTGCAAAACTGAGAAGCGCTGTCAATAGCATCTGTTTTCCCTGGTACGGGGGGTGTGTGTCGGGCGGGGGGGAATAACATGGTGGATTTAGCATCTCTCCTGGTCACTGGCACTTCTAGATGCTCGTGAATCTGTAAAAGCAGGTAGCTCAGGTCTGACCTAGCCGGTACCTTCAGGCCCTGGCGGGGGGGGATGGACGAGGGGAGGGAAATGGGTTTATTTTTAGAGCCCGTTGTGATCTCGTGCGTTTGGCACTGAGTGAGGGGGGAGCTCTCTGTCGCGCTGTCTCTTGAAAACCCTCTTAACTGTGCTTTGCGCTCACTGAGAATAAACGGCTCCTTTTCGGTGTGGCCCAGCGAAAATAAACCATCCCCGACCCCAAGGTGTGAGCTCCCCCCGCTGTCTTTGCCACAGCACGCGGCTGCGTTCCTCCCTCTGACCTTGGTGCTTAACTAGAGGGTCAGAGCCCAAACCCACCGCGTTCACGTTGGATAAACTAGGAACGCAGGAGGAAGCAGGGGCATGGTTGCCAAATAGGAAAATTACCAGCATGGGTGGGGTTTCCAAGCAGGGCTTATAACTCCCAGCCCCAGTGTGGCAAAGAAATGGCAGCTCCGGAAGCAGCTCCGAGTCCGCCGTCACGTTTTGGTTCACAGTTTCTCTGAAAGATGAATGAACACACCCCACCTGTATTGTTTCTGTAGGACCTACAGTGCGGGTGCATTGTGGCTCCTACCTGACTTTCCGATGGGGCAGGAGTGAGTGAGAGAGGGCAGGTGTGGCGATGGGATAGCGTGTCCGGTGCTGATGGTCAGAGGGGATGTGGGGTAGAGGGCTCTTCAGATCAGCATCCAGTTCCTAATGCGGCTGACAGCACTTCCTTTCTCCCACCCGGGATCTGTCTCGTCTGTTCAGACCGGGAGCTCTTTGGGGCAGGGACTCTTGTTCCGTGCAGCGCCCGGCGCGATGGGCCCCGACCTCTGATTCTGACCAATGATTTCGTAGCCATGCTGGTGCCCAGAGACGGAAGCCAGGAAAGGCTCTGTGTGACACCTTCATGTCCCTTTTAGAGTGGGCTGTCGTCTCCAGCGAGGCCTCTGGGGACAGCCAGTCATCGCATTCGCAGAACCGGATTGGACAAGACACCGGCAGTGGTAGCAAGCCAGTGCTGGCCAGAGGGGAGGCGCAGGGCCAACATTTTCAAAAGTGTCTAGGTGAATTGGGCACCTAAATGGCTTTCAATGGGAGTCGGGCGCCTAACCTCTGTATTTGCTTCTGTAAATCTCACTAGGCCCCTAAATCCCTTGGTAACCCTTAGGCACTTTTGAAGGTTTTACCTAAGATGTAAGAGAGGTTTTTCAGGCATCTCTTATTTGTACCGTGTCCTTACAGATGTGTGTGTCACCAAAACCAGAGCAAATTGCACAACGCTTGTGACTTTGGATTGTTTCAGGTGCACTGCAGGGTGTGCGTGTGTGGATTTCTAGGTGTGCTCAGTGTGTGCGTGTGCACATATACCCAGTACTTTTTGCATGCTTCCAGTTGCAAGGTCTGTAACTTTTCCCTTGTCACCTCCCCAGCATTGCAGGCTTCCCTGCCCCGCTCCGTTCGTGGCAAGATCGTGCCTGCCCGTCCCCCCCGGATACCGGTGCCAGATGCGCACCAGATGCACACCTGCAGTTATGATTGATTACCCCGTTCTGTCACCAGGCAGCGCGTGCTACGAAGGGCAGGAACAAACGTTTGCTTAGGGTCCCTTTGTGCGGGCACCTTTGAGAGCCGGCTGCGTCGCCGCGGCTCGGGGAGGTGGCTTGGATGGTGAGGTGGTGGAAGCTGGGTCTATGGATGGGGTGGGCAGGGAGGGAGCCCGTCTCGCGGGGCTGTGCCCATTGCTCACTGAATAAGCGAAAGGGGACGGGGCAGGAGAGGATGGTGCAGAATCTCGGATGCCAAGAGGGACAGCGGTGGGAACAGGCAGTGCCGGATGCTGGCATTGTGGCTAACAGCACCCGCGAGGAGCCGAGATCAAAGCGCTCCAAGCAGCCCCATGGCACTGGGGGCTCTCAGACGGCCCAGTTCTCGCCTGCCCGTGCCCTCCCTGCCCCGGGACAGGGTCTGCAGAGCTGCCTGGCCCGGGGCTCGAAGGCTGAGCGAGAGATGCTCCGAGCGGGAGGCTGGGGTTTGAGCTGCCCTTTATCAGAGGCCCAGTGCCAGAGGAGGGCGATGACTGTGGGCTGGGCTGGCAGAGGGGCAGGGGCTTAGGGACCCCCATCATTGTGGGTGTGGGAATGAGGGTCCAGCAGAGCTCACTTAACCCCCCACCCCGCCTTCCCCCGCTGCTCAGCTCATGTGTCTGCAGGGGGCGAGGGCGCCCGCTGCACAGGGCTCCAGGAACCAGAGAGGGGTCGAGCTGGCAGATGGATCATCCCCTGCCCCTGTTCTGCGTTCTCGCCCTCCCAGAGGTGGGGGATCTCCTTCCCCCCTCCTGTTCCCAGCACACAGCTTCTCGGACACACCAGGCCAGTCTTGCCAGCCCTACTGCCTAGGCTGGCGGTGCTGGGAGAGAGGCAGATGGGGCAGTCTGGCCCCAGCAAGGACAGAGAGCAGCTGCCTCGTGGCACAGGGCACTGGCCTGCATGGACAGTGGAGCCTGGCTATGTGGGGGCCTCGTGCTCCCCCCCACCCCCCCCACATGGCACCCTCCTCCCCCCAGCTCTCCAGACTGCAGAGCACTTCCAGGGCTAATGGGAGCTTCCATCAGTGCTCTCGGGCAGCCAGGACGTGTTTCACGCTGCTTTAAAAGCTCTCTGGGTCATGCCGAGAAAACCTCTTCCCGGAGCCGCGCCTGCCATCCTCCCTCGGCTTCTCTCGTACGTGTGACCTCCTTCCCCTTCCCCACTTGGGGGGAGCCCCTGCCTCTCGGCACCTCTCTTCCGGGCCTGTGCCTGCCACACGGCCGCCTGGGGCCAGGCCAGGGAGACCCACCTCTGTGGCGGATGGGGGGAGGGGAAGCTTGGCCCTGGAGCTGTGTTGGGGGGATAGCTTCCTAGCCTAGCACAGCCCCCGTTCACTGCCCCACACTGCGGGGGTCGTGCTACCTCGGATCCCTCCCTCCCTCCTGCAAGTCGCCCAGCCCGGCTCAGGTTCTCCGTGCTTGAGGAGCCTCGGTGGACTCCGGAGAGACCCCACGGCTGCTTTGCGGTGAGCCCCGGTCCCAGCGCCTGCCTGCCCCCAGAGAGGTGTGGAAAGCTGCAGCAGGGGCCGTGACAGGGTGAACGTTCCCCGCCAGCCTAGCAGACGCCTGAGCCCGCTGAGCTCAATGAGAAGATTCCCCAACTTTGGTTCCCATTGGAGCCTGCTCTGCATGGACGACGCAGACTGCGCTGGGCTTTGTCCCTAGGGGTTTGTGGTACAGAGGTGCCCGGCCGCCCCCGTGGGGATCCGGGGCCCTGTTGTAACGGGTGCTGAATGGACATGACCGTGGCTTCCCCAAAGAGCTGGCAATCTAAACTCCCAGCCAGGGCCCTGGGGGAAACCCAGCGTGTGCCTGTGCTGACGTTCAGGCTCTTGGGTTGCCAGCCTGGCACCTTGGATGCGTTCAGCAGGTTGGCCCCGCTTCCCACGTGGCCGCTGGAGCCTGCCCTCTCTGGACTGGGCCCACGGGAGGCTTCATGCACCAGCCGTGGGTTACGGCTGCCATCTGCCTGTCGGAGAGAGGGAGTGGGGAGGACTCAGGAGCTAACAGAGGAAGGGAAAGTTCCTGGAACCTCTCCCGGAAACTCGCACTGTGCTGAGACACAACCCGCCCGCTCCGCTGTACTTTTTAAATAATGCAAAAATGCTAGAGCCCTCCGCGGAGGCTGTGTCTAAACGAGGTGAATGGCTGAGAAATGGAGCATGCGTTTGGGGAGTCCCTTCTGGGGCTGTGCGTGGCCTGCTCTGTCCTCCACGTCTTGTTTCGCAGCTGCCAAACACGCTCAAAACAACCCCAGGAAAAGCCCCAAAATCCCAGCGCCCCATTAGGGGGAGGGGATGTTACTGACGGAGAGGCTGGGAATCCAGGTTAGGGAAAGGTAGGAGGGGTGTGTGGGGGGGTGTGGGTGTGGCATGGTCTATTGGAGCATTGGAAATTACATTTCACTGCCCGGCAGGCTGCGAAGCCAACTCCCGCACTGTGCGTTCAGAGCGCAGAGGAGAGAAGATTTGATTAAGAAGGCCGCTATTAATTTATGGCAAGTACACTCATGATAACCGAGAGGTTGCTTTTAATTAATAGCCAGAAGGAGTTTGAAAGCTCTTTGTCTCAGCAGGGGGAGGCAGGCAAGCCGGGGGATGGGGGAAGAGAATGGAGCGAAGTAAGTTACAAAGATTAATGGACACATCTGCAATTATCTGCCTTTTTGTTAGTCGAAGAGTGGGGGCTGGAACGTGCGGAGCAGAAGGAGCCCTGGGTTTCCTTTGCTGATTAGTTTTTAATTGTGCTTTTTGTCCTGTTGCGGGCAGAGCGGGACGCAGGGATGGGGGAGAGAGGAGATGGGGCATTGGAGAGAGCTGTCGAGGGCAGTCCTGACTGGCAGCCCGGGCTCCCTTCCTGGGCTAACCATGCTGGGCCCAGAGGCCACGTGTTCCTCTTCCCTCTCCCCCCAGCCCGTTCCCGGCAATGTTCCCTTGTGCCGCCAGCAGCCCGCCCGCCCGCCCGCCCGCGCTGCCCTGGCCAGGTGTCTTCGAAAGCTGTCCCAAAGCGTCACGCCCCACGTGGCCCTGCCCGCATGGGTCCTGCCTCCAGACCCAAGAGGAGACGCTTGGCCCTTTGACTGAGGGCTTGCATCTGGGCCTGCCCCAGCTGGGCGGTGGATGCTTTAACCCCGGCTGTGCTGGGTGGAGGGCAGGGCTGGGGCCTGGGATTTGAAAACCCAGGGTGTATTCTGTGTCGGCAAGTGAGAGGTGCTGGCGGCACGTCCGCCGTCCAGAGAACTGCAAGCGGGCACAGTGACAGACGTGCCCTGTCCCACCTGAGATCAGGCCCCCTTGCGCCGGGCACTGCACAGACACACAGCGACAGACGTGCCCTGTCCCACCTGAGATCAGGCCCCCTTGCGCCGGGCACTGCACAGACACACAGCGACAGATGTGCCCTGTCTCACCTGAGATCAGGCCCCCTTGCGCCGGGCACTGCACAGACACACAGTGACAGACGTGCCCTGTCCCACCTGAGATCAGGCCCCTTGCGCCGGGCACTGCACAGACACACAGCGACAGACTGGCCTGAAGAGTTTGACTCTGAACAGACCAGAGCAACACTCAGACTGGGGCAGTGGCTGGCCAAAAGTCACCCAGCTGGCAAGTGGCAGAGCCAGGAACAGAACCCAGGTCTCCTGAGTCCCTGTCAGAGCTCGCTGGGGACAGATGCCAGCTCCCTGGCCGGAGGGTTGCACTAACGACTGATGACTTTCAATGTAGACAGGGCCGGCTCCAGGCACCAGTGCAGCCAGCAGGTGCTTGGGGCGGCAATTTTCAAGGGGCGGCAGTCCCTGTTGTTTTGGCCCCAGCATGGCGCCGAATTGCCGCGGCGGGGGCAGTCCGTGTGCCCTTAGGGCGGCAGGCGCGTTTCCGCGGTTGCGGCAATTCGGCAGCAGCTTCTATATTTAGCTGTCCGCAGCGGCTTCAGCTAAACATAGACGCTGCCGCCGAATTGCCGCTGCCGTGGAAACGCGCCTGCCTCCCTAAGGGCACACGGACTGCCCCCGCCGCGGCAGCAATTCGGTGCACTGCTTGGGGCGGCGAAAACTGTAGAGCCGGTCCTGGCAATTCGGCAGCGGGTCCCTCAGTCCCTCTCTGCCTCTATGAGCTGCCACCGAAGTGCCGCTGAAGAGGAAGAGAGGGAGCGAAGGACCCGCCGTGGAATTGCCGCCGAAGAATGAAGCGGCGCGATTGAGCTGCCGCCGAAGTGCC
The DNA here is from genome assembly GCF_016161935.1 of Mauremys reevesii. Classification (NCBI taxonomy): domain Eukaryota; kingdom Metazoa; phylum Chordata; order Testudines; family Geoemydidae; genus Mauremys; species Mauremys reevesii. Next base: position 41,572,554 of record NC_052637.1, on the reverse strand, counting down.
GCCGATCGGCTTTATCTTTTTTTTTTCTTTCCCTGCTTGGGGTGACAAAAAAGCTGGAGCCGGCCGTGAATGTATCTATATCGCTGGTCATGCCAGCCTGGAAGTGATTGACTGGGGCCAGCTGGCTAGGGCAGGAATGGTCATCGGAGCCATGAGACCTCCGGTGGCACGTGGGTGACTTGCCAGTGGAGGGCCAGGCGGGCGAGGATTCTTGTTTCCCCCTTGGCTGGAGGCTGGAGAGTTGCCTTTCCCAAGGGGAGGGGAGCAGATCATAGGTGCTGGCCCACGGTCCGAGATTAACCCGATAATCCGGCTGAATAAGCTATTGTTGCCTGGCTCTGCCGTGAGCACAGATGACGTGTGTGGCCTGCCGTGCCCGTTATGCCAGGTGGCTTATCTTCCAGCAGCTCTAGTGACTTCGCCGCACACCACGCTGCTCTGGTGCGAGGGACTCATCCTGCTCCCCGGCGGCAGGCAGAGATCTCTGCACGCACGTCCCCTGGCCAGCGGCGTGTTCGTTCCTTGGCTCTCACAAAGCTGCCGACCTTTAGCAGGTGCCTTGACCCTTTGATGAAAGCAGCTTCTCCCCTTCTTTGGCTTCTGGGGTTTGATTTGTCCTGTGACATTCCTGCCTTCCCTGGCACAGTGTCAGGTCTGTACCCCTGGCTTCCCCTGAGCTCTCCCCTCTTGCTGGCTCCGTGGCTGCTTTTTGCTGTGCCTGAGCGGGCTTAGCAGAGCTCGGCCTCCCTTGGGAGGGGTGAGGAGTCCCCGCCCGCCTGTAGCCCTAGCACAGGGGCCTGCATCCAGCAGCCCACCCGCCATGGGCTCGCTGAGGCCCCAGAGATCAGCCACCAGGCTTGAGCGAGTAGCTCAGTGGGCTGTGATGTGCCCTAGGGACTAATGAGTCCACTGTGCTCCTCAGAGCACAACGACTGCTCCTGGCGACGGGCTCCTGGCATCTCCTTTCGGGAGGCAGTTCCCACTGTGCTGCTCGGGGTGGAACTGGCCATCCGTGCCCAAATGCCAGCTGCTTCGTTCTCCCCTTAGGCGGGGCAGGAGCAGAGCTTTCTCAGCACGTATCGGCAGGAGTCGATTTCACTGGACACTAAGCGGGGGGAAGATATTTCCGTCGGTGATGGAGAGGGATGGCAGGCAAAGGAAGCGCTGCTGGAGAAGCAGGGTCTCGGTTACGGCTAGTTACCTTGTGTGCCGTGGCGTGACATGGATAGTCTGTCGTTTAGGAGTTATTAAGCTTTCGTTTTTGAATCTCAGCATCTACTGTCCTTAAATAATGGTCCCCTTCCCCCCATTTCCTGACACACGCCCATAGTTTCCCACAACTATGACAATTTCAATAGATACATTTAGAAAAAATGCTTAAAAATAACCATCGATATTGTCCGTCGCAATGATTTAAAAACTAAGCGGTGAATTCTGCCCAGCCCATCTGTCCTGTGAGTTCTTCCCTCCTGCTCATCACCCCGGGCTCTGAGCGCCTTCCGGCCGTGCAGTAAGCGACGTGACTGCACCTCGGCCTGTGCGGGAGAAGCACGTGTGTCCGTCCTGGAACCCCCCTCGCCAGCCAGCGCCTGCCGGGCTGCAGAATGGGGCCTTTATGCCCACTGATTTTTCAAGTAGTTGACACATCAGTCCAGTGTCATCATGCCCCTTTGTGTTCCAGACAAACTGGGCCAGGCCAGCGGCTCCCTCGCGTCAAGGAGACCAGCCAGGCGAGAGGCAGTCACACGCTGGGAGAAATGGGGGGAGCGTAAGAATCTGAAGAGATCAGACCCTTTACCTTGAAGCAGGCAGTGGAAGAGCTGCCCACCTGACAAACCCGACAAGCCCGTCATGGGAGGAGGAGAACCCACTGTCTCCTCCCTACCCCGGTGCGGGAGCCAGGACCTGCCTTCTGTCTGTCCCCCAGCCTCGTTCCTATGAGCACTCCAGCCAAAGGGCTGCGCCTGAAATCCACGGGTCAATGGGGACCTGTCCCAGAGCCACGGCTGCAGGCGTCACCTTCGCATCCTGTCTCGCGTTGGAAACGAAGCCCTGGCGCTGGGAGGTGCCTGCCAGCCTGGGTGTGTAACATCGCCCTCTGTAAGTGTTTGCATTTCCCCGTCCCACATCTGCACCAGCCCAGCATTGCTAGCTCCGGCCTGGAGTCGCCGCATCCTTTTCCTCCACCCCTGCCGGTGCCTGGAGTAAATTAGAGAGGGAATTGGGTCCCCTTGAGACACCCCAAGCACTAACAGCCTGGGAGCAGCTCCTGGGGCAGGGGCCTCTGGTGCATGGCGAGAGGCTTGCAGCCGGGGGGCTTTTCCGCCTTGTCTGTGGAATGTGTTTGGTGCCAGCTCCCTGGAGTGTTTCAAACCTCCCCCGACCAGCCACGGGGCTGGGATCTCCGTGGCAAGGACTGACATGCAAGGGACTGTGTGAGCCCAGGGGCACGTGAGTCTGCTTGTGCTAGGAACACACCCGTGCGTATCGCCCCCCGGGGCAGGAGGAGGCGTGATGCCTTGCGCTCAGGACACCTCATTTGTTTGCCGGGGTTATTGATGACCAAACTCCGGAGTGGTGGAGCGGCACGGAGCCGCCCGTGAGCCACGGAAGGTCGTTAATAACACGTGGCGATAAGCGATGGAGCCGGCGTCGGCCCTGCTGCGTGGAGGCGAGAGCAGCCGAGGATGAAGGAGCTTGAGGAAGGGCGGGTGGCTGGGAGGGGAGCATGGGACGAGCACTCCAGGTGCCGGTTGCTGCATCTCGGGTGAGGCAGGGCCAAGCCCTTCCTCCCGACCTGGGGGTGGGGAGCACCAGCCCTAGAAACAGGCAGGTTGGGAGGGGAGGTGGCTCACGGCTGGCCATTCGCTGCGCCAGCTGAGACAGCTCTTCCTTATTTCCCTCACCTCCCTGCCCTGCTCCCAGCTCCTGTACCTGCCCTGCAGAGTCTGGGCCCGGGCAGCCGCCTGGGGGCTGTGGGGCCTGGTCCGGCTCCCTGAGGAGTCAGGGGCTCCCCGCAGAGGCTCTGGCTGCGATCGCTGAGCAGACCCCGTCCCCTGCTCTCCGGGGCGCCTGCGTCGGCGCTTTCAGCCCCCAACCCCCAGCGGAGCGTTTGGGAGGAGCCGCCCCCCGTGTAGGAAGCGTCGCTCCGAGAGGTCCTGGCACCTGCCCACGCCCGGCCCAGCGAGCCAGGGAGGCGGAAAGCCACGCCGGTCCCTTTGGAGTGGAGCTTGGTTAGCGGCGGGGCTCTGGGCGAAGCTGCCTCTCTGCTGAGGGAGGAGCCCTTTGAACTCCACCGCGACGGCTGAGCCAGGCGGGCCGGCCCAGCTCTCAACAGCTCTGTCACCCACCCTGATGCACCCACCCTCCGCGCCAGGTGGGGAGGGTCCGGCAGGGGCCGACGGGCTCTGCGGGGGCGAAAAGGGCTCAGGGTCCGTGCGCAGAGCTCTCCGAACCATAGGTGGCGAGTTATATTACCACATGGTGCCTGGGCACCAGCAATATTCAGAGCCCAGGAGCCCAGCTCACCCCCTACACCCCTACTCTCACCCTGAGCCCCTCCCACACCCCAAACCCCTCATCTGCAGCCACACCCCACAGCCCTCACCCCACACCCCCTCCCATCCCCAAACTCCCTCCCAGAGCCTGCACCCTGCACCCCAATCCTCTACCCCAGACTAGGGCCTGCACCCCAGACCTTCTCCCCCACCCAAACTCCCTCTCAGAGCCTTGGGCAGGTGGGGGATGGAGTTTGGGGGGGCGGAGTTTGGGCAGGGGCGGGTTCTGGGCATCACCAAAATTTCTACAAACCTGCCACCCCTGCTCCGAACGTGGCGTGAGGCCGGAGAGCCACAGCTAAGAGCTGTAGGGCCAGTGCTCTCCCCGGCGTCCCAGTGGGTGGGTTCCTGGCGGAGGTGCCCCCGCGTGGCTTGGCCGAGTTGTACGGCCCAGCACCGCCTGCCAGGGCCGGTGTCTGGGAGAGCGACGTGCTGCTTGGGATGTGGAGCCCTGGTGTTTGCTCCCTGCCCAGAGAGCAGTGCCGTTGTGAGGGGGAACGAAAGGGCCGGGTATGAATCTATTCAGCACGGCAGCTTCCCACTTCAAAGCGGGCGCCTTCCTCAGAGGAGCTGCCGCCTTTTGTCTGGGGATGAAAGCGGAGTTCCTGCCGAGGCTCCGTCTCCGCTTGGCCCCTGCCCGGCTAGGGGGTGGCCTCGCACGCCGACCCCGCGAGCGAGTCCCTCTTCGGTGTCTGTGCCGGTTCAGCGCCGCCGGCGCGTGGGGGGACCAGGCTGCTGGTCGCGCAGGGACGCTCTGACCCGTGTGCCTAACGCTGGTTCGGCTCAGCCCTGCCTCGGTGAACGGCGCTCCCGGGCTCTCACTCAGAAAACTAGCTCAGATCCGGCTCTGGCTGTTTTTTCACTTTGGTGGCTTGTAGCCATGAGGGGAAGCGGCTCTGCCGATGTGGTTCTGAGCAGGGCACAGTGCAGCCCGGCCCTGAGCAAACTGCCCACGTCTGCTACGCTGCCAATGCACCTCAACCCTGACCCCAGCCCACCCCCCCAACTCTGCTGATGCCCCTCAGTCCTGACCCGCAGCCCCTGAGTGCTTCGACCCCCCCACCCTGCCCCCCAGTCACGTCCAGTGCCCAGCTGCCGGCGTGTGTCCGTTACCGAGAGCGACATGCACTGAATGTCTGGGGAACTGTCCCAGCCGGCAGTGCCAGCTGCTGCCAACGCTGCAGAGATAGCGCCATCCCCGCCGAGGGGAGAGGTCAGGGAAAGGGGATTGCGAGCGGCCATCGGGCAGAGAAGCACAGCCCAGTGGGCGTGAGCGTCTGTCACCACCTGGCAAGGAGCTGAGATACCCAGTCCTGCGTAGCAGCGAGTGGAGGGGAGAAGGGCAGGTGTTACAGAGCAAAAATCTCCTGGGGGATGGGGCACCTGGAGCTGCCTCCTAGCTGGGGGCTGTGACAGGCTGTGGATTGGGCGTGGCTGGGACCTGTAACACGCGCTCCCCAGTGATCTACACCAGCACTGGTCCCATACTGGTAGATATGGCCCATCTAGGCAGTGAGAGTGCAGGGGGCAGACTATTGCATGGCACGTGTCCTCTTGCCTTCTCCTGCAAGCTGCGCCCTTGCGGCATGTCTGTGACTGATGCGGGGGGGAGAGGCCAGGGCCGGGTCTCCTGCGTGGCCCGGAGCACGGTGCTGTAACTTGCTGGAGCAAGTGGATCTGAGCAGGGTGAGGGTGAGCCCAGATCTCCCCCTACCCCCGTGCCCCAGCTCCCCGTCACTCGCTGCAGGGTGGAATCCGGCGCTGTCAGTCGGCGGCCGGGCAGGGGGAGGTTCTTTCATCCTAGGCTGCACGGTTCCAACGGGATCAATCAAGCCAGCGTGCGCTATGCAAATGAATCCTGCCTCGTCTTGCCCAGGAAGCGCTTTGAGCAGGGCAGGCAGAGCCGGAGCGGCGTTAATGAAGACCCTTGGCACCGATGCCAGCGAGGGGAGGGAGAACCACCCCTCTTCCCCGCTAGCCCTAAGGGCGGGGGGCAGCCTGGCTCTGCAGGGGACTCACCCCACTGAGACTCGTGCCAGCAGGGACGAGCTGTGATGGCAGGACCTTCTGCCCACCAGCCTGCCCGGCACAGCAGGGCCCGTCTCTCTGTGTCTGCGCAGCGCCCGGCACGGCGGGGCCCGTCTCTCTCTGTGTCTGCGCAGCGCCCGGCACGGCAGGGCCCGTCTCTCTGTGTCTGTGCAGCGCCCGGCACAGCAGGGCCCGTCTCTCTGTGTCTGTGCAGCGCCCGGCACGGCAGGGCCCGTCTCTCTGTGTCTGTGCAGCGCCCGGCACGGCAGGGCCCGTCTCTCTGTGTCTGTGCAGCGCCCGGCACGGCGGGGCCCGTCTCTCTGTGTCTGCGCAGCGCCCGGCACGGCGGGGCCCGTCTCTCTGTGTCTGTGCAGCGCCCGGCACGGCAGGGCCCGTCTCTCTGTGTCTGTGCAGCGCCCGGCACGGCAGGGCCTGTCTCTCTGTGTCTGTGCAGCGCCCGGCACGGCGGGGCCCGTCTCTCCATGGGTGCATTGGCAGAGCCATGCAGGGTCCCAGGGCCGGGGCAGCCGGGAGGCCGTGGGTGCATTGGCAGAGCCGTGCAGGGTCCCAGGGCCGGGGCAGCCGGCAGGCCGTGGGTGCATTGGCAGAGCCGTGTAGGGTCCCAGGGCCGGGGCAGTGCATTGGCAGAGCCGTGCAGGGTCCCAGGGCCGGGGCAGTGCATTGGCAGAGCCGTGTAGGGTCCCAGGGCCGGGGCAGTGCATTGGCAGAGCCGTGTAGGGTCCCAGGACCGGGGCAGTGCATTGGCAGAGCCGTGCAGGGTCCCAGGGCCGGGGCAGTGCATTGGCAGAGCCGTGCAGGGTCCCAGGGCCGGGGCAGCCGGCAGGCCGTGGGTGCATTGGCAGAGCCGTGCAGGGTCCCAGGGCCGGGGCAGCCGGCAGGGCGTGGGTGCATTGGCAGAGCCGTGCAGGGTCCCAGGGCCGGGGCAGCCGGGAGGCCGTGGTGCATTGGCAGAGCCGTGCAGGGTCCCAGGGCCGGGGCAGTGCATTGGCAGAGCGTGCATTAAAACATCTCTAAAATAACAACCCCTCCACAGCGGCAGCGGCGAAGGCGTGGGTGCATTGGCAGAGCGCCAGGATCTCTAAAATAACAACCCTCCCACAGCGCGCGAGGAAAGTTTGAGTAAACTGGCAGGCGCCGGCCCCAGGTGCAAAGCGTTTTCCCCGCCGGATCTTTGAACTGCGGCAACGTTCCCTTTAATGTTCGTCGCTTTAACAAATGCATAAAAATTAAACAAGTTCCTTCCCTCCAGCTACATTTTATTCTTTAGCAAACATTTGCCGAGGTTTGGTTTTGCCGGTGGCGTTTTGTGTGACTGAGGAAGATTAGAGAGGACTGAAAGGAGCTTTTGCTTTGGGATTTGCCGCTTGTGGAATACGGAAAGGGGGACAAAAAGAAACCCCTTTACAAACAGATATTGCTGACGCGTCTCGGTTTTCCAGCCAGCCTTTGGCTCTCCGGCTGCACAAGGAAAAGGCGGCTCAGGGTGGGGATGGGCCTGACGGGTCCCGTCTACGCTAGTTAGCAGCAAAGGGCCAGTGTAGACGAGGCAGCTGTGAGATGGGGGAGGCGAGACGGTGGTGACAGGGCAGCGCCGGTACTAGAGCTACCGGGGGCAACTCCTCGGGGCAGACGAGGCCTGGAGAAGGATTGAGGGGCAAGGCTTGAAGAGTAGGGGGGCTATTGGTCAGAATTGAGGGGTGTCGGCAGAGCTGTGGGAGAGGAGAGCCCAGGCCTGAGATAGCAGGGACTGCGAGTCGGGATTGAGGGACACTGGCATAACTGGGTGGGGGTCTCAGGGCTGGGCTAGCAGGGGACTGCGGATCGGGATTGAGAGGCACTGGCAGAGCTGGGGAGATCTCAGAGCTGGGCTAGCAGGGGCTGCAGGTCAGGATTGAGGGGCACCAGCAGAGCTGGGTGGAGGTCAGGGCTGGGATAGCGGGGGGCTGCGGGTTGGGATTGAGGGGCACTGGCAGAACTGGGTGGAGGTCAGGGCTGGGAGAGCGGGGGGCTGCGGGTTGGGATTGAGGGGCACCGGCAGAGCTGGGTGGAGGTCAGGGCTGGGATAGTGGGGGGCCGTGGGTTGGGATTGAGGGGCACCGGCAGAGCTGGGGAGATCTCAGGGCTGGGATAGAGGGGGGCTGCGGGTCAGGAGTGAGGGGCACTGGCAGAGCTGTGGGGAGGTCAGGGCTGGGATAACAGGGGCCGAGGGTTGGGATTGAGGGGCACCAGCAGAGCTGTGGGGAGGTCAGGGCTGGGATAGCGGGGGGCTGCGGGTCAGGAGTGAGGGGCACTGGCAGAACTGGGTGGATCTCAGGGCTGGGATAGAGAGGGGCTGCGGGTCAGGAGTGAGGGGCACTGGCAGAGCTGTGGGGAGGTCAGGGCTGGGATAGGAGGGGGCTGCGGGTCAGGAGTGAGGGGCACCAGTACAGCTGTTGGGGTCGGGGGGAGCCCAGGACTGGAATAACAGGGGTGCTGCGGACTAGATTGAAGGGCATCAATAGAACTGGATAAGTAAAAGTGTTGCTGATTCCCCCGACCTGTCCTTGGGCAGCCCCCCTCCCCCCGGGGGGGAGAGCAGGGAAAGTCCTTGGCCAGCGCGGTTCTGTTCCTGCCCCTGGCGCCTTGTCAATGCCAAACTCCGCAGGCAGGCAAGTGTTTTAGGAAAACTCTCCCTTGGCCTGGCGCAGAAGCGGAAGGAGCTGTAAGGGGAGGGGCTGATACAGGGCGTGGGGGGGGTGAGATTTCCTTTGCTATCAGAGGAGGCTGGAGATGTCTGGAACAATATTGTCTTGCACTCAAAAAAGCCAGAAAAATCTTGCGGGGCCGAGGGGGGCGGATTCTGCGGCGCGTGGGCTCGGATAAAAGCTTTGCAGTGTCAGGCCGGGCTGCAGGCGCTGGGCTGGGGAGAGGATCGCTCTGGCAGGGCTCTTTACATGTGCTAGAAAGAGCTTTTCGGTTCTTTCCCCACTTTTCGGCGGACAGGCGGGGGGAGACTCAGTCAATCGGGTCCGAAATACTCCAGTCAGGGTTCCGGGGCATCGCGCCAGGACTGACACCGTGGTGACATACGGGGGCGGGAGCGACCGACCGTGTGCCCACTTCGCAGACAGGCCCCGGAGGCTGCGCAGGTGAGGGGGCAGAGAGCTGAGAGCGTAGGTCAGCGGTTCCTGGCTTCGCTCCACAGCCACCAGAGGTGCAAACACACACACGCCCTGTGCCGTGCCCCATAGCCGTGTACACACACACACACACACACACACACACACACACGCTCTGTGCCGTGCCCCATAGCCGTGTACACACACACACACACGCTCTGTGCCGTGCCCCATAGCCGTGTACACACACACACACACACGCTCTGTGCCATGCCCCATAGCCGTGTACACACACACACACACGCTCTGTGCCGTGCCCCGTAGCCATGTACGTACACACACACACACACACACACACACACAGATGTTCTGTGCCATTGCCCGTAGCTATATACACACACACTGTGCCATGTCCCGTAGCTGTGTACGCACACACACACATGCTCTGTGCCATGCCCCGTAGGTGTGTACATACTCACACACATACACTCTCACACGCACGCCCTGTGCCATGCCCCATAGCCGTGTACACACACACACACGCACGCTCTGTGCCATGCCCTGTAGCCGTGTACACACACACACACACACATGCTCTGTGCCATTGCCCCGTAGGTGTGTACATACTCACACACACGCTCTGTGCCATGCCCCGTAGGTGTGTACACACACACACACACACACACACACACACGCACAGGGGTGTGCGCCATTTAATCAGCGCGATTACTTTACCAACAGCCGATGAAATATTAATGGCTCCTAACCGCACACTGACATTTACCAAGCAGCAAATGTAACATGCCTGATGCAGAGCTCCGCTGGCCCCAGAGCAGTGACTCCTTATCTCCTCCACCGGCTCTCTGGGCCCCCGCGAGGTGAAGGGAGGGGTGACCTGGAACAGCCTTGTGTGGTAACCTCCTCTGCCAGGCTGTGCGGCGGAGCCAGGAGGGGCTCGGGCTGGGGGGTCCATGCACGATCTCTGAATCCTGGGCTTGCTGTTCTCCCAGGGACACCTGGCTTGGCCCCCGGACTCAGCTGCAACAGGGGACAGGCTGGGGATCCATCTAAACCAGTCCGCCGGCTCTGCCGGTCCGCGCCAGCCGACTGCGTCAGGGGCAGGTAGGAGAAACCCCCTCCTGGAGAATTTGGGATAACCTGCCCCAGGGACACTTCCTGATTGTTGTTTTGACCCCGTGTGTCTCTGGCCGTTCTCGCTGCCCGCACCCCCACCCTAGCTGCCTGTGCAGAGGAAGGCCGGTGCAGTGGGTAGGGCTCTAGCCCGTGGCTCCAGAGACCAGAGTGCCATTCCTTGCTTTGACACAGATGTCCCGCGGCAGGTCACTTCGTTTCTCCGGGCCTTGGCTCTCCACCAGACCACTGTCTGAGGTCAAACATGTCACAGGTGGCGAGGTGCTGTACCGCAGTGGGGCCGCAGGAATTCCTGAGCTGGAGGGGGTAGTGATATCCAGCTCCTCAAAGCACTCGGCCTCCACGGTATCCAGTGGCAGCGAGTTCCACAGGTTAATTGTGCCAGTTGGACAATGCAGTGCATGGACCAGCAGGGGGAGCAAAGCCGACCCTTCCTGCCCATCCCCTTTCGGGCACTGAGTTTTGCTGGCCCTTGCTGGGTTTTCCCAAAGGGCCGAATGAATTGCCTGGTTGGTTTAAATGTGGGAGGTTTGTTAAATAACTTCCGCCACAAGCCAGCTCGTGTGTGTACGTGCACAGTGGCGGTAGCACGGCCGTGACGCGCTCCAGACTGCATGGAGGACGGGGGCTGGGAGGGGGGCTTTGCTTTGGGAGCTGAGCTGAGGCTCGGGAAGTGGGGTTTGGCGCAGCTCTCCAGCCAGAGGGGCTGGAGCGTCCGCACTTGGCGGGCGCTCGGCTCGCCTGGGGGAAGGAAGCAAGCGAGCAGTTGTGAACCCGGGAGCCCGGCCAAGCAAGGCCACATCTGGGAGCAGGCCCCGTACGCCCGAGCACCGGCTGCCGAGCTATTTTTAGAAGCGGGACGGTATTGTTACTTGGAACAACTCCGGCTGGCGAAACAAGGCTTCGGAGCGGGGAGAGGGGAACAGACGCTGCTGGGCTGGGCTGGGCTTTGCCAAGGGGAAGTGAGTTTGGGGTGAGACTGTTCTCCAGGCCACAGGAAGGGCTCGGGCCAGGCACATGCAAACTCCTCCCAGGCCCCCGGGTCCCAGGCAGAGCCTGCGGCGCCCTGGGGGGAGCTCTGGGAGCGCGGGGCGTGCGCCCCCTTCGTAGCCACGGGAAGCAGCGTGGCAGAGACCTGCCGCGACGCTGTTCTGTGCGCCCATCCCCTCGCGACGTGGGCGGGAGGAGCCAGGCTCTCCCTTCTGATGTGGGCCGGGGGTGGCTGGGAGTCTGAGGGGCGTGCGCCCCCTTCGTAGCCACGGGAAGCAGCGTGGCAGAGACCTGCCGCGACGCTGTTCTGTGCACCCATCCCCTCGCGACGTGGGCGGGAGGAGCCAGGCTCTGGAAGCAGCGTGGCAGAGACCTGCCGCGGCGCTGTTCTGTGCGCCCATCTCTGATGTGGGCCGGGGTGGCTGGGAGTCTGAGGGGCGTGCGCCCCCTTCGTAGCCACGGGAAGCAGCGTGGCAGAGACCTGCCGCGACGCTGTTCTGTGCACCCATCCCCTCGCGACGTGGGCGGGAGGAGCCAGGCTCTCCCTTCTGACGTGGGCCGGGGGTGGCTGGGAGTCTGAGGGGCTTTTCCAGGGCGCCCCCCGTTTGGATTCTGCCCCTTCCCAGCATGAGGTTAGCGCTTGGTTATCCTGCGGGCGGCCAGCAGGGAGTGATCTGGGCGAGGGGCGCCGAGCGGCGAAGCTAGGCCCTGGTGCGACATCCCTTTTCCAGGGAGGCTCCAGCCGGAGCGGAGGGAAGAGAGCTCAGCTGGGCTGAGATCTGAACTGCCACCCGCCAGGCTGTGCCCTCGGGCGCTGCTTAGGGAGGTGCAGGCACTCAGGAGCGCTGGGGGAGACCGGGCTGAGAAATGTGGGATCCGAAGAGGATTCGGACCCTTTAATGCCTCGGCAGAGGCGTGTGCATGCATCCACCCAGCGTGTGTGTGCGCGCGCCCGCGCATCCCTCCTCGCCCCACGCGCCCGGTGCCGGCGCTGCCCGTTTCTCCAGATGCACATCCCCTCTCCTCGAAGTTGTCTCAGCGCCGGGGAATGACGCTTCCAAGATGTTGCACAAATGAATAATAAAAACAAAGGAAAATGACCCTCTTTATGGAAACTCATTTTATGAATAAAACAATTATTCTGGTAATTGAAAAAATGTGTCGTTAAATTAAATGCCGTGGTTTCTATTAAAATTTTAGTGGATTTCTTTTTTTTTCTCCGTTGCTCTCGCGGCTGGCGGCTAAGGGCTGGTAATGATAGCGGAGGGTTTCGCTCGCTCTTGATTGGTTTTTAATCTCTCTCCGAGCTGTGTGGTTCTGATGATATTTTGATGCCAAAGAGACTTAACTCAATACCTGACGAGGGAAAGAAGGAATGGGGGTGGGGCGGGAAGGCAAGCGTAGCCTTTGTGTGAGCTACTTGGCTGGAGGGCGCTGGGGGTGGACGTGGCCATTGGGCCTCTTGTCTGTCCAGGTTGGAGGCAGGCGACGGCCAACGGTCTTGTGGGATTTTCACACCTTTGCCCCTCCTCCTCCTCCTCGCTGGCTCCCTCCTCCGGCTCCCCCTTCCAAAGAGTCTTAAAGAAAATCATCCCCAAGAAAGAACAGAAGTAAAGTGTCCGTGGAGAGAACGCAGTGTGGGTGTCTCCTCTGTCACAGGCTGGGGCATTTTTGAGGCCAAAGTCGCTGCTTAGAGATTTAAAGGTGGGCGAGAAATCCAGCACGTTTTTCCGGCTCCGTGCGCCAGGCAGACCATCCCCTTCCAACAGGCGGGAGAGAGCATCCCGAGAGAGGGGGTGACCCTGGTGTGGAAGGCCCGACCCTGGGCAGGGCGATGGCTGGTGGGACCCAGCTGCGAGCCATCTGAGCTGCATTCTCCTGGCTCTGCTCGAGTTGGCAGCGGCACCGGTTCCCTCTCTGGTGGAGTCTCACCAGCACGGAGAGGCTTGATCTTCAGGTTGGGGGGATGGGAGGGCTCATCTCCCTTCGCGGGGGAGGGGGGCTGGCCCAGCTGGAGGAATCCTTGCCTGATCCGGAGCGAAATGCAGCTTTGACCCCGCATTGCAGACGCATCACAGGCTCAAAGTAACACACCTGCCAGCCCCCGCTCCAAGCCAAACCCTCGGTCCAGCCCTTGGCAAAATGGCTGGAGGCCAAAGGTTGGAGCTGGCAGCGCGTGTGCGAGACCGGACAGGCCGGCGAATCCATCGTGCGCTGGGCTGGGGAGGGAAGGGAAGGGAAGGACGGAGCGACCATGAACGAGCAATCTGTTTGTTCCACCCCTCCCCTATGGCACATGTGGGTCTGTGTTATGCTGAGGTGCCTGCCCCGAGGGGGGGTCACTGTGACACACTGGGGCTCCACCCCCGTTAACCTGGAAGAAAACCGAAAACCATCCCTGATAAAGTTGGCAGGCGACACAAACACAGGGGAGTGGGAAATAATGCAGAGGGCAGGTCACTGAGACAGAGCGATCTGCATCGCTTGGTAACCTGGGCACAGGCAGACAAGGGGTCTTGTAATACAGCTCCATGGAAATGTGTCTGTCTGGGAACAGAGAGCGCAGGCCATGCAGACAGGATGAGGGAGTCTGTCCTGGGAAGCAGGGGCGCTGGGGACGATTTGGGGATCACGGTGGATAATCAGATGAACGAGAGCTCCGGGTGTGGCGCTGTGGGGAAATGGACTAACGCGATCCTTGGCTAACGCGTCAGCAGGGGACTCTCGGGTAGGAGCAGAGCGGTTCTCTCAGCTCTGGATGTGGCTGTGGTGAGACAGCGGCTGGAATCCCGTGTGCAGTTCTGGTGCCCACAATTGTACACGTTGATACGTTGGAGTGGGGTCGGAGAAGAGCCCAGGGGGTGGTTAAAGGGTTAGAAAACCTGCCCTGTAGGGACAGACGCAAGGAGCTCAACGTATTTAGCTTAACAAAAAGACGGCTCGGGGGGGACTGGATCTCAGTGCCTACGTGGGGACCGAACACAGAATAACGGCTCCTCCGTCAAGCCGAGGAAGGTCTCACGCTGCCCAGTGGCTGGACGCTGAAGCTAGACCCGTTCAGACGAGCGCGAGGGCAGAACTCGGCGGCAGCGGCCTACGATTGACTGAGCGTGGTGGTGGATTCTCCATCCCTGGCAGCTTTCACATGGCGATCGGATGTTTTTCTATAAGCTCGGCTCTGGTTCAGCCAGGGCTTAATTCAGGGGCGTCCCTGGCCTGTGCTGCGCAGGTCAGAGGGTCCCGTCTGGCCTGAGAGGTGGTGACTCTATAGGAGATGGGGGGTTGTGTGACACCCGCGGGCCCGTTGGAGAGGGGCTCCCCACTCCCTGTGGGCAGTGCCATGCAGCGAGCTCAGCAGCCAGGCACACCTCCCTCCCTCTCCCTGGCATGTGGCCCTCCCCAGCGCGGTGCATGCTGGGAAGCTGGAGGTGTGTGTTTTGGGGGGCTATGCAGGCAGGAGCAGAGTTGCCTCAAGGCCCCTGTGGACACGCTGGGGCTCGGGCGCTGGTGCTGCTGGAGGGAGTCTGCAGCTCAAGGGCCACTGGGGAGCTGCCACAGCCCGGTGGCACAGGGGGACGGCCCAGGCTGCAGTGAGCCCCAGCGATGCAAGAGTCTCCCCCAGGCTGGGTGTGGGGGGGCCTTGGAGCCGGGGGCCAGCCCTGCTCCCAGGCCCCGTGGAGCTCGCTGGCACAGTGGCCGGGAGCTTCGCCCCTCGTGGGATTTGGATGGAATTTTTTGCAGCCATTTCCTTGCTCACAGCTGTTCGCTCAGGTGCTGGGGAGCTGCCGTCTTGGTGTCTGTCCAGATCCCTGGGGGCTGGGGAGGGGGCCCTGCCCCACTGCCAGAACAAGTGACATCAGGAAATCTGCCCCCCCCCTTTGCCTCTCAAGTCCCAGATTCCTCTTGCACTGGGCATGGTGAGCCGGATTCCTGCTGCCCAGCCAGAGCCCCCATCCCCACTCCTCCGAGTCCCCGTCGCTTACATCTCCCCTGGACAAACCGGACAGACCCACCCCCGCCCAGAAACGCAGCGAGCGGGTGGCAGCCGAGTGGGCAAATTGCATCCTGCACAATGGGTCGGGGAGGGGGGAAATTGCCCCATACCCAGCAAGGGGCCTGGGATCTCTGGCTCCTGGCTGTTTCCCTCACTCCCGACCCGCAGCCTCCCGCTGTCCCAGCCGTGACCCCCCCAGCTCAGCCCTGCGATGAGGTCCTGGCTGGGGGCGTGTTGCACATTCCACAGGGCTTGCACCGGGAGCGCCTGGCTGCTGGCTCTTGGGAGGGAATTGATACGTTAGCCGGCCTGCACTGTTGATTTAACAGGCTCAGGCTTTATGGTTCAATTACCCCCCACCCCCGAGTTTTCATTGCGTCCACGTGTTCTCCAGCTGTTGGGGCGAGGAGGTCTCTCTGGGCTAGCGCCGTCACCTCGCCGCGTCCTGCCTCAGCCGATCGGCACCTCGAGACCGGGACGGCTCTGAGCAGAGGGGCCCGCACCCCAGAGGAAGACTGGCCCACTGGCTGGGGAAGGGATGGTGGAAGGCAGCTGAGAGCCCCGCAGGGGAGGAGAGATCCGCTCCCAAGACTTATTCTCCTCCCCCGGCCCCTTCTGCTTGCAATTAGGAGCGCTCTGCGAGGACTGGAGTCGGCTTGGCTTTTAACCAGCTCCCTGGCTGGGCGCATGGGTATAAATAGAACGTGGGCTTTTAGGCAGGCGCTCAGCGTGGGCTCACTGCTCCTTGTGGGACAGATGTTCCAGATGCAGCGCTTGCTGGTCGTGCCCGGGGGTGCGTACCTTGGGCACCTCGTGGGGGGCAGCCCATGCTCGTAGGCACTGTGCCAGGGGCAGATTTAATGGCCCCTCGTGCACAGGGGAAAGGGGGGAATTTGCTTTTCTTTGCCCTTTTTGCCTCACTGAAGGTTCAGAAGGTGAAACGCTGAATCTCTGAGCTCTGGGAGGTCCAGGCTCCAAACCTTTCTGCCGGCTTTTGGGTCTGCTCTGGGAGGAGAATGCAGCTTTTCTGGCTCTGTTTTGTGTGGCAGGGCTGGGTCTGCTCTGAGGCTCAGCTTCTCCTGAGCAGGAGGGAAACAACCCCGAAAGGCCGCGTTTGTGCGGCTTTCGCAGAGAACCAGGCTTCTTGCAGGGACGCTCTTCCGTGGCTGCCTGGTTGGGATGAGGGAGGGTGGGGGGGTATATAAATCACATGTGGAACTTCCTGCTGCAGGTGTGATGAAGGCCAGGAGCCTGGTCTGATTGCAAAGCGTTCACTGGTGAGGGGAGCGTCTGCAGCCAGGCCAGCTCAGCGGCAGCCAGTGTTTGCATTATGGATCCACATGCTTCAGGGCAGAAGCTGGGGTCAGGAAGGAACTGCCATCATGGCAGCAGAGCCACAGGCAGGCTGGGATGGGTGTTACTGCAGCCAGGGGAGGTGGGGGTGGGGAGCCTGTGCAGAGCCCCCCTCATGTGTCTCAGCTCTGAACTGCTGCAGGTGATGAAGACACTTCTCTCGCTGCCAGCAAGGGAGTAGTGTGGCCTAGTAGCTAGAGGAGAGGCCTGGGTGCCCAGATTCCTGGGGTCTCTTCCCAAGGATCCTGTGAACTCTTCACTCCCCGGCTCATGCCTGCTCTTTGCCTCAGTTTCCCCCCAGTAAAATGGCGATGATACCCTCTCCCCTGGGCACATAATGATCCGGACTCTCCCTGACGAGGCCCCTCCCTCTGCTGTGCCAATGTGCGCGTGTGATGCCAGCCTTAGCAGAGCGGTGGGGAGGACTGGCCCGATATCCATGAAGTGCTTTGAGATCCTTGGGCTGGGAAGGCAGCTAGGGGTGCGCTTAGCCCCCCAAGCAAGGGGCTTCTGTGACAGGGGGTGGGAGGCAGGCATGTGCGTGGCGTCTAAGGGTATTTACCGTGGTCACATTTCCCTCTTGTCACTGCAACCTGCCTCTCCCCTCCCCTCCTCTCACTGAAGCTCCAGTCAGAGCTGAGCCGAGGTCAGAAGGATCCCAGACTTGTCAAGGGCAGCTGCGTGCCCGGCTGAGACAGTGCCCTGACCGTGCCCGCCTGGGAGAGCCTCCAGCAAGCACGGCCTGCTCCCTCCTGGGTGATCGGAGAGAGCGCAGTGCCCGCCCCGGGCGGGGTCCTCACAGAGCCGGCGGCTGTTAGACTGAACCTGGCCTCCCCGGCCCGCTGGCCGAAAGCAAATGCCAGACAGCAGGGACGGCTCTGCAAAACCAGCCGGAGCATCGCGGGGGTTCTGGGCACAGGACCGGCTGCCCATGGAGTGAGTGTCAGCCAGGTCCAGCCGCTGCCCTGGTGCTGGCAGCAGCCTGGGGCGAATGGTACAAGAGAGATGCCTCCCGCCACGCCCCACCTGGGCACATCTAATGAAACCACATTATAGGAGGCTGGCGATGAGAAATCCTCATCGATCCACCTCGCCCCCTCATGGAACCTCCCTCCCCACCCCCGGGCTCTCCGGCAGGGCTGAATTACGCCCTCCTCCCCGGACGCTGGGTATCATTATTCATTTTACAGCAGGGGAAACTGAGGCAAGGCAGAGCTTTACGTGACTTAGAATCATAGAATCTCAGGGCTGGAAGGGACCTCAGGAGGTATCTAGTCCCACCCCTGCTCAAAGCAGGACCAGTCCCCAACTAAATGATGCCCCAGGTCACCCAGCAGAACAGTGGCTGAGCTGGGGATAGAACCCAGGCGTCCTGGCTCCCAGGCCTGCAGTTCAGCCAGGAGAGAATCTGCCTCATCTATTCCTGCTCAAGCACTGAGGCAGCTCTCCACGGGGACTGCGGCCCGCAAGGCATTTGCTGGCGCGCCCAGCGCCAGGACGCGTGGCCCTGACCTCGCCCCACCCGGCCGGGCGGGCTCCATAAAGGCTGCAGCCTGAGCCAGAGCAGAGGGGATTAGCGCCAAAGTCCATTCCCTCCCGCAAGCCCCCAGGCTGCTTGCGGCATTTCGCTCTTCGGCGTGGGCTGGGGGGGGGGATTTTTGTCCCTTGCTGAAGTGGTTTATTGCGCTGGAGTCACTGTAATGAGCATGTGCGTGTGTGTGTGTGTGATAAGCGTGTGCACGTGTGTGTGCGATGAGTGTGTGTGTGTGTGTGATGAGCGTGTGCATGCGTGTGTGCGATGAGTGTGTGTAGAGTGTGTGTGTGTGCGTGTGTAATGTGTGTGCGCGCGTGTGTGCAGACAGGGCTTCAGTGAGCTGTGTGTGGAGCTGACACAGATAGAGATCGTGCCTGTCACCGATGCCTCTCTTGTTAGCCTCTCTCTTTCAAGCGGATTTAAAAGCTCTCAGCTGAGGATAAAGCCCAGAGCTGCTTGTCAGAGCTGAGCCGCTGTCAGGAGCAGCCCTGTTCAGGGGAAATGGAGGCACAGAGGAGCAGGGATTCCCCCATGCAGTCACAGAGCATCTGCACCAAGGCCAGCGTTCCCCTCCTCGGGGCCATGAGTGGGAGCCTTCTGTTACCGGGGAACCAGCCTCTGTGGGGTTGGGAGGTGTTGGGCTGGGAAAATGACCAGGGTGCCAGCTCCAGCCTGAGCCCGAATGTCTACACCGGTTTCATAGCCTCACAGCCTGGCCCGTGAGCCTGGTCAGCTGGCACCGGCCAGCGGGGGTGTTAGACTGCGGTTCAGATATATCCTGTGCAGCGCCTGGCACAATGGGTCCCGATCTTGGTCACTGTCTGTGTGGCGCCCGGCCCGACGGGGCTGGGATCTCGGCGTCTGTGCGGCGCCCGGCCCGACGGGGCTGGGATCTCGGCGTCTGTGCGGCGCCCGGCCCGACGGGGCTGGGATCTCGGCGTCTGTGTGGCGCCCGGCCCGACGGGGCTGGGATCTCGGCGTCTGTGCGGCGCCCGGCCCGACAGGGCTGGGATCTCGGCAGTTGTGCGTCTGTGCGGCGCCCGGCCCGACGGGGCTGGGATCTCGGCAGTTGTGCGTCTGTGTGGCGCCCGGCCCAACGGGGCTGGGATCTCGGCAGTTGTGCGGCTGTGCGGCGCCCGGCCCGACGGGGCTGGGATCTCGGCAGTTGTGTCTGTGCAGCGCCTGGCACACTGGGGCCGGCTCTCAGCTGCTGCTGGTAAGAATACAGTGGTAAGGAAGAGCTGTGATCTCTGATGCTGTTGGATGGTGCAGACCTCGCCCTCCCCGAGCAGCTCGCTAGCACTCGTTCCCTGCTGGCGGGGGGCTGGCGGGGACATCCCAGTGGTGGTGGTGGTAGCGCTGGTCGGACGCACGTGGCTTCGCCCTGTCTCCTGGCTGGGTGAGCGTTGTGTTTGGCCTGGGGGCTCTGGCTTGCTGGATTTGTGTTGGTGCCTCCTAGGGACCCTTGCTCCTATTTGCCTCTGTTTCCTCCTGGTAACCCTGGGAGGGCTCAAACACGAGAGGGCACCTCCAGACCTGAGACAAAACCAGTTTCTGGGTATTAGCTGATCATCCTACCCGCTCCCCACCCCCGGAGGGCCTGTGACTTGAACACATCCACGCAGCAGCAAAGCCAGGAATGGAACCCAGGCGTCCTGGCCGCCATCCCTGTCCTATGCTTCCTGTCTGGTCTCTGTGTAACTTAATAAGCGGAGCCCGCCAGGAGGGACGGGAGCAGCTGAGAGAATCCTTTAGTGTTGAAGAGGTTTCTCAGATGCAAGTTAATGACTTCGGGATTGACCTTTGACCCCCTGGGGCCAGCCCTCCAGCAGCAGCCAGATTCCCTGCCCCGCCTGGTGTTTTAGTGGAGCCAAGGGGGGCGGGGGGGGTTATCCCCTGGCCTGCAGTGGACCCTGTGGCTGGAAAAGCATCTCTCAATTATCTGGAACATCGCGTGTCTGAGTCTCTCCAGCTCCTGGCCGTGTCTCACTGCACCGGCGCTCGCTTTGCAGTGGGAATTCTTCTGCTGGCTCCAACTTTCCCTCGGCGGGGCCCCAGGGCGGCCCCCGGCCCTCCCCGCCGGCTTTAGCCCAGGAGGGGAAATGAATTTGGTGGATCTCATTGCGGATTCCAGTGGCTCACGGTGTGAAATTGCCACTTGGTTCGACACTGCTGGGCCCGGCTCAAGGGGGGGAGGGGTGCTCTCTCAGCAGAGCTGGGGGTAGGGGGCATCCCAGACCTGGAATAGTGGAGGGGAGGGTGTTAGGAACAAGGTGTATCAGCTGGGGATGGAGCAAAATCCCCCTCTGCATGGAGTGACAGGGCCTTGGGGCTGGGAGGGGACGTGCGGGTGGCACGGGGCAGTGGGAGGCAGGCAGGCAGGGTACCTTGGAGGGTTCCCCTCCGTCTTCCTGGCCTCCTCTCTGCTGACAGGACCTGCACCAGCACTTTGGCAGGCCAGCATCCGCCTGGCTCTCCACGTGCCGGGGCCATGCCAAGCCCGGCATTGCTTTGCTGGGTTGCCTGTCAGCCAGGAGTGCGGGCGCAAGGGGGACCTCTGCTTTCTGTGCCCTCCATGCACACTCCTGCTGCTTCCTTGCCTCCCTTAACTGTCCTCCTCCATCGGTCCTGCCCCACCCGCCCGACTCCCCTCTCCTCACCCTCCCATTCCAAAAGCCAGAGTCGCTCTTTGCTTCCCGAACGTCAAGGAGAGGCCCGGTGTGGAGCGAGCCAGCTCAGTGCCCTGGGCCCAGAGACTCAGCGGCATCAATGGGCATTAGCAGCGCAGTCAGCCGAGCCTGGCTGGAGCTGGGGCCAGGGGAGGCTGCAGGACAGAGACTGTGTCCTCGGCCCCCTCCAGCTCTGGGAGCCTTGGCAGGGGTCCCATGGGCCGGGATCTGAGCCCAGGGGAGCTGTGACTGCCCCGGCACTGGGGTGAGCTGCCCCCGTAGCCAGAGCTGAGCGCAGTCAGGGGGGAGCTGGAGCTGCCCAGCCGGGCTCCCGGCCAGGCTGTGTCAGTTCAAACCCTGTCGACCCAAGACGTCCCTGCGCCCCGTCCTGCGGCTCGTCAGCACGGCCAGCAGGCCTGGAGCAGCCAAGCAGGCGGAGGGGGATTTGGTGTCTCTCTCGCTGGCTTTGCCCGGCACTGCCGAGCCGCCTTGCAGCCCCCTGCCCAGTTGTGCGGGGCCACTGCCCTTTCCTCCCCTCCTGGGCCGTGCCCGGGGGCCCCCAGGACACCAGCTCTGAGCGCTCCTCTGGGAGGGGCCCCTGCTCCCCTCCCAGCACTTCACTGGTGCCCAGGCTGAGCCCCGGCACCTCTGCCTTTGCCACAGCCGCTATGAAAGGAAAAACAATTGCCTGTGGCCTGGCCCCCTCGCCGTCGCCAGCTGACCCTGCGGATGGCGAAAGGCGCCTGATCAATAACCCGTCCCCGCCGGCTAAAAGCACCTGGGGGCGGGGGGCTGCGAAGGACACGCAGTCGAATCGACAGATTTAAAATCTCCTTTGCTGCCCCTCGGTTTATCTCCCTCGGTCTGAGTGGAGCCTTGGCAGGGGTTCAGTTTGGTTTCTCGGGGTTTAGAAGGGGATTTTCCTGGGGCAGGGCGAGGGGCTCTCTCTCGCGCGGGGTTTATCTGCAAAGCTGCCCCATTACGGCCGGGAATTAGGCTCCATTACTCCCTGTCGGCGCGGGGCTGGGGGCAGCGACGTGGTTCCCTTGACCTATATAAATGCCCCCTCCCCCCCCCCCCCGTGCTAATGCACAGAGCGCTGCTCCACAGCACGGCTCCTAATGCCCGTTGTGTAAATAAAGTGCAGGGGCAAAGATTTTTATCCCATTAAGAGGGATTAGTGCCTTACCGGCTCTGGCATGAAAGGGGCAGCGGCTCTCTCCCCACCCCTGCGCATTCCTGCTGCTCTTTTCATTGGGTTTCCAGGCCCCCCCTTAGTGTCCCCGTCCACTCGGGCAGTCTGGCTTGTGCGGGTGAGCGCTCCCGCTGGCTGGGACGGAGAGGCTCCCGCTGGCTTTCCCCGAGTGCAAACAGCGGCCATGAGGCGAGAGCAGCAGCTGATGCTAATCTGCACCAGCCGTGTGAAAAGCATCTGGTGCCCATGGCTAATTGGACCAGGAACATGCCAGTGGCAGCCAGCTTCCCCATACACCCCTCTGCCATCCCGATCTGCTGCCCCCGGCTATCCCAGCGACTGGCTCCCCCTCCCCCTCACACATGTGATGGTGCCCATCCCAATCCACAGTTGTCACGGAGTGTGGGGGAGTCAGGGCCCTGCACCCCTCTTCCTGGGACTCCCAGTGACTCTCAGCCAGCCAGTAAAACAGGTTTATTGGGCAACAGGAACGCAGGCTACAGCAGAGCTTGTGGGCACAGCCAGGACCCCTCAATTGAGTCCTTCTGGGGGTTCAGGGTGCTTGGATCCCAGCTTGGGATTCCCTGAATTCCCCCACCCAGCCCCAAAACCGAAACTGACCAAACCCTCTCTAGCAGGCTCCCGTCCAGCTTCCCGGGCAAAGGTGTTTACTCCCCCTCCCCACTGCCTGGCTCAGGTTACAGGCTCAGGTACCATCCCTCACCTAAAGTCACCCCCTGCTCTCCCATCCCCCACACAGACGGTCCCTGCTCCATCACATCTCTCTCCACTTCGAGACTGAACTGAGCGGGGTCACTCTGCCCAGTCACCCGGGGAAGTTCAGGGCCCCCTCTCCGGGACAACGTGTCCGCTATCAGGTTGGCGCTTCCCTTCACATGGAAAGGTTCTTCTGTGATGGGTAAAGGCCTCAAAGCTGCTTTCCCTTTGTCCGGGGCCTGCCCCACCCGCTGGCAGGGGTCACAGGATCGGCAGTACTGCCGGACATGGGTAAAGACCCCAGGCCAGTAAAAGTTCTGTAGCAGCCTCTGCCTGGTGCGCCGGATTCCCTGGTGCCCTGCGAGGGGGATGTCATGGGCCAGGTACAGGAGCTTGTGGCGAACCAGCTGCCTCCTGATCCCCCATGCCTCCACCTCCCCGGGGGGAGCCCATTCTCGGTACAGGAACTCCTTCTCCCACAGGAACCTCTCCTGGCAACCTCTCCTCATGGGCTGTACCGCACTTAGGCCAGCCAGGTCCCTTGGCCTCCGCAAGGAGGGATCCTTCTGCAACTCGGCCTGGAACTCGGCGGCTTGGGAAGGGATGGGGACCTGCTCTCTCTCGTCGGCTGGGTCAGGAGCCACAGCCCCCCTGAGCCGTGTCCCTGGGCGTTCCCTCCCCACCAGGGTGGGGTTCTGTGCCTCCGGGGTGACCTCCTCCCCAAGGTCAGGGCGTAGTGCCCCTCGCCGGCTCTGGCTACGGGTCACGACTAAGGCGTTCTGGGGGTTGCTTGGCCAGTCCTCTAGATCCCACTCCCATCAACACCTCAGTGGGCAAATGGTGGTGCACCCCCACCTGCTTGGGGCCCTCCTTGTCCCCCCATTTCAGATGCACCCTCGCCACGGGCACCTTGAATGGGGTTCCGCCCACCCCCGTCAGGGTCAGGAAGGTGTTGGGCATCACCTGATCCGGGGCCACCACCTCGGGCCGGGCCAGCGTCACCTCAGCGCCCGTGTCCCAGTATCCAGTGACCTTCCTCCCATGCACCTCCAGGGGAACAAGGCACTCGCTCCGCAGGGACAGCCCTGCGCCCACCCTGTAAACCGAGAACCTTGAGTCCGGGGCCTCCAACCCCCCAGAGGAGCCGGCCTGGGGACCTCTCTCCTGAGCAGTTGATAAGCTGCCAGCCCCCCTTGCCAGGGAAGCCTGCCCCTCGTCCGGCTGGGCCTCTACCCAGTTAACCCGGTGTGGGGTCGGTCTGCTCAGTCAGTCCTTGAGCCTGGGGCACTGGGACCGGATGTGGCCCCTCTGGCCACAGTGATAGCAGCTCATGTCCCGTGGGTCCCCTCGAACCGGTCGGTTGGCCCTGACGCTGGCCGTTCCCCTTGGGAGGGGGTTCTCCCGATTCCCCCTTTGGGAGGTCCCAGGATGACTCTCTCTCTGCATCGTGGGGGGCCTGTTCCTTTGGGGCTCCTCCCTGCCACCCCCCGACCGGCTCTTCACATAGTCATCGGCCAGCCGCCCTGCATGTCACGGGTTCTCTGGCTTTTGGTCCCTTAACCACAGCCTCAGGTCGGATGGGCACCGCTCATACAGCTGCTCCAGTACCAGCAGTTTAACCAGGTCCCCCTTCGTCTGGGCCCCAGCTGCCCACTTGCGGGCATATCCCTCCATGCCGACGGCCAGTTGCAGATAGGAGACCTCAGGGGTTTTATCCTGACTCCGGAACCTCTCCCGGTACATCTCAGGGGTCAGCCCAAACTCGCGCAGCAGGGCCTGCTTGAATGGGTCGTAGTTCCCTTTCTCCTCCTCTCCCAGCTGGCGGTACAATGCCACGGCTTTGGGGTCCAGTAAGGGGGTGAGAACCCAGAGCCTGTCCGCAGGATCCACCTGGTGCAGCTCGCAGGCCGTCTCAAAGGCATCTAGGAAGTCACCCATGTCCTCCCCCTCCTTGCGCGGGGCCAGGATGCACTTATCAAAGCTCCGTGCAGTCCTGGGCCCCCCCTCACTCCCCGCAGCCGGGGGCCTGCTGCCCCCCAGCCTCGCCAGCTCCAGCTCATGATGACGCTGTCGCTCTTCATGTTCCCTCTGTCTCTCTTTCTCCTCCAGTTCCCGCTGTCTTTGTCTCTCCTCATGTTCCCTCTGTCTCTCACGATCCTCCAGCTCTCTCAGTTTTAGCTCTTTCTCCCATTCCAGCCGCTTCCGCTGCACGGATGCCGAGCGTCGCCGGGACGATCCCCTGCTGGGGGGTGAGCGTCGCGGGGGGGATCCCCCGCTGGCCGGGGGTGTCACGGTGCCCTCCGTTTTCACTGGGCTCCTTCCCGCCCTTCCCCTAGGCATAGGAATGGGGGGTCTCGGGAAGCCCTCAGCCGCTGGCTGACCAATCCCAGCAGGGACAGACCCTGGTGCCTGCGCTGCATCTGCCCGGCTGCTTCCCTCAGAGACAGGGACCGGTTCATTCACACGATCTGCCTCCTCCAGCCGGGCAATCAGCTGGTCTTTGGTGAGCCTCCCTCTGCGCAGCCCCCCTGCTTGCACAGCTCCACCAGGTCACACTTGCGCCACTTGGCATACATCTTCCTGCTGGCCGCTCGCAGGCCGGGTGCTCGCCGCTCCCCACGGGTTCCAGGGGGACCCCTAGTGTGCCAGTCCTTGAGGTCACCACCTCTCTGCCAGGGTCGAGCTGCAGACTCCTCCGCCCCTGGGATCACTCGCTGCAATCCCCCGGGGGACCCTGTTACTGCAAAGTCCTTCTCTCTGGTCACACACTCCCAGGGGCTAATCACCCCTTCGTGTTCCTGCTCCCCAGTCACTCACTGCAGGAAGCGCCGTCCACGGGGTGCAGTAGATCCCGCCGCCGCCACCAGTCGTCACGGAGTGTGGGGGAGTCCGGCCCTGCGCCCCTCTTCCTGGGACTCCCAGCGACTCTCAGCCAGCCAGTAAAACAGAAGGTTTATTGGACACAGGAACGCAGGCTACAGCAGAGCTTGTGGGCACAGCCAGGACCCCTCAATCGAGTCCTTCTGGGGTTCAGGGTGCTTGGATCCCAGCTCGGGATTCCCTGAATTCCCCGACCCAGCCCCAAACCGAAACTGACCCACCCCTCTCCAGCCGCCCCGTCCTTTGTCCAGCTTCCCGGGCGAAGGTGCTGCCACCCCTCCCCCTCCCCCTGCCCGGCTCAGGTTACAGGCTCAGCTCCTGCCCCTACCTAAAGCCACCCCCGGCTCGCCCATCCCCCACACAGACAGGTCCTACTGCAGCGCAACCGTGTATAGACATTTTTTAAGTAAGTGCAGGTGGGGGTTGAGGGGCACTGGCAGAACTGGGGGGGCAGGAGCCCAGGCTGGGCTAGCAGGGGGTTGCAGGTCGGGGTTGAGGGGCACTGGCACAGCTTGGGGGGGCAGGGCTGGGCTAGCAGGGGGTTGCAGGTCGGGGTTGAGGGGCACTGGCACAGCTTGGGGGGGGCAGGGCTGGGCTAGCAGGGGCTGCGGGTCGGGGTTGAGGGGCACTGGCAGAGCTGGGGGTGGGGAGCCCAGGGCTGGGCTAGCAGGGGCTGCGGGTCGGGGTTGAGGGGCACCGGCAGAGCTTGGGGGGGGCAGGGCTGGGCTAGCAGGGGCTGCGGGTCGGGGTTGAGGGGCACTGGCACAGCTTGGGGGGGCAGGGCTGGGGCACTGGCACAGCTTGGGGGGGGCAGGGCTGGGCTAGCAGGGGCTGCGGGTCGGGGTTGAGGGGCACTGTGTTAGACCAGGACTGGTATCGCAGCGCCAGGGCTGTGTCTGTCTGTCTGCCTGTCCTAACGGTGGGTGGGTGGCGGAGGGGGAGGGGAGAGCTCCGTCAGCCCCTGCCTGTCGGGTGCCAGGAATTGCTGGGCACCAATTTGATGCCCTGCCCTCAATGCACCCCACTCCCCAACGCACCCCGGTGCCCCGCGGGGAGCTGATGTGCAGATGTTCCAGGCGCCTGCTCTCCCTCCTCGCCGCCGCCTGGCTTTGGAAAGTGATGAATTCCTGCACCAGCTAATTAGTCTCTAATTAGCCAGTGGTGTGTAAACAATCCCAGCAGATGGGGGAGAAGGCGGCACTAGTGATAATGACCCGTCAGTGGCGGGGCTGCATCTGCCAGGCAAGGGGGCAGAATCTGGCTCGGCGTGTGCGGCCTCCCTGGCTCTGTCCGTCCTAGGAGAATACGCTGATGGATGTCTCCAGCGTGGGCCTAGCGTGGGCTATGTCTGCCTGGCTTTTGCTGGTGGAGATCTGCCCAAGGCCTCTACCTGCTGGTGTGTGTGTATGCACACACGTGTGTGCCTGCCGTGTGCGCGTGTTGGCAGCCTGGATTTGGCGAGGCCCTGAGCTGCCTCAGGCCCCATTGATGTCAGCAGGAGCCCCTGGGCGCACAGCCCCTGGGATCACCCCTCCTTGGGCACGCTGCCCCCCTGCGTGCGGTGGTACCCCAGGGCTTGTGCGTCAGGCGTGGCCCGCGGGTGTGCTCTGGCTGTGCACGGGGAGCGCAGGGTGCCCAGGACGCTGCGTGGGCTGTGCGAGGGCACGTCTTGCCCGCACGTTTTAGCCGCAGCTGTTTGGGTGGGGCGGGGGGGAGTGTCCTTTGAGCCACCTGCCGGGGGGACAGTCCCCTGTCTTGCCCTCACCCTCACCCAGTCCCGCACGGGATCCTTAGCTTGGCACACATCCCCCCCCAACGGGGGCGGGTGGCTGAGGGCCAGGGCAGCAGGTGGTGCAGACGCTGCCCTTCCAGGGTGCCCAGCAAGACAGCTGCCGCTCCCATGTCAGTGGGGGCAGAGCATCAGCCTGCAGCGGGCCCCCAAAGACCCCCCAGCTCTGACCAGCGCCCTCCCCCTCTTACCCAGCGGCCTCCCTGCGTCAGATCTGTAGGCGACAGTGTCAGGTGTCACAGGGAGGGTTGGGGAGGGGAAGAGGCAGCTGGGTGCGGGGGGACAAACGGACGGAGCCGGTGCCGAGGAGTGAATTGGAAATGGCCTGTTGATACACTCGGCCCATCAATCACGCCTGAGCCACTCACGTCCCCGCCTGTCAAAGTGTCAGTCATCCCGTGGCTGCACGCCTGCTGCATAATGGCACTGTCAGTTACCATTAACGCTGCCCGGGGCCGGGGGCTGCTCCGCGGGGGACCTGGCTGGGGGCCGAGCGACCGGCTGGCTGGAGAGCAGGAGGTGCCGAGGGCCGGTCAATGCAGTGCTGAATCCTGGGGGGGAGATCGGTGTGTCAGTCTGTCTCCATACACACCCGTCTAGCGATGCACGTACTGAGCCCATCACCATCACGTCAAGCCTTCCTCCCGGTCTCCTGGCCACTCGGAGCCTGCCTGCCAGCCCGCAATAACCTCCCCATCCCGACTCGTCTGGGCAGGACTTGAACCTCTCCGCCTGGCTCCCCGTCCCTACACTCAGCACTTTCACCCCCGGGTATCCCTGCTCTCGGGCAGGCAAAGACAGCAGCTGCACTATTATTCTCACTAGTGATTTGTACCACGGCGTTTCCTGGGACCAAGTGAGCAGTGCTGGGCCCTCTGCAGGCTACAGAGCGGCTCCCAGACCCTTGTGCCTGTCGCACACGCTTTGGCTGTGCACAAGAGCACTGGTGTTATCCCCATTGCACCAATGGGAAACTGAGGCACAGACCTATAAAGCCACTTGCTCAAGGTAAGGCAGGGAGATGTCAGAGCAGGGAATTGAACCCAGCTCTTCCTAGCCCCAGGCTAGTGCCCGAACCCCCAGAGATCCTCTTTGCTCACCCCCTCGTGTTCCCTCACATCACCTCTCCGTTACCAAGCCAGGCTTTCTTCTCTCTCCCCCATCAGCATCTCGGAGTAATTTTGTATTCCTCTCCCCTCCGTCTCCCCCTTTTCAAAGCTGAGCCAACTGAGTGCAAAAATCCACACGCTCTGCCGTCAAACTCCAGGAGCTCGCGCTCATGTCTGGGGGCATCAAAAAAGAATCTACATAGAAAATTTCCAGGGAAAGAACTTTGCTGCATGTAAATTGGAGGCCCAGAAATCTCCCGGCCTCAGATCTCGCTTTTATTCCAGTTCAGTAACTAAGTTGATGATACCTGAATTACAGAGCTGCGCCTCGGAGCGCTCCTGTTCCGCCCCAGCCTGCACTGTCTCTCGGTGCTCACTCCTGGGATTGTTTTCTTTTTTCTTTTATTAAGACTTTGTTGTTGTGGCTTCCCATTAACGAGCTAGGCAGCGCTCGTCAGCAGGCTCCTTTCTCGGCCTCGGCTGGGATGTTAACGACGTCACTCCAGGGCGCCGGGTTCCAAATGCGGTGGCAGCGAGGCAGAAAACAAGGGTTTGTAGGAAAGCTGGGGTGGCAAATCGGCCTCGATTTATTATTATTAATTGTTTGAATTGCAGCGGCACTGCGAGGCTGCCGCTGAGATCGAAGCCCTGTTGTGCTAGGTGCTGGATGGACACCCAGTGATTGAGCGGCTCTGCCCCAAAGGAGGGATCAGTGGCCTTAGAGGGGCCCAAAGACGAAGTGATGTGCCCAAGGGCATACAGGGAGGCAGTGGCAGAGTCAGGAGCTGAACCCGGGAGTCCTAAGGCAGAACCTTAGCTGGCAGGCCCGTTCCCCTGGTCAGGCACCTCCAGCTGGCGACGGGCTGAGCGGAGAAGGGGGCTGGACACCGACACGGCCCTGCTGCCTGCACCCCTCCCGAGCTCCCCTGGCATTCAGAGGGAGGCGAGGAGACAGCAGCATTCCGACTCAGGCCGTCGGGGCTGAACCTACTCCCCGTGAAATCCAGGGGAGATGGCTGGGGCGGGCTGGGAGCAGCCTGCCTCCTCCTCCTCCGTCACTTAGGGCCTGCTGCAGGCCTCCGGCTCCCTCTGGCTCAGGTTCGCTGCTTCCTTTCCCAGCCCCCAAAATCCCAGCCCCCCCCATCCCCACCTGCTGCCTCATCATCATTTCCACAGCAACCATCCTCGTCATCACGGAGGGGGGCTGGAGGACTCCAGTGGGAAAGGAGCAAGCGCAATCCTCAGGCAGGAGGATGCCCTCAGCATGCAAACGAGGAGCGTGTCTGAAGGAGGATAATAAGGGTTTCAGGTCACACTGTGCCTACATCACTCAATTGCAGCCACCTCTGGGGTGGAGGATGGCAACTGCCAGTGCACAGCATGACACCATGAAGACTGTAAAGCCGGGCTGGGGAAACCCCCACACTCCTATGAAAGATGTCATGGGACATTTGGTGTGCCAGAAATGCAGACAAACCTTGGGGAACTTGCCCAGAACTTGGAAGAGCTGCGCGGGCTCTGTCCAAAGCTGGCTGCATTTCAGCACTGAGTGAGCAATCTCTGTGCAGTGTTGTTGTGTGGCGGTTAAATAGCTGCTGCGCCCCACCCCAGAGGTGGCTGCATTTCAGCGCTGAGTGAGCAATCTCTGTGCAATGTTGTTGTGTGGCGGTTAAATAGCTGCTGTGCCCCACCCCAGAGGTGGCTGCATTTCAGCGCTGAGTGAGGAATTTGGATCCGTGGTATTACAGAGATTATGCTTTTCAGATCTGTGTCTCCCAACATTCCACTGTCTCTTCTCATTCTCGGCACATGAGTTCCCAGTGCTGCTTGCTGGTGGGCTCTCGGCAGATGGGGCTGGGGCGGGGGAACCCAGAACTAGCTAGCTGTAAAAAGGCAGCCGTGACCTTCGCGAGCACATAACCATGGCATGATCAATAGTGGAATTACGCGCTGCTTCTCCGCCTCTGCGCTGCGTTTCACCCTTTAATGCAGAACAGATGGCGGAGGAGCTTCGGAGCAGCAAGGAGAGAGTGTGCTGTTTGAGATCAGATTCGTAGTGTGCAGCCTGCAGCGGGACCGACTGGGGAGGCAATCGCTCCGTGCCCCCCACACCAGGAGTGGGATCTCGGCTTGGCACAGGGAGGGGCTGCCTGGGTGCCCTGAATATGCCAGGCCTCAGCGCGCGAGTGTCTCGGACCAGCCCCGGAGCTCTTCCGTTGCGCGAAGTCCATCTGCTGCCCGTGGCCTGCGCCTTGGCCCGGAGGGGCTGGGAATTCTGGAGCCCGGCAGCTGATGCCTTCTGGGGTGGGAGGGGCTGGTCTCAGCCAGTCAGCAAATAAAGCCTGGCCCGCCCCACCCTGTCCTGGCTGGCAGCCGGAAAGGGAGACTTGGGCTGGGGGGTCCTGGATTGGAGTGGGACTTTCAATTGCCTCCACCCACACGCTACGTCAGCAAACACCCCTTCCCCGGGCACAGGGCCCTGCCCATCCCCGGAGGCCGACTGCGCTCCCTGACCTGTGCTGTCCACGCTTTCCAGGCGGTGGCCTCTCGCCCCTCAGGGGGAGCCCCCCAAGCCCAGCCTGCCCCCCCGCCACCAGGCATGGGGCACGGGCTGAGCACGGGGCCAGTGTCAGGGTCTGTAATTCCCTCCCCATGCCGACCTCCCTGCAATCTGTATCCCCCGTCCCCAGTTGGGTTTTCTCCTGCTGAGCTGGTTTGCCATCGTTTGTAACCAGTCCATTTGGGCCTTGCTCTTTTCAGAGCTGCCGCCCCCCAGCACCTTCCGCCCGCCCCCCTTCCCTTTCCAGGAACGTGCCGGGTCCAATCTTCCCCTCCGATCTTGCTCCCAGCCTCACGATTACCCGGCTGCCCGGGGAACCGGCCTGGAGTCGGCTTTGATTAACTGCTTCGTCTGGAGAGCGGAGGGGCCCTGCCGCCCGCCTGGGCGAATGGCTTTGCTGGGGAGAGTGTGTGTTGGGGGGGGGTCATTCAGTATAACCCCCACCCCGCACCTAACCCCTCTCCTGCCCCCCCGGGGGGCAGCCAGGACAGGTGCAGGGCTCTAGACTGACTGCGTGGGAGGAGATGTGGGGGAACAGCCAGGCTGACACCCCTAGGGGGTGGCTAGGACCCCAGCTGGCTCATTCTGCTGTCTCCTGCCAGACCCTGTCCCCCGGAGGATGAGACTTGCGGGGCTTCCTACCTGTGTTCAAACCAGGCTTCCTACCTGTGTTCAAACCTAGTTACCTGGCTAGGGCGGCTAGCAGGGGTCTCGTCTCTAACCAGAAATGCCCACTGATGCTGCTGGAGGGAGCTGCGTTAGAACCGGCCCAGCAGCACATTAGCGAGCCATGGTGCAGTATACTTGGATTTTAGCAGAGCACTGGATCCGGCAGGTCTGCTGTGAGAAGGGCAGATTCTGGTTGTGTTCGGCCCGTTGAACAGGGCCTTGCTCTGTGCCCTTGTATTGGAGTCAGCAGAGCCAGGATCCACCCGCTGGGAACAGGGTGGCAGAATCGTGTCCCAGCTGACTCCAGATTGGCTCAGACACTGATGCTGTGTCGCCGACTGACAGCCGGCTGAGGGTCTGAAATGGGCCAGTCGCATGGATTGGCTGCGGGTGGAGATCTGGGTTAGGTCCTGTCCTGCCAGATGCTGACCTGGCCAATGGGAATTGGTAGGTGACTTCCAGTCTGGAAGCAGGGCAAGAAAATACATCCCCGGGGGAACTGCGAGGAGGCGTTGGAGGACAGGAGTGTGCGGGCAGGATGACTGCGGGGACGACAGGGGTAAAATCTGCAGGGAAGACGAGCCCTGGAGTGATCAGGCAGGGGGGCTGGTGGCATTGACTGGGGAGACTGGAGGAGCTAAATCTACGTAGGGTATGAACAAGGTGCCCCTGGGGGGGATGAGATGAGGAGGCTCCCTGACCGTTAGATCAGCCCAGCGGTGGAACAGGGTCCCCAGGGGACGGGACAGGAGTCCTGCTGTCGGACAAGCACAAGACAAGAGATTGTAGGGGACTGTCTTTTACCTGCGGGTGGGGTGGGGCTGGGTCTCCCCCCCCCCGGCAGGCGCACGTTGGACAAGCAGGACCAGGTGCACTGCCCAAGCTGGAGTGACCCAGCTGCTTTGGTGAGAGCCGGAGGCTCCCTGTCGGCCCAGCCACTGCACGGCCCTGACCCCTCCTGACCGATAGCGTCGGGCCGTGGGGTGGCGGGTGCCACCCCTGGCTCATCGCCCCTGAGATCAGACTGGGTTGTCTCTTGTAGACTTGCTCTGGGCAGGGCCGGAGATCGTCAGGGTCCCAGCTGTCCGGCACCGTCTCCTCTCCCAGGAGCAAATGCTCCGTGGTGCCTCTGGAGCAGAGAATGCAGGACGTGCTCCAGGCCCCAGTGCTGCCCTTGGACTGTGCCAAGGAGATGAAGGTGCAGTGGGACCGGGAGCAGAGCAGGCTGAGAGGCCACTCATCCAGGGCCCGGCTCTGGGTACCCCAGCAGCTGTCAGTTCCTTCCCCGGCTCGTCCCATCCAGGAGGCGAGACCCAGGATGTCAGTGGAGCAGCTCGCCAAGTTGTCAGGGAAGGCCAGTTTTCCCAGCTCTCCTGACTTCTCCGGGAGGCAGCCCCCCGGCGAGCTGTCACGTGGGCTTGTGAGGCTGCAGCATGGTGGGACTTTCTAGGTTAGCTCATGGAGGGGACCTGGGTTCTAGTCCCAGCAATGCCACTGATTCACTGGGTGACCTTGGGCAAGTCACATCCCTGCTCTGTGCCTCAGTTTTCCCATCTGTAAAATAGGGCTAATGCTGTTTGCTCTGCTTTGGGTGCAATCCAGCTGCAAACTCCTCAGTGCCTAGTTTCCCCACTGAATTCCATGGGATTTCCACACGCAGGGGGAACGTGTGGGGCCAGATGCATTGAGATGCACCAGTGAAAGTGGCTGTGTTGGGACCAGGTATCACTGCTCCTCGTTATTATTCTATAAGGCCTATGCTGTGGTCAGTCACGTCCCCGTCTGCAGAGGCAACTTTTCAAAGCAGTTTCTTTGCAGGCTGTCTGCCTCTGCTAACCCATGGCCATAGCAGGTCACAAGCACGTGCGGCTACTCGGTTCCTAGATAGGTGGGCAGGGGGTGAGGGACTGTGTCTGTCACGTTTCTTTCCTTCACTTTCGTTTGGGAGCCCGCCTGACGGAGCAGCCAGCTCCAGCCGGCGTGTTTCAGCCAGCGGCGTGGGCGCGAGTGCCTTTCATGCCCCCAGAGACATGTTAATCCCATGCGCTCTCTGCCAAGGGGCATGCTGCTGGATGGCAGACAGAGGGCATTTGTAGTGTAGATTGGCATCAATTTACTGGTTTCCTCTCAGTTCTCAAGACTTAGCAGTTTTGCTTAAGCCAAAGAGCCTGACTTATGCCGGGGGGGGGGGGGGAAAGATGAAGGCGTTTTCTCTTTCTTTCTTCTTTTGCTTTTCTTTTTCAAGAAAGATTAGATTGAAACTAAACGAGAAGGAAGATTAGCCAGCACTGGAGACTCTGGGGGCAGACAGTCCGGCAGCCTGGCCCTCGGGGCCTGGAGCCAGCAGAGGATATGTTTAGGGGTGAATTTGAAACCCCCAAGAGGACAAAGCATGAGAGGGAGCTCAGACCCCTCACTGCCGTGCAGGGCACCCCAAAACAGATCAGGATCCCATTAGTTATTGGCCTGTTCCTTGGTGCAGCTGCGGCTTTGCTGTCGTCAGAGTGATCTGGGCCAGGGACTCTGGGAGGTGCCCTTTGTCCCTGGGTTTCAAGCACTTTCCAATCATCACAGTGCACCTGGTAGGCAGCTACGCCCTGAGCGGGGCTGGGGTCTGCTGTCCTCGGGGCATGGGGGGAACCATGGCGCCTGCCTGCCCTGGGGTGAGAGCCTGACGCCTTCGCCGACAGTCCTGAGTTTGGTCCGTGGACGAGAGAAGCCAGGATGTCCAAGCGCTCACCTCCGAGCGAACTGCCCCGCATGAAAGAAGCAGAGAGCCATGCGCACCCCTTCCTGCCCCCACCCTGTTGCTTGCTGTGAAGCGGGCCCCGGGGGGAAGGGGCATTCGGGCCCCGGGGGCCAGGGCCGCTATTGTCTTCAAACAAACTGCTGATGACAGGAACTAAGGGCAGTGGGTTTTGTGCATCATGTTTATTTTCTCCCCCCGTAAATAAATAAATAAATAGAATTAAACTGCAGTTCAAAGTGCACTTGAAGGCTGCTGGGGAATACGAATGTGCCTTTGAAGTACAAGGGCTTCCATTTGTTAAACCGAAAATGGAGCTGTGTGTTTCAATGTAGAGGTCCCTTAGCAAAGAAAACCAGAGAGGAGCGACTGTTTCTTCTTCTCTCGCTCAGCCTGCAGCTCTCCAGCCCCCAGAGTTAAAAGTCCAGTGCCGGCTGAGCCGCTGCAAAGGGAGCGGGGAATAAAGGAAACAAAGCAGCTTGAATAAGCCCTAGATGGACTAAGCTCTTGTCGATATGGCTGCAAAAATGGCTTGGAGGGGAGAGGTGGAGGGAGGCTTCTGAGCGGTGTGATTACTGGGGGTGGCTTCGCGGGGTAACCAGATTAATGTAGGCTGTGTCAGCCACCCCTGGTTTAAAGAGTGACTCGGGGATGTGTGGAGTTCATCTTGTAATGAAACTAGCTGGGTCTGTGAGACCGCTGCCCTCTAGTGGATGGATCAGAAGTGCTCAGCTGTGTTTCATAGGACCTGTACTGTTAATCACTAATGGAGATTCTCCTTTAGCTTAGGTGGCAAGATCCGAATTCTGTCCCCCTCATGCCAGGATGTTCCACTGGCAGTGGAATGACAGCTGTGAATTCCTAGGTGTCCCGAGATTCTTTCCACTATTCTCAGATCAAATTGGCGCGGTTTGTGTGTTGAAAGCAGGACGTCCTTAATGGTGCTGGATCAGCATGGCCGGTGGTTGCACTGCTGCACAAGGAGGAAGAGCACCCAGCTCACTCTGCTCTAGCTGTGTCAGCTCAGGTGGGGCTACCGGGAGCACGAATTGGCTTGTGTCAGTAAAGCCACGTACACAGGGTGTCCTGCTGGAGAGTGCTAGGGTGGGCTAGGAATTGAGTGGGAGCCCTCTGGAGCAGCGGCTCTCAACCTTTCCAGACGACTGTCCCCCTGTCAGGAGTCTGATTTGTCCTGCGGACCCCCAGGTTTCACCTCACTTCAAAACTACTTGCTTAGAAAATCAGACAGAAAAACACAGAAGTGTCACAGCCTCTGTTACTGACAAATCACCTCCTTTCTCCTTTTTACCATAGAATTATCAAATAAATCCAGTGGAATGTAAATACTGTCCTTCCCTTGCAGCGTACAGTCTACAGAGCAGGATAAACAAGTCATTGGATGAAATGTTAGTTTGTGCTGACTTTGCTAGGTGCCTGTTGTCAAACTAGGCAAATCTCTAGCTGCGTTGTTGCACGCCCTGGAAGGCTGCTGCGTACCCCGGGGGTATGTGTAACCCTGGCTGAGAACCACTGCTGTAAAGGCCCTCACCGTGTCCTGTGTTCCAGGAGACACCACAATCCTGCCGGAGAAGCAAGCTTGATTCGTCCCTTGGGGCTACCCCAGCTATGCCTAGAAACACCTGCCTCTTCCCCCCACCCCCGAGTCCAAGCAGCACAAAGATCCTTAGTTCCTTTGGTCTGGGGTTTTTACCCCTCCTGCCACGTGCTCTGAGCAGCAAATTCAGCTGCTGGGAGGACTCCACTGGCAACACTCATCTTCCCAGGGAAGAGAGCAACGATAAAAGTCTTTGATCCTTTCGTTGGTGACTCCCCTATCCAGACGTGGGGAGTTTCCACTTGTCTGGACCCAGAGCCCATCTGGCATTGACGGGGCTCCTCTTTCGGGAAGGGCGGAACAATTTCCCTCGAAGAGCAGCGCCTCTCCCTATGAATGTCCCACCTCTGCAGAGTCATGCATCCGGTCGCAGAGGCTCACGCTACGCCTGCTCACACATTACCCTGCAGTACGGAGCACAGATACTGCCAGTGAGATTAATTCAGGCAGGTGCTCACAAGCATTCGACAGCGTCCGAACACCAAACGCTTCCTTCGCATTCTAATACCGGTTTGATCAATATTAACCCGCCAGCGGGCCCGGCAGATTCCAGCTCCAGATCTGTCAGTGTCCAGTCGAGACGTGAGGATCTTGGCATGAGCTGGTGCCTGGTCTGCCAGGGTCACGTGGGTGAAGGCCAATGGAAGAGGAGGTGCCGATGCGAGGGCTGGTGGTGTCCGGCAGACAGCTAGAGGGTGGGGTAGTGGTGTCTGGTTGGTGGCCAGTGGAAGGCGAGGTGCTGAATGCGAGGGGAAGTGGTGTCTGGTTGGTGGCCAGTGGAAGGCGAGGTGCCGAATGCAAGGGGCAGTGGTGTCTGGTTGGTGGCCAGTGGAAGGCGAGGTGCCGAATGCGAGGGGAAGTGGTGTCTGGTTGGTGGCCAGTGGAAGGCGAGGTGCCGAATGCGAGGGGAAGTGGTGTCTGGTTGGTGGCCAGTGGAAGGCGAGGTGCCGAATGCGAGGGGAAGTGGTGTCTGATTGGTGGCCAGTGGAAGGCGAGGTGCCGAATGCGAGGGGAAGTGGTGTCTGGGCGGTGGCCAGTGGAAGGCGAGGTGCCGAATGCGAGGGGAAGTGGTGTCTGGGCGATGGCTAGTGGCCAGCGAGATGTTCACGGGACACTGTCTATTGCCGTGTGCCCCCCACTTTGCTTCGTTTAACAGCCTGAGCCCGGCCCTGGGAGCCTGGGATGCCTGGGCTCCATCTCCCCCATTGTATGACTGTGGGTGATGTCCTAGCGGGTTCCCCTGTGCTGGGAAGCAGGGGTACAGTTCCTGCCCTGCCTGGCGGGGTGGGGAGGAGGTTTGCAAAGGGCTTTGAGATCCCCTGGCACCAAAGCATCATTATCTCCCCGGCTGTGGCATGGAAGCCGCCACTGTCAGCACAGAACAAATCTTCCCCGGGGCATAGACGTCCCCAGGTCTCATCTCGGCCTTGGCAGGGCTCTTTTAAGCACCAGGTGGTTGGAAAGAACAAACCCTTCAAAGTCCCCCCACTCGCTCCTCTCCTCTCTCGCTTCTGTTTTCCTCCTTCTCCATCCCCCTACTCCCAGGCCCCTTTCCACACCTCCTCCAGCCCCCACCCAGCCGTGTGCCAGGGCCGCTACCCTGCTGAGGCGGAGGGGTCAGGTTGGCGAGATCAGCTTCCTCTCTGCCCAGGGCCTCAGTCCCCCCCGTGTGATCCCTGTGTCCTCCCGGGCCGCCCAGGACAGCAGGGCTCTGACCGTCAGGCTGAACGAGCAAAGAGGAGGCCTCAGTCTCAAGCCAGCCCAGGGCCCAATGCCCAGCGGTGCCGCCCCCACCTCCCTGCAGGGTGGCTCTGCTAGAGTCAACGGAGGCATGTGCCAGCTGCTCAGGGAGGCATCTGGGCTGGCATGTGCCCACCTGACGGGGCTGAGGCTGGTCTTGGGAGGTGGGTGACTCCTGGGGGGGCTGAGGGAGTCCCGCTCCTGCCCGTTGCCATTCAGCCTGGCGTGTGGCGGCCGCAATGCTGTGGGTGCCGTGGGGGGGCGTATGCCCCGCAGGAGGGGACGGGGGCCACATGGGGTGCTCTCGGGATCCAGCGGGTTTCATTTTGCCCCTTTTCCTCTCTTTCTAGATGACGTTTCGCCGTATTTCAAAACGGAGCCGGTCCGGAGCCAGGTCCACCTGGAAGGGAACCGCTTGGTCCTCACCTGCATGGCCGAGGGCAGCTGGCCACTGGAGTTCAAGTGGCTTCACAACAACAAGGAGCTGACCAAGTTCTCTCTGGAATACAGGTGAGCGAGCTCCCGCGCCCGCCTCGGCCCTGCCCCAGTCGGGAACTGCCGGGACCCTTCACATCCAGAGCAGCCGCAGCAAAGGGGCTGGGGAGCTTTGCGCCTCTCGACTGTTTCTTCTGCTCAGGCTGTTGTGGGGTGGGACGAGGGGAGCTGGCCGGGGCGTCCCAGGTGCTGGGGGATCCTGGGGGAGGACACGCAAGCGTCCTGTAGAGCGGACGAGTTCCCCGGGGTCTGGGCGCGCATCTGGGGTGGCTTGCTGGGGAGGTGGGACGCAGGGACACGCTCAGAGCCAAGATGAAATGATGTTGCCCTCTCCCGGCCTCCCTGGGCACAATCCACCCAAGAGCAGGAAATTGCTAACCGTGTCGCTGCCCCTACGCCCCCGCTGCCTGCTCAGCGATCGTGGAGCAGGCAGGGCCATCGGGATGTGCCGGGATGCACCGGCCCCCACATCCAAGGCACCGGAGAGCCGCTAAGGGGCCAGTGCTGAGAAAAAAGGGAAGAGTGGCAGGAGCCGTCTGTCCCCCTTTGCTCTCCGAGCTCCTGTCCCTTGCTAAGGCCCAGCTGGGCAGAGAGGGTGGCAGGTGCTGGCGGTGCTTTTCCTGGGGTGCGGGCAACTGCCCTGCACTGGCCATGGGTGTCCAAGAGACCTGTGGAAATTGCCAGTTAATTCCCGGATTCACCCCCTTCTCCCAGACACTACAGTCTAGTCTCAGGCGTGTGCCCGTTGGGGGCAGTCTGCCCACCTGCTGCCCTGCGGGCTGCCCCGCAAACACTGTGGCAGGGGCGTTGGGGGAGGTGGTCGGGCAGTAGGGTGGCCAGGCAGCAAGTGTGAAAAATTGGCACGGGGGGGCGGAGGGGGTAATAGGAGCCTATATCAGAAAAAGACCCAAAAGTTGGGACATCTGGTCACCCTACTGGGCAGGGACTCAGGATTGCCAGGGACAAGGTGGCCACGGTGCAGCCTGCAGGCCACACCCCGTCCAGTATGATCTGTGGCTGCCATCCCCTTGAACGCGGCGTGCGGCCTGGGGAGACTACGGGTCCCAGCATTCAGGGCTCCATCTTGGCCCAGCACAGGGGATTAAGGGGGAGTGTTGCATGCTGGGACTTGTAGTCTCAGCTGGCTGCCCCCGCTGCAGGGGATGAGAGCAGCTGGTATCGGTAGGGTGACCAGATGTCCTGATTTGATAGGCACAGTCCCGATATGTGGGGCTTTTTCTTATATAGGCTCCTATTACCCTCCACCCACTGTCCAGATTTTTCACACTTGCTGTCTGGTCACCCTAGGTATGGGCCACTTTTTAGGCCAATGATGTGCACCCCCCGCTCCCCCCGAGGTTCCTCGGGCCCAGCCCCTGGTTCTGGCCCATCTGGGTGAGAGGGGAGGAGCCGTGCGTGTGATGCCCCCATGTCGGTGCACAATGCTGAGCATGCCAAGGGCTGCCTTGCCGTGTCTGAGAACGCGCTGGGGCGGGCAAGCGCAGGCCGGCGACAGGAGGAAGTGCTCGGGCAGAGCGGCAGGCGGGCGGAGGCCAAGGCGGGACGCAGCTGGCATGCTGCACAGCCAGGGCACGGTTTGGAGAGGCTGCAGGTTTGTCAAGGGGGAAGGGACAGGAACCAGAGCCTGCCGGGGCTGCTGAGGTCCCTGCTTTCCCAGGAGGCTTTAAAACCCACTTCCCAGGAACACTCTGGCTGTGGACTCCCTTTGCCCCGGACCAGCACCGCCCCCGGCCGAGACGTTCCCAGGGAGCGAGTGTGGGGCAGGGGGCGGCGCATGGGGAACCCGTTGGACATTGAAATATTCTAGTGCAGTAGCACCTGGAAGCCGCGGGTAGGGATGGGGCCCGCATTGTGCTAGGCTGTCCCAGGCTGACCCCACCAGGGACTGATCAGCTGCCGCCCACTGAGGCTGGGACGCCAAGGATCCGGTGATAACCTGAAGATCACCTGGTCCTCGTAAAAGCAGAGCTGCGGAGAGTAGGTAGATCCTGCCCGAGCCGCTGGGACTGGGTTTCTGGCCAGCTCAGGCAGGTGACTGCAAAGAGTGATTCTGCAGGGAGCAGGCTAGGAAGGAGAAGGGAGCAGCGAGGCCTTTGACCGCCAGTGTGGGGTAATTCCAGCCAGAAGCCGGCTCCTGCAGAAGACCTCCAGTTGGGGGAGAGGATCTGATTGACCCGTTGAATTTACATAAAACTGTTTGATTTGGAAGATTCAGAGCTGAGGCCTGGGAGAAAAGGGACTGGGGCCTGTGTCAGGAGAGCAGGCGGGCCAGGGCATCCGCGTGGTGGCTTCCCCAGGCACCGAACACACGTGTAACACAAAGACAGTCCCTGCCCAGGTGGCTGCACTTGTGGCAAACGGAGGTGGAGGCGGGGGACTGCTTTGGGTTGGTGAGATCTATGTGCACCGTGCACCCCGCTCTGATAATCCATTAACGCCAGGCCGAGCACTTTGAAGGTGAAAAGTGCCGCATGCTAATATTCCAGCGCTGCGTACTTAGCCGGCGCTCGCCATCTTCATGCTGTTCGTTAGCTGTCCCGCGCTTTGACCATTATCAATAGCTTTCGCCGCGATAGGCAGTGCCACCCCCTCCAGCCCGACGGCGACAGCCCCACCTGCTGTCCCCAGGGCCCATCCTCAGCTTTATTCCCAGCTCCCGGTTCGCGTGGCGGGTGGGAGGAATCAGAAAGAAAAGCCACTGCCCCGGAGTCACAGCCCTCGAGGCTCACCTTTAAATCAGGCCGGGCGCCTCTCCCGCTCTCCTCCGCGTGTGTCATCCTCTCTATTTTAATCAATAATTCAGCCCTAGACCAGCCATTCCCCATTTCAAGTAATCAAATCCAAAGGCTTCTAGTTGCCGTAGCAACTCCTAAGTGGTCCAGGACCCTGGGAAGGCAGACAATGGGCCCGGTGTGAAATCCCCTCCCTGACAGCGATTGGAGGACCCCATTGTTGGCTGCTGGGCCTGCTATGAAGGGAAGTAACTTTGTTTTGTGTTAGCCGAGGGGGTGGGTGCAGAGGGCCCAGGAATGCCGGGCTCTCCCCTCGCTGCGCCGGGTGGCTGGGCTGGGCTGGGCTTTTGCTTTGAGGTTTATTTTTCCTGTTGAGATTCTGGGGTTGCAAGGAAAAATGCCGAGCTGAGAATCGAATTACCCCTCCCTGTTGTGCGCAGACAGGCAGCGAGCTCTGGGCAGGCCAGAGTCACACCCCGTCGCACGGCACATGGCCCATCCCTGGGCTCTGGGCTCCAGCTAACCTCTCAGGGCCTTTGCCTGAGCGAACAATGGCTCCGTGATTCCCATCACCATCGCATCTGGGCACTGCACATTCATTCCCCCGGAGCGGGGCAAGTGTCATTTCCCCCATGTTATAGATAGTGAAACTGAGGCACAGAGCTGCAAAGGGTCTTGCCTGTGGTCACAGAGGCAGCTGGCTGTTGAACCAAGGGCTCCCAAATACTGGCCCAGTGCCTTAGCCAGACTCCCGCAGACTTGGCTTGCAGTGACTCGCTGGGGCAGGGCTGGGGAGGGGTGTCACTCACTGAAGCAAACAAGTGTAGAACAAATTGCGAGTCAGAGGGCTGGAGCGAAGCGGGTGCTGCCCAGTGGAGTCGGGGCCAGGTGGGTGAGGAAGAACCAGCACGATGCATGGGTGTTTCACACGGAGCCCGTCACACGCCTCAGCCTTCCCTGCCATCTGCTGTGAGCACAGACCCCCCCATCTCCCGGCTCTTGGGAGGGAGGCACCACCGTGATGCCCGCATTAGCCCCGTGGAGTGTGTGGCGGGGGGCCCTGTCCAGGGCAGTAGAGCCCAGGGTTCCTACACTGCAAGCGGTCACAGGAACACAGCTGCCAGTTCGAGGGAGCTCGAGATCTGTGGGTGCAAATGCTCCCATTCAGGCTTCCGACAACCCGCAGGCCCCAGGAGACCCCCTCTCCCCCAGCTTTCAGCAGCTCCTGCACCGGGCAGCTGGGGCAAAGCCATCAGGACGCTTAGCGCAGCCGACTCAGGGGACTGACAGGTCGGGGGAGATGGGGACTTGAGGGCACTGTGGAAGTGGGGGAGCCAGATGAGCGTCCCGACCGGGGTGTGGACCCCCAGACGGAGTGCTAGGGCTGGGAGCTAGAATCAGGCTGGGTTTGCTGCTCTGCCACCTGTGAGTTTCTGTAAACTCCCCTTCGATGCTGAAACATCCAGGAGGCGGCAGAAAAGCCGGTGGTGCTGGGGGCGGGGTGGATCTCTGGGTCACTGAGGGGGCTGGGGTTCGGTGTGGTGAGCAATATGGGGAGCCAATTAAGCAGGGCAGCGAGAGAAGCACTGAGGTGGATGCCGACACGACAGCTTAGCTGGCAGCTGCTGCGGCGACGTTTCCAAGGTGGGTTTATTTATTCATGTGACAGGTGCTGGGCTGGGATTGTGGCGTGCATGGATCAGCCCGGAGAGGAGCCAGCCATTGCGGCTCTTAAAGGAGAAGACAGGAAACAGGCTCCTGGTTAACATGTTATGGAGCAGGGCAGCATGTCAAGGGGGCTTTTCCCGTCCACTTGGAAAGTCCCGCAACCGCCGCATTGTGCAAAACCAGGCCACGGAGCCACTCGCCGCCCCCTCGCCCGCAGCACCACCCCGCCGGCCAGCATAGGTGCTGCGGTGCATTTCAGTACGGGCTGCCTCCGCTGAGGACCAGCTGGCGTAGTCCTGTTGTTAGTGGCACGGGGAGGGGGAATCGAGGCCTTTCCCCGTGGAAAAGGGTCACGTGGCTAGGGAGGCTTGGAAGGGTGAGAGGGATGTGAGGAAACGTCAGTTTCACCAGGAACCAATAGGTCCCTCAAGGAGAAGTGAAATTTACAGCTAGGCAAAGTAAGGAAAATGCTGCTTGGGAACTCGTTTGCGTTGGATTTAAGGCTGCTTCCTTTGTGTGTTCTGACATGGGACGATGACAGGTTGTGTTTTAAGGGTTATAGAGCAGCGGTTTTCAACCTTTTTTCATTTGCGGACCCCTAAAAAATTTCAAATGGAGCTGCAGACCCCTTTGGGAATGTTAGACATAGTCTGCGGACCCAGGCTGAAAACCACCGTTCTACAGTAACGACCTTTCTCGGACCCTTTAGACATGGTCCGTGGACCCCCAGGGGTCCATGGACCCCAGATTGAAAACCACTGTTAGAGACCTTTCACTTTCTGAATGTCAAGTCTACTTGCCTGGCTCCCCCATTGTCTGACCCTCCTGCCCCATAATTTCCCACAAGTGTGAATATTTACATTGATAAAAATTAAAAAAAAAACCTGCTTAAAAATAAACATCAGTGTTATCTGTCAAAATGATACAAAAATGAAATGGGATTCTGCCCAGCCTGTGGCTGGAGGGGAGGGAGAGGGGGAAGAGATGTGATGCCAGGGTGGGAGGGATGGAGGGAAAGGATGGTGTGTGCGGGACAAACAGTAAAGATTAGACCTTCTCCAGGGTCTTGTCCAAGGGACAAGTTACTCAGCCTGCTTGCACCAGCTAGGCACTGGAGAGAGAGTGCCTCTGAGCTGCTGGAGGAAGGAAACCTTTTCACTTTGCCAAACGGCAACCAGTCACTTGTCCGGCGTGGAAAGGCAGGACACCTGACGAAGCCACTTCTCCGACGACGCTCTGGCTGCCAGGTCCAACTCCCAAGACGGTCAGTGGGGATTAACCCATTCAGTTCCGGACCCGTCTTTCTCTCCCTGGCTGCATCGGACCGAGAGTCCTTGGAGTGATGGGGACGTTCTCTGGATTTTACAGGGCTGTGGCCGGGATTCCCAGGTTTAGGTGTCAGGACAGCAGGGCCGGGCTGAGGATGTCAAGCCAACGGTCTTGCCCCTTGGTGACCTGGTGTGACGAAGTGGGACTGGTTTTAGTGTTCCCTCTGAATACGATGGGGGGGGCTCAGTTCCTGGCTGACCCTCTGTTGCCTGGCAACTAACGGCCAGGCCCTGCCCCCCTGCAAGGGGATGCTAAAGGTGTGGGAGACAGAGAGATCAGGTGACCTCCTGGCCCGGGAAAGAGACAAAGCCCAGAGAGGAGGGGCTGGGGGGGGGGGGTTGGGGGCAGTGGCCTCCCTGGGGCCCCAGATGGACCTAACTAAAGGGGGGTCTTGTTGTCTGTACCAGCAAGACCTGTTTTGGACTGTGTTCCTGTCATCTAAATAAACCTCTGTCTTACTGGCTGGCTGAGAGTCACGTCTGACTGCAAGGTGGGGGTGCAGGGCCCTCTGGCTTCCCCAGGACCCCGGCGCTGGGCTGCTTTGGGGCTGAGCAGCGATGCCGGGATGTGACCTGAAACCCAATGCTACAGCTTTCTTTCCCCTTTCTCCAGAGCCGAGCTTAGCCAGCCCTGCCAATAGCTCGCTCCTAATGGCACAATTACTGCGCTGTGCGGCCCTCGGAACAGGGAAATCACTCAC
The DNA here is from genome assembly GCF_016161935.1 of Mauremys reevesii. NCBI lineage: Eukaryota > Metazoa > Chordata > Testudines > Geoemydidae > Mauremys > Mauremys reevesii. Next base: position 41,528,193 of record NC_052637.1, on the reverse strand, counting down.
GGTTTTTCAGCAAATACCGGTTTCAGGGTGGAAAAAAGTAATTACGCGGGTCAAAATTGTTTATCATCTTTAGTGCTTCTCTTCACTAGCCAGGGTTTCTGCTCGGGGCAATTGCTGAACTAGTGCTCTTTAGTGAAGTTATTTCACAATTAACAATGAATTCTGCCACAGCTGGAGAGTGTTTTCCCTTCAGGTTCATTGGGAGGAAGGTAATTGGATTGTAGATTTTACTGTTATAATACTCAGTACAGGGGACTCCTGGGTTCTAATTCTGGCTCTGCACGTCGCTGGCCTTCCTCTGCACCCTCAGTTTCCCCTCTTGTTAAGGGGTTCTCGTGGGAGGGTGTGGGGCTTAACGCACTCGTTAAGCGAATTGGTGCCGCTGGGTGGAACGTGATTAGTTATTTGTATTGCAGTAGCGCTAAGAGGGCAGGTCCCAGGCCCCAAAGGTATTTAGGCATCTTGATTTCAAAGGGAATTAGGCACCCAAATTCCATTGAGGAGCTGGGCCCAGGGACCTGTTATGCTGGGCCTGATACACCACCAGTCAGGGTCTCTGCCCCGAAGCGCTGAGTTTCAGGTGTTGACAGCAGATGCCAGAGGAGCACCTGGGAGCGGCAGACAGCAACAGGATGGGGTGAGCGCTGGCCATTTACAGCTATTCACTCTCTGATCGGTTCCGTTGCCGGGGCTATGAACTAGTGCCCAGTTCGATTTGTAGTTGTTGTTTAAAGTGGCACAAGGGCGGCCCGGTTACCAAGCACCCTGCTCCTCCTGTTCCGGCACCTGCCCAGGAAGGAAGTAGTTTGGGGTATTGTCGCCCGGTAGCAGCCCGGGGTGTGGCTGGAGAAGAGAAGCACCGGCCAACTGCTGGCTTGGTCGCGCGATCCTCTCTCTCCATCCAGGCGTTTGCCTCGGGAGGCCCAGCTGGGTCAGCGGAGATGCAGGATTTGACACTGGTTATTGTGTGTGTCACCATGGGGCCCCAAGACCGAGCCAGGACACTTGCGCTAGGTGCAGGACAAACACAGGACAGAAAGCCAGTCCCTGCCCCAAAGAGCGGGCAGCCTGCCCCCGTGAAACTGGGGTGTCCAAGGTGCCAGCTTGCCTGCCCAGTGGGAAAGGCCCGGACTGCGAGATGGGAGCGCTGGATTTGGGTTGGCCTCTTGTTATCCTTTGCACTCACCCTCCAGGCTAGAATAGCTTTGGTGCAAGGCTCTCTGTGGAACACAGAGCGGGGAATGGCTTTACCCAGCTTCGCAGAGTGAGGCAGTGGCAGGGCTGGCCCAGGAACGTAGGTGTCCCTGCCTCTGTCTCCCAGTCAACTGTGCCAGCAATCTCCCCTCTCCCCTGACAAGAGCAGCCCTCGGCCACACACAGAGGAGAGTCCCCCCATCCCACAGGGGAGAACAGCGACCCAACAGGCCTGGGCCCCTGGGGAGGGAGAGCCGTGACCCCGGAGGAGTTTAGAACAGTGCACCCTTTGAATCTGGAGGCTACATCCGTCCCTGCCTGCACCCCATCCGTGCCACCCCCCGGCAAGGCAGATTCCGCCCTCGCTGAGAGCATCTGAGGAAGTGGCAGCCTGTCTGCTGAGGCTCCATGCAAGGAGCTGGCAGACGGTGGTTCCTGTAGAGCCCTTGCCCTGGCATTGGGGACAGCCTGGGCTCCGGTTCCTCTTGCCAATGAGGCGTCGCTAATTCCCAAAGCAAGCGCCATGCCCCACAGCCTGGCATCTGCTCCGTTGCTTTCGTTTCCCACCTTACACCAGATCTGGGTGCAGTCACGGGCAGCCCGTCGTGGGTGGACCTGCCCTGGCACACACCGAGCCCTCAAACCGACTGAAAAGAGCAGGGGTCACCCAGAGAAGTGCTGGGGTCCTACCCCCAGCAGCGGAGTAGGAAGGAGCGGGGGCACGAAGGCTGATTAGCCCAGCAAGGGGGCCTGCGCTGCCTTTCAGGCGTTATGGCATTGGAGACTAAGAAGTTCACTTTTTTTTCTTTTTAAAGAAAAGAACCCGTCTCCCAGGTTTGCATCGCGTTTCCATAGCAACCCCCCTTTTCTTCCCACCCGGCACACAAAGGCGAGCGACTTGTGGAGGTGCTGAGAAGGGCGAGGGGGAAGGCTGCGGGTCAGGGGGCCCTTCGTCCTCGTGCAGCTCTGGGTTTGCATCAGAGCTGGCGAGCTTCCCCCGTGAAGCGTGCTGGGCTCACTAGCTCATTGTGGCTCCAGTCGCCCGGCCTGCAGGCGCTGCGAGGAAACTGGAGATCCCTGCGCTGGTTAGCTGCCTTCTGTGCATCAGTCTCTGCAGATCAGCTCCCACCCTCCCCTTTTACCTGTCTGGAAAACTCCTGGGGAGGCTCTCAGGGAAAAGCTAAACTGCTCAGAGAAGGGTTTCTCCTTCCTTAAGGAGAAGGCAGCTTAACCCAGCATCTCCAGAGAGTTTGAGGCCGAGAAGTTGGAAAGATTTTGCCTAGCGTGTGCTGCGCTCTCTCTACCCCAGCCCCACGCGCACACACTCCTGTGGCTCGGGGCTAAGACATTTTTCCGCGGTTTCTCCCTCCTGTGGGTTCTCCAGAGTCTGAGCTCTTTTCATACACGGAATCATAACATGCAAATTAGGCCGTGCGATGTCTTTAATGAAACCCTCCGAAGGAAAGAGCTTCTCTGGCGGATTGAGGATATTTATTTCTCGTGCAAGAAATTGAACATGCAGATTGGTTAGGGCTGGTAATTTATCACATGAGATTGTGTATTAGGGTTTGCATTGAGTCCTGCTCCCTTCTGAAATTACATCGCGCATATATTAGAATGTGGACAGACAGACAGACGGACGGACGGACTCTCACGCACACGGCCCTTTCCCTCTATTAAATACATTCTCATTCCGCTTCCATCCTTTCTTCCCTCCACAGCTGGTGCAGGACTCCGGCACCCACCCAGAGGATTTCCCATGTCTTCCCACGAGCCCAGAAGCCCTCTGCCAGAAGCGTGGAGACTAGGAAAATTTAATTAGCTCCTTGGCTTGCATCTTAGCTTCGTCAGACACGTCACTCACCCTCCCCAAAAAAACATTTTTGCATGACTAATTCCCCACAAGGCTCTGGTTTGGGTTTCCTCTGCTACGCCACAGCTCCCCCGCCGCCTTGCTCGGGCTGGATGCCCACGGGTTCTCTTTCTGGCACAGGATTCTCGTTTTGGCTCTTGTAATACCTTTTTCGGAGGAAGCCGGGAAGAAAACGGGCCCGGTTCTGCTCTCGCTCCCATGTAGGGTGACCAGCCAGCAAGTGTGAAAAATCGGGACAGGAGTTGGGGGGTAATAGGAGCCTATATAAGAAAAAGACCTACAAATCGGGACTGTCTCTATAATATCGGGACATCTGGTCACTCTACTCCCATGTGTTTCACTCGAGAGCGGCTCCGCCCAAGTCAATGGTTTTGCACCAGTGCGAAGCTGACGCAAGCGAGAGCAAGAATCAGCTGCTAAAACCAGCGAGAGGAATCCCAGTTTGGTTTCTGGGCTCCTTCCTCCGGCGTTACAAGCAAATGGGCACCAGCTGTGGGGATCTGAGCGGAGCGAAGAGCTCAGGGTTTGGCCGTCTCATCGGAATTGACCACAGAGATGAGGGAAATGCAGCCAGTTAAAAGTCAGATGCATCCCAAACCCTGTGAGGTTCTTGAAAGTTCAGTGAACTTTACATGTAAAACAGAGGGGCCAGGGGAGGGGAATGTGAAGGGTGGGGAGCCCAGGACGTGCCCTGTCCATGAGGCTTCGCCCTTCCTGTGGGCAGCCAGAAGCTTTCCCATGAGCCAGGCGGCACCGCATGCCCCATCTTGGCCAGGTTTTGCCAATCCAGGGATTTGGGGCGGATTGGAGAAGCAGCGGGTTTGCAGTCACCGCTCCAGCTGGCGCTCCCCACGCATGGTGGAGAGTCCCCACCCCCTCCCTGTGGAAGGCTGCTGATCCTGCACTTTCTGGGTGTCGTTTCGTTTTAAGGGTCTGCTCAGTGCAGCGTGTTTGGGGTGTGCCAGTGCCCTGTACTGGGGGCAATCGGAACCGCTCTACAGTCTGTGCCAGGCCCTGTGCTGCTCCGAGGTAGTGGAGACTTTCCTTTAACTCACGTGGCAGGGAGGGGTGCCTCCGGAGCAGGGGGTTCGGAGTTCTAGTCCCATTGCTGGCGGGAGGGTCTGTGCAGCTGTGGGCTGCAGCGCAGCGTCCCCATCGATTTGGTGAAGGGGGATGTTTCCCAGTTCTATTTGGAAAGAGACGCTTGATTGATTTTAGGTTTTCTCATGAGCCCTGGCCTACCGAGGTTGGTATGTTGTTGCAGGGTTGCTCTGGAGGGCGGGGCTGCGTGTGTTATTGTAGGGTAGCCAAGCTGTGCGTGTTGATTGGTTACTGGGGAGGGGAGGTGTCTGTGGAAGAGCCAGTGTCGATTCGTGAGTTTGGAGCAGCAGGCCGGGAAGGCACTCACCCCAGCGGCGGAGGAAAGTAGGACACGTTCCCTGCCTCCTGCCCTGACCTTGGCCACGTCCCGTTTAGATACTGAAACATGAATCGCCGTCTTGTTATTTGTGCCTCTCTCCGGCCCGCCGTGGCGGGGCTCTCCGCCCCCTGCGCGCCGTAGGAAGCCAGCAGATTAATGCATGTGCATGAATTATTAAACGGCTTATTGTTCTAGCCGGACCAATTGAGCTGGCGATTTACAAGGCCGCCGGAGTTACTGGAATTCCCCTGACCGCAGCAAAATGCCTCTTTCGCAGGCGCCGCCAAGGATGGCTCTGGCCGCATGTGTCAAACTGCAGCCTTCTCCAATCAGGAGCTAATTGAGATTCAATAACACCGTTAACATGACCTGATTAAATACCGGGGGGATGGTTAAAAACACATTGAGTGAGGCCCCTCTGCTGCGGCTGGCCACTGCTCCCTGCATGTGGGGAGCTGGTAAATCTTGCTAAGTGTGTTTTAATGCTCTCTTGCCATTTCATTATCACACAATAACGATTCCAGTACATGTGCCCCTGTAGAATTAATTAGTCGTTATACAGTATGTTAATCAAAGGGGCTGTGCCAAGGCTCTGAGATCCCAAATCTGTTGAGCTGCTGCTTTCTGTGGCCTGTGTTTAAAGCGCCACATGGACCTTGCAACGTTCTGGTTTTTAATTTGCTAGAGCAAACGCTGCAGCTGTGATGTCCCTTCACCCCCTGAATAAATCAGTGGCATCAGCCATTAAACATCCCTACAATAACAAACCAGCCTGCACGATCCTGGGCAACCCTACGATAACAAAGTGAGTGTTAATATCCCGGGGCTCGTAAGCAGCTGTATTGTACAATGACAAACTGGCCCTTGCAGCCAGGGGCGGCTCCAGGCTCCAGCACGCCAAGCGCGTGCTTGGGGCGGCATGCCGCGGGGGGCGCTCTGCCGGTCACCGGGAGGGCGGCAGACAGAGTGCCTTCGGCGGCACGCCTGCAGAGGGTCCGCTGGTCCCGCGGGACCGGCGACCGGCAGAGCACCCCCCGCGGCATGCCGCCGTGCTTGGGGCGGCGAAATGTCTAGAGCCGCCCCTATTGCAGCCCAGCCCTCGGGAGCGACCCTACGATAACAAAGCGACATGAGCTTCGGGGTGATGGCTTGGGTCAGGCGGCCACGCCCCAAGTTAGCCCAGATCATGTCTTTGCATCGGATTGGTTGCCACAGAGGGAAGTGCTAGCCACAGGTTCTCCTCCTTTCACCTTCATGGGGAAGGAGCCCAAAAGGGCAACTCCCACCCAAACCGACGGAGCAGATGAGCCTAGAAATCCCCGTGTGTCTCCGCCCCTGGGCGGAAGGGGCTGTTTTGCCAGCAGGTTCGCCCAGGGGAGTGGGTGTTGGTCATCCCCCTTTTGGAGGGGAAGGGCTTTGGGAGATGGATTTCCTGGGCAGCTCAGAGGCCGTTCCTTTTCTCTGCCCCTTGGCCTTTGCTGCCCCTGGCACTACGGGCGACTTTCCAATAACAAACCTGTGCATGTCATTGCCCCGTGAGTGACCCTACAATAACAAACCCACGCGTGTCCCCGCCCGGTGAGCAACCCTACAATAACAAACCGACGCGTGTCCCCGCCCTGTGAGCAACCCTACAATAACAAACCGGCGCGTGTCCCCGCCCTGTGCGTGACCCCACAATAACAAACCGGCGCATGTCTCCACCCTGTGAGTGACCCTAAAATAACAAACCGGCGCGTGTCTCCACCCTGTGAGCGACCCTACGATAACAAACCGGCGCATGTCTCCACCCTGTGAGTGACCCCACAATAACAAACCGACGCGTGTCCCCGCCCTGTGAGCGACCCTACAATAACAAACCGGCGCGTGTCTCCACCCTGTGAGCAACCCCACAATAACAAACTGGCGCGTGTCCCTGCCCCGTGAGCGACCCCACAATAACAAACCGACACGTGTCCCTGCCCTGTGAGTGACCCTACAATAACAAACCGACACGTGTCCCTGCCCTGTGAGTGACCCTACAATAACAAACCGACACGTGTCCCTGCCCTGTGAGTGACCCTACAATAACAAACCAGCGCGTGTCCCCGCCCTGTGAGTGACCCTACAATAACAAACCGGCGCGTGTCCCCGCCCTGTGAGTGACCCTACAATAACAAACCGCTCTGCCCCAGCCCAGTGCTCGTGAGCAGCACAGCAGCAACAAGCCAGGCTGTGCCGGAGGACAGGCCATGCCGTGGGGAGGCTGGTTTTCAGTGCCACTCCTCAGGGTTTATACCATAAACAAAACTTCCTGCTTAATGATTTCAGAGCTGCCCACCTCTGCATTGTGGCCCCCAAGTAATTCCCGTCCCCGTGAAGGCAGCCCCGGCCCTTGGTCAGGCGTGCGCCTGCACTCGGTAACGACCCTTCAAATGCCAAGGGAGATCAGAAAGACAACAAAATTAAAGCCTTTGCGGAAGGCCAGCCGCAGAGAACTGCAGGCCAGGCTGTGATTTGGTTAGTAACTGCAGGCCAGGCTGTGCTGAGTAATTTGTTTCCTTTCTCTGGGCTATTTCCATCCATTCAGGTGCAAAACAGGCCAGCTCCTTAATGGCCCCTTTGCCTCTGGTGGCGAGAAGAAGAGGCCCGTTAATTGGGGTGTCAGGATCTCTTCATTCTCTCCTCCCTCGCAGGCCCAAGGAGACGGCGCCGAAGCGTTTGCCACACTCCACGGAGCCGGAGAATCCAGGCAAGGAGCCTGCCAGCACCAGACACTGACACGCTGCTCATTTGATAGAGGAGGCCAGCAGGGGGGTGAGCGGGGAGACTGAATTCAAATGAGTCTCTAGCCCTGGGTCCCTAGGGGTTGGCGGACCCTGCACTGGGCTGCGTTAATCAAGGGCTTCGAGTGAATTGGACAAGGTGTCCGGTACACACCCCCAGCGCACAGTACAAACACGTTGGGGTGAAGCAGCGTACGAATTTTGCGTCTATCTGTGCACTTACAGACATGTCGTACGCTCGTCAAGCAGAATGCGTACGTGTGCCTTGCACACGCTTGTGCATGCACACAGGGCACGTCCGCGAGCAGGCTGCATGTGCAGCAGGCGTGATGCAAGCCCAGGTATCATGTAATGGGCGCTGCTGGGGATCAAACCAGCGAGGGTTACCCACACGCCAAACGTGAGCGGATCCTCGGGGTGAGCCAGCAAATATACGCAAGGCAACTCAGGCCGCACGGGTGATACTCAGCCCCTCCTGTTTGTTTACATAGCACTCTGCATGCTCTGAGCCCTGCCCAGCCCCTTAAGGCAACCGGCGTATTCTCATCCCCCTTTTACAGATGGGAAACTGAGGCACGGAGCGTGGACACAGCCCCAGGTCACACAGTGAGACAGTGTCAGAGCTGGGAATGCAGCTGCCGAGTCCCCGTGAGCTTTCCCGCCCCTTTGCTCTCTGCAAGTCAGCACGCGGGTGCAGTATCGCACGCTTGCTTTCTCTCCCGTACGCTGTGCCCAGAGGGTTCGCGATCCCGCTCCTGGGTTCTGCTCCCAGCGGGGGATAGGTGTGTGTGGAGGTTAGGGCAGGGGACGGGGCCCAGGACTCCTGGGTTCTGCTCCCAGCGGGGGATAGGTGTGTGTGGAGGTTAGGGCAGGGGACGGGGCCCAGGACTCCTGGGTTCTGCTCCCAGCGGGGGATAGGTGTGTGTGGAGGTTAGGGCAGGGGACGGGGCCCAGGACTCCTGGGTTCTGCTCCCAGCGGGGGATAGGGGTGTGTGGAGGTTAGGGCAGGGGACGGGGCCCAGGACTCCTGGGTTCTGCTCCCAGCGGGGGATAGGTGTGTGTGGAGGTTAGGGCAGGGGACGGGGCCCAGGACTCCTGGGTTCTGCTCCCAGCGGGGGATAGGTGTGTGTGGAGGTTAGGGCAGGAGCTGGAACTGAAGTCACTGCCATGCGAAGGGGCCGAAGGACAGAGCTTTTCATGGGAGGGGCTAGGACAGGGGACAGCATCCAGGCAGGGGGCAGGGACTAGCCCGGGCCATGTGTCTCAGCACAAGGCTGTAGGTGGACCACGGTCTCACTCCATGACCAGCTCCCTGCCGTCCCAGCAGGGTGTGTCATTGCTCTGGGGTGGCTGCAAATCCCGGGGCCCCCTGTTTAATTTCCACCAGGGCATAGAGTCCTCTGCAGACTTCTTCCAGCTGGGCCAGCCGCAGCACCCTGCTCCCTTCGTCCTCCCCCCGCCAGCCCCACGCTTGGGTCTGTGCTGGGGGTGCTAGGCCTTGGCGTGTGTGTTTCTGGGCCCCGGCGTGTGCACATACGTGTGCGTGCATGTCCGTGTCGGCGTGTGTGTGTGAGCACGTCTGTGTCTCTACGCGGCGTTGGGGGTGCGGCTGAGATTTATTACCGAGGACAGTGCAAGGAGAGTCTGCCCATTTATTCCTGGTGTCCGCGTCGGCTCCTGGCAGCTCGGCGGCATTGAAATCTCTCATTTAAAGCCAGTCGGGATCTTGGTCGATATCGGGTGTGACACTCAAGGACTCTCTCCCGTAGGACACCGGGTGCTCTCCCTGTAGGGTCAGGCACGGGCCACAGGGCTGAGCCGGCTCTCTTCGTCTTTTGAACGCCACTGCCAGCTCGGGTGACCAGAGGTCCCGATTTTATAGGGACAGTCCCAATTTTGGGGTCTTTTTCTTATAGAGGCTCCTATTACCCCCTCGCCCCTGTCCCGATTTTTCACATTTGCTGTCTGGTCACCCTAGTGCCAGCTGTGCTGTGCCCACTCTGGCATGGACCCAGCAGGCCCAGTTCTGATCTCCCTGAGGCTGGCGTCAGGCAGGAGAGGCTCCACCCAGCTCAGGACGAGACCCCTTTGGTCTTCTCTCCTTTCCTGGCCCCGGCAACGCTCAGACCCAGGCCTGGCTCTGGACCCCAGGGGGGCACCCAGGCCCTCAGGGGGACTGCTGGGCACCGTCACGCTGCAAACACCTGCCGGGGGCTCGCCCTGCCCCCAGGCCCTGTTCCGCCAGCTCCCTGCCCGGGGAAGCTCGGTCTGATGTTTCCAGCAAAGGCCAATGACAGCCTGGTGGGGGGAAGCGGGGGATGGGGGCAGTTTCACCGTGCCCAAGGGACTGCTGGCCACTGGCCCAGACAGCGGTGGGGCGGGGGGGATTTGGGCTCTCCTGCTTCTCTCCTGCTTGCGTCCCGCTCACCGTGTCGCTCCGAACCAGTCACAGAGCCACGACAAAATGTGAGGCGGAGGGGCGGGGGTGTCAGCAGCTCCCCCTTAGGGAGCCGTCTGCCCATGCTCAGCGCAGCAGAAGGTCCAGGGCTGGGAGGGGGATGCAACCCCAGATGACCCTCACCCACAGTCCCACTTGGGTGGGGGAACAGTGGCGTCACGAGCAGGCAGGCCTAATGGCTGGAGCAGGAGTCGGGAGCCAGGGGTCAGGAACAGGTCAGGGGCAGGAGCGATTGCTCAGCCAGCCTGGTCCTACCGCAACCCTGCTGAGCTCATAACCTGCCAGCCAGGCTCAGCTTGCTCCTGTGCAGCGCGGTGTGCGCCAGTGGGTTAACACCCTCCACCCCAGAAGTGGCTGCATTTGGCGGCGGAGGCGTGCTGGGGTTGGCTCAGCCGGGAGCACTGTGATCATCTGGGGGCAGGGGGTGGGGAATGTGTGCAGTGGAGAGGGAGGTGTTGCAGGAATGCCGGGGCCTGGCGGTGCTCCCTCTGGCCCAAGGCGCCCGGAGAGCCGGTGACAGTGACGGCTGTCAGGGAGTCGTGGCCGCTTGGGCTAATGAGGCCGGCCAAGCTGGGGCTTCGAACTCCGGGCGTGCTTAGCTGCCGGTGGAAAGCGGGGCGGGAGAGAGCTGGCAGGACGCTGGTGGCACCTGGCCTGTCCATTGCGCTGGAGAACCAGAGTCGAGCCCTTAGGAAACGGGTTAGTGGCCCAATGGGGGTCTTACACTGCCACCTAGGGGCTGGTCGGGGACCCGGTGGAATTTCAGCACGCTGGTGGCTCGCACACGCTGGTGGCTTGCACACTCTGGTGGCTCGCACACGCTGGTGGCTTGCACGCTTTTAACATGACGACTGCTCTCAGAACAGCGGTGCCCTGTTTTTAAGACGAGGCCTGGCAAACCGTGGCAATTAGCTCTTGTGTCTCCACTGAGCGGCTCTCAGGACACAGGGCCTGCTTGCAGTCATGCACACCAGGCTGGCGTGCGCCTGTCCCCAGCTCCAATCTGCCTGTCTGCTCTGTTCTGTGAGCCGGCAGGGGATCGAAATACGCAAGGATCCTGCTCTCAGACACACTTGGACAGTGTTCGTCTTGTCTCTGCAAATCCCCTGCTAGCTCCCACGGCCAGGGCAGACAAGCGGCGTGGACGGGAAGATGGCCCGACGTTCACAGCCCACGGCAGCCCTGGGTCCTCCAGGCTTGTCAATCGTTGTGGAGAGACGGAGGGGTCATCTAGGCTGTGGTGGTGAGTGACATGAGTTTGCAAGGTCTCAGCAATGAGTGTGGCCCCGAGCAGGCGGCCTCCTGTTCCCTATAGCACAGATCAGCGTGGTGGCCAGGGCTGGGATTCAGGGGCATCGGCAGAGCCGACTGAGTTTCAGGGGTGGGTTTCACATTGGGGATGAGGTGCGTTGGCAGAGATGCGTGCGTGAAGAGCGTGCAGCGCCCGAGTGGAATATCACGGGGCGCTGCAGGGTAGGAATGAGGTGCATCTGCAGAGCTGGGTGTGTGACCCAAAACTGGCATAGCCGGGGGCTGCAGGTCGGGATTGAGATGCGCTGGCAGAGCTGGGGGTGGGGAGCCCAGAGCTGGCATAGCCAGGGGCTGCGGGTCGGGACTGAGGGGCACTGGCAGAGCTGGGGGGTGGGGGCAGAGCTGGCATAGCTGGGGGCTGCGGGTCAGGACTGAAGGGCACTGGCAGAGTTGGGTATGTCTGGAGCCCAGGAGTGGCACAGCGGAGCGCGGGGGGGTGGGTACTTTGCTGCTTGGGATCGAGGGGCATCATCGAAGATGGAGCGGGCGGGGGAAGCTTTGCACAGCACGTCCCCACGACATGACTCGCTCTCCCAGCTATCAACCCACCGATGCACCCAGGGGTGGCTCAGGGCACATCTAGGTTATCTCAGGCCCCCTGAGAGGTTCCTTGGGGTGAAAGAGCCACTTCCTCGACTCCATTAGCCCCCTGCTTGGCATCGGAGCCCTGGCACGGCAGAGCGGTGCCGCTGCTGCTCCCCAGCTCTCTGTGGGGCCTTGACATGAAACCTCTATCGCTCTCTTCCCTTGGTCACATCAAAGGCTCCCGGCTCCTGTTCTCCAGCCGCCGCCTGGGGCAGATTAAATTCCAGGTGCGGCAGCACAGGGGCGAGATGCCGGCTGACCGGGTGGGGGGGTGTCGGTGAGGGGCAGGGAGGCACTGGCAGTGCTGATGCCCACAGCGGCTGGGCGGGCGGGTTAATCTGTCAGGCAGCAACTGTCCGTGAGTCTCTTGTTATTAAAGTTTAATTTAAACTGTATCAAAAGGACAAAACGCAGCCGAATCAAAGCAGCCAGCGGCACTTTTTAATACTTGATTGGCTGTCGGGGGGAGGCTCGGGTTTCCTTATTTATTTACTCGCCCCTGTCTCCGGTGTCTCTCTGTTCTGAACAGAAATAGTGCAGAGGTTAATGCTCCGGCTGCCACTCATGCCTTCCGGCCGGGAGATGCTGCTTTACCCTGCAGGCTCAGGCGGCTGAAGCTAAGGGGCAGCCTGGGACACTGCGGAGCTGGGTTCTGTTCCTAGGTCCGCACCCCGCTTGGGCAAATCGCTCCCCCTTTCTGTGCCTCTCTGTCCCCCTCCTGCCTGGTCTCGGCTGTGGACGCTTTGGGGCAGGGACTGTGGGTGCGCTATGGAGCCCTGATTGTGCTTGGGGCCCCTGTAATCCCCATAGGGTTAAATCCAGGGGGGGGGCTGAGTGTTAAATCCCCAGGGAATTGGCGCCCCATTGGGAGCTGGGGTGAGTGGGACGGAGGAGGTGGGCGCCGAAACGAGCCAATGTACATTCATTTCCCTTATCTCCTAATAATCTGCTGAGGCTAGAGAGGGAGAGATAAGCGCAGCCGCCGCGGGTGGCGGGGATGATAAGCGGCTTGGCGTGCAGCTCGAGCCAGACTCATCAGAACCGTGCCGGGCTGGGTGACCTTGCCGAGCGGGCCGGCCCTGCTCCCCGGCAGCCTCCCGGGGAGCGGCTGGGCCTGAGGCTGCAGCCTGTCTCTCCAGTCGCTGCGGGCCATGGACTCACGCCGGCACAAACTGGGTGGGCTGGGGTGAGCCAGGAGGGCCTTTCGAGAGAGGCGGCTCTGCCAAGGAGCAGGCGAGTCTCCCGTAGGCCGCCGGCAGGAGGCAGTGGGGTTTCAGGGACTAGAGCGCGTTTGTCTGAGTGATGCCTGGCTGCGTTGCTGCTCGAGCTGGAGAAGTTGCCTGTTGCCTCAGGCTGGCAGAGCTTGTCTCCCGGCGAGAGCCGGAGCTGGGAAGCCAGGCTGCTCCATGTTCCCCATCCTGCTTGCTGCTCCCGAGCACTCCTGGCTTCCCTTTGGGTCATGCCGGGGAGCTGTCCTGGGCCCCAGGAATGGCCACGCTGACTCAGGGCTCGCTTCTCTTTGAGCTGCAATGCGATCGGGTTGCTGTGCTCAGCGCAATGCTCTGACTGCAAAGCGAGCATTGACCACGGAGTCCGGTAACCTCCGTCTAGCCCGGACGTGGGCAGGAAAGGGAGAACTCCACTGGCCGAGCAGAACGTGGCTCTTCTGGGGTTCCTGCTGTGTTTGGATTGAGGCTCGGGCCGCTGCGGGGTTTTCTCCTGGCTGCCTTAGCCGAGAGGCCGGAGCTACATTCGTACAGGAATCTTTGGCTGCAGAGCCATGTACAAATGCTAGAGGGGAAGTACTAAAACGGGTGAGGTAGGGTGCCTGGCATGAAATGAGGCCTTGTGGAAACTGGGTGGGACGAGGATAATCCGTGGGACGCAGTAATACCAGGGTACAAAATAGACGGGAATGGCAGAGTAGGTCACGCTGCTGGGGGATTGGCCCTGTATGTGAAAGACGCATCGAGTCAAATAAAGTAAAAGGGCAGGATGCAGAGATAAAAACTCTGTTCCTTGGAGCAGCGAGTCCTGGAACCCACAAGCCAGGCGGCAGTTCTCCATTTAGTGCGAAGTGTCACATGGGGTCTGGCCCAAGAGGTGAATGCAGCTGAACTGCTTGATAATAGTGACCAGGATGTGCTAAATGTAACAGCCTGGTCGGGGGGGAAATGCCAGAGAGCCCCACCACTGTAGCATTTCACTTCCAAACGGGGAACGACACAGAAACGAAGCTAATTAGACGGCACTCGACAGGAGCAGTCGCCAGGGTGAAACGCCTGCAAGCTGCATGGAGACTATTTCAAAACACCATGATAGAGGCCCAAACGAAATATGGACCCAAAATAAAAACGAAACAGTCAGGGGGCCAAAAAATGCCTCCAGGGCTCAGCAGCAGAGTCAAGAGGCAGCTAGAGGCAAAAAATCCTCCTTTAAAAATAGGAGGTCAAATCCCAGTGCGGGAAAGCGAAAGGAGCGTGAACTGTGGCCAGTCGAGCGTAAAAGTGTACTACAGGGGGCCAAGAAAGACTCTGAAGAGCGCCTCGCCAAAGGCACAGCTCAACCCGCTACAGCCACGTCCTTCCCTCGGGCCCCTCGGAAAGGGGGCAGGACGGGGCTGCTTTCAGAGACAGCCCCCATGACTTGGCTTTGCTTTGCGATGCCTGGAGGTGAAGTGCGATGCACTGACCTGCGGCGCCAGCTCCCAGCGTCGGCCCCGGACCTTGGTGGGGATCCCCCAGGCAAGGAGCCCACCCAAGCACCAGACTCCCGCACTGTGCTGAGTGGCAGGTGTGGGGATGGCGGGGCCATTAATGGCTCAGCAGCGAAGGGGAAAAGCACCTGTGTTAAAGGCTGCAGTCCGGAATGTGGGGGAAGGAGCCCTGAGCCCACTCCCCTTCCCTCGTGGGGTCAGCGGGGCCAAGGATGCTTGTTCCCCAAGGCCCAGAACAGACTTCAAGGTCTCTGTGTCCTTGCTGGGGGTCAGAGCTGTGCAGCCGGGCGCCAGTGACTCAGAGCAGCGCTTTGTCAGGAATTCGTTTGGTCTCTGTGAAGCTCAGAGGCTGCAATCAAAGGTCAGGAGTTCTGGGCCAGCCCCTCCGGACGTCTCTACCTTTGACAGCCGTCCGCCTCCTATCCCCGACACAGGCACACACGAGCGGTGGGGGCAGCTGGTGAACACTGCTCGTGTTTCCTGGCAGAAATACGAACTCGACACTTGTCTGCGTTGTGTCCTGTGCTGCGAATCCTGCACCAGGGTGCCAATTTCACCACAGCAAGAGATTTCTCCCATCCCACACTCGGCATGGTTGATTTTTAAAGGCACGCACGCTACCTGAGCTGTGTTAGAACAAGGGAAGCCACGTGGATCCGAAGCCCATAAGAACAGCCATATTGGGTTACATAGGCACCGACTCCTGGGGTGTCCGGGGCTGGAACACCCACAGAAAAAAAATAGTGGGTGCTCAACACCCTCCAGCAGCCCCTTAATCAGCTCCTCCTCCTCCCTCCCAGTGCTTCCCACCCACCGCAGATCAGCTGTTCAGGAGGCACTGGGGGGGAGGGAGGGAGTGAGGGTAGGGTGCCATCAGGGGCAGAGCAGGGGTCAGGAACCCCCCAGCAACTCATAAAGATGGTGCCTATGTTGGGTCAGACAAACTGGGGTTCATGAACCCTTGGGGGGTCGTGAATGTATCAGGGGGTTCTCAGAAAAAAATTCTGTAATGGCGAACAAAGCCGTCCCTAGGAACCCCGGGCGCGGGGGCCGGCAGCCCGAGCCCCGTGAGCATGACTTCCTGGCAGAACAAGTTTAAGCTTCGTTGTAGTCGTGCGTTGTTTGCGTGGACTGCTCAAGACTCGAATGCTTATGGGAGGAACTCTTTATTAAATACCTTCCTGCTGTTTCACGTCTGGTACTCCTTGATGAAACATGTTGGAGGCTTCATCGAAGTGATATGAGCTGCAAAAGTGAAATCTTGGAAGAGCGTTGCCATTTTCACAATGTAATAAAATTAATACTGTAATGGTAAATAATAATGTAATAATAAATAGTGTGTAATAAGCGTGTCATTAAAAAACCCAAATTATTTCCAAGATCACTGCGTCTATGATTTATGCTCAGGTAAGGGAGAAGATCCCTGGAAATGTTCATTTTTAGGAGGGGGTTTGTGAGATTTGATATTTCTGTGAAAGGGGTTCGCAGGTTGTTAAAGTTTGGGAACCACTGACCTACCCCAATATCCTGTCTTCTGACAATGCCCAGTGCCAGGTGCTTCTGAAGGAATGAACAGAACAGGGCAATTTATGGACTGATCCATTCCCTTATTGCCCAGTCCCAGCGTCTGGCAGCCAGAGGTTCAGGATCACCTCTGCAGCACTGGCTTGCGTTCCTGAGCATCTTGGCTAATAGCCACTGACTGATCTATGCTCCACAAAGCATCATGGGTAAAAAATGCAAATGTACCCTGCAGGCTGTGTTCTGGTCATACCATTTGCTGCCAGCAGGGGGCGTTCTCTTTTTCCGTCCCCATCCCACCCCTCCAGCTGTCTCCTGGGTTGGGAAGTCTATTGTCCTGGCTTTGGAGAAGTAACCGGCACCTGGCGAGTGACTGCAGCGAGGCACATCACTAAATAAGTGCCTAGATCATTGTGGATGCTGGTCGTGCTGATGCTGCGCAGAGAGACGTAAAGATAGTAGGAACTTGGTTAGTCTCTTGGCTGATGTGGCAGATTGTGGTTGGCCTCCCAGCGTATCTAATCAGCTGGGTGTCTGTATCTGTTTAGAGACTAACAAATTTATTTGGGCTTCCAATGAAGTGGGTTTTAGCCCACAAAAGCTTATGCTCAAATAAATGTGTTAGTCTCTAAGGTGCCACAAGGATTCCTCATTCTTTTTGCTGATACAGACTAACACGGCCGCTACTCTGAAACCTGTATCTATTTAGTCACCTCTCCCTTTCTCCCTCTAGGTACATGATCACATCACTGGACCGCACCCATGCCGGCGTCTACCGCTGCATCGTCCGCAATCGGATGGGGGCCCTCTTGCAAAGGCAGACGGAAGTCCAGGTGGCATGTAAGTCGCACCCTCCTCCATGTCTCCGTTGGTGGGTGAGTCTTTGTCCCAGGAGCTGGAGTGCCCCGAAGAGCCCACCAGAGCCCAAATGACCTTCACGGCCCACGGCAGGCAGATGTCATTGTTCTTAATTATGGTTATGATCGAGGCCGGGGCCCCTCTGCGCTAGGTGAAGTATGAACACAGAACAGCAAAAAGTCCCTGCCCCAGTCTTGTGTCTGGTGATGCTGCCTCTGCATGGGCAGAGCCCTTTGTGAGCAGTGGTGTCCTCAGGCTGAATTCCTCACCGGATGTAATAAGAGATGCTCGGTATGATAGATTTGGCTGGCTCAGACTCTGGCTAAGAGACCAACTGCAAAGGGGTAGGAATTGGAGCTCCGTTTTCAACACACCAAAGGTTCACGGAGAGGGGCATCCTGGGACTGGCTGGAAAAGGCGGGGAACAGTGAGGAGCCAAAATGTGCAGATGACCCAAATTTGTACCGTTCGTCAGGACACGGGAGAGGGCGTGAAGAACTTCAGAGGGGCCTAACGAAGCGAGTGGAACGGGCAGCATGACGGTAGATGGTAGATAGCCGGGGGCTGCGGGTCAGGATTGAGGGGCACCAGCAGAGCTGAGGGGTGGGAGCTGGGGGCTGTGGTTCAGCAATAAGGAAGCATTGTCAGAGCTGGGGGTGCATGGCCAGACTGGAATAGCAGAGGGGGCTGTGGGTCAGGACTGAGGTGCTTTGGCAGAGCTGGAGGGGGCAGCTTGCCCCACTCCTATCTCAAGCCGGCATCGTCCACGCTTCACTCAGGAGTAAAATTCCCCCGGGAGCGAGAGAAATCCGTTCCTCCGAGTAGCCTTCGACAGGCACCCAAAGTAAACAGCGTTTATAATCATTATGGAAAGCAAATGCAAACGCTGGTGCGGGGCGAGCCGCCCGCATAAATCAGCAGCGAGGCAGCTGCAGGCGCCCTGAAGAGCGGGAAAGGCTGGAAGGAAGATGATGGATTTCAGGCTGGCGTGAGGCGCGGGATTGCCGGCTGGCTCCTGCCGAGCCGTGTGTAGCTGGCGAGTCTCGTCCGTCAGAGAGAGGGGGAAGAACTGGAGCAACGGGGCCGAGACGCAACGCGAGCAGGGGTGGGCCCGGACCCAGACAGGGCCCTGTTTGCCAGGCGCTGCACAGACAGAGTCGGGCCCTGCCCTGAAGGGCCGATGGTGTAGAGATGAGGCCGGCAGGATCAGGCCCTGAGGCTGGCACCCAGTGCAGGAGGCTGGGACGGCCCCTCTCGGGCGGAGGGGTGGTTGTTTTGGGGGTTCACGCGGGGCGTGTGGAAGGCAGGGACCCAGAGCGGGCCGTGCGCCCAGGGCTGGCTCCCCACCCCTCAGCACGGCAGAGGCGGAATTGGCTGGGAAGCGTTGGAAAAGGGAGGGGCGGCCGAGGCTGACAGGGAGCGGGCAGGTGGGGGATCCTGGCTGGGCACAGTGCCATCGACGTAGGCGGGGGGGTGCCCCAACCACGGCGGCAGGGGGCTGGTAAGGCAGGGATGACAGGAGCCTGGCTGGCTGTCCCGCGGCGCCGGAGCTCTTTGGATCCCCCTCACTCGGCGCTAGGATGAAAGCCTCGGGCCAGGACCGGCGCTCAGCAGTAACGAAGGGAAAAGCCGGGCGGCTCGTTCTAATTAACTGAGCTGCCTCTCATCCGACGGCTACACAGCCAGTGGGGGGGGGAGGGGAACGCTGGAGCAAAGGCCCCCCGCTGACCATGTCGAGGGGGCTTCTTGTCCTTGAGTGCGTGTCACTCCCCCCTCTCCCCGCCAGCTTCTCTTCCTCCCTCCCTTCTGTGTCCTGGCACCGTTCCCACGCAGGCCGGAGGCCTCTTGGGATGGGCTTGTCCTATGTCCTTCAGGCGGGAACCCTGCAGCGCTGGGATCAGAGCCACCGCAGCCACCTGAGCAGGCCTGTGCACTCCCGGCCGCCTCTCCGAATGGCCCTGTGCCCGCTGGGCACTAGCACAGTCTGGTGCTGTCGCCAGCGGGCCATGTAACAGCGACGCGCTGGCCCCTGCTTTGGGCAGAGGCCTCATGATTCACCAGCGGGGCAGCCCTCTGGGCTAGCAAGATGGAGGCCGCATGGCAAGCCAGACTCAGGCGTTTTAACCGTCGGGTCACCTGCCCCTGCACAGAGCCCCGTCTGCGTGGCAGCCTCCCCTGGTCCCAACAGGCAGAGCTGGCAAGGGGGGTGAATTACAGCTCCTAACTGGCACAGCGTCTCCCTAGGAGCAAAGCTCTGCTAGGGAAGAAAGGATGGCCTCTGAGCTACGACTCCAGAGATCCGGGTTCAGGGCCTCGCCCTGCCACAGCCTCCCTGTCTGCCCTTGGGTGAGTCACTTCCTCTGTCCAGGCCCCGTTCTCTGTCTGCCCTGGGGGGAGAATGATCCCCGTCGTCTGTTTAGAGTTCAAGGGACTATCTCCGGCGATGGCTAAGTACAGCGCCTAGCGCAGCTGGGCTCTGTGTGCGGCAAATCACGAGACAAACTAGCCCCTAACACTAGCCCCAGCCCAGCATGCGGCTAAGCCGATTGTCAAGGCAGCACAGACCAGGCTGAGGTATAACAAGCCTGTTGCAGACAACAGTTTTCAAGGTGAAATATTAAAACGGCAGGATGAGGTTCCCTCAGTCGTCACCCGGCGAGGGCTTTCACCCAGCCGAGCTGCCCCCGTGGGACTCTCAGCTGCTGGATCTGAATATGCAAACGCTCGTCTGCCCTTTAGTTTGGGTAACAGAACCGCTCGTTGGCTTCTTTGAAAAATGGGGTGAAAAAGCCGCAGTGACAGGCCTGGCGGGCTCTGGCTGGGAGCTGGTGCAAGAACAGGTTGGAAATCAGGCGCACGTTGTTTGCAGGGAGGGCAATCACCGTTGTGACAGTATAGCTAGGGAAATGGGGGACATGAGAGTCTTTAACTCAAGACTCTTTCTCAAAGCCTCGGCCAGAAGGTGAGGGCAGCATGCTGGAATCGTGGGAGTGGGGGTGTTCTGTGACAGAGGAGGTCACATTAGATGGTCCCCAAGTGCCATTTGAGCCTTACAAATCTATGAATCACAAAGTACCGGCACACCCAGGTGAGCTGTCCTGGGTTCCTCAGAAACTCGCCCCATCCTCTGCAGTGCAAGGGATTTCCGGGCCGTTGTGATGAGCTGAGGAATGTGTCTGAGCAAGCCCCCGCTTGTGTCTCATCCAGCATTAAAGTCTCCGAGCGGAGCCAAGCAGTGACAGAACGGAACAATCCAGCTGAGCGGTAATGGGGGCTTTTGCAGCTCAGTTTGAAAACAGCCCAGGCCTTGGTGCAGTGAGTTTGGTGGCTCTGTGTCTGGACTGGGACCGTTCCTGATGTGGGCTGCGGTACCTCTGCAGGGCTCGAGCACGCGGCACTTAATCCTGTGGGTTAAAGCCAGGCTCAAGCCGTGCCCTGGGTATCGTGCTGGCCCCCTGCCCAGCGGTGATTTCACTCCAGTGCTGAGGGACTGGCTTTCTCCTCTGGTTGTTTGGATGCGAGCCCCACCCCACTCCAGAGTCACCCCCAAAGCTGGTCCCAGCCAGATCCCCACGAGCCCCGCTCTCAAAGAGTGATGACAAATCAAGAAGCTAATGAGAAATTAATAAGGCAGCTGCGCTAACAACTAATGATAATGGCAAAGTCGTTAAAAAAAGATTCTTTACATGTTTTTAATTACAGCAATTAAGGGAAGTCAATAAAATATCTCCCCTCCCTCCCCTCTTCCTCACACACCCTAGTTTACTCCTATTTTTTAAAACCGCGATAAATTTCCAGGGTGCAAACAGCTGAGCAGTAAGAAGGCAGAGTGAGGCTCTGACCTTGCCCTCAATGCCACGGTCATGAGTCGGCTCGAACCCTCCACACAGCTGGTTTTTCATAGAATCATAGAATCTCAGGGCTGGAAGGGACCTCAGGGGTCATCTAGTCCCACCCCCTGCTCAAAGCAGGACTAATCCCAACTAAATCATCCCAGCCAGGGCTTTGTCAAGCTGGGCCTTAAAAACCTCTAAGGATGGAGATTCCACCCCCATCTGTGGGTCACCCCAATACGCTATTTCATTTTGGCTCCTGGCCCCCAGTGTGCCGGGTACTGTTCAAACCCAGGACACAGGGACGGTCTCTGCTCCAAAGCCTGTCCAGTCAAAGTCAAAGACACGAGACGAGGGATGGATGCAGACAGGCGGCCGGGGAGGCGCAAAGGGACCGTGAGGCGGTACCGGTCAGCGAGTCGGGCTGTGGTCTCTGCACACCAGCAGCTGAACCGTGGCCCAGGTTTTCTGTCGGCACTGCAGCAAAGGAGAGTCTAGCCCTGCCACGAGTAGGAGACAAGGTGTGGCAGCTGAGCGGCGAGGCTTGTGCTGCCCGGACAGCCACACTGGCCCTGCTCGGGACGGGGGCGAGCGGCAGGCCCACGCTGTGGCAAGGAGACGGACACAGACAGTTCCCTCCTTGGCCCACGCTCCGGCCTTGGGCTCCGAGAGCACCTTGCCGGCTCCCCGCCGGCCCTGACGCCTTGGTCTCTGTTTGTTTTCCAGACATGGGCAGCTTCGAGGAGAGCGAGACGCACCAGAGCGTGTGCCACGGCGAAGCGGCCGTCATCCATGCCCCCCGCATCGCCAGCTTCCCCCAGCCCCAGGTCACCTGGTTCCGGGACGGCCGGAAAATCCCCCCCAGCAGCCGCATGTGAGTCCAGGAGGGACGCCTGGGGGCAGGGAGGAGCCGCTGACTCTAGGGAGGCCAAAGACAGGTGCCCCGGTGGCCCAATGGCACCGGCTGGAATGGGACAGGGTGAAGGTTCGGGGCCTGCTGCTTGTGGGGGGTTGTCGTGGCTTATGCAGGCAGGGGGTCGTCTAACTAAATAACCCCCTGCAGAGCAAGGCAAGGCCACCCCGACTGCACAAGGCGACTTGCCCCCAGCCGTCCGCACGGCAGTCCTGGGCGCGGTCCAGCCGGGCACTAGGGCAGCGCTCACTCTGCATCCTACGGCGCCCCCCTGCGGCAGCGCGACCCCGCAGGGCATGCTGGGGGCAGGAGTAGCGTACCGAGGTGTGGAGGGAAACCCCAAGCCTTCCTCCTGCACGTGTCCACGCACCAGCTTCTCTCTGCTCTCCCCGTCTGCCCCCTAGCATCACCCCTCTGCCTGCCAAGCGCCTGCTGCACGTCAGGAGACAGAGAAACCCCTGAGCACGTCCCCCATCGCCTCCAGAGGCCCTGTACTGCACCTTCCCCTGGGGGAGTGTGCGCTCCGGTGTGTCCTCCCCTGGCAAACAGCCCTCTGGGGAGCCAGCCTGCCGACCAGCCTGCAAACCAGCCCCCCGCCTCCTCCCCGGGCTCTGCGCACTGATTCTATTAAACGCCCGCTCCATCACCCTGCTCCTGGCAATTACAGCAGATTAATATTCATGGCAGAGTTCAAAGGGGTCCTTGGGAGCGAATCGGCTGGTGCCTGCGGGGTGGAGATACGGATCTGATGAATGCTATCAGGCTGGCTGAGGCAGGCCAGGGTGGCATGTAGCCACTAGCCCTCGGATCCCCCTATCTGACCGGGAAATTCGGCTTCCTGCCCCCTGCCTGGTGATTAGCAGCCGCTTATCAACCCACTGGCCGTGTTGTGCCCACGCCAGGACGAGCACGGAGCGGGGAGGGGAGCAGCCGGGGGTGGGTTTGTTTATTCGTTTATTTATTTGGGATTGATTCGCTTTTGTCTCCTAATTAAATTATCAGGCGGCTGCAGGAGCTCGACTAACTAACTACAGACTCCTGTCTAGGAGAGCAGGGAGAGGGAGGAAATGTACCCATGGCAACAATGGGTACCGAGGAGACGCAGCTCTTCATTTATTTAGCGCAGGCTGGCAGTGATGGAGCTGCTTATGGTGACAGCTCACATCCAAACTACAGAGGGTTCTCGCCCATTTACCTTCCCCTCAGTTCTCCCACCCCTTACCGGTCTTCTGTCCCCTTGGCATCTTAAGGTGCTCCCGGGTCCTTCTCCACTTCCAGACAGCACCTGCGCCGTGCCACTCTCTGCAGGGTGTGCAGTGTTATCGTTTTACCTGGGGCGTGGAGGGGTGCCACACCAGAGCCGCACCCACACATACCCCGTGACCCACCAGCGGAGCAGCACTGGGGCCGAGGGTACGTCTACGCTACAGCAGCACGGCTGCAGCGTAGTCCTGGCCTGAGAGCAGCTGGCGCTGTGTCTTGCGTTGTTTGCATGCAGGACACAGACTAACTGACGCTTTCCGTTTGAAATTGGCAAACACGTGAAGGGTTAATTTCCTTTAAGTGGAGTCACCTCTGAGGCAGCAGCCAGTCGCCCCAGGCACTGGGCTGTTCCATACAGTCACTGCAAAGCGATATCAGTGCAAAGTATTTATTATTATTGTCATTACGTTCCTAGAGCCCCTTTCATCCCCGGGATTCCAGGGGGCTTTAGAGTCTGGTCTTAAAGCCATCACGGCACCCCCACAGGACAGCAAGCCGCCACGCGGCGCGGCAGCAGGAGCCTGGGAATACGGCAAAGGGGCTGAACGCTCCCGGGCAAGCCCGGAGCAGAACAGAACCTGGCCAGGACACTAAGAACCCAACTGCAGCGGCACAGCACCTCCTAATGGTGCGTCAGGGCATTGCTCGGAAAGTATTTCAGAGCAAAGAGCACCCCCTGCTGACGGACCTGTGGAGTGCTGGTTCTTCCCGGCAGAGGGAAGGGGATAGTCCTGCGAAGGGAAGCCACGTTCCTTTTGACCTCAAAGAGCTCTGTGGCGATTGGGTTCCCAGCGCTTTGCAACCCCCCAGTCCTGGGCGCCTGCTCGCTGAGGTCCCCTGCCTTCGGGATAGCCCATCGCAGCATGCATCAGAGCCCAGCAGCCTTCCGCAGCCGGGTGGGATTCCCAGCTCTGATGGCTCCATCCCGGCCGACCCTGAGTGCAAAGAACGAGTTGGCCTAAGCTCTCTCCAGCAGCCACTATGGTGGGATCACACTTCTCACCAGCTCAGCTGGCACAGCTGTTAACGTGACGCTCAGATTCTTTAGGGCTTCTCAGCCTTGAGACACACTGCTGCTGCTATGCCATGACATGCTGCTGCCTCCCTGTCGCCATGGTGCAGTGAGCTTGTCATGCATGACAGGGTTTCTTGAGTCCGAGGGCTGGTTTAAAGTCTGGGCATCGTAGGCTGGGCCACAGCTCCTAGAGTCGCACGATGAAGAACATCTATATTTTCTAGCTCTCATGCTTGCAAAGAAAAGCTTGAAAATGTGAATTGAGCATGACTATTGGTTGCCTGAGTCTGCAGAGAGCCTGAAACAATAGCTCCAAATGCCTCATTCATCTTAATTCTGAAACCTGCTGCCACCT
The DNA here is from genome assembly GCF_016161935.1 of Mauremys reevesii. Taxonomy (NCBI): domain Eukaryota; kingdom Metazoa; phylum Chordata; order Testudines; family Geoemydidae; genus Mauremys; species Mauremys reevesii. Next base: position 41,504,113 of record NC_052637.1, on the reverse strand, counting down.
CGAGGAGAGGTGGGGCCACAGCAGGGGGGTGGAGCCATATGGGGGTGTACCTGCATCCCTGGATTGTGCTAAATTGTGAGTCAGGCTGCTTTGAGATCAGGCAGACAAAGCACTGTTTCCTGGACCATCTGTATTTTGAAGCCGCAGTAGGGCGTCTCGGACTTCTCTCACAGCCTTTCAGACGTGTGTCAGACGTCCCGATCCCCCCTCCCGCCAACCCGACTGCAGGGAGGCAGAGACATTAGCGGAGCTGTTTATTGGAGAGAATCCATCCAAACCCTGCCACGCTCACCTAATGGGAGAAAGCGAAAAGAACTCGACTGGATTTGTCCTTGTTAAACTAGCATTAAGGATGCTTAACAGATGTCGCGGGCGCATCACATTAGGATCCGGAGATAGACTTGACAAACTAATGGTTTTGTTTATCATTGAGAAAATGAATTTAAAAAAAAAATGCGGGAGCCAGAGAAAATGAGAGAGGGAAAGCGCTGGCACTCACGCAGGCTGGAATAGTCTGCTGGAAAAAAATGACTCCCTCTCCCCACGCAGACGGATACATTCATAGTGAGACATGCGTTGTCCCCTGGGCTAGTCTTTAGGAAAGATCACTCTCCTAGCAGCCTCCTCTCTGCTTGTGTGCTTACCTACCTAACACGCACACACACAGGTAGCAGCGAGGCGGTGCACAGCCTCGGCCATGCGCATGGACATGGCATGTGTAAACATACATACCAATATTACATGATACAGCCATGCACACATGTAATCGTTCTGGATTGCATAGCCTATAAGACACACACATATGGGGCACACAGATAGACACATTCCATACACACACACACACGGGTAGGCATGGGTAATGGCCCCTCTGCTCCGGGCATCCCTGGGGTTTGAACTCTGCAGCCCAAAAAGCCTGAACATCTGCTGCTTTAGCTAAAGGAGCACCTCCACTCACTGGCAGCTGTAGTAGGCTTGTAACTTCTTATGCAGACCAGCTACTAGAGGAGCCACATGCTCCCAGTGTGTGTTTCACACTCCTATGTGTGGATATAGAAATACCTACACGGTGGACACACACTTGTCCCCATGTCTCTGGACCAGATATATATACACACACACACAGAGAGAGAGAGAGAGAGAGGGAGGTGGCAGCAGCATTGGGCGCCGTCAGCCCCAGCGAGCTGGAATTGAATTTGTAACCCACATTATGTGGGAATTGAACTGGTCTCTTTTCTATTTGCAAAGCAGGATTGAGGAGATAAAACTCCTTTATCTCATATTTAATGGCAAAATATATTCCTCAAACCATTTTATGTTTCCAGCAGATTAGATCATTGGGTAAAAAAAGAAAAGAAAAACCTATTAATCGGCAACTGTCCGGTCTGTCGGCCCCCTCCCTCAATGCTTAGGCACTGGGCAACATAAAGACAGACGTGATCAATTGTGTAAATTCTGCTCGTTGTCCGAGATTAAGGGTTTTGCAGGCTCGTTAATTTGTGCGCTGCGCTCGGCGCCTCCTGTGGTGTTTTACCCTCTTAGTGAAACCCGCGATGGGGGAGCGTGAACCGAACCTGAGCTAGGCTCTGAGCTGCCTTCCCCACCAGCTCCGGATCCGAATGTCCGCAGGGACCCTTGTCCAGAGATGACCCTGAACTGGCCCTGGACCAAAGATCCCTGAACTCGAGGGCTGGCCCCGCCCCCGCCCCCTTGCTCCCTGCGGCGAGTTCGCTCCTCTCACGCTGTCTCCTCTGCGCTCCCCTGCCAGAGCCATCACGCTGGAGAACACCCTGGTCATCCTGTCGACGGTGGCACCCGACGCCGGCCGGTACTACGTGCAGGCCGTGAACGACAAGAACGGAGATAACAAGACGAGCCAGCCCATCACTCTCACCGTGGAGAGTAAGTCCCGGGCCCCGGGTCGGGGCGTGTTAAAGGGAGCTGGTTGGAGCTTCTGGAGGCCGCTCCAGGGGCTTGTTCCTCAGGGGAGGAATCCAGGAATCGCAGGGAAAGAATATGTGCCCTGCTGGCTCTGCGCCGCCTGGCGCGTGGGTCCCAGGGCCAGATCCAGGGGGCGGGGGGTTGGCATTGGGTTGGATCCTCAATGTCCAGACTTGGTGCAGTGTGCTCGGGGGGAAGGAGGGTGCAGCCTGAGAGAGAGGAGAAGCAGGGCGTGACTGTGAGGCCAGTCAGAGGCGTGGGATAGCTTTTGTGTGCAGGTGGGCGGGTGTGTTTGGGCGGGCAGGTGTGCACCGGCTGGCGTGTGTGCACAGGTGTATGTGTGTGCAGGCAGGCGGGTGTGCACCGGCAGGCGTGTGTGCATGGATGGGCATGTTTGTTCGGGTGGACAGGTGTGCACCGGCTGGCGGGTGTGTGTGCATGGGTGGGCATGTGTGCATGGGCAAGGGTGTGTGCCCAGGCAGGCGGGTGTGTGTGCATGGGCGGGCGTGTGTGCAGGTGGGTGGGTGTGCTCTGCTGTGTGGATGTGCACCGGTGAGCGGGTCTGTGTGCGATGGGCGGGTGTGCACAGGCTGCCTGTGTGCACTGGTGGGTGTGCTCTGGTGGGCGGGTGTGCACCGGTGAGCGGGTCTGTGTGCATGGGCGGGTGTGCAGAGGCTGCCTGTGTGCACTGGTGGGTGTGCTCTGGTGGGCGGGTGTGCACTGGCGAGCGGGTCTGTGTGCATGGGCGGGTGTGCAGAGGCTGCCTGTGTGCACTGGTGGGTGTGCTCTGGTGGGCGGGTGTGCACCGGCAAGCGGGTCTGTGTGCATGGGCGGGTGTGCAGAGGCTGCCTGTGTGCACTGGTGGGTGTGCTCTGGTGAGCGGGTGTGCACCGGTGAGCGGGTCTGTGTGCATGGGCGGGTGTGCACAGGCTGGCTGTGTGCACTGGTGGGTGTGCACCGGTGGGCGTGTGTGCACCGGCGGGCGTGTGTGCACCGGACTGGCTGGCATGTGTGCACTGGCGGGAGTGCACGGGTGGGCGTGTGTGCAGGCAGGCGGGGGTGTGTGCACTCTCTCCTGTCTGTGTAGAACAAGGGGAGGGTGATGGGCCCCCAGGCTCAGCCTGGCATTAACCAGGGCTGCTCAGGGATCAGGGAAGCCTAGATGGTGCCGCTGGCTCCGCAGTGCTGTCGGTGCCGGGGTGGGGGGGAGCAGCCGGCCCCAGAAGGTTTACCAGGGCTTTTCACGGATGGGGAGGGGGGCTGCAGCTCGCTCCCTACATTCTTGGAGGGAATTGCTCCCTGCTAATAGCTCTCCTGGCTCCATCAGAGCCCCCTCCCATCCCATCGCTTCCCACCCAGGAGGGTCCCCCCACCACCACCACAACCCCAATGTCTCCCGGCCATTTTACAGGGCTGTCTCTGTGCATCTGGCTTTCTGGCCCCCGCTCCCGTTGGCTCAGGCCCAAATTTAATTTGCAGTAAATCTCTTCGGAGGCTCCAACTTCTGCTGACTTAACAGCTCAGCCTCCTTGAAATTTATTTCGGCTCTTTGGGCCGTGCTGCAGGAGCCGGCAGGCACTAATTATCTCACCAGCCCAGCCCCCTCCCTGTACACCCTCCCTCCGCCACAGGCTCCCCGGGCCTCAGCATGGCACATCCCCTGCCCTGGCCCTGGAGATGGGGGTGGACAGTAGCAGCTCTGGGCAGCGCCCCCTTGCAGAAAGGGCTGCAGAAAGTCCCTGCCCTGTGGCTTTCATGAGGGGCTGTTGGCAGGGACTGGGGCTCTGCATGGGGCAGGGACTCCCCAGGCACCGGTGCAGCTCCACTCCACTGTGCAATCCTGCCCTGGGCTCTGCATCCCAAAGGCTCTGCCAGTGCCCCTCAATCCCGACCCACAGCCGAGTGCAATGAGCACTGGGTTCCCCTTTGACCTCACCTGCCCATGGCTCTCCCTGACCAGCGTGGCCCCTGCCGCAGCCACCGTGTGACCCGTCCCCTGGAAAAAGCCCTGACTTGGTACAAAGCGCCCGTGCGATCTCATCCCTTTGCTCTCTCCCTCCTGCTGTTTGCTCCGCGGCCGCTTTATGGCCTCCCTTGTCGGGCTTTATCTGCCCGGCCCGGCCCGGCCTGGCGCGCCATTAATCCGTCGTGCTGTCCTGATGTGTCCCGCCATGTAAATAAACAACGCCAAGGCCTGTTTATGGATTCAGCTAGATCAGCAGCTTTCACGCCAATCCCTTTTTACAGCACCTACATGAGGGTTTTTTATCGTTGCAATTATTTTGCCTTCTACACTCCCCCACTCCCTTCTCTGCCGAAGCCGCGGGCGGCGCAGGGCTGCCGAGATTACCCCAGGGGGGCGGGGCATGGATGCTCGATGCCCTCCGGGGCTTGTAGGGACCATGCGGGAGGGTGGGTTACAGAACCCCCTGAACCCTTTGCCACTCAGCTAAACACTCTTGGCATCCCCGACCGGCTGGGCACAGGACCCCCGTGTCTGGGCAGCTGGTGGGCCAGGCCGTGATGGAGAGCAGGTGGGTGCCAGCCCACACTGAGCTGGGAGTTGGCGTGGGGCAGAGCGGAGCCGTGCTGAGCCTGGGGAGATCTCCAAGACGATGCCATTGCCAGAGCTCTGACTCGCCTGCTCCCCTCGACTCGCACCGGCTCGCTGGCCCTCCGTGCTGGTGCCTGGCCGCTCCCTGCGAGCCCCGTCGGCCGAGGAGGCGGGCGCTTTCTAACAGCCTGCTCTGCCGCCTCGGCTCCCCTTAGATGTCGGCGGCCCGGCCGATCCCATCGCTCCCACCATCATCATCCCGCCCAGGAACACCAGCGTGGTGACCGGCACCTCGGAAGTGACCATGGAGTGCGTGGCCAACGCCAGGTGGGTAGCTGCCCCCCAAGGTCCCGGGGGCTGGACTCTCATCTGAGGCTACCCTTGGGGCAGATCCTGATCAGGCTCCCCTAGGTGTGGGGTGGGGTGGGGTTCCTGGCATAGGGACCCCTGTTGGCATGGGAAGCTGGCCTAAGATGCAGAGGGTTGGCCCTGCCCAGGGTGGGTGCCCTGGTGTTGGGTGATAGGGGGCTCTGTTGGGTCAGGTCTGCTCTGCCTGCCCTGCCCCATAGCGAGGGAGGTCCCTGGCTGGGCCCCAGAGGCTCTGTACCAGGAGAGAGCTCGAGGGATTCAGCTGCAGGTCGAGACTGGCTCCAAACCCACCTCCCGCTGGGGGGGCGGGAGACAGCCCAGTGACACGGGCAGGTCTCTTGCTGTGGTCGAGGCCAGAGACTCCCCTCGGGCTTGGGGTCCCCTTCTGCTGAGCCCTGCAAACGTAGAGGGACCAGATCCCTGGCCCAGAGCTGCTCTGAAACCTCCCTCCCCCTAGGACGCCTGGGTCCCTGTTCCCCTGCGGGCTGGCAGGCTCCGGCTGCAGGAGCTGAGCGGGATCTGGGGCGGGTGGAAGGCAGGGGCTGTGTCCGGGGCAGCTCTCCCACACTCTCCTCACCCCCCAGGCCGCTGATGAAGCTGCACATCGTCTGGAAGAAGGACGGGGCGCCGCTGTCCAGCGGGCTCAGCGACTACAACCGCCGGCTCACCATCCTCAACCCCACGCTGGGCGACAGCGGCTACTACGAGTGCGAGGCCGTGCTGCGCAGCAGCAGCGTGCCCGCCGTGGCGGAGGGGGCCTTCCTCGCCGTGCTGGGTAAGGGCCCAGGCGAGTCTGGGGAGGTCCTGTCTTGCTGGGTCACCGTACAGAAGCAGGCGCCGGAGGAGCCGGGGCAGCCTGGCCAGGCTCCTGCCTTTGCTCCTTCCGGGGTCTCAGTGCCAGGGGCCTGTGGGGAGGAGCGTATCAGCCCCAGCACCCGGGCTGAGTTGAGGGCTGCCGGGCTCTCTCTGCCTTGGGCGCGCTCCCCAGGGCTGCACAGCAAGGGGGTGGGGCCCCCCGCAGCCCCTTCGCTGCCTCCAGCACCCTCCTGCGGCTCCGCCAGGGCCCCTCCCGCGGCTGGGGCCCGTCAGAGCCAGGCCCTGGGGGTGCCCCTGGCTGGCTGCTCCGTCCAAGGGCCGGGGAGAGGGCAGCGGGCTGCTCCGGTTGTTCCTGCCTCTACCTCGGGGGGTCTCGTTGCAGAGCCGCCCCAGTTTGTCCAGGAGCCGGAGAAGCACGTCACGGCCGAGATGGAGAAGGTGGTGACCATCCCTTGCCAGGCCAAAGGTAATGTGTCTCCCCCCAGCCCCGGCACCCTGCCGCTGCCCAGACTCATGTCTAACGCTGCCTCTCGGGGGCGGGCTTTGGGTTGCAGGCGTCCCGCCGCCCGCCATGGCCTGGTACAAGGACGCGGCCCTCGTGCATGTGGAGAAGCTCTCGCGGTTCCGGCTGCTGGGCGACGGGAGCTTGCAGATCAGCGGGCTGGTGCCCGATGACACCGGCATGTTCCAGTGCTTCGCCCGCAACGCCGCCGGCGAGGTGCAGACCTCCACGTACCTGGCAGTGACCAGTAGGTGCCAGCTCTCAGCCCTGCAGGCCAGGGAATAGCGCCCAGCAGTGGGCCCAGGATTCTCGGGTCCTGAACCCGTCGGTGCCTGGCGCCAGCCCCTCGGGCGTGGCACAGGCTGGGAGCCCAGCAGGGACGGGCCAAGGCTGCCCTGGCTGGGAGACCTCCAGAGTCTCTAGCTAGGCTCTGCGGGGAGTGGGGTGGGTGACTCTCCCCTGGCAGTCAGTGCTGACCCCAGTGTGGCGCTAGGGGGCGCTGTGCTGTGGGGAGCCCCAGCAGGAGGCGCAGACCCCAATGCCCCAGTGTGGTGCTAGGGGACGCTGTGCTGCAGGGGTGGGGATCTCAGGAGGGGGTGCTCTCCCCTGGCAGTCAGTGCTGACCCCAATGCCCCGGTGTGGCGCTAGGGGGCGCTGTGCTGTGGGGCTGGGATCTAAGGAGGGGGCGCTCTCCCCTGGCAGTCACAGCTGACCCCAATGCCCCAGTGTGGTGCTAGGGGGCGCTGTGCTGCAGGGGCTGGGATCTCAGGAGGGGGTGCTCTGGCCTGGCAGTCACTGCTGACCCCAATGCCCCAGTGGGGTACTAGGGGGCATGTGCTGTGGGGCTGGGATCTCGGGAGGGGGTGCTCTCCCCTGGCGGTCACTGCTGACCCCAATGCCCCAGTGTGGTGCTAGGGGGCGCTGTGCTGCAGGGGCTGGGATCTCAGGAGGGGGCGCTCTCCCCTGGCGGTCACTGCTGACCCCAATGCCCCAATGTGGTGCTAGGGGGCGCTGTGCTGCGGGGGCTGGGATCTCGGGAGGGGGTGCTCTCCCCTGGCGGTCACTGCTGATCCCAATGCCCCGGTGTGGTGCTAGGGGGCGCTGTGCTGTGGGGCTGGGATCTCAGGAGGGGGCGCTCTCCCCTGGCGGTCACTGCTGACCCCAATGCCCCAGTGGGGTGCTAGGGGGCGCTGTGCTGCAGGGGCTGGGATCTCAGGAGGGGGCGCTCTCCCCTGGCGGTCACTGCTGACCCCAATGCCCCAGTGTGGTGCTAGGGGGCGCTGTGCTGTGGGGCTGGGATCTCAGGAGGGGGCGCTCTCCCCTGGCAGTCACTGCTGACCCCAGTGCTCCAGTGGGGCACTAGGGGGCGCTGTGCTGCAGGGGTGGGGATCTCAGGAGGGGGTGCTCTCCCCTGGCGGTCACTGCTGACCCCAATGCCCCAGTGTGGTGCTAGGGGGCGCTGTGCTGTGGGGCTGGGATCTCAGGAGGGGGTGCTCTCCCCTGGCGGTCACTGCTGACCCCAATGCCCCAGTGGGGTGCTAGGGGGCGCTGTGCTGCGGGGGCTGGGATCTAGGGAGGGGGTGCTCTCCCCTGGCGGTCACTGCTGACCCCAATGCCCCAGTGTGGTGCTAGGGGGCGCTGTGCTGTGGGGCTGGGATCTCAGGAGGGGGCGCTCTCCCCTGGCGGTCACTGCTGACCCCAATGCCTCAGCACAGGATGCGGGAGATGCTGCCTGAGGATAAAAGGGGCACTGCCAGCCCTGAGCACGGTGCCACCGAGAGCCCCCGGTGCCCCTTCACTGCCCGTCCCGTGCTGGGCAGTGCTGCCCCGCCCCTCGTGCAGCATCGAGGGAAGGAGGCTGCCGGACAACTGCGAGAGCAAAAGCCACTGGGGTGCAGGGCCTCTCTGCGGGCACCGGAGGGTGCTCAGGGTGGCAGTGGATCCCAAGCCTCTGGCATGGGTCAGCCCAAGGACGAGGTGTTGAGAGCCCGAGCGGGCCAGGGGCTGCCGCAGCCTGATGGTAGCCACTGGGTCACCCCAGAGCTGGGCCGCAGGAGCCGCTTCACAGGCTTCTCCGTGTCTCCTCTGCTCAGGCATCGCTCCCAACATCACCAAGGGCCCCCTTGACAGCACCGTGATCGACGGCATGGCCGTGGTTCTCAGCTGCGAGACCTCAGGGGCGCCGAGGCCGGCCATCACCTGGCAGAAAGGTAAAGGGGGCCATGCCCCAGCGCTGCATCTCTGGGCACAGTCACCTGGGGTCCTTGTAGGGCCCAGAGCTGTGGGCACCTCAACCTTCCCCAGCCAGAGCCCCACCCCGTGGCAGAGCCCTCCCGCTGCCTCATGCATCATGTGCTCCCTCTCATCCCCATGCAGAGCCCTCCCTCACCTCCCAGCCGGCACCTCTCCTAGCTGCCCAACCTCCTGCTGCCGAGGGCAGTGCCCCCCTTCCACCTGGTCCCCACCCCACTGCCGAGGCTGGCCCCCCCTGAGGGGGGAGAAGTCAGAGGGTTAATGCCAAGCCAGCGCAGAGGGTGGTTTGGATCAGCCTCCCATGTGCTGGGGGGAGCGATGGGCATTGGTCTAGTGTGACCTGGGCAGGGCATGCAGCCTGGGGCAGGAGCTCGGGGCTAGGAGCCGTGTTCTGGTTCCTCCTGCCCCCTGGCTGGAGCTGGGGGAAGGAGTGGGGGGAAGGCAGTGCGTGTTGCCCCAGTTCATTGCAGCTGGCAGCCCCCAAAGCTCTGTGCCGTGCCCCTGAGCCAGAGGGCAGTGGGGGGTGTCGGTGCCTGGGCAGAGCCTGTGGGGGACTCAGCTGGGCTCTCACTCCCCGGGCAGTGCCCTGCTTGCCCCATAACATCGGGCACATGGCAGCCAGGCCGGGTCCCTTTGCTGCCGCACCCCCGGCATGTCCCGCCTCTAGGAGCAGCGTCCGGAGCTGCGGAGTCTTCCCCTGTTCCCGACATGCCAGGCTCACCCGCCCCCTCTGGGAGGACAGCTCCAGGTTACGCTGCTCCCCCGCAGGCCCCCGTCACTGCCTTGTCAACCCCCCCCCGGCGCCCGCTCTTAGGGCCGCAGCGCTGCTTGGGAGGATGTTCGTGCTCCCTGTCCGGGGCAAAGCCCGCGCTGCCCGCCCCCGGCTGAGTGCCTGGGAGACGGGCAGTGTCTCCTGCCGGCATTTCCAGCCCAGGCCAGGGGCTCGGCTCGGTGAGCACGAGATTGAGGGGCTGAGAGCTTGGCTCAGAGCCAGGCGTGATGGACCCTGCCCGGCTCCGTCGATGCCCCTCCAGCCGCAGCCCCCCCGTTCTCCCAGCCCTGCAGGACTCTGCAAACTCATGTCACTTGTGAGCAGGCTGGTTTGCAGGCAGGTCTCCTGGCCCTGTGGCTCCTTCCCCGTGTGGCTCGGGAGCGGGGCGCTGGGCTGGCTACGGGCGCCAGGCTCTCCCTGGCCATCGCTTCCTGCGGATGACGGGGCTCTCCCCTCTCCCCACAGGGGAGCGGATCCTGGCCAGCGGCTCGGTGCAGCTGCCGCGCTTCACCCTGCTGGAGTCAGGCAGCCTCCTCGTCAGCCCCACGCACATCGCCGACGCCGGCAGCTACACCTGCTTGGCCACCAACTCCCGTGGGGTGGACGAGGCCTCTGCAGAGCTCGTCGTGTGGGGTAAGGCCGCTCCGCCCCTGCTGGCCCCTGCCCCATCAGACCCAGACCGACGTCCCCAGCACCCAGCGCGGCACGGCTCTCGCCACGGGGCCTGGTTTCCCCAGCGCCCCCTGCTGGCCCCGTTGTGAGGCTTACGTGGGGCTCGACTCCAGGCCCCTGGCACGGCAGGGCGGAGCACCCCCCCCCCCCCGCCAGGCTGTGACGCGCTCTCCCGCCCTTCGCCCCAGAGAGAGCCCTGCTGGAGCTGGCCCCCCAGTGGGCGGAGCCCCCCCACATTCCCACGAGTGGGGGCTGCTGCTCACTATGTGTCTGTTCCCCAGCCCGCACCCGCATCGCCAGCCCCCCTCAGGACCAGAGCGTCATCAAGGGAACCAAAGCCTCCATGAGCTGCGGCGTCACCCACGACCCCAGCGTGGCCGTCAGGTACGTGGCCTTGGCTTAGCAGGGCTCTGTCCTGGGAACCCCGGCTCCCAGCCCTGCTCCCGGAACTCCCTGTCAGGGCGTCCGGGGGCTCCCGGCCCTGCTCCCCGAGCTCCCTGGCAGGGCGTCCGGGGGCACCCGGCCCTGCTCCCCGAGCTCCCTGGCAGGGCGTCCGGGGGCTCCCGGCCCTGCTCCCCGAGCTCCCTGGCAGGGCGTCCGGGGGCTCCCGGCCCTGCTCCCCGAGCTCCCTGGCAGGGCGTCCGGGGTCACCCGGCCCTCCTCCCCGAGCTCCCTGGCAGGGCGTCCGGGGCTCCCGGCCCTGCTCCCCGAGCTCCCTGGCAGGGCGTCCGGGGGCTCCCGGCCCTGCTCCCCGAGCTCCCTGGCAGGGCGTCCGGGGTCACCCGGCCCTGCTCCCCGAGCTCCCTGGCAGGGGGGCAGGTTGAGGGGTCCCAGCCCTGCTTCCGGAGCTCCCTGGCGGGGGGGAGGTTGGGGGTCCCAGCCCTGCTTCCAGGGGGGTGGGCAGGGACTTCCCTATTCCCCCAGGCAGGGCAGAGATGCAGGGGGTGAATTAACACCCCCCACCCCCCAGTGCTGGGCAGGTGGGAGCCAGGGGACCCTCCCTGCAGAGCCAGAGACCCCAGCCCTGACAGATCCGCTCCCCTGGCCCTGGCTGAGTATCTGATGGGGGGATAAATGCTGCCTTGCTGCGGGAGCCCCACCTGCCATCTCGGGTGCCCCCCCGCGCCCAGCTTCCTGAGCCGTGGCATTGCAGCTCTGCACCGCCACCCGGTGCCCAACCTGGGTACAGCGCCTGCGGGAGGCTGCAAGCTGTGCCATGCCCCTGCTGCCCACTCACTCCCCCCCGCCGCCCCCGCCCCGCCTGGTGGCTGAGACCCAGACTGGGGGGCTGCTCTGAGCGAAGCCAGCGCACACGGGGCAGCCCATGCACCGCGTCCCGCTGAGGGGCCGGTAGGACTCCTCCAGAGCACGGCCGTCGCTGCGTTACAGAGAGACAGGGCGGGGCCTGGGGGCTACGTGGGGGCTGGGACACCTCGGTTCTCCCCCAGCTGTCGGAGGGGAGTGGGGTCTGGTGGTTGCGGCAGAGGGGCTGGGGTCAGGACGCCTGGGTTCCATTCCCAGCTCCAGCCCTGAAGCCTGTGGTGGCCTTGCGGCAGGTACGTCTGGGAGAAGGACGGTGCGCCCGTCAGCGTGGATGGCATCCCGCGGCTCCGGCTGGACGAGGAGGGCACCCTGCACATCTCCCAGACCTGGTCCGGGGACATCGGTACCTACACCTGCCGGGTCCTCTCCGCCGGGGGCAACGACTCCCGCAGTGCCCACCTGCGCGTCAGGTGAGGGAGTCTGCTGGCCTAGGTCCCCCCCGCGTGCCCTGCCTGGGACAGGAACGCTGCAGGGGCTCATCCTCCCACCTAGACACCTTCCCGGCTTCCTGCCATGGCATCTCCCCCTTCCCCCTGCCCGCGCACCCCGCCTCCTCCTGCCACGGGGTCCCCTCCCGCCACGGCGTGTCTTCTATGGCATCCCCCTGCCCGCGCACCCCTCCTCCTCCTGCCACGGGGTCCCCTCCCGCCACGGCGTACCTTCTGTGGCATCCCCCTGCCCGCGCACCCTGCCTCCTCCTGCCACAGGGTCCCCTCCCACCACGACGTACCTTCTATGGCATCCCCCTGCCCGTGCACCCCTCCTCCTCCTGCCACGGGGTCCCCTCCCGCCACGACGTACCTTCTATGGCATCCCCCTGCCCGTGCACCCCGCCTCCTCCTGCCACGGGGTCCCCTCCCGCCACGGCGTACCTTCTATGGCATCCCCCTGCCCGTGTACCCTGCCTCCTCCTGCCACGGGGTCCCCTCCCACCACGGCGTACCTTCTGTGGTACCCCCCTGCCGGCGCACCCTGCCTCCTCCTGCCACGGGGTCCCCTCCCGCCACGGCGTATCTTCTATGGCATCCCCCTGCCCACGCACCCCGCCTCCTCCTGCCACGGGGTCCCCTCCCGCCACGGCGTCCCTTCTATGGCATCCCCCTGCCCACGTACCCCGCCTCCTCCTGCCACGGGGTCCCCTCCCGCCACGGCGTACCTTCTATGGCATCCCCCTGCCCACGTACCCCGCCTCCTCCTGCCACAGGGTCCCCTCCCGCCACGGCGTACCTTCTGTGGCACCCCCCTGCCCGCGCACCCCGCCTCCTCCTGCCACGGGGTCCCCTCCCGCCACGGCGTACCTTCTGTGGCATCCCCCTGCCCATGCACCCTGCCTCCTCCTGCCACAGGGTCCCCTCCCGCCACGGCGTACCTTCTGTGGCACCCCCCTGCCCGCGCACCCCGCCTCCTCCTGCCACGGGGTCCCCTCCCGCCACGGCGTACCTTCTGTGGCATCCCCCTGCCCATGCACCCTGCCTCCTCCTGCCACGGGGTCCCCTCCCACCACGATGTACCTTCTGTGGCATCCCCCTGCCCATGCACCCTGCCTCCTCCTGCCACGGGGTCCCCTCCCACCACATCGTACCTTCTGTGGCACCCCCCTGCCCACGCACCCCGCCTCCTCCTGCCACGGGGTCCCCTCCCGCCACGACGTACCTTCTATGGCCTCCCCTGCCCGTGCACCCGCCTCCTCCTGCCACGGGTCCCCTCCCGCCACGGCGTACCTTCTGTGGCATCCCCCTGCCCATGCACCCTGCCTCCTCCTGCCACGGGGTCCCCTCCCACCACAACGTACCTTCTGTGGCACCCCCCTGCCCACGCACCCCGCCTCCTCCTGCCACGGGGTCCCATCCCGCCACGGCGTGTCTTCTATGGCATCCCCCTGCCCACGCACCCCGCCTCCTCCTGCCACGGGGTCCCCTCCCGCCACGACGTACCTTCTATGGCATCCCCCTGCCCGTGCACCCCGCCTCCTCCTGCCACGGGGTCCCCTCCCGCCACGGCGTACCTTCTATGGCATCCCCCTGCCCGCGCACCCCGCCTCCTCCTGCCACGGGGTCCCCTCCCGCCACGGCGTACCTTCTATGGCATCCCCCTGCCCGCGCACCCCGCCTCCTCCTGCCACGGGGTCCCCTCCCGCCACGACGTACCTTCTATGGCATCCCCCTGCCCGCGCACCCCGCCTCCTCCTGCCACGGGGTCCCCTCCCGCCACGGCGTACCTTCTATGGCATCCCCCTGCCCGTGAACCCTGCCTCCTCCTGCCACGGGGTCCCCTCCCACCACGACGTACCTTCTGTGGCACCCCCCTGCCCGCACACCCCGCCTCCTCCTGCCACGGGGTCCCCTCCCGCCACGGCGTACCTTCTGTGGCATCCCCCTGCCCGCGCACCCCGCCTCCTCCTGCCATGGGGTCCCCTCCCGCCACGGCGTACCTTCTATGGCATCCCCCTGCCCGCGCACCCCGCCTCCTCCTGCCATGGGGTCCCCTCCCGCCACGGCGTACCTTCTATGGCATCCCCCTGCCCGTGCACCCTGCCTCCTCCTGCCACAGCATCCCCTTCTCCCTTGCGATGCGGCTAACCGGGGCACCCTGCAGCCAGGCCATAGGCTCCAGAGCCCCTGTGCCATGGCAGCCCGGCAGTACAGGCAGGCTTGCCCTCGCGATGCCAGACCTCACCGGAGTGAGCTCCCGTGACCCGCCCCAAACGCCCTCAGCTCCCTGCCCCACCTCCTCCCTGCCTGCCTCCCCCCGTCGCCAGGGCAGTGTGCCCTCTGAAGCTGTCCCGCTGCTTCCAGCCCTGGTTTCTGCCCCCCCTCCAGGCAGCTCCCCCACGCCCCGGAGAACCCGGTGGCCACGCTGAGCCCGCTGGAGAAACGTGCCATCAACCTGACCTGGGCCAAGCCCTTCGACGGGAACAGCCCCTTGCTGCACTACATCCTCGAGGTCTCCGAGAACAGTAAGGCACCCGCCGCGGGGCGCTGGGAGCGGGCACAGGCGTGGATGGGCCTGGCCCGCCCGACTGGGCTCCCGAGGGGGGAACCTGCAAGGGGCGGGGGGAAGTCCAGCTCCCTGGTTTGGGGCACTAACCGCACGCCATCGGGCCGGGGCCTGGGGCTTCGCCTGCAGCACACCGTGCAGAGTGGCTCCTGACAGCCGGGAGCCAGCCGGGGACCCCGCGTGTCCTGTGCAGCCGAGCAGCGCAGGGGGTGCCAGGCCAGGGAGCGGGCATGGGGCCTATTGGCGACTGAAAGGACCGTGTTTGCCCCGTGCCGGCTCTCCACTCCACCCCGCCCTCTCTGCCCCGCAGACGCCCCCTGGACCACCCTCCTGGCCAGCGTTGACCCCGAGGCGACCTCCGTGGTGGTGCGAGGCCTGGTGCCCGCGCGCTCCTACCAGTTCCGCCTCTGCGCTGCCAACGACGTGGGCAAAGGGCAGTTCAGCCAGGACACCGAGAGGTAAGGCGGGGCCGGGCGGCCGCCTGCGTGGGCCAGGAGCTGGCCAGGGCAGGGCGGGGGGGCCTCACTCACGACCTTCGCTGCCTCCCCTCCCAGGGTGTCCCTGCCGGAGGAGCCCCCCACCGCGCCCCCCCAGAACGTCATCGCCAGCGGCAGGACCAACCAGTCCATCATGATCCAGTGGCAGCCGCCTCCTGAGAGCCACCAGAACGGCCTCCTGAAAGGCTACCTGATCAGGTAGGCCACTGGGGGGAGCCGGCCCTCCCCACCCGGCCGGTCCCCAGGGCGGCATCTGCCTGGCTCCCACCGGATGGGCCTGCTGGAGCCAGAGGGGGCCCGGCTGCCCGCTGGCCTGACTTGCCCTCCCCCTGCCCCCAGGTTCTGCCTGGCCGGCCTGCCCGTCGGCTACCAGTTCAAGAACATCACCAGCGCCGAGGTCAACAACCTGCTCCTGGAGGATCTCATCATCTGGACCAACTACGAGATCGAGGTGGCGGCGTACAACAGCGCCGGCCTGGGGGTCTACAGCGCCAGGGTGACCGAGTGGACCCTGCAGGGAGGTGGGCGAGGAGGGGGGGGCTTTCCCCAGCTCCGGGGGAAGGGCACTGGGTCTCCGCTGGCCCGGCTATGGGGTGCTGAGTCCCGGGGGATTCGTGAGCCCGGCCTCAGCTCACGAGCTGCTGGGGGCCAGGGGATCAGCAGTGGGCTCCGGACCCAGATCACCACCCCGCAAAGCAGCATTAGCCAGGCCGCTCGGGCAGCTGTGCTGCTGGGTCCCCAGAGGGGCCTGGGCAGTGTCTGCCCCAGGCAGCACCCCACCCCCACCCCCACCTCCCGAGCGAACCCGCCCTGCGGCTGGGGGAGAGGTGGGGCTGGGCTCTGCCCCTATCCCCAGGGAGGTTTCAGAGCTCGCTGTGGGGGGTGGGGGTGGCCATAGGGTGGAGAGGAGCCCAGCCTGCCACTCCCTGCCAGCCCGGTGTCCCGGTGCCGTGGCTGGGAGGGAGGCTGCCTGATCAGAGAGATGCTGCCGCTGCCAGTGGCCCTGACCGCAAGCCCCAGGCCCAGGCAGCACCTCCATCCCGCACAGCATCCCCGCCCCCGTGCTAAGCCTGCCCTCCTCTCCTGCAGTTCCCACCGTGCCCCCGGGCAACGTACAGGCCGAGGCCACCAACGCCACCACCATCCGCTTCACCTGGAACCCGCCCAGCCCCCAGTTCATCAATGGCATCAACCAGGGCTACAAGGTAAGGGGGAGGCGGGGGAGGGGAGGGCACAGCTCCGAATCGAACACAAGGCACAGGATGGCACCACTCTTTGAGACACCCACCAGCAGCACAGGCCTCGGGGGGGGGGGCGGGGGGATAGGAAACCCAGCGTGGAAGAAGGGCCTGATCCTGGGAGGTGCTGAGTACCCTCAGCTCAGTCCCACAGCCAATACATTCCTTTCTTCTCACACATTGTCACTTAGCTACAGCTGGTCCATGTCTCATTTCCTACCCCTCTCTGGGGTGAGAGTGAAACAGCATCCCTCTCTCCATGGGTCATCACTCGGGTTTGGACCTGGGACCTCCAGCACCAACCTCTCCCATTTTGCTAACAGAGTAACTCCACTCGCTGGCAGCAATAGTAGGTTGTTATCCTCAGTGTGAGCCAGCTGCTACAGGGTGGGCAGGACACACTGTGCCCGTGTGTTGCAAACACTCAGGGCTGTACTAAGAAACCCTAATCCATCTTTGCTCTGTATTGCGATTCGTTGGATTAATTAGCGAGAAGGCAGTGTTTACGCCTCAGCTTCCCCAGGAACGGCGCCACCATCTTGGATTCTCCGCCAGGGGGGCGAGCCGGCAATGTGAATAAAATCAACAGCATCTCTGCTTAAACCCTCATTCCGCACTCGTGGCCTCAAACGTTCTAAACCTCTTTTCCGAGGAAGTCTTTCCTGTGTCCGCTTCCCAGACCCTGAACAAAAATGGCTTCCCTTTGCATGAAAACCCCTCCAAAGCAGGTATTCCAATTGAGTCGAGCCTGACCATTAAAATAATAGTTACTAAGATTTAACACTTACACAGAACCTCAGCCTCCAACGCTCCGTAATTAATTCCAAATCGTAATTAATTCAAATTTACATTAATTACATTGAATTAAAATATTATACTTGTTTCTTAATCTACTGCAAAGAAGTTCAGGAATTTAATTGCCAACAAACGAGATAACCAGAGTAAGCAGGATATTTAACATACTTATTAAATGCCACTTAGTATTTTTGATTAGTATTTTAGGGCCTAATTAGTAGCTAATTAAGTTGCTATAGGCTATCTTCCATGGTCCCAATTTAAAGCCTAGACGTCCCTTCTAAATGTAACACCATAGCAAAGCAGGCTATTGGGCATTGTTATCGGAGGAGTTAATCACAAAGCATCAGCTGTCTGTTGTTTTGTATGGATAAATACAAACGCTTATTAAAACACATCAAGTGTTTGCTTTTCGCCATTAATTGATGTTTAATCAACGCCGAATAAATGAGAGGCTCCGAATGAAAAGCTTTGATTTGGAGATGCACTAGAGGGTTTGCATTGTCTTGAAGAGAAGTGTGGGGAGATGCCCCCTCCCCAAAGGAAATCTCTGTCCCCTTGGGGAAAGCGAAAACGTCCCTGTGACGGAGCGATTCTGGCGGGACCCAACTGAGAGTGCCAAATCAGGACCAATTGCTTAAACAGGGCAGTTACAGCCCTAGGCTGGGGTTTTTCCACCTCTAAGGCAAACCAAACCAGCCAGACAAAAAGGACTTTGGTCTCACCCCACTGGCTAACCACAAGTCACACAAGCAATTTCCTTAGACACTCCAGTCTCCCAGTATCACCACCAGTGCACTCGTCCTGGGGATAAATGGTTATGAAAACCAACACCCCAATAAAAGAAAAAGGTTCCCTCGATCCCAAAGGACCAAGCCCCAGACCCAGGTCAATATACACATCAGATCTTACCCACAAATCACGCTGTTGCCAATCCTTTAGAATCTAAAATCTAAAGGTTTATTTACAAAGGGAAAAGGTAGAGATGAGAGGTAGAATTGGTTAAATGCAATCAATTACATACAGTAATGGCAAAGTTCTTAGTTCAGGCTTGCAGCAGTGCTGGAGTAAACTGCAGGTTTAGATTAAGTCTCTGGAACATCCCCCGCTGGGATGGGTCCTCAGTCCCTGGTGTAGAGCTTCAGTTTGTAGCAAAGTCCCTCCAGAGGTCAGAAGCAGGATTGAAGACAAGATGGAGATGAAGCATCAGGCTTATATAGACTTTTCCAGGTGTAAGAATCCCTTTGTCTTCACTGTGGAATTTTACAGCAAAATGGAGCCTTGAGTCACATGAGCCAGTCCCTGCACTTCGCTGAGTCACAAGGCGTGTCTGCCTTCTCTCCATGGGTCCATTGTGTCCTTAATGGTCCTTAATGGGCCATCAAATAGGCTAGGCAGAGCTAACACCAGCTTGTCTGGGAGGCTTCCCCCAGAAGCACAGCACAAACTTGAAATACTGACAGCATAGAGCCAACATTCATAACTTCAACTAAAAATGATACAGACATACAGACAGCATAATTATAACCAGCAACCCGGAACCTGATCTTAGACACCTTATATGACCCCCTTTACTTAGGATTTGGTGCCACTACAGGACCTTGGTTGCAACCCATGTTCTATATGGTCCCCATTTATATCAATAACGTCACAGTCCCCCACAGCTTGTGAGTGAAAAGGCTGTGGGAGTCCAGTAGCAAACACCTCAGAGCTCAGCTCGTTGGCTGAGGGCCGGGCGTGGCCGGGAAGCTTGTAAAGCCTAGTTGCTAAGCACTCCGAGATTGCCCGCTCTCTGGGACAGTGGCCGTCTCTTCGGTCGGTGTTTGTAAAGCACCTGCCACAGCAGATAATAATAATACAGAGGCTGGTTTAAAAACGCTGTTTGTTAAAGGTTAAAAATCATGTATTCAAAAATAATCACACGCTCCCGACGCCACCTGTGTTGCTAACAACTCCTTTGATCGTTGTTTAAGCATCAGATTTACCTTTTCCCTGTTTTCTGGTCTGAGCCCGGGCAATGAAAGTAGTCGGGCCCCTTGCCAGTCTCCTGCCGGAGCCCGGTGCTGCAGTGTTTGGGGGCCAGCTAAACCCAGCGCTGGGAACCTTTCCACTGATATTGCAAAGCCGCTCCGTTCCCCCTCCACACGTCCCTTCTGGCCGGTCTGACAGCGCCCCGGGAAAGCTAAACCCCAGCGTCCTGGCCAGATGCAGGAGCAGGTGGGGGGAGTGAGCTGAGTTCAGAGGAGATCCAGGATCGTAGGCCCCAAAGACACACTAGCTGGAAACACGGATGCATCAGAAACAGACCTGACCGTGCTCCCAAGGTCAGGACTCTGCCCCAGCAGAAAGTAGATTAAGGCGTCCTTGGCTTATCTATCACCATCTGGCTCTGTCTACCCTTGTCATACCTTCCAGTCTGTCTAATTAAGTATCGGAGCAGGTTACCAAGGGGGGTTGTAAATTCTTCATCCCTCCGTGTCTTTGAATGGAGACCGAAAGATACTGTGCTGTGCTCCTTCAGGCACAAATGGTTGAGCTTAACGCCAGGATTGCTGGGCGAGGGTCTCTGGGCTGTGTTACGGAGGAGGTGCGGTGGGGCTGGGGCAGTGATCTGGCATCTTGGCGTCCCTCTGGTCCCCGTGACCAGTGGACATCCCGGGCGTTTCGGTCACTCACGACCCGCCCTTTGGGAGGAGAGGCTGCTGAGGGGGCAGCCGTGGGGCTGAGGGCTGGTTCTCCCCCCACGCGGGGCTGTGACCCTGTTGTTCTGCCCCCCTAGCTGATCGCGTGGGAGCCGGAGCAGGCGGAGGAGGTGACCGTGGTGACGGTGAGGCCCAACTTCCAGGACAGCATCCACGTGGGCTACCTCGGGGGCCTGAAGAAGTTCACGGAGTACTTCACCTCCGTGCTGTGCTTCACCACGCCGGGCGACGGCCCGCGCAGCCCGCCGCAGCTGGTGCGCACCCACGAGGACGGTACGGGGAGGCCTTGCATTGCCTTGTGACACAGCTCCCAGGGGCACCTGCAGAGCCAGGCACCTGGGCCCTAGAACCTGCCCCTACTCCCCATGGGGGAGACCCCAGGGAGACCCCCGCTCCCTCCAACTCCCCATGGGGGAGACCCCCGCTCACTCCAACTCCCCATGGGGGAGACCCCCGCTCGCTCCAACTCCCCATGGGGGAGACCCCAGGGAGACCCCCGCTCACTCCAACTCCCCATGGGGGAGACCCCCGCTCGCTCCAACTCCCCATGGGGGAGACCCCCACTCGCTCCAACTCCCCATGGGGGAGACCCCAGGGAGACCCCCGCTCACTCCAACTCCCCATGGGGGAGACCCCCATTTGTTCCAACTCCCCATGGGGGAGACCCTGGGGAGACCCCCATTTGCTCCAACTCCCCATGGGGGAGACCCCCCGCTCCCTCCAACTCCCCATGGGGGAGACCCCGGGGAGACCCTCCACTCACTCCAACTCCCCATGGGGGAGACCCCCACTCACTCCAACTCCCCATGGGGGAGACCCCGCCGCGCTCCAACTCCCATGGGGAGACCCCGGGAGACCCCGCTCACTCCAACTCCCCATGGGGGAGACCCCCATTTGCTCCAACTCCCCATGGGGGAGACCCTAAGGAGACCCCCACTCACTCCAGTTCACCGTGGGGGATGCCCCACAAGACGCCTGCTTGTGCCCATTCCCTTTGGCGGATACCCCGGGAAGACCCCTGCTCGCTCCAGCTCACCATTCGCTCTCACTAGCCAGCGCCCTGGGGAGACCCTGGCTTGCCTCGGCCTGGCTGCACAGGGGGTGCTGAGATGTGCACTGCTTGCTCCGCTCTAACTCTTGGCGTTGGGGTTTTTTGGGCAGCGCCTGGCCCCGTGGGGCACCTCAGCTTCAGCGACATCCTGGACACGTCGCTGAAGGTCAGCTGGCAGGAGCCCCTGGAGAAGAACGGCATCCTGACCGGTGAGGAGCCCCTGCCGTTCTGGGGTGCTTCAGTTACCCCATCTCCGCCCCGCTCCCCTCGGCCCCATCCTGCGCATCCCTCCGCGCCACGGCATGCCAAGGAGGCGCTGGCGTGGCCGGGGCAGCACCCGCTACACCGGCTGGATGCTGCTGTGGACGATAGTGGGGAACTGGCTCCGTGGCGAACACTCAGTGGAGAATTCGGGGCAAGAGCCGGCGGGTGGGACATTCCCAACCCCCCAGGCGGCTTGAACATCCCACTCCTGGTGCCTGAACCGCAGAGGGGTTGGCAAGCGAGGGGTGTGGGGCAGAAGGGACCAGCATTGGCTCAAGGAGCTGGCTCTGCCCTTCAGCCTCTGGCTAGTGGCCCCTTGCGCCAGGCTGTCAGGCTGCTGGGGGCATCTGGGAAGTGAGGCCCCTCTGCCAGCAAAGCATGGGGGTGGCACTGCATTGGCTGGGGCCTACGTGCTGGCCTGGGGAGGGGTGCAGGCAAGTTGAAGGGTGTCCCCTTGGGGGGAGGGAGGTTCCCGCAGTGGGGGGCTGAGTGCTCCCCGCCCGTGTGCATGTGGCTGGCTCGTGTTTGCAGGCTACCGGATCTCCTGGGAGGAATACAACCGCACCAACACACGAGTGACGCACTACCTGCCCAACCTCACCCTGGAGTACCGCGTCACCGGCCTCACCGCCCTCACCACCTACACCATCGAGGTGGCCGCCATGACGTCCAAGGGGCAGGGCCAGGTGTCCTCCTCCACCATCTCCTCCGGGGTTCCTCCAGGTAAACCCGGCTCCCAGCTCCCTTCTGCTCCCGTCACCAGCCTCCCGCTGGCTTCCAGCAGGCCCTGGGTGGAGGGCACCCCACGAAGAACGTGCTGGGAGCGGGTCTGGGGCTGGGCCCGAGCAGCACAGAGCGGGAGCTGGCTCCTTAGCAGCTGTTGACCAGGCCTGGCTACTCGTGCTGGGGGTGACTCTGCCCCTAGAGCTGCCGGGGCGTGTGCCATTCTCCCCTACGGTCTCCCCCCGCTGCTGCCACGGGTGCGGGTGCCCAGGTGTGGGCATTGATGGGAGGGGGAAGGCCGGCTGCACTTGCCCCCCAGCCCCGCGACAGGATGTCCCCTCCCATCCTGTCCTCTCCCCGCAGAGCTCCCTGGCGCGCCGACCAATCTGGGCATCTCCAACATTGGCCCGCGCTCCGTCACGCTCCAGTTCAGGCCAGGCTACGACGGGAAGACCTCCATTTCCCGCTGGCTGGTGGAAGCTCAGGTGAGGGGTCTCTGGAGAGGGAGGTGAAGGAGCCGGGGAATCCAGGCCTATTGGGGGGTGTACAGCACCTTGCACTTTCGGACTCCGTTGCCTTGGGCTGGGACATTGCACCGACAGGAGCGACCTGCATGGCCCATGTGCAGTGCAGGCAGCGCCACCGCCCCTCACGCCACCCACTTGTCCACAGGTGGGTCAGATCGGCGAGAACGAGGAGTGGGAGCTCATTCACCAGCTGGCCAACGACCCCGACGCCCGCTCCATGGAGGTGCCCAACCTCCACCCGTACATGTACTACAGGTGGGTGCTGGGGACCGGCGCTTGGCGAGTGCCGTGGCTGCTACAACCCCCACCCTGGGTGGCAAGGGGGCCTGGCTGGCCCTAATGGGTCTTCTCAGCCCGTCGGGCACTGGGCTTTCCACCGCCAAAGACGTGTATCCCCAGAGGCGCTGGACAGAGCCTCTCCTCCCCTAGCACCGTGCCCCCAGCGTCAGCCTCACCCTGGGAAGGTAGCGGAGCCTGAGAGCATCAGGGAGGGGGGCTCTGGGTCCCAGGTGCAGCTGAACCTTTCCCCAGCAGCAGCGCCCCCTAGTGTTCCCCGGAGCATAGCATGGGTGCAGCGTTGGTGGCGGGGATGCCTTGAGCTTTGCACAAACAGGGGGTGGGGGTTGTATTGTAGCCCCTGTGGAGGAGCTTGGGGGGTCCCCTCCCTGCCCACGGTGACTCGGCTCCGCTTCTCGCAGCTTCCGCCTGCGGCAGGTGAACATCGTGGGCACCAGCCCGCCCAGCGTGCCCTCCAGGAGGATGCAGACCCTGCAGGCGCCCCCGGACGTGGCACCCGCCAACGTCACCCTGCGGACGGCCAGCGAGACCAGCCTGTGGCTGCGCTGGATGGTGAGTGACCACGGGGCGCATCCTGGAAACCCTGCCCGGGATGGGCACTGCCACCGTGTCTGCCCGGGGCGCACCCTTGGGTGGGGAGCCGGGAAGGAAGCCGAGAGAAAACGGCTGTCACAGGGTCTGGGGGCAGCAGCCTTGTGGAATGCAGCGTTAGCCACTGTCTTCCCGGGGTGGGGGGGTGGAAGCAGCCTGGCTGGGCATTGCAGTGGGGGGGGGCCTGCACACAGGCTGGGTTGGGTGAGGGGTGAACATGGATGAATGGGGGCTGTGTGAGGAGTGCAGAAGGGAAGTGAGGTTTGTACAGATTAGTTGGGGCTGTGTAGGGTATGGGGAGCGGTTAGGTTGGAGGAAGGTTTGTGGGTTGGGGGCTGTGCTGGGTGGGGAGGGTACGTTGGTTAGCGGGGCTGTGCCGGGTGGGGAGGGAAGGTGGATTAGCGGGGCTGTGCCGGGTGGGGAGGGTATGTGGGTTAGCGGGGCTGTGCCGGGTGTGGGGAGGGTACGTGGGTTAGCGGGGCTGTGCCGGGTGGGGAGGGTGCGTGGGTTAGCGGGGGCTGTGCCGGGTGTGGGGGAGGGTACGTGGGTTAGTGGGGGCTGTGCCGGGTGGGGAGGGTCCTGGGTTAGCGGGGCTGTGCCGGGTGCGGGAGGGTACGTGGGTTAGCGGGGGCTGTGCCGGGTGTGGGGGAGGGTACGTGGGTTAGTGGGGGCTGGGCCGGGTGGGGGGAGGGTACGTGGGTTAGCGGGTTGGGGGTGGGCCGGGTGAGGGTGGCTGGTGCTGAGCGTCTCCCCCGTCCCAGCCGCTCCCGGAGCTGGAGTACAACGGGAACCCGGAGTCGGTGGGCTACAGGCTGCGATACACGCGGGCGGACGGGCGGGGCAGGACGGTGGCGCACGTGATCCACGAGCGGGTGGAGCGGGAGTTCACCATCGAGGACCTGGAGGAGTGGACCGAGTACCGCGTGCAGGTGCAGGCCTTCAACGCCATCGGGGCCGGGCCCTGGAGCCACGTCGTGCTGGGACGCACCAGGGAGTCAGGTACCTCCTGTCCCACCGGCTACTCCTCAGCTGGCAGTGCCCATCAGCCCCCCAGCCTGGGTGTGCCCTGCCCGGCCCTCTGCCCCTCCCAGCCCCACTGCCACGGGGAGCAGCCGGGCCGGCTTCTGACCTCGCTCTCTTCTCCCCTCACCAGTCCCCTCCTCCGGCCCAACCAACGTGTCTGCGCTGGCCACCACCTCCAGCAGCATGCTGGTCCGATGGAACGAGATCCCCGAGGCGGATCGCAACGGGCTCGTCCTGGGCTACAAGGTGGGTGGCAGCCCGGGTGATCCCTTGTTCGGACCCAGCCGCCCCCTCTGAATAGTTGGGCTGATGCCCCTCAGCCCCACCCACAGCCCCCTGCTATGCCAGCCCTGGGCTCCCCACCACCAGCTCTGCCCCTCAATCCCGATCCACAGCCCCCTGCTATGCCAGCCCTGGGCTCCTCCCCACCACCAGCTCTGCCCCGCAATCCCGATCCACAGCCCCCTGCTATGCCAGCCCTGGGCTTCTCCCCACCAGCTCTGCCGGTGCCCCTCAATCCCGATCCACAACCCCCTGCTATGCCAGCCCTGGGCTCCTCCCCACCAGCTCTGCCCCTCAATCCCGATCCACAGCCCCCTGCTATGCCAGCCCTGGGCTCCCCACCACCAGCTCTGCCCCTCAATCCCGATCCACAGCCCCCTGCTATGCCAGCCCTGGGCTCCCCACCACCAGCTCTGCCCCTCAATCCCGATCCACAGCCCCCTGCTATGCCAGCCCTGGGCTCCTCCCCACCAGCTCTGCCCCTCAATCCCGATCCACAGCCCCCTGCTATGCCAGCCCTGGGCTCCCCACCACCAGCTCTGCCCCTCAATCCCGATCCACAGCCCCCTGCTATGCCAGCCCTGGGCTCCCCCTCACCAGCTCTGCCCCTCAATCCCAATGCACAACCCCCCTGCTCCCCAGCCCTGTGGCTCGTGGCTATTCCAGTCTTGGGCTCCCTGAAACATGCCTGTCAGTGCTCCTGCCGTGGCTTTTCCTTGGGGAGAGGCTGCCTTGCGTGCGGCGTGGCGCTGTCACGTGGGGCTAGGCCAGGTGTCCCCTGGTGACCTCGATGGGGTGTGAACTGAGGGGCCGTCGTGTGGGGAGTGGGTTCGGCTGGCGTGGCAGGGCAGCCCCGGGGTGGCTCCGTGGGTTCACGTGGGCTGTTCCAGGTGGTGTACAAGGAGAAGGACTCGGATGCGCGGGCCCAGGTCTGGCCGGCGGAGGGGAACGCCTCCCGCAGCGCCCAGCTCGCAGGCCTGGGCAAGTACGTGCTGTACGAGATCCACGTGCTGGCCTTCACCCGCATCGGAGACGGCGCGCCCAGCTCCCCGCCCATCCTGGAGAGGACTCTGGACGACGGTAGGCGCCGCTCCTCCCCCGCCCATGCCCGCTGTCGGGTGACACGCGGGGTGAGGCCGGGCGCAAACGGGGGCCAGTCCGTGAGAGGGCGAGTGTCCCCGTCACGCTGGGATGGGGAGAAAACGGCATCTGGTCGGCCCTCGCCACGCTCCGTGCGGACAGCTCCCCCTCTGTCTGCCTGTCCTCGGAGGGCTCCCACAGATGGGGGTGGGGGTGCCGGCCCCAGAAATAGAACGAGGGGACGTACCAGGGCAGGAGAGAGCATTCCTGAGTGTGTATCTGGGCCCCAGGGTGGGTGGGTGCCCCCATGCACGCGTGTGTGTCTTTGTGCTGGTGTGGGCCCCCAGCAGGGCATGCTGAGGAGGGGGGGTGTACGGATGGGGGAGCCCCTAACAGGGTGCATGGTGGGGTGTGCCCCTAAGGGGCTGTGGGTGTGGGGAGGGTGTGGAGGGAGGGTCGGTGTGTGTCTGTGTGCGTGTGGGAGTCTTTCTGCTCTGTCAGCCTGAGTCGGGGCGCGGGCAGTCTTCAGCGGGACGGCTCCCGAAGGAGGGGAAGCACCATTCCCCTGTCACCCCGGGTGCCCTGTGGGGCGTTTGCACCCGGCAGAGTCGCGCAGTGGAGGCCCAGTGGCCACTAGCTTCAGGGTTTGGCCAGCGGACTCCCCCAGCCGCTGGGCTGGGCTGGGCTCCGTTCCCCGTTTGCTCCGGCCGAGGGCACTGAGCCTGTTTGCCCGTCACCCAGCGCGCCCTCTGCTCTCGTCCTGCCCCAGTGCCTGGGCCCCCGGTGGGCATCCTCTTCCCAGAAGTGAGGACCACCTCAGTCCGGCTGATCTGGCAGCCTCCAGCCGCGCCTAACGGCATCATTCTAGGTAAGCGCTTCTCCGAGCGCCCTGGCAGGTGGGTAACAGTCCCGGGACCCCTGGGAGGGGGCCATGCTAGGGATGCTTGGCAGCGGGAGGGGTGCAGCGGTGTGTGTGAGCGACAGGGCTGGGGCCGGGGGATGGAGCTGAGCTGAGCCCTGCAGGGGGAGGGCCGTGCTGGGGACCCACCAGTGCCCTGCATGCCATGGTCTCGCTGCTGTACCAGCTACTCCCCAGCTCAGGGCTCCTCTGCAGATGGCAGGAGCCAGCAGCCTCAGTCCCTGGATGCACCTGAGCTGCTCCCCTGATAAACCACAGAGCTGGCGAGCCCCATCAGCCGCCAGAGGGATGCAGAATCCCCTCCCCTTCTGGCTGGCCCGAGCCCAGCCCTGCCTGGCACCGAGATGGGCTGGGCACGGGCGCCCATCTTCCTGCTGCGGGGAGACATGGACAGTGAGCCCCAAAGGGCCAGTTGTGAACATCTCCCCCAGCCTGAGGCAGCAGAGCCACCCAGTGCCACCCGCCCCCGGCGTGGGGTCACCTCCCAGGCGGGCCCTTGGGCCGGACCCTGCGGGGGCAGCTGGGCCCAGGCGCTCACGACTGGCTCGTTAGTGCGTCCTCCATCCCGTGTCTCCTGGAGCAGCCTTTCTGCCCCCTTGCAGGCCGGGGGGGGGGCAGCCTTGCCCCGGCGCTTGCTGACCGCCTCCGTCCCCCTTCTCCGCAGCGTACCAGATCACCCACCGCCTGAATACCACCAGCACCAACGCCGCCACCGTGGAGGTGCTCAACCCCAGCGCCCGCCAGTACACGGCCACCGGCCTGCAGCCGGAGTCGACCTACCTCTTCCGCATCACAGCGCAGACCCGCAAAGGCTGGGGCGAGGCGGCCGAGGCGCTGGTGGTGACCACCGAGAAGAGAGGTAACCGTGCCGGGGCTAGGGGGCGCTCTCCCAGAGCAGGGGCGGGCACTGCCCCGAGCCAGCCACGGGCGTGGAACTCAGGCCCTGCCCGAGCGGGGATGGGGCCAGGGGCTGCTTCCGACCAAGCCCTCACGGCCGTCTCTCCCTGCTCAGACCGCCCGCAGCCCCCCAGCAAGCCTGTGGTGCAGCAGGAGGACGTGAAGGCCCGCAGTGTGCTGCTGTGCTGGGAGCCGGGCAGCGACGGCCTCTCCCCGGTCCGGTACTACACCGTGCAGACCCGCGAGCTGCCAGCTGGCGAGTGGACACTGCACTCCGCCTCGGTCAGCCACAACGCCACCTCCTTTGTCGTGGACAGGTGAGGTGGGGCCTTCGAAGCAGGCACGGCCTGGTAGGATCTGTGGTGGGGAGGGGCAGGCGAGAGGCAGCGTGGCCTGGGGGCACTGGGCTGGGAGTCAGGAGATCTGGCTTTTATTCCCGGCTCTGCCAGCAACCTTAGGCACCGCTCTGTGCCTCAGTTTCCCCACCTGAAATGAGGAGAATGGCTTTGTGATGCTCCCTGGGCTCTTTGGTCGATCTCATTCCCCCCGCCCCCCGCCCTGTCCAAAGCAAAGCTGCGCCATTTCATACCCTGCCTCCACTGGAAGGCTCTGGAACCGGTGCCTCACACCCATCCCCTTCCCCTCCTGGCCCAGGTTGAAGCCCTTCACCTCCTACAAGTTCCGCGTCAAGGCGACCAACGACATCGGGGACAGCGAATACAGCCCGGAGTCGGAGTCACTCACCACCCTGCAGGCCGGTCAGTCCCCCTCCCCCGCGGGCAGGCATGGGAGACGCGGCACACGGCGGCTGAAGGCCACTGGAGCCGGCCTCGTCTCTTCAGTGGCAGGGTGCAGCCCAGGCTGGGTCACGGCTCCCGGCGCGCCCCAGGCTGGAGCCTTGTCTGCAGAGCGAGGGGGCCTCGTTCCCCTCGGCCAGGGGGCCAGCTGGCACTCTGCGGGGCGAGGCGGGGTTGGTCACGTGGGCCCATGGGCTCACCCCTCCCAGAACCAGAGACCATGTGGAAGGCTCCAACCCCCTGAGCTGCTCAGGAAGGGAGCCGGAGTCTGGAGCCATGGGGGAGGGACCCTCGTGCCTCTCAGCATCTCACCTGTGTTTCTTCTCCCCTCAGCCCCAGAGGAAGCCCCCACCATCCTCTCGGTCACGCCTCACACCACCACCTCCGTCCTGATCCGCTGGCAGGTACCGTGCGGCACCGCGCTGCCCCTGCCTGTCTCTGTAAGACAGCAGCTCGACTCACATTCCCGAGCCCCGGGAGGGCCTGGGAGCCGTGTCCCCTTGGCACTGCGGATCCCCTCGTCCTCCCTTCCTATCCGCACTGCTCTCTCTGGGCCGGGCCCCACTGGCTCACCACCACCCGCTCCAGAGCTCCCGCACGCCGCGGCTGGCCTAGTAGGACCCCGGCATCCGGGGCGCAGAGTGCCTGCCGCAGAGAGGGGCCGGAAGCAGGCTGGCCCCAGTGGGTACTGCTGTCCCCACGGGTTCCGGGGAGCGCTGCTAAGGTACCTTGCACCTCTCTGGACCGATCCCTCCTCACCCCAGGGCTGGGCTCTGCAGGGACCCCTGAGCCCGCCCTGGCTGTAGGGCGCGGCGGGGGGCAGCGAGCGAAGAAGGAAACCCCACAGAGGGGTGAGGGCAGCGCAGGCTCCGGGCGCGGGCACGTCTATGAAAGGCACCGTCTCCATGGGCTGCCCCTCCCTGACTGCACCCGCCCCTTGGCTCCTGTCCTCCCCCTGCAGCCCCCCACCGAGGACAAGATCAATGGGATCCTGCTGGGCTTCCGGATCCGCTACCGCGAGCTGGTCTACGACGGGCTGCGCGGCTTCACCACACGCAGCCTCAGCAGCCCCGGCGCCAAGTGGGCGGAGCTCACCCGTGAGTGCCCTTATTCGGCTCCCGCTTAAGGGGGGGCAGGAACAGCGCCCCCTGGGAACGCACGTTGTGGGGGGATTCCTCTCGCCCTGGCCCGTGGGGCTCTCCGTGACGCCCAGCCCTGCCTTGCAGCCCCCCCCCGAGCGCTCTGCGTGTGCACACCAGCCCCCCCCCGAGCGCTCTGCGTGTGCACACCAGCCCCCCCCGAGCGCTCTGCGTGTGCACACCAGCCCCCCCGAGCGCTCTGCGTGTGCACACCAGCCCAGCCCCCCCGAGCGCTCTGCGTGTGCACACCAGCCCCCCCTTCCCCCCCCGAGCGCTCTGCGTGTGCACACCAGCCAGCTGGCCCCAGAGCCTCCTGCGCACCGAGCCGAGCTCCAGGAGCTGTCCTGCACCGGCGTGTCCCGCTCCCCTCCTGCGGGGCTCAGGGCAGCGTCCCCCGCCAGGGCTGAGCCCCGTGCCTCGGGGGGATGACATGGCTGGTGGGGTGAGTGCTGACGCCAAGGCGGGGGGGGGCAGGGGTCTGCTCTCTGCTGGGTGGGGGGACATGGAGAGGGCTATGAGGTCAGGAGCAATCGGGGCAGCTCACGGCTTGAGAAGGATGTTGGTTAGCTGGGGAGAGCCTGAAATTTGACCTGGTGCTTTTTTCCCCCTTTTCCCTGTTTGCGAAGTCTCTTGTACGCTTAACCAGGGGCAGGCAGGGGCCAGGGGAGTTGGCCAGGGGCTGAGGTTCTCCCCAGACTTATGCTAAAGCCGCCCTGAGAGGAGCCCCAGCCCCCAATTTCCAGAGTTGCTCTGCTGAGGCCTGTCAGTCATCTCTGATCATGGCGCCGACACTGGCACTGCGCTGCATGCTCCCTGCTGGCAGCGGTTAATGGGGAGGGCTGCAGCCCATGCCCTGGTAGTGGAGAAGGGGAGTGAGATGGTAGGGCAGAGGCCACCCAGTGCCAGGTGGGCAGCAGGCAGCCTGGCACTGCCAGCTGGGCTAATGCCAGTGTCAGAGGAGCAGAGGCTGAGGGGCAGAGACCGGGCATGCCGGGGGCAGGGAGGCAGGAAGCCATCTGAGGGCAGTCCCGGGGCAAACTCACCCAGCCGGGCACAACCAGCTCCTGTCACTCCCGGGGCGCTCCCCAGCTCTGGCTCCCCTGAACCCCCGGTGGCAGCAGTGAAGCTCCACCGGGTTTCTTCCCCCTGCCCGCTAACCAATGCTGCCCCCTGCGCTAGCCCTGGCAGCCGTCCCGCCGCTCCCGTGCTCCGCGGGGCGTCCGTCCTGCTTGTTGTGTCTGTGTGTGACTAACCCCACTGACCGCTCTCCCTGCGCTCCCTCTCAACGCCCGCAGCAGGGTACGCCGTGCGGAACCTGACCGGAGCCGGCCTCACGCACCACGAACTGGACAGTAAGTCTCCGCTCTCTGCTTCGGGGCTCGTCTCTGTCCGTCTGCGTGTCGCTCCCCTCCTGACCGCCCCCCTGCATTCCAGCGACCACCTACAGGCCCCCCCCCGCACTCCACCTATGGGCGACCCCTGGTCACTTCACTGCTCCCCATCGTACCTACCGGCAGAGCTGCCCCCTGCGGCTGGGGCATCACAGCAGGACAGGACATCCCCACCGCCCGGCCTAGCCCCGAGGGGGTTAATGGGAGGGAGGCGAAACACCAGTGCTCCTGGCCCTGTGGATGGGCCCCTGCCCGGCTCTCCCTGGCACCCACTTCCCCTCCTCTCGCCCCCTGCAGATCTGAGCAAGCACAGGCGTTACGAGATCCGCATGAGTGTGTACAACGCCGCAGGCGAGGGGCCCTCCAGCCCCCCCCAGGAGGTCTTCGTAGGCGAGGCAGGTGAGTCAGGGCTGCGCGGGCATCTCTGCTTCCGGGCAGGCTTCGAGCTCCCCCGTTGGTCGCTAAGGGCCGCCCCGTCCCTGGGCCACACCCAGCGCTCACCAGGGAATTCACGGGCCCTGCCCAGCTGAGCTAAGGGAGCCTCTCCCAGGGTGGTAGCTGTCGCCATTCCCTATCGGCAGCCGGGGCTGCACTTCCCTGCAAGGAGCCAGCCTCTGCCCACGGCCTGCCCTGCTCCCCAGCTGCCAGCCAGCAGCAGGACACCGTCTGATGGATGGCAGCACAGCGGCTGCAGGACCGCAGGGAGAGGGTGCGATCAGATGGAAGAGGGGCCGTCCCCCTCTCCCGCCAAACCCCAGCCGCCATGCCGGGGGACGGGAGTGCCAGGGGGCTCGGACGCTCTCACCCCAGCTCGCTCTCCTTCTGTAGTGCCCACCGCCCCGCCGCAGAACGTGGCCATTCAGACCGCCACGGCCACCCAGCTGGACGTCACGTGGGAGCCGCCGCCCCTGGAGGCGCAGAACGGCGACATCCAGGGCTATAAGGTACTGGGCCCCCACCTCCCGCTGGCTGTTACAATCGGCACAGCGCCCATAGGAGCACGTTGCTGCAGGGCACTGGGCTCCCAGAGCTCCCATTGGCTTCCCTCTCCAAACCAGATGTGCCTCAGTTTCCCTCTGATGCCAGCTGGGCCAGGAGCACTGAGCCAGATGTGTGAAGGAGTTTAACTGGTCAGTGCTGGGAGATGCTCGGGTAGAAGATGCTCCAGGAATACAAGCCACAGTGAACCTGTTTGATTCGAGGCCATCGGAGCCAGGAGGGCTGATGCCCAGCAGTCAGTGGCATCGGGATTGCAAGGGAATGGGAACGGGGGATGTAGCCACCCTGCAGTGCATCCGTCGCCCCCGGGGAGCAGGGTTCTTCCACCCCGGGGGCAGTGCCCAGCCCTGAGGCGGTGGGCATGGTAGCCTGAGCTATGGGGCAGCAGATTAGTGACAGGCTCCAACACACACACACACACACACACACACACACACGGAGAGGGGACGGGCCCAAGCAATCTGTCCTTGTCCCCCTGAAGGAATCGTCACAGCTGAGCGCAGTTCCTGGTGTGCGCAGCAGGTGGCGCGGTTTCCCTTCCAATCCCGCCCCAGCCCTTTTCTCCTGGGTCTGGGCGCTCCCTGCAGCAGGGCATAGCTGGGATTTGGGGGGGGACCTGGCAGGATTGCTGGGACCGTACAGCCTCTCCCTGGATATCTGGGCACCGCTCAAGGGTGACCTCAGCCCGCGTTTGAGTCTCTGGGCTCAGCCAAGGGACGTGGGTCACATTTTCCATCCAGCGTGGCCTGGAGACGGCGCATCCTGCTCCCCCCTTTCCTCTGGACACAGGAAAGCCCCTTCTCCAACTCAGAGCCAGAGACGTGCGTGCGTCTTCTGTGCTCCCGGCCTGCGTGTGGCTGGGCCCCTTGGATCCGAGAGGGGCTGCGGGGGCTTCTGGAATGGAGACGCCTCCGGAGCTTTGCTGGTTCTAGAACCTGGGATTGTCCAGACCCAGACACCGCAGGCCTTTATCGCCGAGGGGCTGAAATGGGACTTCATGAAACCGGTGCAAGCCCCATGTGGACACACTCGCTTCGCTTTGTGGTGTTTGGCTCAAACTGATGAGGAGGCGTTTAAGCTAAACCCAGAAAAGCCACTTTTGACCCGCAGTCGATATCCCCTCACGGAGGTTTTGAGAAATGGGTTGAACTCCCCATTCCCTACCCTGTGCCAAGCAGGTGCGTTTCCTAGGAGAGGGCACCGGCCTGACTACACCGCTGTAGGGTAGGTGGGCCCAGGAGCTTTCCTCTTTCTGGAGCGTGTCTGAACGTGTCCCACTGAGAGATGGGGCTGGGGGTCTTTCTTGAGGGTCAGGGGACCTTAACGATAAAGGGCCCTACGTGTCCTCCACTGCAGAGCAGCCACCGCCCCAGTCGCTCCACCGAGGGGCCACAGCGGGGTCCGTTTACCGGCGTGCTCTGCACACGGAGAAGCCAGGCAGGGAAGCTGAGCCTGCGCGTGGGGAGCCGGGGACCCCAGCCCAGGGTGGAGACGCCGGGAGCAGGCTGTGAAGTGGGGCGTGTGGGGATCAGCGAGGCTAGCAGCTGTGTCGGGCCCCTGCCAGCATTGGGCCTGGCCTGACCCCAGCTCCCGTCTTCCCCATCTCCCCGCAGATCTATTTCTGGGAGGCCCAGCGCCAGAATGGCACGGAGCGGGTGAAGACGCTGTTCCTGCCCGAGAATGGGGCCAAGCTGAAGAACCTCACGGGATACACCTCGTACCTGATCACCGTCTCAGCCTTCAACGCCGCCGGGGACGGGCCCCGCAGTGCCCCCGTCAGGGGCAGGACGCAGCAGGCAGGTGGGCTCCGTCCTCCTCTCACTCATGGGGCCGCGAATCAGGAGAGGTCGCACAGCGGCCCACATGCTCCCTCCCGACCTACAGACCCACCCCGCCCGCCTTATCCCAGCCCTGGGCTCCCGCTGCCCAGCTCTGCCAAGCCCTGTGTGCTGCCACCACGTCCCTCTGGGTTCTGGTCCTGCCCTGAGCAGAGGCTGGCCGCTGAGCCGAGCTGTGCTCCTGCCGGGTGGTCGGTGCTATGAAGCTCTAGGCTGAGACCTGACAGACTCGTCCCACTTTTGGCCCCGGGCTGGGATTGAAGCCAGGTGGGGGCGGGGCTCTGCAGTTAGCAATGCTGCGGGGACGCCTGGCTGCTGAAGTCCCTGGCACCCTCCCTTCCCATCTGAGAAATAAACCAGCCTGTGCGACCAAGTGCTCCAGGTACGGAGCCAGCGTGGGGGCACCGTGGGAGAACCGGGCCGGATCCGCTGCCATGTCCGGCCACGTTACCCCACTGCCAGCTACTGCCTGCGCAGGAGCTGGTCCTGGGTTCCAGTCCCTCACCCACAGGGGCGGTATCGGAGGCAGCATCTTGTCACGGCCTTGGGGTTGTTCTCGGCACAGCACCAGGCAGGAGGCTGAAAATAATCGCCCCAGTTCTTTGTGCTGGATCTGCCCAGGTAGCTCCGGGGCTCCCCGCTGGGGCAGGCCCCCCCGTCTCGGCCTTTTTGGGGGGCCTCAGGGACCAAGACCCGGAGACGCTCTGCTGGGCGGGCTTCGAGCACACTGCAACAATGCCTCATTCTCCTTAATCGTTCCTGTCCCCGGGCAAAGGAAGTAGCATTTCCCCAAAATAATCCAGAGGTGTGAGGTGTCTTGGCAGGGAGCTTGTCGTCAGGGAAACCAGAGGCGCAAGGTGTGCTGGTGTCAGGAGGAGACACAGCCCAGCTGCACCGGGGGTGCGTAGCTCTGCAGACTGGGGAGGCACAGAGGGGCCCGGCAGGGCCGATCAGTTGTTTCCGATTGGGTCTGGAGTGCTAGTGTCTCTCGCTCTTTTCTGGAGATGCGGTGGGACGAGGGGGGTTTGGCAGAGTCCAGCCCCGCAAGGGGGTTGTTACTGGGGACTTGGCACTGGCGGGATGAGTTTGGAGTTCTCAGCTAACTCGCTGTACCATGGGCAGCCATTTCCTGAGCACGCCCTCTATCGCGCCCTGCCTCAGTGTCCCCCCTCTTGAGGGCCCTTTAAGAACTCACTCGGTCCAAAAGTCCCCCAAGTGACCCCTTCCCAGGGTCCGTTTAGTGAGTCCTCAAGTGCATGCTGGCCCTCTAGGCCCCAGCCCCAGTCCAGTGTGTCTCTCCTGGCAATCCACACTTGGACAAAGTCTTTCAAACACAGAACACAAACTCGCACAGTCTCCCCCACCCCCGCTCTGAGGGACTGCCTGTCTGCTTCCCACACCTGCTCAATAGGGCGTGCCGGGTGGGGGGCAGGGAATTTGGGCAGGTCACAGACACACACCCGTTAATGCTGACGGAGTGTGACTGAATCCATCCCTTTCCCACGGTCTCACTCGCCAACCACCCCAGCCAGCAAACCCCAGGACAGGCTGGCCGAGGAGCGAGGGAGGCCAGCTGGATCCACGCCCCTCTGCTCCCTCGCCCCGGGGGAAGTCTGCAAAGCCCCTCTGCTTTCTCCTCGCAGCCCCCAGTGCCCCCAGCACCATCCGGTTCAGCGAGCTGACCACCACCTCGGTGAACGTCTCCTGGGAGCCGCCTCTGCTGCCCAACGGCATCCTGGAAGGGTACAGGCTTGTCTATGAGCCCTGCACGCCTGTGGACGGTGAGGGCCCTGGGCTGAACGGGCGGGGTGAGGTGGAGGTGGGACAGGGCCATTCGCTGCGGAGGGAAAAGCTGGGGAGGTGTGAACAGGGGTCGGGGGCCTCCACTCCCGGGGGGCTGGGAAGCAGAGCTGGTAAAGGAGCCCGGGAGGCAGGAAAATCTGTTTCTGGGGAAGGATTCAGTTTACCCCAGGCCAGGTGGATGTGCTGAGCAGCATGGGCTAGAATCGCTTTGTGGCCCCCTGCCACTCCTCACAAGGGTTTGGGGACCAGCCCAGTGTCCCGGCCCAACTCCCGCTTGTGCCGTTCCCTTCTGTTGCTGTTCCCTTTAAAGCCGTTCCCATGTTCCTCCCCAGGGGTGGCTGCAGGGCACCTGGGATTGTCCCGTAGGTCACTGTGTGAAGGGCTTGGAGATACACAAGGACACACGGTCCTGAGCACACCTGAAGCGTCGCTGCGGGAGCAGAGGGCGCACGTTCTCTCCTGCCATTTTGATGGTGAAAATGTTTTTTTCAACAAAATGGAAATTTTGGCCAAAGTTTCAGGGATTCAGAAAAAAACAAAACAAAACAAAACTGAGCAAAGAGCATCTTCAGTGGCATTTTCACTGGGTCAAAACATCCCGGTGCAGCCAGCTCTCATGATCCTTCATCACGTCTTCAGAGGGGGTCCAGCACCTCCCTCCCTGTCTCTCTGCAGCCCGGCAGTGCCCCATGTAGCCCGGCCCAGCACTGCCACAGCACCGGCTCCCCTGCCCGAGCTGTTACGTTCCAGGGCGACAGACAAATAGGGGGAGCGTTGGCTCCGGGCAGCCGAGGGGACATGCAGAGCAGGCAGGAGAGAGCCTGAGAACGCAGCGAAGAGCGCGGGTGGGGTGGCCCGGTGACAATGGCTGCTCAGTGTTCCCTGCTGCCACCTGGGCTTCTGAGAGTCGGGTTCAGAGGAAGTGCTGTGAAGCGAGAGCTCTGGAGGAGGGCCGCAGTGACCCCAGGGAGCAAGGGCGGGCCGGCTTCTCCTTTGAACCCGCGCCATGCAGGATGTCCTTTGATCCTGCAAACCCTGCTTGCCGCCCACAGCACAGAGGGGCCTGGGGTCCTGCCAAGCAAAGGGCATGCTTCAGGGCGTGTGCTGATCCCGCGGGGTCAGGAAGGCTCTCCCTGCTCGTGCTGTGCCAGCTAGCGGGGGGCATTACGTGCTTCCTGCAAAGCAGGGTACTGGAGCAGGATACGGGCCATGTAGGTGTGTGTTCATGGAGCCAGCCTGTGCTATAGTGCAAGAGACCTGGGATCCAGTCCCCAGAGCAGGGACGCCAGCCCGGCTACTCTGGATTTGTGCTGCAGGGAGTCGCTCCTCCACACAGGCCTGTGGGTTGGTTTGGCCACACTCACATCAGGCTTGCAGTTCTCTTCCCCAGCGCCAGGTCCTGGCACCGTGAGGGAGGGTGGGCGCCAGGATTTCTGCATGCCACGTCTGTGCCCTCTGCCCCCCAGGCGTGAGTAAGATCGTGACGGTGGACGTGAAGGGGAGCAGCCCCCTGTGGATGAAGGTGAAGGACCTGGCGGAGGGCGTGACGTACCGGTTCCGGATCCGGGCCAAAACCTTCGCCTACGGGCCCGAGATCGAGGCCAATATCACCACGGGGCCAGGGGAAGGTACGGCGCTGCTGCGCAGGCTCCTGCTGCCTCTCGGAGGTGGCGGGGGGGGGGCCCAGGATTCCCACAAGCAGAGATCTCTGCAGCGGGAAGGATTGACCCGAAGGGCCCCATGGGCAAATGCAGTGGGAGGCCAGATGGGCAGTCGGGGTTGGATGTGGGGGTTGGAGCCATGGGGGGCTGAGGAGAGAGGCAGGGTGGGGACTGGGTAGAGGGCAGGGGGCTGGACCCCGCCACCAACCCCCTCGCCCCCCCCCCCAGTGATGTTAGAAGCTTGTGTTTTTTCTCCCCATGACGACTTGTTTTTCTCTGGTTTCCCAGGTGCCCCCGGACCACCGGGTGAGCCCTTCATCTCCCGGTACGGCTCAGCCATCACTATCCACTGGGCGAATGGGGATCCTGGCAAGGGGCCCATCACCCGATACGTCATCGAGGCCCGGCCCTCAGGTACCGTACGCTCCCACCCCCCAGCATGTCCGTCCATCCCCATCCCCCCCGCCACTGGCCTGGCAGGAACGCAGGGCCCAGCTCTGCCCCGCGGCTGCCATCCCTGCAGGGCAGGACGCGGGCCGGTGGCCTAGCAAGGCACCTGGGCTGTCCCTGGGGCCCAAGGCAGGACCGGGCCCTACGGGCACCCTACAGGGGGAAGGAGGGCCGGGCGCCCCGAGCGCGGGGGGAAGGAGGGCCGGGCGCCCCGAGCGCAGGGGGAAGGAGGGCCGGGCGCACAGAGCACAGGGGGGAAGGAGGGCTGGGCGCCCCGAGCGCAGGGGGAAGGAGGGCCGGGCGCACAGAGCACAGGGGGGAAGGAGGGCCGGGCGCCCCGAGCGCAGGGGGAAGGAGGGCAGGGCGCCCCGAGCGCAGGGGGAAGGAGGGCCGGGTGCCCCGAGCGCAGGGGGAAGGAGGGCCGGGCGCCCCGAGCGCAGGGGGAAGGAGGGCCGGGCGCACAGAGCACAGGGGGGAAGGAGGGCCGGGCACCCCGAGCGCAGGGGGAAGGAGGGCCGGGCACCCCGAGCGCAGGGGGAAGGAGGGCCGGGCGCACAGAGCACAGGGGGGAAGGAGGGCCGGGTGCCCCGAGCGCAGGGGGAAGGAGGGCCGGGCGCACAGAGCACAGGGGGGAAGGAGGGCCGGGCGCCCCGAGCGCAGGGGGAAGGAGGGCAGGCGCCTGAGCGCAGGGGAAGAAGGGCCGGTGCCCCGAGCGCAGGGGGAAGGAGGGCCGGGCACACAGAGCACAGGGGGGAAGGAGGGCAGGGCGCCCCGAGCGCAGGGGGAAGGAGGGCTGGGCACCCCGAGCGCGGGGGGGAGGAGGGCAGGGCGCACAGAGCACAGGGGGGAAGGAGGGCTGGGCGCCCCGAGCGCAGGGGGAAGGAGGGCTGGGCACCCCGAGCGCGGGGGGGAGGAGGGCCGGGCCCTGAGCGCAGGGGAAGGAGGGCAGGCGCCTGAGCGCAGGGGAAGGAGGGCAGGCGCACAGAGCACAGGGGAAGGAGGGCTGGCGCCCGAGCGCAGGGGAAGGAGGGGCGCCCCGAGCGCGGGGGGAAGGAGGGCCGGGCACCCCGAGCGCAGGGGGAAGGAGGGCCGGGCGCCCCGAGCGCAGGGGGAAGGAGGGCAGGGCTCCCCGAGCGCAGGGGGAAGGAGGGCCGGGAGCCCCGAGCGCAGGGGGAACGAGGGCACGGGGCCCCGAGCGCAGGGGGAAGGAGGGCTGGGCACCCCGAGCGCAGGGGGAAGGGGGGCCGGGCACACAGAGCACAGGGGGGAAGGAGGGCCGGGCACCCTGAGCGCAGGGGGAAGGAGGGCCGGGCACACAGAGCACAGGGGGGAAGGAGGGCAGGGCGCCCCGAGCACAGGGGGAAGGAGGGCCAGGCGCCCCGAGCGCGGGGGGGAGGAGGGCCGGGCGCCCCGAGCGCAGGGGGAAGGAGGGCAGGGCGCCCCGAGCGCAGGGGGAAGGAGGGCAGGGTGCCCCGCGCGCAGGGGGTCGGAGGGCCGGGCGCCCCGAGCGCGGGGGGAAGGAGGGCCGGGTGCCCCGAGCGTGGGGGGAAGGAGGGCCGGGTGCCCCGAGCACAGGGGGAAGGAGGGCCAGGCGCCCCGAGCGCAGGGGGAAGCCCAGCGCACACTGCACTGGAACAGCTGGGAACTTGCTGCCCTCTGTCCCCCCGGGTGCCCCCCCCCCCCCCGCGCTCTAGGGCTGCTCCCTCCCCAACCAAGCTGGGCCTCTCTCCTCTCTTCCAGACGAGGGGCTGTGGGACATCCTCATCAAGGACATCCCCAGGGAGGTGACCTCCTACACCTTCAGCATGGACATCCTCAAGCAGGGGGTCAGCTACGACTTCCGGGTCATCGCCGTCAACGACTACGGCTATGGGACGCCCAGTGCACCCTCCCCTTCCGTCTCAGGTGCGGGGGCTGGGAGGGACGTGCCCCGGGCTGCTCTCCTGGCGGATACGGCCAGGACACCTGGCGGTCACTGTACTGTGATTCCCCTTCCCTCCCCACAAACACTGCCGGTGCCCCTCACTCCCGACCCATCACCCCTGCCAGCCCAGCCCTGGGCTCCCCACACAGCTCTGCCAGGGCCCCTCAACCCCGACTGGCAGCCCCCTGCTCACCCAGCCCTGGACTCTCCCCTTTGCTCTGCCAGTGCCCCCCACTCCCAGCCCCCCGGTATCCCAGCCCCCTGGTTGAAGAAGATCCGTTGTTTGCAAGTCTGTTGGGGTTCCCCAGGGGCAGAGGAAGGGTCCCCGGGATGAGGCAGGTCCCATCCCAACACACCAACAAGCTCCAAGCCCCGCCAGCGCCCAGGACAGGCCCCAGGGTGTGAGCCGGCAGGGCGGGTGGGTGACTCACCCTGCTCTCCACGGCTGCCTTCCAGCCCAGAAAGCCAACCCCTTCTACGAGGAGTGGTGGTTCCTGGTGGTCATCGCCTTGGTCGGGCTCATCTTCATCCTCCTGCTGGTCTTCGTCCTCATCATCCGCGGGCAGAGCAAGAAGTATGCCAAGAAATCAGACTCAGGTGAGCGCCCCTGCACGCAGGGCAGGAGCTACCGCCCAGTGGGGCTGCCCGGCCTGGCGTAGGGGGATGTGGTGCCACCGAGGCCGCGGCGCGGGAGGAGCGGCCCCCAGACTCACCCAGCTGCGGACAAGGTGCTGGGAACCAGGGGTCTGGCTCCGAGCTGCCCTGGTCTCAAAGACAGAGGTGCAGCGCTGGGAGCCCGGGAGCCGTGCCTGGGTACGGGAGACGAGGGCCGTGGAGGGTCGCATTTCGCCTTCGCTGTCTGCAGCTTGCACCCCCCGGGGCTGTGGAGCCAGAGGGCCTGTCCCGTGGCTGGGGTAGACCAGTGCCGCTCTGCTGGAGGTGTGCCTGGATACCCCAGAGGAGGCCAGGGGTCTCCATCCGCTTTTGCCCTAGTTATTATGGTTCACGTCACTGCTGGCCAGGCCTCTCCCTGCACCCCGTAACACTGGGGTTAGGGCAGAACGTGGCTCAGGCGGTGACTCCAAACCCGGGGGAGCCAGCGTCAGGGTGCGCACCGTGCTCCTGGTGTCCCTGGGCGTGGCGTGGTGCCTGCCCCGGCCACCCAGCGCTGGGAGCTTCCCCGAAGGCTCCACCCAGCAGCCTGATCAGTGGGAGCCTTTCCCTTCACTGCCCTGGCTCGCGGGTGAGACCCTGCCGCCTTCTGCCACTCGCCCGCCAGCCGCTCCGCTGATGGGAGCAACACCAGAACCGTCCCCGCAGCACAACAGACCCATCCTGCCCCTGCCCTGCCGGCAGACGCGGGTTAGAAAAGTGTGTTAATGTCGCTGGGAGCTAAAGATCAAACCACCGGCTTCTCTCATTGTGAGCTGCCAGCGGCAGGAAAGGTCAGGGGATTAGTAAATGCTGCTGTTTTCTTAGCCAAACGAAGGGCTCAGATTGTGGGGCTAATGCCGCCCGCCCTGCTGAGTCAATACACTTGTGTAGCGGACGCCTGGCGCTGGGAGCCCGGACTCCTGGCTTCTAGTGCGGGCGACTCGCACCCAGAGCCTCTAGGGCTGGGGCCTGGGTTTGTGGGGCCCGGAGTTGGAAGCCAAGGGGCCCGATTCTCCGCCCCTCGGCTGCTGGGTGACTGCTCCCACCGGGGCATTGTGGGTGTGAAATGCCGCCGCACCGTTCGCCCCACCGGTGCCAGCGTCCGACGGCAGCGCTGCCCCAGGAAACGCCCACACCGGCTGGAGGGCAGGGGGCAGTTGGGCCCCAAGGGGCCAGACCCGGGCAGCTTGTGCAGCTGTTTGCAGCAGAACCCTGCGCCAAAACCCAGCGCTCGCCCCTCAGGGATCTCAAAGCACTTGATAGACATTAACCGGTTAACCCCTGGGGGAGATCAGGAAGCGTCCGTACCCCCGTTTTAGGGATGGGGAAACCGAGTCACGAGCAGAGTGGTGATTTGCCCAGTCAGCTGCTGGCAGAGCTGGGACACAGATCTCCTGATGCTCAGCCCTGATTTGCCCAGGGCCTGCTGCCCCATTGCTGGGCACAGCGTGCCATCCGCCCACTGTCTGCGCGAGGCCTGGGCACTTCACAGATGGCATACCGGGTGGGATTTTACCATGCTCGCAGCGTGACGCGCAGGGCTGGCCAGACACTGAGCTGAGACTGACTCCCAGCGGAGCACCAGCCGTGCAGTCCGCGCCTCACGCCTTCGGCTGCCCGGACGGCTGGGCTGGCACGGGGAGCTCTGCGTAACCCCTGCCCCCTGGCCATGCTGGGGACCTGTGAAGAGCCCCAGAGAGGCGCCTCAGCCCTGGCGGGATGGCACTGCACTGGGATACGAGGGCTGGCTGGAGAGGGGGTGAGCTCGTCCCCCGGAGCCCACCCAGCCCAGCCCAGCCTGAGTGATGAGACGGGACGGGTGAAGGCTGCTCTACCCCTTCATTGGCACTGAGCGTGCTGGGTGCGGTGCCCGCTGGCTGAGCTGGGGGTGTTCTGTGCCCACGCACCTGGGGAGAGAGGGGGGTCATCGGCCTGGGGAACCCCTGGCTACAGTGCACCTGCCTGCTCCTCCTTTCTCCATCAACTTCCAGGGGGGCTTCCCCTCCAAATCCCATCGCCCGTCTCCAGGCCTGTCTCGGGGAGCAGGCCGCTCACCACGGCAGGTCGGGAGGGTCGGCCCAGGAGACCGAGCTGGTCCCGTAGCCGGGTGTGTGATGTGCGGGTTCCCCTGGGGCTGGGCGCTGCCCCAGCTGATGGCTCCCCTCCCGCCCCGACAGGGAACAACTCCAAGGCGAACGCGCTGAGCCACGGGGAGATGGTGAGTCTGGACGAGGGCAGCTTCCCTGCCTTGGAGCTCAACAACCGGCGCCTCTCCGTCAAGAACTCCTTCTGCAGGAAGAACGGGATCTACACCAGGTACTGGCTGTGGGGCCCAGGGCTCTGTGTGCCCAGCCAGAGATCTGGGGCCAGGCCCCCACCCCCACTGCGCCCCACTGCCCGGGTGACGGGTGTGCTAGCACCCGCCAGACACCAACTGCACCCACAGGTGGTTCTGGGTGGGGATGTGGAGCCCGGAGCAGCAAAGGGGTGGATGTGGCTCCGGATTGGGCTCTCCGCCCAAAGCCATCGGCTCCAGTGGGGCTGCCGCTGCTCACCCCCCACCCATGACTGTTGTAGGGGGGCCGGGGCTGGCATTGCTCTGAAGCACCTGGGAGCTGGGCCGAAGCAAAGCCCGTAGGCACCCCACAGGATTGCTTGGCTGTTCCCCCGCCCGGCTCCAGGAGCTAGCTGCAGCCAGCACACCGGTCTGTGGCGGTGGGTCAGAATTGAGGGGCACTGGCAGAGCTGTGGGGAAGGGGGAGCCCTGGGCTGGGCTAGCAGGGGGCTGGGGGTCGGGGTTGAGGGGCACGGGCTGAGCTGGGGGGTGGAGCCTGGGGCTGGGCTAGCAGGGGGCTGCGGGTCGGGGTTGAGGGGCACTGGCAGAGCTGGGGGTGGAGCCGGGGGGTGGGCTAGCAGGGGGCTGCGGGTCGGGGTTGAGGGGCACTGGCAGAGTTGGGGGGTGGAGCCTGGGGCTGGGCTAGCAGGGGGCTGCAGGTGCGGGTTGAGGGGCACTGGCAGAGCTGGGGGGGTGGAGCCTGGGGCTGGGCTAGCAGGGGCTGTGGGTCAGGGTTGAGGGTCACCGGCAGAGCTGGGGGCGGGACCCCGGGGCTGCGGGGCGGGAGTGTGGTGCTGGCAGAGCTGTCGGTGGTCCTGCCCGGCTCCTGGTTTCGAGCACCAAACCGGCTCTCAGATTGGAGAGGGCAGGAGAGGAAAGCAGCAGAAGCCGAGCTGCCAGGACCCCGCTGGTTAACGGCTCATCCCCAGGCAGGCCAGCAGACTGCAGAGGGGAGGGTTGGGGTGCGAGCCCCACGGCCGATGCTCTGAACAGCCCTGCTAGTGCCCAGGGTCATGGCGGGGGGTGTCAGTGGGCTCGGGTGGGGCCTGCTGGGGAGGCCGTGGCTGGTCTCCCCGAATGGGGCCCGGGGGATCGGCTCCAGCGCCAGAATTCTCCCTTTCCGAACGAAACGTAGAGCTTCCGTGTCCCTGCCGAGGTCCCCGCCGCGGCCCAGCCCCGGGAGCCTGCATTACTCCGACGAGGACGTCACCAAGTACAACGACCTCATCCCGGCCGAGAGCAGCAGCCTGACGGAGAAGCCCTCGGAGATCTCGGACTCCCAGGTGAGGGGCAGCTTGCCGGGGCTCTCAGCTCGGCAGGGCTGGGGGGGCAGCACACTCTCACGGCAGGGCCTGGCGGGAGGGTGAGAGGTGGCTGCAGCCCAAGGGGTGGGGGGCAGGGGGCAGACAGGCCTCCCCACCCCATTCAGCCATTGGCCCCCCGGCTGGCTGCCTCCGTCATCCCCCGCAATTCCTGTCCCCTCTGTCAGCTGCATCCCGTTGTCCTCATCACCTCCCCCAACCCCGTAAAGGGGTTCGGGGACAGGAGTGTGTTCCAGTTGTTGTACAGACAAAACTACACAGGATCTTTTCAGGGGGCAAGACAAAGATGCCACATTTATTATGATAACAATTTGATTTCTGACCAATAACTAATATCTTAATCCTTACACACACATTATACCCAATATCTATACACACACACACACACACACATTCACACACATACACATCCATTAGATGTTCTGCAGCTGCTGCATAGTTACCAGTCCTGGACATAGCTTGAGTTCGTGGTTTGAGTTTGCAGCTTGGGTTCGTAGCTTGTGGCGGTAACTGGCCAGGAAAGCCGGGCACAAGGATGAGCTGGGTCTCTGTTGGGCAGGCACCGATGCCCTTCCATGTTGGCAGCAGAATGTTACCCTCCAAAGTCTCCCATCTCACCCATGCTTTTTGTAGGCTTTAGTTTGAATCCAGAGTCTCTAGGTCTTGCTGTGTCAGGCTGCCTCTGGGTTTGGTGATTGATCACCCGTCAATTGCAGGTGTGACTTTCAGCCTGGGACCTGGTTTGATCTTCCTTCTATTGCACCTTTTCTTTTTAGGGTGGACTCTTCTCACTTTGTTAGGGCTCTTGTCTGCATCTTCAGCCAGTGGGGTTTGAA
Source organism: Mauremys reevesii (assembly GCF_016161935.1). Taxonomy (NCBI): domain Eukaryota; kingdom Metazoa; phylum Chordata; order Testudines; family Geoemydidae; genus Mauremys; species Mauremys reevesii. Next base: position 41,459,882 of record NC_052637.1, on the reverse strand, counting down.
CTCTATTGCATCAGGACAGGCTGGGGCTGGAGGTTGATTCCATCATCCATACATATGGGAAGGGGCTAGAGAGAGACCCCAGGAAAATGCATATTCCCCCAGGACCCCCGGTTTCTCCTGGCCATGCATTTCCAGGTGCAGATGCTGCAGCTGTGCTGGAACTGGCCCTTAACGAGGCCTGCGTAAACGAGCCCCTCTCCTCCGGTGGCCCTGGGAGCTGAGATTCAAATGGCTGCCTGGAATCCCCGCTCCATCTGGGAGACTGTGAGCGATGGCGAGGCCAAAACAGACCCTGCCGCTCGGCTCTCTCATTAGCCCTTGGGCTCTGGCAGCAACACAGGAGACAGTGGAGCGGTCATGCAGCACCTCGCGCCGTGCAGCCACGTGGGGCTGAGCAGCGAGCCAGGGGACCCAGGCCTGCTAATCCCACTTCAGCAACTGTCTCAGCTGAGGCACTCGACTCCCTGGTGCACGTTTCTTCCCGCCCTGCGGGACCCTCACTTGGGGTGGCCAGTGCTGAGTGCGCCTAGGGAATAACCAGAGCCTCTGAGCGGGATTATGGTACACGCAGGAGCAGCGGGTAGAGGTGATGGGTCAGATCCTTCTGTCAGTGGCAGCCGGGCAAATCCCCGCTGAGTTGGGGGGGACATGCCGGGTGTAGCCGAGATCTCACTCTGGCTCGTAGCGCCTGCTTCTCTTTTACACCAAGGTCCCTTTGGCCTTTCCCTTGCACCAAGGCTCCTTTACGCTACTGGAGCGCTGGGAGTGGGAATCTGACCGACTGGCTCTTTTCTCCCTACGCTTGGAGGACTGTAGCTGCGTGGCCGAGCTCTGGCGGAGCACTGGGAAGGGGCAGAGGGAACCCGAGGGGGTGCAGACGCGGGTGCTGCGTGAGCACTAAGCCTGCCCGTGTACCCCCACGACAGGAGCGCCTGCAGGTGCCCCTGGAGATCAGGACCCCCTTGTGCCACGCGCTGGGTAGCCCTGCACGGAGAGGGCCTCGCAGGCTGAGTTATTCCTGCAGGAGAGCTGGGGCCCCAGCAGGTGCAGTGACGCTTACTCAGGCATCTGTGGCACAGCTGGGAATTCCCTGGCCGCTCCCATCACCTGAGCCCGGTGCAGGCTTGTGTCTCAGAGCCGCGGAGGGGAACAGGCAGCTGAGGGCTTCCAGCTCTTCAGCAACCCCCCAGCTGCCCCATAGTCCTGGGCCTTGGCTGCCCTTTCCTTGGCCTGCAAAGTGGAGGCAAATCCAAGTTAACCCCCCTTTGCATTATTGCCGGTTGAGTGTCTTTGAGGAGCTGTAAGAGCTGCGGAGCAGAAAGCTGTCACTTGATTGCTTTCCTGGCCGGCCCCAGCTTCCTCATGAATGGGGCCATTGTGCCTTGGGGAAGGGGGAAGCTGAATTCAATTATGGAAAGCAGAGGGCGAGTTGAAAGGAGGGACGGGAGCCAACCCAGCCTCTGCCTGAGCTCTCTTCTTCCCCCGTCCTCCCCTCCCCGCTGTGCCCTCTGACGAAATAAGTCCGGCTGCTCCCAGAGATGGCGCGGAGGGTCAGCGCTGCCAGGGCTTGCGCTGGGCCTGGTCACCATGGACACCTGGCGGGCCCTGGGTCTGGTCATTGGGGAAGGGATGCCAGGCCGGGCCGGGTGCTGGATCTGGTCATTGGGGAAGGGATGCCAGGCCAGGCCAGGCCGGGTGCTGGATCTGGTCACTGGGGAAGGGGTCTGGGTCTGGTTGTTGGGGAAGGGACACTGGGCCAGGGTCAGGATCTGGTCATTGGGGAAGGGATGCCAGGCCAGGCCAGGCCGGGTGCTGGATCTGGTCACTGGGGAAGGGGTCTGGGTCTGGTTGTTGGGGAAGGGACACTGGGCCGGGGTCAGGATCTGGTCATTGGGGAAGGGATGCCAGGCCAGGCCGGGACGGGTGCTGGATCTGGTCATTGCGGAAGGGATGCCAGGCCAGGCCGGGTGCTGGATCTGGTCACTGGGGAAGGGGTCTGGGTCTGGTTGTTGGGGAAGGGATGCCAGGCCAGGCCAGGCTGGGTGCTGGATCTGGTCATTGGGGAAGGGACGCCAGGTCGGGCCAGGTGCTGGATCTGGTTGTTGGGGAGATGATGCCAGGCTGGGCACTGGTTCTGGTCATTGAGGAAGGGACGCCAGGCCGGGACGGGCACTGGGTCTGGTCATGCTCTATCACCAGCTTCCCCCAGGGCCCGATTCGGACCCTCCCTTACTCCAGTGCTGTTGCATGGAATCACTCTGGACTCACATCAATGTGTGGGAGACCCCGGTTGCACCTGCCCACCCAGTCCCCTGCCTGCAGGATGGGTGCAGTGGTGAAGGATTCAGGTGCAGGCTCTGATGTCATGTAGGGTCACGGTTTCCAAGCTGCCTCTCACAAGCCAGTGCCCAGTGGGCTGCTGATGGCACTGCCCGGCGGGTGCCCCCTCAGCTCCTTCTGCTAGCGCCATGTCCTTGTGGGCCTGTGCTTGTCAGGCGGCTGAGTGCTGCGGCCGGGCACAGCCAGACCTGGAGTAACCCAGCGCTCTGTCTCTGCAGGGGAGCGACAGCGAGTACGAAGTGGATCAGAACCACCAGAAGGCCCACTCCTTCGTCAACCACTACATCAGCGACCCGACCTACTACAACTCCTGGCGGCGCCAGCAGAAGGGCATCTCCCGGGCCCAGGCCTACAGCTACACGGAGAGCGATTCCGGCGACCCCGACCACTGCCCCTTGTCCAACAGCACCAGCACCCAGCAAGGCAGCCTCTTCCGGCCCAAAGTCAGTAGGACTCCAACCCCCCAGACGCCCGTCAACCCCCCCAGCCAGCAGAGCACCCTGTACCGCCCCCCTAGCAGCCTGGCGCCGGGCTCTCGAGCCCCCATTGCAGGATTTTCTTCTTTTGTTTGATGGTTTCAAAAGAAATAAAGAAAAGCGAAAAAGGAGAAAAAATCCCAGACCCACGTTTACGTCCAGAGTTATTTTTTCCGAGGCGAAGGAGACGTCCCGGCAGGGCGAGCCCAGCACCAGCCGGGGAGAGACAGGTGGACCTGGTTCGGATTCTAATCATTTGCTGCTTCCAGAGGCACATGGAGCCCTATAGAAGAGGAACCCCTTGAAAGGACCTTTGCAAAAGCTTGCAGTCCAGCTGGGGGGGCCTCCTCTTCTCTCTGAGGCTGAGGCGCGGAGAGGAAAGTCACAGGGTAAAGGGACGGCAGCCGGCGGGCTCCCGGACGACGCTGGTGTCTCCACATGGCGCTGGCTCCTTGCAGGCGGGTTTACTCAAGGGCCTTTGCTAACAGGACAAACCCACCCCTTTTTGGCCAAAACTTGCTTTGTGCGATCCCTGAGAGGCCAGCCAGCTAGCGGCAACCCGCGGCGTCCGAAGGAGCGGGGCGTGGAAGTGCCATGGGGCAGCGTGGTTACACAAGACTTCAACCAGAGAACCCACGCCAGTGACCAACGGTGTCCTCGGCCCAGCACGGCAGAGCCTGACGTGGGATGGGAACGGTGCTGCTCTTCCGCTCAGCATTAGGTGGGAACAACGCCTGCGGCCCTTGCTTCCCAGTGGGCCGCGGACGTGCCCGATGGCCCGCGTGCTGGACGTGGGACCCGCTTTGCCAGGCTGCCCACTCGGCTCGCCGGTCCCTCCTCTGCCCGTCTCCTCTCCTGTCTCCCCGTGACGCGCCATGTCAGAGTGTGGAAAAGCGACAAACCGAAACACAAAGCCCGTGTGCAGCCGTTTGGTTTGCTGCTTTGGGGCGGGATGTGGGGGCTGGAGAGTGGATTTGGGAGGGACGGGGGTGCTGGAGTTGTAATCAATTTACTTGAATCCTTCTGGAGGAGACATCCCCCTCCCAGCCCCCCTTATCCCTGGCGAGAAGCGCTGCCCGCTGGGGAGGGGGCCTCTGTGGCCGAACTGCACCACGGGGCAGGTGACCAGCACAGGGGGGTTGCTTATCGGCACCGACATTTGGTTTGGGGCGGCAATTCATTTCTTCCTTCCTTGGCCCCATCCTGGAGCGGGGGAGGGAAAGGAAAATGCCCCGGGGCCCGGGATGTTTGTGGGGCGAGATGTACCCTCCGCCTACAATGTGGTCCTCTCCCCCTGGCTTGGGACAGACGCCGCCCCTTTAACTCCAGCAGACCAGGGGGGTGGGATGAGGCGGGGCTCTGCTGGCGTGATGGATTGGCAGCCGCAGTCTTTGTTTTGTGTTCTGTTTTAGTGCCCAGGTTTGGCGGGGGATGCGAGGGGAGGGGGCCAGAACCGGGAGGAGGGGGATCGGTGGTGGTGGTTGTTTCCAGCATCGCGAAACCCACACAGTGCCTACTCGTCAGCTGCATCCCGAACTCCTCAGCCGTCTTCCCTTCCGCACGGGTGCAAAGTACGAGTGGAGGGTCCGGCTGTCCCCCGCTGTGTCCCCCTCCTTCTGCGGAGGGGGTCCGGAGCTGTCACCGGGGTGATTGGCTCCATCCATGATGCCCCACGTGCTCTCGCCCGTATTTGCACATTCTCGGCCCAGGCTGGTTGACAGAGGATTGAACCTGGTGCGTGGGGTCCCTTTAATAAAGACTCGAAAGCGCTGGAATCGTTTTTTGGTTTATTTCTCTCCCCCCAAAAGCAGAGAGCTGCACTCAGGAATGACCCTGTACCCCTTGAGACAGGGATGGAGCTGGGATCACCCCGAACTTGCCAGCTGACGGTCCCTTTTGCAGGCGTATTCCTGCAAGGGAGGGTGATGTGGGTAAGTAGCTGTGGCCCACAGGGTCTCTCTCGCCTACGTTCAGGTGCGCGGAGAAGGAGCGACGGTTTCTGTGCAGGTGACCGAGAAATGGGTTATCCTGGGAAAGAGCTGGCCAGAAATCAGCTCTGCAGTGCTGTCTGAGCGCTCAGGGCAGGGCTGGACAGCACGGTGGCTAAAATACCCGTGTGCCCCAGAGCCTTGGCTACACTAGAGCTCCCACTGGTGCAGCTTTACAAAGCTCTGCCCTCCTCCCACGCAGATCGCCTTGTGGAGAGCTCCATTAACTCCAGCCAGGGAAAACCCCTTCTGTCGCTGTAGGAAGCGCCTGCCCTACGTTGCAAAGATACCGTGTCGCCAGGTCTCTACCTCCCTGGGATCACAGCTATGCAGGAAAGAAGCGTCCAGTCAAACCCACAGCCCCACTCACTGCAAGGCAGCTAAATCCTCAGCCCCTCCACTCACCACCACGGACAGGGCAAGTGCTGGCTGCTTCCCGTGAGCCCAGGATTTAATCAGCACCTTCTGATACCCTGAGGACACTGACCCTGGCTTGCAGGCCAAGGCCTGATTGGGATTAGCCCAGAGCCAGGAAATAGGTAATCAAGAATCCCCAGGGGGCCGGCTGGCAGTTTAATTTGCAGATTCCAAACCCATTAGCAGCGGGGCTGGTTCCTCCCTGGGGTGAAGGGTGGGGGGTCGCTCTGGATCCAGACACAGAGCAGAAGGACCCGAAGCCTGCAGAAGTCAATGGGGTCCCCCCCGCACTGGAATCGGCCTGAGTGGTGAGGTCAGACCTGCAGAAACCTTCCTGTGCAGCTGACATGCCAGTCCTAAAATCTGCATTGCCCGAGCCGTCCGCCACGGCCGGGACTGAAAGAAGGAATAGCAGAGAGACAGTGCGCTTCCCGTGGCGGCTGTCCTTGTTCTAGCTAGACAGGACTCAGCAGTGGATTAGAAACTGGTTAATGGCCAGCTCACAAAATGTAACTGTAAATGAGGCATCATCATCAGGGCAGGAGGGGTTCTCGCAAGGATCCACCCGTGACCCTCCAATAGCTTTATTAATGATTGGGAAGAAAATATAAAATCATTGCTGGTGACGTTTGCCGCTGACAAGAATCGGTGGAAGGTAAATGATGATGGATTTCGCGCTAAGGTGGCTTCTTTGAACACCGGGCGTTTTAACACGGCCCAATGCAAGGGCCTACATGGGGGAGCAAAGGCTGTAGGTCACAAGGGGAGGGTGGGCGACACTATCCTGGAACGCAGAGACGCTGAAAAGGACTTAGGGGTTCTGGTCGCAAGTAACTGCACATGAGCTCCTGGCGTGAGGCCGCAATAAGAGAATGCTGGCAAGCTGCCGTCCGACGGATACGGAGGGAAGTGGCGAGCAGGAGTAGGGCGGGGATATGACATTAGTGAGCCGATTTTGAGGACACTCTGTCCAGCCCTGGGGTCTGCACTGCCAGGAAGGTGGGTGAAAAACTGTCAAAGATTCATAGAATCAGAATCTCAGGGTTGGAAGGGACCTCAGGAGGTTCTAGTCCAACCCCCTGCTCAAAGCAGGACCAACCCCAACTAAATCATCCCAGCCAGGGCTTGTCAAGCCGGGCCATAAAAATCTCTAAGGATGGAGATTCCACCCCCTCCCTAGGATTCAGCAAAGTGCTACAGAAATGACGCCCGGTGTGGAAAACCTGCTGCCTTAGAAAGTCAGCTGGGAACATCTCACCAATGGAAGGGGTGGAGCCTTCGTCATTTGATGGCTTGAACTCAAGACTGGCTGTAGCGCGAACGGGCGTTACAGGCTCGAGGCAGAGGTTCTTGGCCGAGGGTCTGTGGCCTGCGTCACGCAGGAGGTCAGCCCAGATCATCGTAAAGGGCCCTGCTGCCTGCCAAGCTGTAAGCATTTCTTTGCATTTTGGGTTTGCCTCCTGGGAGCGTCAAATCGGCTGCTGAGCTGCGTGTTGAAAGCGCTGGAAAAGAGCTGGGCTGTCTATTTCCGCTGCCATTCCTCTTGTTTTCCTCTACGCTTCAGTCCAAGCCGAGAAGATCCGATCCCAGCTTGCGTCTCGTCCTGCCCTTCGGCTCCTGCTCGTGCTGGCGTGAAGCCCCAGCCTGGCCACTGAGATCCCTGCTGCCCCACCCATCCATAGCCCCCCTGGGCTGCAGACCGGCGAGCGGTGCCCCCACCCAGAGCCTGCTGGCCTCCTCGGAAGGTGGTGGTGCTTATGGGGCAGCAAAGCAAACAGCTGGAGCCCCCCACTCCTGCGTTTCCCCACTGCCACTAGCAGGTGGTGTGTGAGGGGGGGAAGGGGCTTTAACTCAGGTGTGGGCAGAGCCGTTGTGCGTTGTGACCAAGTTTGACTGGAAAAGCATAAGCCTAAAGGGAGCCCGGAAGGACGTTGGTGACTCTGCCTGAGGATGGGGGGCCTGGAACCGGCTGCCGAAGCTGCCTCGGCACAGGCCCCCTTCATTGGCTGTCAGACAGGATGCGTTTGCAGCCGAACTGGGATTCAGGGGGGCCACACGTCTCCTTCCTTCCAGCCCCTGCTTTCAAAGGCCAGTCCCAGGCCTGGGCGATTGTGCATCCAGGCTGGCTCCGTCCCTGGATTAAACCCTTCTGTGAGGTGCTTGGGGGGGAATGGCAGGCAAAATGCAATGTCACGTCCAGCGCGAGACAAATCCCAGGCCTCCCCCTCCCCCTCCGAGCGCCAGCCTTGTGGCCACCGCACTGAGCATCTGCCGTTTCCAGGGCAACGCGTCTGCAGCGGCCCTCGTTCATCACTGCATCCCAGCCCAGGTCACTTGGTGAAAGAGCCCCCCCTCCCCCCAGCCCTTTCCAGGGGCCCCGGGGGCTGCTTTTCAGCTCTGGGTACAGCCCGATTCCCCAGGGAGGCCTTGCTGCTTTGATGTCTCTTTGCACGGCACATACAGCCAGAGCCCAGCTGCAAGCGCAGCCACTCGATAGGCACCGGCCCATGGCCGCTAAGCTGCTTCTGCTCCCCGGGTGACATCCAGCCCATGCAGAGAGCGGGCCCAGGGCCTATGCGCTGCTTAACGCCTTGGGCTGGGCCGAACTGCACCCCAAATGACGGCACACAAAGACCCCGAGCCCAGCGGCTCTGCCGGGACAGCTTGGAGCAGAGCAGCTGAATCTGGGAGCGGTGGCCAGTCCACATGCCGCAGGCAGCTCATTGCCGCTAGCAGGACTGGCTCTGGAGTGGTACCTCTGTGCTGAATTTCGCTCTTTGCTGGCGCTGACAACCTCTGGGAAAGTACAGAGCGAGGGGAAACCCTGAGCGAAAGCCCCTGTTGGGCCAGAGTGTGTTTATAGTGTATCTGCACACACCCCCACACGCAGAACTGTGTGACTGGCTGCAGCATAAGACCTTGGGAGCGCCCAGCAGTGGCAGAGAGCAACCGCCGCTCCCCTGGGAGGTACCGTTCTCTGCCATGGTGCCATCGCTGCTCAGCCGGATACAGAGAAGATTTCTGCACAAAAGCGTTGTGACCCCCGGCTCACCGTCAGCACTGGCTTTAGTGTCCGTCCAACCCCGCCACCGGGAAGCTTCATCTTTTTATTTAAAATAACCTGGTGGGCAGCGTAATAATTGTGAGAGGTGGCCAAATGGAACAGAGAAGGAATGGCCAATAGCATGTTAGCGAGTTAATGTTTTGAACTAAAAGGCTGGGGAGGGGGTGGGGGAGAGGTTGGCCACATACACAAGAATTCCCATGGCCAATCGGCATTTTCTAAACATCGTTTGGTCCCTTCAGCGTTTCGGGGCTTGGTGCGTTTCACGGAACTCCTTCGCCCATTAAATGGCTGGCGTTAGGTCATCTTCGGCTGGTGCCCATTGTGGGGCTGCGAACTCACTGATCCACTAGGCTCAGAAGGAATCAGGACCGTGTCCACCGCGGCTCGGTGATTGGAGCTGTCGGAGCTGAGGGTGAGGGATTGCTCGGGGCTTGGCTGAAGGAAGGAATTGCTGTTGGTTTCTCCAGCACTGTGCCCAGGAATGACCACAAGCTGTTCCCAGGACTCCCAGCTGGCAGCAGCTGTACTTAGTAACGAGAGAGACTAGTCCCCTCCGGGCGCTGACCTGCAGGGGCAGACCCGATGCAGAGCCCTGTGCTCTCAATGGACAGGCTCCCGCTGGCTTTGGCTCGGGCTCCCGGCGAGCAGCCGTGCTGTGGCGTTCCCTAAGCATGAGGCCCAGCGGCTCCATCTGTCCTCAAAGTGCTTCCCCCGCCTGCTCAGTTGCAACTGGCGACGGCAGGGCTCATTTTGACCCCTCTGCCCCATCAGGTGATGGGCTGATTGCTAGTGCCCCATGTCTGAGACAAGACACCCCCATGCCCATAAAACCAGTGCACGCTGGAGGGCAGTGCCTGCTGCCCCCAGGGCTGCTGAGAAACAGGGAGGTGGTTTGACAGGGCAGCAAGATTTATACAACTCCCCCCCATACAACCCCCACACGGCCACCATGAATTCACCAGCATGGGTCTTAGAATGTCACTTGCCTTTAGGGTGACCAGATGTCCTGATTTTATAGGGACAGTCCTGATTTTTGGGTCTTTTTCTTATACAGGCTCCTATTACCTCCCACCCCATCCCGATTTTTCACACTTGCTGTCTGGTCCCCCTACTTGCCTTGGCATTGTCTGCCAGGCACTGGGCTTTGTAGACACACTCAACAGCCCATGCGTACGAGGGAGTAACAGGGGAGAGCGAGCTGTCTCCTTGGATCAGCGCGGGGACCAAACGGGCCTTGACAGGCCTCCGGAGTTTTGCACTGTTATGACTTGAGCTTCACCCAAGGGCAAAACACAGTCACTTATCAGCAGTTTGCAAACCAGAGAAGAGGGGAAGACGAGCAATTCCGCAGGCAGAGCTCTGGGGAAGGGAGCCGTCCTGGCAGGCCAGAGCCCCGGCCCCTGCTGCTACCTTATCCTGATGCCAAGAGGTCAGCCCTCGCTCGCACCACTAAGGAAAAGGCCAGGGCTCCCCTTCCCGCAGCACTCGGGGGATGGGGAACCGGTCACCCAGATCCCAGGCAGCAGGATCCTCTGCTCTGGCTGAGCTGTGCTCACTGCAAAACCCGGTGGGTCAAAAGTGCCTTGATGCCTCCAGGCTGCTTTAATTGCCCCCTGGCCCGCCCAGGGGCTATTTCCCAGGCCATGCGCCCTGTCTTGGCGACTAGGCGGAAGTGGAAGCTGGATCTGCGGCTGCCTGGCACCTGCACAGGAGGCACCAAACAGCCACTCACCCTGTAGTGTTCTGCCTGGGCCCGTGCCGGGCGTATTGTCCTGCCCAGTACTGTGGTAAGTAGAGCTGATGCTCCGTGTATGCAAACCTCAATCCCAGCCTTCCTTCTGGGCTGGCAGCCAAACCCCCATCCCACTGGCGCCAGTGGCCAAACTCCCGCGGACTGAGTTCTGCATTCAGGACAGGAGCCCAGCGGTTACGGCTCGGCCGTGAGGCCGTTGATAAAGGGCTTTGAGATTCCCAGGGATGCTTTAGATTCGATGCGATGCATCCTGCACTGGTGCAGGACCCAGGGTGGAGTCATCCTGTGCCTCACTTGTCCTGGGGCTGCCCTGATACGGTCTGGCCCTGGCCCCAACGGGCCTCCGGGAATGGGCAAAGGAACCCACCCTAGACCTTGAGCTGGCACTACCCAGCACGGGGGGGCTGCTCTAGTGACGTCGTCCTTCACAGGGGGGGCGTGAAGCCAAGGTCGCCTACGCCGGCTAAGGAGCAGTGAGGTTATCTCCTGCCTGGCGTTGCCCTGCAGTATCAGCTCTAACGAGGATGCCTCCCGCCCTGCGCCACCGACCACGTCACATCGCATCATGTCAGAAGGAACCCGGCTTGATCCTCCACTGGCTCCCTCCAGCTGCACACGCGCCGGCCCTGCGTTGGCGCTCCAGCCGTGACAGGCGCGACCCAGGGACTGGGCCCTGCAGCGGCTCCCGCTGCTGTGAATTTTTGGTGACATTAGCAAGTGTCCAAGAGCAGAACTTGGCTTTGGTGCAAGTGACTACATCAAAGGCCCAGAGCCTTGTGCCGCGAATACAATAGCAAGGGGGGGGGGGGAGTGTCCCCTGAGTACCCGGATCGGCCCCTTCAACACCAAGGATCCTAACCTGCTTTTCTCCAGGCTGCCCAAAGCAAACAGGTCCCTGAGTCCACATCCTGCAGTCACACCTGTGTGGGCGAGAGTTATGGGTCAGCACCCCTTGCACTTTCCTGGTGTGCAAGCAGAATCACTTGCACTAGTTTTGCTCTTGTGCAAGGCAGACAGTGCAATTCCTGCCCGGCGCTAGGAGAGGGTGAATGTAGTGTGGCAATCTGAACAGGTCAGTGTACGACAAGGGCCAGGATACTCAGTGAGGCTTGTCCTCCCCTTGAGGGTGTGGACAGAGGGGGCTCGGGGACAGAGCCCCACCCTGCTGTAACTTAGAGCAGTTTCAGGGCTGCTCTAGCGTATGCTCAGCCTCCGCTGCCCAAGATCCCCTGGGGATCAGAGACGAGCCATAGGGCAGTGCAGTCTGGCCACACCCGACATGGCCTCAGTCTGTCCCCTGCGCCACGAGGGAGAAGCAGGGCCCTAGTGCCTGCCCTACACCACCTGGGGAAGCCTCCAGCACGGGGGGCAGGGGAGACTCTCAGGGGGATGGTCACAGCCACTTTAAGGCCTAAAGGGAACCCGGTGAGCTGGGAATCGAACCCAGTGGGTGACACGCAGGGAGGATGTGGGGGGGAGGGGCCATCCACGTGTAAGTCAGACTTGGTTTGCACCATCCTGGCCCGTCCACGCCATTTACACCCCTGGGGATTAGCCCCAAGGCTTTTCCCCAGGGGTGCAAACAGGCCCAGCTCATGCCCCCTGTCAGAAGGCCGCCCCGGCTGGCTGGAGCTGCCAGGCCACCTACCAAGCCTGCAGTTCGCAGAGAGACTGTGCAGTGGCACCTGGGTAAAGCCCACAGCTGCACGGCCCCCTCTGCCTTGCCCTCCGCTGCTCACGGGCTACTTAGCTCCCCGCTAGGCTGCGTCCCTGAAGGAGCCCGGTCCTCACCCAACACTGGACTGTAGCTTTCAGCCCCCTGCCCACCCACACTCATCCCCCCAGAGCAGATACTGGAGCCAGCTCTGCGTCTCGGCAGGCATGTGGCTCTGTAAGGGATTTAGGGAGCTGAGTTTGCATCCTGGCATCACAGTCAGACCCGTTTCTTCATGCTACCGGTGACGGCAGGGATGGGTGAGTCCAACACTCCAGTGCACACAAGCACTCACCCACAACAACAGGACTCCCAGGCAGCAGGGTTAAATCCATTGATTTCCCCTCAGTCCTTGACCAGCTTTTAATTAGTCACATGTGATAATATCTGAAGGGCGGTGGATAGTTACCCACATGACATCACTCCCTGGAGCTTGGCTATTTTGCCTCGGGTGTGGTGAGCGGGGAGGGGCCCCAACAAAGCTCTGAGACCAGCATCACTCGTCCATCACCACCACCAGGGAATTCACTCCCCCATTTCAAGGACTAAACAAGAAAAGCCACCCAGGCAGAGAAGAGAGCAGGGACAAGCAAAAGGTGGCAAATTCAAAACTAGGCACAGGAACTGCTTTTGGCCCAGCCTGTGGTTAGCCTGTGGAACTCCCCGCCACAGGATGTCATTGAGGCCAAGAATTTACCAAGCTTCAAAGACAGATTGGACATTCATGTAGATACCAAGGACAGCCAGAGTTGTAATAGTGCATGTGAACAAAAGCGTGTTAGAAGGGAGATTTAAAACCCCTCATGTTCCAGGGTTTAAAACCATCTCCATTAGGGATCAGGCTGAGGCCTTCATGAGAAGCCAGATTATCCCACATCTGCCTCCTGCAGGGTTCCTTGAACCTTCCCCTGGAGCATCCGGTCCTGGTGAGCCAGGCTGCTGATCCAGTCTGGCCATGCTTATGCTCATATGTAAACCAAACCTGGTGTGTTCTGGTTTTCCCATGTGGGCTTGATGGGAAGCCGCCTCCCTCAGCCTGTGCTGTTCTGAAAGGGTCTCCGGTGGCCCTGAAGACAATCTAGTGAGACAAGCCTGGCATGCCATTGTCTTGCACGCTCAATGACACTTCTTGGCGGAATGGCGGGGCACCGGCTGCTGCCCTGGGCTGGCACATTCTCTTTGGCCTCGTGAGCGAGAGCTGTTTAATTGCTTTCTTGCCACTTCTTTTAAGAGTGTTCCGAGAAGCCATGAACGAAACCCAGCAACGGGCTCGGGGGGCGGGGGAGCTGTTATTGATTCAGCTCACCCCCCACCCACACCCCTGCTCCTGAGCCTTGGAACGCCAGTGCCCGCGGGCAAACCTCGCCGCTGTTTCCTGCAGGCTGGGTCCAGGAGGCTCTCTGCAGCCCTGGAGCCAAAGCAGAGCTGGGGCGGGTTGGGAGCGCCCGGCGCTGACTGGCAGTTTTTCGAGGTCAGTGGGTGCCTGTGCGTCGCACTCCTGCAAAGTCCAGCTGCCCCTCTGGCTGCAGCCTAACATCAGCCGTCTCCCCACCAGCCCAGCTCGGGCGATTGATTTTAATCCCTCCTGACTGGGCTGTCTCATGTGAACACGCTCCCCTGCCAGCGCCCTGCGATGCAGCAGCTTGGGCTGGGAGGGTAGAGTGAAATGTAGTTAGCACTGTGTATACAAACGGTAATTTATCAGCCAGTGACTGGGGAACCAGCTTGGGGCAGTGGGTAGAGCCCCCGGCTAGCATTTAGCCAAGGTGGAGTCCAGGCCTAGCTCTGCCATTGGCTCAGCCTTTGCCCTTGGGAAAGTCACTTCAGCTTTGCTCTGCCTCAGTCTCCTCAGCTGTAAAATGGGGATAATAATATATCTCCCTCCTTTGCAAAGTGCTTTGAGAACTCTGGACCCTTCACCGTAGGCACTCGCTACACGCAGCACCCAGCCAAGAACAGCCTCAAGCAGGGCCGGCTCCAGACCCCCAGCGCCCCAGCCGCGAGGCGGCATGCAGCGCGCTCTGCCTGCTCTGCCTGGCGCTGGCGGCGGCAGTGGCTCAGTGGACCTCCCCGCTGCAGCCCTGCCGGCTCCCCACGGGACCCGCCGGACCAGCGAGCCGCGGCGCCAGGGTCGTCTGCAGGAGGTCCACCGACCCGCGGGACCGCCCAGCGTGCGCGCCGCGCGCCGCCGTGCTTGGCGGCGCGGCCACCCTGGCCTTAAGGCAGGGGTGTAGCCTGCGGTCCCTGAGGTCTGATCATTCCTTGTCTGCAAATCCCAGCCGTGCACCGTTTGTGCCATGCTTTGTTCTCGTGCCCGTATGAGAAACGGTGTGGCTCAGTAATAATGAGCTAGTTACCCAGAGGCACAGGAGCCACCATCAGTAATAAATGGATCGAGCAGATGAGACATTAAACTGAGTTTGCTTTTGCAAATCTCCAGTGCCCACCATCCTGGTGAAAATGAAAGAATTCCTTTTGCAGTCTCAGAGGACAATGCTAACGTCTGAGAAGCAACTGAGTTAGAGGACAGAGCACAGGTCTGAGCACATTCTAATCCCCGCCAATGATTTGCTGAATGCCCACAGGCAAGCCACTTAACCTCTCTGTGCCCGGACCTGGGCTACACTTAAAAGTTAGATCGAACTAGTTATGCTGCTCAGGCCCTGAGCACTGCAGTTAGATCAACCTAACCCCTGGTGTAGATTCAGCTTGGTTGGTGGAAGGATTCTTCTGTCCACCTAGCTACTGCCTCGCAGAAAGTGGGTTAACTATAGAGACAGAAAACACCCTTTCCACCTATGTCAAAAGTGTCTACACCGCAGTACTACAGCGGCACAGCGTCTACACTATGGAACTACAGCAGCACTTAAAAACAAAGGACCTTTGTTGTACAGACAAAACTACACAGGATCTTTTCAGGGGGCAAGACAAAGATGCCACATTTATTATGATGATAATTTGATTTATGACCAATAACTAATATTTTAATCCTTATACACACACATTATACCTAATACACACACACACATACACATCCATCAGATGTTCTGCAGCTGCTGCATAGTTACCAGTCCTAAACATAGCTTGAGTTCATGGCTTGAGTTTGTAGCTTGTGGCGGTAACTGGCCAGGAAAGCCGGGCACAAGGACAAGCTGGGTCTCTGTTGGGCAGGCACCGATGCCCTTCCATGTTGGTAGCAGAATGTTACCCTCCAAAGTCTCCCATCTCACCCATCCTTTTTGTAGGCTTTAGTGTGAATCCAGAGTCTCTAGGTCTTGCTGTGCCAAGCTGCCTCTGGGTTTGGTGATTGATCACCCGTCAATTGCAGGTGTGACTTTCAGTCTGGGACCTGGCTTTGATCTTCCTTCTATTGCACCTTTTCTTTTTAGGGTGGACTCTTCTCACTTTGTTAGGGCTCTTGTCTGCATCTTCAGCCCGTGGGGTTTGAACTCTATTTCATCAGGACAGGCTGGGGCTGGAGGTTGATTCCATCACCCATACATGCCTCAGTCACACATCTAAACTAAACTAATAAGAGTACAGCAGGGTTTGCAAAAATGAAGTTGGAGGAAGCTTTTACAAAATGGAGTGAGCATTTTAAAATGGGGGTTGAATTACAATATGGCAAACAGTGAACAGAAGTTACAATGTAGGCAAGTGTAGTGAATGGTGAACAGAAGTTACATTGATAAAGTGAACAATTAAAAACTATTTAATTTATCAGTTCTACACCTTCCAGACTGGAGCAGACCCATGGGCCACCCATCTCAGTCGCTGCCGCCAGAGACTTCAGAGGAAGGGCAGGAAATCCCCCAGCAGGCAGATGTGCAATCACCTGCCCCCCCCCAGGAAGGTCTCATCCTAACCCCCAAGAGCTTTGCTAAACCCCTGAAACACGACGTTTTCTCTCCCTGTGGTTTGTTAGCAATAACTCCGAACTTCCCCAGTCACATGCAGCTTTGCAATGACAGTATTTTCTCATAGCTCCTGCCACCTGACGTTCCCAATGTGCCCAGTGAGTGAATAGCAGCTCACAACACCCTGCAATGAAGAGTGCAATGGATATCTTTAGGCCCATTTTACAGACGGAGAAACTTAAGGGGTTTCTACAGCATGGCTGGCAGCTTGCTTCCCGGCAGAGGCAGACAGACGCACTAGCTCAAGCACAGTGATGTGAACGTTGCAGGCCAGACGAGTACAAGCTCGTCCGACCCCCTGGGTCAGTCCTCGGGCTGCAACCCATGCCTCTGGTTTTAGAAAGCTAGCTCTAGCAGAACCAGCAAGTTCCTGTCACCCAGGTTGGGGGCTTGCTCCCAGCTGTAATGTGTCAGGAGCCTCATGATAATTATTGTTTCCTTGAAGCCCCAGCTCCTGGAGTCAAGTGGATATGTGAAAATTCCAACCTTCATTCTTGAAGGAAAAGTAGGTTTCCGGGACTTGTGGCTGTGGAGAAAGTTTCCAAATGTGACCCCAGTGCACCCGAAACGCTCAAAAAGAAGAAGGCCAATAAAAAAAAGAACCTCACGTCTATTGTTTTTACATAATCTCATGATTTTAAAGCCAATCTTGTGATTTTTGGTGAGCCTGACAATACTGGATCCCCCCCTGCCCCCCAGCACAGAGAGGGGAAGGGATATGCCTGCAGTCACACAGCAAATCTGTCGCAGTCTAGCATAGAAGAATCCAGGTGTCCTGACTCCCGGTGCTGCGCTGGAGCCACAGGGCCATGAGCATTGGTGCAATAAAAATAGGGACATCTACAACAGTAGAGTGAGTGTGTGTGTGTGTGTGTGTGTGTGTGTGTGTGTGTGTGTGTGTGTGTGTGTGTGTGTGTGTGTGTGTGTGGTACTTCATAGCCGAAGACACTCACTGCCAGCCCGGAGCCAGCCATGGGGTTAATAGAAAGTTGAACACACTAATCCATTAGGCAGAGGGCGGGGGTCTCAACCTCTTTCTTTCGGAGCCCTCCCAACATGCTCTAAAAACTGTGCCACAAGCCCTGTTTGTCTGCAGATAAAAGCCTGGGCCGGTGTAATGGGGTAGCAAGCAGGGCCGTGGCCCAGGGGCCCCCACACACCATGAAGCTAAGTTCCCCGGGCTGCAGTGCTGCGTGGCGGGTCTTTGGCTTTCTGCCCTGGGCCCTAGCGAGTCTAATACCAGCCAGGCTTGGTGGACCCCCTGAAACCTGCTCCCGGCGCCCCGCTTGAGAACCAGCATGTCAGTAACAAGTATCAGGGGGTCGCCGGGTTAGTCTGTACCCACAAAAACAAGGAGGAGGCCGGTGGCACCTTAAAGACCAACAGATTGACTTGTGCCGAAGCTTTAAGGTGCCACCGGACTCCTGGTTTTTCTGGGTGAGTAGCAGTGTCTCTGTTCTCGGGGTGCCAGCCCGCCTGCCCCACCCTGCTGCTGGGGAAGCAGTGACTAACTGGCCTGCGTGAGTAACCGTCTGCCCGGCTCTCCCCGCGCTCCAGAGCCCTGTGATCATGACTCGGGACACTCCAGCCTTGGGCAACCCGGCTGCCCCCGCCCCGCCTGCCACATGGAAGCGAGAGTCGGAGCCATTCAGGGTTTGAATGGAGGAGCCTGGGGCTGCCCCTGTGACGCCGCCTCGCCCCATTGGCCCTGGCCGAGCAATGACATCACCCCCGAAGGAGCGGGGAGCGCCGGGCTGGTCGGTTTCAATCCGGAGCGGACCGAGGCTGGAAACTGACATGGGATGGAGAGACGGGAGCGGAGCGCGGGGCACTGAGCGAGGCGGCGCCGGGGGAACAAAGCCTGCCTGGCAGACGGGCAGGGGCTTGTGACCAGGTAGGTACCCACCCCGCACTGCCCCGGCGGGGGATTCCCAGGCAGGGGGGTGTAGGGACACAAGGGGAGTGGCGCCGGTTTGCGCTGCGGGGACTGGCTGCAGAGGGGTTCGTGCCATGGGATTTCCCCCCAGCGCGGCTCTTTGCTCAGCTGCTTCAAAGAAAATGAGATGGGGGGGGGCAGCGGTAGGGCGGGAGGGGCTGCCTTTTGCTGGTCAGAGGTGTCCCCGCTGAGCTTCCAGGCGGGTCCTGCAGACCCGGGCTCGCCTTGGGGAGGGCTGGGAGATGGTCCAAGGTGGTTCTCCTCGGGAACCCGTGCGGAGTCCGCGCCCCCCTTGTAACGAAAGCGACATTGATCCAGCCCCGCCCCCCCCTCCAAAGTCAATGCTAACAAACTAGCAGCCGCTGGCCCTTGCCCAGAATGTGCTTCCCGGAGCCTGGCCTGCAAAGAGCAGCGATTGTAAACGGGGGGGGAGGGGGCTCTTCTCTTTCTTGTAATGCATCGGCAAAGAATGTACGTGTCCGCCCCCCCCGCACCCACCCACCCCGGGAGCCAGAGGCCCTCCGCTGCCGGGTTTTGGCCGTAGCCAGCGGGCGGGGGGATCCGGGAACGCGCGCTGGGGGGGAGTTGTTCCAGGTAATTTCCAGAGCTGGGCTCTTTTGTCTGGCTCGCCCTGTCTCTTTAAGGCCAGGCGAGCGCCGGGCCGGGAGGGGTGGGGACTGGCCGGGAGATTTACTGCGCTGGTTCTGGCTCGCGCCCGGGCAGGAGCAAAGTGCAGGGGAGCCAGGCGCGGGCGGTGGCCGGGAGTTGCGCGCCCCGGCTGTGCGTGCGCTGGGAGAGGGGCGCGCAGCGCAGCAGAACTTTGCGCCCTGAGAAGCTCGCGCAGAGGAGGGGGCTGCTGGGGGCGCCTCCGCGGGGAGGAAAGTAGGTGCCTTGTTGGGGGGCGGCTCCGTAAAACCAGCCCTCGGGCAGGCGGTGGCTGAGATCCAAGCGCTGCGCTTGGTGGGGGCGGGGAGGGGCGCTGTTTGTGTGGAACCGGGCCCGGGTCTTCGCTGGGGGCAGGCACCGGGATGCGCGCAGCCCGGCCCGGCTGGGTCTTTGTGCGCCCCGGGATGCCCAGGCGGGGCTGTGGCAGAGACGGGCGGCAGGAAGGGATTTCCTGGGCTAGGAGGTGAGAGAGGTGCCAGGGGCCCCTTGCGGGCTGTGCCCGCCCTGTGCCCAGCCTTGATTCCTCTTCTCCCCACTTGTTCTCACTGGCCAAACAATGGCCAGCGTGCAGCCTCCCCCCCCACGCCCCCAGTGCCCCTAGGACGGGCTGCTCCTTGCTAGGTGCCCGGCCGGCGGAGTGAAAAGCGCTGGAACAAAGGGCTGCAGGCCCTGGCACACACAGGCCCTGCTCGGGTTCCCTCTTCAGCAGCCGGAGGAGAGAGGCTGTCGCTGGGGATTTGGGCTGACTTGGGGAGTGGGCAGCGAGATCGGTTGGTTTCCCTGGCTCGGTGACTCTGGCTAACTTTGTGGCTAACTCTGGAGTGGCTCTTGCGAAACAAACCGCTGGGCCTGGGCTCGCTGCTCCTGCGCCGTGCGACTGTAACCTCGGACGCCGGCTACCTCCCAGGGCCCGTTGGCACTGGGCTAAACGGGTGTAATGTTAGCGCACTGGCCAACCCCTCCTCGTGTGCATGGGGCGAGCTGGAGGGCCGGCTGTGGTGTCGCCAGGCTTTGCCCTGAGTGGCAAACACACCTCAGAATACATCTGATCTTTGCGGTGCGGGGCGTTTGGCCTCCCCCTCTTAGCCTGGCTTGGCGGCACCCGTTGGGAGCCGCCCATTTCTTTAACTGCTCTGGGGCCTGTTGGCTGGGCAGCCCCCAGCCACTGTGAATTATTTAGCTGGCCTCTCTTGGGATGCCAGAAGGGTTTGAAATAGATGCTGGGAGAACACGGCCTTTGCTGTGTCAGTGCCTGGTCTGGCTAGCTACCACTCAGGCCTCCGTCGCCATGGTGCCCACAGCAGCTCTTAGTTGGTGGGACCCAGCAGCTGGCACAGGGAGGTGGGTTACCAGCTTGCTCCTAGCCTGGGCTTGATTTTTCCACTGCTGTGCCAGGAGTACCATCTCTTACAGCTGTGCAGAGGGGTAAGGCCCTCGTGGCTCACACCAACGGCCCATCTAGCCCAGTGTCCTGTCTTCCAACAGCGGCCAGTGCCAGGTGCCCCAGAGGGAATGAACGGAACAGGCAATGATCAAGTGATCCATTCCCCGTCGTCCTCTCCCAGCTTCTGGCAAACAGAGGCGAGGGACACCCAAAGCATGGGGCTGGGTCCCTGCTAATAGCCATTGAAGGACCTTTCCTCCAGAAATGTCAGATGTGTTTAAATGTGCTCCGGGTGGGTGTAACTGACTAAATAGGGGGCCAGGGAACCAAGCCCCCTCCCCACCCCACCTGCCCTCTCGGCTTTCTCCTGCTGCAGGAAGGAGGCTTTGACCTCTGCCCCCGTGCATGGGGGTTAGCCTGCCTCGAGCTGTGAGCTCGGCTTGCCTGCCAGCTGGGGGGCCGGGAACACAGTGCAGTTGCCCCTTGCCATGGGAAGGGAGGTGGGAACGACTGCAAGGGATTCTGGGGAGCATCTCTGCAGGATCCACTGTGAATAACTGAGTGAGGAGCCAGAGTGCGGCAAGGCTGAGAATTGGCTGCAGTTCTTGGTTAAAGGCACCTTAGCGATACCTTGCACCCTGTGACGTATTGACACCTTCCGGGACTGCTTGGGACTGATGATGTGGGGTTGTGTCTGGCCACATCCCTGCCCTGCGCTGTGCCCTGCTGCAGGGCAATAGGGAGAGAAGGGGGCTAGTTGAAGGTCTCTGCAGCCTATTGTCTTTATCAGAGCTGTGCCAGAGCTTGGATGGAAACTTCAGGCTGAGCACTCTGAGTTCAAGGGGCTGGAGCTGAGCTTCCAGGCTCGGGCTCGTCTCTGGCTTAATGGCTCCATGTCTCTCCAGGGGCCGTAGTGAGTGCACTGACTTCCTCTGAACCTGGCGCTCTGCCAACCTACGGAGAGTTCTGGGGCAGGATCTGCTCTGCACTCCTCAACTCAGGGCCTTAGCTGCCAGCAGCATGAGAGATGGGAATAAACAGCAGCTTAGCCCCTGCCTGAGTTAGACATAGTCCCCTTCATCCATCAGTCTCCAAGCCCACATTCTCCCTGTTGGACAGATAGGGAAACTGAGGCAAGGGGAGGGCTGTGACTTGCCCGAGGTCAGCCAGCAAAGGAGGGGCGGAGCTGGGACCTGACCCCAGGTCTCCTGCGTGCCCGATCCACTAGGCCATGCTGCAGGCAGTGCTCGATCTCTGTTCTCGCTAGCACCGGGGTTTGACTCCAGGTGAGGTCCAGAGTGAAAACGATTCAGTGCCTCCCTCTTGGCCCCCAGTCGGAAGGTGTGCGTCTTCACGACAGAGGCTGGCACGGAGCCTGACCTGCCCCCAGCAGAGCCCTCGCCCTGGGATGGCGCTCAGTGAGCAGTGCCCGGGCCATGCGTTATGGGGCGAGCGATTGGCAAACCAGTCTGGGTCTTGATGGAATCCAAGCTGGGTTCTGCTTGGGAGCAGAACTGGGGTTTGCTTCCTTTTGGCCACAGCCAATGCCTGCGAAGGGGAGCGATGACCTGCTGCTAGGCAGTACCTGCCCGCTGCTGTCCCAGAGGGAAAGATGCCCTCTGCTAGCAGGCTGGAGTGGGGCGGTTCTGTAACTCAGGTGAATCCTCTACTGACCCTCCTGACTGTAGGCCGCATGACACAGCAGGTTATTGTATCCAGGGTGAGAGTCATTTAAAAGGGCTTCAGCTGAGTGATTTCTGCTGATTGCTGCATTCTGGGTCCCATTGTTCTGGGGCGGGTGAGTTGGTTAACCAGTTCCCTGGTGAGAGATCCCTGAACTGCCTTCAGTCTCCCAACATGGAAATTGTCTTGGTTTACCATGGTCTTGAACGGGCTGTGAGAAATCTGGCTGCTTGCTCCTCACCCACGCACAATAGGGGGACACAGGAGCATATTGGCAAGACTGGAGCAGAGCAATGGTCTGTCTAGTCCAGTGTCTTGTGAAAGACATTGGCCAGAATCTGCTATTTCAGAGGCACTTAAGACAGTTCAGGGATAACCTTGCCCCAGGGAATGTTTCCTCCTGACCCCCTGCCTGCACTAATTAGAGGTTGGCTCATGCCCTGAAGCATGAGTGTTTATAGCCTTTCCCAAACTCCTATTGTCTTTGTTAGTACTTAATGCAGCTCTGGATTTCCTTGTCATCCACAGAGCTGCCCGGTCCTTTTGGAAATCCTGCTAAGCACTTCAGGTTGGTGATATCTTGTGGCAGTGAGTTCCACAGGCTAATTGTGTCTGTATGTGGAAGATTATGCTGGCAAGAGCCAAGATCCCTGTCTCCCTCTGGTTAAACACTCTGGATAGGGATCTAATTTTCTCTGCCTGATATTTTCCACCTGCTTTGCAATAGGTGCTGCAGATGCTTCTGATAAATGAATTGAAGGTTCAGCATATCGGCTGTTTGGAAGTCTAGTCTGTCAGTCCTACAGCTGTTTCTGCCCTGCCTCCAACAAACTGTCTCCTTTCACCCTTCTGCGTGGGTGTCTTTGGGCTTTGCCCATGTCTTTGCACTGATGGCTGGAGGATGAGCCCGTCTTCAGGGCTGGGGCCTGCTTGGCAAAGGGTGGTCCAGGATTGCAGCTTCTGTCTGCAGTGAGATCAGATGATTTTGCAACTCTCCACCTGCAGCTGTTCTGTGTTGGTAGCTCTGTGGGTGGAAGTGGTTCTTTGTTTGGGTGTTGAGGTCAGGTGTGCGGACAGGCACTGGAAAGGGGTGTGTGGAGGGGGGGTGAGCGGAGATTCTTGTTGGATAGACAGGGCTGATCATCTCTTGGACTGGCTCTTTCCCTCCGCCAGGTTTCAGGTGGGGCTCTCACCACGCTCCAGGGCGTCTGACGGAGGAAGGGGGGTGGGGTAGAACCTCCTGTGATCTCCTGGCTTCAGGGCGCTGCCTCGTGAACTGGAACACGCAGCAAAGCCGGCAGCCTTGGTCGGGATGGCAAAAGAGCCCTGGTGACGGGGTGAGGCAGAGCCAGCGCCAGTTAATGCGTCAGGAAAGCCCCGAGTCAAGGCCTTTGATTGCTATTGACTTCGGGCTTGTCACTCCTGCCTGCCCCCGTGTGACAGCTTTATGGGGCGGAAGCAAGGTGAGGAACTGAGCAGCAGGGCGCAGAGCAGGGGCTGGGCTTTCGGAGCTCCTGGGTTCCAATCCTTGCTCTGCTGCAGACTCTGTGACCGATGGTGCCAGGCGCTGTACAGACGTGTTGGCTGAACTGTCTCTCACCCAACACCTCGCGTAGCTGCTGGCACCGGTGTGAAGTGCTGCACGGGTGTGAAAGGCCACAAGGTGCCGGTGATGGAGAATGGATTTGTAATGAACAGATGGTTTCTGCCCCGAGGAGCTTGCAGTCCAAGTCCCTAAACCACCTAGAGGGGCAGTTCTCAGCCACTGATCTGAGGCCCCCTGGGGGGATTTGATCAGGTTTCAGGGGGCCGCCAAGCGGGATCCGCGTGAGACTCATTGTGGCCCAGGGCAGAAAGCCCCTTTGCCCCGAGCCCCACCTCCCAGGGCTGAATCCAAAGCCTGAGCAGTTTAGCTTCATGGGGCCCTCTGTGGTGTGGGGACCTGGGCCATTGCCTGACTTGTTACCTCCTAATACCAGCCCTGGCTTTTATCTGCAGAAAAATTGACTGGTCTCTGCTCCCCTCTGACCACCCACCCTCTGCAATGGGTTTTGGCACTACGAGCAAGGCCGGGCGGGCTCTGGGAGGGCAGTTGGAGCCGCCTGCCCCTGGATGCAGGCTGCTGGCTGCGTCTTTCACTTTGTCTCGGGTTACACTTGCGCTTTCTCAGCAGATTATCAGGAGGCGGCTGTTAAGCTTCCCTGGGCCGGTTTTCTGCTTTTGTAAACGCAGCAGCGGGAATGTCACAGGATCGTGTCTCCTTCCTTGCTGAATAAGCAGCAGAGAAAGGGGGCTCTGTCCCCCACGTAGGCAAGCCCAGCACCTCTGCTGCAGCCAGAGCGCTATGGAAGCCTGCAGTAGAGCTCCCTACAGCCTCCCACTCTGTGAAAACATCCCCTCTCCCACCCCATCTGCCCCCACTGGCCCTAGAGTGAAGCTTGCCAGAGGAGAGAGAAGGCACGAGGAACTCGCCCCTTTCCTGCTAGCTCGGAGGAGGAAGGCAATGGCTTGTTCTGGGCCCCTAGCAGCATGGAGGCTTCCGGAGGCGGGCAAAGCTTCTCAGTAACACTTGAGTCTCCTGCTGCCTCTTAGCCAAGGCTTTCAAAGTCTCCTGGGAAGGCTAAGGAAGCAAACTTGCCCCCATGGTTAGCTGTTAGGGTCCCCAGCTGGCCTAAATCAGCAGATTGTCCTTGACGTTCACCAGCTGGGGAGCTGGCCTGGGGGTTTCTGTGTCTCGGATGAAACCGAAGGCCAATAGAAATGAAATCAGGCAAAGGAAAAAGATGCGTGGGCAAGTGTGTAATCCCCTCCCTGCATGCAGCAGTGAGCTAGGGCATGAGAACCTGGCAGGGAAACTGATTAGAAACTGACTAGTCGATTTTTCCATTACTTGTAATTCCTTCTGGCTGGAGAAAGACCAAAAAAAGCAGGCTTGGTTTTCAATCCAAGGAGAGGTTAGTGACAGATAAGGAAATCGGACACCCCAGTGAGGGGGGAATTGGTTAGACTTTACCCTGCCTGGGTGGATTAAGCCTAGTTTATGGATAGGAAACTGACACCAAAAGGAGAAGTGAGAGAGGGAGGGAGAGAGAGAGGGAGGGAGGGAGGGAGATAGATATATGCAGTGCCAGCTTGCACTTCAACCAGCCGCCAACTGTGTGGAACCCAGGAGTCCAGGCTCCCATTGCCTTCCTCAGCCACTAACTGCTCAAAGCTCGTGTCCAGTAACAGACTCTGTAGGATTTGAATCTGTGTAGTAGGAACCAACACACTGAAATCAGAACATGTAGCATCTGCCCCGATACCACGCGCAGCACCTTGAGAGCCTGCTGTTCAAATCTCTGCCCGACCACAAGCCTCCTGTGGCAAGTGACTTAGGTTCTGTCTACACGGTGCCTAAAACCCGGCCGTGAGTCTCAGCCCGGTTCAGCTGACTGAAAAGCAGGGCTCAGAATGGCAGTGTCCATGTTTTGGGTTCAGGTTGCAGCCTGGGCTCTGAACCCCAGCAAGGGGGGAAGGTCTCGGAGCCCCGGCTCTAGCCAGAGCATCTACATTGCTATTTTTAGCCCTGTGGGATGGGCCCCACGAGCCCAAGTCAGTGATCCAGGCTCTGAGGCTTGCTTGCTGTGTAGACGTTCCCTTTGTCTCGGCTCCCCGTTTGTGAAGGGACACTGGCCGGTCTCACGAGGGTGGTGCTCTAGGAAGGATCGCGGGGCATGCCCCTGGCCCGTGTTACACAGGGTCAGATGAGGAACCTGACCTGTGTTGTGAGGATCGATAGGTTCGTTCGTGTGGGGCTCAGAGGCTGTACCAATGGGGGACCCGCAGTACCGGAACTGGCTGGTGGATTGATTCCTCTGAACTGCCCGGGAGGGGCAGGCGGTTGGCATGTTCTGTGTGGCTCGTTTTCTGTAGCCTTTCAAAGGACGCCGGGGAGGGGAGGGGAGGGGAGGGGAGGGAGTTGCAGCCTTGCTCAGAAGAGCCGTGTGCCCGAGTACTTGGCGCTGTGATGAGAGATTGTCTAACAGGTTATTGTTTAACTGGGGTAGAACAGTTTGAGCCGTGTTCGCGCTCTGAAGCAAGAGCGGTGAGATGGAAGTGATTGCGAAGCAGGAAGTCTGCCCTGCTCCCGCTGAGCAATGGAGGAGCACTCGGGGTGTGTCTGTGGGGATGTCTACACTGCTGTGAAGCACCCTCCGCTGGCCTGAGTCAGCGGGTGTTCGATTGCCGTGTAGCCGTACCCTGGATCTGTGGGGGAGAGCAGGGGAACCTGCAGTGCTGCAGAGCGGGGCTGAGCCGGGCCGCAGGGCAGGGGAGAATGGGGCCAGCTAGAAAGCTGCAGGGCTGGGGAAGTGGGCATGGAGAGAGGGTCAGGACTATGCTCCAGCAGGGCAAACGGAGCAGACTTCAGAGGATGCCAGGTGGGCTCACGAGCACTCGCTGGCTGCGGCCTGTTGTGGGGCTCTGTCTCTGTAGAGCGTCCCCTTGCCTTGGTCACCAGCAGAAGGGGGCGGGTGAAACCCATTACACAGATGCTGCCTCTATCAGTTAGTCCAGCAGGGCGGACTCTGACGGCGAGGTCTTGATGCCCCAGCCATGGGGGCCTCCTGCATTGTGACAGCATCTCCCCCGGTCTGGCAGATGTCGGCACCTTGGAGCGCTTTGCTGGTGGAGCAGCTGGGTCCAAATCTGGACTGTCCCATAGAAACCTGGAAGAGTGAGAGACTCTGATCCCTATTCGCTGCCCCAGGACAGGCATGTGGAGTGCAGCTGCTGGAGTCTCTGCCTCTCTCGGGGCCAAGCAAGGCAGGACAGTCTGGGGAACGTTTCCCACCCTCCGAAGCCCAGTGCGATCTCTGAGCGGGGCCTCCAGCTTGTCTGGAAGTGGCAGTAAAACAAATGTAAGAGGAGCAGGAATGGTGCTCGCCGTGGCCCATGGAACAGCCGACTCTGTCAGTGTGCAGTGCCCATGCCGTGTGGGGAAGGCTGACCGTGACTCTGGGCTAAGATCTCTGGATGTCTCGCCAGAGCAAGTGCAGGGAAAACAGGCTTCCAAGGACCATCCGAGCGCAGGCCAGTTCTTGTATATCCCGTTATTCAGTGCACGGAGAACAGGTGTTGGATTGAAAGCCCTGAAGATTATTATTCCTACCACAGACGCAGCAACTGAAATCACAGCTCCTGGGTGCTGCACAAGTGAGAGACCGTCCAGGTCCCAAGGAGCTTTTCCAGTTGTCTGTTTAGACACGGCTTTGCTGCTGTCCCTCTAGACAACGGATTGGAGACAGGCGGTCTCATTTTCCCTGTTTCCTAGGCATGGAGGGAGGCCTAGAGAGGTGAAGTGACTTGCCCAAGGTACACAGGGAGTCAGTGGCAGAGTCAGGAATTGAACCCACTCATCCCCGCCTGGTGCCTGAACCACAAGAGCATGTTTCTGGTTGCTGAAGTTCTCCAGCACAGCACGGGGAGCGGCCTCCCCGTGACACCCTGTATCCCAGGGGCGTGGCTCCCTTCCCAGTGGGGCGGGCAGCCCCACAGCCTTCGGCAGGCCAGTGGGGCTCCAAGGAGGAGCCACTCCCAGAAATGGCCCAGTGGCATCGCGTGAGCTGGGTTGTGGGGCATGGAGGACGCATGTTCGCACCTTTCCTGCTCTTCTCTGCCCGCAGACCCAGGCAAAGGGTCAGTGGAACCAGCCGCCTCCGTTTGCTTCCTGCCGTGCGATCGCATCCCGGCTATTTGTTGCTCCTAAATTAAACATTCAGATTCTGCGAGTCCGTCCCCGGGGGCGGGGGATGTGTGCTAAACGCTAGACTACATGCGGCTAAACGCTACCGGGAGCCGATCAGCGAGTGGAAACAAGCCTCTGGTGCATCCTGCGTCCTCCCATGTCGCTGTGGGGCCAGGGCAGCCTGTGCTCTTAATCCACCCCCTGCCTCAGCCCCCAGGGGTAGAGAGAAAGGAGCCTCTGGCCCGTAGCAACCAAAACAGCGGGGGGTCTGCCAAAGCTTCTTGCTGCGCCTTTCTAGCCAGCATCCCAGCAGCCGCGGCCTCTGGGCCGTCGACAGCTCGATTCCCGCGCTGCTCTAACGGACGGGCACCTGGAGGGAGAGGATGGGGAGCCCAGTTGCACAGACTCCTGGCCTGATCCTTCAGTCCAGCTCCCATGTGCTGCTTTTTCTGGCTTCTGGTGACCTCGCGTTGTGTCTTGCTTAAGCGTTGGAGGTGGCGCTTGGACTGTACAAAGGGCAGGCCTCTTGGGGCGCTGATGCCATGGCCGTGAGCGTGGTATTAGCACGTGGAGGGGGCACTGGAAAGCCAGAAACACCAGGAGACCATCTCAACGCCCTGGTGAGTTGGGGTGATGGGCACAGAGGGCCTGTCCCTTTAACAGGGGACAGGTGTCGCTGGGTGCCCCTAAGATAGGGAGGGGGGGTTCAGAACGGCTACGGGACGGTTGAGTTGAATCGAAGCAGAACAGAGGGACGTGGGCTGCCTCACGCGGACGCATGTGTGCGTCTCCCTTTCTCTCTGATGCCCAGTCACGGCCTGCTTCTCTCAGCACCTGCCTCCCCCTCCCCTCCCGAGCCAAACCTGCTCCCTCTGCTGATGCAGGCGCTCCCCTCAGAGGCCTCATCACCAACCCCTCTCCAGAAGGTCCGGGCTCCCTGGCCAGGGAATCGCCCCAAGCCCCTGGGATGTGCTTAAACAGTCTCAAGCCAGCATGACTCAGGCAGTGATGGGGCAGGGAGGAGACCTGTGCAGTCTGCCCCCGTCTACAGTTCTGCCAGTCCTGGCTGCCTCGTACACACTGACCAGGGCAGAGCCCCTGTGTTCCCAGCCAACCGCCACCACCAGCATCTGCCTGGATAATCCGGCTGTGAGGACGCAGCAGAGTGCAGGGGAGCTGGCATGGAGCCATGTCACTGCTGGGGTGGTTCGGTCTCTCGATAGGGCTGTGGAAGCCGGCGAAGGCCCACACGGAGCCGGCTCTGACCCGGGGGATCCCCCTTCCACCGACGCTGGCTGCTAGGCTGCTCTGCCTCTGAGAGCCAAGGAATCCAGTGCACGCGGCCAAATGCAGCGGGATGGGGGAGGGCGGCGGATGGAAGCCCACTCAGCTGGGAGCCTGAGCCAGGATAGCTCCCCCCGCCTGGAGGAGGCACCGCAGATGCCGGAGCAGCTCGGACAGTCTCTTTCTGCCCCACTCCGCACGGCTCGTCATGCTGAAAACCCCGGCCTGGGTGCAGGGGGTGGTGATTGGCCTGTCACTGACTGCCCAGCTCCTTCAGTGGCTCTGGGGACCCCTGGGGTTGGGTGGAAAGGAAACGTGTCCATTGTCCCTTGCTACCAAGGCACCTGGGGAGATAGGGCCCGGATCGCGCTGCTCTCAGCCCCTGGGAACCAGCAAGGGAGCTCTGGCCTCCTGCGGGGCCATCTTCTCTCTGGGAACGCAGCAAACACTGCTCCACCCTGGGCCTGCTCCCCAGCCTCCGCCCGTGTGGCGGCTGCAGCTAGCCCAGGGCTGAGAATCTCGGGCCAGGTCTGCAGCAGTCTCTGCTGGGAACGCTCCTGCCACGGCAGCTCTGCCAGGGGAAGCCTTGGCTGGTGGGGCTCCAAGCAAACCTAGATGCTGGGGGTTAAACCCTGTCTGCACTAAGCGCTCTGCCTGGTGGAGCTGAACCTGTGCTAGTGCAGTGGGGAGACTTCCTAGGGTAGATGCGCCCGTGCCGGTCAGCCTCTGTTCCTGAGCGGTCTGTCCCTCCCAGCCAGAGCCCCCTCCGTGTATAGGAAGGGGGTTTCTGGGCTAGCTCCCAGCTCGCTGGAGGAGCAGGCATGGAGAAGGCTAAGAACCGTGTTCTGGATAATTCCTATTCAATGTGGTGGCTGCACACGGCATTCCAGCCCTGGTGTGACGAGCCCCAGGACAGCAGCGTGGGGAGCTGGAGGGATCCTTCCTACCAGTTCTCCTTGGGTCCCAGAAACGCTGAGCCTCTTTCCCTCCGATTGAAGGCAACTGCCTTTCTCCTGGCTGCATGGCACAGCCCTGAGCCTGTGGGGCCTCTCCGCATTTTCCAGCCCTCCTCGTGCGCTTCCTGCCGTCTGTTTCCAATTCCTCCTGGCGTCCGCTCCTCGCCGCTCACTTTACGTGAGAAAAATCCAAAGCATTTTCTCCATGTGGCTTCGAACAAAGCCGCCACCTTGCCATCCGCCCTCGGTAAGAGGCGCAGGGCCGCAGTGGGGTGAACCGTCCTGTCCCTCCAGACTGGCCAGTTCTGCGGAGCACACCGGGCTCTTGGTTTCTGACTTCCTCAAAACCCCTCCTTGGGTTCACTGCCTCAGTTTCTCTGGTGCTCACGTTCCTCTCCGGTGCGGGGCAAAGATTGTTCCCACACGGCGGCTGAATGTTAACTGCCTCTAGCTCCGGGTAGCTGTGACTTTCCTGTATTGTGGGCGGCCCCTCTTGTGCCATGGGGTGCAGCGTGACTGTCTTTCACCCCACCCTGAATAATTCTGGTGGAAATGTTACTCCGATCCCAGCACCCTCAGTGAACTAACAGAGGCAGGGAGCTCACTGCTCTGGGGTGTGGCGTAGCGGCTTCTCAGCAGACCACATCAGTACATGGCCGTTTAGCACAGGAAATAGAGACAAACCCTGTATCCAAGTGACGCTGCAGGGCAGGGGCAGAGGACGAGCTGGAACGTGATTAACGGCAGCTGATGCCAGCTCCAGCACCGGGAGAATCTGCCAGGCTGGAAAACCGGCTGGTAAAACCCATTCCGCTGACCCCCCTGCTCCGTGGGGCAGGGACAGTCTCTCCAAAGCAGCGCCTGCTGCTGGTGAGAACATTATCCCCTTGAGCCGCCCGTTCCTGTGGCCCAGCTGACCTGCCCTGGATTCCTCCCCCAGGCAGCACTGTCTGAAGAACCAGCTGCTTGGGGCTAACTTTGTTAGTGGGTGCAATTCTCCCTCCCATACCCGCTCGGTCTCTGGCCTCCGACACTGGCCGCTATTAAAGAGAGTGGGATGGGAAGGAAGGGGGCCTGGTGGCGGGGGCTGCAGTCTGGACTGAGCCAGGCCCCCCTGTATCGGTCAGGGGGGAGATTCTGGCGGTAGGGGAAGGCCTGTCTGCAGGGAGGGGGTGGGGGAGAGACTCTCGAATTCACTGTTGCAGGGGCTGAGCCGAGCCGCTGGCAGAGCCAGCGCATTCCAACAGCAAATGCACGTTTCCCAGCCCCCGGGGGCTGAGAAGGAAACGGGGCTGGGGGCTGGCCCTACAAGGGAGAAGCCACGCTGGGTTGGGGGGTGAGGGGAAGTGCTCTGTAAAGCCGCCAGCGCTTTGTGGTGCAGGGAGTGGGACACGGTAGCCGTGGCTCTCCCCGCTGGTGATGGTGCTGGTGAGGTGGCGTGAGCTGCTGTCTGGCTCCCCCAGCCTAACCCACGTCCTCTCTTCTCTCCATGCTCTAGGTGAGTGCTGCTGGGGAGGACAGCAAGACCTCGCCGCCCAGCCCGGCCCCCGGGGAAGTGCCCGCCGCCCGGCCCCCCTTGCCGGGACAATGCCGATCCTGAAGCAGCTCGTCTCCAACTCCGCCCACTCCAAGCGGCGCTCGCGGGCGGATCTGACGGCTGAGATGATCAGCGCCCCGCTGGGCGACTTCCGCCACACCATGCACGTGGGCAGAGCGGGGGACGCCTTCGGGGACACCTCCTTCCTCAACAGCAAGGCCGGCGAGCCGGAGTCCCCCGAGGAGCTGGGCTCCTCCAAACCCGGCCTGCTGTCCCGTACATTCCGCAGCAGCAAGAGGTCGCAGTCGGTGACGCGCGGCGACCGGCGGGACATGCTGGGCTCCCTGAGGGACTCGGCCATCTTCGTGAAGAACGCCGTCTCCCTGCCTCAGCTCACCGAGAAGGAGGCGGACAAAAGCGCCGGGAAGCTGCCCAAGAGCCTTTCCTCGAGCCCTGTCAAGAAGGCACCGGAGGAGGCGGCCGCCCCGGAGGAAAAGCCGCGTCCCAACGGTGCAGCCACCCGCCCCCAGAGTCCCAGCCTGGACGAGCGAGACTTTGGGGACCTGACAGATCTGCCTGTCGTGGTGCCGAAGAGCAGCTATGGCATGAAACACGCCGAGTCCATCATGTCCTTCCACATCGACCTGGGGCCCTCCATGCTCGGGGACGTCCTGAGCATCATGGACAAAGACCAGTGGGACCAGGACGAAGACTTCGGCGCCATGGTACCCGAGGAGTTCCGAAGGGATGGAGGCCCTACCCGGGTACCTGCAGCCCACCAGCTCAGCCAGGAAGGGAGGCCCCAGCCGGATTCCCTGCTGATGGCGCCAGCCTGCCAGGACCAGAGCAGGGCCGTGGGCTCTGCCCGGAGCCAGGTCAGCAGGGACAGCAGTTCGGTTTCTAGCTGCACGGTACAGGGGCTGGAGGAGCACCGCCCATCCCCCGAAAGACGGAGCTACGGGATCCCAGATGGCGCCCGGCCTGGCCCCCCCAAGCAGCACGACAAACAGTTCTCCTTCGCGGATGAGGAGGACGACGAGATCAGAGTGTAGGAAGGCGGCTGATCCGACCGGTCTGGTGTAAATTTGCGGTAGCTTGAGCACAAGAAGGGATAACCCGAAACTGACAATGTCAGAAGGAATGGCACCGGGAGACACTTAACTCCACTCCTTCCCCTTTCCCCACGGGCTGTGGCCAGATTCCCCTCCGCTCCTCTCTGACCTCCCTCCGGGGACTGGGCGAACCTGTGAAACGGGAAGATAGATGTCGTGGGGTTAGTTTTTGCTATTCTGAGGTCGCTGTGGCAGAGGGAGAAACTTGGGTTTAAAGTCATAGTATTACGTCGAGCAACCTCTCTCCTGTAAGGCTGCCGATCTCTGCGAGCTGGGGGAGAACAGCAGGCGGGAGAGGGGACGAGCCCGCTAGCCAGGCTGGAGACAGTTCCTTTCCCAGAAGAAAACCCCAGGCTGTACTGCAAGGGGGAAACGTACTTTCACTTCCACTGGACTTTGGATAGTAACTTGATCTCCTGGCCACATGGAGCAATACAGAGTCAAGTGACAAGGCCAAGGCTTGAAGCCTCAATGCCCTTAGTAAGATACATTCCCCCCCTTGTGTTTTTATTGGTCTCCGATCTGTGCTGGTGACTCTTTTTAACAGCAGAGGAGGGGAATTCCAGTCTGAAAGAACTTGGTTCAAGAGTTTAGACTTCTGCATATTGTAGAGTGAAGTGGCATTGGAAAGCCAGCGGTTTCTAAGCCTGCAATTGATGGTACTTCTCTTTGGGCAGAGCGCTGGGGGGCCTGCAGCTCCAGAGGTGGGGGAGGGATTTTTTTACTCTTGTATCTTTTTTTTTTCCTTGTTCTTTTTTTAAAGTGTCCTGTGTTGCAGCACCTTCGGGCCCACGGGCTCCCTGCAGCCTGCCCCAGCTGCTCCTACACATTGGACTCAGACCTCATCCAACCACCCCTTGAGAAACCCTCTCCTGTCCCTGCAGCAGCATCACGTCTCTGGCACTGCGATGCCCGGCTGCACACGCACGCACACATGCACACGCACCGGTCATGGTACGACACGGAGCTGTAACAGATGCCGCGGGCAGCAGAGCTGCCTGCAGGCCTGGTGCTCTAGAAGCAGGACCCAATGACTATGGTGCCATTCCCAGGTGTATGGAAGGTTACGGCGGAAGGAGCTGGAGGTGCCTTCTGGGGAATCCCCTTAACAGGGCTGGGGCAGAGATGTTGGCTGACCCACCCCAGCTTATCCTATCGCTGGCCCCTGGCCTGCCCTCAGCTCCAACCCCTCTGTGCCCTTCCTCTGCTGCATGAGCAGATGGGATGCCCTGGGAGGCAGCTGTTGGTGGGGTGAGACCCAGCAGCCCTCCGGCAGGAATGGAACAGAGGGGCAGGGGGAAGGAGGTGAGCCCACATTCCTGGACTTAAAGCTTCGGGGGATAATGTCTGGCTCCTCGCCCGGCCGAGCCGCGGGAGCCAGTCTGCACACGTGGGCACGATGGGTTTAGTGCACTGGCACAGCCTCCTGCAGCCCAGCGGTCTGGGAATGGGCAGCGTGTGCAGGAGACGCAGACTCGCCCGGTCTCCTCCCAAGGGAGACGCCCCCTGGGCAGACGCTCCTGAGCCCAAGAGCTGCCGGGGCAGCCTGACTAGGGGTGGGGAACCATCCTACCTAGGACACGGGGCTGTCAGCACCACGCTGGAGAGATGTGTCCTCGCCCCTTGGGCCCTGCCCTGCCTTCTGCACATCACAGGTAGCAATAAAACACTAACTTGGGCCTTTTCTAACTTATTGTCTTTTTAAATGTTGTTTTGCGCTAGATCCCCTCCTCCCCCCCCAGGTTGAAAGCAGCGGCTGGGTGCCCCGAGGCAGGACCTGGCCTTGCCTTGTGACTGGGGCTCTGGCCCATGTGCTGGGAGCTGTACGGTGCAGATGAAGGGGGGAGTTTATGATGTATGTAAAATGCAGAACAGAATTAAACGGTAGTGAAAGCAGTGCCTGGCTCCTCGGGAGTCTTTGATGCTGGCTGGGGGCATGTTGTGTCTCGCTCTCAAGAGACTCTTCCCTGTTCTGATTTCTGAGGCTCCCCTCTGCTACGCTGGTGACAATGTCTCCTAGCCTGGCCCCTGCCCCCGCTAGGCTCTCCCCCTGCTCAAGTGGCAGAGATCTAGGGTGACCAGATGTCCCGATTTTATAGGGACAGTCCTGATAGTTAGGTGCCTATTACCCCCCCATCCTGTCCCGATTTTTCAGACTTGCTGTCTGGTCGCCGCTAGAGTGGGGCAGGTAGGGGGAGGTGGGGGGAGAAATCAGCTGGCTAACAGACGAATGCACCAGGGGGAAGCAAAGACCTGAGCTTGCAGCTGTTGAACTCACCAGTTGGCGACTAGCCAGCAGCCGACGCTCCATGGCACTTCCCTCTGGCGTCACCTAGACTTGCTCTTAACCACCCCTCTGCCGGATGCCAGCCTCTGAACCAGGGTCTCCCGGGGAGGTGGCCTGTAGGAGCTTCGAGCGCTGCCCTGTGCCCAGTGATGGGTCCAGGTTGCCTTTTTTTACATGGGACTCGAGCAGGTCTTGGCACCACCCTGCAGCCAGGTAAGGGTCCCTCTGCCTCTGCGGGGCTTTTCTGATGCCCCCCTGGAAACTCTTGTTGCCACTGCCCCCTGCCGGGGCCTGGCTCCCTCCCCCCGTGCCTGGGAACGCTGCCGCTGACGGCTCCCCTGGGCCCAGGGGGGCACTGTGCTCCTCTCTGCAATGGAGTTGGAGGGCCAAGTCTGGGTGCAGCAAGGGGGCCTGCGCTGGGCAGATTGGGGGGAGGGCACGAGGTGCTGGCTCCTGGGGGTTGCCCCTTCTCTCTGCCAATCCGAGGCATGAGGCTGCCAAGCAGAACCTGGAGCCTGCAGCTGGCAGGGGCGAGGGCTGGGGGGCAGAGATGCAAGTGCTGCGCGGCGGCTCTCCCTGCCAGTGGCACTCCTGCCCCTCCGGCATGTCTCTCTCGCCTTTCTGATTGTGCTGCCTGCCAGCCTCTGCTGCTCTTCCACTACCAGTGCCTGGCACGTCTGCTGCAACCCGCCCTGCCCTGAGTGCACCTCGAGCGAGGCCCTCGCGCTGCATCGTCCAAGCCTGGGGCTGTCCAGAGCCCCAGATACGAGCCAAGGGGGACACTGGCCCAGGGAGGCTTTAGGTGCAGACGCTGCTTCCCAGGCTCTGGCCTCGGCCCTCCCCGAGGCGCGCTTGGCCTCGGCGCATAAAGAAACTCTTTCAGGGAAGCTGGGCCCGTGCACAACACAGCCAGTGTTTGGATGTCAGCTGCTGATTTCATAACCTTCAACCCTGCAAGGCTGTTTATCTGATTCCTGTGCCTCTCCCAGCATGGAGTTCGGGCCCTGGCCCCAGCCACGGAGCAGAGCCCCAGAGCTGGACCCCACCACGGCAGCTGGCCGGACTCGCTCCCCAACGGCCTAGTGGGGAGAACGGGCCCTTTGATGCTGGAGAGACTCATGGGTTGAGGTCCACGTGTGGGGAAAATCAGTCTGGCCTCAGCAGAGTTGGTCAGGGAAATGGATAAGCTGGTGGCTTTGGGAGACCAGGTAAAGCTAGTGGCCTTCGCTCTGGGAGGAGCTGGGGCTGGCGTGTTGGGGAAGGGCAGAGAGGAGCAGGCGCTGAGCTGGGGTGAGGAGCGAGGGCTGCGGCAGGTGCTGGCTGAGGGGCCCTACCAGAGCTGGGGGTGAGGGGCATTGGCAGAGCTGTGTGTGGGGAGCCTGGGGGTGGAGTAGCAGGGGACTGTGGGTCGGGACTGGGGCATTGGCAAGGCTGATTGGTGTGGGGAGAGACCAGGCCTGAGATCGGGGTGGGGGGCATGGCTGCTCCGGGGGCGCAGCAGGGCCATCACTCTGTCCCGGTGTAGACACTAAAGCAGGAGGGAGGCCAGAGCAAGACCAAACCCCAGGGGGTGGTGTGAAGAGGTGAGTGTGAAAAAGCCCTGTTGTGCAAGGGGTGAGTGTGAAAAGGGGGAGCGGGGTCAGAGGCCTGGACTCAACCCTCCAACCAGCCAGGGCGGGTAAGTGCCTAGGGGAGGGAAATGCACTCGAGCACAATGCAGGATCTGTGCAAAGGGCAGCAGCCCAGACAATGGGAGCACTGGGCTGGGACATTGGCCTATTGTTCGGGGAAGAAAGCACAACAGCAGCTGGCCCGGGCTCCAGGACAGGTTCACCCTCTGTTGTTTCTTAAAGGCCCAGCATCTCCTTGTACCTCACCGGTCACGTCTCCCAGGGGCAGGGGTAGCCAGGAATGGGTTAATTAACGGCTTGTATGAAATGGGACCTTGCTCCTAACCAGCCCAGGCTGCCTTGCTGCCCTAGCAGGAGCGAAGGGAGCTGGAGAAAAGCTTCAGAATCTGGAGCAGCTGCCAGCCAGGTGGGTCTGGATCTAGGGGGTTGGGTCAAGTGTCTCTGTGCTTAGCACCAAGGGGATAGTAGGGACTGAGAGAGGCTGTCCCACCCCAACGAAACTACCTCCCTGCTCCACACTCCCATCCCAGCCTCCCTTAAATCCACAGGTGATGCTGCAGTCGCTTTCCCTGAGCTCTGTGCAGGTGAGGAAGCCTTCCTCACCCGTAGCTTCCTCCTATGACCTCCAGCCCTGACCCCTTTGCCAGCGGCCCAGCGCCTCTGCCCAGCCTGAGGTTCCCCGGCAGGGTGGGGGCTCGGTTCCCTGCCAGAGCTGGACAACACTGGCTTCTAAAACCTCAGAGCAGGGGCAGGCTCGTGGGTTTGTGGGTGCAGTGTCCCCCTCAGCCCTTCCTCAAGGCTGCGTTTCACATTCCAGGAGCTAACGGCCCCAGCACGGCGTAGGGGTGTGCGTAGGTGATCACATCGCTCTTGTCACAGATCCACAGGAGCGGGGCTACACCCCTGGCCTTGGCCCAGTCTCGTGGAGGACCCCTCAGTGTGCCAGACCCCCCAAGGGGTCTCACTCCTTCAGGCCAGGCCACGCGGCCTCACTGCCTCCCATGGGACTCCAGCTCTCCTGGTTCAGGCCCTGTGAGCTCTGTTCTGCAGAGGTGTGGATGTGCTGCAGGGATCAATGCACCTCACCCAGGGTTTGCAGTGACACTCACGGAGTGGGGTTTATTAGCTGGTGCTTAGGTCAGCACAGAGAACTGAAGGTTAAGGCCTAGCCCCGGGTCATTGTGGTCAGCCCAGAGCCCACGTTGGTCGGGCTCTTTCGGTCTCCGTCTGACCTCCTTGATCGGCTCCCAGGTGAGAGCCCAGGCTGCTTCCAGGCGCCAACTCTTCCACTCACTGCTAGGTGGTCACGTCCCGGTGGGGGGGCGTTGCCATTGTCAGACACTCCACTGATGTGGGGCTGGCCTTGGGCTTTAATGGCCCATCCTGCCTCTGACAGCTAGGCCTGCCCAGAGACCAAACACTGAGTAGCCAGCTGAAATATAGGGGAAACTGAGGCACACGTGGGCATCGTAAAACTCTTACAAGAATTTCCCACTTCATCCTACGATGGCTGTAAGCGCTACCACCGCTGCATACTGGCAATGTGGCCATCCCAATAACCCCGGAATAGATTCCTTTGACCCTGTCTCCTGTGCTCTGCCCACTCCCCGAATGGTGCCACATGTGCCTGGTTCATGCCCACGCTGGTAACAGTTACTCTTCAGAGCGGAGCAAGATCTCAGCCCCTCTGCCCCTGGGCTGTAGCCGCTGGGCCTGGTCAGCTATCTAACGCGGGCTTTCCACAGGTGCGGCAGGCCACAACTCTGGCCAAGTCAGTGGGAGCTGTGGTGTGGGGGCAGTTTCTCT
This sequence comes from Mauremys reevesii, assembly GCF_016161935.1. NCBI lineage: Eukaryota > Metazoa > Chordata > Testudines > Geoemydidae > Mauremys > Mauremys reevesii. The sequence continues at coordinate 41,422,200 of NC_052637.1, read as the reverse complement.
GGAAAAGAGGCTCCCGTGTCTTTATGTAAAGCTCCTACTGGGCCGAGCCGGGGGATCTATTCCCCCAGGGACCAGGCCGTCTGGCTTTGAGTGCTCCAGGAAGCAGGCTCTGCTCCTCCCAATCCACCTCGTGGAGAGGCCCCGCTTGCAACATCAGGGCCCAGGTATCCCAGGCAAAGCAGGCCGTGCATTTCTGAAGTGAATGTCCCCCTTTGTTCTCCTGCCGCAAGGCCACCCGGCTTGCTCTGTCTCCTCCTGTAGCTTAATGAGGCTCTCACTGCAGGCGGGATCAGGACAGGGGAACCCATCCGTTCTGCCCTCCGTTCTTGTGGCTAGACCGCCCCAGAGCTGCTGCATTGTCTTGAGCCCAAGCACGGGAAGCCGGATGCCCCTCGCTTTGCGGGCGGTGGAGCAGGAGCAGGAGCAGCACCGAGCCGCTGCGGAAGGCGCCCGCCACGCGACCCCCTTCAAACATCAAGCGGCCTCCCGCTATCGTTCCGACGCCTGTCACCTTCAGCGGCCCGTTCGAGAGCACCCGCTTGCCTCACGCTGACAGGGCAGAATGCGCACCACGGCTGGCTGAGCAGGCAGCAGCGAGGGCCCTGTGCTCAGCTCGGAGGGGGAGAGGGAGGTGCTGGCACGAGCACACGGGGTGGCCGTGTCCAGTGCCAGCCGGAGTGCAGGGAATATGGTAGTGGAGGCTGAGATGCCCACATGACTGAAAGCCTCCTCTGCCAGGGGCATTGTGGGAGGGTTCATACCCATGCCAGCACCTCATTGGTCATTCAACCACTCGTTTGGCACAGGACAAAGCGGGAGCAGGTGCCACATGGCATAGGCCACGGCCCTCAGGCTCCGTACAGGAGACATGGGCAAGGCTGGCATCGGGCTGGGGAGACTCCGGTACCTCCATCCCTGCTTAGAGCTGACAGCTGGATTCTGCCTCTGGCCTTGGTACTGCTTGGAGGATGCTCATATTAGCGAGGTCGTGCCCATTCCTGCTCAGAAGCCGGGCACAAGCTTCCCAGGGCTCAGCAGCACTCGAGCTGGGTCTAGCCAGGCTGCACCGTGAAGCCCTCAATACACACAGTGCTGGGTGGCATGTCTCTGCCCTCCTGAGTTTTGGGGGAGGGGAGGCAGCCGTGCCACCTTGCAGCTTGGGTACTTGGGGGCACAGTAGTGACACAGGTTCATGGCACTTTGATAAGTGCTGGTAGGTCGGGGCCATCTTTTAGTGGGGTGTTTGTACAGCACCGTGCGCAGCAGGGCGCGGGCCACGACTGCAGCTCCTGGGCTCGCCGCTGATCCAAATAATAAATAATACACGTTCTGGCCAGACGAGAGTGTTTGGCCGTCAGCTTTTATAACACATGCCAGAAGCAGAGGTGGCTCTGACCGACACAGTTCGGCGCCAGATCCAGGTTCAGGCGCTCACCACAAAAGCTGCTCTCAGGTGATGTGATAGAAACGAGGTGGGACTGAACCTGGACCCAGGCGACTCCCCAGACGGGCTCTACAGGAACTGCCCTCTGAGAGGATCCAGTAGCCAAGCCCTCACCCAGCGACCGAGCTTGGGAATCTCTTAATGCCCCACAGCCAAGCTCTGTGCAGCACAGAGCCCTGGCAGTGAAAGAGTTAATGAAAAGCGCTCAGGGGGACCTGCGGTTTCTTGTGGGAGATGCTGGCCAGCTGGTCTCCAGGCAGAGCCAGGGCTGGAGGCTAAGGCAGTGAAAGCAGATGGCTGGGCAGAGAGCGACGTGGAGGGGGGGGCTTAATACGACAGGGCTGCTTGGGGCCCGGGGATGATTTCCCTACTGCTGGGGCACAGCCCCTTTCAATCACAGCTGCAAATTGAGACCAGATGCTGGGAGTTGCTGTCTCCAAACTGCAGCCTCCTTCACCAGTCCCCTGTGCTTGCTGCCGGAGAAGGGGCTGCAGATTCCTGGGGGCTCGGCGGGGTTTCCTAGCTGGCTCGGAGAAGAGGAGTGCTGGGGAGGAAGGCTGCAGAGGAGTTGCAGCACCCAGGCTGTTAACTCTGAGCAAGCAGCAGGAAGGAGGGGAAGGGCGGATATGGGAGGGAGGGAATTTGTAGCTGGCCCCTTCTTCAATCCCATTCCTCAGCTGGGGCTCTTCAGCCTGCCTGAGGCAGAGGGGGGAGGCTGGCCTGGCTCCACTCTGGGCCCGGGGCTTGGCTGGGGGTATCTCCCGCGTCCCACTGGCTGGGAGGAGATGCAGGAACTCATTGCTGGGGTGGAGAAGCTCGTGTTTGATTTAGAGCGGGATGTGGAGCACCAGCGAGGGGCCCTGCTCCTGCCCTTCCCAGGCATGGACAGTAAGTTGAGGTGGGATCTGCTGCTTCCCAGCTGTGGGACCTGATAGCTCTACCCCACCCCCTAGTTCCTGCCCCAGCTCTGTGTTCATGCTCCCAGCCAGGGGCGGCTCCAGACATTTCACCCCCCCAGGCACGGCGGCATGCGACGGGGGGGCGCTCTGCCGGTCCCACGGCTCCGGTGGACCCTCCGCAGGCATGCCGCCGAAGGCTGCCTGCCCGCCACCCTCCCGGTGACCGGCAGAGCGCCCCCTGCGGCTTGCCACCCCAAGCACACGCTTGGCGTGCTGGGGCCTGGAGCCGCCCCTGTTCCCAGCTTCCTGGAACATCGCTCGCCCCTCCAGCCAGCCCCCTTTGCTAGGCCCAGAGAGGGCTCTGGCTCGCTATGCAGAGCGGCTTGGTAGGATTTGCCCAGCCTGGGGCTGGTGAGGGGCTCAGGGAGGAGTGCTGGCATTGGCAGGGCTGTGGGGGGGACGAGGGTTGCATGGGGTGTGGTGAGCAGAGAGAGGTGCCCCCTGACATCCAGCCTCTCTGCGGGTGGGGACACTAGCAGCGACTGGCACCCAGGAACCATGGTGATGGGCCCACCCCAAGATCCCAGAGAGACTCGAATGGGGATAGATGGAAGGGGAAGAGTTCCCCATCCTAGTTGATGTGTTTGGCCCAGCCCAGGGGGTCCCATCTCTGCCGAGCAGCAGGCGATGCCTGGGATCATGGTGACCTGCGGGTGGTTACGAGTAGGTGAAAACACGCCCCCCCCCATAACTGCATCTCCCCTTCCAGAGTCAGGGGCGTCCGTGTGTGAGTTCTTCCTCCGAGGACTGTGTGCAAAGGGTAAGTAATGGGAGCCCGGGAGCCTCCATCCAGGGGGAGCAGGGATGCTGTTATTTCGGGGATTGGTGGCCCGACAGGGAGCCTTTCCTCTCCAGATCCCCACACAGATTCCAGTACCAGCCCCTGGGGCTTGTCCCCTGCTCAAGGGCCAGCGTCCTGGGGGTTGGTGGAACTCGGCTCGACTGCCGGTGGTCAAGTGCCATCACATCTGGAATTAGCTGGCCCCTTGCCAGTCATCTTGGCAGCGATGGCCCAGAGTAAATGGGCTGCTTGGAGCCGGACACGGCCTCTCCCTGGCCTAGAGGGGCCCCTCCAGACTTGGGTTGGCGCTGACAGAGCGCACAGGCAGGACAGTCCCTCTTCACGGGTGCTGGGGAGGAGGAAGGGAGCAGTTGGCCTTGTGACCAAGGCACTGGCTGCTGCTCCAGAGGCCTGGGTTCTGTTTGTCACCCCTGTTCTCTGGGCCTGTCCTCGCCCCACCCCATTTGTGCCCTGGCCTAGTGCCCTTCCCTGGCCTCCTGAGGACGCTGGGAGGATGCCCGGGTACCACTGATGGGGTGGTACAGAAGCCCATAGGCAGGGAGTTCTATGCATCAGAGAACTGAGCTCAGCGGAGTGATTCCTGGGCTCCCACCAGAGCCTTGTGCCCCACCCCTGGGCGCGTCTCTCTATCCTGTGTCTGGCGATGCCAGCGAAGTTGGCGAAACTCTGCTAAGAACAGGATTCTCATGCTGTCAGCTGTGCCAGCGACAGCCCTGGCTACTCGCTGCTGGGATGCCGGAGCGGGCTGGGGGATCCTCTCCCAAGGAGGCTCGTAGTACCAGGCTTCGGAGGGGAATATAGTCTGGCTGCCACGCCCCTGCCCTGTGGGAGGTGTGGGGAGTGGGTTCTTCTGGGCAAGGCAGGGACCAAGGCCTCTTCTCTGCTCTGCGTCCAGGCCTGATGTGTCCTTTCCGGCACATCAGTGGGGAGAAGACGGTGGTGTGTAAGCACTGGCTGCGGGGGCTGTGCAAGAGGGGAGACCTGTGCGAGTTCTTGCACGAGTACGACATGGCCAAGATGCCGGAGTGTTATTTCTACTCCAAGTTTGGTAGGTGCTGGGAGCCGGGCGGGGGCCTGGCTCTTTCGGGGCAGGGTTAGGAGAGCTCTAGCGGGCGAGGGGGTGCAGCTACCGGCAGATGTTCAGACGCTCCAGACTCCATCTGCGCCAGTTCTTGTCCTGTCTGCAGCCCACGTTAGCTCTGCCGGTACGGGTGGGGAACTGCCCTGGCGAAGGCACATGCCGCTCCTGGCTGACCTTGCTGAGTGCTAACCCACTCCAATGCCCAGTTTCCAGCTATGCTTGAGAACGGGAAGCTAGTGCCGCCTGCTGTCTGTGAGGAGAACTGCCCTCTGGACTCCTTGCTTATCTCTGTTGGGGAGCCAGCCCCCCAGCCCCTGTTCTGCAGCGGGCTCCCATCGCCAGGAGATATGGCAATTCCCTGCCGGCCAGGCCCTGCCCGAGCCAGCTACCCCCAACGCAGCAGAGCCAGTCCCTTGGTGAGGGGCGTTTCTCAGCCGGGCGTTTAATGTTAATGTCGGCTCCGTGGGCCAGGTTTAGGGGGCTTGGCCTGATGTCAATGCACCCATGTGAGTGGAGGCCCCTCTAGCAGAGCGAAGTGCTGCACCCTGGAAGGGCCGGTTCTTGTTCAGGGTGAGAGCGCCAGAAAGCCCCATGGGCATCTAGCAGTGCCGGCAGCTGGGGTGGGAGGGAGTGTGCTAGCCAGAGCCCCCGTGTGGGACGGGGATAGAGGCTGGAGGCACGGTGTGAGCGACTGGCAGGCTGGGGGGCTAATGGAAACCCAGAGAAGGAGAGAAGTGTTCTAAGCATCAGGTCGGGAGCACCTGCCCCCCCACACCGGGTTACCTCAAGTTTGACCCTGTGTCAGTGCTGACTTGACCCTTCATGCTTTTGCTGGGGGGGCGGGAAGGAGGGCGTCTCTGGCTTGGGACTTTAAGGACCAAAGCCCTGTTTGCTATGTGTGAACACGTGCCTGTTTTCCCAAGAGCTGAGGCCAAAAACGTCCTCTCCCCTTCTTACTGTGCAGCATGGTCTGTGCTAGCTGCGGACTGCGTTCCAGCCCAGAGGTGGCTGCCCCTCAGTGGCGCTGTGTGCACAGCACTGAAGAACTTTGGGGCTGTATCAGCTGCTGTTGTTATGGTACTTTGCAAGGGGGGAGTGCCTGGAGGGGTGGGAGAGCTTTGCCTACCCTCACCTAGAAGCACAGGCATATAACAGGGTTCCTAAACATCTTTCCTCTCCATAAATATTCTCTCCAGGTGAGTGCAGCAATAGAGAGTGCCCCTTCCTGCACATTGATCCCGCATCCAGAATTAAAGACTGTCCCTGGTACGACAGAGGGTTCTGCAAACAGGGTGAATACCTTGCGCTCGGTAACTAAGTGAATGGGAGCATTCCCTATGGATTTGAGCCAGGAGCCCAAGTGGCAGGACTCCTGGGTTCTATTCCTGGCCCTGTCGCCGATAGTGAGGTGCTGAGCAGCCTTTTTTGTGTCTCAGTTTGCCCAGTTGTAAAATGGGCTTACTACCTTCTTGGCAGTATCCTGGGCTTATTGACTGCCCTTCAAGGGCTTTGAGATCCTCCAATGATAGATGCTATAGAAGAACAAAGAGTTAATTAGATAATTCAGCAACGAATGATTGTTAATGAAGCTTAATTAAACCTTTTGCAGCAAGCATCTGACTAACAGGAGCTAGAGATGGAAAAGGGGGTGTGCGTAACCAGACCCCCTGCTCTCAAAAAATGCAAGAACGTTGGACATCATCTGTGTCTAAGCAAAGACCTCTGTCCTTCTGTGTTCACCTTCGGCCGCTTCCCACCACTAGCTGAAGTTCAGCTGTCCCCTGTGGAGACCCAGTTGGTGCATGGCTGCTAACACGGCGGTGTGCCCCTATCAATGGCATGTGTGATGCCCGTTCAGTTGGCATGCATCCTAGTTGGATTCTGGGCACTGAGGGCAAAATTGGGGAGATGGGCTGCAAAGAAATGAGTCCACAAACTCCCCACGAGGAGGGGGGACACCTAGTCAATCAGACTTTCCATGCTCTGGTCCCAGGAAGGTGCCCACCACTGACCCATCCCCATTTGTAGCCACGGATCAATTTCGATGCTGACTGAAATCTCTCCCTCTTTGGGTGTGCGTATGTGGCAGGTCCTCTGTGTAAATACAAACACACCAGAAGGGTGATGTGTGTCAACTACTTAGCTGGCTTCTGCCCCGAAGGACCCAAATGCAAATTCATGCAGTACGTATCTGGAGGGGTAGGAGAGTAGATGCACCCTTGGCAAGGCCTTGTGGGGGGTGTCTGGCAGCTCTCAGTCTGTCTCTGACTGTGAGATGGACGAGCTGAGCTCCAGCCAGGGGCGTGACCTTCCTCTCTGCAAAGCAACTTGATTTGTGGTGTCCTAAAACTTGGTTATTCCTTTCCATGCGCCCCTTGCCGATTCTGGTCTGTGGCCACGGTGCCATCTGCTGGACAGGGCAAGTGACTGCAGAAAGGAGCATGTGCCCTAGAAATATAACTTCTGGGAACGCCGAGCCTGTGCGGCTGGCATCCTTTCTGCCCCTCGCCTCCCGCCAGCATTCACCCCCTCTGAAGCTGGTTGAGAGTCAAACCCGGGTCTGCACAATGCATCCTGGCCAAGCCCAGCAGAGCTGCATGTGGCAGAGGTTTGCATAGCACCTGCCGGCCCTACCCCAGCCTTGATCAAATTTATTGCTTGATATGACTAGGAAGTGCCAGTTTTCAACTAGAGGCCTCTGTCAACCCTACCCCTTAGCCCTGAGACAGTCTCTTCCCTCGCAGTTACGGGTTGGATCGATTAATATTTCAAAGGAGCTAACTGCCTTTCTTTTCCTTCTGCACCTCCAATAGCCCCAAGGCAGACCTGATGCTGTGTAACTCGGATCTCTCCCAGGTAAGGCACCGAAATGCTCTTCTCCCAAGGAGAGCTGGGTGGACATTTTTTTCCCCCCAGCGACTGGCTTGTTCACCCCCAAAACCCTGTTTCTGTCGACCCAAGACCATTCACAGATTCGTGTCAAGTTCCCTGAAAAGTTTGAGCTGAACCAAAACAACCCTCTCTGAAACATTTTGATGAAACTGAACCCAAATTTGTCACTTACATGTTGGGAATTCTTGCAGAAGCTCAAGGACTAGATTCACAAAACACTCGGGGGGATGGGAGGTGGCCCCGATCCTTTATAACCTTTAGCTTAGTGGGTACGGTGCTCTGCTAAGATGTGGGAGACCCGTGGTCAATACCCCCCTCTATCTGATGTGGATGGGATTTGAACTGGGTCTCCCATGTTACAGGACTGTGTCACAGCCACTGGGCTCGGGGATATTCTGGAGAGGGTCTTTCTCAATCTCCCTTGTTGAGGCTGTGCCACTTCTTATAAATAATTAGTCATTGGAACAGGGACATGCGTGCTCTCACAACCCAGCTATAGCCATTCTCTCTTTCTCTCTCTGGCCCAGCGACTATCCATTGTCATTCAGAGTGGCAACTCACCGCCATTCATGACCATGAAAGTTGAGATCTTGCGTAATAACATGACTCTAGCAGCTGGGTCTTTAAAAGGGAAAAAAATGGTGACAAAATCACCAGTTGCCAAGGCTGGAAATCCTGCTTTGACACCCTGAATGCTCCTGCCCTGTATCTGTGCTCTAGGTGGTACCAGTTGTGACGAAGTGGGAATATTCTTGATGTGCTCTTTGAATACTGAGTGGGGAGTATTGACCTGGGAAGGTTGCAGGGGAGTTGAGCTGGGACGGCCTGCGTTGGGGAAGGGAGGATACCTGAGCATGTAACCTGAGAACCCAGGAGGGGGGTTGGAGGCCAGGTGACACCTCTGCCGGGACACTGAACAAAGGACACAAAAGCCGTCGCAGGTGGGGGGGAGGCTGAGTGAGAGGCTGGGGGGAGTTTTCAGTTTGAAGCTGGCTGGGAAATGGAGGGGAGCCCCGACGGGGCTTGGGCTTCCCAACGGGGCTGTGGCCTCCCTGGGGGCCCCAGATGGACCTGACTAAAGGAGGTCCTGTTGTCTGTACCGGCGAGACCTGTTTTGGACTGTGTTCCTGTCGTGTAAATAAACCTGTTTTACTGGCTGGCTGACAGCCTGGCTTCCCCAGGTCCCCACCGGGGTGGGCTCGCTGTGGGAAGCACACTGAGGGGCATATGCTGAACGCTCCAAGGGAGAGGAGGCTCCCCAAAGTCCTGACTGGCTTGGGGGGGGGCAGTTGCAGAGCATCGCCCGGGAACTCCGTGACACCAGTCCTGCCTTGATTCCGCCTCTCTTGACTGATTCCTCTTGTGTGCTTCAGGGGCTGCCACCGCCATCCCTGGCTGTTGATGGCAAGAGTACTCACAAGCAGCAGGTCCCGGCAGTCCTGGTGCTTTCTCATCAGCCTGGGGCTAGGGCTGCCCAGTGCCAGAGGAAGAAGGCACAGGAGGCTGGTGGCTACCCCTATGGAATGCTCCGGCCCCTTGGGCAGGTCACATGCTTCAAGGTTAGTGTCTGGAGCTGTTTGGCTGGGAAACTCGCCCCCCCCCCCCAAACAGAGACGTCAGTACTTGGCGCAAGACTCACGTGGCCTTATTCCTGAGGCTACTGCCATTGAGGGACCAGTGAATTCTAAGCTGTTACGACCCCGCTGGTGTTCCTCAGGGGGTGGACCAATGTTCTACTTCAACTTGAAAAGCACTTGGGTTCACTGATTTGAAGCAGTTCTCTGCCCGCTAGCCCCTTGTCACCACATGCTCCTCAGACCTCTCTGTTCTCCTGGGTTTCCCAACCATTTTCTCACGCAGCCCCCAGGACTGGGGGGTCAGGATTGGCAGGAAGGGGGCAGTTGTCTTAAAGCCAAAATATCCTTAGAGTGCAGTGCTGTGGGATCAAGGAGGCAGGATGGGACACTAATGCCACTGAGGGGACTCTTGTCAATAGTGTGCATGTTCTTTGGGTCAGTACGTTGCCTGCCTCGGTGTCCCACTCATGACACACGTGGGACAGACTATCAATCCTACCGCCAGGGAGTAGGACTTAATTTACCTAAGAGTGACTCAGGCTGGGCTGTCAGCATTCCTGCACAAGAAGGGCTGTGCCAGCTCATACCAACTCACTATCTCCATCTCTTATGCCAGGCCAAGGTGGGGGTGGTTGTTTTTTTTTTAAATCTCCATCATGAACAACTGCTGTCTGCTGTACTGGGATGATCTTCTCATAGGGGCTACACAAAGTCAATGTCCTCCTATTTTGTTCCCTTGCAGTGTGGTGAAAAGGGTCACTATGCCAACAAATGCAGCAAGAGTCGGCTGGGAATCCAACTGGGGAAATGATTTGCGAGAGTTCCAGGAAGAAAATCCAGAGGAAGAGGCTCTGTTGTGATACAGTATCAACGGGAAGCCAATCAGGACAGTTGATTTCTTTGAATGTAGAGCCCAGTCAGAGCCATCCTGCTCCATGCAGTTTTTTTACAGCTCTTTGCTAAGAGAAGAGGAAGGGGGAAATGCAGTTGCTCTAATGTAACTGTAAATTGGATGTTTATTTTCTGACCCCATGCTGCTGGGTTGGCAGGGGGCTCAGATCTCAGACTGGTGTGTCAGACACTGATAATCATGGCAATACTAAAACACGGTTTTTAAAAGGCACAGTAGAACAGTCGGTCTGGATTCTGGTTAATATTCAGGACAGGAGACTGGTGTGTGGAGGGATAAGAAACTGTTTCAGTAGGAGTGAAGTTGAAAGAGTAGCTAGTGGGTTCTAAGTTCATCGCACTTAGCAGGATGCCTTATACTCAAGGCAAAATCAAAGTTATTCCCTCTCCATGTACCTGAGATGGTCTCCCTTGAAAATCTCATGCAACTTTCTGTCAAAGGCTTTTCTAAGAAATTGAAAAAGAAGCTGACTTTTCCATAGTTTGGAGTGGCTAGAGTACAGGCTGGGTACCAGAACTGGGTTTCATCATGGACTCCGACTTGACGTGTGACCTTGGGCAAGTCACTTAATTGCTGTGCGCCTCAGTTTCCCCATCTGTAAAATGGGGCTAACGCTACATTTGGGGTGTTAAGGCTTATTAGCTGCTTTGCAAATTAAGCCTCCCGTGGAAGACATGATAAGTATTGCATTTTAAGAGAACACACACTACACAGTCAGTTTAAAAAACACACAGGAGATTTATTGCGGGGGGACAGTCATTTCTTGGTGAAATGTGGTTTTACTCTTGTTCTGCTTCCAAAGAGGAGGAGTTTTTTGAATGCTTCTGTAACTTATTTGTAATAAAGCTTTTTGCCAACAGTTCTTCTACCGCTCATGATTGCATTACATTTTTAAAACCCCTCTGTCCTGGAGAGGAAACAAAATTTTAGCCCACTCAAGGAGGCTAGAATCACCCCTATTCCAATCACTCGCCCTTGTTTGTTCTCGCGGGGTGATGTTCTACCCCCAGGGCAGCCTAAATAGCGAATGCTATGGCTTGTCCTCCGCCAGCACTAGGATGCTGCAGTGCTAATGTTATTCCTGCTTTGCTTTAGTGCCTCTTTAAAGGTCATTACTGAAGCAGGCCAGCATGTTGTGTACAAGGGAGGGACAGGGCCGTGTGGATGCCACCTCTGTGTTGCACGGGGTGTGTGAAGTGAGGTGGAGGATGGCTCTTTCCTGCCATGACTTCTACGCTGTCAAACCACCGCTTTGTAACTCTCCAGCCCAGATCTGTCTTAGCTTGTACAGCGCTTGACTAGCCAACGTCCATATCCTTAAACACGCCAGGCTTTGCCGAGCGTGAAGTTCGGGCCTTACACTTTCACACAACCCAGTGCCAAGCAGCATGCCTTGCTTAACGCTGCTCTGCAGCCATGAGATGTGGGGCGTGGACTGCGACCAGGGGTTATAATACTTCCCTCCAAGCAGCCAGAACAGGCCCCTTGAACCATCCTAGCTTTACAATTGAGTTGGGGGATGGGAGCAGCTAGTCCCTCCAAACTACGGCTCTTCCTCTTATTGGCCAGGACCCTCTGCCAAATATTCAAACCAGAACCTGCAATTCAATTTAAAACATCTGGGGAACAAGAGCCTGTAGTCCCCCCACGAGACGTTCTCATGGGCCTGGAACATACAGAACCAGATTCAGGTTTGATATGGGCTAAAAGCAGTAGATATTGGGGTTTGATCCTCCAGTTTCTGCCCTGTAATCCAGTTCTTGCTGCTTAGATACTAACCATCAAGTCAAATTTCCTGCTAGTGCTCTAAGGAAACTGTCAGTCTATGCAGAATGTGCCCCTACCCCCTCTGGCTAATAGTACATGATATGGGAGGGTAAATAAAAGGCATACCCTTTAGCAATAAATTAATGTAGTTGATTCTAACAGATGAGAGAGCTGTCCTGCAATCCCTTGTGTTGTGTTCGAATGCAGATCGTACGATCCAAGCCTGATTCTCATGCAGCAGTCCAGTATTTTCTGTCTCTGGTCCTTGAATGCCCTTGTGCCTTCCTCAGTGATACCTGCGCCAGCGATCTTGTTCTTTACAGAGCAAGAAATACAAAGTTAATGCTACAGTATTTACCCCTGGTGAAAAATAGTAATGTTTCTCTGATAGTGTTTAAAGTTCTCCTAGATTCAAAGGACCATAAATGTCTAAGCTGCTTTATTGGAGTGCGGTTTAACTGATCTTTTTGGTTTACCATAATTGTCTCCTGCAGATTGACTCTATCATGCTTCAGCTGTCTGGCATAGCAGTTCAAGGAGGAAGGGAAGAGAACACAGTGGCAGGAATGAAGAGGTTTAAATCCTAATTAAATCCAGCTAGTAGCAATAAGAGTATTGCTGCTCGTCAAGCTCAACTGGTTAGATGTTTCCATGTATCTGTGTATGTGCCAAGCACAAGTGCAAGGCACACTTCTTTGTGCTTTCCCCAACATAAATACACAGCCAGGCGTATATTAAAGCCCCCCATTGTCCTACCAAAACAAGACACTTCACTGCACATGCTTCTCCCCCGGGGAAGAGACTGAGAGAACAAGCATGTGACAGCCGTGTAGTCACGTTGTTCAATGCAGCACTGGAAGGTGCTGAGATGGTGATGTATGCAGCATGGCACTGGCCTTTTTGACAAGAGCTGTATGACTGAAAGGGGACGACAGCTGGAAATTACGTTTCTAAATGATGTAATGCTTTTCGTCTTCAAAGCGTTTTACAAATGTTAACCTTTAACTCAGAGTCCTACAGCAGCTCTCTCAAAAACAGTTGCAGGATAGGAAGTTGCTTAAATTCAGCAGTGTGAGGAAAGCCCTGCTCTAGAAACTAAATGAAACAGGAGAGCATGCAGGATTTATTTCCCAAGGGGGGAGGGAATGCAGTATGTTCTCAATCCCTCTAAGCCAGCACTATAGTCACCAGCCTTCTGGACAGGGTAGGAATAGTTATCACTTTCTTCAGAGCCCATCACTCCCTTCATAGACCAGCTGTCTCTGAGTTGAATAACGTAGGGTATTCCCTTCCACCAGCTGGGGAATGAGACCACTGCCTCTGTAGCATGCCCGGTTCCTGCTGTGCAGGGGATTAATCACAGGGCATGAAGCCACCAACCAGCCTGGGCTAATGTTCACCACCATGTCAGCTTTTGCTTTCCTCCAGAAGGCTTTACAATGCATAAATAATGGATAACTCTAGTCAGCTCCTAGTCAGTTCCCTGACAGAGAGCTCCAATATTAGTGTTTATAACCCTGAAATCACTTGACTAATGAAGAGATTTTTTTTTTGTTGCTCTAAAACGAAAGGAGGATTTGCTTGGAAGAGACAAACGCCAAGAAGAAAACCTTACTCAGATGTTCATATCTCCAGCTATAGCTGAGGATGCAATATCCAGCCAACAGCATGGAGATCCCAGCAGCTCCACCCTTCTTTACGTCGATGTATTTGTTGTAGTAACTGCTCCAGGCTGTTGAAATAGAAACACAGGGCCAGCTTGGTTATTCATCTCAAATTAGGGCTGATTGATCCAACCACTTGGCTTTTAAAATTACAGTAGTCTACCAAGCCACTTCCTTTTACATGAAGATAACTCATGCCAAATAACTCCTCTTGTGTCTCACATCAACGTACTGCTCCAGACAAGAAGCAAGCGATCCCGGCTCACCTTTTTGCACTGCTCCGAGCAGTCCCTTTGGAGAGAAATCACAAGCCGCCAGCCAGGCAGGCAGCTCCCTGAGCTTTACATCCATCAGACATCTTTCTACGAGGGGAGCTACAAAACAGAGTCACAAAAGTCGGAGGTGGGAAAACAGGGCTGAGTATTTTGCCCACACACACCATGGTCTGCAGACTGTACTCTACACACGGACTGTTCTCTAGCATAGTTCAACATGATTCCAACAGTGGGGTTTTCCCTGCCACTTTTGGGGAGGAAAAACATACAACCCTTCCCCCTGGACTGGAGAGATCTTATGCTGCACTGAGGTGTCTCCTGTCTAGGAAAAACAATGCCCAGGTTGAGGGAAGCAACCTTGCTTTTCCATAGAAAGCCATGCTATTCCTAGTGAATGTAGTTACGGTCCCATGTGACACCTCATAAATGAGTGCTCGCCCAATCAGTCACCCAATAAGCCCCCTCCCCAAATCCAGATTTTATATAATGGATATAGCCCATCAGTGGTCGCTATGCAGTACATCTCAAAAGTGATGATTGAAAGCCTCCTTTTACCTTGCGATCCTTCCAAGAAACCAGGCCCTATCTTCTTCATCTTGATCTCTGCATCCTCCTGGAGAGGTCTCCCTGGAAACATGCTCAGCCTCTGATAATTAGGATACAATTCTGGAAACCACTCCAGTCCAATGGATCTCGCCTGTATGTTCCTGCCAGAAGATTGGAACAGACAAGGAGGCTGGTTTTCAGAGGTGTAGCACAAGTGTTGTTTCCAAGCCAGCTCGCTGTCTCTTCTCCCTGTATTCAGAACAGACTCAGAAAGTAAGGCAATCTGCTTTTCATCCACCAGAAGCTGTTGCGCACAGGCTAGGTAGTTTCTGGCTATTCCTTCACTGGCTCCTCTGAACGTCTCTCTCACTGACTGGTGGGGCTTCTCAGCGAGGGAAGCAGAGAAAGAGGCCTTAGAATCCACATCACCATTTGAGTAAAACTGCTTCTCTTCTGTCTCACTTTTAGCCACTCTGTCCAGCGGAATGAGGCCACGAGGGCTCTTTCCGCAGTCAGCCTTCCCAGGATCGCTGAGTACATGCATTCCAGTTGCAGTTAAACGATTGCCTTTTTCTCGCTCTCCACTCAAGGTATTACTTTCTGCAACCTCCAGGCTAAAAGCATTTGTGTTCATGGCTCCCGTAATGTTCATATTCTTCCGGTGGTCAGACTGGACTGTGTCTGCATGGTTTTCAGAGCAGTCTGGAGTCAGCATTTCCAGATACCATCCCTGGGTCGTACAATTACCTGTGGTAGCACTGTCTGCCAGAGTGCCCTGAATTTTGGATTCATTCCTACCTCTTAGCACTTTGACACGGTGTTTCTCAATAACTATTTTCACTCCCTCAAGAGCCGCCCTGGGAATACTTTCAAGATCACAAGTGGGTAAATCCAGAGAACCAGCCACCTCCTGTGCTGAAGACCCTACCTTCCTTTGTTTCTGTTTTGCAGATCTTATTGGGTCATTCAAAGGAAACTTTGAAGCAGATTTTCCATCCTTATTCAAAGGAGAAAGCTCCAAAATGCCACCAGGTGCTGAATTCTCATCATGAGAAGTATTTTTACTTCTGCTTTTCTGTTTGGTGGGTAACTGCTTTGCATGCTTTGCTTTTGAAGTCCTCTCCTCTGCTGCATTCATGTGCATTCTGGCCTCTTCCTGAACTATTGTCATTCCTTCATCTCTGTGTGTCTTTTCAGAAGTCGGTTTACTTTGCCGCTTTGTATTTTTACCTGGCTTTTCTGCAGGCAAGTTGCTGGCTATTTCTGATCCAGCAGTACCCCCTATTTGTAAGGGGTTTAATTTGCTTTCTACTTTGTTCCCTATTGTGTCAAAGGATTTTTTCTTACTTTCTCTTTCTGAGCTATTGTCTGGGGTTGTGATCTTCTCTTTGCTTTGTCCTCTTTTCTTCTCAGTGGCCAGGAGTCTAACTGGCTTGGACTGAGACGCTTTCAAGTCAAGAGAGGCCATCTTGCCTAAGTCAAAAGCAGTTTTCGTGTCTCCTGCCATCTTACAGTGTGGCAAGTGGGACTTCAGTCGTTTAAATGGCTTC
Source organism: Mauremys reevesii (assembly GCF_016161935.1). Classification (NCBI taxonomy): domain Eukaryota; kingdom Metazoa; phylum Chordata; order Testudines; family Geoemydidae; genus Mauremys; species Mauremys reevesii. The sequence continues at coordinate 41,406,733 of NC_052637.1, read as the reverse complement.
CTACAATAGGGGCACAGTTCCATTCCTGGGGGGGCACCTGACATCTTTCTGTCTGGAAAGGAAAATAAAAAGCATTATCTACTAGCATGTGTCATCGGAAGAAGAGATTCTGTGATAGGAATTCTAGTGAGATGCTGCTCAGGAAAGGTAGGCAGGAGTGGAAATGAGGGTCTAGTTAGCACGAGGAAGTTACATTTTATCCTGTTGTCTAGTATGACAAGGTAAGTAGAAAGGAAAGCACACACCGTTAAGGGGAAAAAACACTCCCAAGTAAAAATAAGACAGTGGCTGCGTGAGATTGAGGTACAAAGGTAGAGGAAGCCCTAGACTGGCCAAAATTGCAAGACTCGTACAGGAATGCAACTTGCCGGGGTCACATGCATAAAACATGTCCTTAATTAGGCACAGCTCTTGCCTACATCCTGCATTAAACCTTGAATGATTGATCCTTGCCTCAGCTATGGGTGAGCTTTCCACTTTTGATGGTAGGGGTTCCTGAGCAGGATAACTCATTCATGCTGCCATTTCTGCACCTTCTAAAAAAAATAAAAACCCTCAACCCTGGTGGAAGGAGACTGAGTTTTGCAATGACCGAGGGCTCCTGCTGAAGTGTTGTTTTCCTTCCTCGAGCAGTTAGAGGCACAAAACCTCAAAGTAAAAAAGCAGCAACGTTTGCCTGACTCCTAAGCCCCCTGCAATGATAAACACACTGGGAGCAGTGGGGAGAAGAAAGCGGGGCTCAAAGTGCTGCCTGATCTGTCTGTGAGCCAGATGTGAAAATAAAAAGAACACCTCCCTTCTCCAGCCTTCTGTCACAGTGACAGTCGCACTGAGAGCAGTACACAACTTCCTGCCTGAGCTCTCTCCCTCCCCTTACATGCCTGCGAAAGCAGCTCCCTGCTCCAATAATATCCCACCTCCTCCTGCAGCAGGACCAGCTGCTCCCATTCCTACCTGCTCAGTGGGGACACAGGGGGATGTGGCATATGGGGGCAGCTTTAGTTCCAGCCCCCTCTCCAGGAGCCTTTAGGCTACAGCAAGCAACAGCATTTCATAGGAGAAACACAAGCCCTTCTATAGTGGTGGCTGGCTGCTCCATCCTCTTCCCCGGGCTCTGAGAGGTGCTCTGCTCAGTCTTAGGTGGTGGTGTTAATAAAGCTCTTGTTGAAGCTTGCTTGACCCTGTCACATGACATGACAGAAACAAGGGGCTAGTTCTGACTGTGTTGTGATGCTCGCAGCATCAGTGTTACAAACGAAACCACAAGAGCTCAAAAATCTTGAGCCCCTCCACCCCCACCCCCCCCACATTATGAGATTGGCCTAAAAACCAAGAGATTTTAAAAAGAATACATTTTTGGGGGTGGGGGGTTGATTTTTTTTTAAATTTGCCTTCTGGGTTTTGAGCTGGGGGGGATTCCAGCTTTTCTCTGCAACAGAGAGAGCTAGAAACATATTTTTGTTTTTAAATGAAAGCTGAGAGTATCATGAGTTCAGGAGCTGGGGCTTTAAGCAAAACAACAAAATACCACACCTTGTGATACAATCATGAGTTGGGTAACTCTGAAAGCTGCTGCTGAACCTAGGCCTTCTGGTAGTGACCAGCTTTTCAGTGTGAAAAGATAGGACAAGAAGGGGAGGCAGGACCATATCCTGCTGAGTTGAGTTCCTCCCCAGGGAAGAGTAGTGACAATATCTACCCCTGCAGTTATCTCATTTGCCAGTCTCAAATCTCACATGGGAGATGCCCAGAGGTGAGGGTGATGGGCACCAGTAGAAATAGAATATATAGATATATATATCTCACAGAACTGAAAGGTCATTGAGTCCAGCCCCATCACTAGCAGGACCATGTACTGATTTTTGCCCTGATCCCTAAGTGGCCCCCTCAAGGATTGAACTCACAACCCTCGGTTTAGCAGGCCAATGCTCAAACCACTGAGCTATCCCCCCTCCCTTTTAGGAGCCTCTAAAAGAAACAGATTAAAGCTATTGGTGACAGAGGACCCCCCCTAGGCATGTTAATAAAGCTGATGTTAAAGGGAGACCCTGATCCATGGGAGAGGGGGGCTGCTTGCCTGACCGTGTCAATAAAGCTGTTGTTGAAGGGGGCCCATGGGGGAGCTGTTTGCACTGAAGGTGTCAATAAAGCTGTTGTTGAAGGGGGCCCATAGGGGGGCTGTTTGCCTGTGGGTGTCAATAAAGCTGTTGTTGACAGGGGACCCAGCACAAGCCCTGCGGGGACCTCACAGACATTAACCTGCCGCCCCATTCCGCTGCTGTGCTGACCCCTCCCCTCCGCGGGGTGACGTCATTCCTGCCTGACACTAAATGCAATTTTCTGACGCTGTGCTACTGTACCAGCCTGGCTGACTCCCTGTGAGGAGCCAGATTCCCGCCCGCAAGGCTCAGCTACGATTCAATAAAAATAACATTTCCGGACAGGCAAGACACTAGACACCTACCCGTCTAGGTGGAGGTGAGGCGCATGCGCAGAAGCCTCAGGAACCAGCTGTGGTGAATACGCATGAGCACCAGGTCGGTAGATGGCCTTAAGTCACGCGCATAAAAGCAGCACGTAGACAATGCGCATGCGCAATACGGAAATGCTGCGTAGAGCAGTGGGGGCGTGGTCAGTGCGTCTACGCAGGACGGGAGAGCGCCGGTGCTCGCGCCTGCGCAGGCAGGGCAGTGCCAAGAGGATGGGACAGTGCGCCTGCGGGGAGGACTCAAGAGAGCCGGCTGTGGGCAGTGCGCCTGCGCAGAGGAAAGCTGGGCCGGGGAGAAGGGGGTTGGGTATGGCTAGTGCGCCTGCGTAGGAGGCGGAGACGCCGGAAGCGGCTGTGAGAGCTGAGGAGGGCCGGGGGCTTAGTCTTGGCAACGGGGCCGTGGTCTGGGCTGCGGCCGGAGACACCCCCCCCGCCTCTGAGCCCCGCCCCCCGGAGCCCCGCCATGAGCTGCCGGCAGCCGCTGCCGAGCGAGCGGGGAGCGCGACAGAGGTGAGCGAGGGGGCGGCCTCGGGCTGAGGTAGCGGGGCGGGGGGCTCCCTGGGCAGCGCGAGGGGGGCAGGACTGCATGGGGGAGGGGCTGGGGAAGGTTCCAAGGGGGTCTCCTGGGCAGCGCGAGGGGGCAGGACTGCATGGGGAGGGCTGGTTCCAAGGGGTCCCTGGGCAGCGCGAGGGGGCAGGACTGCATGGGGAGGGCTGGTTCCAAGGGAAGTCCCTGAGCAGCGCGAGGGGGAGGACTGCATGGGGAGGGGCTGGGGAAGGTTCCAAGGGGGGGGTTCTCCCTGGGCAGTGTGAGGGGGGCAGGGACTGTATGGGGGAGGTTCCAAGGGGGAGTCCCTGAGCAGCGCGGAGCTCCCTGGGCAGTGTGAGGGGGAGGGGATGGGGGTGCTCCCTGAGCAGCGCGAGGTGGGCAGGACTGCATGGGGGAGGGGCTGGGGGAAGGTTCTAAAGGGGGGTGTCTGAGCAGCACAAGGGGGAGAAAGACTGTATGGGGGAGGGAAGAGCTGATGATATCATGGTAATGGGGAGGGGGCACATTGAAAGACTGTGCCCTTACACTGCCCCTAATCCTTGCTGTGAACTCCCCCCACCCCTCCCCTTACACTGCCCACCTAGGGTATGTCTACATTGCCGTCAGATACAGCAAGCCTGCAGCAGGTCTGGGCTAGCTGACTCAGGCTTGTGGGCTCAGAGGAAGGAGTTGTTTAATTCCTGTGTAGGTGCTAGGGCTCAGCCTGCATCCTGAGCTCTGGGGCCCTCCCAAAGCTAAATGTCTACACAGCAATTAAACAGCCTTTTAGCCCCAGGAGCCTGAATCAGCTAAGACAGGCCAGCTGCAGGTGTCTGATTGCAATATAGACATAATCTAGGTGGGCAGCATAAGGGTGGGGGAGTTCACAGCAGGGCCTGGGGGCAGGGTACCATTACACAGCCTCTATCTGACAGCTAGTGAATGTCTAGTGATCAGCTCAACATGGCTGAAACAGCTCTTAATCATTCCCCCTTCTTCCAGCCCTTTCCACTATGTCTTTGCTTGCTTGCTCACTATGGATAACAAAACCATCCTGCCTATAACCTGGTTGTCATCCTCACTCCAGGCCTCTCTCTAGGTCCTCACATCCAGACTGTCTAAATCTTGCAGATTCCTTCCACATAACATTTCTAAGATATGGTCTTTTGTATCCATCTAAACAGCTAAAAATCTTGTCCAGACTCTCAGCCTCTCTCGCATCTCAATGACTGCAACATCCTTTCCTCTGGCCTTGACAAATGCAATATGCCCCCTGCTTGTATCCTTTTAGAATAGTGCTACGAAGATCATTTTCCTAGCCCATCACCTTGATCATGTATTTCTTCTCTTATCCCTCAACTGGCTCCCTCTTCTCGATCATATCAAAGAAGCTGCTTGTCTTTACTTTCAAGGCCCTGCACTACACAGTCCCACTCTACCTATCCTCTCTCAGTATAATAATGTCGACGCCCACCAATGCCCTCTCAATGCCAGCCTGTATCACCCATGTGTTAGCACCTTTCTCCCATGCTGCCTCTCATATTTGGGAGGAGTTCCTCATAAACATCCATAAAGCAACCTCATTATCCTCCTCCAGATCCCTCCTCAAAACTTTCCTTTGCCACAGTGCTACAGAAAACTTGACAAGAGTTAGGCTGCTGGTGTGCTGAAACCACATCATATCATGCTGATCAGTGTTTTCCCATGGCTTCCTTTTACACCCACGTCAGTTCATCTGTATCTATCTCTTGTCTTGTACGCAATCCCTGCCCCAAAGAGCTTATGTTCTATCTCTGTTCTGTTTGCACAGCATGTAGCAGAGTGGCTTCCTGCTTCATTACTGGGGGCTCTTACGTGCCACAAAAATACAAATAATGCTGCAATATTATTTTGTTATCCAGAAGGCACTGACCAAATAACTTGGCTTTCATATTAATTCTGTCCTTGTAGACAAATTCCAATATAAGTACTTTGTTTAAGCCCATCATGTGGTGTGTATTGTTTTCCAGAAGCTAGAATAGCTTTGTCTAGCTATTGTACAACACCCAGCATGTTGGGGCTCTGATTCTGACTACCATCATTGTCATCATTGTAAAAATGACGAGAAAGGGTTATGTGCCACTAGTGTTAAGGTTTTGCCAATTTATAAAGAGATGACAGCATCTCTAAAATGTTAAATACCTCTTGGTTGCTGTTATGTTTTGTCTTCATAATATGAAGCAACAATGATGTCATAAGAGGATGGCAAAACCATCCCAAACAGTGAGAGACTAACAGGACTGGTCGTTAATGTTGTGTTTTTCAAAGCCTCACTTGGGATGCTTTCATTCAGTGTTTAAAGAAATGTTGACCAGGAACCTTATTTAATGTCAAATGCTGTCAGAGTTGAGAGAATAAAGCAAGTCGTCATGGGTGTCTAACTGCAGGATCTATATAAGCAAGATGAATGTAATTGGGTAGCTACTGAAAACTTGGTCACCCCCATCCTTTTCCTTGCTGCTTTCCTTCTAGTGAGATGTCATTCAGAAACACCTGGCTTATTTTTTAGAAATGTCTGAGTATTAGATAAATGTCTTATATGTATGGCTTAGACTTTAAAAGCAGTCGAGAGAAAAATGTTTAAATTCTCTAATTTTAATGGAAGATGAGTCCAGATCCCCTGGACTGCCTTGAAAACTTCCAACTGGTTACATAGAGAGGGAGATGTATTTCCCAGTACTCTGTGGTGAGCAGTTGAGGCAAAATATGAAAAGTCATAAGCAGTTGTTGGGTTCTTGTGGAATCAAATAAGTTGTTATAGTGTGTGGTTTTTGCTGCTTGTTCAGTCACAGATTCGTGGGGTTGACTACAAAATGAGATAATATAAATTGTGAATGGGCCATTAACTTTTTTTACTCTTTTCTCATTAATTTCTTTAGGAAGAGGAGACGGAATGGCAGTGAAGAAGATGGCCACATCCCACAGACAAAGCGTAGTACCAGAAATGCTGTCCTTCAGGACTCTTGGGATACTGAGGTGAAATGTTTTCCAATTAGATTCCATATTTCACTTACTTTTCTAAGCTGGAATAATGACTGCAATGTGTATAATCACATTTATGGAGAACAGCTAAGTAAAACTTAGTAGTTTTTTTTTATTACATATTTTGTATATAAAATTCTGAGGCTTGGCACAAAATTGCACTTCAAGTATTGAATTCTGTTAACACAATTTGGAAATCAGCATGTTTTCCATTGCAATTGACTATTTTTCATTTAAATGGTTTTGTGTTTTATAACTACTAATTTACTTTAATTGGATGCTGTGCAAAAATATATTTTCAAAGTATGCTAAGCACTTTACAGCTAGAAAAGAGACATTTCTGCCCCCAGACAGTTTACAGTCTGAAATTAGATGTAACACAATCGGGAAGATGACAAATGGAAGGATTCAGTAACAAGAACATGTGGTTGCTTTGTCTGGCTGTACACATTACTTACGAATTTAGCCTTTTCTTTTTTTTAAATACTTGTTAGTAACAAATGATTGAAAAGTGATAGAATTAATGAGCACTCTTCCCTATGCTAATGGTTCTATGAGCCCAGTAAGTGTTGTGGTACACAGTGCTCCTTAGTAAGCAGTAGTGCTCATTTAATGTGTGCAAAGCACTATATTGATGCCAAGTATTTCAGTTTTTTGAGAGAGTTTAGTGGTTAATATGGGACTTTAGTTTGCTGGATTCTCCTATCTCTGCCATGTGTTTTCTGTGGGACACTGGGTAACCTCTTAACCTTTCTGTTCCTCAGTTTTCCCCATCAGTAAAACATTGTTAATAGTTGCCTAACTCACAGGGGTAGTGTGAATATTGAGGTCACAATGCCCATTGAAGTCGATGGAAAGGCTTCCATTGATTTCAGTGGGTATTGGATCACATCCTAAATTAGCTGCTTTCACAGCACTTTGAGATCCGCACAAAGAAGGTGCTATGCAAGGGCAAAGTACTGTCTTTCTAGCTTTGAGACTTATTTCCATGGTTTATTCCCAAACTGTGCTACTAGTGTCCAGTGCTGCCTAAATCATTGTATATGTTGACACTGAGAAGTTAGTGTACGTATTTCTGAATTGCAGTAATTTTCTACTGCAAATGAACAGGGAAAGGTGTGCAAAGGAAGGAGACTCCCTCATGTTTGGGATGGTAATGAGATGGTTTTCTAAATGTGTTCAATGTTGTGGGGTTTTTTGTAGACCACTTATTATTAAGCCCGGCTGTTTGTCCTGGCAAAAAAGAAGCTTGGTACACATTTCAATTAGTATAAGCTGTTAGCCTTGGCATTGTATTTTGGCCATACAAAAAGTTGTGCGCTAATTATTTTAAGCAAAATACTCTTTATTTTATTGTCATAGTTTTAAACTATTTAATTTTAAACTGATGGACAAGGCTTGCTGCTTAAAGGAGTGGCTGGTGTGACAGGCCATGACTTTGTTAAACTTTTTCCCTACAATCAAGCTGTTCATCTGAAAGCCCGTGGCTTCTTTGATTATCTTTTCTCTGGCAGTAAGACTTCCTGGGATGAGGTTGCCCTTTGGTTCTTGGGTATAACAGCAGTACACGAAACATCTGCTTTCCATTTGACATTGAATCACTTATCCAACAGAAACATCTTTCTGGGGGTGTCAAGCAGCTATGGGTGAACCAGACTTTATGGAGGGAGGAGGAAGAATTTAGTGCGTAGCAAGGGTTCGAACTAGGAACAATGAAATTAAAAATATTTGGGGGGAGGGATAATTGAGTGGCTGAAGCACCTTTGCTTGTCATATAAACTCTTAACATTAGACTGGACAAAGCAGTAAAAACATAGATGGGAATAATCTTGTAGTATACATGCAGAGGGAGAGAGTAGATGACGTAATAAAGCTTTGCTATCGCTAACTGCTATGATTCTAAGAATTGTCTGCAAACAGACAGCGTAGGCATGAGCCTTGAGTGGATTCTCTACCTGCCATTCCAGCAGTGAAATCAAACCGTTGAATCTAATATTGCAATGCAGGTGTTTGTGTGAAATGGCAACTTCAAGTCTTTGCAGCTTTGGCAGTAGAGTTAAAAATACCTCTGCCCATATGAACTAAACATCACAGTTCCTGTCACTGATGCATGCAGTTTATTCAAGAGCCTAATTTTCAGGCTTTTCTGTCCCTTTCTTCTGGTCTCACAAATATTTTTAGATAACTGAATCAAGCATGCCATGAAATTAGATTGTTATTCCAGTATCTCTCTACAGACTTCCCAGGCCAAGTTGTGAAATTGAATCTTCTGCTTATGGTGCATGAACATACTTCTAATTTATATTGCTTTGAGAGTGCTGACTATATGTAACATCTCGGCTTTGTAACTGACAAATCACCATGAAAACAAGGCAACCTCTGCTTGATAACATTTCAGAACAGTTCCAGGCTGCTGAATTTGGGGCAAAATGGAGTTGTAACTCTAAACTTGGGAAGAATGGAGGGTAGGGGAGTGCATTTTCTCTGAATGCATGCACTCAAAGTATTTAAGTGAAATTGTAACTAAATAATTCTGACTTCTTCTCTCCTGCCTTCAGTTTGAAGACACAGCTAACTTCTGTCTTCCAATCATCATACAGAGCTTGATTTACTTAAAGGGATGTTGTCAATTTGAACATCTTATCTATTTGATTATACCTACTAGTACAGTGGTTCTCAGACTGGAGCCGCTGCTTGTGTAGGGAAAGCCCCTGGCGGGCCAGGCCGGTTTGTTTACCTGTCCGGTCCGCAGGTCCAGCCAATCGCGGCTCCCACTGGCCGCGGTTCGCCACTGCAGGCCAATGGGAGCTGCCTTAAGTGGTGGCCAGTATGTCCCTCAGCCCGCGCCACTTCCAGCAGCTCCCAGCTCTTAGGAGTACTAAGAACTTTTTTCTCCTGAGGAAGAATGGGGATCTTCATTATTTTGGCCGACTTATGCTTTTCCTTCCTGAATAATCTTTTTCTTCATTAACCCTATTTCCTAACGGTGGTCTTATCATTGGTTAGTCAGGCTGAGGACAGGACACCCTGGATTTTAGAAATACTCCTCCATCAACTGAGTGGGTTACTGTTGTGTGATTTTTTTTTTTTTTTTTTTTGGGTACTGCTCTGAGAATCTGAACATGGTTCTGCCAAGCACTGCATCTAGGCTAGCTCCCACAAATTTTACTATGATACCTGCAGCTCTTAATTCTGATCCCAAAATGATTTACTTAGTCCTACTCCCAAACTTGTCTCAGAAGACTCTGAGAATGATGGTCTCAATCAGGGATTCTCAACAAAAATGTTGGTGGTCTCAGAGTGCGGCCACCAATTCTTGCTGATGGCTCCCCGACAATTTTTCCTAAAATACTTTAGGAAAAACAAATAAGTGCATATACCTGTCCAAATCATTGTAATTTATTTATTTAGGGCAGGGGTCGGCAACCTTTGGCATCCCGCGGCCCACACTGCTTCCCGCCGCCCCATTGGCCTGGGATGGTGAACCGTGGCCAGTGGGAGCTGCAATCGGCCGAACCTGCGGATGCAGCAGGTAAACAAACCAGCCCGGCCTGCCAGGGTGCTAAAGGTTGCTGACCCCGATGTAGGGTTGTTTTTTTGCAGACTCAATAAAAATAATGTATCATTGTCTCTCTTCTTTACTGCAGTGGCTCTCAACCTTTCCAGACTACTGTACCCCTTTCAGGAGTCTGATTTGTCTTGTGCACCCCCAAGTTTCACCTCATTTATACTACTTGCTTACAAAATCAGACATAAAATACAAGACTGTCATAGCACACGGTTACTGAAAAGTTGTTGACTTTCTCATTTTTACCATATAATTATAAAATAAATCAATTGGAATATAAATATTGTACTTTCATTTCAGTGTATAGTATGTGGAGCAGTATAAACAAGTCATGGTCTGTATGAAATTTTAGTTTGTACTGACTTTGCTAGTGCTTTTAATGTAGCCTGTTGTAAAACTAAGCAAATATCTAGATGAGTTGAGGTACCCCCAGGGGTACACATACCCTGGGTTGAGAACCATGCTTTACTGGACTTAAACAGAATAGAAACAAATAAGGTGCCTTGCATGTTCTTGTCTTTTTGTTATTTCTTTTGCGTTTTTAGACTAGTTAGCTAGTAAGTCTGTTTCTGTGAAAAGTGATATTAACAAACATACAAATATCACTTTTCATAACAGACTTACTCAGCCCTGGCAAGCCAGGGGACAAATGAAGCCCTGGATGGGGAGATGGATAGGGAGGCAGCAGGGGATGGGGCTGTGATCTGGGGGCCAGAGGACACAGTGGGGGCTGGGGAGGTGGTGTGAGCCCAGGGCCAGCACCTGCCACCGCACGGCTGGGGACAGTGCAGGGCCGAAACCTTGGGCTGGAGAACACAGTGGAAGCGGGGGGCAATGGGGACGGATGGAGCCTGGGGCCCACACCTGCGGCTGGAGGCGATGGGGTGTGTGTGTGGTGGAGGCGTGAGCCTACGGCCAGAGCCCGAAGCCCCCTAGGCTGAAGGCCAACCCCCACCACCCCCGGGAAGGTGGGGAGCTCACACCGGCTGCTTATTCTTCTGACGTTTGTGGCCCCAGAGGGGGGTAGGGCCCAACCCCTGCTAGTGGCCCTGGAGGGCCACTGCTCCTCATAACCCAGGAGGTTGTGGCTGCATGAGAAGCTCCTGGTGGCCATATGCGGCCACGGTGTCCGCATTTGAGAAACGCTGGTCTAAATGGCTGTATGTGTCAGTTTCTGTGATTCAGGCATTGCTTAGCGCTCCATTACAGAACGGCAAAGTACGCTGAAACACTTAACTGATCAGTTGTGTTCGAGTTCTGGTCTATAATTGTTGCCAAACTGAAGCCTTACCACTACTTGGTATATGTATTGATATATAAAGTGGGGTAGATATAACAGAGGAATTTTGAAGATGCCCTTTAATATTGCAGATGTTTTTAACCCTTCTCCACATACTTCTCCTTGATCTTGCATTTGGTAGCCATCTATTGTTGTATAGATAATTATTATGATTTCAGCAATGATCTTATAAGGGATGCTATTTGCCTAATTATGGTCCTGTATATAAAGAAATTGATTTACAACAACCTGATCACAAGGTATGACTTCAATATGATTTGGGCAAAGAGCTTCATGTTCTAGTGAGTTTTGTACCTGATTTAAAAAAATAAAAATAAAGAAATGGAGAATGGTATGACAACTGGAGAGGCCTGTCAACAGCCTTAGAAGTAGGAAACACGTCCCAGGACACACGCTCTGCCGTATTTTCATCTAACAACAGTTAAAATTAGAATGCTTTTAGATACTGGAAACCATCTTCAGTCAGTACTAATGGCCCTAAAAATTGTGTTCTGTTAAGACTTGAAATTTAAATATTGATTATTACTAAGTACTGATCATAGTTTTTACCTTGATTTTCAGAAGGTGCCTGTAACGAAAAACTGTAAGGAAAGCAGACTAAAAGAAAACAAAGTGTCCTGTGCGGTGGGTTTCTCTCCAAGGCTGCCGTAACTTGCTGAGTGTAAAAGTGCACAGTTTATTTTTTATGCATTAAGTAGTTTATGAAAAATAAGATGATTTAGCAAATGTGGATTAGTGACCACTACACCCCCTTCTTGTGTAACTTCTGTATAATACCTGTAGAAAAAATAGCTAGTCACTCGTACAGCATTGACTGATCATTGCATTCTTAACAGAGTAAGCTTGAAATCTTTCTTTTTAGTTGACCTGGTTAATTCTAACACTCAGTGCTCTTGCACTGATTTCAGATGCCCATAATCCAGACTCAACAATTCTGTCAGCCTCAGCTGTTTTCTTGCTTTTCTATTTATAGTTGGGCTAAAAAACAAAGTGGAATTCACTGCTGTTCGGGTGGAATCGTTATAACCTATTGTATAAATCAATGTTATGCACTCTGCCTTTATAGTTTGGTGTCATAGTCCTTGTCAAACACTTATTTATATAGTGACCTGATGAGCCTGGATAATTCTGGCTGATTATGTAAGTGGCTTCTGTTGCAGTCTGAGATTTGTGAGCAAGCACTGCTCCAGATCTTGGAGTAAACCCTACAGTGTGTACTGTTCTTCAGTAGTAGATTCTTTTTCAAGGTTCTATCTCCTTGAGTGCAAACACACACTAGATGTACACCTCTATCCCAATATAACGCTGTTCTCGGTAGCCAAAAAATCTTACCGCGTTATAGGTGAAACCGTGTTATATTGAACTTGCTTTGATCCGCCAGAGCGTGCAGCCCCACTCCCCCTGGAGCGCTGCTTTACCGCGTTATATCTGAATGAATGTTATATCGGGTCGCGTTATATCTGGGTAAAGGTGTATCTTATTGGGCTTGACTTAAAATTGCTGCTGACAGTTCTAAAGAAATGGTACGCCACCAAAATATATATATAATGGCTGCCAAATCTTGATTTATATAGTACAAACATTTAGTTGTATGATGGTACCTCATACCAAAATCTGTAGTGGCCTTATAATCAAACTAAGGGTTGGGGGACAAGATGGACTTGTTACAGGGATATGTAGATATTTGCCAACATTTCTCTTCCTTTTGGCCAAAGTAATGTATGCCAAGATAAAGGGACACTTTCAGACAAAAAACTTTTTACAAATGTTAATTTTTTTAAATTTACTAACAGTACTTTAGATTAAAGAATATTTAAAGTCTACTCTATTTATAATGCTCACCTAAGTTTAATGCACAGTGGATGACAAATCAGATATTTTCACTTTCTGATTCTCAAGCATTGTGAACAATGCACGAGCATAACAAAACAGGAAACTGTTTAACTGCAACTAAAGCAAATCCATGAAAATATTGGCTGCCCTTAAACTTGTTTAGCCTAAACCACTTCATGTCTCTTGAAACACAGAAAATACGCTTTGTGTGGAATACTGACAAGTTTATTGGTGTCATGACCATTAAAAGCGTATACACATTTTAATCTGGTTAAAGAAAAACACTGTCCTTTTATGCAAACCAAATCATGAGTTCTGTCTTACTTTCTGCATGTGAAAGTGAATTAGTGGCTTGCTGCTTAGTAGCCTTGAGGCTAACACATAGATATCTGGGTAACTGTTTCTCACTGCAATACTGCAGTGAGAAGTGCATTATGTTGCAGGAAAACTAAGAACCAGGACTGAAATCTAACTTGTAAATACATTTTGGAAATGTGTTGCAAGTATACCAAGTACCCTATTGCATTAATTTTTTCAAGTTTCATGTCACTTTGCATGTTTCACTTCATGTGACATGCATAGCTTTTCTGAACTTGTTTCAAACCAAATTTTGGGAAAGGGGAATTTTATGAAACTTTTCACCTAGTTCTAAAGACGCATGAAATTTACTAAAATCTCGTTCTTGCTTTTCCAGTTCTTAGCAAAAATTTTATTAAAATTCAGTTGAAGTCTGAGCACCTGATTAAAGAACTGTTAACCTGTGGTTTTCCAATAAGTTGAGTCAAACAGCCCTAGTGGTTAGTGGGCACAATTGCACATCACCTGGGCTTCCTGAAATTTCTTATTGGTCTGACAGTCACTAAAGCAACTGAATGTGCCTTCTTGGCATTCAGTGTATTTACTTCCTGACTTGTCCATCGGACTGTGTGTGACCCATGAAACTCTGTAGGAGGGAGATAACGAGAACAAAAATTTCTTAATCAAGCTATGTAAATATGTATAGGAGAAAAATCTAAATGTTACCTTCCTGTTAACCTTCTCTTTGTTTCATAGTCCTCCAGCAGTGATAGCAGCAGCAGTTGCAGTAGCAGTAGCATCAACAGCCCTGACAGAGGAAGTGGTCCAGAAACCAGCGTAAACCAGATAATTGCAGCATCCAGTCCTATCACTCCCCCATCCTTCCATGAGCAGTCTGCACTAAGTCAAGGTCCTTACTTCCACATCAACCAGATCCTGAAGGAGGCACACTTTCACAGCTTACAGAACCGTGGACGCCCGCCTACATGATGAACCAGCAGTTCCTTGCCTTCTGTGAAGGGACAGCACTGTGTAGATTTGATATTTCAACTTAAAGTTTGTTAAAATGAAATTGCACAAAACGCCTGTTGCCTTTTCAGTCTATATTTGAAATAACAGGTTAACAGGAAATTGTTTACTTGTGGTTTGCTGCACTATTGCAATGCAAAAGGGGCTTTGAAGCAATTTTTATAGGATTATTTTTTGGGGTTGGTATCAAATACATGTATGATGAGTCTGAGGAACCCACATCTGTATTATAGGCGTGCATAATGAGTCCAATTCCAATTGACTGCCTAATCTGTTTGTTAGCAACTGTTGCTTTATGTAAAGTCCTTTCAAACGTCCATCTTCAGTTTTATAAATCTTTTTTAATTTCAATAAACTAGTGAACAAGTTTCCATGGTCAAGTATTATTTGCAAAGGTTGAGAGTAGTTAAAGGGACATTCACTGAAAATGTCTAGTGTTACAAGCACCACCCATGATTACTATAACTGGAAGACTGAAAAACTTCTTACGTAGCTTAGCAGGCATGCTAAACTTTACCTTGTTTAATCTTTTATGCAGCAGTAAGACAAGAAAATCCTTCTCTAGAACTAAGCAGAAGCTTGAATTTCAGCTGGTTAAGTTATGAAAAGAACTTCAGTATATAACTACTTGAGAGACAGGTAGCATTGGCTATGTTCAGAAAGCATGCCATGCCATGCCATGCCACATGAGATACACAGTAAAAGGAAAGCTGCTTTCAACGCTCCAGAAGGTGTTGAGTTTATATGAATGAACTTTTCTTTTTCCCTTACCTAGCCTTAAGTGATAAAACTGTGAGGGGGGAGAAGTGCAAGTGCACTTTGCTGATGCAAAAAATTAAGTCACAGTGCAGTATCTTAACCTACTTCTAGTTTAAACACTAGTATAACACATATACTGTGGCTCGGGGAAAGGGATAAGAGCATGCTGTCTTACTTTCTTAGTAACTCATCCTGAGCAGTTTAGCCAGTACAGGCCTGGGAGAGCGTGTTCTGAGTGGAAATGAATGTGTAGGCAAACTTAAGTGTTTCATCTTTTTATTAGATCACTTGGTCATGCTAGAGAGCCAACCCAGTTTGAACAGGGATGGTGCAGCTGTGTCTTCCTCCTCCGTTGCCAGCTGTCTGAACAAGGAACCAGGGCGGAATGTTTCCTCTTCTGCTCTTACGACCAAAGGAGGTGGAACCTGTTTTTTTAAAATGAGAGAATCAGTGACTGTTATACTGCCTCTTTCTTTGATTCCACACCCAGCCAGTAGTTACCTAACTGTGCCTCCCTGCAGCTAAGAGAAGCAGGAATGGTATGTAACTGAGTCCAACCTGAACCCCTGCCTCTCCCACTACATGTACAGGATTACTCCACGTATTAAGCCTTGTCTACACTACATTTCTAGTATTGGAGAGGGGATTCTAGGTTCTGGCATAGTAGAGCTTCTCCCTTCCCCTGTGCAACTGGATTGGTATGCTGTTAACTACTTAAGACTTGTAAGAATCACTATATGATTGGTTTTACTGCCTAGCCCAGGAAAGGTGGCTACTCCATTTCTCTTGCTTTAGAAATGATAAAATACCATTGTTGTCTTTATACATAGACAGTGGTTTTGATTAAGTACTCTACACAATCTTGTATGATTCACTATATAGTGGGATCGGAGAAAAGGCAGAGAGAGCATATCTGCTAGTAATTCAGAAAAGGGGCTTTCTATGAAACTCTATATACACGCATCACTGCAGCCATGACTAGTAACACACAGGCACGTAGGGAAGACACATACACTAGATACCTTGGGGGCAGGAGGTAGAGAATCTTTTTTTTTTTTAAAGTTGAACTTTTTGAAACAAGTGTGCTGTTTGGAACAACTAAAGCCAAGAAGTTCTCCCATTGAATTACATGTAGTAGCAGAATGTGATAGGTTGGCTCCCATTTAGGTAAACGTCTCTACTCTTATAAAAGAGCAGTGGATCTTTATCAAATAAAAGCAGTCAGGACTATGCCCTACTGCACCATACTAATGTATAGGTTCACTGATGACTTGGAGGGATGAGTACATTTAGGAATACCACTCCCTGGAGCAGCCAGGTATTCCTTGGCACAGGACCCTGCCTAGATAGACATTGATACCCATTCCCCATGGTTTAAATGTATACATTTTGTTGTTATAAAATTTAATACAGAGCAACTGGACAACACTAAATGCTGTTGTAGGTGAAGCAAGCCACTCAGAATGCACACAAGCTTAAATACCCAAGCAAGATTTCTTCAGGAGTACAGGTCATCATCAAACTGGAATGAAGTTTATAAAATAGTTAGACAGCATCCCTTAACAGCTTAACATTCCTTACTACTTCCCTTAAATACAGATGAAGAAGCTAAATTTTAAGTCTTCTGTGCATAAATTTAAATCACCACTACACTGCCATGATCTGTCAGCTGGGGGCTAGCGGTCTGGAATTTTGTGCTACCGGACTTGCTTTTAGCCTTTGGCAAATCACTTATGGAAAATGAGCTAATCAAGTTTTCTGTTAATAAAACACCAGGGGTGGGGGTGATTACTTCCTTGCAAAACTAATGTGAGGATTAGGATTTGTACAGTATTTTTTAAAAAAGCAGTCATACTTGGGACTGTTTGAAAAGTACTTGTCTCTTACAAGGGACTGCTGGCTTAAATATTTGCTTAACCTGTTCTCCCTTCTCAGGCTGAACCAAGTTTTTTCTTTTTCTTTAAGTATTCTCAGCAAGCCTAAAACCCTTATTTACAATGCTGCTTCCCTGCTCTGGTAACACAGTAGCGATCTGTGGTAAGATTAGGATGGTTAATAACTTCACCAACCTGAGTCTGATTTTCTGTGTTTTTAACAGCAGATTTAGTCTTTCGAGAGCTTGACATACTAAGCGGTAGAAGTCCAAATCTTAAAGAGAAATAAGGAAATGCATTCAGTCATACTGAAGTATCAGTTCAAGACACTTGCTTTCTAAAAAAGTGATATCTGCATCACTGAGCAAATTACCTGATTTGACTAGATGCTAAGGGCAAGATATTGTGAGGCTCCTGGGAACTCAAATTATTGCTTCTATTGGTATATTGATTCTCTGCCCCAGTGAGTAAGCCAAACAGGACCTAGAAGACAGGAAATAAGTGCCATTTTTTAATTCAGGTGGTTGAGGATTCTGTAACACAGCAACTGCTCAAGTAACAAGAAGGCCCTGCCTCCATACAGAAGCTCTCAGATACACACAGAATTGTCTTTAATGCTGAATCCTTTCCCCAAACATGCTTAATTTTTGCATTTCAGGGTGGCTGACTTGTCTCCCCTCACCTTCTTAAGCATGTTTCCTTTAGTCTGGGCTTGTCTAACTTACAGGGCTGCAGGAGCGCAGCGCTTATAGGTAGTATCTAAGAATATAAGAACAGCCATACTGGGTCAGACCAAAGCTCCATCTCGCCCAGTGTCCTGTCTTCCGACAGTGGCCCATGCCAGGTTATCAAGTGGCCCATTCCCAGCTTCTGGCAGAAGGAGAGCTGCCTCTGTTGGGGTAGGTACTCCACCTCCCCTAGAGGCGGTAGCTAGGTTGATAGGAGACAACCTCCTGTGAAAAACAGGACTAACTACATCACTCCACACCCCTCAGTGATGTAGTAATACCAGGAAGTTCCTCGTGTAGACCACGCCTCAGCTAGCTGCCTGCTACTATGGGTAGCAGAATTTCAGGCTGTCTGTGTGGCAGTTCGTATTTCACAGATTCTAATGACTCTCCCTTTTCGTTACAAAGGGAGAGAGCTGAGCAGGAGTGCGCATCATGCTATAGAGAACTCACTCAGAAAGCTATGCCTAGCTCCAGCTGGCTTTAAATATCCCATCTGCAATTCTGAGCGCAGGCCAAGAGTTAGCTGCTGTTGAACTGCATAATGTGAGGAACCGATCAACCTGCCTGATAACTGCAGTAGAATAAAGCAGCAAACAGGTTTTGCACCATTTACTTCTGTTGCAGGGAACTACTTTCCCCGAACTTACAGAGGTTCGTTGCACCAGGCGGTTAAGGCTGCTATTTAAATGTGGAGTAAAAACATCCAAGTCAAATGGATCAATGTTGGCTTCTAAGAAGTCTGTCACCTTCTCAATCCTGCAACAAGACCAAAAAGATGCCATTACAAATCTTAAATGTAGATTACAAGGTGGACAAATGCTTATGATGGGGCAAGTGGAAATTGCTGTTGCAGTGGTCCCTCATGAAACTGAGCTGCTCCCTGCTCACCTGACCTATGTCTTGAGTACAAGTAGGAGGCACAAATCAGAGGAGCGGCAGTTTTCAGTTTCACAAGGCTTCCCCAGTCCATTGTGACAGAGGAAAAACTTGCATTTGGGTAGCCTCCTACTGTGTCAACACTTAACTGCAGCAGGAAAGAGGTGAAAGTACTTTAATGTACTTTTGAAGGCTTTTCTATTCCTATTTACAGAACACTTAGAGCGTAAGCCATCTGTTCTGAAGGGTCTGAGTGGGATTTGTGCTCCCTACTCCTCTGCTTCACAAACCTGTTGCTAAGCAGGTGTGTGATTTCTAAAAGAAAGATTCTTCATGACTAGTTCTCTGGAGATATGTTAGCGATACCAGGTCTACCCCCATAGGAGACTGGTTGGCCTGGCTCAGCACCAGGACTCCACCCTCATCCCACTCTGACATTTTTAGACTGCGCTTAAGAGTTGGTGAAAAGGTGCTGCAGCTTGACACTTCCGATCCATGGGACAGGAACATGATGGGTAGTGGTAGACATACCAGTGCCCCATATGCTGCCCTGCAAGGCTTCTAGCTTGCCTTGAAGAACTTCTCTGTAGGTGGCTTCTGTCACAGAGCAAGGCTGAATGAGCCACTTTCTGCCTTTAAGTTGTGATTGTGCGTGAGGAAGTAGGATGTCAGAACTGGACTGAACAGCCTCTCTCATGCTTGGCTTAGAAATCTGGCAGTACACGGTACCTGGAGTCCTGCTTGCTCCTGCTGGTTTTTGCTTCCTCACTCTTAGCTGTTAGGACTATATTCAAATAACGTAGATCATAGAGCAACTGCAACGCCCTGTTCTGAGTCACTGGGAACGTGCCTTCTTTCTGTAAGAAAGGCACAAGGGTATGTTTCAACATTCTCTTTATAATAATTGTTTCCAGAGGTTTTCTGAAGACAGAACAAACAAAATACTCGGACCGATAAGCAGCAGGCTTAAGTCAAACAGTTCAGGTAGCGATCCTATGCCACATCCACTCTTGTCACATATTGTATGCTCCTTAGGGCAGACACTGTCTTGGTTGTGAAGTGCTATGAACGTCTTTGCCCCAACAGTTCCAAAGGCTTCTGGACATGTTAGCAAAGAAACGTGGAAAAGAAATGACCAAGCCAGTCATGCCAAGTATCTCCCGGAGCAGAAGAAAAGACGTAAGTATGTTCTGACGCATGTATTGGACAAAGAAAGCATTCACTTCAGTTTCTAAGAAATTGAATATACAGAAGATCTCCTGTGTAGTCTATATTACTGTAGTAACACCAGGGCTCCCCTGGAACTGCAGCTATCTCTATTAGCATCGTACTAATGGGAAAGTAGGGCCTTACAAAGCTCTGTTTCCCTTTCCGAGGCCTTTGCTGGCCATCCAGGCAGACAGGTGGAAGAACTAGAGCACTGTCACTAGAGCATGCAAGCAGCTACTTCCCTTTCCTGCCTAGGCTCTCAAAGGTTTACAGCACTTTACAGTCTCAAAACCCATGAAAGGAAGGCTTGGCTGATAACTGCAGGTTGGGAAACTGAGGCACTGGAGTGTAGCGATTTCACATCGAGTTGGATCCCAGTCCAGGTATATGCCCCATAAAATATTTAAATTTCTGGGGGCTTCTCAGAGATGAATTTTTGGGGTTCCCTGATCAGCAAGAAAGACTGACTATAACAGTGACTGCACATGCAGATCCCTTTTAGTACAGCCATAAATCCCAGCTGCATACCTTCTCCTGCTTCTCTTCAACAAGCTTCTCATAGCCAGCCAGCACTTCTGCCAGGCAGGTCTTCAGCAGCAGCTGCAAGGTACGCTTTGGCAGAGCGTGACCTCCAACCCGGTTGACTTCTTGACACAAGCTGAAGAGGAGGCATTGAACATACCAGGATGGCTGTTGGGGGGGAAAGAAAAACACCCCACACACCAATGAAAGCTGATATTTCCTGACCTTTCTGTATGGGATGTTGGCATTATCAAGGGGAATGATAGAGGTTATGTGAATTCTGGGTTTCTCCTGGTATCTTCTCCTCCTTCCTCATCACCAACCTTGGTCTCTTGCCTTCTCTCCTCACAGAACCCTGCCCCAGTGCTCCCATCCTGTCTTACCTCCTTACTCTTATTGACCCTGTACATATACTTTCCCCCTCTGGCTCTTTCCTCTCATGAAAGATGTCCTGATCGCCACTATATTCAAAACCATCTGTTAGCCCCTCCACTCTAAACTCAGGAATATGCAGTCTACAACCAATGCACTGATTTTCCCTCCTCTAGGTCTGCCTTGTGTTGGGCTTTTACCTTTTTTCCACTCTACTGAAACTGGTCTCATTTTAGTCTTCAGATACCTCTTCCTGGCCAAACCTCCGGGCTTCTTCTCTACCCTCATCCTAGAGCTGCAGCTCAACCTCTCCTTCCCGACATCTTATCCTCAGCAGGGTTTTGAGATACTGTCCTCTCCTGGTTTTCTCCTCTGTTTTTTGGTGGGGCCAGCTCTTCCCCTGGCTGTGGGGTTTCCCCAGGGCTTGCTCTTTCCCTTTATTGTTTCAGCCATCCTTTGTACTGCTGATAACTCACAAATCTCTTTCTACCACCGGCCTGTCTCCTATCCAATCCCACATCTCAACTCGTCCGTGGTCCTCTTAGGCATCAAGCAGTTAAATGCATTAAAAGGTTATAAGGTGCTCAGATAAGTACTTATCTGGCTTCCGTCACTGTACTAAGACAGTTCTTAAATTGAATGTAGACAAAAACTGAACTTGTCTTCCCTCTTTTTCTATCACTGTTTCACAACACCATCCTCCCACTCCCTCAGGCTTACAATCTGAGGGGGAATTTGTACTCCTTTTCCTTTACCCCACACTTGCAAACCAATCCAAATCATGATGTTACTTCCTTCAAACTTCTGTCCTTTGCTCTCTCCCACCACAGCCAAGTCTCTTGTTCAGGCCTCATTATAGCCTGCATTGCTTACTGCAGTATCTTCCCTCTTCACCCCAATCTCTCTCTCTCTCTCACATCCACTCCCTTCAGTATATACAAAATGCTGCTGCTAAACTCCTCTTTCTTGCCTGTCTGATCATGTAACTCCTCCCTTTCTTCAGTTCCTCGATTGGCTTCCCAGCCAATATTGCATCAAGTTTAAACTGCTTGTCACCACCTCCAAAAGTCTACATAGCTTTGTCTTTCCCTACTTACCCACCCCTGTCCCAACTGCTCCACTAATGCTGCCCAATCTCATCCACCCGTTTGTCAGATTTATACAATCACCTCCTTGCCTACAGCACCCAATCAGGCATCCTTGTCCACCTTTGAGTTTGTCTTAAACTCACTTCTGCTGCACTGCCTTTAAGGAATCTTATTGATTTGTACATTATAAGCTGCCTATTTTAATTCCCCTTTCCCTACATCGGGAAGCATCTCAGGGCAGGGACTATTTTCCTTAAGCGTTACCCAGCACACAATGAAAGGTACCGCAAATAATTTGTAATAAAGCCAAAGAGTTGGGATACAGGTGAGGCAGTGACAGCGTTATATGAACACCAGCCATTCTGGGTACAGCACCAAGTCAGCAACATGGACTTTAGGGACCACTTCTCGTAAGAGAGGGACTGTTGGCCAGGGGCTAGCTGGGGCTTATCCTTCACTGCATATTTATATTCACCTTCTCCTGCAGGACAGACCTGAAGAAGAGCTCTGTGTAAGCGCAAAACCTTGTCTCTTACCAACAGAAGTTGGTTCAATAAAAGATCCCTTTCTCTATAGTGTCTTGAGACTGAGCTAGCTACAACATTGCATGCATATTCTCTGGCAGAAGTCCTAAGGTCTTCAAGTTGCTACCTAGGACTTGGATATGTGACCCTGAGTGCAGGGAGATTTCATAAGAGGAGTGAATTCAGTGAAACCTCCTATAGTGAAGTGACTGTTTAAGAAGGCAGCAGTCGTAGACATTAATGCTACTACTAGCTTTTGGCCTCTTGAAAGATTATTTCCCTCCATTCGCCCGGAGGACATTGCTCACACCTGTACAGGGAGTCGGATCTTTGACGTTACGCTGCTTCCCATTTCCGTCTCCTCCTGAATTTCAATTTCATCCCAGTTGGTGGCTGTAGCTAAGATAGAGCCAGCTTTATCTAGCAGCAAAGTTTTGGTGAAACTGTGAACCAGGACCTAGAGGGGAAAAATAGACATTCAGTAACAGCCCAATGCAGGTGCTAGGGGTCAGACAGTCTATTTACAGCTCCCTGGTGTTTTTCACTTAGTGAATCTGCTGAAGAGACTGAGGTGGGCCAAGTATTTTCCAATTGTCTTTAAGAGCATCACACCAAGGGGATCTGACAGCTCAGTGTGACTATTTCAGAGCCATATTAATTGGAAATTGATCAGGGACCCTAAGGCTAGTAGTGGCAGTGTTCTAATGAATGGAAAGTCTCTGAAGAACTAGTAAGCTACACGTGCAGCAGTGGCTGTGGGCAGCTGTGAAAGAGAAGCCTAAATAGGAAAGGAGTGTGCCCAAAGAAAACTGGCTACTTACTTTGATAACAGCTGAGCTCCAAATCTGATATGCAAATAGACTCTGTTGCAGGAGTTGTTCTTTCACTTCCTGCCACTTGGCCTGCATGGGATTCACCTCCTGAGCTTTCCCTTTCCCCAGCTTTTTAGAAGACCGGGTCTCCTTCATTACATTCTCTGTGCTGCCTGATTTACCCAGAATGCACTGCTTCAGGTGAGGACACAGTTCACCTAGTGACTGACAAAGTCTTGCCATGAAGAGGACGGCATTAAGTTTGGCATCATTCAGAGCATCTGTGTGTCCTTTCAGCTTGTCCTCAGCGCTCTGCAGCTCTTCTCTAACACAGCCCAAGACGTACTGGATGCAGGTAATGCAGTGATCACGGAGCAGCTCTTCTACCATGCCAGCATCAGCATATCTATCAAAAGCAGAGTTCCTGGACTGCACGCCCAATATCTCCTTGGGTGTGGGAGAGTCAGAGGGAAGGTAGGACAGAAGGTCATCTACTTTGGCCTTCAGTTTGGAATCCAAGGCAGAACAGAAGCTCTGCACACAGGGAGTGAGAGCCTGGGCCTTCATGGACAGGCCACTCTTTGCAAATTGGCTGCGGTTTGCAACGTTGACCCAGGCAGCATCAGAAGGCATGTCGCTGGGGCTCTCTGACCACAGAAACAAAGCCATGTTGTGTTCAAATTGGATGTGCTTGCTGGGGGCAGAGGTGCTGGACTTGACTTCAAGCTCCTGTAGAGCTAAGACAAGAAGCTGTTTCGAACTGCTGGAGATGGAGTCAAATCCTTCCTTCATCAGGGTCTGGAAAAGAGAACTTTCCTTTCTCAGGTCTCAGTGGCTGTCACATCACCCATTTTAAGAGAGCCTCTATGGCTGCTGAAAGGTACTGTGGACAGCCCCGGAGAGCAAAGACCTCTCGCCACAGACAGTACCACAAGGGGAGCAGCTCTGCAAGCTTCCCCATGCATCACCAGCCTCCCCCACACCCAGCTAACGTGTGCTCCTTATGACCTGTTCTCTGCTGAGACTGCCAGGCTAGGGAAGCAGACAGCCCTTAAACACTGCCAAAGTCAGCCTGGCTAAGCCCCTGACAGCATCTCACCTGTAACCTGTCCAAGAAGAGCTGCCGCAGCAAGTCCTCCCAGAAGGAGATGGGCTTGTCCAAGAGTCGACGACACACAGTATCCCAGTTCTGGCTCATGGACTCACTGGTGAGCAGCTCCCACACAGCGTCACGGATGCCGGCTAGGCCTTTCAGGCTCTTCACATAGCCCAGCAGAATGACAAGCCCAGATCTGATATCTTCATTACACCTGAAAGCAATATTCACGTCAATCCCATCCCCTCATATCACAGCTCCAGACTACCTCAGGAAGGAAAAACTGAAGAGTACAGGTAAGAACCAAGAGGCATTTTTTTATTTGAATAGAGTTTGGGGGATTTTATTTTCTGTAATGCTGCAGGAACTCTAGATGCAGATCACATTGCAGGGAAGTGGTCTGTGTAAAATCTGTTGCCTTATTTACTGAACAACCTGGATTTCAAGGAAGCTTTTAGTCTGTATCATCCTCTCTCTCAGCATTTCTGTGGCAGACAAGTGTGTCTTGATCTGCTTCTATGGGGGTAACAGGCAGGTGAACAGACTTG
This sequence comes from Mauremys reevesii, assembly GCF_016161935.1. Lineage (NCBI taxonomy): Eukaryota > Metazoa > Chordata > Testudines > Geoemydidae > Mauremys > Mauremys reevesii. Next base: position 41,382,257 of record NC_052637.1, on the reverse strand, counting down.
GCTCCATTTTACAATCCCCAGCCAAGGAGTGCTGTTGAGCTGCTTAGGTGCCTCAGAAGCACTCGACGCTGCCAGACCGATCTAGTGGTGTCTGATGGCGCCTTGCTCCCTTTCACTAGAGGAGGAATACAGTGATAGAACAAGTACCGTCCTAATCCATCCCTTAGAAGAAGCTCCCGCTATACACTCACATGTTAATCCACTTCTGAAGAGTCTCTCTCAGGTAGTCCTGGCTGATTGGATGTGCCAGGGTTCGGAGGGTTGGCTGGAACTCTACAATGGACAGTGGTAGATATTTGAACCAGCTGCTCAGCTTCATCTCCTCTTTCAAAACTTTGATGCCTTTACCTAGAAGAATTGTGCTGCATGAGTGGGGTGGGGTCTTGGCTAAGCTCTAGCCGTATGAGGAACATGCACAGATGGCCATTCGATAGTGAAGCCAATCCCAAACCTCGCTGCCTGAGCCAGCTGCTCACCTGCTGGATCCTGGCCTGTTGTGGTCTCCAGCATTGAAAAGAGCAAGCTGCAGGGCAGGGACGGATCTGAGGGCTCCCCTTCAGGCAGAGTGTAAAACAGGGCATGAGCTTGGTACAGGGTGGTGGTGAGCAACTCCATCAATGAACACACCTGAGCTTTTATACCAGCACCTAAAAAGAAAAATCTCTTCTTAATAGAGGCAGCAGCCCTAACCTTCCTCATTAAAGCAGTCCCATAATAAAAACAATACTGATCGGAAAGGACAAACATTTTTCCAAGGCAGATGCATAGTTACAGTGAAACCTTTACAGTGAAGACAGATCTACAGGTAAGTGCCAGATCCCAGCTATCTGCTCCCACAGTTAATAGAGATGGGCCTACTATAAGCAACTGAGCATGGGGTAACTAATACATGCAGCCAAAGCAGAGTTATTGTGATGGATCAGTTAGCTACAGAAGTACCTATCCAAGCTATCCTGTTTGGCCACTACTGTTTTAAAGGATCAAGGGAAATAATTAGCTGTCTGTTAGCCCTGACTCAATGCAACAAAGTTCCCATGGAGGCTACAAATAGGACAAACCCCCTTCCACTCCGTTTCTGCTCTTTCCTTGAGAGGGGAAACAAACTTTAGAGCTTCCTTTCGGATTAGTTCAGGAGCAAAGCCAGTTGTACTGACCGTGATGTGGCTGGTTCAGAAGCTGCTGAACAGCTGACTTCCTGGCCAGCAGGAAGTCTGTCAGGGCTTGGCGCGGAGAGCTGTCCTCCAAAAGCATGATGGAGCATAAGGCCTCTGCCACTGCTTGGTCAGAAACAGCCTGGCATTTTAGCAGTGACTTGCTTTCATGCAGTATAGTAGATCTAGTAAGGAAACAAGTCAGATGCAGTCACCAGGTGTTGAATAGGGTTGCCAATTTTCTAATTGCTGACAACCATACCCCTGAGGCCCTGTCTCCTGCTTATGCCTCTCCACGCACACCCCCGGCGTTACTCGCTGCTCTCCCCATCCCCTGTAGCTGGATCCTCTCCACTTCCCTTCCTCCAATGCCAGCTGGGCTCCCTTTGCTTCTGAGTGGCAGCCTGATGCAGAGCCTGCCGGCCCATGAGATGCAAGGAGAAGGTGTCCCCAGCTGAGCAAAAGACTAAATAGAACAGATGGGAAACAGATGCTTCCCAGTCTTTTCTATATCCATGGGTACAATCAACAGGAGTCACCTATAAGGCACCTGATTGTATGGCTCAGTCCTGGAAGGAGAGATCTAGAACAGGGCACTGGGAGTCAAAACTCCTGGGTTCTAGTGTCAGTTCTGCCAATGGCAATTGGTAGGGTGTCAGGTAAGCTGCTTCAGTCATCTCTCAGCTCTTGTGCATGTGGAACAATAATCCCTACTTCCCCTAGGAGAAACAGAGGGTCAGAGGCTACGTTTATATGGGGCCTTCAAGTAGATTACAATATTACAGCAGGGCAATGTTCTGACAGCATCTGCAAATTGGCTCTGGCGGAGCTGCCTACACCACCAAGCTGCTTACCTGAAGTGGCTGGCTGCTGCCACTTGTCGTACAAGGATGGGGAAGCGTGCAAGGATGGGACTGTAACGGGAACTGGAGGAATCCAGCTGCAGCAGGCTGTGGAGATGGCAGCAGAGCAGGTACAGATGAGTGGCACGTAAGTACTGAGAGGCCTCCATGGCACTCCAGATCTTCTCTGGAATCTCAAGCAGCAGCTTGATCTGCGCTCCGGTGCTATAGAACTTCTCCTGCGAGTGCAGCATAGTCTGGGCATGAAAGGAGAGGCTTTGACTGTGGGTACAAGCACACTTCCAAGGGAACAACAATGGCAGTAATTCTGCTAACTTCGGAAGCTACCCGAGCTTTGTCCCTGTACGTTTCTGTGACGTGACATCCAACAGCCTAAAGCCGTACAGAAGTCAGTCCTGCAAGCCAGGCTTTGGACAAACTGGCAGTGCGCCCCCAACGGCCTCCCGCAGCGATGCCCAGCTCAGGAGCGGCTCTCACAGGATGTTCTAGCCAACCTCGCAGGAAGAAAAAGGCAGAGCTGGTGCCCGGGGAGCTGTGACGCGGCAGGGTCTCGCAAAGACAGCTCTGGCCGCTGACAAGGATGAGGGGCTCTGGGGCAGGGGCACCCCCGCCCTTGTGGGGCTCCAGCGGTGACACTAGGGTGTAGCCGGCCTCTACTGCCTGGCCGCGGGCTGGGGGCCTGTCCTTGGCAAAGGCTGGGCGGACCATGGCTTGTTCGGGCCCCGCCCCCCTCGCTCACCGGGCCCCGCCCCCCTCGCTCACCGGGCCCCGCCCCCCTCGCTCACCTGAGCCCTCGGGCCCCGCCCCCTCGCTCACCAGGCCCCGCCCCCTCGCTCACCTGGGGCCCCGGGCCCCGCCCCCTCGCTCACCAGGCCCCGCCCCTCGCTCACCTGGGGCCCCGGGCCCCGCCCCCTCGCTCACCAGGCCCCGCCGCCTCGCTCACCTGGGGCCCCGGGCCCCGCCCCCTCGCTCACCAGGCCCCGCCCCCCTCGCTCACCTGGGGCCCCGGGCCCCGCCCCCCTCGCTCACCTGGGGCCCCTCGCCCCCGGGCGCCCCTGGGCCCGGCGCCCCGCGCTGCAGGCCCCGCACCGCCCCCAGCAGGCGCTCGGCGCTGAGGCGCATCTCGGCGATGGTGTCGGCCGCCTCGATGAGGTCCCGGTAGCGCTCCCCCACCATCTGCCGCAGCTCCTCCCGCTTCTGCTCGATGCCCGCCCGCAGCCGCCGCTCCACCTCGCGCAGCTCGGCCGTCGTGTGCGCCTCGAACAGCGCCGCCGCCTCCGGGCCCCGCGGCAGCCCGGGCCCCGACGCCGCCGCCATCTTGGGCGCGACCCCGGGCGGCCGCCGTCCGTCCCGCGAAGCCGGGAGCGTCCCTGTACCCGTGACGTGTCCGATGGGTGCCGCCGCCGCCATCTTTGGGAGGGGCATCGATACTTCCGGGCACTGGTGGCATCGCTCAGCGCCATCTTTGTGAGGGCTCGCGGGACTTCCGGTCAATTGCTAACCTGCCTCGGGGGCCGCCATCTTTGTGAGGGGCAAGGACAACCTCCCCATTGAGCCCCGGGCCCTTCCATAGGGTCTCCACGTGCTGAGCCCCGCCCCCTTCCATAGGTTCCCACATGCCATAGGTGATTCCCCCCAAAAATTTTGCCTCCCCTTCCATAGATCCCCCTCATTTTCACCTCCCCTCAACCCCTTCCTTAGGGGCCCCCTTCACTTGCCCCATCCCCTTCCCTTGGGCCCCCTCAAGTCACCGTCCCTTTCCATGGGGTGCTCACCCCCCACCTCCTGCCCCCAGCCCCACCACCTTCCCACAGAGCCTTTCCTCCCAGAGCAACGGGCAGGATCAGCTGGCCTGGCCCCCTCCTGAAAGAACTCCTCCGATGGGCTGTTTATACCAGAAATGCGCCCCCTCCCTTGTTTTTCTCCCTCCGCTCTTTCTGCATTTCTAATGCACCCACCATTGTGGAACCAAGACACTGATTTCCACTAAGCAATAATCCACCACAACTTAAAAAAAACCACCCTCCCTTAGTTCTCGAAGCTTAGTCGTCGTCCGCTTTTCACAATCGTTTGTTTTACACTAGGCTGTTGCCCTTGAATTTAGATTAATCTCTTAGTGCCTGGAGTGCATCTCTTCACTTTGCACAGCGCCTAACGTTGATCAGTTAAAATGCGGCTCGTTTACATTTTTTGCCATTCTGCTTGGAGCTTGCGCAATACAAATAGACTGGTCTGCTCTGGTTTGTAGTCAACGTATGGATTTCCCCATTGCAGGGGAAGGTCTAAATCCAGTCTAAAACCTGGTTATATTGAGTTTTTAAATTGTAGTTAATAACTCATAGTACTGCCTTATAATATATACTTGTATGCATCTTTAAAATATTTCTGCCTTGATGCTGGCAGAAATATGAAAAGATCTGCTTTAGTCAAACCCAAGTTATTAAGCTCAATACAGGGGTAACGGGGTGAAATTTAATGGCCTGTGATATATAGGAGGTGAAATAGTCCCTACTGGCCTTCAGTTCTATGAATCTATGAAGGTGCTTGTGTGTCCAACTTCAGGATCAGGTCCTAAATATGGGCTTGGATGATGGTTGCATAAGAAAAACTGCACAATCTGTCCCTACATGTGAAATGAATTGTGATCGTTTGTCTTCAGCCTTTTGAAATGACTCTATGATAGAGTTTCTGGAGTATATTTGTTTGCAGCGTGGATGGGGTCCCAGGGTAGGTGAGGTGATATCTTTTATTGGACCAACTTCTGTTTCTGAAAGGAACAAACTTTTGAGCTTCATGGAGCTCTTCTTTGGGTCTGGAGAAGATAATGGTGAGTGTCACAGCTTAAAGTGGGCCAGATTAAACATAAGAGATCCACCTGTGTTGCAGGAGACCACTTAAAATGAAGTGGGTAATTAACACCTCCGCATTCATAGGACAAAGGCAGTAGTAGGCAGCTGGGAGTGTTACAAATTGTTGTAATGAGCCATACAACCAGCATCTCTGTTACGTCTGTGTTTTTTAGTATCCAGCAGAGTTATGAATTTAAGTTCCTAGGCTCCTCCTTTGAAGGTGTTGTGGAGTATAGTTGGTTTTGTTTTCTAATTGAGACTGTATGTGATCATACATGTTCCAAGCACGAGCTAAAGGAACAGGTGAATGTGTGAAATCTGCTCTGAGGGGAGCCCTTCCAGCTGTTAACTTCCTATCCTGGATAGTTCATCTCACTGTCCTGAAGATGCCACTCTTGCTCCACTTAGGGGCACCTTAAATCACTCCTGGTAGTGCGGGTGGGCTCTGAATGCTCTGTTCAGTTTAGAGCAAGGATGGATGATTGGATCTAATCCTTCATGCATGAAATGCACAGCATCTCCCTTAAAGCTAAGCCAGCTGTGATGGGCTGTGGAAAATGGGAAAGGCATCTCAAAGTGCAGTATTCTAAGCTGTACCAGAAACAGGGACCTGAAGGTTAGGAGGCACTGGAACTCCATTGTGTATTTCCCATCCTGTCTTTGGTTAGTTGTTGCTTGAAGGCCATTTGCCCTAGATACAAAACCGTCCTAGCAGCCTGTGGATGCTCAGCAAGCCGAATTAACCTCCCTTGTGTCTTCAGTGGAAGGTTTCAGGATGAATTTGCAACTTGAGTGGTACAAGTTAACACCAATGATATATAGTATCCTGCAACCTCCAGACTCTGCCCCCTACCCCGTGGCAAAAGGCTGGGACTGCCTGTGCTTGGAGAGATGTTATCTGTGGCCCATAACCAAACCGTTCAAAAAATTGATTTGGGCTCAGGTACTAGGCCTTATAGTCCTTCCTTCATTCTCACTTAGTGCACTATTTGCTTAGTAGCTGGAACATCTGTGCTCTTGTAAACAGTGAAACTGAAAACCTAGGTTGCCTATCGCATAGGGGTAAGCCTGGTTTGCCAGCCAGCAAGCTTAGAACTGAACTTGGATCCTCTGGTTGGAGTCTATTTCCACATATTACTCTGTTTCTAGACCATTTGTTTCTGGTGTTTATAAATTTAATAAATTAAAGGACTTTGACTTATGCAGGCCAGTAAATCAACACTACTATTGAAACAACAGAACACTGCATGTATGTTTCATTACATGCAGATACTTCAGCTGTTAATGGAGACTGGAACCCAGTACTTCGAGCACCAAGAAGGACCCACATGTCTTTTAGCAATAAGTAGTAGGGTGACCAGATGTCCTGATTTTTATAGGGACAGTCCCGATTTTTGGGTCTTTTTCTTATATAGGCTCCTATTACCACCCACCCCGTCCCGATTCGTCACACTTGCTGTCTGGTCATCCTAATAAGTAGCCAGCTGTTATAACTGCTGGGGCCAGACACTAGAAGGAGACATGGTTACATACCAAATCAGTATCTAACAGAGTCACTTCCAAAATTGTACAGTGAATTAAAAGGAAAGGATATGCTAAAATGAAGGGTTTCTCCTCCCCCACCTTTAAATACAAAGTGGCCCCTTCTTGTATCTCAAATAGCCAATCAGATCAAGGAAAGCAAGAGTTACAACTTTGGATTTAACTCTGTCCTCTGTAAATATGTACACTATGAACATTGCCAAATATTCATTTGCACAGTAGGATAAAGCTTGCCATGCTAAAGAAGGCTTTCCACAGAACAATTGTTAAGGTGACAGCTTTGCAACAATACACTGCTCTCAGGTATGAGCAAATATTGTGTGAGCATAAGGTACCTGGGTGTGTTAGTTTATTTTTGCCCTTTTTTTTCCCAGACAAGAATTTCTCACCCCCAAACCACGTATTTCAAGAACTGCAGCACAGAAATATTTGAATAGGATGAGAACATCTGAAATGCTGCAAAGACCCAATGAAACCAGCCTGCTCTAATAATTGCTCAGTTTGCAAGAGCTTCCCAGGACAGTTACTGGATTACACTTTGTTACAAAGGCTTAGCACCTGCTGATTGAAGCAGAAAGGTGTCTGACTTGTTAGATTTCATATATATGAGTCTGCTTGGAAGAAACCTCTAGAGCTACTGCACATATATTCTAGTTAAATGAATGCATCTCTTTAGCAGGTAGTACTGTCTGCCCCAGGAATATTACATGATGTAACAATATGTATGCAAAGTGCTTTCCCACAGGTGCATGCTCACAGATTACCTGTCTTTTGATGGTGATGGTCTGAAAGCAGCAGATTTTGTGGAGTAAGGGACTGGGAATTGGAAGGAAGCACGCTGTAGAAGCACTCAGTTTCCTAATGCTCTTTTTTCCTCACCATGGGAAAAGAGCAAACCCCACTTGAACCTAATGGGCCATGCTTCTGTCTTGTGGTGAGAGAACAGAACCTCTGGAGAGATGCCCCTGCTATGATATTAGGGTCCAAAAAGCCCCCAAACTTCGGTGCAGTGTCAAGAAAGATCAAAATTTCATAGCTGTCTTGTGATGGAAGAAACCAACCTTCTCCTGAACCTTGCGGACGTTCAGATCTGGCTCTGATCCAGACTTTGCGGCTTAGACCGATCTGACAGTCGGTTCACTTCAGTGGCTTTATTCTCTCCAAGACTTCTTACAGGCATTGGTGCAGAGCATTACTTCATTATCAGCACTCTCTGATTGCAGAACTAGCTGTTCTTCAATAAGTCATAGGAAGGCCAATTTATTTACAACTGCAGTAACTATCTCTATTCATTTCCCTGGTAATACAGTATGTCTCTCACACAGGCACACACTCTTTTTTCCAACAGATGAGCTTCCCCGTGACTGTAATGTTACAATAGTTTGTAGATAAAAAGCAGTCTTAGCACCACTTTCTTGTAGGTGACATGCATGGGCCTGCTTAATATTCATAAATGTGCTCTTGTTATACCATACCTTGCTTCATTCAGAGATGAACCATCCAAGGGTCGGTCCTGGGGCTGGTTTTGTTCAATATCTTCATTAATGATCTGGAGGATGGCGTGGACTGCACCCTCAGCAAGTTTGCAGATGACACTAAACTGAGAGGAGTGGTAGATACGCTGGAAGGTAGGGATAGGATACAGCGGGACCTAGACAAATTAGAGGATTAGGCCAAAGGAAACCTGATGAGGTTCAACAAGGACAAGTGCAGAGTCCTGCACTTAGGATGGAAGAATCTCATTCACTGCTACAGACTAGGGACCGAATGGCTGGGCTGCAGTTCTGCAGAAAAGGACCTAGGGGTTACAGTGGACGAGAAGCTGGATATGAGTCTACAGTGTGCCCTTGTTGCCAAGAAGGCTAACGACATTTTGGGCTGTATAAGTAGGGGCATTGCCAGCAGATCGAGGGATGTGATAATTCCCCTCTATTTGACGTTGGCGAGGCCTCATCTGGAGTTCTGTGTCTAGTTTTGGGCCCCACACTACAAGGAGGATGTGGAAAAATTGGAAAGAGTCCAGTGGAGGGCAACAAAAATGATTAGGGGGCTGAAGCACATGACTTATGAGGAGAGGCTGAGGGAACTGGGATTGTTTAGTCTGCAGAAGAGAAGGATGAGGGGATTTGATAGCTGCTTTCAACTACCTGAAAGGGGGTTCCAAAGAGGATGGAGCTCGGCTGTTCTCAGTGGTAGCAGATGACAGAACAAGGAGTAAGGGTCTCAAGTTGCAGTGGAGGAGGTTTAGGTTGGATATTAGGAAAACCTTATTCACTAGGCGGGTGGTGAAGCACTGGAACGGGTTACCTAGGGAGGTGGTGGAATCTACTTCCTTAGAGTTTAAGGTCAGGCTTGACAAAGCCCTGGCTGGGATTATTTAGTTGGGGTTGGTCCTGCTTTGAGCAGGGGGTTGGACTAGATGACCTTTTGAGGTCCTTTCCAGCCCTGATAGTCTATGATTCTATGACTTACCATGCTGTGTGCCAGCTGTACCCTTCCCCTGTAGGGAGCACTTGAAGGCTGATAAACAGGGATGCAGAGAACTGGCCCCTTGGGCATCTTTCCTTGAAGGCCAGTAACTCTGTTCTCAAGGATCAAAACTTCTTAGGAAAAGATTTCGGACCTGTCTGTGCTCTGTGTGTTTGGGTCATCCAGGTTTCCAGAACCAGTGACTCTCAGAGTATTCACTTGCTGGTGAGCCTTGGGATATGTCATGGCATTCCCAGTGCTAGATTGGTCCAATTGCAATAATCTCTCCAACGATTAGAGCGGGTTGAAAAATGTTTAATAGGAAAAAAACATTGTCAGTTTTTTGTTGGATTTTTTTTGTTTTAAATCTCAAGCACACTCCGCTGCTCCAAAAGAGCCCAAAAATGTGTTGATTTTGAAAAGCCAGAATTTCAACCAGTTTTGCTATAGATGATTTGATTAAAACTGCAGGAATTTCTATTGTTTCATGCAATACTTTTTTGGGGAGTTACCATAGGAACTGGCAGACTGGCTCAGAGACAAGGTCTATCTAGCCCTAAAACCTGCCACTGACAGTTGCCAGCGCCAGATGCTTCAGGAGAAGGTGCAAGAAGCCCTACATGAGGCACAGGTGGAATAATAACCATACCACCCCCCAAGAAGGTCTCGTTCTAATAGTTAGAGTGGCTGAAGTCTGAGGTTTTATCTCCCTTCCTTTTTTGGGGGGCGGGGAGCATCATTATTAGGGCCGCAGGTTTGTCACAGTGCAGAAAACGTCCTGGATACCATGATTTCTCTGTTTCTGTGACTTCCTGCGGGAAGGCTTTAGGTGGGTCACCAGCCCAGTGTGGAGGGGAGGTCCTGGGTTGGGGGGGTTGGAGCGAGTCCATCCCACAGTGGTGGCTTCTATGTCCCCCAGGGCTGGGCTTGACTCATTGCTCTGGGTGTTGCGACCTGGCACAGGGAGTCACAGCACCGCTCACTCGAATTTGGCACAGACACCTGCCTTCCTTCCTCTCACCAAACATGACATTCTGCCCATGTCTGGGATGAGGTGAGGGGCAGGCTCATTCTCCAGCCCTCCCCCTGGGACCCCTCTCTTCACCAGCCAGGATGAGGGTGGCAGAACCAGGCCAGTGAGTTCCCCCTCATTTGTCAGGGCACCTTTTTTTAAACAGACATCACAGAGCAGTCACTAAGCCCAGGACTCTTACTAAATTTACCATTGTCGATTTAAAGAATGCTGCGACAAATTTCCAGCCCCAATTATTATAACTGGACATTCTTATTCTCCTGGGTCGTGTCACGTTGAAGGCCGATTGCATCCTTCCAGCATTCTGTAGCTATTAAACCACCACTCACCCGTCCATTTATCTCCCTGACTAATTCAGCAACAATAAAATGGATGGGAGTCTAGATTTGGGCAGGCTGGAAATTCAGCTTTTAATAGGGGTTGAGAGGAGCGAGGGGAACAAAATTCCAGTTTCCCCCCACCCCCCATGCACACACCCACACGCCATTCTTCACGAACATCAGTGAGTGGCCTGGTGACAGTCAGCTAGATAACACTTCAGCCTGGTCTCTTCCAAAGAGCTTAAGGGTGTTTGGTGCCCAAATCACTTTTGTGGGAGTGAGGCCCGCAACTCTTTGTCTCCTCAGTTCATTTCAAGGCACCGGGTTCACCTATAGCGCGAAGCATTCTCCGAGCCGTTCACACTCCGAGTCTTATTGCAGTGGAATCTTCACTGCAGGGCTGAACTGCGGGAGAGGCTGGACTCTGGTAAATGTTTCACAAGGGGAATTTCCCTGCTCGCTTCATCCCTGTAGTTACGAGCTAGATCCTGCCACTTTCACTCTCCTTGCTTGGTAGCTTGCTCTGTATTCCATCCTGGGGATGGATTTCCATTGGGCTGCTTGAGGAGTGCCCTAGTAGGAGAACAGGAAGCAAGGTCCAGCTCCCAGGAGCTGGCGTCCCAGTCTTTGGGGGAACAGCAGTGGGGGAAAAACTGTCCGCAACTGAAATTTTTATTTAAGTGTGGAGGGGAGAATATTGGAGGGAGGGAAGCTTGGAGGTGACATGAGCTCAACCTCCACCCCCAAGTACATCTTCATAGGTTTGTCTCGAATCCATGGTGTATACAGGGTGACCAGATGTCCCAATTTTATAGGGACAGTCCCGATATTTGGGGCTTTGTCTTATATAGGCGCCTATTACCCCCCCCCCCCTCTCTCTCCCAATTTTTCATACTTGCTGTCTGGTCAGCCTAGGTGTTTATCGGTCCCTGTTCTGGTGCATTGGCCAAGAGGGTTGGGGGGGAAGAGATGTCTGCAGCTGGAGAGGCTGTTCCAGAGGGGTTATTTTCGCCTCCTTCCACGGCTTTCCCTGACCCTTCAGTTAATCATGTAGACTCATCCTTTGCAAGAAATTTACAAAATGTAACTGATGCACGTACATCCTTGCATGGGCTACGGATCTTACTCTCTCCATGGGGCAGAGCTGCTGCTCCAGCTCCCTGCTGGCCAGAGTAACCCAGCCAAAAGGGGGGATATATAGTAGGTTTGCTGGGGGTGTAGGCCCATAGTATATATAGCTGCCCCTGGCAATCTGGGAGGAATTGACACAGGGGGTGTTTGAGTCACAGCGCCTCCTGGTGCTACTCCATAGAATAGCAGAGTTGGAAGGGACCTCAGGAGAGCATCAAAGCAGGACAAATCCCCAGACTTCCCCTGCCCCCCCATTCCCTAAGTGGCCCCCTCAAGGATTGAACTCAGAACCCTGGGTTTAGCAGGCCAGTGCTCAAACCACTGAGCTATTAGTGCACTGCATGCCCCATCCTGTCCTCAGGGCTGGGCCTACCACCACAATCTCCCCCGAGGTAAAATTTGATCCCTTCTTATAATCGAGAAAATAACATTAATTCATAAAAAAAATTTTTGAGGGGGAAATCAGAAACTGTATTAACCGCCCCCATGCCCCAACCAGCTTTCAGCTTCCATGTGTACAGCCGGGATACGAGATGCCCTCTCCCTTTGCAGAGGCGTTGGTTTCATTCAGACCCCTATACACAACAGACTGCCAAAGAGAAACGATAAGCCAGTAAAGTCACTTTACTTCTGGTGTTACAGTCCCGAAGTCACAGCTGGTATCACAACCGACACACACATACATCGCATAGCGAACATAAATAGATAGCCGGTGGGGGCTGAGGGATACAGGTTTCGTTCTGAGTGAAACTCTGCCTTACTCGGCAGAGAGGCTAGAGCTGTTATTCCACTGTGTAACTTACTCCAGAGCATGGTCCAGCTGAAGTCCAATGGGCCTGTTCCTCCCAGCCAGGATTGCAGGGCTGGGTCCAAAGGCAACACGGATTAATTGGAACCACACAAGGAGGGTCTGACCGTCGCACACAAACACCACATGCAGGGGTGGACTCATACACTCGGAACAACAGCAAAATAGCAGGGTACAAAATGCCAGTGTCTCATCGCTACAATAATAATAATAAAATGTGTTGCTATGTACTGTATATACACCCCTTCTCTCCTCTCAACCAGCCCCACAGCTAGAATGGGGAAGAATCACTGCAGCAGTCAGGGCTTTCTGAGGCTTTGTCAGAGCTTTTTCTCCTTTGGAACAGGGGATGTATGTCCTCACGCCAATGTAAACCCAGCGGACTTGCTCCTGCTCTCCCTGACACTGGGCCCAGGGAATCAAAGAACCATAGGGATGAAGCAAGGGGATTGGTCATTGTCATCGGCTGTCCTTTGGGTAGAGATTGACAGCTCAGGTTAAAATAATAGGGTAGGCACACAGGATTTAGAGCCTAATTCTGCCGGACCCTTCCCACTGACTTAAGAGCCTGATCTAAAACCCATTGAACATGGTGACAAACAGGTGTAACCTGGCTGACTTCGTAGTTACTCCTGATTTACACTGGATTAAAGGAGGGGAGAGCCAGGGCCTTTGTCTGATTAGGGGACTTTACTCCTTGAGTGACTCGGGTTATGCTTCAGTGGGACTGAGAAGTCCCATAAGGGCTCAGATAAAACAGGTACTAAGTGCATGGAGGGGCAGCAGAAGTGCCAAAGCAAGTGCACTGGCCTTTTGGAATGATGCACGCAGGAAAGCACACATCCACCTGAACTCGCCCCTCTGGTAAGGGCCTGCCCTGATTTCTCAGCTACGCTGTAGTCCCACCGGGCTGCAGCCCAGAGGTGGAGCTGAATTCTCCACGATTCCAAAGCTCCTAGGGCCACTGCATTGCTTTGCTCGTGCCTGCAGGGACCCTTTCTGTGATGAACCGCACAAAGTATTTCTAACATTCTCCATGGGAAATGGCTGAGTGAGCGGTAGTTCAGGTATCGCCACCTTCTGGGAGCCATTTTGTTCCCAAATTATTAACCTGTGTGAAGCTACTATATTCAAGCTGATTGCAAAAGGGCTGTACCAGGAAACAAGGGGTTAGCACCACCTCCTCTTGCAGAGGACAAAGGATGCAAAAATAGGTGCTTGGCAGACACAGAAGGGAATTTGGGGCATTCGCTACCAGAGGACTGGCCTGGATCTCAGGCTGAGAGTTCTGCTGCAGCTACTTCTGTTTCCTTCTTTTACTGCCTTGTTATAAAACTGATCGCTCTTAGACCAAGGCCTTCCTGCCTGTAACCAGATACATACATACGTATTGTTCACAGTTGAATCATTGTATGGATGATCCTTCAAACAAACCACAGCTATGGTGTGAGACATGGATGGGCAACTTGCCTGAGATCACAGCACGGGTGTCCACAGGCATGTAACCCTTGCTGCTGCATGTGCTAATCTTGGTAGCGAACAAGCTTAAAATGAGCGGACGGGGACTTTGTTCTCTGCAACAGTGTGGATGAGCTTTCTACCCCCACAGGGCAGAGGAGAGGACGCTGACATAGCAAGGGGATTCCATTGACTGGTGTTGGAAATCAGTCTCCTCCAATTTGCACCCCTCGGGTAAATCTCTAGGAAAACCTTCCGAAAAAGGAAGTAACCAGGCAACAGAGCAGGGTGTAATCGAGGCAGAGCTCTGCTACGCTGGCCTAGTGTCAGCACAAGGGACCTCACTCTAGGTTCTGTGTTCGAGTGCTGCATTGCTGGGTTTAGGGACTATGGAGCCAGCATGCTGAGCCCTTGGGGTGAGGGAGGGGCAGAGGTGGCGTTCAAGCGACCCCACTCAGCCAAGGAGGGGGGTAGGTGGCACTCAGCGAGCTCATCCTCAACCAGGACAAGTGCTCCCAATGGGGGGCCTGGGAAAACCTGGCTGGTTTGGGATCCCACAGGGTCCCACCCAGATAAGCCAATAACCAAGCAGGCAAGTTTTAAGGCTAGTTTTGAACTCTGGGCCTATACCATACATGGGAGCGAGTTCGGGGGGTGATGGGTCCCCCCCATCAATGGTAGGGAACTGAGAAAGACCAGAGCAGAGAGGTAGGGCCTGGAGAATCAGGGAGAGGCGTCAGGAAGGTGACACTGACCTTGCCGGAGACGCCTAGTGCCCCGTCTCCCCGGTGGGATTATTAGCACCCGCCTGGCTAAGTGAAATGGAGACCTTGCGCTATGACTAACAAAGGAGGGGGCATGCAGGTTCTCTCTCTCGCTCGCTCACCAAGGCTTTATCCTGCTAGGTGCTGAGTGCCCTCGCCCACCAATGAGCGGCACTCAGCACCTTGCTCAGCTACTCTAGCACCTACTGGATGGCCGTCTGTCCCTCTGTCCTCCTCGAACCGAAAACGCTGCACCTCTCGCAATGTGCTCGCCCGCGTGAAGCTCCTCATGGCTTAACTGCAATTGTGTCAACCCCCAGGGTGTTTCAGGGACCCGTCCTATCATGTCACTCAACCCCTCTGCCTCGGTTTCCCCTCCCTCTGAAACCCAGGGCTAATGAGCGTTACCTCCCTGGCCTGGTTAATGTTCAGACAGCACTTTGGAGTGGCAGCACACTGCGCAAGGGTTAAGCGTCCGTGGCCCAAAACGCAACCGCCCCCAGTCGTGTGACTGCGGGGAGCAGAGCACCCAGCAATGCCTGGGGGATGAGAGGGGTCAGCCCCGGGTGGACAGGCCGCTGTTCTCACCACTCTGAAACGTTTGGGAAGTCGTGGCTCCGCCGTGACATCGCCATGGAGACAGGCAGCGATGCTTTTGCTCAAACAATGCTCCGGCTCCCCTTCAGCTTAGGCAGGGATGCCGAGGCTGGGAAGGCAAAGAGAAGTCACTGAGGCAGTTCAGGGGCCCGATCCTGCTGGGAGCTGAGCATGCCTGACTCCTGTGATGTCAATGGGCCTGATCCTGGGAGAGGCTCTGAGGTGCTTCCCGGCAGTTCAGAGGGTCAGGCCCTGGAGGAAGGGCCGGTAGACTGAAGAGAATGGCCAGGAGGATTTTCTGAGCCTTTGGCTCCTGCAGGGAGGCGTGAGGGGGAGAGGTCTCTCCCAGTGGCTATCGATTAATTCTGGGAAGACCCACAGCCTGTGCTATGCAGGAGGTCAGACTAGAGGAACACAGTCGTCCCTTCTGGCTTTGCAATCTCTGAATCTTCCCTGCAAAACCCAGGTGGATTTGCTAATCCCAGGGCAAAAGGGGAAGGTCTGTAGCTTTTTCTAATAGTGATTCATTGGTGCTGTGAGTGCATCGGGGCCCTGAGCGCGCCGGGTGCTGTATGTATGCACACAGCACAAACAGAGGGTCCCTGCCCTGAAGAGCAAAACCATGCTCCCTTTGCCCGATCATAAATCCCTCTTTTTTAAAAAAGAATCCTGCAGTGCCCACAAGCCCCTTCTCGATGGGCTGGGCAGCTCCTGGAGCCCGATGCTACCGTCGGACCGGCAGTTCCATTCTCTCCTCAGTAGACCGGCAGCCCCACAGTAACCAAACCCACTTGTGCTGCCCAGCATTCCCGACGAGAACCAACGGGCACTCGCCGGCAACCCCACGGTAACCAAACCTGCGTGTGCTGCCCAGCATTCCCGACAATAAACAAAGCAACGCATGCAGCACAGCACTCACAAGCAACCCTACAATAAACAAACCACCTATAACCAAATAGGAGTGCAGGATCAGGCCCATGCTGGATAAGAGAAAGAAACCACCATTGGGAAGGATGGCGTTAGTGGTTCTCTCGCTGCTTCCCAATATCCTTGGGGCTGCGGTAGCAGAGCACAATAAACCTCAACTAGGACCGAGAGGAGTTCTAATTAACCTCATTAATGAGCCCTGGGGGAAGTGCAATGTGTGAAATAACACCACCACCTCCCCGCCGCACGCCGACACACGACTGCCAAAATCAACACGCCTGCTGTAAATCTCCTGGTTAATCTCACTTGCTGGGGGCACACCAGGCTTTTCTGAATGTACCATCTGTCAGGACAAATTCCCTTGAAAATCAAGTGGGTAAGACACATCAGCGATGGAACTGCCGTTGCTTAATTGCAAGCATGCGACATGGCCCAATCTTTTTGGGAAGAATTTGAAGGAAGTCAAACCAGCTCTCTCCCCAGGCAGTAAAAATTCCCTCGGGATAGACTAAACGGGTGAATTTAGGGTCCCAGATCAGGCCCAAACAATTTCATGGACAGTTTCTCTTGCCTCAAGTGTGTCTGGGGGAAAAACGGAGCTTCATTAATTCATCCTCATTAAGGCCCAACCTTTTAAAAAGTGGGACCTCAGTTCTTGGGGCCAGGCCGACTTTCAGCACCCAGTGACATCAGCTGCAGCTGTGGGTGCTCAGCCCTTCTGAAAGCCAGAAGCAAGTGGGGACCCCAGAAAAATGAGCCCTCCACCCGCAACCGAGGCCTCTTCTGGAAAAAGTTGGCCTTAACTGAACAGCTGTTCCCAGGAGCAGAAGCTCAGCTGCATCGTTTGTACAGCGTGAAGTAGCCAAACATTTAACTTCCCAAAAGGTTTTTGCTCTTAGACTAGACTTCTGGGCACACGTTACAACTAGCCAACTCTGTCCATCTCCGTCCCTTTTCTGCCACTCAGCGCACGTCCACACCAGCAAGCTGCATGGGTTTAACCCTGAGGTGCGATTTTAAACCAAACAGGTGCTAACGGCCACGGGTACGCTCCTATTTTAGTTAAAACCAGGAGGCTCATTTTGGACTGGTCTAAGTCAACCAGGAGCAGGTGTAAACTAAGCCGCTGTAAGTCCCGTTGACACTAAAAGAAGCGAGTTCCCACCATTTCCACTGATTCTTTTAAAAAATGACATAAGTCAAAGAGGTGCCATTTCTGCGTGTAGACAGGGCTCAGTGTTGCTACACAACACAAGTGGCTAGCAGGCTCCGGGATAAAGCTGCGCTGTAGGTTTCTGCGGGAGAAGTCCTGCAAATATTCATCAGGAGAGAGATGTTGAAGCAGACCTCTCTCTCCCCACCGCTACTTCCTTTCCATACAAATAACTCCCACGCTACCCACGAGATATTCAGCCCCTCCAACTGAGCTGGTGCACTGCCAATGCTGTAACACTAAACCTGCACCTAACAAAGGACTCCCGGCTGCATCAAGCCTGGCAATCACGACACCATATTTCATTTTAATGTGACATGTTCCTCTTGTTTTTAATCCCCGGAGCATCAATAGTATATTTTATTTTTTGTTGTTGCAAAGCCTTGGTTAATATTTACTTCCTCCTTATAAAAATGGCATATAGCAGCATACCTCAGACAGCCCAGAGATAAAACAGGGTCCTTGCCACCTGGCCAGCAACAAGCTAAAGGGCTGCGTGCGTGTGTGTGTGTGTGTGTGTGTGAAACTTCTTGTTCTCTGTCCTGTGTTTGAAAAGACAGCTGGGGCGAGGGGGAGCGATTGCTTACACGCGTGAGCCCAGATGTCGATTACCCCCTCTGAAGGCAATGGGGTTGCATATTGGTAACTGAGGGCAGAGTTTCACGCCTGAGCAGGTGTTAAATGTAACGGAGAGGGGAGTATATCAAGATTCTGGTTCAAAACAAATGAAGGGCACATTCATCTGATGGAAGCGACTGTGCAAAACTCTGCTTTGCACCAGCAGAACGCTAACCTAGCTAGTTAGCACCCAGGGGCCAGATCCTCCTTGTGTAGCTATTGACCCCAGTGTAAATGGTTCCTAGGCTGGCTGAGGAGCCCTGTTCACCCTGTTGCACTGATTTTGCACAGTTGTAAAGGACCGTGCCTGGGGGAATCAAGGGGTGGGGTTCTAGGGAATACGGCCTGTAGCACTGAATGCCACTTGTGGGCTTTGGAGGCGTGGTGCTAGGTGGAAGGATCAGGGCTGGCTGCAAAGGGAGGGAGGAGAAACCTTGTATTTGAGGCACAGGACTGGGAGTGGGGAGGCTCCCAGCGGGAGCATGGGCACGGCCTCAGCCAAAGTTTTCAAACGACTCCCGCTCAGCTGGGCTGCTTTCACTTTTGGGTGCCCGGCTTGAGGCACGTCGGCACCCAGGGCATGGAGTCGGCCCAGTGAGAAACAACGCTGGAAAACACTGGCTTTAACTTCTGCAGGGCTTGGTTTCCTCATCTGTAAAATGGGGCGGGAATCATTTGTAAAGCTTTCAGACACTAGGGTGACAAACGCCACCAAAATGCCTCGGGCTGACTAGAGAACAAGGTGAGAGCTGGAGGGAGGTCTGGCTGTGTACCCGATGAGCTTTCTTCCTCCAGAAAATGTGATTTACATACTTGCCCTCCGAAATCTATAAGGCCGTAATGCAGGCGTCATTTCTCTAGCACTCTGCAGCACTGGAGAACAAACATTCAGCTCCCCTCGCTGCTTCAAAAGAGGTCACTCCCATCTCCCCAGGGCTTCCTCTTCTCCTGAAAGCACCACATCACAAGAGACCAGGTCTAGGTTGCTAGTTATACCAGTGCAATTGGAGACCTACTGGCGGTTTAAAGAAAAAAATGTCTGTTCTGTTTTCCCCCCGATCAGACCCCTTAAGCCGCAGGGTTTCCCTATTGGCAGGGTTTCCCTATTCCCTAAAGTCACTCTGACGGGGTGGATTGGGGGTGAGGAGCAGATCTGATTAGCATCAGTAGATTTCTCTACAGGTGAACCCAGCAATTACCATTTGCTCTAGCCTCCAGCATGTGATCCTCGCTGACCCAGCTGACGTATTTACATCTATCGCCATAGTATCTTGGCACCATGGCTCCAGACTCCCCCAAGCACTTTACAGCTGCCTTCACAGGTGTGGAGAAGCTGTGCTCTGCTTTCTGAAGAGAGTTAGGCTAGATTTACACCACTGTAACTGAGAAGAAAATTTGGTCCGGCAGTATCACAGCTCATTCCCCCAGAATCCGAACCCACCCCTCCACCTCCCAATGGTAACTACATTTTAGAACCAAGCACACACCAACCATGCCTGGCATCTGTCAGTATTTTAGACAGAGCTGTCAAATGTCCCTCAGCCTCTCACTTGGTATCTTCTTTAGACAACATCTGCGGCGTCAGAAACATCCACGCTCAGAGCAATGGCAAAGTAAACATCCACCTTGTCTTAGTAGCCAGCCTTCGCCAGGAACATCAACAGAAAACATGCACGTGGGACTTAAAGGCCTCGCTGAGGAGAGAGAGAGAGAGAGTGTGTGTGTGTGATATAACACCACACAAAGCACACGTACACCTCAGCAATATTCTGGTAGCTGTTTCAGTCCCAGCATCATGAACGCTAGAACTGAACGGCACTCAGAATCTGTGTCTCTCTCTGCAGATTAAAAACTTGCAGGTACTTTCCATGGGAAGGATGCTGCTGCTAATCTCTGATGCCTCTCAGCCAGCCGCTCGCTAAAAGTCCCTGCCATATTCCACTAGAGGAAAACAACAGAAAAGCAACGGCTGTGTGACTATGGGAACCCACCACTAGCCCAGGACTGAAGGTGGCCATGCCGCCCTTTGGAGCAGTGTTTATAGTTCATTTCAGGTGGAAGAAGGGAAACATTATACATTTGAGGGAGAGGAGAAAAGCTTTTTTTATGGCAAGTTGATTTAAGCGAGGGGGTGGGGGGAGGGAAGGTGGCTGTATTTGAGCTGCTCTAAGGTCTGGGAGGTGAGAAATAATGCTGGATAGATGGACTGGTGGGCAGAGTCCAGGTCAGGTGATCAAAGGTGCACCACAAATATCACTGCTCACGTACATACCACCACCATGTATCTGACTGCACAGGTGTGTGTATATAAACTGAGATTTTCCAGGCTGTCTCAAGGCATCAATTTTAATGGGAATTGGGTTCCAAATCTCTTAGGAGTCTAAGTCCTATCTGTCCACCCTCTCTCTCTCTCTCTCTGTACTGGGGCTGGGATATTTTCCTTCTGCTGTGATTTCTTTCATTCTGATCTGTTGCTTCTCCCGTGGCAGGAAAAGCAACTTGTAAACAAATACAGTAATAGTCTAATAAAACTTGGGGAACTTCAGGAGATTCATTCTTAAAAAAATAAAATTTTACTAGCTGAGTAATAAAATGAAATATTCTTCATGTCCTAGTGGAGGATCTCACTGTGTGCGCTCTCTCTCTCTCTCTCTCTCATTTTCAGCTGATTCTCCTGATTTGCAAAGAAACAGACATGAATAGCTCTGTTTAGACATATGTGATCTATGCTGTATGGAGCATGTTGGTATGTGTAACCAAGTCCAGCAGAAATGCCTCAGTTACACATGTGCAACTCTACTGAATTTGCCCGTTTACATGGGTGTGGTTAGAGATGTGTGAACATGTTCTGTACGTCCAAACACATCCCTGGGGGTAACACCAGTGCAACCAATGCAGTTGCAACAGAAATGAATTTGGCCCATGACCTCATGTTATATGTTTAAACACGTGTGTGTGCGTGTGTCTGTTTTTTCCATGTATGAAGTTGTATTTGAACAGCATCTTTCTGAATACTCAAAACCAACCTGCCTTCTGCTGAGAGGCTACTCCTGGCACAGGCCCCCGTCCCTGCATTACCATCCCCTAAGACAAGCAAACGAAGACCAAGTACTCTTGACCTGACTTGCTATGTGCTACTGCCATATAAAGGAGTGGGGAGGAGGAGGAAAGAGGACAGCTGAGAAGGGCAATCCTGGAGTCCTCTCAGATGCTTGTCTGAAGGTCACCATTGAGCAGAGTCCTTTGAGTTTCCGTGGTCTCATTTAGCCTGGATTTGTCCTGCTTGCTGTCGCTCCTGTCTGCATCATCCATGCCACTGACCTTCACCAGGCAGAGAACGTTCTGAAAGCTCTTCTTGAAGTTGTCGGACAAAAAGGCGTAGAGGATGGGGTTGGCACAGCTGTTGGCATAGGTGAGAACCACGACGAAATCAAACATACCCTTCAGGAAGGGTGTGGGAGTGATGAAGACGGAGACGGAGGAGACGTTAAATATGTAGAAGGGAAGCCAGCAGAAGATGAAGACTGCCACTACGATGGAGACCATCCTGGTGACTTTCTTCTCTGATTTTTTCCTCTTGGAGGAGCCCACTCTGATCCCAGAGGACTTGACTTTGATAATGATGAACAAGTAGCAAAGGCAGATAATGGCGAGGGGCACCAGGAAGCCCAGAATGAAGGTATAGATGATGAACCCTGTGTACCACGCGCTGGACTTGCCTGGCCAGATGATGGTGCAGCTACTCCTTCCATGGGTGTTTTGGATCCCAGCATAAATCATGATGGGCATAATGACGAGAAGGGAAATGCCCCACACGGCCACGTTGATCATCTTGGCCGTTCTGGGCCTTCTCCACTTGGCGGATTTGATGGGGTGGACTACAGCCAGATACCTGTCGATGCTCATGACGGTCAGGCAGAAGATGCTGGTGAACTGGTTGATCCCGTCCACTGTCATGACAATCCGGCAGATGGCTCTGCCGAAGGGCCAGTGAACCAGAGCCACCTGCATGGCCAGGAACGGCAGCCCCAGCATGAAAAGCTCATCTGCAATGGCCAGGTTCAGGATGTAGATGTTGGTGATGGTCTTCATCTTGGCATAGCGGAGGATGACGTAGATCACCAGTGTGTTGCCGCACAGGCCTATAATGCACACCCCAAAGTAGATGAAGGTAAGGATGGCGTTGCTGGTCAGGTCAAAATGCTGGCCCGTAGTGTTCTGGGAGGCGTTGGCAGACATCTCCGTGGAGAAGTTGTCGAACTGGGAGGCTGAGGAGAACCAGAACTCGGTGACGTTGGGCAGCTCGTAGGCCAGATCCATGGTGCTGTTGTTCAAGGGGCAGGTAAAACTCAGATGAAATGAATTCTCATCTTTCTTTGTTTACGGGAGTGGGGCAGAGAAATCTAAAAATCAAACACAACAAAACAAGAATAAAGAAGCGCATTCGTTATTGCTGAAGCCTCCTGCTTCAGGGCTTAAGACAACTTCTTGCTGGTGGGGTGGGGGCGAGGGGTCGTCAGGGGCGAATGATCCCTGGAGACAGTTTCTCCCATGACTACCTCTTGCAGTTTTTCTTTACCTTCCTCTGAAGCCTGTGTCCTATTCAGGAGGCTGACCTAGCTAGACAGGTTAGAAATTTCTTCCTTCCTTCCTGTTGTTTTTGTAACATCTAAATATTATTGGCCAAACCCCATCCTGAGGAAAACCCATTGACGGCAGTAGAGTTACCCCAGGAATGACTTTGGCTTGGCAAATCAAATACAGGAGTAGCATGGATGAGCTTCAGTTCAATGAAACCAACTAAAATGTGCCAGCAATTTTTATGATGACTCAGGAGCTAAGAGGGAACTGTTGCTGCAGCTGGTTCCCGTGGAAAACCTGTTCTGCGCCCTTTTGAATGCTCAGGAAAACGCATGCACCCAGGCAAATCGTTTTAGTTTTGTATAAGTACCCTGAACAATCTTGCACGTTTTTCCAATTGCTCTTCCTCTCCCTTCCCCCCTGCCCCCATCCCATCCTATCGAACTCCCACAGACAGTCCTCTCCAGCAGCAACTTCAGCACAGCCTGGCTAAAGCTGTCTGCTGCTCAGTCCAAGCATGAGCCCCTTGCTAGGCTCATGTGCATTTGCTCCAGCTGCGCTGTGGCAGGAGCAATGGGACGCTGCTGGATGTCTTAATTGGCACCTTCAGCAGAAGGGCCGCTGCTGGCAGAGAAGCCCCTCCTGGCTCCTAGCACTCCAGGCTTCTCTGGTGCAGATCCCTGGGAACTGGGCTCCAAAGGGGTAGAGGGCTGAGCCCCCCCGGGCTTGGCTCAGGGAGGGAGGGGTTTTTCCCTGCCTTGGGCACTGGTTCCTACCCCGCCTTGGGCAGGGGATTAGTGGGGAGAGGCGGAGGGTAAGGAAAGCCAGCGGGGGAGGGATGAGAGGGAATGAGACCTGATGGGGGGCAGGGATGGGATGAGCTCCCTGGGGTGCAGTCTCCTTGCCCGAACCGCTGCTGAGACCAGAGGAGGGGGCAAGCCGCAAAGGGTGCGAGAAGCCCCAAAGGGTTCAGGGAAGATGGGGAGGGAGAAGAATGGAAAAGGTGGGAGGGGGCACAGAAAAAATTGAAAAGGAGCCCCCCCAACCTCCCCCCCCAATACACACATGCAGTTTCCCCTCCACCCCCACCCCCACCAGGAGCAAGCGAAGGACTCTGCGAACTCCCCCAGCTCCTGCTAGCAAACCGAGACCCATTCCCTAAAGCGCCCTCCCATCTCCCTGCGCTGTTGCCCCAAACCAGGGCCCCCCTCCCCCAGCTAGTCCCAGGCTCCTGAGCAGGGGAAGAGCAGCCCGGCCGGCCGGGCCCCCTCTCCCCCTTAGGTGTCCCTGGCTCCAAACAACCGGGGGGCTGTTTCTCCGGAGCCCCCCCAGAAAGCAGCAGCCAAGTCTGCAGGAGCCTCAGCCCTGCCTGGCAGCCTCTCCCAGAGCAGGTCCCAGGCAGAGCTGCCTTCCCCCTCCAGAAGTTTTCACCTGCTGCAAGTCTCCCGTGCAGGTGTGGGGTCCCCAGCCCAGCTCCCCTTCGAGCTCACTCACATCTGCCCGGTCCTGGCGGGCGTTTCTCCTGCCGCAGCCCCAGCTCAGCTTTGCCCTGGTTTGCAGGGAGGGAATCCAGCTCTTGCTGCCCGGGGAGACGGGAGCTCGGCGGCTGCCTGCCGGGATGAGGCACCGGGAGCCAGGCGCCCGCCGCGAGCTTCAGGCTCGCACCCAGGTGGAGCTAACGCCGCAGGAGCCTCTCCCGAGTGCTCCCCCAGCAGCGGTGGCGAAGAGAGCCCCTGCCCCTGCCCCTGCCCCGCGCACAGCGGCTGCGTCATGCAAAGCAACTGCTCTCTGTGCACCAGTGCACCGGTTCTGTGCCGGGGGGTGGGGGGAGCGGCTCCTCTGAGCAGGGGGCTGAGCTTTGAAGCAAGCAGCCCCCTCCCCTGCCCCTCCTCCCCTGATGCAGAAGGGAGGGGGGCAGGTTTGCCTTGCGGGGTGCGGACGGAGGAAAATCCCTCGGCTCTGCACAGGGGTTTAACAGAGGCGGGGCTGGCAGGTCCCTGGCAGGGAGGGAGGTGATGCCAAAGTGGCATGCAATAGTGCTAATGCAGCTGCCGCGCAGCGTGTGCATCTCACAGCGGGTGGTGTGCTCGTGCCCAGACCCAGCTGCATTCTTGGGAGGAGGATGACAACCGGGGGGGATCGATGCAGGGTGAGTTGATCTGGACCTAGGGAACTAAAGGGTTGTCCCACTCCCCATGTGGCCATAATACAAAGAGAGGGGGAGGGGAATGCAGCTCTGGCTCCTTTGCCTCAAATTCAAGCCGCTTTTAAAACCAATTTTCTCTCCAAGACCATTGTCGCCCCCACAACAAACCCAGCATGCAGTAAACGAGCCGCATTCCTCTGAGCTATGGTTTAATCTGCACAATTGTTCTGCCCCCAAAGAAGGAATTTGTTCCAAGCAATCGCTGAGCCGCTAGAGCACCTGGCAAGCTGCTGAGGAGCAGAGGTGGTTGGTTTTATTGGGGGGTGGGAGGTGAGGGGGCTAAGGTTGACGCAGCGCTGCAGAAAGGGAAGGTAGCCGGGAGAGACACATGCACCAAAAACAGGGGAAGGATGGGGTGAGAGGCCCTCAAATGAGAGGCCCACCCAAGTAGGGAGCTAGGTTTCCCCTGCAACAGGCACTTGTGAGGATGGGCGATAAGGCTGCAGCCAGAGCAGGTTGGATTTCCCAAGCAGGCTCTGTTCGGAGTGCAGCAGGTGAGGGACCCGTTGGGTTTCTGGCTTCATCTCCCCCTGGACAGAGCTGGCCCGTCTTGCAAATTCATTATTGTAGTGTGTATCCAATTCTCAAGGACTTCTGTTCCCGGGAGCGTCCTGCAGCACACGCTGTTTATTTGTAAAGTTGAGTCAACGGAGAGTGTAAAAAAGAGAATTTAGCATCGATTTCATGATGGAAACTGGAACTGGCAAAACCCTTAGACAGGTGAGCACCAGGCTGGCGTGGAGCAAGGCAGTGTGGTTGGGTGAAGGTGGAGAATCATGCATGAAGGAGGGTGAGATTTTTCCAGGATAGGTTTTTAAAGATGAACCATTTCAGGGAGAGCGAATCTCATCAACTTTCTCTACTTCTCTGCGTTGGAGTTTTTAGTTTCACTAGTTCAGGCTCTTTGGTCAGAAAACAGTGTCGTCTGTTTCTAAAGGACTTTTCCCTGATCTGAGCAAACTGGGATCGGAAGGAAAAGGCCTCTGAAAAGAGTGTATATTGTTTAGCCACGGGAGAGCCATCAGGCCTGATGCTCCTTTCTATCCAGACTTGCTTTCCTTTGGGTGTGGTTAGTGCAGGGGACTGAGACGAACCAAAGCTCCTGGGCCAGTTGATTCCCAGCTGCGTGACACAAGGAAAGGGCCCAGCCTTGCATGCGTGCTCACATGACTTGTCCTCGCTCACTGCAGCAGACATGCTGACTTCAGCAAGACACTTTGTGGGTGCAGAGGATGCAAGATCTGGCACTGAATCACTTACCCTCCTTGTGCCTCGACTTTCACCTCTGTCGAGTTCTCTCCGTTGAAGCGGGTGTTGTGACACTTCATTTCTTTTAATTATTGCTTCCAGATTTATTTGAGGCCAGCGCCATGACTCTCCTTGGCACCAGGTTTAAGACAATAAGCCCAGACGTGCAGGGAAAAACACACTGATGCTCCTGCTACCGCTGGAACTGCCTGCTGCAGCAGGACCGATCAGACCAACATGTCACTTAAAAAGTCTTGATGGCCCTGAAATGGGAAGTAATTCCAGCTGGGAAAGTGCACAGACAGCACCCTGGCCCCATGAGTTCAACTCCTGGGGCTAACAGAGGTTCCAGGTCCCAGCTGTCCTGGCGAGAGCACAGGGAGAGGTGGGGATTGTGATGCAACCTTTGCAAGGTGCTTTGAGATCTCTGCCTGGAATGTGTGAAGTGCTGAGAGCTATGGATGGGCAGCCTGTCTTTCACCAGGAGTTAGTTACCAAGTAGCAATGACTTGAGCAGGAAAACCAGAAGACAGGGTTGGGGGAGTTAACCTCTGCTCTGGTTTGTTGGAGAGCTTGGATGCAATGAAATAATAGCTACTTCCCTGCACCCTCCTTCATCGCTCATCAAAGAGACAAGAGAATGCAGGAAATGAAGACCAGCTTGGGCCAAAGAGCCAGGTGATTAACCCAGAGAGGGGCTGAAATTCCCATTTGTGGTTGGAAGTTCACGTCCCAAGGCAGAGCTGAAGACCTTGGGGTGCAAAGGAAAATCATTAACAGTCTCATAAATCCCAAGGAGGATGGAAAAATCCATTCCCTGAAATAAACAGCCTGGAAATAAATATCCCAATTAGGCTCATAAAGGAGCGCAGGGTATCAGGGATCTGAGAGAGCAGATGGTGCAGCTGTCAGCATCCTAATGAGAGGGTTATTTGTACCGTGCTGAGTCCTGTGTGTGGCGCTTTAGATGCTGTCCTTGATCCAGGCAGCTGCTCTGTGGGGAAGCCAAAGCCGGGCGCTGACGTTTCCTTGGACTTAGCGGAAGGCGGTTTGCACATTGTAGTCGCCTGCCTCAGCCAAGGGAAGAACCTTTCCTTTCCATTCGGCATCAGTTTGAATGACAAGGCCGCTAGCAGCGGCTGGACGCAGGTATGGGTGGGTTCCCATCCAGTGCAAGCTGCCCTTTGCCAGTGCAGCCCTGCAGCTACCTCTGCTGATCCCGGGCTGGGGCTCCATGCTGCATGGTCAGTGTCAGTCCCGGCCCCACAGGCCTCTCAGGAGCAGACCCTGCCTCGGCCCTGCTAATGGGAACTTTCTGAGAAAAGGACAAGCGCGATGACCACACACTGCTGCCTTCTCTGGTGACTTCAGCCAGAGCTGAACGTAGGGGTCCCTTGGGGGTCAGCACGGTCCTTGGGAATGCACCTCCGTTCCCACAAGGGTTTAGTTATTCCTTACTGCTACCGACGAGTGGGGCGCTCAGGCCACTGCGGGGGAGGTAGGGCAGCTGAGTGCAGTTCCTGCCCCTGCTGTGTGACCACATACAAGGGGCTTATCCTCTCTCCGCTGGCATGGGACAGGGGACTTCATCCAGTGATTCTTGCTTCAAGTCCGTAACTTCTGGCTGAACTAGAGTGGATCTTTTAGAAAGACACCAAGTCTTGATTTAAAGACTGCTATGGTGGAGAATCCACCACACCTCTTCTTAGTTTGTTCACGTGACACAGGGTGTGAAAAATCCGCCCCAAACCTGAAGGGGAACTGTGTGTAGCTTGTCTCTCTCACCAACAGAAGCTAGTCCAATAAAAGATGTCACCTCACCCACTTTGTCTCTTGGGGTGCTGTCAGTTCCCTCTTTAGATCCGTAGGGGGCATTCCATTCCCCCCTCCCCCTCCGTTTGCATTGCTAACGAGGTAAACCATTCCACATGCTCTGATCATTCCAACTCCAGGACAAGACACTCTCTTCCTCTATAAGCTCCCCACTCATAGACTTGTGTGCATGCCCCAGCTAAGTTCCTTCCTTCTATGACAAATTCCACTGCACCAGGCCTGATGTCTACATGCTGTGTGACTTTCTTAGTTGCGGATTCTCCCTGTTGACCGATGCTTTATTCAGTGCCCTCAAGCCCAATAGCACCTGCTCCTTATTTCCTACTGAGCAGAGCACGCAGAGATTTGCTGTAATTTGATTCACAGATCTATGAGCTGTTGAAATTCATTTAGCATACACGCTCGCGTACAAGCCGACCTGCATCTAAACCGACCCCCTGATCCAAAAACCAAACAAAAATGACGGACTTGCATCTACATGGCTGAGTTAAATGGTATTTGGCCAGCGATGGTGAACAGGGTCTAGCAGTGTTTGTGCTGAGAGGGTCCTTCTAAGCTATTTTAGATCCTGTTAAGATTTAGGGCTGATTTCTAACCCAGCGTAGGAGCAGATCCTGTAAATCGGTGTGGATGCCAGTTCAGAGGCGATGGGCTGTTATGATTTCACCCACCCCTGCAGCCTGTTCCATATCCAAAGACAAAATCCTGTGTGTAGCATTAGAATCATTTGTGAATAACTACATGGGATGTTCCACGCTGGTGACAGGCAGGGGACATAGGCAGGAGAAGCCAGAGGGGGCTCTTAATGTCCAATCTAGTTTCCATGCTGATTTGGTGAACAGTAAAACCAGTGGGAGAGAAATGCAGGAGCGAATATCTGACCGAGAAGTCGGCTGGCTTCTCAAAAATAGAGACGGCCAAACTTAGAGGCCAGAATGTCTTTGTCAATTTGTGCTCCCCCGGCTGGCAGGCAGGCAGGCAGGCAGGCTTGACAGTAGCTCAGTTAATATATTGCTCATGATGGTTTTCTCCCTTGGTGAGATACACTGGGGAATTGACATGCGGTGAAATCCTGGCCCTGTGGACATCAATGGGAATGTTGCCGCTGGTTCCGTTAGGACCAGAATTTCACCCTGGCTGTTGGAACTCTTGGCTGGTGTGTCTGGAAAGGCAGATTTCCCAGTGTGGGCTTCACTTTTCTTTGTATTGCTCTATCACCAGCCGAGAAGCACAACCAGCTTGCAGAGAAGTTGCCAACTGGAAACAGAAGTGTTTTCCTTTTATCAACACCATTAATGCTGTGGATGGAGCGGTTACGCCCCCTGTGCCGGAGTCTCCTCTCTTTTTCACATCGGGGGCGCTGAGTCGACTTCATTGCAGCTAGTACTGTTTTCCACCGGTGTCAGCGAGAGCAGAATGGGGCCCATTGTGTGTTACAGGCTTGTTGTTAAATTGCTGACGGGTTTAATTAACTGAGTATAGCTTGGCATGAGCCAGCACATTCCTTGAGCGTTTAGCTTCTCGACTCCCCACGGGGGTAACGGTTTGTGTTTTGGACAAGCATTGCCAGTGCTAGGAAGGGGATTTTGTGCTACTATTGCTACGCATGGCGTTACTGCGTAGGTTTCAGTTTAAAAATAAAGCTGCAGTGGCACCATAGCTGGGAAAATCTCACATGCATTAGAGGAAATGGGAGCAGAATCTGGCTTCTCTTATCAGGCGAAAGCTCAGATCTGGGTGCGTAGCTGTTGTGTCAACCACAACAAAAGGCGGAGGGGTCATTGCAGAGGGTCCTCCCTCGTTCGGACAAGATTCCGCTGAGGTTCTGGGAAATTATACTTTTCACCTCTGCCGTAGCTGTCTCCGGATGATCGTAAAGCATTGTGCAAGAACTAACGGAGCCTTACCCACACTCCTCCCAAGAAGCAGGTCAGGATTATTGCATCTGAGTGATGGAGAGACGGACCTAGAGGAGGAGTGTGGGTAGCAGCCCAAGGACTCATACTAGTGCTTGGCAATGATTGGCCACCACTGGAGATGGGACACCAGACAGGGTGGATCAGGGCTCTGAGCTGGTACAAAAAATCCTCTTTACCTGATGCCTGGCTGGTGTGTCTTGCTCACATGCTCAGGGTCATACTGAGCACCAGTTTGGAGTCAGGAAGGAATTTTCCGCAAGTCATGTTATCTGTGACATTGGGGGGTTTTCCTGCCTTCCTCTGCAGAGTGGGGTGTATCTCATCATCTGGGAGCACCTGAGTATGTCCCACCTAATCAAATCCCTGGCATTGGCATTGGATGTTGGTGGCAGCTTGTTCTCTTCTGTTCTCTGCCTGTGGAATGCAGCTGAGCCTCCTGAGGAATGAAATGCTTTAGTCTAAGCCAAGTTAGGGCTCAGTATTGGGGTGACTGGGTGAAATTTAATGGCCTGTGATATGCAGGAGCTCAGACTAGATGATCTAATCATCCCTTCTAGCCTTAAACTCTGAAACTCTGAAAGTGGTGGGAGAACTGGGATTATTCTTTGGGTGCTGTGGCCCCTATGCACTGCTGTGACTACTAGATCATGCTGCCTTCCTTTGGAGGCGATATAGATTGATTTCCTAAAGGTCGGAGGGGAAGTCACTGCAACCTCACTTCACTGTAAGCAAACTCCCATGGGATAACTGTCATGGAAACAGAGTGAAGGAGCAGGCTATGAAAGACATGGGGGTAGGGGCTCCCTGCATGCCGCTCCTCTGTTCAAGAAAGGGAATCCTGAATGCTTCCTTTCTACGAATGTCTTGCTGCGTCCTGTGTGGTCTGCCTATTCCAATTCCCTGCTCATGCTGCATGGGTGCCAGCATGGAAGGAGTAGAGGATGCTTTTGGGCACAGGACAAAAAAGTTTGGGAGGGAAGTGGTGATCTCTGATGCATCACACACAAACCAAGTTCCACCCACTTGAGACAGCAAAACAAAACTCCGTTCCCAGGAGAGCTTCAGAATATGAGCCACCCTTGCCTTTCTTTCCTGCTTTGATCAGCAGTGGTCAAGTGCTGACATTTAAATGGCTGTTGTTAAACTCCAGAGTTAACGCCCCCATTGAAATGCAGTTCACGCTTACCTCCAAGCAATTGTTTCAGGCTGGCTGCAGGCTCAGGCAGGTGACATTGCATCAGTTAGACTTGGGGCACGTTTTGAAGGCTGCCTGCACAGCCGTACGAATTACAGTCTTAATTCCTTTTTTTTAATGAACGCTCTGATGGTGGAACACACAGAGCAACCCCTCCCCCACATCCCACATTCTTCACTCGGGTCCAAAGCTTTAAAACAATAAATAAATAAAATGAACAGCGTAGGATCACAGAGCAGTGAAGCCAGCCCCAAACCTGAGCAGCAGCCTGGTGTGTTTTCTTCCCTCCCTGCTTCAAGCGTCCAATCTGCCCCTCACTCTGGCTGCTTAAGCCTCCAGCTACCCGTGATGATGGGGAGAATCTTTGGAAGAGTCTGGCTCATCTTCCCTGCCAATCAGTGCCCCCTTCCTGCCATCTCTAGCTGCCAACGCCAGCACCAGATTGTGTAGGAACGGTTCGCCCCCAGCCACGTGGATGGGGCCCTTTGTGTCGCTCCGTTTCAACCCAGAGGCATTTCAGTCGTCGTTAGCCTGTGTGGATTTGGCACCACAGTGTGGCGAAAGAAGCCGACAGACTCCCCTGAAGGAACATGGGGGAGTGATGTCCCCCGTAATATTAACTGAGAATTTAATTACACACACACTGAGGGATAAACCATAGCCCAGAGGTGCAGAGCAGTGAAATTAACAAATGGAATAGGCTCACCCGGAGCAGAGCGCTGGCCTGGTTGCTGCGTATGGAAATCCTGGTGGAGGCAGTGGGCCCATCCCCTTCCAGCTAAATGTGGCTCCTGTCCTGTGACTAGATAGTCTGGTGGGCTCTCCTGCAGCTCCGGCTGCTCTCCGCCTTGTTAATTATTGACAGCAGAAATGCTGAGTCATCGTTCTGAGGCTTGTTTATGCTGGAGGAATTGATCCATGGTCATTTCAAGCTTGCCCTTTCCCCGCACTGGAATCCCCTGGTCTGGGGGATTCTCCGATAGCCTCACCAGGGTGGGAAGGCTGGAGCCTGCATGCCGGAACAATGGGTAAAAGAGAGCTTGTGCCAAACGACCGGCGGGCGTAAGAGGAGCAAGCCAAGTCATCAGGCCTTCACTGCGTCTCTCACGGCATGGCCGGCGCCACGCACCGCAGGTGTAGCCTTATCACCTGCCCTACGCAGTCCTGTAGCTTCAACATGGAGAGTGAGCCAGGAGCCAAGGGG
Organism: Mauremys reevesii; assembly: GCF_016161935.1. Taxonomy (NCBI): domain Eukaryota; kingdom Metazoa; phylum Chordata; order Testudines; family Geoemydidae; genus Mauremys; species Mauremys reevesii. Next base: position 41,350,328 of record NC_052637.1, on the reverse strand, counting down.
ACGAGCCGTTCTGGTTCCCATGGGCCCGTCTGAGAGGTAGCTAAGGCCCTGGCTCAGGGCACTGGAGATCTGGCTTGCCATATCAGTGACTTTGATGTCAATGACGTGACCCTGATTTATGCCATCAGAGAATCTGGCCCTTAGTTTTGTTCATGCCTCGGTTTCCCAGTAAAAGGGAGCTAATAAGCCTCCCTTGGTCTGTCTTGTCCATTTAGATTGAAGCTTTTTGGGTCAGGAACTGTTTCATACCATAGTTATATATTGCATGTAGCACAATGGCCCTTGATCTGGTCAGGGCCTCTAGGCGCTACCGTAATTCACACAATAATCCTCCTGGTGGAATAAAGTAATTCTAGCAATGATTTAGCAGCATACTAGTGAGCAGCAGCTCTGTCTTTGGAATGAGTGTGTCATGGCTATTTAAATGCACCACAGTCTAACTCCCCCTGTGGGAGAGAGCGCTCGTATCTGCAATCGGAGTAGGGGCTTGGGTGGTTTGTTTTTTCACTTCTGACACCAGTTTTCTCACCAAAACCGAATGTGTTTCGGGATCTGATCTCTGCTCTGTGTGGGCTCTCCTCTGACATTTTTTCAGATCAATGCTGGACATTTTTGGAGGTCCCTGTCACAGACCTGGTGGGGTCTCTCAAGAGGCCAGGGCTGCAGAGGCTCTGGAAGAGCCCAGGGAACCAGGACTGAGAGGACGGTCTCCTGTATCAGAGCTGGGGTGTATTGTGTGTGTTAATGGAGATATCTTGAACTGCGAGTGGCTTTGTGTGTGTGTCTGAGATCAAACTGACTAGACCAAGGAAGGGACCTGAGGCCTGGTCCAGACTAGTAACATGCACTCAGATATGAGTTAAACTGGTGCAAATCTCTAATGCAGCCACACTTACGCTCCTTAACCTTCACTCCTATTGACTTAGCACGTGTTGGAAGCTGTCTTGCTGCACCCATCTAAGCGAGAGTTAAACCGGTTTAAGTGTGCCTGCATTAGAGGTTTGGGCCGGTTTAACTAGATCAATTTTAGCCAAATCAGTGTAGTTTTCTAGCACAGCCAGGGGCCAGCAGCATACAGGGGAGGAATGAAGCAGGGCTGTGAATAAGGTGTTCTAGACACCTAGTTCTCCCAGCTTGTTCTGCGCTCTCCCCGTCTGATTAGAGTATTTCAGAGGAATATGGGAGCCCCCCCTCTCCCCACCGCAACGCCCCCAGTTGTCCAACAGGGGCACTCAGCTGGCCTTCTCATTCCAGCAGCATGATAGCATTGATAAGGCCGCTGCCGATAATAATGACTGTGTCATTTCATCTCTCACGAATGCCTAGCAGTGCGCTGCCCTCTCTGTCGCCTATACCCGTGTTGCTGTCTGCACATCCGCCTCCTCTCCGTCTATAGCTCAGACACAGACTGGCTTTGGCTTCCGCTGCCAACGAGAGCTACCTTTAACAGCGTTCCCCTGCTTCAGTTCCATTTGGAAAATAATTGTGTTTGCCACAGTGGCTCCAGCTAGTCAATTACGTCACCGACTGGGACAGGAAAAACTTTGCATTTGCTTCTGAGCCTAACAGACAGGCCTGGATCCTTACCACAGCAGAATCAATTTATTATTGAGCTTGTAACATTAAAAGAGCATGACCACTTAAATGAGTTCTCTGGAAATACCTTCTTTTAGGGCCGGATTCTGATCTCAGTGACTTGTTTGGAGCAGCCATGTTGATCGATCGCTGTAGGGTTACTCTGGATTTACACCAATGCCCTTGAAGCCAGAATCTGGCCCTTTGTTTGGACATAAAGTCCAAGCCAAATAAAAGTGGAGTGAAAGAGCAAAACATCCAGCCCCTTTGCCCTGAAATGTAATAAACGAACACGTGGCCTGTGGCTGTTTTCCATGCCAGGAGAAAGGGAAAGTCATGTTAATTTCAATCAGAGTACAGTTAAAGGCTCCTGCAGGTTCCTAGCCTGGCTCCAGGAAGTGTGGGTTTCAATTTTAATCCTCCCCTCACAATCAGGATCAGGGACTGGGTTTTGTTGTTTCTTTTTGTGGCTTGCGGGTTAGAGCCAGGCACAGCCCAGAGACAGGGGGTCGAGCTGCCCTCCCCCCATCTCTCTGCGGATCCCCAGCACACCCAGCCATTCTAGTCTTGGGGTCCCCCCCTCCTAGCTACACTTCTTCCAGTGCGCCTCAATCCCAGCCCACCGTCCCCCTTCCCGTCCTGTCCTGGGCTCCCCACCCCCAGCTGTGTCATTGCCCCTCAAGCACCCTGTTGTTTCTCTCGAGGCTTTGGAAGTGAAAGGCTTGTGGGGAAGCTTCATGCCTTCTTTGTATTGCAACAGCACCTTTGGATCCCTGCCACGATCAGGGTGCTCTCCGGACAGCTAGGCCTTGTCTACATGAGAAAACGGTGCAGGTTTAAGGGCTGGTCTACACCGGGAACTGACCTGAGTTTGCCTAAGTCGTTAAGGAACTGGCACAAGAAAAAGGGCCAAGGGAGACCCTCCCCAGCAGGGGCTGCGCTGAGCTGGGTTGGTTTCTGGACTGATTGGGTTAGATGGATGCTCCCAGTGCGGTGAAACGAACCCCCAGCCTCTGTCCTCTCCTCTGCGCTTGCAGGGGCGGTGTTGGGGCTGCATCCATCTACTTCTCCCTCTTACACTGCCCTGTTTCCCTGCCTGGCTGTTTCCACGCAGCCGTGGGAGCCCAGCCGGCACCGTGTTCTGTGCACCGAACCAGGTGAAGGCACAGCGGCGATTGGGGAGTTAGGTTCCCGGGGGCTGGGGGTTCCTGACTGTGCTCTGTTGATACCTGCTTTCCCCCTCTCCCCCTGCTGCTGCCGTGGCTCTGGATTGCACAGCGGTTCTGAAGGAGCCCCAGCGAGCTCCTAAGCAGTCATGCATCTGCAGCCTCTGCCTGAAATCAGCACCTTCTGCTCACCAGCCAGCCATGTGAGAGCGCTCTTCCCCGCCAGCGCCCTCGCCCCCATGCGGGGCGGCTCTCTGCCTGTGCCGAACTCACACAGCCGGTACGTGCAGCTGGCCTGGCCGGGTTTCTTGTCTTAGCACATCAGCGACTGCTGCATAATAACCACGTTCTGCCTTGATCTTCGGGGAATACAAACAAGGCTCAGAGATGGTCACTCAGGACTAAGTTAGCCTGGAAGAGATGCCTGTCTCCTCCCCAAGGGCCTGGTCCTGTGCACATGCTACTCGGGCAAAACTGAGGCTGGGGGGTAGATCTTGCTGACTCGGCTGTACTTCCCCAGTGGGGTTGCCCCTCCAGCTCACAGCAAAGGGGGTGGGTGGGTGAGGGTGTTTCTGACTGGCACCAGGGAGGGGGAAGATCAGGATCTTCCCAGAAGGTCACAGGACCCATCTCAACCTCCCTACGAGAGGCCTTTGCATGGTCTCCCCCCAGCACTGGTGGAGGAAGCAGATCATGGGGGTCTCTCGCCCCTCGCTGCTCTGGGGGGCATCACTTGCTAACCCTTTGCCCGCTGCTCTCCCCAGGCCAAGTGCACGGCTGGAATCAGCAGGGCACCAGGACGTGCCCTGCTGAGCGCTCCCTGCCAGCCGGTGTGTTTATTTTATCCATTAAACACATGGCAAAAAAACCCCAAAAAACCCCAAAGGGTTCTCCCCTCCTGCTCCCTTGTCTCTTCTGCATCCCTGCTGGTGGGGTGAGAGCCTTCTCCTGGCCCAGTTCGCCGGCGGACATCTCTTTCCTCTCTTGCTCATCCCTCTCAATTTCTCCCTCTGCTCTCATTTGACTCTGTAATTAGATTATTGATCTCTGCCAGGCGCTTCGGGATGGGGCTGGCATGAAAGATGCTGCACGAATTAGGCATGAGTCATAATTATAGAGCAATGGCTCTAGCAAACCTTTAACGATCAGCCCCTGAAATGTCTTCTCGCCTCTGGTCTTATTCCCCCCTCAAACCCACTGCTCGCCCCCATGTTCAGCGTGGACAAGACGGGACGTGCTGCTTTGCTATCTGCGTCCCTCTCCAGCTCCTAGCTCCCCAGGCTTGCATGACCTGTCCGCTCCCTGCTCTCTAGAGCGCCAGAGTCGCGTTCAGATTCATCCCTACACTGGTATGGATCCTGGCTGAATCCTGCACCGCTTCTACCCGCCTGGGGCTGGCTCGGGTTAGAGCAGCCTGGTGTTCCCGATGGGCCACAGTACCCCTGCAAAAGAGCCAGTGCTTAGGCCCACCCCGTCCATGCCCGCTGTGCCAAGGGGAGAGCTGCGTTTTCCAGGGAGGCTGCTGGCAGCCAGGTGCCTCTACCGCTGCTTCGCAGGCCCGTCTCACCAGCTGAGCTGCCCCCACAAAGGGTCATTGTCCCCAGCCTTCTGCTGACAACCGTGCCAAGCGACAGGCTATCCCAGGATCCCCCTGTGCTCAGCGCATGCTGTTCACTTCTTGCCTGTGCATGGTTACCACCCCTGCAAGGGGGGGGCTGACCCTCTCCGCTTTGCGGACCGGCAGCCGGGCAGTGATGAAACCCGCATGCCCGATTGCTCGTTTGCCACCCATCAACAGGGAAGGGAGAAGGCAGAGAGCAGTGTGAGGCCCCAAGAAGCACCAGTGGACGAGTGGCACAGGGTTTCGTGTGGTTTGTGCCAGCTGACTGTCAGCAAACTCCACCCACAGCCTTGCATGTCTCTAGCCCCTTCCATCTGAGGCTCTCAAAGCACCACACACCCTGGAGGAGTAGGTGAGTCTCTTTGGGAGGTGAGGTGCAAGTGACTTACCTACCGTCCCACAAGAGTAAGTGTCAGAACTGGGAAGAAAAACCCGTGTCTGCTGACTTCCAGCCCCATGCCTTAGCTACAAACCCACCCTGCTTTACAGTTTGGTGCTGTGAATACTGGCAGGAGGCTTGAGTATGATGTCATCTCCCCCTCTGAGGGCACCAGGAGTCAGAGGGAGAGGGCTGCCCAGAGGGGAGGGGGCATTTGGAGGGGAGAGAGCGGCTGGCACCCTCATTAGTGACTGTTAGATGGCTGATTCGCCCTTTATAGGAAGCCAACAACTAAAGGGTTAAAAGAGTTCTGGGGCGGAGCACCTGGCTGCAGTAGCTGCATGTGTCTGCTGCATCTGCATTCACACTGGCTACAAGTGCCTAGCATTGGCCATCTGGAGTGGGTGAAGGGAGGCAGGCGGGTGACATGGGTGGGTGAGTGGAGCAGACGCTAGGAAGTTGCCTTTGCATCTTACAGATGTTCAAAAAGGTTTGGGGAGAAAAAATACCCCAAGGACTTTTGTACAGTCAAAAAATCCCAGTAGCACAAAGGGATGGATTCTGGTCTTGTTTTCACTGGTGTCAATCCGGAGTGACTCCATTTTATTTAAGGGGCCGGATGCATCACATACTTATTGACATAAATCCGACATGACTCCATTGTAGTTAATGGGCTAGCGTCGCCTCTCAGTTACTGGTATAATGCTGGAGTGAGTCCATTGTAATCAAGCTACTCTGGCTTTACCCATGCCCTGGACCAGGGAGACCCCATTCTGGCATAGGCGCCCCACAGCTGGAGCCCATGACAAGTCCAGAGGCAGCACGAAGGTTTGACTCTGACTCCTACATGTCTGTTGCAGCATTGCTGACCTGAGTGCTGAACTCTGCCATGCCGCCCCAGGCCTGGCGTCAGAATTCAGTGCCTGTCTCTGTGATGGATCAGGGAGGCAGAACTGGGCCCCAGGCAGGCACTGAGGGAGTAGGGAGGTCAGGCCTTGTTATCTGGGCAGCCATCTCCTCTCTCAGCTGGTACCTCGCTCACATCTGGCTCGTTAGAAGAGCTAATGAAGGGTGCAGGCAATTATACGGGGAAAATTGATTAAATGATAAATCATGGAGCCTTCAAATCGCTTTGGTTGGAGTCACTCCTGATTGGCACCGATGTCAATCAGGAGTAGGGTGACCAGATGTTGAGGGGAAAATATCAGGACCGCCGCAGGGGGGTCATGTTTGGTTTTTTTTACACTCACCCATCCGGGAGTCCGGTGGCAATTAGGCGGCGAGCCCTTCAGTCGCAGACAGTCTTCGGTGGTATTTTGGCGGCGGGTAATAAACCTTGCTGCCAAAGACAGAAGCATCCACCGCCGAAATACTACCGAAGACCGTCCGCGACTCAAGGGCTATCCACCGAATTGCCGCCGAAGACCAGGAAACAAAATATCAGGACAAATGGCGTCCCGATCGTACTCTGGTCGGGATGCGGGACAAACTCCTCAAAATCGGGACAGTCCCGATTTTATTGGGTGTCTGGTCACCCTAATCAGGAGCAGAACTGGTTCTGTACAAGGAGGCCTATTCCTCACCCCCCCCCCCCGCTGATCTGGGTTACTAGCATCAGAAAGTCTCCGTCTTGAAACCTGCTGGTGTAGAGTTTCTCTAGGGAATCCAGCCTGCTGCCACGGGGAAGGAAAGCCAAGCCAGGACTGGGGTACAGCCAGGGGGCAATGTGGGTGAAGACAGAAGAGGTCTTGCCCGCTTTGGTGGCCCTTGTGTGACGTGGTGTCGCATTGGCTTGTGACGGGGGTGCAGCAAGGGGCCGAGAAATGAAATGGATTGGGGATGAGTTCCCGTCTCCCGAAAACTCATAGCCAGCCGTGCATGCGTGTGTGTGTGTGCTCGCGGCACCTGTTTCTACCAGGAAGGAGCACCTGTAGTCACACACAATACATAAAATGGGGCATTCATATGATCTCTGTTACAGTAACCCCTGGGAGCCGCTCGCCTGGACCAGGCCCCCATTGTGCAAGGCTCTGTACAAACCCAGACCCAACAAGCTAACGGAGTTCGTGCCCTGGGGAGCTCTGTGAACCCCAATGCAAGCGCCTGCCTTGGAGGTTGGAAGACCTGTCAGAAGAAAGATTGATGCAGATGGCTCCTGTGCCATTAGGCCCTGGGCTGTGTATTATGTGCCTGCCTGTTCCCCTGGAAGGGAGCTCTTGGGAGGGTCTCCAGTCTGGGGGGGATGGGGTGCGTGCCTGAAGCCAGAGGACGCTAACAGAGTCACCCCAGTGAATGAGGTTACCTGCCCCTTGGGGAGCCCGTTGACGCGTCCGTCTTTGAGGGGTGCTCAGATCTGTCTCTACAGCCATCCAAGGGGCTGTGGTGTCAACTGAGTGGAACCCCCCCCCCCCCGCCTGCCTGTTGGTCAGCAGCACTTTGAGGAGCGTCGTGTGCTCCGCTCGGAGGCGCCCGGTGTTTGGAAGGATTCGCCCGCCCGCTCACCCCCAGCGGTGCTACGTCTGAGCACCTTACCTCTAGGAAAAGCGGAGCTTGGCTCTTCCCAGTGCGGCCAGCAGGTGGCACCTCTTCGAGCTCCCCCCAGCCTGCTTTGAACCCGGGCTGAGGGTGGAGTGCCTGGGGAGCACAGCTGGCAGACGCACCACCTCTGGGGGCTAATTAACAGCAGCATCAGTTACTAGAGCAGAGAAATGGCTCTTGCGGCCGGGGTCGGGGCCCCACAGTGCCACTCGAACGCCCTGCTGCTCCGTCGCAGGGCAAGGCCCTCTCCCGCGCAGGGCTGCTTGGCCAGTCTGCCGGCCAGGGCGGTGCAGCGTTTAGGGCCATGCTGGAAGACAGACACATTAATGACTATTAGCCAAGATGGGCAGGGACGTCGGATTTTATACCCAGAATAAACGTAGATACACGGACACACTAGAAAGGCAGGTGGTCCCTGGACCCCTGCAGTATCACACGACGGGGTTTGGTAGCTGTTGATCAAATGCTGGACACGGCTGTCTGGGAAAGACTTGGACCTTGGGAACTAGATTGTGGTTTCCCAGGCAGGCAGGCTGAGCAGATCTCACTCCCCTGGGCACCGCTGAGCTCCCAGCCCTGACCCCCTCCGCCTTGCTGGCTACAAAGGAATCCTTCCCGGGCTGGATTTTGTGGCGTTGGCTTTAGACAGGGGAGGCAGAAGACGCGCGAGAGGAGAATGCCTGAGATGAAAGCAAAGAAGAGCCAAAGGAAGCAAGGAGTAAAGAGGAAAAGATGAGGAGAGAGATGAAAGGAGCAGGAGAGAGAGAATGTTCCCTCCATTCATTTTAACAACCAGTCTCATTTCCCTGACACCGCTGCTTATTTGCTTCCTCCACACTTTCCCCGTTGTTTGCTTCCTTCCTTGGGCCTCATCCGTTCATGGACACAACATCTGAATTCTTCTTTGCCTGACAGTTTCCTTTCCAATACTGAACAGACTCTGTGGGGCCCACCTTGAATTCCTTCCCTGTCTCGAATTCGGGTGCGGGTTATTTCAAAACAAACAAGCCGTCCGTTGGCGCTGGGACCGGGTATCCTGAATACAGTCAGATTGGAGAGCAGCCCTCTGTGGTATTTGCACAGGGAGGTCTGATGGTGCCAGGCGTTCAGAAGAGCTCAGCACGTTGGGTTCTGTTTCGCAGATCTGAGCAGGAGAGTCCCAGTGGGAGCTGCTGGGTGCTGAGCCCTGGAAGATCTGCCCCGGGGGAGCGGTGTCTTGTGCTAATAATTCACTGTGGGCAGGAAAACATATTGAACATAAATATAAATCCCTGTAAACTTTTTGGGGCAGGGAGCTGGGCCTCCTTTAGTTTGCCCAGCACCTACGTTGTGAGGGCTACTGGAAATACATATTTATTATTATTTACGAACTATCACATGGAAAGAAAGAAAGAGAAAGATCAGTATTGCAAAAGGACAGGAAACATCAGCACCACTCAGTTAACCAGCAGTAGCTATTTACTTTTAACTGGGAGCAACTAGAAAGTGAAAAAAAAAATCTTTTCTTTCTGTTTCCTGCTTCTAGATCAGGGGTTGGCAACCTTTCAGAAGTGCTGTGCCGAGTCTTCATTTATTCACTCTAATTTAAGGTTTCGTGTGCCAGTCATACATTTTAACATTTTAGAAGGTCTCTTTCTATAAGTCTATAATATATAACTAAACTATTGTTGTATGTAAAGTAAATAAGGTTTTTAAAATGTTTAAGAAGCTTCATTTAAAATTAAATAAAATGCAGAGTCCCCCTCTGGACCGGTGGCCAGGACCTGGCAGCGTGAGTGCCACTGAAAATCAGGTCACGTGCCGCCTTTGGCACACGTGCCATAGGTTGCCTACCCCTGTTCTAGATGGTAGATAATTTCCTAGCCAGTAGAGTGTATTTTTCCAACACTCCTCGCTATGGCCTGCAGCCTGGAAAATGCTCCATGTTTGTGGACTGATCCCTGCACTTTTCTGCACCACCCAAGCACTCCCAGATACCTGGGCACCCACCCACTCACCTTCCCCATCACCTCTACACACCCTCCCTCCCATCTGCAGCCACCCGTTGGGTGTATTGGCCATACATTGAGGTTTATGGTTATGTGCACATAAATTAGGGTGATTTGCACAGCCCGGCACAGGTGGAGCTGTGCAGAACGTGGCAGCTATGTCGACATATCACCGCAGGGCAAATAAAATAACGACTGGCACAGGGTGCTGCTTACTTCGGATTCAGACCAGAGGGGTTGTAACTAGGCTGATCACCCGTCCCTTATTGGGTGCCTGAATCAGGCCAACCGAGGATGCACTTTGTCCCTTATTGAATCTACCTCCCTGCAAAGGATCGGTCAGCACAATGCAAGCGCAGGAGTTTGCACACTGGTCCTTGCAATAAGCTTTGTCCTGCGTGTGCCCTTGCACGGCCCCTTTCTTTCCTTGAACCTAGTTCAGAGGCTGCACTGCCACAACAGCCGAGGGAAGCTCCGGCTTGCCAGGAGCAACGCGTTTCGCTAGAGCGAGGAGGGGCGAAAAGCATGACTCGGCAAAGCAGTCCCCTCGAGAAGCGCCCGCCTGCTTCGCTTTCCCAGCCCCGCGCGAGGCGAACCATAGAATCGAGCGTCCCTCCTGATTGGGCGCGGCAGAAGAAGTGGGCGGGCCCCGCAGGGGTGGCCTTGAGACACGTGTGCAGGGGGGAGCCGGAAGTGGCCGCAGGAGCTGGAGCTGGTGGCAGTGGCTGGGGGTCCCTGCAGTGCATGCAGTGAGTTGGGGTTTTTCACATTTCCAGGGGGGCTTTCAGGGCCTGCTGCAGATCAGAGTGAAAAGGCCCCACTGGCCCTGCACGACCCACAGACACCCAGCCAGCCAGCCAAGCAACCCAGGGGCTCTGGGTGGGGTGTTCCAGGGAGAAAAGCCCTTCACGCTGGGGGGCAGCAGGGCTGGCAGGGTTTAAACTTGCTAGTCCCTAGCTGGTGGGTGTATAAAGGAGCCCTCCCGAGTGTGCAAAAAGTAATAGGGCCCAGGACCACCCTTGCTGGCAGTGCTTAGGAGCAGGTTGCATTGTTCCAAGGTAGCTCATTCATTCACGTCCTGGTTGTGTGAGGCTGGCTGGGCGTGCAGGCTGGGCCAGTGTTTTCTCCAGTGTGATTTGTAGGAGAGCTGGACGTGCAATAGGAGCGGCTTATTAATGATGTCTGAGGTGCTCATGGTCCCAGTGGGAGTGAAACTCCTGGAGTAGCAAGTCCTGGACTGTTGTAAACCGGCCTGGTGGGGGGTGCACTTAGTGAACTTTCGCTTAAGAGTGAGATTGTCTTGTGTGCGTGAGTGAATGAAATGATAAGACTTCAGTTTAACAGGGCCCTGCTCTGTTTTGGTTTTGCAGCAAGACTTTTAAAAAGAAAAGGGACCTTTAAAAGACCAGGTCTGACGCTGTGAGCCATGCATTCGCATGTGGGTCGGTTTGGACCACGAGAGTAACTTGAAATCTTTAGGGTGGATTGTAGAGCTGGATTCTGTGTCGAGCTTTTGTGGTGAAGTAGGGAGTGAAAGTTGGAGCAGTGGAGGCTGGCATTTTTGTTAACCTTTAACGTTAAGTTCAGCAGGTAGAAAGAATCTGCACAGATTTCTAAAGAGATAGTGCAGAGATGTGCTAATACTTGTCCTTTTTCTTTCTTTTTTTAAAGTCATGGTTGGTAGAGAGAAATATCTCAGTAAATGTCTCCTTGGGGGAGTGTGATATAACTGCTTCACGTTATCTAGGCATTCCTCAGATGAAATAATAAAACATCTGTGTTTCTTTCCTTACATGATTGGTTGCTGCTGAATAATATTATTTCAGAAGTATCCAAGTACCCTGGCTTAGCTCTCCTTTTCCTGCACAACATAAGCGTCTGCAAATTATTTGTGCAATGAAAATAGTGCTGTGAATGCACTAATGTTCAAAATGCTAAAAGGGGGTCAAACTGTCTTAGGCAAAAGTAGGTGGAACGTGGTGGGCGCGCTTTGGAGTGGCCTAAGCAGACACTTCTTTGGTGCAGTCTAAGTGTAATGGAAAAGAGCAAATGCAACCTTTTGCTCAGGGTGAGGAGGGTGTGCAGACTTAATTGCATCTCGCGTCTCATTTTTGAGGGGTGAACAGAAAAAGTGCTAGAAAGGGCAGCGGGAAGACCAAAGGTGGCCGTAGGAACCATGCTTGTGGAGCTTGGATTGAAATGGTACTTTCTTTTGACTTGTTTATGGAAACTTTCTAAAATATCAACACTGCTAGGAATGTAACAGTGGGTTTTTCTTTTTCAATCACTCCACACGTTGACCAACCTTTGAGCCTTGATCCTGCTCTTGGATTGGGTCACCTAGTCCGTGTGGAGCTGCATGGGCTCCAGTCTGCCAATGGCAGGATTTCAACCCCCCAAACGCTGGCATCCTGCCAGCCTGCCTGAACCAGAAACTGGCCATACACAAAAGTGAAACGGACCAGGGTAGGTTCGTTGGTGCTGCGTGAAATGCAGGCAAGCCTCCTGGGTAGCTGATGTAAACTACAGCTGTCATTCCTAATAGAAGGGCTTGTTTTTTCAGAAGTGCTGAGGACTTACAGCTCTGTAGAGAGCAACAGGGACTTAGCCCTTCTGAGAACCAGGCCCTAAGGTGCTGCTGTTAATAACAGGGAAGGGATGTCTTGTCCCCTGTAATGCCTGTTTTATGTTGCTGCTGTCTCTCTCCTAATGCACCAAATCTCTTCTAGGCCGGTAAAACCCGAGTGCGTTCAGCATGATCCAGAACTGCAGTCCGGTGGTCCAGGCGCTGCTCGGGACTTTATTTACCTGGGGGCTGACAGCTGCTGGCTCTGCGCTAGTCTTTGTATTTTCCAGTGGCCAGGTGGGTGTTGCCGTTCAGTTCTGAAAACACATTCCTCTTTCCAGACGCGATTTCTGTGTGATCAATACAAAATAATTAGGCCCTGGTTTGGCCTGTATGGCTCTGACTTCTGGATGGGAAGAGGGAAGTCTTCATTTGCACATTATGATGTTGGAGGGAGTCTCCCTCCCAGCCCTGCTCCCTTGTAAATCCAGCTCTCAGATGCGTACCTAGGCATTTATGCCACACAAGCAAATATCTTTTGCATTTATTTTCCTCTGTGGGGCGGGGGAGGAAGGATGGAGGGAGGAGGAGGAGGGAGAGGAAGATTGGTGTTAGATTACAACTGTAAAGCCATCAAATGTGGTTCTTCTCAGGAAATGGGATGTGGAAAGACAGCTTCTTCCTCAACAGGTCTCCCTCCCTCTGTATGCGCAGGCAGGAGAGCAGGTTTTAATGACAAAAAGTAGCTCGTACTCCTGCTGGAGCCAGTGCAGCTGTGGGAGAGGGAGCTAGATTCTGTTCTGACTCGTGCATCAGCAGTGCTATCGTTCACCAAGTTCCAGCTGCTTGTCAGAATTTTGTTGCTGGGTGTAACCGAGTGGCCTACCTTGCTGGTGGTGGCACATGAGAAGGAAAGAACCCTGCTTGGCTCTCTGATCCGAGGTGTGTTCGGTCAGGGAGCCTCGACTCTGGAATAGCCCAGATCTGTTCACCATCGCAGCATCCTGCAAGGGCAGGCTGCTTTCTCAAGCGTTTGGGAGCAAGGGGTGAGCAGGCGGCTGAGATCTGCAGCTGGAGTAGCTTCTTCTCGGCTGCCTTTACGCCTGTGATGTACGGGACTTTATTCGGAACTTGGGTCAGTTCTGGGGTTGAACTAGCTGAGACTCTGCTCTGGCTCTTTATCTCCTAAGCTGCCTTCTGAAAAGCTGCAGGCCTGTGTCAGTGTTTCCTTCGGATGTCATCCCGCTTCCCAACCTATTTCTTATTGAAGCTCTTCTTGGGTGACCTATTCAGGAGCCTGCTTTTGAAGGGAGAGTCCCTTAGCGGGAGTATATTAATTTTTTCCCCTTGAGGAAGGGTGAATCATGCCGTGAGCAAGCTAGGCAGCAGGATGCCCTGAATAATTGACAGGCTGTGCAGTCAGTTGACTGATATCCTGGTTTCAGTGTTTGTTGGATACAAACCAGACTTGAGAGAGAACTGAAGAACTGCAAACAAGATGCTCACCTGACAGAGGCAAAGCACGGCCTGAACTTTAAGCTGGTTCTTAGGTCCTCCTATATATAGCACGTTATATAGCAGCACACTGCCTAGGAAGGTGCTAAAGACTCACTGAAGTCAAAATGGGACATAAGCATGAGAAGTTAGGCACATGCTGTGAGAGGAAGGATTGCCTAGTGGTTAGGGTGCCAGCCTGGGGTTCAGGGGACCCAAGTTCCCTGCTCTACCAGAGACCCTGTGACACTGGGAAAATCACTTAGTGGCTCTGTGCCTCAGTTTCCCATCTGGAAAGTGGGGATAGTTGCACCACTTCCCAGGGATGTCGTGTACATTGAAGATTGGGAGGCACTCAAATACTGCAGTAATGGGGGAGCATATAAGGATCTTAGAATCAGGGCCAGAGCTGCGAACTCCCCTCAGCGCTGCTCTCATGCCGTAAGCAGTTGCACCTTGTTTCTTTTAGCAGGTGGTAAATTAAATGCTCTGTTTTAATTTTCAGAGGCGGATCCTAGATGGAAGCCTGGGCTTCGCTGCCGGGGTAAGTACAGTACCCACTGGGACATCCTAATTCTGCTCATCCTCTGCTGCAAGTACTCTCCTAAGCCACCCCCGTGCTTCGTCTGGCTGTGTCATCACATTGATGTTTTTTGCGTGTGTCCGAGATCTAATTAAGGCTACGTGAGGCAGGGAAGGAATCTGGTAAAGCAGCGGTTCCAAGCTTTAGCAACCCGAGGAACATCAAAACATTTTGATTTTAAAAAATGTTGCGGCCCCACAAACTCCCTGCTCAGCCACAGGCCCCGCCCTCACCCCTTCCCCAAAGGTCGCACCCCTGCCCCACTTCTTCCCCTGCTCCACTTTTGCCCCTCCTCTTCCCCACCTCTTTCTGCCCCCTCCCCCAATTGTGCCCTGTCCCCGCTCCTCTCCCTCCCAGCGCCTCCTGCATGCTGGGGAACAGCTGTTCAGCGGTGTGCAGGAGGCACTGGGAGGGAGCGGGAGAAGCAGGGCCGGGACACGCTCAGGGGAGGGGATGGAATCATATCAGCAGGGCCAGCGGCCCCCAACCAACTCCTCCTCTGCCCTCCCAATGCCTCCTGCACACTGGGGAACAGGTGTTCGCTGGCATACAGGAGGCGCTGGGAAGGAGGGGAAGGAGTTGATCAGCGGGGCCGGCGGACCCCCTGGAGGTTGAGAAACGCTGTGGTACAGCCTGGTTAAAGTCCTGTCCCATGTCACTGCCTCCTAGGGGAGGTTGGAGGTAGTGCAGCCTGGACAGATGCCGGTGTCTGTCTGGCACAAAGCAGGATTTTTCACCTGTGGTGGGTGTGGCCTTCACGTTCAGTGCTGCTTGTCTGGATTTTCTGAATTGTGCCCCTTGCAGCTTCTTTCTGTGGCTAGGAGGAGTGAAAGAACCCTGATCCTGCGCAGACTGATGCACGTGGCTAACTTGGCGTCTGAGTATCCCAGTGAGCTCAGGTGCTTGAAGTCGTCAGGGGGGAGTTGAGCCTTTACATGATTCAGGCCTAAATCAACAGCCTCATGTAAACGGAATGGTTATTATGAGACACTGTGTTCCTGCCAGGCATGCGGTAATTCGGGGGACGGGTTGAAGAGTTGGCTTAGACAGCATCAGGGCAGGCTGGTGGAAAACCTCCAGAGGATTCGGGTGAGCTTGGTATCTTGTATTCTGAATTGGTAAATCACTGGCTTGTCTTCTAGGAGCTTGAATGTACGTGAGCAGCTGAGCAACTAATGTAGAAATGTCTCTGGCTCTGGGGGCTTAGAGGAAACTGCTGGCCGTTTCCCACTTCCTTTTGAGGTGCTGCCCACCTTGCAAGGTACATGTCCCTTTCTAGGAGGCATGTGGCAATGGGGAAAAGCCCCAGAGGAACGCTTTGGCTCCTGGCCTTGGGGTCTAGCGCAGGAAAGGAGGTCCAGATGTTGGGTTGCAGAGCACTGTGGGTGTGAAGGTGGTGGTACTTTTTCAAGTCTGGCTCTGTGGCCACCCAGCACTGGGCACTGTCTTGTTTAGTTCTCTCCCAGAATGCTTTGGGGTCCGTGTTCCTGGCCAGTGGCGTAATAGGGTGGCAGGTAGCTAGAGTTTTGGCCTTAATTGAGAGCGTCCTGGCTTGTCTCTCTAAAGCACGCCTCTGTGTCATTGTTCTAATCAGGCCTGTGTGGCTGAATGACTCTGCGAAACATACAGGTCCTGGTTGACTGAGTGTGTATCCTGTATGTGTCAGCAACTCCTGGAGCACAGCGAATGCCCATCTGTGCTCGAGGCAAGCTGGAAGCCCATTCACCTGTCTGCAGTGGATTTCTGGCTGCTTTGTTTTTTCCGCAGCAGTTAATAACATTGCTAACAGTTAAAACTACCCGAGGATGCTCTGATTGCTGGCCCAGCCCCCTCGGTGGAGCATGCTGCACAAAAAAAGAAAACCAACTGCAAATTGTCCAGGCTTCTGGATGGCATTAGCGGGCCTGAATTGCCAAAGTGCCATACAGGGCAGGGTCGGGTTTCATTTGCTGCTGGCCTGTGCTGAGCCATGCGGTACTGTTGGACTGAGGTTTCCAAACTGTGCTTGCTGGTGGTCTGCAGCCAGCCAATCCGTGGTGACCCCTCATTTCCCGCTGGTAAATCACACTGAGCACGGCTGGAAATCTACGAGGTGCTTTCCTGATATTGCTGCTCTAGGATGCTAGTTGCTGCAGTTGCCACCAAGAGGCTGGGGGACTGCCGAAGAGGAGCCGTCCGCTGGGTTTCCCTCCTGTCTTAAAATGTGGCCAACTCTGCAGAAGTCTGAGAGCCGCTGCAGCAGGACATTAACCCCCTGAAAGCATTTCTGTGCAAGTGTAGTGGGGGTGGGGGAATGGCTGGGCCCCGCGGGTCTGCTTAATGTCTTAACAGAGATGAGATCCTCGCACCTCTCAGCACTTCTGCGTCCTGATGAGCCGTTGGCTACAGCAGCGTCGTCTCCTCCGGGTGTCCGCCTCTCCTCTCCAGCTGTTGCGCGTGGTCTCTCGTACTCTTCTGGGTTTGTTAATGGCTGCATTGTCTGTTGGACACCTCTTGCCCCATCTGCCAGCCTGCGAACCCCTCCCCGCTTTTCCTGGGTGATAATAGGACCTCCCTGTAGCAACCGCAGCAATTTACTTGGATGGGGAAGTGTCAAATATATTGTTAGCGCCCCTCAGATGAGACTTAGCAGTTGGGAACGAGGAGGAGAGGCAGCGCTGTGTGTGTCTCCAGCCAGCTCCCCCGGCTGCACGGGAAGAATGGCTGCGGCAGGAGATGAATGCGCAGGGTTATTTTTGTGGTCGTTGCCCGTCTGAGTGGGACAGAATGGCTGGGCTAACGTTGGTAGATTTGCCTTTGTTCTTCAAAGGTGGCATCTGAGATTTCTTCTTCCTTCTTGGGGCGGGAGTATCTCTTTGTTTAGTGTTAGTACAGTGCCTAGTGCGCTGGGGTCCGGTCTGTGACCGGGCGCCTTTGGGTTACAGTAATAGAAATAATACTCTTCGAAGGGTCTCGTATTGCAGCAATCCTTCCTCTGCGGATGGCAGGGTAATCGTTCCAGAGCAGCATCCTGTTATCGAACTCTGCCTCCAGCCTTTCTGCTCGCCCTCTGAGCTGAACCTTACTCGTCATGTTTTTCTCCTGTGAAAACAAGATGCACCCAGGGGTAGAATACACAGGTGCTGGGCGCATCCTCCCTGGGCTCTGCTGATGCACCTCAATCCCTGAGCCCCGGCACTTTCTGCTATTGCAGTGCCACGCTCTTGGCAGGTCAGACACTGGGCCTCCATCCCGATCCCCGGATTACCCTCTTAGTCCAGCCCTGGCCCTAGCCAGCTCTGCTGATGCTGTTCATCCCAGAGTCACTGAACTCCCCGTCCCTTCCCTGTGGCAGTTCCTTCTGCTTTAGCCTGGGGATCTGCCAGAGCTGTCTTGACCCTGATATTTCTGTTGCCGGACTAAACACTCACGGTGCTAACTGTCAGACTCACCAGACGTGACCTAAGCAAATGCCCACCAGCAGCTCGGCTGAGAGCCCTGTTCTCCTGTCACCGCATGAGCTGAACGGGGGTCCCGTTGCTTTAGGGGTGCAGCATCCACGTGTACCAAATTCACCAGCCATGGTGGTGAAATAGATGCTGAAGAAACAGAGCTGCTGCCAGCAGCCTCCTGATTTGAAGGCGCTGCTCGGGCGTCTCACATGTTGCTACGGTGTTGGTTTATTTAAAGCGACTGCATCATGGGTTCAGTGACTTGCCACTGTGTCCAAGTGCTTGGCATTAGCCGCGTCGGCCAAACTGCCAAATGCTGGCGTAGGCACAAGTTGGGGCCCATCTCCTAATCGCGTAGCTCTGTAGAATGGAACTGGCAGCAACGGGATGATGGTTGGGTGGCTGCTGTTTGTCAGCGTCCCCGGATGCGAGCGCTCTGGCAATTATGGAACGACTCATGAGAGGACTGGCAACTTACACCGGTCCTGAGGTAGCCTCCCGGCAGCACCAGAGCTCGTTTCCGATCAGATGAAACGCGCAAGGAATGTGCTGCCTGCTTTGCTAGTGGGCTGGCCAGTCGGTTATCACCACGAGGGGTTTGTCCGTGATGGGTGGAATCTGACCTCGCTGGCTTGTGATGCTTGGGTGTTCACACACCAGCGCACTAAAAAACTTCCTCCAGGTGCTCCCGAGATTAGCAAGAAAGCTGGCCTGGCTCTGTCTGTTTAGAAAACTTCCAGATTCGGACGGGGCTGGATATAGCAATTTTAGAAACCAAGCAGGATGCTTGATATTGGTCAATGTAGCATTTGCCACTCTGGATCTGTCTCGGCTGCTACCCTGATACTGAGAGAGGTCAATACCAGATGCTTCAGAGGAAGGGGCAAAACACAGTGGAGTGGATAACTACAGAGTAACCTGTCCATGGGTAGAGGTCTCCCAGGATGGGAGCTGTGTGCATGCTGTCAGTCCCTGGAGCCTGTAGGGCCGTGGTTCTCAAACGTTTTGTACTGCGACGCCTCTGAGTGCGACTCCCCCTTAGGAATTAAAAACACGTTTATATTTAAAAGTGATATTTGTCCATTTGTTAATCTCTCTTTTCACAGCAGACTTACTAGCTGGGAGGTATGTACTCGTGACCCCCTCGTAATAACCTCACGACCCCCAGTTTGAGAGCCCCTCCTGTAGAGGGCAGTGATGTGGGTAAAGCCCCAATGTCGTGATGGAAACGTATTCCTTAATGTCTGCGTACACCTCTTCCTGCAAAATCTGTGTCCGAGGGCTGTATTTATCTGGTAAAAGAGCAAACTAACTTCCTCCAAAGGCTGTTCTCAGCCCAGCTTCTCGGACACTTCCAGTGTTGTACAGCTGTTTATTGCCTGAGATGGTTTTGTTGCACTGTGCCCCTGGGCGATAGGATTCACTTGCATTTTAGTGTGGAGTTTTCCCCCCCCACAGCTGGCTCCTGAAGAACAGGAGACTGGTCTGATGGTCTGAGCAGCTCTGGAGCGGTTCCCTAGGCAGCACAGCTCGCGTCTGCTGGAGTTGCCTTTAGTTTTGGGTGGGTGGAGGTCCTGTGTTTTGGTGCGGGATGTTGTGCCGAGTTCTTCACTCTCGGGAGAAGTTGGGTGGCAGAGTGGCATGGTCCATGGAGCTGGGATCTTGTGCGCTGGTGGGCAATAATGTCCTGCCCCAGCTAGCACCTTCTGTCTGAGGCTCTGAAAGTGCTTTATATGCATTAATAAATGAAGCCTCACAACTGTTAGTTCTCCCCATTATGCAGATGGGAAAACTGAGGCACAGAGGTATTGAGTTACATGCTCTCGGTCGCACAGGGAGTCTGTGGCAGAGCTGGGGATGGGACCGTTTCCTGCCTCCTAGTCCTACCTTTTATCGAAAGGATGACTCCTCTGTATAAAAGAAGCTGCTCGTGTGGCTTCCTGGACCTAGATGGTGCAAAATGAAGGTGCCGTGAGCATGAGACCAGATGCCTTTTGAGATGCATCCAGCAGTTACAAATCAGCTGTGAGTTGCCGTGGGCATTCTTTTGAATCCCTAATGACACGACACTCTAACCTTTCCGAATCAGTTAGAAACTTCCCGCGGACCTCACCTCTTTGTGTTGGCGTCAAGCTTGGGCAAGAATAATTAATCTTCCTCTTTTGGAAAATCGCCATCTCCTGCGACTCAGCATGCTGTGTGAAGGGCTTTGAAACAAGTATTATCTGAGCACCAGGTGGCTTGTAAGGAACCTAGAGAGAAACGAATTGGCAGGAACCCGGCTGGAAGCCGGACTGAATTCCACTGTGCTGCTTGTTAATAAGCTGGGCTGTGAATTCTTCATTGCGGATAGATAGAGAATGCCACACGCTTTGTGGTATGCAGACTAGCTGGAGCAAGATGAGCTATTCACTGCTCCTATCCAGTCTCGATCTGCTTCGTTAAGTGACCAGAGGAGCAATACAGAAAGAGATTAATTTGCAAGCTTTCTTGAGTGGCTTCCTTCCTATTGAAAAATAGGATGGGAAAATAGCCGATTAAAAAAAGCCATGTGTAGACAATTGTGCTATTTCTTAACCCCCCCGCCCCCCTTAAAAGCTGTTTCTTCAGGTTGCCGTTACCGTGACACTACCGCAATCTTGGGTTATTTTGATTGTTAAATATGTTTCTGCTAAACCCTTGTTTCTCCCTTTGATTGCGAGTATGTAGTCAGTGCCTCTTGCAGCCAAGGCAGAGAGGAAGTCTGTTTTGCTTCTTGTATACAAAGCCTCTTCCACAGAAAATACTTGCATATTAAAAAGCAAGCGCAAAAGCAATGAGCTGCTGGTTGTGATTGAGCAACCCTACGATAACAAACCGGCGGGACCAGCCCCATTGCTCACAATCAGCCCTGATAGAAATCGCTTTACCAACAGGCCTTTAGTCAGACTAGTTGCTCCTGCTTTGCTGGGATTTCTGCTATCTCTGCTTTAATCTGGGCTCCCTGGCATGCCCTGGGGTTAAATCCATGTAAAATAACGTGATGGAGCATCATAGGGTGATTGCACTACAGTACCCAGCCAGCGTGTATGTGCAAACCTCTTCTGCGCACAGACATACACCAGGTGCTGGGAGAGTAGATTTCTGCGTCCATAAGGATGGAAGAGCTAGAGAACACCTCTCTACAGAGATGCAGATTAGATGCTGACCTTGACTTTCTGTGCTAGAGCAATCTGATGTGTGAAGTGGAGTGTGCTGAAAATTGCTTTGAGCTTTGGCCTCCACTGCATTTTGTTCAGTGGATGGAGGGAAGAGAGGCAGAAGCTAGCTTTTTACAATTTCTTTCTTTCTTTCTCTCTCCATTCTCTCTGTTTTGCCTTCAGACACTCTGTCTCTGGGTTTTGAAGTGAAGATTTGGACCTGAGGATCCAAATTAGGTGCAGATAACTCCAATTCTCGGTAATGGTCCATCACGCTGTCTTGTCGTTTTGGCCTGGCACTGCCAGCTTTTCACCGCTATAATAATTTCTGGCCCTCTTGGTTCGTGTCGCTGGTCTTTGGGTTCAGAGGAACGCTTCTAGACTGGTCTTGGTCCGTACGTAGCTTTGGACCAGTGGGACTTTCAGGCCTGGCAGGAGTACAGCCTGAATCCGTTGCTCTTTTGAAGAACACAAAGTACACGATCTAAACGGCTGCAAATGGCTCGTGATTTTTGGGTGTTTGACTTGGGACATCTACAGAGGACTGTTTCCGAAGGTGGGTGCTGGGCACTTCCTGAAAATCAGGCCCCTTTTTTAAGATGTTCTGAATTGAGCACCCAAAATCACTAGTGAGTCACTCCTGAAAACATACGCCTGTTCTTCCCAGAGGGCAGCTCACGGTCTTCTGAATAGAACATCATGCATGAGGTGTTCTTGCCCGTTCTAGCTGGGGGTTTGTGTTTCACCCTTGGTCCCAGCAGGGGGGCTGGAACAGTTTGTGTAGTGGGGGTGCTGAGAGCCATTGAACCAAACTGTGAACCCTGTGTATGATGGAAACCGCTTCAAGTCAGGGGGTGGAACGAGCACCCCTAGTTCCAGCACCTGTGAGCCCTGGAACGTCTTTAACAAAGCTTCAGTACAAGATTTGGTTATTGTATCAATGCCCCTCTGAAAGGAGAAAGGCAGTGTGCTCTGCATCTTGAGGAAGGGGATGGCCCATGGTTAAGGCATCAGCCTGGGACTTGAGAAGCAAGGGTTCAATTCCCGGCTCTGCCACAAACATCCTCTCTGACCTTGGTCAAGTTACTTAGTCTCTCTGTCTCAATTCCCCACCCGCAAACTGGGGATAATAGCACTTCCCTGCCTCTCAGGAGGGTTGTGTATACTGAAAACTGAGATGATTAGTTACCGTGGTGATAGGGTCTTAATAACCTGGAGGTGGGCATCTGATGTGGGATCCAGACATCATGTGCTCCGAGAGTGAGAGTCTGAGAAGTGCTGTCTCTTCCCACTGAAGTTTACCATACCTCAACGCACAGTTAGCTTCCCAGAGGGCCTGATGTTCCATCTTCCCTCACTGCGTTGGTGTTCAGTTCGCTGCCCTCGGGAAAAGGGAGAGCTTTAAACAGCACCTGACTTGTCCGGCGTTGAATCTTCCCTTTCAGGGCCAGATAAAATTGGGTTGGGAACATGCAAAGCTGAAATGCCTTCCCAAGCGCGGGGCCCAGTCTTGGTATCAGCGCCTTAATGAGGCAAAGTTCCTTCTTGCTGAAAAGTTTGGCTGATGAAACGTTCTCTTGAGTGTCTCCCTCCACCCCACATATTTTCTTCTGTGGATGGAGATCTCCCTTCTCCCTCCCTTGCAAGACTTGTGGCTCTAATCAGGTACATCATTAAAATTGCCACTGCCGATGAAACCACGGCAAAAGCCTGCGTTCTGGTCTTGCATCAGCCCTGTGGTGTGGTGACAACATACCGTGCTGCTGCTTAGCAACAGACTGTCTTCGCTGTGAAAATGGGTGTGTTTTTTTTTTTACAGTGCATCGAGATAGCTAATGTGATGGAAAATCCTGCTGGAGACAGGGCACGGAGGACTGCTTTAACTTGGGATCAAGTGTCAAGGTCAACCCCGTGTGCAGTCGCCTGGGTTTTACTTTGGCTAGCTACACCAAGGTGGGAACGACGGCGCATGGGAGACGTCTCAATGTACAGCGCACCTCTTGTTTGCAGTGAAGCCACGGGCTGGCACCATGAAATCGCAGGGGGCCCCCCTCGCATGGTGACTGTTACTTGTCCCTGATGACAAAGTGAAAGCCAAAGTGAAACTCAAGGTCCCGTTAGTAGGGACTCTGGAATTGAGCTTTGGAGGGGGCTGCCATGGGACAAATGCCACCACCGGTGCTGACAAGAACAGGTGTGTTCCCCCTGGCAGGGAGGTTTGCATTACCATAGAGTGGTCCTTCTCTGACAGATTGTTGTGCCCAGTCTTTGGCTAGATGGCAGCTCCTGGTGCTAAGGAAGTATGGTCTAGTGGTTAGGGTGCTAGTCTAAGACTTGGGAGACCTGAATTCAATTCCCAGTCTGCCACAGACTGTCTTTGTGGCCTTGGGTGAGTCACTTGGCGGCTCTGTGCCTCAGTTTCCCCATCTGTAAAAGGGAGCTAGTCTCAACCTCCCGGGGGTGTTGTGAGGATAAACACATTAAACATCGTGAGATGCTCCAATAGCATTTTAATGGTGGCTATAGAAATACCCAGGAAATACTGGGCAGGGGAAGGTTTGTTTCCCTGGTTAAAACTGGTGCATGGCACAGCCACCTTTTGAGCCTGTGTGAGTCTGGCTCCGGGAAGCCCCATCTTTGCTAGGGAAGGCTGGCGCACACCTGCCGCTCCACTGGCATTGAGTTATTAAGCTAGCAAATTAAAACAAATCCACTCCCTGGCTTTGTTTGCTGCATGTTCTCAGGCTGACAAGAGATGCTGCCATCTCTGGTTACTGTGACACATTCAGCAAAGGTGTCTGGGCTGCCAGCTGATAGACATCCCGCTTCTCTTAAAAAGAGACTTCACATTTCCCAGTGGCTCAGTGCAGGCTTCTCTGTATTTAAATGCCCAGCTTCCTTTCCTGCCACTCTCCATGCTCTCCCTTCCCTCCTCTTCCTCCGTGGGTTCAGAGCAGCCGGTGGACTTACGGACATCATTCCGTCTTGGCTCCGGAGCATTAAACGACTTTTAATTACCATCTCCGAATTAATGCTGTTTCCGAGGCATTCTGAAGCCATGCACGAGCGTACAAGGGCCAAACTCTGCTTTGAGCTGCATGCGCAGCTCCCATTGCATGTCTCAGAGCACCCTTTGTTTTTGGGTTGCTGAAGATCAGCTGAGCCCCTGGTTCTGTCCCTGTCTGGGCCCTGGCTAGCTGTAGTTCCAATGGGTAGCCGGTCACTTAGAAGTGTGTGTGTGTGTGATTGATCCCAAGGCAACGTCTTGCGGAGTGGGTGGAGCACAGAGCAGGGAAATAGGAGTCAGCGTTTTATTTGTGCCTCTGCCATAAACTTGCTCAATGACCTTGGGCAAGTCACTTCACTTGTCTTTGTCTTGTTTTTTCCTGTCTGCCAAGCGGGGCTAAGACTTCCCAACTCCTAAGGGCGTGTTGGGGTTGGAGGTTCGAGTGCTTGCTTTGAGCGACTAGTATGAAAGGCGCTAATGAAGGTGGAGGGTCAGCTGGGTGGATAACCAAGCTGGCTATACTCATAGCAGGGATGAGGGCTCCCTAACCAGAACCTCCGCAAGGGATGTGCTGGGAATAGAGGAGCAATATCCTCTCCGATCCTAGCAACAGAGGTTACTCAGTGACTCTGACCAGGTGTTTCCCTCGGGCTCCTCTCCACTGGGGGCAGCAGTGATGGGAGCAGGAGTGCAGTCAGGGCCATGGTAAGCGTCCCGGTACCTACCCGTGCTCAGACCAGGTCTGCATGGTCCTGGCTGGAACGTCAGCTTGTACAAACGCCATACGAGAGACGGACCCTGCCCCAAAGAGCGTGCAGCAGAGAAAGGAAGTGTCCCTTATCCCCATTCTGCAGATGGGGTATCTGAGGCCTGGAGAGATGAAGTGACTTACCCAAGGTCACACGTGGGCTCTGTAGCAGAGCAGGGAACTGAACCCTGGTCTCTTTAGTTTCCATCCTCCCTACCTTTGTTTGCCTGCTCTCTCTAAACACCAGGGAGGGCGAGGAGTTATTTATGGTAAGGGCCAATGTTGGCACAAGACCCAAGGGATATAAACTGGCCGTCAGTATGTTTAGGCTGGAAATTAGGCGAAGGTTTCTAACCATCAGAGGAAGCTCTGGAGCAACCTTCCAAGGGGAGCAGTGGGGGCAAAAAACCTAACTTGTCTCAAGATTGAACTTAATAGGTGTCTGGAGGGAATGGTACTATGAGATTGCCTATGCGGCCTCTCCCTGGCTGCCATTAGCAAATATCTCCAAGGTCCGGAGGTGGGACCCTAGATGCGGAGGGCTCTGAGCTACTACAGCGAATTGTTTCCCGGAGGTTGGGCTGGTGGGTCTTGTCCTCATGCTCAGGATCTCACTGATCACCAGGGTTGGGAAGGAATTTCCCCCAGGTCAGACTGGTAGAGGCCATGGGGGGTTTTCACCTTCCCCTGCAGTGTGGGGCACAGGTCACTTGCTGGTTTGAACTAGAGTAAGTGGAGAGTCTGTAACCTGAAGTGTTTAAATCAAGATGTGAGGACTTGAACTCAGCCAGAGGCATTCGGCCGATTACCGGAGTGGATGGGGGAGATTCTGTCATTTGCAGCCTAGATGATCGTGATGGTCACTTCTGGACACAAAGTCTGAGCTAGAAAAGAAGCAAAGTGCGACGGCCCTGGGGTGAACTCAGCCCTTCCAGCAGAAGGGAAAAGAAACCCGATAAATGTCTGAATTCTGGGGAAAGCAGATGTGCATTAAAAAGCAACCAAGAGTCCTGTGGCACCTTAAAGACTAACAGATGTATTGGAGCTTTGGTGGGTGAATACCCACTTTGTCAGACACACGTGATGAGCATTGTATTTCGAGTGCAGGATAACAAACCTGCTGCCTGGATGTAGCGCTTAACTAGGAAAAGATTATACTTGCTGGTTAGTGAGATGTTCTCATGAACGGGGGGGATCGGAGTTTGACAGTTACAAGGGCTGGCAATTGGGTATCACATTCTTAATATGATCAGCTCCCTGGGTGTAAATTCTAATCTTTGCGTTAACTTGTGAGCATCTTGCACGAGTGGCGTAGAACGACAGCTGTCGGACAGCCATGGGTGATTTTTTCTTTTATTCCCTTCTCCCCTCGTGTTGTCACTTAACATATTGGGTCAAATCCTCTAGTCCTTGGGCAAACTCAGTTGATTTCTGTAGTTAGGTGAGCGTCCTCCATAGATACCAGTGACTGCATTGGATTGGCTGCAGCTGTAGATCAGCGTAACTAAGATAATCTCGTGCGTCTGCTCTGAGATGCACTGCGAGCTTTGCCGGAGTGAGGACTGCAAGACGGAGCTGATCTGATTATTGTTTTCCCACACTAGCTATTTGCAAAGATCAGGCGAGGTTTAGGTAGCTCTGGCCAGGTGCTTTGCACTCAGATAACTGAGGTGCTGCTGTAGGACACCGATTTTTCCACTTTTGCCATACTGTGACCCTATGTTCTAGCAGAAAAAAGTGTTGGGGTTCCAGTTCCATGTAACCATAACAAGAGGTCGGGAAGGGAGGATAGAGGACAGGGTGCCCCAGGCAGGGAATCCATGTAGGAGGCACATTTGACGTGGGAGAGACAGAAGATGATCACTTATTTGTGGACCAGACCCCTCTGGGCTGGGCATTGTACATAAACAGCACAAAGACAGTCCCTGCCCCAAGGCGCACTACAGTCTAGATTTTCCTTCCAAGCAAGTAGTGCCAGTTGTTGGAAATCCAGCTCAGCGTCTTTGTTTAGAGGTGCAGAGATAGCAGGAAGCAGAGTAATATCTATCCCTGGAGCCTGGTCCTGCCTATGTTGAAGCTAATAGAAGTTTTACCATTGACTTAAGTGTCAGCAAGATCGGAGATTGGGGACAGGAATGAGTAGAAATTGACCCGTTCTTGTCTTTGGAGAAACAATGTTTTTCCATAAAGTGACGATGTAATTCCACTGAGCTTTTCCCTCGGCTCCTGTTACGGTCTTCCCTTTTTTAGTTTTGGTTTTTAAAGAGGTTTTAAAGAGTATTCAAAATACAAAGTTTGACAGCTGTGGTTGTCTAATGTAACAGCCCATTTTCTTACGAGGTGTGGGAAGTTAAGACTACAAGGTCCCCTGGAAGGCTGGGGTCTAAAGCGATAGACATCCCGCTTCTCTTAAAAAGAGACTTCACATTTCCCAGTGGCTCAGTGCAGGCTTCTTTGCCATTGGTGGACGCTCAGGCCATAAGAATAAGGAAAGTGGATTCATTCTCTTCAGCTTGCTGACAGCTCTTGTACACAGGCTGGCAAACTTCACAGGCTTTAAGGCATCTCCAGTTCATTGACCACTTCACTCTGTATTTTCCTAGCAGAAGAAACGGGAAGCGATGCCCGGTTGGGTCCTTGCTTGTGCAAGGTTGTATCTTGCAGCCTCTTTCCTGGTGCTCTGTTCAGGCCAGTTGCATACTGAACAATGAGCCTCTGAAGCACTAGATGTGATATATTGAGATTTTTAGTAAGGCTTTTGACACAGTCCCACATGACAGTCTCATAAGCAAATAGGGATTTGTGGTCTAGACGAAATTACTATAAGGTGGATGCACAACTGGTTGACAGACTGTACTCAAAGAGTAGTTATCAGTGATTTGCTGTCAAACTGGGAAGGATGTTATGTAGTGGTGTCCCACATGGGTCAATCCTGACTTTGGTACTAGTCAGTTTTCTTTGTTCATGATTTGGATAATGGAGTGGCAAGTGTGCTGATAAAATTTGCAGATGACACCAAGCTGGCGTCAGGATTAGAATTCAAAATGACTTTGACAAATTAGAGAGTTGGTCTGAATTCAGCAAGATGAAATTCAGGAAAGACCAGGGCAAAGGACTGCACTTAAGAAGGAAAAAAATCAAATGCACAGCTGCAAACTGGGGAATAACTGGCTATGTGGTAGTACTGTGGAGAAGGATCTGGGGATTGTAGTGGGTCACAGATTGAATATTGAATTGAACATGATGCAATTGCAGAAGAGTCTAGTATAATTCTGAGGTGTATTAACGAGTGTCGTCTAAGATGCGGGAGATAATTCTCACTCTGTTTGGCACTGGAGTGCCGTCTCCAGTTCCAGGATAGATGTGCACAAACTGGAGAGGGTCCAGAGGAGGGCAACAAAAAACGATAAATGGTTTAGAAAATGTGACCTGTGAGGAAGGGTTAAAAACACTGAGCATGTTTAGTCATGAGAAAAGAAGATGGCGGGAATGGGACCTGATAAGTCCTCAATATGTTGAGAGCTATTACAAAGACGGGGGTCAATTATTCCATGTCCACTGAAGGCAGGACAAGAAGTAATGGGCTTCAACTGTGGCAAGAGAGATTTAGGGTTAGATATTAGGAAAAAATGTCTAACTCGCAGGGTCGTTAAGTTCTGGGACAGGCTTCCAAGGCAGGTTGTGGTATTCCCATTACTGGAGGTTTTTAAGAACGGGTTGGAGAAAACCCTGTCAGGGACGGTCTAGGTTTGCCTGGCCCTGCCTCAGCGGAGGGGGCGGGACTGGATGACCCTCTCCAGGTCCTTTCCAGCCCTGTGTTTCTATGATTCTATAACTTCAGCCTCCGCTTCTCCCTAGTTTTTGTTCAAGGGAGGGTCTAGAAAAGTGCCCGCTTGGGTGCTGGGAGAAGGCCTGGCTCCAGAAGACTGGGTTTGATCCCAAGCTGAGGAAACTTTTTTCTGTTAATTCTTAAGCATTTTTCTTAGCTGATATTTTTCTCAGGCCTCAGACTGATTTTACTTAAAGAAAAGAAAAAAAAAAAGAAAACAAGAACTAATTTTGTTTCGTGGCAAATGAGAAGACTCCCAGTGGAGTCCGTCAGAAATGAGTTTCCTTTCGTAGCTGAATGGCTCCAAAAGCAAGTACTGTAGATAGTTGGGGGCTGAGGAGACACCAAATCTGCTGAAGGCTCTTAATTGGGCTGATTATTTTTGATTAATCAAGCCTGGTACATCTAACACTCGGGGGAGTGGGAGGAGAGAGAGGAGAGGAGAGGAAATGAAATGAATAAATTGATGAAGTCTGTATTTATGCTGTATATTGGATGGGTATTTGAGGATCTGATATTTCCTTTCTTGCTTAACTATAATCTGGGGAATGGATTTCTCTGCTACTTTAATAAAGCTTTATGGGCCAAATGTAGACTTGGGACTTGCATCTCCACCTGGCACAACAGGAGCCAGGGAAGGCGTCCTGGGGCAAAATGGATCCATTGCAGAGAAGTGTGTTGGAAATCTTCTCACAGCTGTTCGCACTGCCCTCGTTATCTTGCTGCTTAAACCGACACCAAAGCACCTGCAGAATTCCGTGCGGTCTCGTTTATGAATCACGTCAAGCCCTACGTTACCTGTGGTTGGAGTTCAAGGCTTCCCATTGGTGGTTCTAGGATATGGGTGAAAAGATGTGCATTGTGCTGGTGGAAGGAAAGTAGCTGAGGTTAGGGTAGGGGAACAGCCAAGTGACACCTAGATGGGATGATGAAATGACTTGACTGCTGTTATCTCCTCACTTGTTACCATTTGCAGTGGTGTGAGCAGTACTTTTAGCAGGGAGTTAACTTGTGCGCGCGCTTGTGTACACAGAATTCCTTTATCCAGGAAGCTGCATAGGTTCTGGGTGGGTTTCGAACCCAGTGTCCTGTGATCATTTTGATCCTACTCTAACAGGAGGAAGTCTGTGCATCAAGCGTAAAACTAGATGACCTCCTGAGGTCCCTTCCAACCCTGAGATTCTATGATACCGCATACTCTCTTGACTTCATTATGGACTAACCCCAAAGAGATTCAGGGCGTCCCGGCAGATCAGTGCAGTATCTAGTGTCCCCCCACCTCAGGCCTGTGTATGTCTCTCCCTTCTACCCCTGCCCGCTCAGCTGGTCTGTTTACAAGCAGCCACAGAAACACACACATCCTAGGGGAATTGGTGTCTTAGAGATTCCCCTTCGCTGATGTGGTGCAGTGGTGCGGCTGATGGCTAGATGGAGGAGGTTGGAGCTCAGTGGTTTGAGCACTGGCTTCCTAAACCCAGGGTTGTGAGTTCAATCCTTGAGGGGGCCACTTAGGGATCTGGGGTAAAATCAGTACTTGGCCCTGCTAGTGAAGGCAGGGGCTGGACTAGATGATCTTTCAAGGTTCCTTCCAGTTCTATGAGACAGGCATATCTCCATATATTATTATTATTATGCACAGTAGCTACAGGCCAGAACAACAAAATACTTCTCAACAAAACATGAAAGCAGCCAGCACCGGCGCTGGCCTGGCATCCCGTCTGCTCCTCCCAAAGCTCTCGCTGTTGATAGCGTTGGACATACAGACGTGGCGATGGGGCAGTGACCCAGACGATATAACTGACTCCCTTCATCAACAGATCTTCAGTGTCTCTTCATGGGCTGTTAATTAGCAATCTCTACCTAGTGTTTGGAAACCTCTGTGCCACTTTGGGATAGGGGGCAGCAGTGGAAGCGCCCTCAACCCTGGTGTGGAGGGAGCAGCTCTAGGAGTCAGTGGGGAGTTGTGTCCTCGTGTCTTGTCCTCCCCTTTGGAGCCAGCCTCTGGCTGAGATCAAGAAGAGCCATGACTGAGACTGCCAGTTGGCTGGTGGGTTTGGCGTCTAGTTTCCATTTCGAGATCCCTCCAAGCTCCTTTCACGTAGGCCAGCGGCAGCTGCCAGTTGATGAGAACACGTTGTCCTGAGGCTGTTTCTAGGTAGGTTTTAAACACGGTGCCCGTCACCGGGCTAACGCAGTGCATGGGCACATGCAAAACAGGAAGTGCCAGCTGACTTTGAGTGCCCACCTGGGGTCTGACTTTCAGAGGGGCGTGGGCTTGAGTTGAAGTCAGTAGGAGCTCCCGGCCAGAGCAAGGAACGTGCATCGGTTGAGGCTCTGGATTTGAAGCAGTGAGCGCGGTTTAGCTCTCTTTCAGAGGGAATTGTTTTCTAACACTTCCTCTTTTTTTTTTTTGGGGATGAGCCGAATTCTCCCTTGTGGCCTGGTGTCATGCCATGTCATCTGGGAAACGCTGCAGTACAGCTTGTTCTTTTTTCAGCAACAGGCGTGCTCAGCGTGGGGAGCTGAGTGAACAAATGACTGCTTGGATTCCTGCCTTCCCCTTCCACCTGTCGACTCAGTGCTGTTCTCTGTAGGGATGGAGGCGAGCGGGGCGGGGGGGAAGAGAAGAGTGCTGGATTGGGTCCACTCCCCCTGCTCTTCTGGTAACTGATTTGCAGGGCTAGTAGAGCAATTGCCATATAACTAACCCCGGCCCCTCTTAGTAGATTGGAGAGTCTCTCCCAGGTCACTGGAGCCCTGTGGATCTTGATCAATTTCCTGCCTGCCATGAGCGTCAGCTTCCACGAATAACTGAGATCAGCCCATCTTGTGTCTCCCATGTATCTGAGCGCCTCCCAATAATTAATGCATTTATCCTTGCCACAGAGAGGCGTTGTTACCCCCACTTTACAGATGGGGAACTGAGGTACAGAGAGACAAAGGTACTTCTCCAAGGTCACACAGGACATCTGTGAGGGAGCAGCGACTTGCTCCTGTGGCAAGGGGTGGGTCCTGTATACTGCAAGGGGGATGCACCTCTCTTTCTGGATTGGGGTCCCTGTGGAGTGTTGTTTTTACAGCCCCAAGAAACTGAGCTTCACGGCAGGACACGTCGGAGTGGGTGGAGCCTGTGTTGTGCACAGCGCTACGTTCTGTCCTCTGCTCGCGGTGTCTTGGAGAGGGAGATGTGGGAAGGCCCCGTAACCCATGGAAGGAGGGCAGTGGAGGCTAAGCAACTTCCCGTGAGCTCAGGGGAGCCCTTTTCTGAGCACCACGTGCTCAGGGCGGCTCTCTGGTGCCTTGGGGAGCAGGGCTGGCATCCTGTTAGGGTGGAGCGGAAGGCACTGGTTCTGTGGTGCTTGCTGAGCCCAATGGGAATTTTGCCGCCAAAGCGAGCAAACGCTATGTCCCCTCCATGGGCTCTCACCTTCAGAGGTTGAGAAGTTCAGGGGGAGCCATTAGCAGTACGGCTCCCGGGGCGGGGCAGGGCTGCAAGAGGGGTCACGCCCTTATCAGTTGCCCTAGGTTGGGGAGGGTTGGAACCTGACTTCCCCATAAATCTGGGCCCTTCCGTAGCCCTCAAATCTTGGCCTCTCAATTCAGCTACAACGTCCTCTCTTTAAGGAGAGCCTGAGGTTCGTCTTGCTGGATTCCTGGGTCCGTCTTTCCCCATCCCATGTGCTGTTCTGCAGAGGGTGTGTGCGTGTCTGCTGTCATTCAGGCTTTGGTGACAATGTGGGGTTGCTTTTTGTAGCTTTGCTTGAGTTGAAAATCCGTTCTGCACAAGTCTCCTGGAGGAAGCGGTTTCTTGAGGTTGGTTTGGCAACTGCTCATGGTTCCAAGCTGGTGACTGGACAATCCTAGCGCATGTTGACTACTTTGATAATCTGTCAAAATGCATGATGCTTGAACAGACTGAAATTAACTTTCCTTGCCTTTTTCTTAAAGCCTTCCCGCTATATTATTTAAAGACATGATCTCAGCTTGATTTAAGCCTGCAATTCCGGTTTTAGTAAAACCAAAGGTTTGCAAAACCTTAAAGCCAGTGGAAGCCTTTTCCCCCAAGTACTTTAATACCAATGGAAATAAGGTTTCAGGTGGGGAGCTGTGTTAGTCTGTATCAGCAAAAACAATGAGGTGTCCTTGTGGCACCTTAGAGACTAACGAATTTATTTGGCATAAGCTTTCGTTGGCTAAAATCTGACGAAGTGGGTTTTAGCTTATGCCCAAATAAATTTTAGTCTCTAATGGAAATAAGGTTTTTATGTGTGTTGGGAATCAAATATTAGCCTGTGGTGTCCATGTTCCAGACCCTGCGTTGTGAGTTAATGTCAGTGCTTAGGTACCTGGGTGATAGGAGCTGTTTGTAGATCTGAGAGCTAGTAGGTGAAATTGACTCATCTGGTTTCAATCACTAACGGGTCACTTTTGGCATTTCAATCTGCATTAATGGTAGAAACACATGAGAATTGTTTGGCTATTCATTTTAATAACATAAGGTGTTGATTGTTAACACCTCAGGCTAGTGTTACTATGTTTAGTCCAACCTGATGTGGTCTCTTCGAAGCCTCCCTGAATGTGCTTTGTGGTGAAAACAGGTGGCACAAATTAGAAGACATTCATATTTTAGTGTGTTGTGCAGAGGCCTCTGTCTCTGGCATTCCCTGTTGTCACTAAGAACTAGTATGTGGATGGGAGCCAGTCCTTCCCTCCCCTCCCGCTGCTCCCCTCTGGGAAGGGTTATTATGGACGTGTTAATCCTCAGTAGGATGAGCCTAGCAAGTAAGTATGCGTGCGTCAATTGTTTTCCTGCCTCAAGGCTGGCTGGGTGAAAATGGATGGCTTTGCACAGCTCACGCTTAATCCCCTTCTCCTTTCTTCATTGTACTTCAGTGACTGCTCTGTGCGGAAGTTGGCTCGAATCTCATCGGTCAGACTGAGTGGCCGTGTCACCTTTCACATTGCCAAGTGCGATGGCAAAAGTGACGGTGAATAAGCTGGAGCGGTTGTGGCTGGCGTGAACTGAAGTCTGCTAGGTGTGAGCCCTGGCAAGCCGCTGTGAGTGTTGTTTCAGGGCCGCTGCCATCCAGAAAGCTGGAGGAAGCTGAGAGTTTGGATAGTAACTAAACACTGTCTCCAAAGGAGTGTGTTAGCGGAACAGTGTGGATGCTGTCTGTACAATGTGCACGTGCCCATTTACTTAACTTCTGGTGTGTTGTGAATCTGCTCAACAACCTTACGTGAGCAGAGGTCAGCATGGTGAATCCACGAAGGGGGTTTGCTCTTTGCCTCCTGCTAGAGGAGGGTTATTAAGGAACCAGGAGGGAAGTTAGTTGAGTGTGGGTTGCTGGGCAAGGTGCCTGGGTTACCTGGGAGGAGCGTGGTGGTTGGAGGGAGTTGGAGTGATTCGTGGTCCAGAGGCAGCGTGCTCTCTGGAGCGTAACACAACCCTTGATGTTGAAGCAGAGGCAGGGCACCTGATTGGGCATCAAGAGACCTGGCTTCTGTTTCCACCTCTGCACTGAGCTCTGGTGAGAATTAAAGCTGGTCACCCTCTGCCTCAGTTTCCCCCCCCCCCACCTTTGGCCTGTCTCTTTATTGCGTGTATGTACAGCACCCAACGCATTAGGGGCCTGATCTCGATTGGGGGTGATCCCATAACCTGTATTAATTTATATTCTCTGTCCTTAGGTCATGTTAGCTGCATCTTACTGGTCCCTCCTGGCTCCTGCCATTGAATTGGCTGAAGATTCTGGGGATTTTGGGGCTTTTGCTTTCTTCCCGGTAGCTGTTGGCTTCACCCTGGGAGCAGCTTTTGTCTACTTGGCCGACCTCCTCCTCCCGTTGCTGGTAAGTAGCAGTCTGACTGTCTGCTGTCAGTGGCCTCGGGCTAGTCTCCCACCCACCCTGTTTGTGTCCGGGACCGTAGGCTGCTGGAAGCCTGTTTCTAGCTGACCTGCACGTTACTGGATGCACGAGGCGGGTTACGTGTTGCTCTTGAACGCCTGCCTTTCACACGGCAGAGTAAAGTCTGGTCTCTGAGCTGGCAGCGCAGTGTCTGTGCTGTCACCACCCCGAACTCATCTGCCTATTCCCCCCTCTTGCAGATTCCCTAGGTAGCAAATAGAGGTCTGCTGCCCTAAATCGGGTGCTCTCTTAGGGGAGTGACTCATAGAAAGGTGGGGCTGGGAGGGACCTGGAGAAGTCACTAAGTCCACCCCCAGTGCTGTGGCAGGACCAAGTAAACCTAGACCGTCCCTGTCAGGTATTTGTCCAACCTGTTCTTAGACCCTCCAATGACGGGGATTCCACAGCCTCCCTTGGGAAGGTTAGAAAGTTAGAAACTCCCTTATAATTGGAAGCTTTGTCCTCATATCTAGCCTAACTCTCCCTTGCTGCAGATGAAGCCCAGTACTACTTGTGCTACCTTCAGTGGACACGGAGAACAATTGAGCAGAGTCCTCTTTATAGCAGCCTTTCATATATCTGAGAACTAGCAGGTCCCCTTCCCCTCAGTCTCCTTTTCTCAAGACTAAACAGGCCCCGTTTTTCTTCCCCTTTCCTCCCAGCTGAGGTTTTCTAAATGTTTTGCCATTTTTCTTGCCCTCCTCTGGACTCTCTCCAGTTTGTCCACATCTTTGCCCAGACCTGGGCACAGCACGGCCCCTCCCCAGCACCCAGTAGAGTGGGACGGTTACCTCCCACGTCTAACGTACAGAGCTCCTGGATGGGCCTATCCAGCAGCAGTGGGGATGGAAGGGCAGCTGACTGCACTGGCCTTTGGCTTGGTTTCGGGTTGGGGCTTACCTCAGACTGTTCCCCACGGTATTTGGGGATCCCCAGGATGGATTTTGCATGGCTTCAGGGTTTTGCTATGAAAGCTGCGCTCAGCTTGTTGCAGTGTCGCCAACCCCCACTGTTCAAAAATCCTGAAGCAACCCTCAAAAGAATCATGAGATTTTTGAACCCCACCCCACCCCCCTTGCATCCTGTTTCTGAGCCTTTAGGGCAGGGGTGTCCAAACTACGGCCCGCGGGCCAACCGCGCCCGTCAGTTTTTTTTTATGCAGCAGCGGCTCCGGTTGAGCCGCCTCCGCCCGCGCGGGTCCACCGGAGCCGGACGGGGACGAACCTGCCGCGCCCGCGCCCGCGCGGAGGCGAGCTCAACCGAGAGCCGACGGGACCTGCCGCAGGCATGGCATGCAGCATGACAGCGGCTCGGCCGCCCCGGCCCGGTGGACCTGCGGCAGGCATGGGAGCAGCGCTCAGCCGAGCAGGGGCGGACGGGAGCCGGGGAGGACCCCGGCCAGCTCGCCCGCGCCGGCTCGCCCCGTACCCGCCTTGTGGCTTTGTGTGTGTTTTGTGGCCTTTTTTTTTTTTTTCTATTTTGCCCCAAAACTGCTTTAGGGTATGTTTGAGTCACACTTTCAAGCTTTTCTCAGCAATCATCAGGCTAGGAACTTGTTTGTTTGTTGTTTTTTTTAAAGGGTGATATTTTTGTTTTGTAACATGACTCCAGGAGCTGGAGCTTTAAAACACTGAATACTGGGAGATTCATGAGAGGTGGAAACGCTGCCCTTGTTAAACCTTCCTTTAGCTGGTGCAAGTGAAAAGGATGAACTGCAGTAACCAACAGGGCCTGGTGATAAAAACATTGATTTCCTTGGCTTTGCTAGCTGTCTAGAAGAGCTCTTCAGAAGGTTGAGGTGGCTGTGTGTTCAATAGTCGTGTTAGGCAACAAAGCATCCGGAGTGTTGATGTTACTCTGTGTTTTGGCTAATAAAGTTAGATGGATTTTTTTCTTAACTTCATATTAGTTTCCATTCTGGCAGAAGCCAGATACTAATCAGTTTCTGTGGGAGATTTAATGAAACTGCATTTCCCTGGGTTTCTCTAAGTCAGTGTCTGGGCTGAACATGGCTTTAGGCCACACACATAAAAGTGTCGGCTCTTTCCTTTTTTTATGTTTTGTATCTTTAACTGGCAGTGGTTTCCAAACAGTCCAGGTGAGACCTTTGTTTCAATCCTGAGATGTAATTTGCAGCATTGCCAACACAATTGTGGAAGTGGCGCGGGCCGAGGGACTTACTTACTGGCCACCACTTCCAGCAGCCCCCATTGGCCTGCAGCGGCAAACCACGGCCAGAGGGAGCTGTGTCGGCCAGACCTGCGGACGGGGCAGGTAAACAAACCGGCCTGGCCCGCCAGGGGGTTTCCCTACACAAGTGGTGACCCCAGTTTGAGAAACACTGATTTAGGGTCAGGTTTTCAAGACTTTCTCTGCAACGACAAGGGCAAGAAACTGTAAATGACAACTGAGTTTGTCATATGATCACATGACTCCAGGAGCTGGGGCTTTAAGAATAACACAAAATATTAACAACAATTCTTGGAGAATTGCAAGAATTGGTAACTCTGATATCTAACGAATGCTTCTCCCTCCCCTATCAGATTCTTTTCCCCCCTTCCCATTTTGGCACAATTGAATATGTTAATTTTTTTTTTAATCTCTTATACAAGAGTCTATAGTAGTAAGCTCAGTTCTAGGATGTACTGTAAATAGGGAGGAATGGTGGTCTTGTGGTTAAGGTACTGGGCTGGATTCAGGTGATCTAGGCACAATTCCTCACTCTGCCACTGACTCCCTGTATGACTGTGGGCAAGTCACTTAATTTTTCTGTGCCTCGATTTCCCCGTCTGTAAATTGGTTCATCTGAAAACTTTGATAGATAAAAATAAAGGCTCCAGTAGTCTGGCACTCCATGAGCCCCTCTACGGTAACGTGGGAGTTCTTTAAACTTCCATTTGTTGCTTAGTTCCTCTCAGAATTTGGAAGATGAAAGTCACCAGATTGTCGTGTATTTGAGTGGAAGGAGCATTGACCTGTGGTGTAAATAACATGGGGTTAGGCATGTCCTGGTATCAGGGGCTTGTAAAACAACCCAGCCCAAGATCCAGCTCTGTCACGCAACCCAATGAATGCAATCAGCTCTCTATTGTGCTTCAAGTTGTGTGAAGGTTATCGTCCTCAAACACCCCTTTGTTTCACTTAGGCCCAAGTTTAAAAACAAAAGTATCTTGCCTGTATTGGTGTTTGCAATAATTGCCTGTCATTATAAGGGACCGTCTAATGTATTTGATCAGCTGCCGATAGCTCCCAGCAGAGAAAGTAAACAGTTCCGCCACGCAACCCGCTTCTAACCAATGTCTCTAAGGTTTTTCTCTGCCTATTGGGAAGAAGCCTACGTCGCCTGTCTCTGCAGGGTTGGGTGGGAGGAGGCGGTGTTGGTCTCTCGCTTCCAAGCCAAGCTTTGGTCCTCAAAAAGGAAAAAAATCCTTCCCCATTATTCCATGCTGCTGTTTAAGAGGCTCCCCTTTCTAGAGAGGTTTTGATTTGAACCCAATTAAAATAACATCAGGAGCTGAACTGACGTTTGGCTTCCACTCCATGCATCTGATGAAGTGGGTTCTAGCCCAGATAGATTTGTTAGTCTCTGAGGTGCCACAAGGACTCCTTGTTTTCGCTGATACAGACTAACACGGCTACCCCTCTGAAACCTGAGTTTTGGCTTGTAGTTGATGCCTTATCGATGTCTTCTTAAATCAGAGGGGCGGGTGGGTCCTTCCACGCTCTTCCCTTGGAGTTCATTTGGGAGGGAGTGTTAATATCTTAGCTTAATGGGTAGTAATCCTGCAAGGGTCTGACGACACTTGTTCCATTTGCCTAATACTCACTCTTCGGGGATAAGAGAAGGATTCTCTCTGCTTCTCTTCCTCCCATTCTACCAAGTGGGGGGACGGAATACCCCCAACACAGCAGTAGTGTGCTTTGTTGTTTTTGATTTATACTGTGGTAGTGCCTAGTAGCCCCTGTCATGGAGTGCGGTGCTAGGAGCTGTACAAACCCAGAACAAAAAAACCAGTCCCTATCCCAAAGAGCCTGCAGTCAAAGCAATGCCCTCATCCCACTCATGCTAGAATAAAAAATGCCAAATGCACCAGGTGTTACTGGAACGGTGCGTGTAAAAAGGAGGAAAAATACCCAGGCTGAACTGACTCTGAAGTCAGTGGGGTTGTGTGTGGGCTTAGAGGTCTCCCCATGTCTTTTCTTCCAGGATTGAGGCCTTCGATTGCTTTGTGGGGAGCACAGCCTAGCAAAGAGACTTGGTGGTGGTGTGGGGGATGTCATGAGAGGGACGTGGGGAGTGACTCACTTTAACAACGTATAGAACTGTAGTATTCTGATTAAAAATGCCTCTTCTACCTTTTTAAACTTAATGGGCCAATGACATCTCTGAAGTAACTGCCTGGGATTGTAATGGCCTGACCCGGGGGTGAATTTGACTCAGTTTCTTTCCCATCTTTTGGATTAAAACCTCTCCCAAGCAGTGCTTTAGTCATTAATGCTCAAGCACCTGTCAGGCTTAAGTTCTTGTAATTTACTCCAGGCTCCTCAAATCCTTGGGTGAATCAGTTGAAGGAAAAAGGAGCTTGAAGGACAAAGCAGCACACTTCCTCACTGAGGTCTCTCATGGAGAAAGGACCCAGAGGGGAATACAAAGGGATGCTAATACACACCATCATTATGAAAGGAGATGGTGATGGATAAGGAATTCCTGGGTTTTTTTTAGTGGACTGTTCTCTGTGTAACGATGACTTTGCTTTGATGTGCTTGATGCTTCTCCCTAGCTGCTTTGGGGTGTAGCAACTCTTCCCCCTTTTCAGGCAGCTCACAGAGGACTGGTGCGGTTACTAAAGGTACCTAAGGAAGTGTTTGTGTTCCCCGGTGGAGCCCTGTGGGACAAACTGGCTAATGGGGCTGAACAGTTTGTCATTAGGTTCTTCACAAAGGGAAGGATTTAATCCATTAGATTTTTAATTTGGAAGATTTAACCCATCTGTTCTTTCATTAGTTGGGTTCACTGAGGGTGAGACTCTGGTTTGGGTGTGTTTCCTATTGAGTACAGGTGATAACACACCTGGAGGTGAACCGGGTAATGGGATGCTGTCGGGAGGAGCTCCAGAGAATGAGCCAAGTGTGCTCAATGTAAGCCAGGAGGAGCTATGCTGCAATTGCATATAGGGACCTCGACATTTCAAAATGACTTGGATGGAACTAGACAAGCATGTCTCCATCGGCTGCAGTGGTGCAAACTGCGGTGTGGCACGTGCCCAGTTAAACAAGGCCACGTTCTAGTTCCCTGTAGGATGCTCTGCCAGTTCTGAGCAAATAATGTCTGTTTTTATACTTCCCGTCCACCAGCGTCGGTGACACAGGCTCCTTTTTTTTTTTTTGGAAGGAGTTGGGTACGAGAAGCTGCTATGGAAATCAATAGGAGCTCTGGGTGATGAAAATCAAGAAGTTTTTATTTAGCTGACTAAAGTTAGGCACCTAGATTTGTTAACTTGGCCCCTGCGTTGCTAATAATGTACAGATAGAGCTGCTAACAGCCGTGGGCCAAAGACACAGAAGCCAGGTTGTGTAGAACAGGGGTAAGTTTGGCGCTCGACTGGACTCCTTTCTTGTTGGCACTCTGAACTGTCCGCTTCTGCACGGAAAAAAGCGTGGATGAGTCTCCCCCGCTCTGCCACTAACTTTCATGCCCCGTGCCATTGAAAGGGTTCCGAGAGCATTAGTCTTGTGTTGGGGCACGTCTGCACGATGAGCGAGGGGTGTGATTCCCAGCTCGCGTAGACGTGCTCGTGCAAGTGTAAATAGTAGTGTCGCACGGGCAGCGGCAATGCAAGCCTGGCTAAGCTGCGCGCAGTCCTAACCTGCCTGAAGCCCGTGGGTTTGCAATTGCTACCTGTGCTACTGTAGCTACGCTCCTCAAGCTAGCGTGAGTATGTCTGCCTGAGCTAGGAATTATACTCCTCGCTCACAGGATTCTGTAGTATAGAGGGAAGAAATGAGAGAACCCTTTCCCCAGGGCTGTTGTAATTCTCCATCATATGGAACCAGAAATAGTGTCAAGACGTGGGTTTATTATTGGGAATAGGAAGGAGATCAGGGAACATGAGCCTTCTCCCTCATGTCTGGTACTCTATTGCACACCATCCATGCAGGGACGCTTGTATAATGGGCTTGGATTGGCTTTTTTTGTTTTTAGCAAAGGCTGCCAGTATTTGACGGACAGCGTAGTGTGTGTTAGCATCCTGCCTGCGAGGAGGAGATTTATCTAGCTCAGAGCATCCCTTTTTCTTGTTTTTTCAAAGCGCCTGTGTTTAGCACAGCAATCTGAAGAAAACCCCTCTCTTTCCCTTCCCCTGCTCCCCTTAAGAGCACTGGTTGGGTTGCAGAGACAAAACCACTGTGTGGTGGAAACTGGAGCATTTGTCTGAAATGTTTGTCAATCCTCGCCTCTGCAAAGGGCGGAGGAGGGGGTATATTAAAGCTCTTTGCTGATGTTGTTTGAATAGCTGCCAGATTGCTCCCTCTCCTGGTTTGAAGGAGGTGTATACAGAGACAGTATTGGCGAGTGGCTAGGGTACTGCCCTGGGACTCAGTTCTGTTCCTGATTCGGCTGGCTGACCCTGGGCATGTCACCTGTCCCTGGCAGTTTTCTTCCTGACCCTTTGTCTGCCCTATCTGTGTGGACAGTAAGGCTGTCTCTTAATATGAATTTATGCAGAGTGGGTCCCTGATTTTAGCTGGGACTTCTAGGCACTGCTGCAAAACAAATATTTGTGTTCTGGCTGAATGGACCGTCCCTGTATTCGCTCTTTTGCCTTTTTACCTGAATGGACAAGACGTCCCCCCACCAGCCCTGCAGGTGGCTCAAGCGGTTTCAGGTTCAAGGAGGCGGGTGCAACCTCTGACCAAGTAGCAAAAGTGCAAATGGTGGAGGACAACGCCACCGCCTGCAGCAAATGTTCTGGACTAGTGCATCTGGCAGGCTGTAATAGACAGACATAAGCTGCCTTCGGCAGTACTACAGTGGTTTGTAATTATACATAAATACCGAACAGTGAATTAGTGATGTTTTGTTATTTGAGCGTAACTCTCACAAAACAATGGGTGACTGCCGCAGTGGTCTAGATTCTGATCTGGGTGTGACTGACCGCAAAATCCGGCTCGGTGAGAGTTGTATTTAAACTACCTATTGATCACACGCAATCCTGACTTCTCAAAATTGCTCTTTCCACTGTAAATCTAACACTGTGCTTGAGTTTAAGGCAGGTCTTCACTGGCGACGTACAAGCGCTGCCTCGGCAGTTCTTTAACGTGGCTTTGGCTTGTGTAGTCGGGGCAGAGCGCTCCCACCTCCACGAGGAGTGTGGCTCCCAGCGCTGGTGCACTGTCTACACTGGCACTTCACAGCGCTGAAACTCGCAGCATATTTGTCACACGCATCTTCATGGATCATGCCCTTTCTGCAGTGTGCTGCTAATTGGTTTCCTGAGGCCTGAGTAACTCTGGACCGAGCCGGTGGGAAGTGTGCCGACCACGCCCCCTTTCTGCTGTTACGTCTAATGTAAAGCAGAGACCGGTTGTTAAACATGCATCGAGCTTGGCTCTGATGTTTTAAACAGCCTTCAGAAATATGGTGGGGGGAGGTGCGGGGGAGGAAACTTGTCACATTCTTGTCATTGGCACCAGGAAAAGATCAAGATGCGATTTTTATATCACTAGACCTGATCAGAGAGAGATGAAACTGACTCCAGCATGTAGTGATATTTTGTGCACCTCCCTGCAACTGACACCAGCTTTTCAAGTGTGTGCTGGAGTGGAGGTATTTTCAGGAGACAGCTTCACAACGCACAAGGAGAAAGTGGGAAAAGATTAATTGAGGGTGGGGGATTCAATGTGAGTCAGAGCTCACTCTCTGCATTCTTGATTTTCCCCTCGTTTCTCCCCCCATCCTCCCCACGCTGAGATCAATAAAAAGCAGCCCTTCCACTTTTGTGCATGGAAGCACAGATTCTGCTCCAATTAACTGAATAGCGGAAACCTTTCTGGGGAGCTTAGCCGGGGAAACTGTCATCAGGAAATGCTGCAAAACCTTCCTCTTTGGAAAGGCCTCGTCCCTCAAAAAGGAGACGCTCTGTTGAAACCATCTTATAGCCCAATTGACCCTTGAAACAAATCAGCCACACTAGATTTACTTACTTTATATTTTTTTAGATAAAACGCCACCCCAAGCAGAGGTTTTACCCTGAAAGGAAAGAAGCGCCAGATGTTCCATGGTGTCCATTAGGGCGTCTCTATTGCTATTGATTTTATGTGGCAGGTGCTCAGACACCATGGTGACAGGCAGTAGTGTAAAACTCCAATGTGGATAAATAAGAAATTTTCCACCAATGCTTTCTTTACAGCTTGACTTGCAGTACAAGCATTAAAATACATACAACAAGCTCTATAGCCAAGGGGTGCAGAGGGCCAGCATAGGGACCTAGATCTTAATTGTTGTGCTGTTCCCTTCTGCAGAGAGGTAAATTTTTCCCATGGTGCATGCTCCACAGACACTGGGTAACCAACGCGTCAGGCATGGTCCCTCAGAACGGTTACAGCACACGTTACCCAAATTTAAACTGCAGAATAATCACCTAAATCAATATGCAGAATCCACTGAAAGCCATAAAGAAGTTAATGGGAACCTGTGGATTTCAGTCTGGCCCCAGATTTAGTTTTTGTGGAAACCAGGTGCCCATTGAAACGTTTCTACAACTTGGGGTTTTCATTTCAAATTCCTATGAAAAGTTGTATGGTTTTTTTTTTTTTTAAAGATTTCCCCTTTGGAGCCCAGACATTGTATCCCTAAATCTGAAAGTGAAATGGGCTAGAAACATAAATGAAATTGACTCTGATTTTTCCTTCTCAAACTTAAGAGAAATGCAAATAAATAAAGGGAGCCCAGAGTTGCAATTAAATTGATTCTGTAGAGTTCTCTGCCTCTAGTAACTGATCATGTTCTTAGTAATGTAGGTAAAGTAATACTTGCTTCCAGTGTGTGATTGTCGTTAAGCTGGCTGCTCCCTTAATTAGTGTCTCTATGTTGCTATTATACATTAAACACTACGAAAGCCCTTGCATCTGAAGTCCAAAGGTAAACAGAAGTGATACCCTGAAATTCTGAGCTTAAATCCCCTTCTCCAGCACTTCATGCTTATTTATATACACACTGGCTAGACTGCCAGAAAATGAAATCTATATGGGAATCCCCAGCGTTGTTCTAGAAATGGTTATTGAAGTTTTATGGGTGGGAAGAAGTAAAAAGTGTTTATCCCCCCCAAAGCCTGCAGCCAGAGAACCCAAATTTAATTCCACTTCTTGCAGTCAGCTCAGTCCCCCTTATCGCAGGAAGTGCAAAGTTTTCCCATCGTTACTTTCTATTTTACTATGCATTTGCAATCATGATAAAGGGCTTATTTCCCTGCAGCTCAGCATGATTACTTCGCCCCCACCCCGCTTCTTATCATAAGCGTTTTTCTGCTCTGTAGCACAGGCCTTTGCTGGCTGTGAAATTCAATTATTGTTGGGGGCTTGGCACAGAAATTGTAAAGGCGACGTTTGCAGAAGCATTCTGGGTTGATTCGGTTCTTCCAACACACCTAACCAAGGCTGAGTGGCCAGGCCATGAGGAAAATACCCTATATAAAGAATAATTTTGGGTAGGTATCAGACGTCGTCTTCTGATTTTCTTTTCCTTTCTCTGCGGATGAGATTGGATATGAAGAGAATATCCTTTGCTGCTTAGGATTTCTCCCGGAGGTTTCCATGTCCCCAGTGGGCGCTGGGGTGGTGCTGCATGCAGATAGGAGAGCACCTATTCTCTGGGGTCTGCACTGGCTACCCTTTCGGTTCAGAGAGCGAGTCGGGGAGATGGCTGAGGTCAAGAACCTCTAAAAATCAGGCTGGGGGCATTTCAGGTTGGGCACTCAGTATTAGTGGCACCTAACTGGCTTTGCAAGCCAAGCAGCAAGACCATGATGATCTGAAGTGGAACCCAAGAATCCTTTGCTTGCAGTAACTGCGCTGCATGTCTGGCCATTGAAGGTACTGGCTTACTTAGGATCTGATCCAAAGCTCAGTGAGGTGGGTGGGAGTCAGTGTTCACATGACTCTCCGAAGTGGGGCTGTTCGAAGTGGGGCTGAGCTCTGGTTTAGATTATTTACAGGACTAACCTGGCTATTTCAAGTGGCAAGGTTCTGTTTAGCCACTGGCAAGCAGAGCCCTCCAGACGGGTTGAGCTTTTCTTTGATCCTGTGCTGCGTGCGAATTCACAAACAGGTGCTAGGCCCAAATTAACGCATCTGCCGTGAAACGGAAACCTGCCATTAAAATGAAAAAAGGGAGTAAGATTGCAAGCCCTGGGTGTTTGAACATGTCAACGAAAGGAAAATTGCTTTTATGTAGCTCACCAAAAATATATATATCTTAAAAAAGGCAGCACAATGACAATTCGTTATCAGAGTAAACTCTGAATCACTCAGCAGATTCATTTGACGTGCTGTCTAGTTTGAAGCCTTATTATAAAGAGCTGCCATTCATGCAAATTTTACACTTTTCGATTGTACAATAAGCTCTT
Organism: Mauremys reevesii; assembly: GCF_016161935.1. NCBI lineage: Eukaryota > Metazoa > Chordata > Testudines > Geoemydidae > Mauremys > Mauremys reevesii. Next base: position 41,305,695 of record NC_052637.1, on the reverse strand, counting down.
TGGGGCGAGGGTTGACTTATATTGTGGTAGCACCTTGAGGCCTCAGCCCCATTGTGCTCGGGGCTGTATGCATGGAGGAAGGATGGTCCAGTGGTTAGGGTGCTGGCCTGGGACACCAGAGACCTGGGTTTGCTTTGCCATAAACGTTCGGTTACTTTCAGCAAATTGCTTAATTGCCCTGTCTCTCAATTCCCTCATCTGTGAATTGGGGATAACTCTGACCTACTGACCAGGGGCTTTGGGGGGATAAATACATCAGAGATGATGAGGTGCTCAGGTGATACAATCCTGGAGCCATTAAGCCAGCCCCTGCCCTGGCGAGCTGACAGATGAGAGAGGGGTCTCCAGATGGGGAGAATAGCGAGGGAACATTGAGACAATTGATAGCGGCATGATAAGCAGCGCCTGCAGCACGCTCCCTGCGCCCTCCACCCCCATTGTGGAATTTTTTGTGTATTTGCATCGTGTGCAGCACAAGGGATGTCACTGGTGGATTGATAACATTTTACAGTCGTTTGCTAATTAAGCCGCGTATCTTACGTAGAACAAGAACTTTGGTCCCACTTTGTATTCCCGCGGGAGCAATTCTCTGCGCCCGGCGAAGATGCTTGGAGTCTCACTGGGGTTTATTGGATGTGCTTGGCTGGCGAGGCAGCAGGAAGAGACTGGAACAGCGTAGCTGTTTTATACACAGTGCTGGTTGGATTTTATTTAGAATGCTGAGCAGTCCTCTCTCTGCTCGGAGACGTTGATTTGCAGCATACAGTGATAGCTATAAGGCCTCAGAGATTTCCCTTTGAGAGCACTCTGACCCAGGGTCTGCCTGCGGGCTTCTCTAAACCCTTCCACGGGCTGGAAGCTGAGGCTAGACAAATACAGACTCAGAATGAGGTGCATGGTTTTTAACAGTGTGATGGTAACTAACCACTGGAATCGCTTACCTTGGGAGGGGATGGATTGTCCCTCACGGGAGGTTTTAAAATCAAGATTGGATGTTTTGCTAAAGATGTGCTTTAGTTCAAACAGGAATCAATCCAGGGAAGTCATATGGTCCATGTCAGCTAGGATGTCAGACTAGATGATCACAACAGTCTCTCTAGTGTGTGGTAGAGCAGAGAATCTAACCCAGATTTCCTGTGTCCCAAAAGCATCCTTCCAAAATGTGAACTGGGCTTGCTTTTAATACAGTTCTAAATGGCGTAGCCTCCTTTGATCCTTGCGTAGACGGATCACTTACTTCCATCTGCCTTTGCCTAGTACCCAATGCAAGGGAATGAAGAGAGATTTGACAATTGCAATTAAGAAAAACCTGAGGATCATGACAGCATTTTATCTAAACTGTGTCAGTCCTGCCTGATTTAGCTGCATGCCTTGAACCATTTTAGACTTTAGTAGATCTTTAGAGGCATATGTTAAACACACTTTTCTTGGTCCAGTGCCGAGACCTGTCTGTCACTCCACCTTCCAGAACTCTAGTGCAAAAGACACACGCCACAGAGTAATTGCCTGATTTGCACGTGGCTTCTTCTCGAATATAAATCGGGACTTAACCACTGGCAGAATGTGCTCGTGACAGGCTTGCAGGCCAGGGCTCTGTAACGACGAGTTGAACCAGGCATGACTAGATCATGATACAAATGGAGCAGAAGGCCCCATCAGGAAATAGCAGGTGCTGTGAACCAGGTACATAAGCCAGTACGTAGGTTTATTCAGGGCAGAATCTCGGGAACCCAAATTAAGATGAACAGAAAAGTGGGTCATTTCCTACTCCCGCTGTTCCAAGACTAGTCCTTTTAAAATAGGGTTAGTGGTAATGCGCCTGGTTCTCCTTTCACTGACATTGGTACAATCCAATGCAAGTCCACTCGCATTGCTGGAGTCTTACCAGCGTAAAGCTGGTGAAAGGGAGAGGAGAATTGGACCTGTAATTCTTACCGTGTTTGAGTTGAGGGTGCGAAACCTGACTGAGGGTAGCTAGACCTCGAAGGGATTCAGCATGGGTGGAGCAGACGGTGACATTCCCTGGGTTGTTAGAAGCGCCATGAAGAATTTATGGAAGTACAATATCCAGGAGAAGGAGAGAAGCTCCCTTTTTTGAAGCAGGAGCTTGTGACAATGTATTACTGCAATGACTGTTTGTTGTACCAGATGACCTGGTCACCTCGATGTCAGTGACACAGAGACACAGCTGATCTCGTCTTCCTTTAGTAGACATGTATAACCCCCATGTGTAACTGATGCTAATAAGAGTTAGGGACGTGTCATCCCTTGCTGGAGTTTAATGCTGCCCATAAAGGTCAGTGAGTGCTTAGGGGAGGGCACAGGAGACCGGGGTTTTCTTCTCGCTGTGGCACTTTGGACTAGTCATAGCTGCAGTTTCACCATCCCCAAATGGAGATAACATTCGTCTAACTCACAGGGAAGTTGAAAGGCTTAACTTCTGGGCTCTGGTGTCCCTGGGTGGATGGGGCTATAGACGTACAAAATGTTACCAACGCCAAGAAATTAAATACTGTGCACTGAGCATGTGGTTTGTGAGAGATCTGGAAGTCTGGAGGGGGAATAAAACCCCTAGCCCCCAGAAATAAATTTGATGTTGGCTTTGCTCTCCAGAGGCCACACTGCTGCTCATGGCCATTGATATTTCGTAATGTAGCCGTGCAGGCTGTGAGGAAGGGAAGATGGGAATGGCTGTCAAAGGAATGTTGGTTGCTCTCAGTCCAGAGAGCCGATGCGAGCTGCCTGTTCAAGCTGCTCGTGTGTTGCTAATCGTGATTCTCAGGGAAGGTAACATTTAAAATTAAAATGTTAGGTAATTGAGTGGTGCTGACACGGCTCAGCTCTCCGCTTCTGAGGGCTGGTCGATAACCAACTAGTTAAACCGCTTTACTCGTGCTTCTCCGCGTCACGGCTTTTAATAGAAGTGATGCTGTGATGGGTCCCTCACCCCGGCCTCCACTCTGCAGTATTTATTCCCCACCGGGACTTCAACTGCACATGGATTAAATTGTGCTGAGAACAGTTTTCATCCTAACGGATCCCAGACCACTCTGACTATATGCATATTGCGAGGTACACACCTCTGGTGTGGAGTTGTGGCCTCCACTTAAAATCAACTGTGATAGCTGTTTAATGGCTGTAAGGCCCTGTGAAGGGAAACCATATATATGCTGACAGGTTTACTAGTTGTGGGAATGGTAGGTCGCCATCTTTAGCGTCTGTGTCCCTACAGTCTGTGCACTGCAGCACAGTTTGCCGGTAGGCATCCTGCATGCAGAAGAGATGCTAGTTTCTTGGGAAACGTCAGTGCAATGCATCTGGGTGGTTGGGTCCTTCTGCTGACAACCTATGAATAGGCATTGGAACCTTTTGCAGGGTGATTGCCATATCCAACACGCATACACGGGGGCCTCTCCGTACAAGACCTGAGCTCCTCCTGACCAAAGCGTCACGCCCTCCTCCAGGATAGTCGGTGGAGTTAATGAGTTACACGTGCCGCAGCGACTCAGCGGGAGACCATCACTTTATCCACCGCTGTTGTGCAGCCCCAGTTTTAGGATGCATCAGGCGAGGTATTTCCAGCAAAGATAAGGAGGTGTTAGTACCGTTATATAAGGCACTGCTGAGACCTCATCTTGGAATATTGTGTGCAGTTCTGGTCTCCCATGTTTAAGAAGGATGAATTCAAACTGGAACAGGTTCAGAGACGGGCTACTAGGATGATCCGAGGAATGGAAAACCTGTCTTATGAAAGGAGACTCGAAGAGCTTGGCTTGTTTAGCCTAACCAAAAGAAGGTTGAGGGGGGGATATGATTGCTCTTTATAAATATATCAGAGGGATTAATATTAGGGAGGGAGAGGAATTATTTAAGCTTAGTATCAATGTGGACACAAGAACAAATGGGTATAAACTGGACACTAGGAAGTTTAGACTTGAAATTAGATGAAGGTTTCTAACCATTAGAGGAGTGAAGTTCTGGAACAGCCTTCCCAGGGGAGTAGTGGGGGCAAAAGACATATCTGGCTTTAAGACTAAGCTTGATAAGTTTATGGAAGGGATGGTATGATGGGATAGCCTAATTTTGGCAATTAATTTTGGCAGTTGATCTTTGATTATCAGCAGGTAAGTATGCCCAGTGGTCTGTGATGGGATGTTAGATGGGATGGGATCTGAGTTACTGCAGAGAATTCTTTCCTGGGTGCTGGCGGGTGAGTCTTGCCCACATGCTCAGGGTTTAACTGATCGCCATATTTGGGGTTGGGAAGGAATTTTCCTCCAGGGCAGATTGGCAGAGGCCCTGGAGGTTTTTTGCCTTCTTCTGCAGCATGGGGCATGGGTCACTTGCTGAAGGATTCTCTGCAGCTTGAGGTCTTCAAACCACAATTTGAAGACTTCAGTAACTCAGACATAGGTTAGGGGTTTGTTATAGAAGTGGATGGGTAAGATTCTGTGGCCTGCATTGTGCAGGAGGTCGGACTAGATGATCATAATGGTCCCTTCTGACCTTAGAGTCTATGAGTGTATGAGGGTACCGCAGCTGCTGTCCGGGCTGCCCAGGAACGCTCCCCATAGTTCAGGGGAGGAAGTAAGACGGGGGGTTCGGCATGCCCCGGGGGAATGGAGGCACACTGCACACAGTTATCCAAGGTACCAGAGACCCGTTCACTGAGACTGACGTGCCTACTCTTGCATGGGAAGTAGTGTGAAGGAGTCTGTACCGAGGCTGGAAAAAACCCTAGCAGTTACACACCGGGGTTTATCCTGCGCTGTCAGGGAGATGGGAGTCACTCCTCTAGCCCATGAAAGCTTATGCTGAAATAAACGTGTTAGTCCCTAAGGTGCCACAAGTGCTCCTGTTCTTTTGGCGGATACAGACTGACACGGCCGCTACTCTGAAATCTGACTCCTGGCTTCTGTCATTCTACTGGACTCCTAGTGGCTGAAGCTGGTAAGGCCCTTCTGAAAGCCGGCCACCTTCAGACTCCCGGCTGAGGTTTGGGCATTGGCTCCATGCAGACGAGGGAAGCTTGCACGTAGTTACACTGGGGCAACCCCCCTACTGTAGACACTGCACCACGTGGCACTGATGCAACATACAAGGGTGCAAATTTCCCTAAATTAGACCAGTTCTCGATGGACAGATTGGAGCGTCTCAGTAGCATTTAGGTTTACCTGGAGAGCTATGTGAGTCAGTGTGATCTCAATTTAGCTCATGGATTTGATGACTGTGACATTTGTGTGACTGCTTTTGTCTTTCTCCAGTTCAAAGCATTTATGGTATCACACCGTTGACCAAGAGCCTGGGTCCTAGTTCTTTTTTCTCCCCCATTAATTTAATCTCCCTTGTTAGCAAACGATTACAGAGAAATATTGTGTAATAATGAGCTGTTAATCGAACTTCTGTTTGCTTTCTTTTTTATCCGGGTGCAGCAAAAAGCTGCATAATAAAGGAGCTATAAAAATACATGTTGCTATGTTACAAGTCTGCGGGGGGAGGGGAGCTAGTCACCCTTCGACTTTATGAGGCATGCAGAGAAAATGTTCTTCATTAATACCAGCCAAAGACTTATAGGTTTATTGCAAACAATTACAGTCTGGAATTGTCTGTTATTATGGTGCTAAATGGATGCAACAAACCTTTGTTGTGTATTGCGGAACAAACCACATTCTGTAGCTGTGGTGGCACCTAGATCCGTCCCTATGAAAATGCCTATAAGTATCTAACTCCTGTGCCGCCTTGTGACAGGGCAGGTTTTCCTCCTAGAACAAATGGGGTTATATGTCTTGTGGGTGGTAGCCGACCCTCCATCCTCATGTGTTCTAAGACCTCTTTAAAGTTTACTTACATTCTTGGTCTGTTTTGGATCAACTATTCTGTTGTCTCAGGAGGGCAATGTGCAGCTTCTCAGAGAATTAGCTCTTTGAAAACTGCCTGGAGCCATTTTTCATGCAGCAACTAAATGCAGTGGCTCCATTTCATGGTATCTCAGAGCTTCCTGGGGCGCAAAGGGTTGGGAGAAAACGACAAGCTTGCTAACGACACTGCAATTCTCGAGGAAATACTTGTTCCGTGGGGTCTTTGGTTTGTACAAAACGTAGCATTTGCCTTTCTAAATGGACTGGGAGTTGCTGACAGATGGTGTGAGACATGAACGAAAAAGTAAGCGGCTTTCTTTGAGGTGTGTGAGCACTAACAATTCCTGACATTCTTGCATGGAAAATGCTGCAGCTACAAAATGTCGTTTTGGCGTAACCCCCACCGTTTTAGAATATCTAAAGGGGCTGGAGGGATCGAGTGTGTGCAGTTGCCTTTATCCCTGATCCTTCGTGCCCTGGAGGACTGCGCTCTGTTGGAGCCACTGTTCTCAAGGCCCTCCTGCTCGAATTATTTACAAGTTCCCTTTCAGTTATGCTGTCCCCAGTTGGAGACGTTCGCAGAGGTCTTGCCGCATCCTGTGGCGACCCGATGTGGGAGTGGGAGCTGGTTACATGTTGCATGATAGGGCTAACCGTAAGCCGGTGGGGTTGGAATCAGTTGTGGGGAAAACCCTTTTCTGGTTTATGTACAGATGATCTGCCACACACAATGCTAGTGGGTTTTGCTGGAGGGGCAGACGTGGGCTCTTTCTGAGCAAGGAAGCTGCTGGCTGCTTGTTTCTGACCAGGGGAACAGGACTTTGTGTGCACATATTCATAAATAAACAAAAATGTCCCGGACTCGCAGCATCAATTTCTCCTCTTAGAAACGAGCCTGCCGGGCCATGGATATTGGCAAACAGCTCGGGCCGGAGAGGCAGCCGTAACTTTGTGTTAATGTGCAAGTGGCCTGTTCTGATGTTGGGATGTAAGTCGTGACAGTCTGGTGTGCGGCCTCTCGTGAAAATCTTTCCCCTCCCCTTTTTATTTACATAGATTAATAGAATCTGAGCATGGCATCTCTGCTTGAACCCTTTCAAAGCGAGGCTGGGTTTTCACGCAGCTAAACCGCATTGCATGCTTCAGCGTCAGGAGGCCAGTGGAATTTAATGCGATGCATCAGTTGCGTGAAATGCCAGCACTGGCTTTGCAGCTGGGCTGAGAAAAATGCCTTAAGGAGACAACAGTAATAAAACACAAGCAAGATCTGCTCTGAAAGGAAATTGGACATTTGGGGCCAGTGGCAGAGTCAGCTCTCTCTCCCTTTTACTGGGGAAAGGGGAGTGTTAAACTCCATGGATGGATGGCGAGCCTCTGCGGGAGGTTGACTAATCTGTTTGTAGCGGGGCAGTAGGCTTGTCTCAGGGCATGTGGAGCTCAGATTCGGAAAGGAACTTGATGTCAGGAGTCTGCAAAGCAAGGCCGTGTAAAGGTGGGACTCTTACTAACAGGAAGTCGCTCACGAGGTTTAAATGAAACATCGATTGCTTCTGGAGCACCATTCACCTGTCTTGCGTGTCAGCATTTGTCAGCTGGCACGGCGGTTTTGCGACTCCGGGAATTAGCAGGTCCACGGGCCGTGCTGGGAATTCAGCTGCCAGCACTAGGGAGAATCTGACGGATTCTCTCAGACTGAGCTGACTGAGGTTTCTTCATTAACCAAGGCTCAGCCCTCGTCTAGTTCCTGTGCCGCCCGACAATGAGCGTCTTTCTGAGTCATCTCTTTGGGTAAATGCCTTCTGCTTCTTTCTGCTGCCGTTTCTTCAAATATCTCCGTTTCCCACTGTTTGCTTGAGTAGCAGACGCTGCCTAATGTGCTAGACGCTGCTTCAGCAAGCAACCCTTGGGGTGCCGCAGTTAGCGTTCAGCGTGCTGTCATTGCCGTGGGCCCACGAACAAGCGACGGCTAGAAAGGGAAAGACCGTTTGGAAGTCTAACATTTATACTGCAACAGCAATCAAAGAATAACAGTGAGCTCCTGGCAGCTGTTGGTTTCCCACTGTTCTTCCTCTTCTGGATTTTCAGCGGGTGAATAACTTCCATCTCGTGTCCGTTCGACCCACGTGGAATGGATTTGTGGGTCAGTTCTGCTCACCATGGACCAATGTCCCACTGCCACCAGGTAGCACAACAGTGTGCTGGCAAGCCCAGACTGGGTTCCTGCGACACTTTAATTGTAGCCGCACTCCTGGATTAGCAGGGTTAGTTTGTCCCTAGAATTCCAGCTCATGGCCCCAAGACGGGGGGTTGCCTGTTGCATGCAAAACACCTGTACTTCCACACCGAGCAAGGGACGTAGAAGGTAATAGGAGGTACTTTTAAATGTCTTAGGAGCAAGAGAAAGATGAAGGAAAATGTAGGTCCTCTACTAAGTAGGGAAGGAGAGCTAATAACTGACATCAAGAAGGCTGGGAATGGGCGAGAGGGGATGGAGCGCTTTGACGATGACCTGTTCTGTTCATTCCCTCTGAAGCGTCTGGCATTGGCCACTGGTAGAAGACAGAATACTGGGCTAGATGGACCCTTGGTCTGCCCCAGTATGGCCATTCGTAAGGCTAAGGTGTTTAATGCCTATTTTGCTTCATTCTTCGCTAAAAAGGTTAATTGTGATCAGATACTCAACACAGTTAATACTAACAACAAGGGTAAAGGCATGTAAGCCAAAATCGGAAAAGAACGGGATAAAGAAAACTTAGATGAGTTAGATGTATTCAAGTCGGCAGGGCCTGATGGGATTCATCCTAGAATAATTAAGAAACAAGCTGAAGCAATCTCTGAACTGTTAGCAATTGTCTTCAAAAACGCATGGAGAACTGGCGAGGTCCCGGAGGACTGGAGACGCACAAACATAGTATCTATCTTTTAAAAGGGGAACGAAGAAGACCCAGGGAATTATAGACCAGTCAGCCTAACTTCAGTACCTGAAAAGATACTGGAACAAATTATGAAACAATCAGTTTATAAGACCCTAGAGGATAACAGGATTATAAGGAATAGCTGGCACAGATTTATGAAGAACAAGTCATGCCAAAACAACCTAATTTCCTTCTCTGACAAGGGTTACTGGCCTAGCAGATCAAGGGGAAGCAGTAAACATGATATATTGTGATTTTAGTAAGGCTTTTGACACAGTCCCACGTGACATTCTCATACGCGAACTAGGGAAATGTGGTCTGGATTAAATTACTGTAAGGTGGGTGCGCAACTGGTTGAAAGACTGTACTCAAAGAGTAGTTACCAGTGATTTGCTGTCCAGCTGGGAGGGTGTATCTAGTGGGGTTCCACATGGGTCAGTCCTGGGTCTGGTACTGGTCAGTATTTTCCTTAATGACTTGGATAACAGAGTAAAGAATATGCTTGTAAAATTAGTGGATAGTGCACCACGCTGGGAGAGGTTGCAAGGACCGGGAGGACAGGATCAGAATTCAAAATGATCTTGACAAATTAGAGAATTGGTCGGAAATCAACAAGATGAAATTCAATAAAGACCAGTGCAAAGTCCTGCACTTAAGAAGGAAAAAAAATCAAACGCACAGCTGCAAAATGGGGAATATCTGGCTAGGTGGTGACATTGCTGAAAAGGATCTGGGGGTTGTAGTGACCTACAAATTGAATATAAGTCAACAATGTGATGCAGTTGCAAAAAAGGCTAATATCTTTCTGGGGTGTATTAACAGGAGTGTCGTATTTAAGACACGAGAGATAATTGTTCCACTCTGCGTGGCAGTGGTGATTTCTCAGTTGGAGTACTGTGTCCAATTCTGGGCACCACGCTTTAGGAAACAGGTGAACAAACTGGAGAGGGTCCAGAGGAGAGCAACAAAAAACGACAGAACGATAGAAAGCCGGACCTGTGAGGAAAGGTTTAAAAAAAACCCTGGACCTCTTTAGTCTTGAGAAAAGAGGACTGAAGGAGGACTTGAGAACAGCCTTCAGATATGTGAGGGGTTTTACAAAGAGGATTGTGATCAGTTGTCCTCCATGTCCACTGAAGGTGGGACAAGACGTAATGGGTTTTATCTGCAGCAAGGGGGATTTAGTTTAAATGATAGCAAATCCTTTCTAATGACCCAGATAGTTAAGCTCTGGAACAGGCTGCCAAGGGAGGCTGTGGTATCTCTGCCACTGGAGTTTTGTAAGGACAGGTTGGATAAACACCTGTCAGGGATGGTCTAGGTCTGCTTGGCCCTGCCTCAGCGCAGGGAGATGGACTTGGCTGACTTTTCAAGGGTCCTTCCAGCCCTGCATTTCTGTGATTCTGTTATTCTAGAACAGGATTGTGAGACTGAGAGAGCTTGGCTTGTTTAGCTTAGCGAAACGAGGGCCGAGCGGGGATGTGATTGCTCTCTCTAAATCCATCCGGGAGCGAGGGGTGAGCAGCCTGCCGGGAAAAGGGCGATTTAAGCTAAAGGACAATGTTGGCATAAGAACAAATCCATATAAACTGGCCATGAATGAAATTAGGTTTCTGACGTTCAGAGGAGTAAAGTTCTGCAACAGCCTCCCAGTAAGAGCAGTGGGGACAACGAACCCACCTAGTTTTGAGATGCAGGTTGATAAGCTTGTGAACGGGATGCGATGACAGGGTTGGTCTGGGATAGCAGGGGACTGGACTCAGGGACCCAGGAGCTCTCTTCCCGTCCCATGTTGAAGGAGGCACAGCCATGGTCGGATTTGGGACTCTGGTCCTCCAGGGGTTAAGATGTTGTATGCCCCAGCAACCTCCAGATTGCCTGTTTGGGTGATGGCAGATGTGGATTAGTTTTAAGAGGGAGCACAAGGAATCATTCAACACAGGGGTGATTAAGGCTTCTGGTTGCAATTTACAAGAAGTATGATTTAGTAAAGTAGCCCAGAATTAGCAGTGAATAAAATGTACTCGCAAGAATATTACATTAGTTACAGATAAACTGATTCCAGGCTTGCTTAATGTTCACTTACGCTTCCCTGGTTCCAGTTATTAGATACAAGTTTTGGCATCTTGTCAGTGGGCAGATAACGCAGCTGGCATCAATAACAATGAGGCTTGATCAATGAGCTTGATGATTTCCAAGCTGTTCACAAGACACTGTTGTAACAAATCCAGAGCTAAAAGCTGTTACTTGTTGAGCTCAGGCTAACCTTTCCCTTCTTCACAATTAATAGGAGCCACGGCAGTGGCCGTGTCGCTGCAGCGTCTCATCTACCTTGGGCAAGACAGCTCAGCTGTTTCTGCATTCTGTAATGCAGAAGAGGCAGGGATGGAAGATGCTCAGTGGGAGCTATCTGAATACAAAGGGCCCCACCCTGTACTCGAAGTGCCTGAGAGTTTTTTGCTCTTATAGGGAGTAAACTGTCCCTATATAAAACCATGGTACACCGGCACCTAGAATACAGCAAGCAGTTCTGGTCACCCCATCTCAAAAAAAGATGCATTAGAATTGGGAAAAGTACAGAGAAGGGCCAGAAAAAAATTAGGGATATAGAACAGCTTCCATCTGAAGAGAGATTAAAAAGACTGGGGACTGTTCAGCTTAGAAAAGAGACAACCAAAGGGGGTTAGTGTTGTTTATTCTTTCACATAACAAGAACCAGGAGCCACTCAATGAAATTAATAGGCAGCATGTTTAAAACAAACATGAGGAAGTACTTTACAGGTTCAGTCACTTTCAACTCTCTTGCCCAGGCTGTTCAGCGGCCGGGCTGGTTTGTTCTACCTGCTGCGCCTGCTGGTTTGGCCGAGCACCACACACGGCACTGCCGCGCACTCTGCAGGCAGGGGGGGGGGGGGCGGCGGGGGCTGAGGCTGAAGAAGCTGCTGGCCCCCTTCCTGCCCCCCTGCCTGGCTGGCCGAACTGCAGCCAGTGGGAGCCACCATCGGCCAAACCTGCGGATGCGGCAGGTAAACAAACCGGCCCGGCCCGCCAGGGGCTTTCCCTGCACAAGCGGCGGCCCTAGTTTGAGAACCACTGCTTTACACAACGCTCAGTTAACCTGTGGAACTTATTGCCAGGGGATATTGTGAAGGCCAAAGGTATAACTGGGTTTAGAAAAGAATTAGATAAGTTAATGGAGGATAGGTCCACCTATAGCTAGTAGTCAAGATGGTCATGGATATCATGCCGTGCCCTTGGTGTCCGTAAGCCTCTGACTGCCAGAAGCCGGGCCTGGGCCATGAATCACTCAGTAACTACCCTGTTCTGTTCGTTCCCTCTGAATGCATCTGGCACCAGCCACTGTCGGAAGGCAGGACGCTGGCCTAGCTGGGCCATTGGTCTGACCCAGCGTGGTGGCTCTTAAGATCAGCTCCAAAGGATGCACAGTTGGAGCTTGTGCAGCACTGGTTTGCAAACGGAAGTACCCGATTGGGCCCCTGAGGCACAGTTCTGCAGCTGGTCTCTGGGAATCCATTTCCTTACTGCTGCCAAGTGACCTCAGAATCAGGTCCTTTCACCTTCGCACTAAACTGTTTCCTGAGCTAATCGTGCCCACCTGACTTAATGTTAAGACTGAATCCTATTGAAGTACGTTGGTTAGCGAGCGCCACTGATGAATCTCTGCAGGGGTTCTCCCTGTGACTATGAAAAGCATTTGGCTTCCAAAACTATCTTGGTGTGTGAAATTGATCTGATCTCTGCATGCTTCTACTCTCCTCCTGCCCAATTCCACAACTTCCCTTCTGCTCAATCCATCCGGACTGCCAAAGGGGAGAGCGTCCCGATGCAGTTTGGAGAAGGAAAAAATACCCTCAGCGCTCCAGAGAAATGGCCTATGGAATAAAACATTCTGGGCTGAGTTCCGCGTATATGTGTTTGAACTTGAGATGTGTTACAGGCCTGATATAGGGTGAAGGCGAGGACTGGAAACCGGGTAGCTGTCTCACCTGAGTGCATATCTGCATATGTGCTATTTCTCTTGCATTGATTGAATTGTTTTTTTAATACCTAGGCGTTCTCCTCCTCCTTTGTATTTCATCTTCGCTCCTGCTGCTACTTTATTGGGTGGCTCTTTGAAATGTACAAGGATCGTTGTGATTGCGCATGTTCTATTTTAGGTTTCATGAATCTGTGAATAATTTATCAACAAGGGAGGCAGGGAGGGGAAAACCCAACCAAATCCCCATAAGAAGCGCAGTCGTTTCAGCCAGTGATAGACCACACTAACCTACCCCTCATCAGCAAACCTGAAGGGAGACGGCTTTAAAGGACACTTCTGCAGACCTTGCCAGTTATCGCTCGTCTGCTGTTACCGAGCTTTGAATGGAGAAGATGCAAAACAAGATTCACCTAAACACTCAGACCTTTAAATCTCCATCTGATGATGGAGCAGGCTTTCTGCTCTCACTATCTAAGGAGTGCTGTTAAGGTGATGGTATTGAATAATAGCATGTAGTTCTCTCACCCTCCTCCCATCCTGGATTTAAACCAGGTTTAACACACCTCCAAGTGCGATATGTTAGGGGAAAGAAATGGCAAGGCTGCGGTTATTCTTATTGGTTTGGGCAAGGTGAGTGGGGCTGGCATAACCATCCCTTGAAGACTGGGGTCATTGCTCTTGCACGTAGCAGCGTACGACAGCAAGGAGAGCTAGTACACACCCTAGAGAGAGAGACGGAGGAAAAATCCTGGCTCCAGCCCCCACGTTTGGGTTGGGAGATTAGGGGAGCTCAGGGCTGTGGACCCTCATAAAACAAGGCAATTCCTTATTTGGAACGAGGTTGTACAGAATCTGCTTGGCACATAGTTGGAAATTGGCAGTTGATAACAGAAGGCACTGTCCTGCCGTCAGCCAGGGCCATCAGATTGCAATGGCATAAGAATGTTTGTAAGGGGCTTGTTCTGACCCAGTCAGCTGTAGGCTCTCGTGCTATGGTCATGAGTCAGTGGAAGTGGGTAGACAGAGAGCTGGAGAGACGGGCATATTGTCCGTCAGCTCTCCGCAAGGCGTGCAGCCCCCAGGCTCTTAGTCTGCGGAACTCAGATTCAGAAAGGGGACCAGGAAGCGTGCTGTAATATCGGTTTTGTGAGTCTGTGGTGATGGGTTTCTCTCTGATGGCAGTAACTTTGAGTCTGAAGGAGATAGAGGGAGGCTGTAGTCAGTTTTACTCAGACTCAGAGTGGGAGGGATAGCTCAGTGGTTTGAGCATTGGCCTGCTAAACCCAGGGTTGTGAGTTCAATCCTTGAGGGGGCCACTTAGGGATATGGGGCAAAAATCAGTACTTGGTCCTGCTAGTAAAGGCAGGGGGCTGGACTCAATGACCTTTCAAGGTCCCTTCCAGTTCTAGGAGATTGGTATATCTCCAATTATTATTATTACTAGTTCCCTGTTTTTCGGAGACTCCAAAGTTCTGTTGGGCGATCTGGATTTTGAAATGTAGCCCCCTTTTGGGAATCACCTGTGCCATCATGATCTGCTGGACAGGTGAGCTCATGTCCGGCCATCCGTGGATGTAGAGAAAACAGACAAGATGAGACTGGGGAAATGTATGTCCTGGGTTTAATCCTAGCCCTGCTGAAGTCCATGGGAGTTTTGCTGTTGATTTTGTCAGTTAGACCATCGCTCAGTATATGAAAAGATGGAACTTGTCAGCATCTGGCAGACGGCAAATTCTGATGGCTCCCTTACACTCAGTCTCTGTTGTCTAGCAGCTGAGTACCAGGATCAGGGCTTGTGGAGCTAGATGCAGTAAATATCATAGAAGGAGACAGTCTTGTTCTTGGAAAGCTACGTTCTAAAGAGACAAGACAGTTGGGGTTATCCCCCAACCTTCAGATTGGGCAGATGGGGCACAGGGAGGGAAGAGACTTGCCCAGAGTGTCACACTGAGACATTAGAGAGACAGGATGGGGGACGGAATATCTTCTCTTGGTGAGAGAGACAAGCTTTTGACCCACATGGAGCTCTTCTTCAGTTCTGGGGCCCTCAGGTACTCAGAGTGTCGCAGCTAAACGCAAGGTGGAACAGATTGTTTAGTGCACATTGCAAGAGATAATTCATGGGGAAATAGCCCTTTACAACCCCCGAGGTCATAGATCAGAAAAAGGGGTTTTAGTGGGTTACAGATTGTTGTACTGAGCCAATGAATCACTGACAGAACAGGGAACCCAGATCTCCTTAACCTTGCCTTACCCATCCTTTGTCCATTTGGTTTTGGGGTTTTAACCCAACCACCGTGTTGTGTTCCCACCGATTGGAACTGCTGGCCACCAGCCAGCCATGCCTGTTTCGTGTGCCCTCTGACTCGGGTGGCATTTTCCTTTTGCTCTCTAATCCAGGCCTTCATTTCTTCTGCACCATGGCTGAGTGACTTGGCTCTGCTCTCTGTACTGCCTTGGCTTCACCTGCTTAGTGATATTTCAGAAGCCAGTGCCTGTTCGTTATTTCCAGGTGACCCGGTTCCTCAGCCTGAACGTGCACATGGGAAGCCTGCTGTAGGATTTCTAGTGATCTGTGTTTTCACTTTTCAATCAAACCCTCAGTCAGCTAAAGCTTCAAAACCTCTCTGCAGCGCAGGGATCAGGTTGTTGCGCTGCGCACTTCGTCACTGCTGCTCCTGGCATGTGACCGCATCACTGGCTAGCTGGAACTCAGCATCCCAAAGCCCTCTTGCTTGATGTGTCTTCTCCTGTGGGTCCCAAGGAGGCTAAATTGGCTAACATGGTTCCACCAGACAGCAGCACTGTCAGCAGTCAGTCCCGATGCTTTTGCTTGCTGCTGTTTATCATCTTGCTACTGCAAGACTGTAAAGGGACTGAATATTTTGAAACTGAGTAACTTGAAAAGAAAAATCCAGTTTCTGCTAGAGCCGCGTTTTAATGCCATAACCTGTCACTTAGAACAAATCGCTGAGACTGTTTCTGTAAGGGTTGTTTGCTCCCATGCTGATGTTTAGAAAGGTCTTTACTGTGAGAGAACGAAAGGACTGATTGGTTATAAGGGAAACCGTGAAACTGGTTATATGTACAGAGGGCTGTCAAATGCACAAAGTAAATAGCCTAGGAAAACCGCCTCCTCCCCCTCCCCCCCCATAATAATCTCTGTCAAAAGGATTTGCTAAAACTGAAAGGCACCTAAAGATTGCTGATTTAACTTGTAGCTTCAGTAGGCAGAAAGTTCAAATTGACATTATCTGCCTCTGAAGATGAGGGGAGCCTCTTCTGAGAGCAGTCTGAGAATGCTGCTTCTGCACTATTAGTGGATAGCTATCCACAGTGGTATTCTGGAGTCCTGCTCCCTCCTCAAGGAATATTCACTGCCGCGTCTGGCTAATGCTACCTTCAAGTCTGACTCTGGTTTATTAGGAACATAGGAATGACCACGGTGGATCAGACCTGTGGTCCTTCTAGTCCAGGATTCTGTCTCTGACAGCAGCAAGTACCAGCTGTGTCAGAAAATAAAAACCATGCAATAGGCAATAATGGAATAGCTCACCCCTAGAGATTTCCTCCTGACCTCAATAGTCAAAAGTTTGCTCATGGCCTGAAGCATGAATACTCCTGATATCACGAATCATTTAATATGATTTGCATTAGCTTCAGGTTTTCTTCAGTCCTTCCTGCTGCCATGTGGAGGTGTTTCATATTTTTGCCATTTTCAATTATCACTGGCTTTTGCAGGGGCTGCATTTTTGGTCTTTTTCTTTACAGAAGGGTTTTTTCCCCTTTGGGAGAGGTTAATGTGAACTGTAGAATTGGGTCATCTTTGTTGGGCAGCTGATGCTCCTCTGTATTATACAGCCAGTGCTTTATCTTCACAGCTTCCAAGGCTGTGCCTGATTTGTGCCTAGAAGGGAGTGTGGTGATGAGTTACTGCACTTCAGATGGGCTGTGCATTGAAACTTAAATGCAGCCAGGCTTCTAGCTAGGCGACCGGTCTGTGCTCTCTAAATAACTTTAATCAACATTCCCGCCTGCTTGATTGTTTCATGCTGCAAATGAAGGCTGAATTCAGTTCGGTCTCTGAATAGCCATGCTGAGCCATGCGCTCTGCTGTTTAATTCTGAATGACTCCCTGTCCAGCCTTTGTTCTGGCGCGGTGCTGCAAGCGGATTTGTCACAACCATGCTTTGGTGTTTGGTTTTTTGTAAATGATGTGGGTTGAGAAATGGAGGCAGGGAGCAGAATAAGCTGTGTAATTGTATTGCTCTTGGTGATTTTTCCAATAATCCTGGTGTCTGGCCACTGGTTCCTTCCCACTTGTGGATGGGAGTTAGGGCTGGTCTACCTGGAAAACTCACGCTGTGTGTTTTTATCAAGCAAATTACATGTGTTACAAATGACACTCTTCATAATTTCTTTTGCTGCTTGTTTCTTTTATGCATGTCTCTGGACAAGGTAAATCCCCAGTTTCAATTTGCGTGTTCTTTCCAATTTCTGTCTACCATGCACCAGTCCAGAGCTGTGATGTTTGGTGTGAAAGCGCTACAGAGGAAAGCTTGGCTTAACAAGAAACGTTGCCGCCTCTGGATTTAAAACCTAACCAACAAACAGAACTGCATGAAAGCATATTCTTGTTGGTCTTACGTTTGGTAAAGTTTGAACCTGAATTTAGGAACAAATTGGCCTGATAATGTCTCATTTAATTAAACCTAAACAAAGCCAAAATAGTAAGGGGTAGAAACTAAATGGAAGGCCAGTTTTCGTGATGACTCACTTTTGCATTTGTCAGGTTTCACTGGTTTATAAAAGAGTCGTGCTGGCACAAAGATAACTCATCTATGCTCTGCAAATGGACAGAGCGTTACTTCTGAGAGGTTATTAAACTAGTGTGTTAAACACTGAATAATTTAAACTAATGACTTTTTAAAAAGCTATCTTGTTTTGTGGCTGATGTGTGTCCTAGTTCACTGTCTTTTCTAATTCTATTAGATTATATAAGGAAACATACAGAGATCTTTTTGTTGTGTAACCATTGGCTTTGTTACTGGAAGCGAACCCTGCATGCAGACCTGGAGTAGATGGAAAATTATCCAGTGAATAAATAATTATACGTAGTAGAACTGTAAGCTCTTTGGGGCAGGTGACCGTGTCTCACTCTCTGTACAGCACCTAGCCCAGTGGGGCCCAGACCTTGTTGAGGTTTCTGCAAATTATAACACAAATAAAATGCACCCGTGCGTCTGTGCGTTCTCCATGTCATGTGCACACACAGAGGCAGGCATACTAATCTGGTCCCAGCTAAGTGTTTAGAACAGGCCAGGGATATGAGAGGTGCAAGGTGACCTGCAGAATATTTAAAAAAAAACTGGGCTTGATTTTTTTTTTTCCCCTTCAAAGACACTGGAGTCTCACTCATATGAGAGAGGGGAGAATCAAGCCTTCCGTCTTGCACTACGTTCCGTGCTGCCTTAAAGACCGGGGCCTCTGGGTTTGAAGGAATAATACTTCTGTTCTTCTGTGTGGAAACTGAACTGTAAGAGGTGGTGGATGGGACCTGCCTTGCAGTCCAGAATAACACGCAGTTTGCAGGTACCAGCATTGGGGAGATGTCTGAGCAGCATTGAAGGGCCCATGGCAGGACCTCTGGAAGCATGTTGCTGCTGTAATAGTTTGTATAGTCAGCCTTAATCTCCGCTATTCCACCTGCCTGTACAAGTGCACGGTGTGATCTCTGCTTTAGATTTGTTCTAGCAAAAGATAAGTGCCATCTATCACAAGTGGTTATAGGCCCTTTCAGCCTCTTGATGACATGCTTGTTCTCAGCTGGGGCTCTGCTCTAGAAATGAATGTGCCAGGAGTTGATTTCAGTGTAGCTGGATTGAAATCAGCTGAATGTTTCCCAAGCCCTCTTAAGTAGGTGGGTGGGTCCCAGGGGAACTTGGGTTGTGGAGGCATGTTAATGTTTCACATGCTGTTGGGGCTGCTACCTTGGATTCATCCAGGTGAGAAGTGAAAACAAACCTTTTTGAAAGCTCCCAAAAGCCTGTTTTCCTTTCTGATCTCTGCTCGTTCTTCTGGCTCCTTTACCCTTGAAAGTGGTTCTAATCCAAGTAACATGCTTGCTTGGGAGGATGCGCCTTCGGTACAAAGATGCTACATAGTAATCTCTGGAGGGGCGATTGCAGGGGCTTGAGCGTGGAGCTGGAAGTCAGGACTCCTGGGTTCTATTCACTGCACTGTCACTGACTTTCCTCGTGATGTGAAGTTGCTAACTTTGTGCCTCAGTTTCCCCCCCTCTAAAATGGTTACCCACCTTTGTAATATGCTTTCAGAGCTATAGGTTGAAAAAACTCCACTCTATATGAATGGACCAATATTGCCCTCTCTAATTTGCAATGCATTCTGTAGCAGAAAATGACCCCCTGGGATCTGAGAGACGCTATCTTTCCATCTTAGTTTTTTTTTCTCTTATGCTTTTGTTCTTCTTAGTCTCTGAGCTATTGTGGCTTTCTCTCTTTCAATTACCATGAAATGACTTATTACCATTTGCGTTATTTTTCTCCTAGCGTTAGCCCCGGATGCACTATGAACATTTCATTTTTTTAATGTGAGAGTTAAAAGCTGCTTGCACTATTCTTTTTCCCAGTAAGGTGTTTGCTCATATGCTTTCAGTGCACGAGGGAAGCAAGAGCATAGCTCTCCTTCACCACCAGTGCAGAAAATGTGGCTTCATCCATCTTGTTCCAGAAACACTGCTGCTCCCATTGGGTTCGTTACTGGTAATAAATAAATAAAGGTGTAGCTGGACGGGGCTCCATAAACATCAGCGGAGCTATGTTGATTGATATTAGCTGAGCATCTGGCCCCAAGTGATTTGAATGCCAGAAACCCACGTAAACTAGTTTTAATCAGGAGATTCAAACCCCCAGGAGATTCAAATTAATCTAATGTACAGAGGCAAAACATCCAGTGCTGCAGCCATCCCCATCGCTAAGCTAATTATTTAATCTCCTTTTGCGGGGGAAGGGGGTAGCTCATTTTATTTGTTTTTGTTCTGTATAAACATGGTGTGGGGAGAAATACATCCTACAAATTCCACACGCATTGAAAGTATTTACAGACCAGTCACGAATTTGGTATGTATTTTTATCTCCCTTCAGGCTGTTCCTTGGATCTCCTTTCCTACTTCGTGTTTTCTCTGTGTAGGGACCAGCAATGCACGTGATATTCTGGGCAGCGGGGCTATGGGCGGTGTGTTTCGTATGTGTGTGAATACGTATATGGCTGAGAATAGCACTGGGTTATTTGGTTTGGTTTTGCATTTGGTTAACAAACAGGCTCTTACTTAATCATCTTCCAAGGCCATTCTTAAACCGTGACTACCCTAGGGGTGATACCATGGCCCAGCTGCAGCCCTGGTGATGAAGATGGTGTCACACGTCAGTGTAGCAGTACAAGGATTCAGCAAACACTATAGGTGAACATGTATATGCGAAGTCAGACCAGTGCGAGAACCACAGATGTGGTTAGGTGTGGGACGAACAAGATTGTCCATGACCGTTGCAGGCTGTTGTGTCCTTGCTTTGTGCTGTTCACGATTTTCACATGTTAATGTGCCTTGAGTACTCTGCCGCCACCTTGCTCTGTCGTGGGCTGTTGCTTCCTAGTTGCTGGGGTCAGTCAATCTGATGTACTTTCAAGCTTGACTTCAGTGTTTCTTTAGATTGACATGCTGGCCACATGAGAATGGGTGCCTTGCTTTACTTACGATGAAATCTGGCCTTGGGTATTCTCGTGTCGGTCATATGAACGAGATGCTCACACCAATGCACCTGAGCTTTTACGAGCATGCTTTGAATGCCAGACATCCAACAACAAATGAGGATTTCAGTATTGCCAACCGTATCCCACTGTTTGACCCTGCAAAGGGACCGAAGATAGCGCCTATGGAACTGGTCAGGTTTCCTAATGTGGCGACAATATGCTGTCCATGATTCACAACCATGTAGAAGCCTAGTGAGCGCTACTGCCCAACAGACATGTTAGCTTAGGGCTTGTTTTGATGCCCCTACGGTTCCATAGATGGTGTGACAATGTTCCAAATGCAGAACTTGCCTTGACTGTGCGATGGGCAATCTCATCATCCGTTGTGGTATCCTGTGACGGCTGCTCTCTACGTAGTGAGACGTCTCCACGGACGAGAGAGGAGCGTTGTTGATCTTTATAATTGGGTGGACGTGCACATCCCCTGGCGCAGGTTGGTACAGTATTTCTGTTCTCTTTAGGCTGATTGTGAAACCAAAGCGACTGACGGCATGACCGAAGCGATCAATTCTAAATTGAATCCCATCAATCAAGTGAGCAGTCAGTGCACAGTCGTCAGCAAATAAAAACTACTTAATGAGTAAACGGAGACTTCGTGCGAGAACGGAAGCGTTGCAAATCAAACAACTTCCTATCATTACGGACCTGGACAGATACTCTGTCAATGTTGTGAAATATATGATCGGGGTAGCCAAAAAACCCCCGAAGGAAGAGACTGAGAGCCAGCGCACAACCTTATTTGGTGCCAGTGGTGACTGGAAAGGGATTGATATCCCACCACTTTCCACCACTCAGGCCATCGTCCCACGGTGGAAGGACTGAATGACAGAAATAAACTTTGGAGGACAGCCAAAGATGAACAGTAGCTTCCAGAGTCCCTCCTGATTTACTGAGTCAGAAGTGTTAGCTAAGTCGAGGAATGCCCTACGAAGACCTCGGTTTGGCTCCTGGCACTGGTCCTGCAGCTGATGGGCTGTGACGATCATGTGTATATAAGTGCTCCGTCCAGACTGAAATCCACATTGAGACTTGGGGAGGTTGTTGTCACAAGAGAAGTGTTGCGTCTAGTCAATATGACCCGTGCAAGAATTTTCCCAACAACAGAGTGTACGGAAGAGCAGCAGTGATTATTACAGTTCGCTCAATCATCCTTATGTTTATGGAGATGGATGATGTGGGAATCCTTGAAATCCTGTGGCATCGACTCTTGCTCCCAAATAATGTGGAAGGGCCATGAGAGGTACCTTGCCATGTGGTAGCCACCCTGCTTATAAATCTCTGCTGGGATGCTGCCCGGTCCAGGTGTTTTCCTTCATGACATCTGCTTGATTGCACTTATGATCTCATACAAGGTGGGAGCTAGTAAAGACTTCTCTGTTAATGGGTGTGAAGAAAGAGCATTAATTGCTTCTGTGGAAGTGCTGGAGGGTGATTTGAGAAGTGAACTGAAATGTTCTGTCCATCAATCAAGGCTTTCTGTTTGGTCAGTGAAGAGTCGATTGCTATCCCGGGTGCATACCGGGATTATCCTGTTGCATATGGGGCCATACGCAGCATAAAGGTGTCTTTGTTGTGTAACTCTACCGCTTTCTTTTCCCACCACTATTTTTTTTGGGTCAAAGTCTAGTCTGAACCATCTGTTTTCCTCAATGATATGCAGCATTCTGAACTGTTGAATCCTGGTAGGCTCGATTGATGGCATGCAAGGAGTTCAAGAGCTGACACATTTTGGGGCCATTCTCATTAAACCGGTCCTGATAGTTCTTCTTAACGAAGCCGAGAACTTCAACAGCCATATTCTATGTCATGTCCCAGCAATGTTTCCGGGGTATCTCAACATCCACTGAGTCTTCTGTAGCAGAGGGAAATGTTTCCATGAGTTTCTATTGGAATTCATACTGTCATGGTTTCCCGGGCTTGAAATACTGATTTTCTTCCCTGACTTGAGTCACCGCCTGGGTTGCTTGAGAGCAATACGGAAAGATGTTGTGAGATGTCAAAGTTTATGGTTTGACTAGCAGTCAGCCCCTGTGATGATGTAAGTGAGCATAACATTTTGGAGATCTTTGCCGTCCAATTACATATCTTTACTTTAGTAAAGCTTTGGATACTCTCTTGCATGACCTTCTCATAAACAAACTAGGGAAATGCAACCTAGATGGAGCTACTATAAGCTGGGTGCAAAACTGGTTGGAAAACCATTCCCAGAGAGTACTTACCAGTGGTTCACAGTCAGGCTGGAAGGACATAACAAGTGGGGTCCCACAGGGATCAGTTCTGGGTCAGGTTCTGTTCAATATCTTAATCAATTATTTAGATAATGGCATAGAGAGAACACTTAGAAAGTTTGCGGACGATACCAAGCTGGGAGGGGTTGCAAGGGCTTTGGAGGATAGGATTAAAATTCAAAATGATCTGGACAAACTGGAGAAATGGTCTGAAGTAAATAGGATGAAATTCAATCAGGACAAATGCAAAGTACAGTGCTCCACTTAGGAAGGAATTATCAGTTGCACACATACAAAATGGGAAATGACTGCCTAGAAAGGAGTACTGCGGAAAGGGATTTGGGGGTCATAGTGGATCACAAGCTAAGTATTAGTCAACAGTGTAATGCTGTTGCAAAAAAAGCGAACATCCTTCTGAGATGTATAAGCAGGAGTGTTGTAAGCAAGACACAAGAAGTAATTCTTCCGCTCTACTCCGCGCTGATTATGCCTCAACTGGAGTATTGTGTCCAGTTCTGGGTGCCACATTTCTGGAGAGAATCCAGAGAAGAGCGACAAAAATTATTTAAGGTCTAGAAAACATGACCTATGAGGGAAGATTGAAAAAAATTGGGTTTGTTTAGTCTGGAGAAGAGAAGACTGAGTGGGGACATAACAGTTTTCAAGGTTGAAAGGTTGTTACAAGGAGGAGGGAGAAGAATTGTTGTTCTTAACCTCTGAGGATAGGACAAGAAGCAATGGGCTTCAATTGCAGCAAGGGAGGTTTAGGTTGGACATTAGGGAAAAACTTCCCAACTGTCAGGGTAGTTAAGCACTGGAATACATTGCCTAGGGAGGTGGTGGAATCTCCACCATTGGGGGATTTTAAGAGCAGGTTGAACAAACACCTGTCAGGGATGGTCTAGATAATACTTAATCCTGCCATGAGTGCAGGGGACTGGACTAGATGATCTCTCAAGGTCCCTTCCAGTCCTATGATTCTATAATCAATCCCATGTCTGTGTTTTGAATGAGGTTGTCTTTTATACTTTTGTCTGTTGAAAGACTGTGGTGGTGATGACTAGGTTGTACTTAACACAAACTCTTAATGTCTAACTACTTTCCAAATGTGCTATCACATTGCCTCATGCTGCATAGTCATGACCATCCTTGGCATCGAAATCACCTAAGATCGGCTTATCATTCCATAGGACCGACCTGATAACACTATCAAGAGTTTGATAGACGTCCTCCTTACCCTCGCCTGGATGGATGTGCGTTGATGACAGAAGCATTAGCAAGGCTGATGAAGAGGAGCATAAGAATGTCACCAACACCCTCCGGCAATGACTCAAGTTTGCAGGCAATCAAAGAGCGGATGGCAAACCTTACACCAGAGCATCTGTGTTCATCCTCAGATTTGCCAGTCCAATAAAAGGTGTAAGCAGCAGCTGCTACTTCTAGCTGCGACTTGCCAGCAAATTTTGTGACTCTGACTGCAGCAATATCTATTATACTGGGCCAATAACCTACTGAGTATAGTGGTTCTACGCTCAGGTCAATTGCCTGTCGAGGAATCTGCAGACCTTCCAAGTGACACAATTTACTTGGGCCTTCCTTGTGTTTAGAGCCCGGAGAAGCGGAATGACCAGTCAGATATGGCACTCGGAGAGGTTCGAGTGGAGCGAGCAGTTTCTAGAGCTCTTTCCATCCCCTTCCCCATGTGAGGAGAGCAGGTTTCCCTTGTGCGGTTTGGCTGCTGTCGCCGTGCTAGTCCTGCCAGAAAAAAGCAAGGCTGATGAGATCAGCATTTGTAATGTTTAAACCCCTCTGCTTCCTCCTCCCTCCCCCACAAAAAACCAAAACAGGCGAAAGGGAATCCCACAACCTCTTAGGCCTTTGTACATCATAAAAAAAGCTCAAACATTCCTCCTACCCCTGCTGGTCTCCTTTAAGTACCGTGGCTAGCCAGTAGCATCGTCCAGGTCCTTCAGGGATCCAGATCTGATCTTGCATTCACTAAAGTGAAGTGCCTGGGTAGTGTCAGGACCAAGGACTGTTGATTTGGCTTTGTGCCATGCTGTCACAGCTGATGAGATCAGCTGGGATTCTGTGGAGGGGGAGGTGAGTCTAGCAGATTTCTCTTCAGTGCTGTAAGTTCTGGATCTACCACTCAGGTTGTATCCATGCTGAGCTTTTTCTTTGACACTTCTCACCGTTGCTCTAGCACGGCAAATCCTGGGATGGGAACAAGGACTGGAGCTTTAGCATGGGCAAGACCTCAGGGGTTCCCCCCTCTAACCTGGTCTGGAGCACTATAAATTTACATGAGTGTAACGACGTCCGTGAAAAATCCACCCCCTGAGTGACGCAGTTTTACCCAGCAGTTTTACACAGCACGATTTCAGCAGGAGGGCGTCTCCTGTCAACATAGCTACATCTCTTGTGGAGGTGGATTAATGACACCGCCTAGTAGTGCTTTCGCATTTGAACCACAGCATCTCTTTTTAGAAAATCATGTAGTCCTGATTTTAAAATGCCCAGTGAAGGAGAATCCATTACAGATTGTTCCAGCCATTAATTATGCTCACTGCTAAAATGGTTCCAGTGGTTAATTACTCACTGTTAACTTCATCTGCCAGGATAGATCTGAAAAGGGTGTTTTGTTTTTAAAACCCTTCCTGAGGTAAAATATTCATTCTGAGAACCTGGCCCAGAGCTCTTAAGCGCAGATCTTTTTGGGATCATAGGTTGGATTCCCTTCATCATCCCCCCCCCCCCCCGCCCCCAAGTATTCTTAAAATCATGGCATGAGATGATCAGTTTCTTAGATCTCTGAAGGGAAATCTTCAGATGACAAAATGAAGGAGACGGGCAAAATTTCTTCTCGGGCTTTCAGCACAAAAACCACAAAGCTCAGAGCAGAACTGCTCAGAAAGCAGCTTCTAGTGTGTTCACAAGTAAAAAGAGGGGATCGTTTGGCCAGATTTAGCAGAAAGTTTAACAGCCAGGATACAGGCAGAAAGCCCACTGGGATTGCTTATAGCCAACTCAGTACAGCCCTCCGGCAGTTTTTCCTTTGAGCGTTTGCAGTAGGTTAAACTTCAACTCAACTTTCCCTAGGAACAGGAGATCAGCTGGGGCTACCCCAAGATACTGCTCAGGGGAGCAAAACAAAAAGGAGAGGGAAGGTCAAATCCAACCTCTGCGCCAAAGTCAGAGTTTGAAAAACTTGTGACACTTCAGATTCTGAGTAGGGTGACCAGACAGCAAATGTGAAAAATCGGGACAGGGGGTGGGGGGGTAATAGGAGCTTATATAAGAAAAAGACCCGAAAATCAGGACTGTCCTTATAAAATCGGGACATCTGGTCACTCTAATTCTGAGGCCCTGCGAACTGGCCAGGCAGAGTTAATGGAGCATGCACAAGGCTAATTCACAACAGAGCAAGGACCAGAGCATCCGCTAGAATCAATCAGCATAACGAGGAGGACTTCAGTTTTCACTAGCTGAGAGCCTGGCCCCAGAAGTTCCAGTTGTGTGAGATAGGATCTTTGAGTTGGCTTTAATTCTGTCCCCTGTACAAACCTGGCAGAGGCATAATGTAATCGGCAGCATGCATCTGGAAATGCTCCAAGGCACCCTTGCACTCCTTTGCGCGCGCTCATAATAAAAGTAAAGCATGCTAATCAATAGACAACATCAGGATGGTTCTCTGCGATGCATCACCTGCCGTGCTACTCCATGCAAAGACGTGAATTAACTTATGAATGGCATTTGCCCTTCTTTTGTCAGGAGTAAGACAAAGATGCAGAGGCAATTTTAGCCCAGTACAGATTGGATATGGGTTTAGCAGGGGCTGGGAGATTTGAAATCAATTCTGCAATTTCCCACCTTCCATTTGGTGCCACTTTTCACAGAGCAGAATCTAGCAACAAAATTTTCCCCAGCCCCATTTATGTTTATGACATAACAGCTCATTACGGGGAATTTATTCCCATGGGAGACTGGAAGCAGGGAGGGGAAAGGGGATTTTGGATTTTAAACCTTGCTGATAAATACCCCATGCTTTGCCCAATATCTGTAGCTTCAGCTTAACATATTCTGGGTGTGTAAACTGCATATAGCTGCTCAAATCACTTCTTTGAGGCTCAGAGACACTTTCAGATTGCCTTGCAATTCCAAGAGAGTCTGAGTTCCACCTTGTCAGAGTAAATTTGGGGTTACATTAATGCTAATGAGGATACAAGGACGCAGTGCCATCTCATCAGCTCTCAGACACACATTCAAGCCTTGACTAGTCCAGCAGCCTTAATTCAGTTTACTCTCTCAACATCTCTGCCAAGTGAGTCTCTTGGGAAAGGCTTTGCAGGGGTTAAAACAGGTGCCCCGGACCCATTTCCTCCCCTTCCTGCTTCAAAACTTGCAGAAGGGAAGAAGTCACTTTAAACCATCCCTGGCGATCCACCTCCCCTCTGCTCTTCCGAAAGGGTGGGTCTGCATTCAGGGGTGAACAGGATCATTCAGTTTGAACATTACGCAGATCGACTCCTGTGCCATGCCTAAGTGAGTTTCCCAGACGTGCCTTTACATGCCAGCAGGAGCAGGTAATTACGTCTCTTAGAAGGTTAGTTCCCCCTCCCATGCATTAATGACAGTAATTTAGAGAGTCACTTGCAAAGCCAAAAAAACCCCACGTTTCAAAAAAGAATGACAAGGAACCATTATGATATAAATACCAGAGCAAGGAGACAATGCGCCTTCCAGACTGATGTGATAACAGTGTTTGCTAGCATGCAAGCATATTCTTTGTAATTACCCCAATAATTCCCTCCCCACGCTCCCCTGAACTGGTTTCAGTGAATTGTAGAGCGTATTAAAATGCTCCAATTAATCATACAGCACTGAAAAGGTCATTTAATTTTGCTTTTAAACAAGCAAGTGCATTAACCCCCGCAAAGGAGCAGACAGTGATGGAACGAGTCCAGGCCTTGTGGAAGATGAATTAAGTCTTGAGCATTGAAATAATAAATAGGGGTGTCACCAAGAATGATGGGCCGGCAGGGGCCGCAGAGTAATCTAATTTTTAACATAAAGACTCAGCAAGCCTGCCTGACATGGTGGCTTTATGTAGGGCCAGTTTAGACTCGTTCCCTAGGGACAAAACCTGTTAGAGGAGAGAGGCCTTTTGCTTCTCAGGGAAAGTAAACTTGTCAAAAGTTATCCTTGGGCAGAGACTATACAGAACAAAGGAACAAGAGGGCAGACATCTCAGGGTGCCAGGAATCTACTGCTTTAAGAGAGCAAGCATGTCCAGTGGTCAGAGCAGTAGCTTAGAACTTGGGAAATCTGGGTTGAAGTCCCTGTTCTGCTACAGACTTCCTGTGTGACCTTGGGCAAGTCACTTAAGATAGATGAGGGTGCTGATAGGGGAGATGTTAAAGGATGTAAAAGGTACAAGCTAGATTTAGTAGTGTTCCAACAAGGAAGGTGGCTTTAAAAGCAGAAATAGGGGGAAAAATTAAAAATAGAATTGTAGGGTGAATTTAGTGCTGGTGAAAGGCACTGGAGGAAATATTCTGTCATGCAATGCACTGACTATGGAACTCATTGCCACAGGATGTTAAGGGCAAGAATTTAGCAAGGTTCAGAAAATAATTGGATATTTTTATCTGCAGGTCAAGACTATCCAGAATTAGAATCATTAATGCCAACAAAAACTGGGTGGGATATCAAACTTTCAGGGTTTAAGCCAGTTTCTGACTATTAAAGATCAGAATGAGCCCTAATGTAGGGTGCAGATTATCCCCTATCTGCCTCCTGTAGGATTCTTATACCATCCTCTGAAGCCACTGTCAGAGAAAGGATGCTGGGCTGGATGGATCTTGGGACTGATCCAGTCTGGCAGTTCTTGTATTCACATGGGCCGCTTAACATCCTGGAAGAAATCTACTGAAGAAGAATGTATTAAAAGCAGCCACATGTCCTTGGGCCAGTGGCTTTTTGTATTTCCTTTGCTATTATTCTGAATATGTACCTGTTTTGAACAAGAATGCTTTCCCTCGCAGTCTGGCCCTTCCTTCTGCG
Source organism: Mauremys reevesii (assembly GCF_016161935.1). NCBI lineage: Eukaryota > Metazoa > Chordata > Testudines > Geoemydidae > Mauremys > Mauremys reevesii. The sequence goes on along the minus strand of NC_052637.1, from coordinate 41,276,801 downwards.
TGCTACTGCCGTGTAGGCTTCCTCCTCTTTGACATCATGCTCCATAGCCATAGTAACGAATGTGATGTCACAAGTGGGCATCACCGAGGAAGTATGGGAAGGGGAGGAGCAAAGAACTTTGTCTTTAAGAATTGGAAAGGGCCTCAGGAATCACATTTGAAAAATATCACAGACACGGCTCTTTACGCACTTCTAAAAGTTTCCTCCAGCTCCTTTTTTAAAACGGGTGAGAATTTCCTGGCTTTACAGTGGTCGCTTTGCTGAGCTATGCACATCCCCCCCATACATTCCTTCCATCCTTGCTGGTAAATCAGTACCAGCCATTCTCCTGCCCGATTCATATTAGAGCGGAAAGCATTGCTTGCTGTTAGCACATCAGGAAAGTCAACAATTGCCGTTGGAATCTGGTTCTTAGTGGTGTCAAAGGAACAGGTGCTGCTTTTCCCAAGCATTCAGACCCGGGCAGTTTGACCTGGTTTCTTTAGCAGCAGAGCGAGCAGAGTTTTCCTTTGGAAGTGTAATCACAGAATACGGAGCGACATTCTCAAGCTGGAATCTGAGGCGCGATTGGAAAAAGTAGCGAGACGTCTGTTGTCCCTGCCATTCAGACAGATCTATTTCTCCCCCTGCCCATCTCTTCTTGAATGCAATTAATGGAAATTAAGCACCAGATCAATTCTCTATCCACATGGTTAGGAACGCTGGAAGGTAACATCCCTAAATCTAAAAATAAGACACTTGGCTGTACGGTGGAGAAGGGCTGAAGTGTGAAGAAGATCCTATCTGAATGACAAGAAATAGCTGTATTAAATTCGTAAAGAGATTCTGCTCTTGTAGTGTGGCACATGAGATTCAAATACCAATAGGTCACAGGCAGAAACTTGACAGTAGTAGGCATTGCATCAATCTCTGTCCATTTGTATAGCACTGCTGACGCGTTAGGGGATCTATGTGTAACTTACGGATTCTAGTTGATGTTAGGAAGCTGTGATAAAATGGTGTTGTGGAGTCAGCATGAGTCTCTGATTCTGTGACTCTAGCCCAGCGGTTCTCAAACTGGGGGTCATGAGGGTATTATGTTGGGGGGTTGTGAGCTGTCAGCCTCCACCCCCAAACCCTGCTTCGCCTCCAGCATTTATATTTTAAATATAAAAAATGAGTTTTTAATTTATAAGGGGGGGTTGCACCCAGCGGCTTGCTGTGTGTAAGGGGTCACCAATACTAAAGTTTGAGAACCACTGCCTAGTGGGTACAGTGGTGGGTTGTTAGGCCTTTAATGGTTTCCCATTCAGCTGGAAGCACCTTGGAACAATGAGTTGGCTGAAGCCTAGGGTAACCCATTCGACCAAGTTTCTCTGCAGGAGGCTGGGGGAGTGGAAAGTCCCCAGCAGCAGACTGAAGAAGCCAGGGGTGGTTGGTGGGACTCTAAACTTGAGGGACTCATGGTAACGGCTAAAGCTTGGGCAGGAGAGGGGAGACATGCTGTCATAGCAGGTGGGTCCTGTTTAACTGCAGGGCAGTTTTAAGCAGCAGCTCTGTACTAAATCAGATGGGCTGGTGCCAGAGCGGTGCAGGGTCAGAGATTGTTACCGATATTCACCCAAGGCAGAAAAATGCCAGGGGGAAAGAAGCCGAGCAATGTCCATTTACTGATGCTGGGTGGAGGAGCGAACGGGGATCCCCTTTTCCACTGCCTGCCCCTAACATCCTCTTCCACAGCGGGACCGCTTGGGCTGTCTTTTTCCAACAAACGAAGTGGGTTGAAAAGCGAAGGGGATTTTTGATCAAAGGCTGGGGAAGCCTCTGAAACGACTTGAGCCAGGCGGCAGTCAGCCAAGCCGAGCTGCTGTCTGTACGTTTGAGCACCGAGATGGAAAGTGCCTGTGACAGGAGTAGGTGCCCCTTCTCGCTTGACTTTTCTTGGCATTTTTGATGGTTTGTTACGCAGCGTAGGCTCTCACGCTCTTCACGTGAACTGCCGACAGGGGTGGGGGAAAGGCAGGGACCGAGGAGCGGCCGGTCTCAAAATCGGCTGGCAGCCGGCCTTAGAAGCATAAGCCAGCAGGGAAGTGTAAAAGCATTGCGTTAAGGAATGAGAGCAAAGGATTAGAGGAGGGTTTCCTTTCTGTCCGCTCCACTGGAGATGGGAGGAGCTGGTGACTGTCAGCAGGGAAACCTTTTTGCTCAACAATCCTTAAAAAATACTCTCTTGAAGGCAAGAATGCAAAAGGTCAATATATAATCCCTAGCTCTTGTCTGGCACTTCTCCTTGTAGGTCTCAGCGTGCTTTACAAAGAAGGCAGGTATCATTAGCCCTGTTTTACCTTGGGGGAAACTGAGGCACGGGCAGGGGGAAATGAGATGACTTGCCAAAGGTCACCCAGCAGGCCAGTGGCAGAGCAGGGGAAAGAACCTGTTTCTTGAGGCCCAGCCCAGTGCTCTAAACACTAGAGACTTTGGGTCAAACTTTCAAAATGATTTAGCCTCCTAAGTTTTTGTTGAAAATCAGTCGGGTGGAGGAAGGCTTTCTGGCAGTGAGAAACAGGGAGGAAAGGTTCTTGGGAACCACTAAACCTGAAATGGCAGATCCATACCGGCCTCCCGTGGGGCGGCAGCATGATCTGATGGACAGGGTACTGCACTGGGGCTTGGAGACCTTCTGTTCCCAGCTCTGCCATGACTTGCTGTGTGACTCTTTTCTGTCTCATCCTTTGTCTATCTCAGGGATAGGCAACGTATGGCACGGGTGCCGAAGGCGGCACGCGAGCTGATTTTCAGTGGCACTCACATTGCCCGGGTCCTGGCCACCGGTCTTGGGGGGCTCTGCATTTTAATTTAATTTTAAATGAAACTTCTTAAACATTTTATAAACCTTATTTACTTTACATACAACAATAGTTTAGTTATATATTATAGACTTATAGAAAGAGACCTTCTAAAAATATTAAAATGTATCACTGGCACGTGAAACCTTAAATCAGAGTGAATAAATGAAGATTCGGCACAGCACTTCTGAAAGGTTGCCGACCCCTGGTCTATCTCCTCAAAGCTCAGTAGGGTGTGTGTGTGTGTGTGTGTGTAAATATCACAACACAAGATCTAAGCCTTTTTATTCTTTTAAAGTGGGGGGGAAGAGGGAAGAGAGTCCTGATCCTAAGAGATGCTAAAGCAACTCCAACACCAGTTGCTTTCAGTGAGAGTATTCAGGATTAAACTCTGATAAATATGCACATACACATGTCCAAATAATTGTACATACACATGTCCAAATAATTGTAATGTAGAGGTTTTTTTGCAGACAAAATAATCTACAGTTGTCTATTCTTTACTGAACCTAAACAGAATAAAAACACAAATAAGGTGCTTTGCATGTTCTGCTTTTTGGTGGTGGTTTTTTTTGTTTTGTTTTAAGACTTGCTAGCTAGTAAGTCTGCTACTGTGAAAAGTGGGGTCCCGCTGGAGGGTGGAGGAGGCAGTGGGGGCTAGGGGTGACATGGGGGTGCGGGTGAGCCTGGGGTCAGAGCGTGAAGCCCTATGGCTTGGGGGAAGGAGCCCACCGCCACAAGACTGGAGCCTGCCGCCTACCACCCCAGGGAAGGTGGAGAACTCCCACTGATCACCTGCTCCTCCAGAAGGGGGTAGGGACCAGCCCCTGCTGGTGGGTCCGGGGGAGAGGCTGCTGCTTTGCCCCCATCACCACCCAGGAGGCTGTGGCTGCATGAAAAGCCCCCGATGGCCACATCTGAGAAACGCTGATCTAAACGTCCAATCAAGAGATGTAACTGGTGTCTCCCAAGGTAGACTGCAAGAGATTACAAGCCCCCTGCCCCTTTCCCCCGCAGCCGTACACAGATGAACAGCAAGCCATCTGTTTTCCAAAGTTCTCTGGTATTGGAGTTTGTCTATATAAGAGAAACTCCAGCGGGACTGATCCCAGGTCTGTCAAACATGATCTCAAGAGCAGGATTTGTCACGGCAGATCCACTGATACATTTTTCAGGGGAGCAAGAAGCCAATCCTGTGTGAGTCCTGCACGACCTGGGTTGTTACTAGGATAGATGTTGAAATTTTCCGACCGTTCAGAATAATTGTAGGTTTGCTTTAGGAGTGTGTGTGTTGTTGCAGTTTCTTGGTAATAAAAACGGCAGCTGCTGATTTTGCCTGGCCATTGTGTCTGCGGGGAAAACTGCACGGTAAATAACACACGTGGCACAATGTTGAGTTCTCTGGCTTGCTTTATACTGGAGGATCTAATGAGCCCGTCTGTCCTTAATATCTAAAAATGAAACAATTTTCCTGGGACCTCATGCACCAGAATAATTTTCTCCAGCTGTGGAGATCTTCCTGTCCACGTCTCATTCACGGGGCATTGTGAACTGCACTAGCCCCTGGTGTGTTTTCACTTAACTCTAATTAGCAGCATGAGCTAATTAACCTGGGCTAACTTTTCCTCTTCCTTTCCTTGTGCTTTTGGAATCCACTGACATGTTCCAATTAAGGGGCCCGAGTGGGGAGCAGATTGGAGTGACGCAGAGCACTCGCAGTTGGAATAAATCAAGCACTTTGCGGAAGGTCACTGATATTTTTCAAATTGAAGAAGGTGTGTGTTGGTAAGGTCAGTATGTCTCTGTTGACAATAAGCATCTGAAACGGCAATAGATTTCCCGGTTGCCTCTATTTAGGCATAAAGCTTTTGATACACTCAGCATGGGTAGCAGAAGAAATAGCTAGGGGTGGCTTTTTATCATTGCCAACTTTCAGGCAAATGCATCTCGATTTCAGAAGTAGATGGCTTGCTTGATTATATGGATCTGTAATGCTAACAGCCTGGTGGTTGCTTACGAGGATCCTTTTCTTTTCATTGCAATCTTTAATTTATAGACTCCTGTATGCTCTGGTCATGCTCTGTGCTTTTAATTTTGTTACCCTTTTGTGCTGACAGGACAGAGATGAGAGCCTGTTGTCTGTCTGGTGCCAGCAAATCAGTTGATGATAAACTGTGCAAAGCTGCTGCTTGTCTGATTTGTTCTGTAGCTTCAGGCTTGCTAGGCGCTCCGCTTGATGCAGGAGGACAGATTGTGGCTTTGGCGAGCGTATGGCCTCCATGAAGACATGACAAGCGAGAGCAGTGACTAACGTAATCAGGATGAGAGTAGGACAGGATTACATGAATAGGGTCATGCAATCATTTAGACCAGTTGTGTGCACTTAATAGTTGAAGCTTTATTAATATCACCTGAATCTTCCTCATTAATTCTCACCAGATTAGGTCACTTCTTGTAGGCCATGCTGCAAAAGTGACTTTTTAGGATCAGAGGCTGACCCTGGTAGGTTTTAGGAAAAGTTCCCTGCTTGGGGAAGTGGGAGCATGGGACTAGCCATGGAGGTGGCAGTGGAGAGGCTACTGAGGGGCTGACAGAAAGGAGAGACAGAGGGAGAGTTCTTTTTAGGTTGCAGATGGGTTTTTACCCAAGTCTTTCAGTCACTTGAACGTCCTTCCATCCTGCAAAAATCCACATTCTTCCGATCAATACCTTTGCTGAAAAAAAGTGGCAGCTGCTAAACCTTTCTGCCACTTCTGTGTATCTCATCTGAGCCCTCGTTGAGCTCCCCCACAGCAGAACATTTCCCTCTTCTTTTCCCCCCTCTAAGTTAATTTTAATAGTTGGTGAAAGCCACCGAGCGCCTCTCTTTATCCATAGACACCACCCACCCCAGATAGCAGCAGGGCAAGTTAGCCCCTTCCCAGCCAACGCCATTTCTGAGGAAAGAAAACATCTTTCTCACCAAACCTGCTCAATCCGCAGCCTCACTCTGCTTCTGCTGACAAAGGTTTTGATGGTGGGCTTGCTGAGAATGGGTGTCTGCGTCCCTGGGACCGAACTGAAGTCATCGACTCATTTCACACCCAATTGCCTCTTGGGCACAGTTGACCTTGGTTCTCTTTTCTTCCCAATGTTGGTGTTTGGTTTTTGCGGGCTGTATACAAAGGGTTTAGCGCCCAGTTTACCGAGTGGGAGGGGCGAAGTTATTTCAAGTATATGATCCAAATCACCCTGGGTGAGTGACCCGTCCTCTTCATTATTTACCAGTCCCCCAAGTTTTGTGGCATCTGCAAGCTTTGTCAGTGATGTTTGTTTTCTTCCAGGCATTGATAAAAATGTTAAATAGCACAGGGCCAAAAACCGATCCCTGTGGGGCCCCACTGGAAACACACCCCATTCGCAGTTACATTTTAAGACCTATCAGTCAGTTTTTAATCCATTTAAGATGTACCATGTTAATTCTATAGTCTAGGTTTTTAATAACAATGTCGTGTGGTACCAAGTCGAACACCTTACAGAAGTCTAAAAGGTAATAGTATTAATATAATAGATTATCAGCCACACTTGTAATCTCATGGAAAAAAATACCCAGTTAGCTTGAGAGGATCTGTTTCCCATAAACCTGTGCTGATTTGCAGTAAGTGCATTGCCCTCCTTTCAATTCTTCATTAATCGAGGCCTGTTTCAGCCGCGCCATTATCTTGCCCAGGATCAATGTCAGGCTGACAGGCCTACAATTCTCTGGGTCATCGAACAGCGGCTCCTGCAAATCCCCAGTTCACGCAGGTGGATGGAGAAGTCAGAACTCTGAGTGCTTTCAACTCCCAATCCAAGTCTGTTAGCAAGGACTAAAAAGTGACAATGCACTAAATAAAGCACAGATTTTCCTCCATCCTCCTGACTTTTTTTTTAAAAAACTTCTCATTAGGTTTACTCCGTTATCTCATTGTGTCTGTTCTGAAGTAACAGGTCTGGGTAAGGTCAGCTTTCACAGAACTTAAGTGTTTTCCTGTTTTGTGTTTGAGTGTGTTGCACAATCACACACCCTTTTTGGGGGAAGAAATCTCTCTTCGCTTTTGAAGTCAAACACAGATGAGGTTTGTAAGGTTCTGCCACCCCCATAATAAACACTAAAGGGTAGGGAAGGTGGTAAATTATTTTAGGTTAACACATGCTGTGCAGTTTGCATTGAAACAGGCCTCTGCTTCACCGTTCTCTTGTTTTGCCAGGGTGATTTGAGCCCTCATCATGGAATCTGATCCCAGTGCTCACGCAGACCCAGTCGCAGACAACTGGTGCATTTATTGGTTCTTGTTAAATTAATGCTTCCTCTAAAAAAATTGATTTATCCTTGACCCTCTTCTCGTATGTTTAGTTATTTTGAATTAATTTGCATGACAAATGTTTAAACCCATGAGGTTATGGAAAATATTGTGAAATAAGGAAATTAACTGCATTGTTGCAAACTTCCCGCATTGTTGATTTTTGTTCCTTTGAATGCTAGGAATTCTGCCATCTCCGATTTAGAAGAGAGCAATGTCTTACTTTCCAGAACAGTTTGTCAGCATTTGCTAATCTGGCATTGCGGGGTTGCATCCAATTGATTCAATTTATGGATCTTTGTCCTTTTTAGTCCATATCAAATGGGCACGTACATGAAGTTCCCCTCTGTGCACGTGCTTCCAGTATTTCATGGAAAATGTTCACCCTTCCACATGCTTTTTTCATCCGCTCATCACATATTCTGTAGCACACCTGATCCTACCGCAGCCCAGCTTAGACGGACTCCCACGGAAAATCTGGGAAGTGCTGAGAGGAAGAAAAGACTTGTAACGTTTTGCTAAGGAAAAATCCTTTCTAGAAGAAGAACGCCTCATCAGTGCATCTTCTAATTGCCAGGTTAATGGAAGTGAAAGCACCCTGATTAAACTGCAGTAGAACGATGATAGCAAATATGTGATTAGCATTAATAACACCAGTCAGAATATATTATGCAAACGAGGGGGTAATAGTTTAATTATTCATCTTCAACCTTTATATTTTTTTTAAAGTCACCTTACTCATCAGGTTTCTCATTGCCAGCTCTGGTGTACGCTAGTTTATATTGCCGCTCTCTGAATCAAAGTGCCAAAGCCACGTTGCCACTCTCCTGTCTCAGGTAGAACGAAGACACCGACGTTCCATGCTTTGAGCAGTGATCCCTTTCTCAACACTTTATGTTCCTCCAGCCTTTGCTCTGCCAGTACCTTGCCATCCGTTTTGTCTCTAGGGTTAAACCCTTTAATGAATCCAGAACCTGAAAACAGCAGGAAGAGAAGTAACAATTTCCCAGGAAACGAGTAGCCCTGAAAGGAGCTGAAATATACAATGTCTGATGATCTCTGTTCCAAGGGGAGACGCACTGAAATCTAACACATTCTCCAGTCTTCCTCCCCTCTCCTCTATAGGCTTTCTGTGACCTTTTCCAAGCTGGACATTTTATTGTCACTAAATTCTGTGACAAGCAGAAAGTTGGATTTAAACAGCTTATCTATCTATCTATCCATCCATCCATCCATCCATCCATCCATGGTGGAGTTGTGCCAATGAGACCTACTGAAATTCAGTTCTTTACTGCCACACATAGTCTTCTAGTTGAGTGTATGGAGGTCAGCAGTGACACCTGGTGGCCTGTCAGGTTAACCTCAGCTGTGAATTTCCTATACGTTTGGTGTGCCCATGTCTCTTGGGGTGTCTTTTGAATCACAATTTTGCTGTCTCGCAGGGACATATTTCCCTGGCCTATGGTATTGCAAGTTCCTACTGTCTATGGGAGAGTCCATTTGGACTTGCTGCAAATTCAACACTGACCTGGAAACATGATATTGTGTCTGACTGGTTCAATTAATTTCGTTCTAGGACAGTGTCTTTGTGTAGGAACCCCACACCTGGACCGGGACCATTGCGTTTGTATAGCACCTACACATATATTTTGTTTTTATATGGGCACATTGTCTCCTCCCCACACCTATGTATATTTTGAAACACAGAAACCTGTATCAACCAGATATTCTCAGTGCTGTTAAAGGTCTGATCGTACTCTGGAAATGATTCAGTGAAATTACATTGTATGGGTCCTTATTTATTCTTTCCCCCAATTCCAAGGAAATATGCTCAGTTTTGAGTTAGTTTTTTCTCTCTCCCTAATTGTCAGTGCTGCAAACTCAGGCCTCAGTTGAGAAAAGCCTCCTTTGTCAGAAATGCACTTAAATACGTGCTTAAGTTCTGTTGCAGTCAATGGGCATCAGCAGATGCTTAAAGTTAAGCATGTGTGTTTTTGTGCTGTCCTGAATGGGGCCTGAAAATCCAAATGGAATGTTTTCTGCCTGCATTCCTGAAGTGCAGTGCAAGGTTCCACGTGCAGTTTTGACCACGTATGAGCCAGAATACAATCCAGCTCGCTGTTCTGTAGTTGTATTGGCTCAACAGTGCTGACGGCAGCACATGGTTTGTCAGCAGAGTAAGGCACTGTATGTTTAGCCATTTTTCTCACTGTAACTACACTTGAATTATGTTGATTTTTTTTTTCTTAAACAAAGGTGGCATTTGGAGTTTGTTTTGAAACCTGGTGTATATTCATGAGTGTATGGGCATGAAATTAACATCTTTGTGTTTTTTAAAATCCTGTTCCCTGCCGCTTTTTCACTGCCAGATCCATCCCGGTATATTGAGTACAGCCAATGCAGAAGCTTCTGTGAAATGCATTAGGTTTGCAGATGAAGGATGGAGTCAAAATTCCAGTTCTTGCAAACCCACAAAGTCTTAAAACTGCCGCTTTGTGGAACCGGCCCTATGAAACCTGACAGTTTGTGAAACCTGCCTGGTTTAGTTTTTAACTACATAAAGTTTTTAACTCAGGCCCAGTTTGTGGAAAGACATATTGAAGGTCATCAGGCTTCTCAGTGAGCTTGGTTCTGTCTTCTTAATTTGCGGCGAAACCCTGCAAAGCTAGATGGCTTCCCTTTGAGTTGGTTTGAATCCAAAACTCGGGGAGGTGTGAACCAAATCCAGAAGATTCCAAAGTTGTCTTTGAGCATTGGGTTGGGGGGGAATGTAGAGAGAGGAAGACACACACTCGTACATGGAAACAATGTTAAATTTCCCTTTAATCCATTTCAGGGCATCAGTGAACCTCCCCACGCTGCCTTGTCTAGGAGCTACGATCCGAGAGCGGTGAAAGAGAAGTATGACCCCGAGCCGACTTATCACCAGGACTATGGGAATGAGCTCTCCATCCGGATAGGTAGAACTGGGCTTCATTCAGGCAAGCATCCTGTCATATACCAACAGCAGAGTTAGAACTCAAATAAATTGGCTCATAGACTATAATATAAATATGCTTGAAATTTAATCCACTTCAGTGCACACACATGCTTTCTCTCTCTTTCTTTCTTGGCACAGGCTGGCATCTGGCCCAAGAATCATTGCTTCTGTTTCTCCTTCAGTTCTCAAAACCACTTGCATGAATTATTAATCATTAGACATCTAATTTGACAGTGAAATGAAATTCACTTACCTTGAGATAATAGTTTTTCAGCTGGGAAGGAGTGGGCGGCTGGGTCACTTTTGCCTTCCCATGCTGAATTGTATGCATCAGTGATGGCTTGCTGTAATTATGGGCCATGACTGATGGTCACTTTGTGGCTCCGTATTTTGGAGGATAATAGAAGTGGTAGCTGTTAGAACATGAAATAAATATGTCCTGTCTTGGGGAATGTTTGTTTCTTTGTAACAGTTTTTAAAAAAAACCAGTGGGAACTTCTGATCTAATTTTGTAATCTGAAAGCATGTTAAAGCTTCCCACTTTTAGGTGAGTGTGTTCAGTGCTTACATGGCCGTAAAATGAAGATCAAGTGTGGTACCCATATCATATCTGATGTGTCTTCTACAGGGGGTCTAGATCCTTCCTACGTGGGAAGATGAATGTGATCTAATAGGATTTTCCTTCTCTAGCTACTGAGAGTCTGCACCAGGCAGAAAAATGTAGTTTGATAAATGACTAGTGAAAAATAGTCTCACTGCTTTGGTATTTTACTTGAGTTTAAGCATATCTGGTACACTAGACGCTACCCCAGTTTCTCCCCTCCAAGTATGGAGATGGTAGCGCATCCAATAAAGAAGTGAGTCTTTCTGCAAAGAATTGCTGCATTAGCTCCTCGGGTGAGGTTTTATTCTTTATTATATAGTTGCATTCTTTATGGAAAACTGTTCTGAACCAGAGTGTTTTTAACTTTTTTAAAAATTTAGACAGGTTTTGAAAGGAGCCTAAGGGGGCTAGGTGTCCAGTTACCAGGGGATTTAGATGTGTCATGTCTTTAAGCTCCTTTAACAAGTCCAGACTGATATCCCAGCTGATAATTCTATTACTTCGGAGCATTTAGCATGCTGGCAATTTTATGTCCTAAATGTAATTTAATTTCACTCTTAAAATAATCATGCATCTTTCTGTAAGTTCAGAGCTGCTCTGTTTTGTACATGCATCTGCTCTTGGTTGTAAATGAAGACCCTGGAAGTCGTTTTGAGAACAGAAACTTTCCATTATGCACTGTTGGTTCGCTCTCTCTGGGGAAATTTTTTAAAAACGACAACAAATCAATACCCTTTTCTCTTCCATGATCTTTTTCTTAGGCCTGGTCTACACTGGGGGGGGGAGGGCGGGGGGTTCGAACTAAGGTACTCAAAGTACCTTAGTTCGAAGTACTTACCTGTCGTCACGGCGCGGGATCGAAGTCCGCGGCTCCCCCGTCGACTCCGCCACCGCCGTTTGCAGTGGTGGAGTTCCGGAGTCGATGGGAGCGCATTCGGAGTTCGATATATCGCGTCTAGATGAGATGCTATATATCGAACTCCGAGAAGTCGATCGCTACCCGCCGACCCGGGCGGGTAGTATGGACTTACCCTTAGTTTTTTGCTTGTTGGGATGAACTTGCTATTTTCACAAGACAGTGTGATTGCCAAGAAGACCGATGGCAAATAGAGACAGACAGCAACTTGGTAATTAGCAGCTTTCACTAAGCCTATCAAGAACTTACCAGCTGTGTTCTTGTGAAATTTCTCAGGGCACATAATGAGTATTTTATTAATCTAAATGGTGGTACTTGCTAATGTAAATTTTGACATTAGTCACTGTTGAATTATTAATTTAACTTTCGAAATCCCAAACAAGTAAGCTTAAAAAAATCCAGTGCCTCTTGCATTGTTCTGAAATTAACTTAAAAGGTGTAAGGTGGTAGTGATGAGTGGAGTGGAGAGACTGATATTGACTTGATTGAAGGGGCATGAAAGTGTAAGCCTCTCCAATCCTATGTAACCAGGGCCCTGATCCTGCAAAGACATGCAGAGACTTAACTTTACTGCCATGAGCATAAGTGTTCACAGGATCAGGGCCCTAATTACTGAATCTTCAAGTCAGTGAATCCACTCAGTAAATGGGAAGATTCACCCCAGAGCTACATAAAAAAAGATGGTGGGGTTGGGGGTGGGGGAGTCCTGTGAGCAGTTGACTGTGTGCTAGTAAAACAGGAGTCTATCCCCTACTTTTCAATAAGCTGGGGAGGCTGCTCCATTTCCTTCCATGTCTGTCTGTTGCCTTCATGCCCCCTTGTCTGTATGTTGTTCCCACTGGATGAAAGAGCGATTGGAAGAGGTGTGGATACCATCTGGACTGACCTCTAGTGAGTGCTCTGCAGACATGTGATCTGGGTTTTACTTTGCCCCCAAGTGTTGAACGTCATCTTTCTCTTTATACTGATAGTGCTTTGACCTTCCATCTTTGGGTATTAGCTGAAGCAGTTCTAGGTACCAGTTTTATAAGCTGCTGCCCGTGGGAGAAGAGCAGCGTTCATTTTTATGAGTGCAGTTGCAGAGGTCTATACAAAAAAATTATCAGTTACTTAAAGCAGTGTTGAAAATACACGTGCTTCCTCTGGAGCAGTTTTGCCTGTACTCCGTCTCAAGCAGACGTGTAAAGTGAAGTGCCGTGAAATGCACATCTCTAGTCTCGGAGTGTTAACGCAATGGGGGAGATGCATGCAGGCTTAATAACTGCTAACAACGTATTAAAGTCAAGGCCAGATTCAGTCTCCAAACATGAGACTGGTGTAATTGCCTCTCCCCTCCCATCACCAGGTGCACGGTCATGCTGCAGAGGCTGTGTTAATGTTGGTCTGTATTCCTTGACACCATGAGAAGCATTCCCCTAAACGGTAACATTCAGCCATGTGCAGAGGGGCCAGCCAAGGGCCATGCACCACTTATGGCCTGTGGAAGCCCTCTGCATGGGTGTGCATTTCACCCACAGCGATTAGACTCTGGCCCAGCAGGGTCAGTTCAGGTTGTGTATGCGCCAAACTGCATTGCACCCTAAGCCCGGCCCTGGAATGTCCCTGCTGTGGCCTGGTTGCAGAGGAGGTTGTTGAGATGCACCTGTGTGGATTAGGAGGAGGGGCAGAATCAGAGCCGGCACTCTGGTGGCAAGGGCCCGCTTCGGAGTGTGGCGCACAGTGCAGGCTGATTCCTATTTTAAATTTGCCTTTTGCTTTGTGTGTGTGCGCGTGTGCGTGCACCCACCCGCATCCGTGCCTGCGCAGAGTTCTCCCAGGGGAAGTCAGTGAGGAGTTGCAGAAGTGAACAAGTAGCTAGGCCAGTAACTAGAAGGGCCATGAAGTGCCTCAGATGCCAGGTGGGATTCACCGCACAGATGGCTAACGTTCCTCAGCAGTGGAGTGGACTGAAGTGAACATGGTGGCTCCTACAGAAGCTGCATTGTGAGGTGGTTTCTTGCTAGGGACTCCCTCATTTCAAGTGAGCTAGTGGAAGAGCGAGAGAGGTATCGCGCTTGGCTCCAAGCACAACTCTCCAGTGATCCACACAGAGTCATGGGATCGAGGAACAGCGTAAGGGAACTTTCCTGAGTCCTAAAGCCTGGCTCCTCTGTATTCCTGGCCAACTCAGTGAGGCCCCCATTCTGCAAAATACTTAAGCACGTGCCAGACTTCAGACACGTGAATAAGGATCTGGGAGTTATAGCGGATCAACTGCAGAGCTACACAGCACCTTTCATCTGAGGATTTCAGGGCATGTTACAAATGGAGAAACTGAGTCAGAGTGCAGTGAAGTCATTTGCCAGGGGTTGCTTAGGGAGTGAGTGACACAGCTGGGATTAGAACCCAGGTCTCCTGACCCAGGGTCCCACGCTCTGAATGACACAGTGAATATAATCTAGGTGTGTTGTCCTTATGACAATGCACAGTCCGTTCTACCTGTGTTAAGCAGTTTCTCTTCTTTCTTGCCATTTCTCTATTGGTGACTTGTATAGCCTCCTTCGAACACTGATGATCACGTGCCAGGCTGTCGTGCTAGTTGGTTTCTCTGATGCCAGCTCCAACCCTTGGTCTTCCACTTGGTCGTCTTCTATTGACGCTCATGGCAAGAGCCATCCTACCGACCCAGCGCTGAGGTCCCTGCTGGCAGCCTGGCCTTCCTCAGCTTGTCTTCAGCTGGTGCAACCTGCATTAAGTCCCTTACAACCTCATTTCATTTCCTCTCCTTGAGTGTCCAGCCGTGCAACCACCTCAACATCTTCATTTCCATGGCGGCGAGCGCACTGGTTTCTCTTCCAGTGGCTGGCCTGGTCTCGGTTCGGTACATTAGGATGGATCGAATCACACTTTGATACACTCTCTCTTTCACCTTCAGTGGCATCTTTCTGGGGTCAGCTCCTGCCATTTGCACCAGTGTGTTGCCTGGTGCCGGTCCGGAGGGCGCCACATTAAGCACTTTCCAAGTCTGGATTGGACCTCGGTCACTCCCTCTCCCTGCCGGCCGTGGTTTCAGCAGTTGCTGCTTTTATCTTCCACCCCTCAGAAAGAAAACCCCTTTCAATCAAAACCTGTGCAGCAGGCAGTACAAGAGAGCCCCTTGCCTCGTTAACCTAATGCCCCTTCTACATCTCTGAAGATATTGGGCAAAACTCTACGAGTAACATGGGGAAGAAATGGAAGGAAAGGAACTACTGAGCTAAAAAGAGGAATGAGGTAAAGGAAATAAGGGGACCCCTTAACCCAGCTGAGAGATGGGATGAGCTGAATTCTGGGATGCACATTTTTGCCCCAAGTGGCAATAGAGCTGTAAGTCATAGGGAACGAACGTCTCCAGTATGTTACCTGGCTGCGTCCTTGTAATCCTGAAATCCTTCCTCTAAATCGACCCCCTTCTCTCCTGTCCCTTCTGAAAGCCTGGCTTGTCGTCTGCCTCAGAACATCCATTAACTCCAGCAGAAGCAAGTGATGATTGTTAGCCTTTTCTGTGTGTCTGCGACATGAGTCAATAGAGCGTGTGTGCGTCCCTGTCTTTCAATGGTAACTTCTGAAATACTTTATTATAGTCTCGCTTTTCAAAGCCCTTCTTGGTCCTGGGAGAAGTGCATCTGTAGTGGTTAATGGAAGACTCCCATCCATTTGTTGAGCTCGACTAAGACGCACTCAGAAAGGACACATAGACCCTACTGAGTGGTGCCTCTCACTCTTTTCTAGTGATGCTTTGACATGACCTAACACACAGTCCTTCCGACAGGAGCCATCACTTCTTTCTGTGAAAAAACGTTAAGGCAACTCGTAGTGATGAGTTGTAGTAACTCAGCTAACCAAACCTTTGCTGATGGTGATGAATGCACTGTGTTTAGATGGCAAAGCCAGTGGAGTTAATCTGGATTTACACCAGTATCAACAAGAGCAGAATTTATCCCAATTTTTTTTTTTGCAAGTTTTACAATTGCTGTCAGTTTCCTGGGTGATCCTACAAAACCAAACCAGGTTCCCTTTATATTTTTTCCCTCTCTTTGGTTGGAGAGGAGGGCAAATGTTCCTGTTGTAACAGCCCTCTGTTGGTGCACCCCTCCCAATTGCAGTGTAGACACACCCTTTGTTGTAATATGTCTCTGCTGGTGACTCGGGAGCTGGAAGAGTCCCTTGCAGAGTGCATGATGTCCGAAGTGCTGTGGGTGGAAGTTTGCAAAAGCTCACCACATAAACTCTCTCCTTTCCTTGCTCTACGTATGTGCAAGATGATGGAGTGTTGGAGGAGGGGACAACCTTTGCAGCGGTGAAAGACTGTTTGATTCATTGCCATGATTTTCAGTCAGCACCCGGCATATGTGAATGAAATATTCATGAAGGGGTTACAGCTTACATAATGGATGGGTTCCTTATGCAAAATGTAACATTTCCTAGTTGGGAAGGTCCCATTACATTCGTAATCACGTTGACACATTCGCACCACACTTGGTACGCTACTGAGCTTGGAAAAACGCCACTTACAGCACACATTGAGGCTAGCTATTAAAATCCAAATGAATCAAAGATGAAGTGCCTCTGGCTATTTTAATATCGATTTAAGAAAACTAATGCCACGTAGCCATTTAAATGGCTAGTGATCTATATCACCTTGTTTAAATTTCTAGCCTTAAAATTTTTATTGATTAAGGAAAATTTACATACATGCATGCTAAGCTCCTTGGTAATACACACTCTGGACCAAATTCTGCTGTTAAACCAATGTAAATCTAGAGTAATTCATTGACTTCAGTGGAGTCACTCTGGATTTACACTGCTCAGGGGGTCACACACTAGGTAGCTTGTGCAAGATGAGCTTATTGCATGCAGCATTGCTCCCTGCAACTCTCCACTTCCCCCACAAGCTAGTTGGGTGCCACCGTCCCGTCCTCTTCTATTTCAGGGACTCCTTGCAGCTCCCCCCATTCTGCCATAATTTCCCTGATGCCAGTGGCTCTGTGTGCTCCCCATTCTCCCCTTCGCCATGCCAAGGGCTCTGTGCACACCCCCAGATCCTCCTTTCTCTCCTTCCTTCTCCCCCATTATTTTTTCTCTCCTTTTTTCTGGAGTTGTCACTCAGTGTCAATGTGTTAAATTCTATTGGAAGGATGAACGGGGTACAATGCTGGAAGGTGTTAATGGGTGCCATCAACAGGTGACAGCAGCTCCCTCCGCCCAGTTTCCACCTCCCCAGATCAATAGAGTTCTGGCTGTAGATGCCTACAACATTCCTGGACACTTTGGAACTAATAGGATGTGGCGTTCAAAAATTACTCCGTTACGTAGACAGACAGACAAACGCCATCGAGTCTCGTGTAAGGCCTCGCAAACTCAGCCAGTTAAGATTCCTGGCAGATCTCACCCAGCTAAATATTATCTCATTTTCAGGAAAACTTCAGACTGTGTTCTGCCTGCATATACATCATCTGTTGCCGTTCTCTGGTCTATTGCTAAGGGAATTTGAGAATAGGATCTTTCTTGCTTAGTTCATCTGTTTCCCGATGCTCAATCCCCACTTGACGTCAGCAGCCGAAGACCCCATTTTCATAAATGTCACATTTTAAATGATTATTTCTAGGAAGAGCGAGCCAAGGCAGAACTTTCTGACGCATCAGCACAACGACTTCTCAGCTAGTTGTTTTTCAGCGCTCCCCTCCCTCCCCAAGGGGGTGCTAGATCTCGAGAGAATTCATGTGCCATTTGTCAGGAAAAAGAGGTTTTTAGCTGGGACTAGAAAAGGCTGCATCGTGCGCCGGGTATTTCCTCGCTTCAAAACAAGGCAGGGATAAATCCGATGCCTTTGCCCTTCCTTCCCATTTCTCAGTAAAACAGCATCCTAGGCTGGGTGCTGAATGCGTAGAGCTGCTTTATCTGCCCACGGAGTTACTGTCTTGTCCAGCTCACAACTTTAAAGAGCCCTTGGGATGCGAAAGATGCTGCATAGATTATTTTTTAAAAATCCAACTCTTTCTAAATTAGTGCATGTGAAATCGCCTTTTGGCATCTTTTAATATTGTGTCCTGCAGTTCCGTGCAAATACCGCCTTTCATGGCTTCCCTGTCAACACATCCTTATTTTCTGGGCTTTTGCCAGTGCTCTCCAGGATGAAATGTGTCCTACAAGTTCTTAGCTCAGCAACGGTTTTTTTTTTGCTGTTTTTTTGTTTGTTTAAATCTTGTCGACTGTTTTAAGTTACAGGAGCTCCTACAAAGCAACAATACCTTTGTGCCTTTGGTGCAGGACAGGACCTTTGGGTGTTTTATTATATGGAGCGAGGCAGGGTGAATCGCTACCATGTTTCCTGAGATGTGGCTGGGGTGGTAAGCAGTGAAGAGAGCACAAAATAAGTTTTCTCGGGAGTGAGGTTTAATACAATATCCAGTTAGTGTGGCTGGGAGACTCCCGGTCTGCAGAAATTGTCATGGGCTCTTTAATGCCCATCAGTCAGCTGGAGGTTAAGTGTCCCCGATGGATCCCTCCCACAGTGTGCACGCCAGGCTGGGGACCTGGGTTGGGCGCTATCAGGGAACTACAGAGGCTCTGCCTCTTTTTGTAGCAGCTTCTTCCGGTAGCCCAGGGAAGCTGGCACAGCCCAGGGTTAGCAGGATGTTGCTTTAGGGTTTGTCTGTCTGTCTCCTAGAATCCAGTCACGTCTCTTGGTTCTGTGTGGGAGGTGCTGGCCATTGACAAGTACGGGGATGTCTACGCTGCAGTCACGGGGTCTGGTTGCCGCTCATGTGGACGTACCCGAGATAGCTTTAATCTAGTTGGCTCAGGTACCGGAGCCGCGAAGCTGTGGCCTATGGGCATCAGCGTAGGCTGTGCAAGCTCGCCTAGAACCCTGGGTAGTTACCTGGGGGGTTAGCCGGGGCTGCCGCGACTTCGCTGCTGTGGTATCCAAGCTAGCTAGAAGAGAGCTAGCGTAGACATGTCTGGTGGCACGGTGATCGCACCCCAGGATTGCAGTGTAGACAGGCTGGGGGGGAGATCAGGAGAATTCTCATAGATCCTACGGGATGTCTCCTTTGAAACGAGTGGGGGATTTGACTAGCTCTCTCCTTGTGGCCTTGTGCTGTTCTCCAGTGCCATTATCTATTCACAGCCGTGTGAGTGAAAAAAGCAGACCCAGCTTTGAAAGATCCACCCACGACCCCTCTCCCCAGCCACTCAATCTGTTTGCACAGCATGTGATTCTCTACCGAGAGTCAGCCTTCTTGCCAGTGAGAAATGAGCGTCAGGTCCCTCACAGCCTGGCTATTGGGCTCTGCACCACTTTTGATTTAGTCAAGATTCATTAGTCTACGAGGCTAATTAAACTCAGTTGGGACCCACGCTATGAATTCAGGTCTGCTAGCAAGTGTGGCAGGAACGGAGATGTTGACTGCGGTGTTTGTCCCTTAAACAGTGGAGTCAGTTCCCAAATTGCGTTTGCTAGCTCTCGGCAATATTTTCCGCTGCCTTAATTTCCTGGCTTCACCTGGCAACCTATTATTAGGGCTCTAAATTCTATTTTTATTTCATGTTCCACAGCTACTTAAATTAAGAGCCCACTGGATATCTCATTTCCCATCCCTCCATCTATCTTGTAATGCCGCTCTGCTGGACTCCTTGCTCATTACTGGGATCGTTATGCAATGTGTCACTCAGCAGTTTGTCTCTGTAGCCTAGAAGTGCTTTAGCAAGAAAGTGAAGTATGGTAGAGGATCAAACTGGAATGTAATCTCCCCTAGTAGGGTTGATTATGTGGCGTGACGCGACTTTCTGTACGTGTGAGTGAGCGTGAAGATGCAATCAATGTGATCATGTGAATTGTGACATGCATGAAGATCGCAACCTGCAATATCCTTATGTGGGAGTCAGCGTGGGGGTGGCATGCCTGTGTGCGTGAAGATGACGGCAGACCATGTGCATGATTGCAGAAAAAATCTGGTGCAAAGTGACATGATGGAAAAGACACTGGTGTGATCGCTTCTGGCTTCCCCACGTGATCTGCCACTAGCTTACCTGGCATTGATCAAGTCATTAAGATAACAAAACATCCTTCCCAGAGGCAGGCACGCATGCACCGCACCAAAAAATCTTCTGTCTGTGTGTCACAACCTGTTTGTCTCATCTCCTGGAAGCTGCCTGGGAGGGAGGGATAGCTCAGTGGTTTGAGCATTGGCCTGCTAAAGCCAGGGTTGTGAGTTCAATCCTTGAGGGGGCCATTTAGGGAAGTGGGGATTGGTCCTGCTTTGAGCAGGGGGTTGGACTAGATGATCTCCTGAGGTCCCTTCCAACCCTAATAATCTCTGATTCCGTGAGAAATAGCACCATCTCCAAAGAGTTAAATGGAACTTGGATAGCAGAAGGGGAAGCTCTGTTAAAAAGGGGGGAAGAGATTTCAGTAAATTGAAGAACCCCTGCAATCTCAAATTTCATTGCAGTGCAGTCTGATCAACTAACCCATTCAGCACCTCTCCCTCTGCTTCATTCATTAAACACAATCATTCATGTATTTTCTCTATATGATTTCTTATTTGACTGGGGATGTTGAATCACTTTTCGTTACTCTGAGAATGAGAAGAGAAATGAAAGCCAGAATTCTGGAGCTCAAAGACCTCAGGAATATTAATTCAGGAGAAATTTCAGGGCAGATGTATGAAAGCATATTGAGGGCTTTTTTTAAAAGATGGGATTTATTCCTTTAGCAAAGTGGGGAGGATCTGTCCCTGCATCATAAAGACATTGTAAGGATAATTAAGTGATTTGTAAAGCCATAGCCCAGTTGTGCCAAGAATGATTTGCGTTGGCTTCGATTGTGCGAACAAACTCCAATGAGCATCTGCAGTGCAGTTTTCAGGTTTGCGTCTGGGATGCCAAAGGCTGGAACAACAAAGGGACCAAAATGTGGAGAACAAATTTAGCTGCCCCACACCCATGCAAGGTTTATAAACATTCCTCTTTGGGCACTCCCTGATTCCCCCTTATTGGACTTATATCTGTGCAGGGCAGCCGAACTGGATCCTGCCATAAAGTGAGGAAACCATTGTACTGTCGGGTGACCTGTTCACATGGTAGAAGCTCCAGTGTGACCGGGCGAAGAAGTGTTTATATATGAACATATAAAGTGCTGCTTTGGGGGTTTCTCCTTAGCCTTTGGTGGGGAAGCCTGGGAGTGCTTAGGGGCTGGCAGGCTCTGATTGCTTTCCCGGTGCTTAAGCCCATCCTGAGCAAGTCCACAACCCAAGAACAAAAGGAAAAGAAACCTTTCCAGATGCAGACAAGTGAGTGTTGGGGGCATTGTGTTACAGAATGACAATGCATAGCACTTGTGCAGTGCTTTCCCTCTGCATGGTGCTGAAAAAACAGCCTCACCAGGGTGTTAAGAACCACCCCCATTTCAGAAATGAAGGAAGGAAAACCTGAGTTGAGGAATTTGTGACTTGATCAGGGCTTTGCAACTCATTGAGGGCGGCACCGGGATTGCAACGCTGGACTGCGCTGCCCTCAGATGCTAGTTCCACTGAGCATCTGTTTAATTGACGTAAGCTCTGCTCCTGTCCCAGTCATGCCAGCGGTGAGGGAGCTGCTGTTGAATAGGGGTCCGGCTGTGCATGTGCTGTCAGAAAAAAATTCCTGGTGACTTGGTGGTTCTGGAATCTGGCTTTAAAAATCTTAAAATTTTTCTAATTATGAGGTGCTGTCCTGCAGTTTATGCTGTCGATCTCTTTTCTCTTCTGATTTTGATTTTGACACATTTCAATTTGGCTTTTCTGTGTGCTAAAACAAGACTGTTTGTGTCAAGGTCTCTTTTGAATGTGGTATATGGCACAGGATGATGGAATATGCCTTTTCACTAAAAATCAATGTTTTATTTCCCCCACTAGGAAGCTTTTCCAGATACAGATATTGATCGTGCTGATAAGAGCCACGTTTGCACCGTAATTGCTCTTTAAATCATTGGCGCTGGTGGTGTGGATATAGCTTGCTCTCACCAGGAGAGCTTAGAAGGTTGATTATTCAGTGTTTGTTCAAAGGCTTACAGCACAGAAGTAATCCTAAAGCTGGGGGATTTAGTTCTACAAAATGGCAAAAGAAAACAAAATCCAAACTTATTTGTCAAGTCTGACTTGTTAGGTCAGCTGACGGGATAAAATCTAGGTCTAAATATACTCCCTTTTAGTTCTTTCTAAACTTTTCTGCCTCCACCTTCAATGTTGGTCAACTTAGTGTTAGGTGGACTAGTCTGGAAAACGTAATACATAGTTCTTATCTAGTGCTTTTCACCTGTAGATCTCGGGTCTACAAAGAATGGGGTCTATAAAGAATGTCAGTATCATGATTCCCATTTAACAGATGGGAAAACTGAGGCATGGGGCAGCGACGTGACTTGCCCAAAGAGCTGGGAATAGAACGTAGGTCTCCTGATTCCAGGCTGCACTGCCTCGCTGGGAAGTCCTCTGTTCCCACATGGCTCCATCAAGTGCTGCAACAGTGCAATCTCTCCATAGCTCCCTGCCCAGGAGCTGTGAGTTCTGGTCCATAGGTACCATCGCTAAATGTGAGTCCAGTAGTTGTGCCCATGCACTCCTTGCCCTCTCTGAGACGGTTATTTGTGTTGTGGTAGGGCAGTCCCAGTCGGGAGTTAAGATCCCACTGTGGTAGGCATTACGTATGCATGTAACAAAGAAATGGCCCCAGAGACCTTATCATCTAAGTAACTAGTGCAGTTGATGGTGGATTTTATATGCATAGAGACCATTTCACGCAGGCTACCAAATAACCACCAGGTGGGAAACACTTTTGACCTCTTCTGCTGAAACAGAATGGATTACTAAAGCCAACCTGGTAAGAGAAAAATCAGTGCAAAGGAACATGGGGAGAGCAGTAGCTTGAGCCTCAAATGCAGTATTTGGGGTGTGCTTTCTTTAAAAAAGGAAATCTTAAAAAAAACCCAAAAAACCCTATTTTCTATTTTAATATATTTACCAAAAATGGTTAGCACTGATTTTTTTAAAAGTTTTAAACCCTCCTCTGCAACATCTCTGTGTGCAGTCCGAGTAACCATGAGCTTTGCACTAGTGCGTATGGACCTGGAAGTGAGACTGACCAGTCTAATTTCACAATGCAAACGTCATGGGTGGTGGAATTTATGGTTCTAATCCCCTAAAGGATGTCTAGATGTGAATTTTTAGTTGTGTTAATTTACACAATTGTAAATTCTGGTGTAGACAGGGTGAATATATGTCCCTAGTTGTGTTTAACCCTCAACTGAAGTCCAGGAATGAACATCTAGTATAGTGTTTACACTAGGATTTGTAGTCATGTTGTTTAATACTTGTTAAAACACAACTTAAAAATTCAAGTGTAAATGCACCCTAATTTATTGTTAGTTGCACAGGTAAGGAAACTTTGCTATATTTTTAATCTGTCCTTCCATTTAATGTAATTTTTCGTTAAATATTGTTACACGTAATATGCAAGCGCTATATAAATAAATTAGAAAAGTGTTTAATAATTAGTGTTTTGCAGAGTTCAAAATATCATGCTACTAGAGAAGAGTCAATGAGTTACTATCCAAACAGAGCAGATCCAGATCCATAGCCTCTGACTATTTTTTAAACTCATTTCAAATGCTCTGGTTCCAAGTTAACTTAGCTCTAGGCGCAAAGAGACAGAGCTGGGTCTGCCTCGCAATCCAGCGTTATTTTTTTGTGAGCATCTTCAGTTCCACTTTGATGCCAATATATGCTGCCTCTTAAATGGTCGTCATCCTGAGGTTTGTGAAGGCCTCATGCCTGGCTGCTTTGAAACATGCAGAGTGGCACCGGCCGCAAAGGCTGCGGGAAAACATTGCTGAGAAGCGCCTACATTGTGCTGGTCCTCCCACACCATTGGATAGCGCTGAGCTGTTTTAGCATCCTGCAGGTCGCTGATAGAGGCCATGCCCCTCTGACTGATTACAAGACAAAGAACGCAGCAGGTATGTGGAGGATTGAGCAGTGTCCTCATTTTTCTGTTGTACAAATATTGGGATGAATTTTAGTCCTCCGCATGCAGAGACTGACTGAATAACGCTGGCTAAAGCCAAGAGCAGAGAAATTTAAGGCGCAGCTTTCCAGTGCATCTCCAGCGTAGGAGATGCATGTGAGTGGTGGCTGCGCTTCAGAAGATTGAGGCTTTGCATAAACATACAAAACAACCAGATACTTCTCAAAAGTATTATCCAGACCCCCTGGATCTGGTGGCAGTTTCGGTCTTGGACCTCTGCTGGGCAGAGGAAGCTCATTAAGCTGACCAGGGTGATGCTGTTGTGAGTGGAACAGGAGTACACCAGAAATGAGGTGGAAGCCACCAAACTCATTCCACTTACTAGTTTACATGTATACTTTGGTGGTGCCTAACAGGGCCCGATTCGAAGGAACTGCCGCCGAAGTCCCACTGCTGTCTTCAGCGGCAGCTCAATTGCTGTCACGGAGGAAAGTCCCTCTGCCGAAATGCCGCCGAAGACAAAGGCAACGATTGAGCTGCTGCCGCCGCCAACAGTGCTGGGATTTAAGCGGCAGCTCAATCGTTGCCGCCGTCTTCGGCGGCGTTTCGGCAGAGGAACCTTCCTCCGCGACAGCGATTGAGCTGCCACCGAAGACAGTGGCAGGACTAAGGCGGCAGCTCCTTTGGGACGTTGCGGGGCCCTCTTAAGGGTGCAGGGCCCGATTCCGGAGAATCGGCTGAATCGCCCTAAAGCCGGCCCTGGTGCCTAAAGGCCAGCTGCGTCTGGCTTCATTGTTCTGGGCACGGTATAAACATAGGGGAAATGAGTTCCTGACTAAAGTGCTTACGATCTGCATCCTAAGTCAGATGTGAACCATGGGTTTTGAAGTCTGCCCTTCCCTCTTTTATGGCTTAATTAAAATGTAAGTGTCTGGGACCCTATTTCCAACCTGTATTGCAATACTCCATGGTGATGGGCTGCTGAGCTTATCAGGGAGTGTTTGCTGAGTAACCATTGGACACAATGTCCCTTGCATGTGGGAGGATGGCTTGAGGAGAGAGGCACCAGCCTGTAAGAACCCACAGGGTTGCCATAGAGATGGAGTGGAGGGTATGCACCCAAATACACATCAGTTTTGGACATGGAGATATACCCATGCAGGACCATTGTCTAGTGTTTGAAAAACGAGATGGGATAATACGGGTTCTGTTCTTGACCCTACATTGCTGTATGACCTTGTGCAAGTTGCTTCAACTTTGTGCCTCAGTTTCTCCATCTGCACATCAGGCTTCGTTATACCTACCTTCCAAGGGGGCTGTAGAGGGATTTTCATTTTTATCAAGTGCTTTGAGATCCTTGGCTAGAGTATGCTAGCGATGTGTAAAATTGTTATGATTTCCAGATCCAGGGGGTTTGGATAATATTTTGGAGAAGTATCTGGTGTTCTGTATATTTATGCAAAGTCTCAGAATCTTCTGAAGTGCAGCCATCACTAACGTGCATATCTTGAATTACATCAGGGAGGCTTCAAAAACAAACAAGATATAGAAACTTTTTTTTTAAAGAATATTTTTCATACACACATTCCTGGCAACCCCCATGAATTCACATCTACTGGTAAGTGTTACATAGCAAGGTTTCTACTCGTAAGTTGTGCTTGAAGTGGCATCCAGGATTCGAAAAGCTGCTGTACAGTTCGGGTATGCTTGTGCGGGTCTGGGGCTGTGGTGGCAGAGGGGAAAAGCTCTCCCACCTGTTAACCATGCCACCCGCTCTCTGGTGCAACGTTTGATGAAGAATGGTTCCAGTCAGCACTCGATGAAGGCTGGCTGCCTCGACAGGGAATGAGATCACAGGAAAGGGACTGTTAAGACCTTTTCCAGTTGGAACATTTAACAGTTAAGTCCCAGACTTCATTTCAGCAGGTGGTTTTCACTCAGGAGCGGGGGAACTATTGGGTGAAAAAACCTAGAAAGTCCCCTTCCTCCTTGCTGCACACTCCTGCCAGCAGGCGAGCATGTAAAACAGCTGTTCCAGGGAATTGATTTCAGGGCGTTCAATAGTCATTTTTAATAGGGAAAGTTCAGAGGAACAAAGTGGGAGGAATTTGTCCCTCTTAGTCATTTCAGCACTTAACTGATATCATTCGAGGCCTCGGACGGTTTCCTACCACCACAGCGAGAAACTGGCTGAAGCTTCTCAGACCCATGGCTGCCATTACCTACGTGGTGCAGCACGCCAGACTCAGGCTCCGACCGCTTCGGTTGTGGCTCACGGTGTATCTCCCAGCCCAGGACAGCTTGGGGACACAGCTGCCAACTTTCACGTGGTAAATATGCAACCCGACTTTCAAAATAAGCCAAAAATCAAGCTAATCCCATTTCAAAACAAGGCCAAAACAAGCCAATCCCTAAGAACCCCAACGCTCTAGGTGAATAAATCCCCCCGGCGTGCAGTCTGGGACTGTGGTGGGCCCGCTGTGCACCTCAACTCTCCTCCCCACCCATGCCTCTGCTTGCTGGGAGCCGATAAAAAATAAATAAATAAATAAAAAAAGCAGCAAGCTACAAGCCTCAAGCCAAAAACGCTACAAGCAAAAAACTAGCCAACAAGCAACTCAGAAGCCAATTAAGCCCCAAACAAGCCCAATTTCTGTGTTTTTTTCCCCACGGGTTTGACATGTCAAGTTGGACAGGATCGTGACTCTGCCTCACCCGGTCCTTGACTCCCTCCTGTGGTGGCTTGACTCTCAGGAGGTATGCTCAGGGCTCCCCTTCTCCAGCTCGCACCCGTCTGTTTCGCTAGTGACGGATGCATCAGACTTGGGCTGGGGAGCACATCTGGGAGACCGCAGGACTCAGGGTCTCTGGTCTCAGGCGGACCTGGGTCTCCACATCAAAGTCAGAGAGCTGAAAGCGGTGTGCCTGGCATGCCAGACCTTCCGGGCATACTTAACGGGACAATGTGTATCAGTCATGATGGACGATACAGCAGCAATGTTCTACATTAACAAACGGGGGTGTATTCTCCTCTCTCCATGCCAGGAAGCCCTCATGCTGTGGGACTTCGGTGTAGAACATTCAATACGCCTGCGGGTGTCATACCTCCCTGGGGTACAGAACGAGCTGGCAGACCACCTCAGCAGGTCGTTTCACAGCCACAAGTGGTCCCTTCGCCCAGACGTCACAATTTCAATCGTCCAGAGGTGGGGCTTTCCCCAGATAGACCTCTTCGCCACATGACACAACAGGAAATGCCAGCAGTTCTGCTCCTTCCAGAATCACTGCCCACGCTCCAGCGTGGACGCTTTCCTTCTCCCATGGGGAGGTTGTCTCCTATATGCCTTTCTACCCATACTGCTCGTTCACAAAGTACTCCTGAGCGCCTTCCCTCCGGATCTTGAGGTCATATTGATAGCACCAGCCTGGCCTCGTCAGCACTTGTACACATCTTCCCTAGCCATGTCCATGGAAGCTCCAGTGTCCCTGCCGCTCTTCCCAGACCTTCTGGTGCAAGATCACGGTTGTTTTCAACATCCGAAACTCGAGTCACTTCACCTCACGACGTGGAAGCTCCATGGTTGAACCCAATGGAGCTTTCCTGTTCAGACCAGGTTAGACACGTCCTCCTTGGCAGCAGGAAACCCTCTGTGAGAGCCACATACCTTGCCAAGTGGAAGAGATTTTCAGTCTGGTCAGCGCAGTGCCATTCGTCCTGGATGCTGGCAGGGGCTTTCATTGTTATCAGTAAGGGTGCACTTAGCCGCCATCTTGGCCTTCCACCCGGGCATGGAGGGCCGCTCTGTGTTTGCTAACCCCATGGTCAGACGGTTCTTAAAAGGGCTTGACAGGCTATACCCTAACGTCCGTCAGCCTGTCGCTGCCTGGGACCTCATCCTGGTCCTTTCTAGGCTCATGGGACCCCTCTCCCCCTTTTGAACCATTAGCGACATGCTCCCTGCTCTACCTCTCTTACAAGGTGGTGTTCCTGGTAGCGATAACCTCCGCCAGGAGGGTGTCTCAGCTCAGGGCCCTAACATCAGACCCTCCCTACGCCATGTTCTATAAGGACAAGATTCAGCTCAGATCTCATCCTGCTTTCCTACTGAAGGTTGTGTCACAGTTTCCACATCAACCAGGATGTCTTTCTCCCGGTGTTCTACCCTACTCTAGCGGCAGGGAGCAGAGACTCCACTCTCTGGATGCCCACAGGGCGCTGGCCTTTTACATAGCAAGAAAAAAGCCATTCAGAAAATTGGTCCAGTTATTCTGGCAGTGGTAGACAGAATGAAAGGTCAGCCTGTGTTGTCGCAATGTATCTCATCATGGATAGTGTCTTGTATTCCTGAGTGCTACAACCTGACAGGTGTTCCTACACCTCCAATCACTGCACATTCCACCAGGGCACAGGCTTCATCAACAGCCTTCCTAGCTCAGGTCCCTGCTCAGGAAATCGGCAGGGCGGAGACGTGGTCCTCCATCCACACTTTGACCACGCACTATGCGATTACGCAGCAGGCCAGAGAGAATGCAGCCTTCGGGCGAGCAGAGCTCCGATCAGCGGAAGACTCGGACCCCACCACCTAAACTTGGGCTTGTGTGTCACCTGATTGGAATCGACACGAACAAGCATTTGAAGAAGAAAAAATGGTTACTCACCCTCTCGTAACTGTTGTTCTTTGAGATGTGGTGTTCATGTCCATTCCAATACCCAACCTCCTACTCCTCCGTGGGAGTAGCTGGCCAGAAGGAACTGAGAGGGTGATGGGTCGGCAGGGCTCTATATTGAGCACCATGAAGGTGCAACCCCAGGGGGCTCCTGGACCGACCTAACGGATGCTGCTAGGGGAAAAATCTTCTGGCTACCCTGCACGAGTGCTGTGCACACCTGATTGGAATGGACATGAACAACACATCTCGAAGAACAAGAGTTTCAAGAAGGTGAGTAACCGTTTTTTATTTCTCCTTCAGGAACTCCTGGTGTGAACTGCACTATGAATGACTTCATCTGGGTTTGCATGCAAAATGGCTGCTGCGTTATGTGAGTAGAGGTCTTAATTTGCACACACTATATGGTACATAGAAACAGGCGTCGTCAGACTGGATCAGACCCCAGAGTCATCTAGCCCAGTATCCCCTCTCTGATAGTGGCGAGCATCAGATTCTTCAGAGGATGCAGTAAGCGCCCTGCAGTAGCAGAGGTGGGATAATCTAGCTCTCATGTTGAGTCTCATCCTGGTCTCTAATAGTTAAAGATTGGTGTCAACCCTGAAGCATGAGGTTTAATATCCCTTCTGCAAAATGTATAATTAATCCTGATAACTCTGGATATGCTTGTTTAGAAATGTCCAATCCATTTTTAATCTTAAATTCTTGGCTTCATTGACTTCCTGTGGCAGTGAGTTTCACAGTCTAATTATACATTGTGCAAAAAAAAAAGTCCTTTGATGGTTTTGAATTTCCCATCTTTTAATTTCATTGAATGTCACCTGGTTCTTGTGTTCCGATCATGTATGTCTTCCCGTCGCCATGTCTGTGTATTGTATTCCCTTGCCTAATTTCTTCCCTAATCCCCCCTCCTAAACACACAAGGTGCATGCACACCAATTTTGGGATCAGTGCAGTAAATAAGCGGCAGTGATCAGACCTCTACACTCGCTTCCGTTGTAAATCTGAAGACTTCTGTACCTTCAACCCTTTTCTAAGTCCAACCTGCTTAGCCTTTCTGCCCCTTCAGGACGTCCTTATGGAATGATGCCTTAGATAATAGCAAGGCAGCAGAAAATGTGTGAGTGGGTGCATGTAATATGCTACTGAGAAAGGAGGTGGTTTTTAAAACGACTAGCAGCGTGGTGATTTCTCATTCTGATCTGTTGGAAGCCTAATTTAAGTCAATCATTTTTAAGGACTGCATTAACTGTGTTAAAACTCAGGCATATTTGTCATCATCTGCATCTCTTTACATGACACTACAGCGTAGTTACTCTGGGCTCTGATTCCCCTCCCTCCCAAGTTGAGATTGTAAGTGATAATACACTCCGAGGCATGTGTTACTATGTGATAACCATAAGAGCATTTTAAGGAATGAAGCAAAGCTGAGTCTCTCTCTCTCTCTCTCCAAAGCCCTGAGAAATGTCTATAGCAACAGATGTGGTGGACTGTCTTTAAGTCATTAGGAGATTAGCACTGAATTTACCATGTTGTGTAATTAAAAGGGTGGCTTTTTCCTGTAAGACTATGGATGGTTGACTTTTGCCTCCGCTAATACAAGAATGTGTTCCCTGCTGCAGTATAATTCTGTGAATCCTACACATACAAAGCAGGAAATTTCAGGACTCGGAAGTTGTCAGATGAACTTTAAAGTAATTAATTAGTAAAATACCCTGGATTGTATTAGCTGTACATGGCCAATATTCTTTTCCTAGCATGCTGCCTTAAATGGGAACTGCAGGGGCTTGGATACACTGTTTAAAAGGTCGGTTTTTGCTTCGTCCTACAGCAATGCCCCTCCTAAATCACCGCAGCTGCCTCTTTGCCGTGTGACAAAATGGCTGATGTAATATGGTGGGTCCTGCGCTTTTCTTGGTGAGGGGCTAAGATGCCACCCCTTGGCCCTGCTCTTGGGGCCCCAAGGGCCCTGCTAGCAGCCCAGGAAGGTGGTAAAGGAGGGAAGCGGGGGAGGGGTCTGGGTTTGCTCCTTACTCTGAGCCCCAGCCCCTCTCAACCCCTGCGGGTTCTTCCCCTCTTCCCCCTTCGGTGGGGAACCTTCGGTCCTTAAACACTGGGGAGGGAGTCTCCCTCCCCTGCTGGGGCAGGGCCTCCCTTACTCCGGTTCTCTGAACTTTCAAGTCTCACAGCACACCTCCAAGCTCCAGTCCTCTCTCCTTCCTCCTCCGCCTCCCCTGACTGCCTGAAGCAGGGGGTTTTATTAGGTTCCTAGCAGGGCCTTAGTTGACTACAGGTGCTCCAATTAACCTGGAGCAACCCTCCCTTGTCTACAGGGAACCACGGCCGAACTAGCCTAGCGCTCGCCCACGTCCCGGTGCTCAGTAGGACCACTCTCCCACTGCTCCCTGGCCCTCCTGTATCACGGCCACCTTGAGCAACGTTTTACTAAGGGTACCGTTGCTGCTTTCTCCAGTGGCCCCAACAGCGACTATAGCAGGGTCCCACCCCTCTGCACGCTGGCACGTAAGGCACTGAATTTGGGAATGCAGCGCCCAGCGTTGTGTCCTGTAGGCAAGATAGCAAAGCTATAGTGAACTCAAATCTAGCTCTGCAGGACTGTCATTGCCTTTCCCAAGTAGATCCAGCTCTGTAGCTAAGTAGATTCAGTCAGACCCAGAGCTCTTTCCAGTTCCAAATGGCCCGTCAAATGCAACCGATACAGAGAGAGACTGAGTTTGCCCCCAGAAGCCTGTGACCACAGCTTTGTGTTGGAAGAAACTTCCAGTCTCTTGCTTTGCGTCTTTAAATGAAGATCTCCTCCTCCTTGTCCTATTTGTTTTGATCCTGCCTTGACAGAGCTGTATTTCCATGACAACAATGATCTCGGTGTCACAATTAAAGGCATAGGATGATGCTGTCAAGTGGAAGGAGAAGCCGGTGGTGCGGCCCTTTCACCCCCCCCCCCCCCCCGAATTTCTTGGGCACAGGCCTCTGGCATGAGCGTGCGGAGTATCTGAGTCCCAGCTGGAGCTCAGGTAGGTAGGATGTTGTGTGGTAATTTAATGGATGTTCCAGGCACACGCTGAGTGGAGAAGAGACCTCTGATTATTCGGCCTTCTCTGCAGCTTCTGATGCTGTTGACCTTTTGTGGCCTTGACTTCTCAATGGGCAGTAGAAGGAATCAGGCAGGCTGAATAAAAATCCTGACATTTCTATGTGTAATTTCTTCTGGAGTCTTTCTGTCTAAACCCAGGGCTGATCTTTCAAGTTAAGAGAATTACCATCTGTTCTGCATAGCAGCCAGGCATCTGAAACGCGTGACTGGTTAAAAACTCCATTTGCGTAGGAGAGGGAATCGTTGTCTGCCTGGAGTTCCAGCCCTGCTCATATTTGGGGTTATTGCTCGTGCACATGGAGTTCTATCACTCCTGGTGTGGTATGCCTATTAAACTTTAATTACCTTCTACGCCATGTTCATTTATATAAATTTATTGCTGTTGTAACGTCGCTGACTATGCTGGAGTTGTTCCGTATATGCCCCATTGTAACTGAGAGCAGAATTTCGGCCACTGATTTCTACGTTTCCTCCTATTGAATTGGTGCTTTATTCAATATCTACTTTGCAAGAAGAACGGTTCCTTTTTTTGATGGGAATTAATCATTTAGGAGCCTAATACCGAGCTAATCTTTGGGTCACAGTGGGGAGTTGTAAAGCTCTGTAAAAATAGCCCTTCGCAGTGTTCCAAATACTGAAGGGAAATGAAGAAGTGGAGTTCTTGTGCTCCGGGGTGGAATTGTTTTGCAGCTGTGTGGGAAGGAGGAGCGCTAATACCATTGTGAAGCTGAATCATCTCCACCCCCCGCATGGAGAGAGAGAAAAATGTACAATGCGTTTGGGGTGAGGGCACCAGAACACGCGCCATTGTGAACACGGATTGATTTCCGGGGGGTTTCTGTTGCCTTCACGCTACCCACGCCTCTGCTCAGCTGGACGTTCAGACTCCATCCTGACAAGCCTGTTTACGTGCATGAGTAACGTGGCCGATTCTGTGGAACTGATCGCTTGAGAAGATCACCCTGCCTTAGAACGTCTGCGGGGATGAGCTGATTGCTGCGCATGGACGCGCGTGGATACTTCTCTCTATTAAGCTTCCACCCACCATACTTGCCCATTGTTGCTTTCACTGACTCAGGTCCACCCATGCTGGTGATAAGGGTCTGGGCCAAAGGCCACTGTAGCCAGTGTAGAGACCTACCTTGACTTCAGTGGGCTTTGGGTCTGGTCCCATGTAAAACTGCCACCACGATAATAAAACGTTTCTAGTCCTCAGCCTTGCAGAGAGAGGAGCAGAGGCACTCGGGCTTTAAACAGCCAAGGAGCCACTTCGTCATCTAAGATCCTCATCTGAGAAGCAGAATAGCAGCTGATAACAAATTACCCTTCATTACAGCAGCTTTGTTGGCAGCGAAAGCAATCAAAGCTGAGCTAGCTACCATCCCGAATATAGAATGGGAGCGTGTCACTGTTCAGCCATCCGGCTTTATCTCAGCACCTCATGCTCTGCTCCTGTGCGCAGCTGCGCAGACCCACAAGAGGTGGGGGTTGAGGGTCGCAGCAGTAGGGCACTGAGATGGCAGCATAAGTGGCAAGGCTTTGTGTTCATCCCTGAGCCGTGGAGGAGAGGGTGACAAAGTGTGGAGTCCAGGCTAGCCGGGGAGAACTCCCCTGCTCTATTTCACTCTGCAGTGGTATCGAAGCTATTCGCTACTGTCGTTCCCTTGCCTGGGGGCTGAAGTGATGGAGGCGGAAGGAAGATGATGGATTGAACTGAGGTCTGAGAGGCAGAAGATTCTCTGTTAAATAAAGAGCAATTTCAGAGTCGGTAGTTCGCTTGCCCTAGGGTTACCACTGTGGTCCATGGCTTTCAGTTGTCAGTCAGACAGACAGAGGCTGCATATTTGTAGCACTCAATCCACTTTCAAGGCTGGGAGGGGGCTTCATGGTGGCAAAGCAGAATGCAGCCTAACTCTGTTCGAACTCCCATGGAGCCAGGACACTTTTCCACAAACAGGGCCTGCTTCACATTGTTCCCTTGTTTATCCACATCTCTCTCTCGCTGAATGTTTGACTGTCTTTCTGAGAGCCCTTTGGAAACAGGGGCTTGTCCTGTGCTGTGTATAAAATGTAAGCCTCCCGTCCGTTTGCAGCGGTGGGATTTTCAGTGTTTGCCTTATCCTGTTTGCGTGAGGAAGTGAAGATGTTTCTGAGAGAGCTGCTGCATTGGCAGTGTGCTCCGGTGGGCAGGGAATCGGAGTCAGGATCGGGAGAACTTGGTTCTCTTTCTTGCTTTATCACTGACTGCACTCAGGTGTCAATGAAAAGTGCCCCAGCATTGCTGGAGCTCAGAGCAGCTCCGGACAACTCTGGGATCAGAGCCCTTGGGGCCAGTCTGTCCAGCATTCCCGCTTGTGGAGTGGCACAGATGTTCCAGCAATAAGGGAACTATATCAGAGAAACCTCAGTGTGACACTAAGCAAGTCAGTTTACTTCCCTATAAAAGAGTGAGGCTGATACCCAGGCTTTCCCCTAATAGCACTTGCCTTTCTTTGCAGAGCCCTTTGAGATCCTGTGATGATAAATATTCTGTCAGTGCACTGCCCCCTTGAAGCTCATTGCGGTAGAGTTGAAAAACAGGAAAACTGATGCAAAAAATACGCTCCCTTTTCGAAACTTGAAATTTTCTGATTTGCTCTGCATTTCAGGGTCTGGGCCTGTATTAAGATTCTGTTGCTTAGAAATGGCTTGTGATTTCTTCAACAGCCTATTGTGTCTCCAAGAGGAACGCTAGGCATACCCCAAATTACTGAAAGAATTTCAAGTGTTGTGTTTCAATGTTCCATTGTTTAAGAGGGCATCAGGATGAAGTCAACTGCTTCCTTGTGCCTTTTAGTTTTAAATTAACAGCTTGAAGAAAATTTCATGTCACCGTAACCTGCTTTTACGTTTGTTTGTAGATATTTGTCCTTTCCAGGAGCTATTTAAGGAATAGTACAGCAAAAAAACCACCACCACATCTTGGTCCTTCCTTCTTTGACTGAGAGCAGTCTACAGGGAGGTTTCAGGCACTGCCTTGTAACTTATAAATGAACTGAGTTTGAAGCAAATGTTGATAGTCATTACGGGTATGAGATGTGCTATCTGCATTTCTGCCTTACTCCTAACCTCTGAGATGTGCTTTGCATTGTGGTGAGCGATGGCTCAGTTGTCTCCCATCAAGAGATAATGATGTAGTTCTTGACAAGGGGAAAAAAATGGATGAATTGTCAAGACTTACCACTCTCCCTTAAAATCGAGATTACAATAGAAGTGCTACTCTGACCACAATGATGGAATAACTTGCTACTGTGGTGTTCTCTACTTCTTAGACATTTATGTTGCCTTTTAAACTTAATACATCAGGCAGCTGTATTATAAAGAGCTTTTTCATCTTCAGAGTGCTTTTGTCGACACCTTCCTCATAAAACCTTGCGAGATCCTGTAGGTAAATAAGAACTATCCCCAGTTTACAGATGGGGAAATTGAAGCCCAGGAAGTAGTTTGCTAATCTTTGTCAAGCTACCTTGTACAAATTCTACAGTTATGCAAACAGCAATTTAAATATAAGTGCATATTAAGCAGGGGTTGCTTGAAATTCCATAGTTAAGGTTGGGTCCATTTTGCACTTAGAGCGAGTATTCAATGTCTTTGTTTTGTATGAAAAATGGCACGTACTCCCCAAACTTACAGCACTTGCTCTTGGAGTACAAAATGAATGTTCTTCAAATTTACAAGTAAATCTGTCTGTTTAATGAGTTGGAGCTAAAGTTAATTAAAAACGGGGATCTTTATGAAATGTAACATGTTGCATGTATCTTTCCTTTGCCCTGCTTTGTCTTAACGGAATGATGCAAACGCTCCAACCTTTCCAAATAGTTAAAATTAATTGAAATCTTGTTCATAGGTTATATTAGAAGAAATTAGGTTGTAATTAAGGTGACTAGTCTGATTGCTATATTTGTGTGTGTGTGTATGGAAATTCAGAGTGGCTGCTATCCGTGTGTGTGTGTGTGTGTATAAATAGGAAGTCATGACACTACCCCCTAACAGAGCTGTTTCCATTCAGGTCTCTGCCTTCTCGTATTAGGGAATGGTACAGGGGATCCATTTCCCACCTCCCATGTTCCAGACCCCGGTACCGATGTGCTGCTTTTCTTTGGGGCTGTTAAAGGTAGCAGGAAGGTTCCAAGTGTTTGAAATCTTTATGTCATTATGACATCCAGCATCTTAGTATCCAAGTTCCTGTTGACCCCCACAACACCCCTACGACGTAGGCCTGTGCTGTCCTCCTCATTGTTCAGATGGGGAATTGAGGTCCAGAGAGGTTAAGTTTCTTGCCTGAGGTCACCTAGGAAGTCTCTGGCAAAGCAAGGAATTGAAGCCAGGTTTCTCAGAGTCCCAGGCTAATACTCTAACCACTAGGCCATCCTTCCTCTTCGTAGCTCATTGCTGAGCTGTCTGTTCATTTCAATCCAGTGATCCATTTTTAATCCATTAAGCAATGGTGGTGGTGTGTGGTCTGGAAATCATTCTGAGGGAGAAGGGAGGTGATTCGCTGTGTGCTGGATACCACTGTGCTATCACATTCCAGAGTGTAGCCGTCTCTGGGAAGTACCATGTGCCTGCTGTCCACTCTCCTTCCTGTATTGTTCTACCAGCAGCGATCTGACAATTTGATTACCCTGGTATGGTAGGCAAAGAAATAATAAGCTTGCTCCTTCCAGGGGAGCCTGGATTGATTTGGCTGGTCCTAGAGCTGCATTGCTGAGAACAAAGGGGCATTTTATTTATTTTCTCAGAAAACAAGCGTTTATTCATTTAGATTTTTACTTTTAAGATGATGGAACAGGCTCTTTTCTGAGTTGCATCTCAGTTCCACCCACCATATTCTGTAGTAATGCCTATGCGCCAGCTGCCCGGACACTGGCACTTGGCTAGTGCAATGTTGTTCTGTGTATCACCCCCCGCCCCCAAATAAGGGCATAACCCAAAACCAGTGGCCAAAGGACAGAATTTGGGGGTTCTGTTTCAGAAAGTTCCTGCAGCGCTGCTAAAGAATCTGTCCTCGCCAGCACAGATGGCTCCAGAGGTGAGGGATGTCAACAATCAAATTGAAGTGAACGGCAAGGTCTGTAAACAGATCCCGGAGAAAGCTGCTGTACAAACACCATTCATTACAGAAAGGAAGCCGCAGTGGACATGCTAGTTCCAGAGTCTGCGAAGCGCAGCTGCTTCCCTTCGGCATGATTGGTTTTGGTCCCTGTCTCTGCTGTCCAAATTTGTGCCTTGCTCTGCATCTGATGCTCCAGATCCTTCGTAAATCAGCCCTGCTATCATCCATCATGCGAGTGGGATTGTCTCGAGTTTTTCTCTTTTTTTAACCATTCGCTCATGCCACTGATTTATTTATATCTGAATCCTCCCTTGCTGCCGGACGTCGCTTCCGGCATGACCAAGGCTCCACCATCCCTGTCTT
This sequence comes from Mauremys reevesii, assembly GCF_016161935.1. Classification (NCBI taxonomy): domain Eukaryota; kingdom Metazoa; phylum Chordata; order Testudines; family Geoemydidae; genus Mauremys; species Mauremys reevesii. Next base: position 41,239,892 of record NC_052637.1, on the reverse strand, counting down.
CCTTGGGTTGCGCTTTGCACGTCCTCGGTATCCTTGAATCACTAACATTTTCCCTCTCTGAGTACTGCTCGGTGAAGGACTTCTTTCAGGCAGCTCCTTTTGCGTGTTCCTCCAGCTGCCCAATGGCATGCAAGATGCTCTGGGTCATTAACACATCTCAGACATTTCTGTCTTCTGTTCCAGATAACTTTTGGGATAAGACGTTGAACTCTTGAGAAATCTCTGCCTTTGTTGGAAAATCATTCTGTTTACTACCTAATATTTTTCTATGACATTTACTTCCAAAGGCGTGTCTGACTGTGCTTTTGGTGAATTTCCAGCTTTCACATTCATAAGTTTGAGAGAAATAACATTTGTGTTGAAGGTTGGCAATTTCATCTTTCAGTTGTAGATTTTTTTTTAATGACCAGATCTTGTTTAAGCTGATAAATCAGTTGCCACCTTCCGGTTGCTGACACGATTCCCCTCTGGACATCCCCATTGGCTTGAGCTTTGCTGCCGACGTATGTAAATTTGGACATTGTGCCTGTCCATTAAACTAGCTCAACTTGTCCCACAGCAATTTTCTGTTGGTTGTCGTGATGCCCAATGGGATGGGCAAAGCTGATTGGTCTAATCCTGAACCCAATGAAAGAGCTGTTTGGTACTGTTCTTCTCTAGAGTGGATGGAGAGAGACTGTCTTCCAGGAGTGTCCTCCTTTCTGGATGGACTCCCAGCCCTGTACTAATTCCTCCTGCTCACACTGCCGCTTTGTTCAGAAGCAATATGGGGGATGTTGCTGTGTTCCAGTTTTAGGCCTAGTTCCACTGTGCTCCTTTCACCTCTAAGCCCTCCTGCATTCATTCATGGTTTTTATTTTAAAACAAATGTAATTAATTTGCAAAGAGACCTCCTCTAGTTGAAACCGCCACACGCCCTTCAGATTGACAGGCGAGTTGAAATAGGAATGCTAAAATAAAGGAAAATGAGAGAAACTGCAAAATTATGACTGTACATTATCTCAGTTAATCTTGCTCATCTAAGGCTTTGCTTTTAAAAATATCGTAAGCCTGTAAGGGGATGTTTTCATAAAAAGCAAATTGCAATAAACATGCAGTTCTTTTCCCCCGCTGAAATAATAAAAGCCACATGGTGGTTGTGACTAAAGAGGCAAAACTGAAACCCTGGGCAGCAAAGCTTCAAACTCCCTTTTGTTACCAATTTTTCCATAGTTCTGTATTTGGTCAGCTCAGTAGAGCATGCATATAAATAGCCACCATTTGAAAATTGTACCTGGCATATTTTCTGCTCTGTGGATTTCCATACTTGCGTCCAGCTTTAATTAAAAAGAGATGTTTTACATTTGTAATGGAAAATGGTCTTGGTGCCAGATTGCAAATGGGCAGATAAAGGCATGAAATGGAACAACGCCTGCTCTTGTGGAGGGAAGGAGGCAAAAGACAATGAGAAATCCACATGCCTGCAAATGGCACCCAAGGAACACGATGGGGTGAATCAGCATTTGCTAATATTGAATCGGCTTTTACTTGTACCAGTGTAAATCCAGAATATCTCCAGGGAAATCTGTGCAGATACTGCAGACTTAGGCTGGTCTAAGCTCCCCGTGTGGCTGATCTATACCCAGTGCCTATTCATGCAAAGTCTCAGGCTTACTCTATACTAGAAAAGTTTGACTGGTACAGCTATTCCGATAGAACTATACCAGGAAACCCACCCAGTGTAGACACTGTTTATACGGGCAGAAGTGCTTTTGTCCATATAGCTTATAGCAGTGCAGCAAGTGAAATCACTTCTATGCCAATATTGCTGCATCTTTATTAGGACTCTTGTTAGAAATGTCACTCAAAAATCCCCCCCTGCCCCTTACTGGCAGGCTGTACCAGCAGAAGGTGCTAGTGTAACCTGGCATCAGTCACAGTCTGTTCTTTGATAGGAGATTACAGGGTTCCAGTCTGGGAGTTCTGTGCCTGGCCGTCCTTTGGAAACCAGTGATGAAAAATGCTGTGATCTGGAAATCATGTAAGGGCAGAAGAAATCATGCGTTAGAAGCACAGCAGAATTGATTGTAAAGCAGACTGTTATTCCACAATTTTCTATTGCATGTTTAGCAACCCTTTAAAATGGTTCTATCATGAGGCTTGAAAACAGTGCATGAAATGTCAGAGTTTTCCAGGAGGCTGGCCCTTTAAGTTCAGCTGAAAAATCATTCATTTCAGCTGCATTTTAGCATAACATTTTCTTCCCCCATATTTACTAACACGACCTGAACTCCTGTCTCCCGTCGATGCATGTTCTTTTCCTCGCTCTGGCGTGTGAGCGGCTGAACTTCTGATATCCAGTATAGTGATGTTGCCTTTCTCTAGGCTGCCTGCAGAAAACAGGGTGTTTCAAAGACATTTGGGGTGCGCGCGCAAATGGACGTGTGCCGGTTGAGGTGCTCTAAAGCTGTATTGTGGTTAATAATAAAATTTGCTAGAAAGTAACTTAAAAAGAAAATCACACTGCATTTCTTCCCACATTTGAGATGTTCTCCTTCCTGTAAACTCTTTGTAAGCGTTGTCCATGAGTTGTGCTGCAGAGGGACCTGGACTTCACAGATACATCTCTTCCCAGGAGACATCCAAGCAGTCGGTTCTGATGTTGGCTGTTAGACGTTAATTCTGAGACTCGTAGGGGTCACCCGGCACAATAAACTTTAATTTTGCACCCATTTTTTTTATTGCTGAGGGGAAGGGGGATGTGGAAGGTGAAAAGGAGCAAAGTCGAAACCCTAAAAGCCCCGAAGGAGGAATTGCTTAACCCCTTACACAACACTGTACAAGCAGCATTGCATTTGTTTGATAAAGGTAATGCTGTTGACATAATATACTAATGCATATGCTGGTGTAGTCCCTGTTGCGTAGACAGACCCTTACAAGCTCGAGAGGGGAAGAGGGAATTAACTTTAAAAAAAAAAAAAGCCTTGTTGAATAGTTTGGACTAAGGGTTCCTTATCCTTGCACAGATAAATGCAAATGACCCAGCAAATAAAACCTGGCCTGTTGTCGTCAGTAATATTGCTTTGTTTGTGGGACTGTCCCTGCACCAAGGAGCTGCCAGTCGAAGGGCTCCTTGGAGAATGGTGGTAAACTGCCCCCTGTCAGCTGGCTCTGAGATGCAGGGCAGTGGAGGATACTTGGCTTTTTCACTTCAGTTTGAGGGGCTGATGTCACTGCCTTGTCCTTGAGCTTCTCTTTATGCAATTTGTGCTTTAATCTCCCTTTGCTATTCGGTGCCTATACAGTCACTTCCACAGCAGCCAGCTGGAATGGCGCAAACTAAGGAATCGTGCAGCGAAAAGGCAGCGTGAGCAGATCAAAACAAACATCCCTGCAAGGGGGGCTCCCAGAGCCTGGGCTGCAACCCAAGCTCAAACATCTACACTGCAGTTAAACAGCCCCATGGCCCGAGCCCCAGGAGCCAGAGCCAGCAGACATGGGCCAGCTGCGGGTGTTTCATTGCAGTGTAGACAGACCTGAGAAAACAAACACTCTTAAATAAAGACTAGGCACGTGTCCCAAGTGCCGTGCAGTGATTCTGTCTTGTTTAGATTCTTGCATCCTGCCTAACACCACGGTGCCTAAAGGATCCGAATTGGGTCCTAATAACGTGTCTGATTTCTCCTCCCCTCCCCTTACAAGTTGTCTGTATCTTGGTAAGATAATCATCTTGGTAACTGGCCCTCTCTCAATTCCTTTTTCTTTTCAAGCAGGTAATGAGATTTTTCTTGTGTCAGGAAATTTGGTATGGTTAATCTCACTAAGATCAGAAGCTGTGGCTTGCCAGGGATCGGTGTTCTAGGCATAACTCAGCCCTCTGAAATGAAGTGATTAAATTAACTTGAATGAGTAAAACTTCAGCATAAAATGGTTTAACAAAATGCTTTAAAGACTTCCAGGCAGACAAAAAAAGCTCTTGGAATTTAGCGTGAATTAGTTTTTTGAAAAAGACTTCATGCATCCAGTTAAATTAAAGAATGTGCTGTTGGTTTCATCAAAGAAATTACTCTTTAAATGCTTTCCAAATATTGAACTATGATTTCCCTAGCACTCCTCTTCTCCCTTAACTGTGCATGCTGTCCTAAGGGAATGAGCCACACTTTGATTGCATTAATACTGTAGGGTGCCAGTATTGGCACCTCTGGGTCAGGTTTTTCTCATTGAAGTCTGATTATTTTATAAGAAGGCTTTATACACATCTACCTCGATATAACGCGACCCGATATAACACGAATTCGGATATAACGCGGTAAAGCAGTGCTCCGGGGGGAGGGGCGGGGCTGCGCACTCTGGTGGATCAAAGCAAGTTCGATATAACGCGGTTTCACCTATAACGCGGTAAGATTTTTTGGCTCCCAAGGACAGCGTTATATTGAGGTAGAGGTGTACTATATCATGGGAACTTGTCTACCGTCTACCAAGGAGTCTATCGTCTAGAGTTCAAGGTGGCCCTGCACGCTACATTGCAGGAAACCAACATTTTGAGTTTGAAAGTCAACAATGATAATCTTCCGTGTGCTAGGGAAGAGCTTTCCTCTTCCATCCCAGGGGCTGCGATTCTCATTCTTGCTAAGGGAATCTTAGAAATCTCTTTTGGTGCCCAGCATTTGTGATGGAGGAGGAAGTCTGTGCTGGGCATTTCAAGCTTTCTGGGTCAGCACGAGGGATGGATGAGTCGAAGGTGCTGCTTCCATGAGTGGGAAAAGGGGCTGACACACGAGCAGCCCGTTCCTGTACTGCTCTGAAGAGAAGATGCTGCACCTGGACCATTTGCTCGTTCGCATCCAGCCGTTTCCAGCTCTAGGTTCGGGAGTTTGCAGCCCTGTCAGAAAGGAAGTGGAAAGTAGAAAGGGCGGAGTTGTCTAATTGTAGGGAGGGCACACGTGTCGCTTGTGGGCAACAGCAGCAAAGTGTCCCTGGCCCGGCCTGACATTCTTCCGCTGTGTTGCATTCCTTTCCCCTTAGGCTGGAACAGACGGACGGAGCAGCTACATTTGTGTTCCACCCCAGCCATGTGCGTCACTGTGATGCTTGAGAGAGAGAGTGAGTTACAGCGGGTCAAGAGAAATGGGCTCATTCGTCCCTTCAGCAGCTCTTGATTTTATGCAGACAATTGCTTTTGTTTTCAGCAATCTTATTGGTCCAGATGGGCCAAGCCAAATTTTGACAACCTGTATTCTTTTTTTCCCCTCCCTCCCTGTCGCATCTCTTTGCAAAGTCCGTGTAATTCTTCGCGCTCTTCCCCTCTCACCGGATGAAATGCTTCACTGCTCCTGTTGTCTAGAATAAAATATGCACAAATGAATGTCATCGGGTCTTTGGGAGCAATGCTACGGGAAGCAATTGCTACAGCAGCATGCCTGCTGAAAAATAGTCTGCAATATAATAGAACACAAGGTGGTACAGTGTAGTACGGCTGTATTTTGTGTCGTGTATTTTTCTACATACAAAAGCTCAAAATGCTTTAGAGACAAACGTGTGTGATTTCAGAGGGGAGGCATGCAAGGGATGACAAGGAATGTCAGGTGAGATTTGACAGTAGAGGGATGGCTCAGTGTGTAGCAGGGTGCAGGAAGACAGACCACAGGAGCAGCAAGAGAGAAGAGGCTTGCGCTGAGATCATGTGAGGGGACAGAGGGGAGGCTGGTGTTTTAGATAAGTAGAGAAGGCTGCGAAGGGAGGCTTGAAACAGGGTGGGAGGAGCAAGTTAATGGAAAGTTTTCAGATCCAGGAGGGCAGCTTTGAACTGGATCTTGAAATGAGTGGGTGGGCTGCGGGGGCATTGGGCAGCACTGGGTGATGTGCCGGTCTCTTTTGTTTCTGTGTTTGTAAAATACATGAGGCAAACTCTGGGGATTGGGCGAAGTGCAGGGGCAGAAATGGAGCCTCTGGGTGGGGGCTGGCTCGGAGTCCCTCAGGCAATAGGTGCGTGTGTGCGCACGCGCCTTGCAGTGTTACCCATGCTGTACCTGTCATATAGGAGAGAGACGTTTCATTCCCAGTGTTGTCTTGGCGATCACTAAGGCTCACTCAGAAATACAACGACCGAAAGCCCTGATTACCCCCCCCCTCTCGCCCAGAGCGGCTCGTAGGTGCCTGCCTCTCTGGGGTTAATAGGTTTCAAACGTAGCCTCTGCCTGACTTTGAGAACTTGGGATGGGGAGCCAGCGATAATGATGCATCTGAGAGCAAGTGGCATTCACTCATGATGAATTAAACAACCTTTCGGGAAAGCTCGTGAGCATGCTTGGATAAAAAGAGGCACCTTCTAGACAATGCGTCACGACGCTCTCCATTTATCTTCCCAGCTGAAAGTGTGAGCAGATAAAGCACGAACCCCTCTTATCCACCAGAAGTACTAGAAATTAATTTGCTACATACGGGAGAGCAGAGAGTAATTTAAATACAAGTGAGATCTGCTAAGGAATTAATTCTGAGGTCAAGCCAGCAGGACTGGATGCGGACGGAACTTGCCATAATAAAGAAAACACGTGTTCCAAGTTGTTTTTTATTCTAACATGGGAAACAGGATTATTTCCTGGCATTGAGTCTAGTTCCTAGGGAGCTAGTATCCTCCTTTAAAGCCAGCCAATATCATGAGGGCACCTGCCCTAGTGGCCAGCTGAGCAGAGACGCAGAGATAGAATGGGCTCGGGAGGACTGAGCTCTTTCCAAGGAGTAGCCCAGGCAGGTCACAGTATGGGTGGGAGACTGCACTGCCTGTTCTGCACCTGTGTCATGGAGTTTGGGCCCCAGATGGGCCATCTGTCACTTTCTCATCAGCGCTAAATTAACTTCAAAAATATAAAATACAGTTACTTGACTTTGTCTTATTGACTCCAAGAGGTTCTGCATTTGAAGGTTCCTTTAACTACACGAGACCGAGTTTTCTTGCTTCTGAGACTCTCTTCCTAAACGAGCCAGTTCATCCTGTATAGAGTCTTATCTGCTGTCGCTTCCACGTGCTGCGCAGTGTGGAGTGCTGGCTGGTGATTAGGACAAGGAATCGGGACTCCTGGGTTTGGCTCTCCAAATCTGCCTCTGACTTGGTGTGTGCTGCTGGACCCATCACGCGGGTGCTTTCTTTACCTGTCTGTAAAATGGGGATAGTACTTGAGAGGTGCTGGGAGGTTTAATTACTCGTTGTAAAGTGTGAAATCCTCTTATGACAGGTGCTAGATAAGTCCAGTGTGCCGTGGTGAGTGGCAGTGAATGGATGGTGTAGAACATCCACCTGCTCTTTAGTACAGAAACACCTCTTTGCCCACTGAAAATCCACTCTGTTGGTAGAATAAGGTGCGAGGGGAAAGAAAAGTATCTAAAATTGCCTATGGCAACCCAAGAAGGCTATCCGAGGGCACTGTATGCTCGCCTTACTGTGCGTTCTCATGGCAGGACAGCAGCAGATGGAAGCCTTGCTGGGAGTTCACACTCCCTGGCTGAAAATCAAGACAGCTTCCTCTCTGTTCTGCTGAGGCATTAAGGGGTAAACAGGAGATGCTGACATGGGTTTTGTCGTTTTTAAAAGGTGTCTGTCTTCAGTGGAATTGTCACTGGCTCCTCCTCAGATATTTGCATAACTTCCTGTTTCTTAGTCCTACAAAGTTCTTTTTGGGTTTCTTCTCCTTAACGTTCACCCAGAAATTTTCCTGCTTTGGTTTCAAGCCTGCTCATTACTCCCGATCAGGGCCTTGGTGCCTAATGTGATTAATACAATTCATGTCTTAATTCAATTTATCTTGACATCTTTTTTGAATTTGTAAGCAGGAATCCGGCAGGTAAAGCTTTCTAGATGTTACTCTGATATAGTTGCAGGCCTGCAGGCTTTGAGAGAGTCCCCTTTGAAACTCTGCCTCCTGGTAGTCATTAACTTGGTTCATCGTGTGCTTTTCTGCACAGGTTCTCAAGCTCAGGGAAGATGACACTTCTACACAGATGCACTGAGTCTTTCTCTTTCTTGGATCCAGTCTGCATTACATCGTATGCTCTTCCGCTGATTAGTTTGGTTCTGAAATCCTTATTTAACCCTCCAGATTTTCAGGATTATCTACATCTTTTCTTCCTCATCTGAGAAGAGAACGTGTTCCGTGACTTGGATAAGAAGCCGTTCGTACAAAAATGTAACCTGCTGACACCCTCTGTGGTCCCTGAAGGGCCGTGAGTGAGCGAATAGCTGTCTAAACAAGTTGCTTTTTCAGCCCAGGACATGATAGTGTCTGTGGGTCAAAGCAGAGGGTCTGAGTGGCAGTGATTTAGCTTCACATCTTCCCCTCCCTCCACCCGACCCACCTTCTCCCCAACTCGTGTTGTGCCAACATCCCACATGGAACTAACTCCGCTCCTTTGCCGTCGTGAACCCACTCACCCTCTCTTTAGCTTGTTGGCTTTTCTTTTTTTTAAGGGACACCCCCCCCTTTTTTTTAAATCTGCCCAGAAAAGGTCATTTTTGAATGTTTGTTTGTAGTGCAGAAATGAAAAGCCCTTTCCAACGAGTTAGTCCTTTGTATTGGCTTATGACACAGCCCCACTGTTAAGTGTTTTTTATAAACATCTTAAAGTTTCAAACATAAAAAGGCCCCACTTGCCATTTCGCTCCGCGATTGATCGTAGGGAATCAATGAAAGAAGCCAGCGACTGCAGTGTGCACAGCTGGCAGGGTCATTAGGTCCGTGCTGCTCTGCCTTTATAAAAGGTGCTGGGTTTGGTTTTTTTTGAGGTTTTTCTTTTTTATTCTGCTGCCTCCATCCTTGCACTTAGATTCATCAGGATCGAGCTGTCAATTAGCTCTGTTTGCACCAGTGTGTCATGGGAGAGCGGCACAGCTTCAGACCCAAGCACTTGTCATTGCTCTTTTATTCAAACCACTGATGGGTTTTTTTCTTTGCGGTTTTTTATTTTAAAAAGGGTGATTGTTGTCGTCCCGTTGCCATGATGCAGAGCAGTGCGTGGGCGCTGCTGTGTCTGTCTGGCATAGGTTCTGGAGGCTTTGATTTCTATGCAGTTTCTCTTCTGGCATGCTGGGACCTACCCAACGATCAAAAAGGAAAGGTGGGCTGCAGAGGCCCTGTGCCACTCCCTCTGGAAGGAGAGGGTGTTTCCAGCAGGTCTCACTTCTTGAGGTTGTTGACCACTGTGGAAAAGAGATGCTTTTTAATAGGCAAAACCTCCTCTGTCCCAAGCTACTTGGTTCTTAAATCGGTCCATGCCCTCCAGGGAGAGTAGCGGGGGAGCCCTTTGCCTTGCACCAGAACTGGCTGCGCCCTAGCAAGGAATGACCCCAAATCATTGACGCTAGAGATGCAAAAGACCCATTTGACCATCCAGTTCATTTCTCATCCCGTGTGGATTGTTCCCTACAGCAGGATTCTCAACCTTTTTCTTACCGAACCCCCCAAACCTCCATGTTATAAAAACTCCATGGCCCACCTGTGCCACAACCCCTGTTTTTCTGCTTATAAAAGCCAGGGCCAGTGGTAAGGGGTAGCAAGCAGAGCAATTGCCTGGAGCCCCACACCACAGGGGTGCACCACAAAGCTAAGTTGCCCAGGCTTCGGCTTCAGCCCTGGATGGAGAAGCACCAGGCTGCAATCCTGCGCAGTGGGGCTTTGGCTTTCTGACCTGGGCCCTAGTGAGTCTAATGCCAGCCATGCTTGGTAGATTCCCTAAAACCTGCCCGTGGCCCCCAGGGCCCCCTGGTTGAGAACCACTGCTCCACAGTGTGTTTGTTTTTGTTCAGCCCAGTTTTAAATCTCCCAAGCGATGAGTGCTGGAGGGAGCTGAATCGAGCTCTGCTCATGCAGAAAGACAGGTCTGCTCGACAAGGGCCCTTCCGCTAGCGTGGCGTGGGGCAAGGGGAGCGGATTTGAAAGCCCTGCCTCTTTTAAACAAAACAAAATGAAAAACAAACAAAAGAGCCCGAACCCCTTGGCGAGAGAGAGCTGAGACGAAGCTTGGAATGTAAAATGGGCTGGAAAGGTTTTGGAATCTGTTAGCTGTCTGCTGGGTCCTGTCTGGGTGCGATGCTAACACAGAACTCGCTGCAGAAGAACTTGCTCAGAAAATAATAGAAGCTTTCTGGCCTGGGGACTCTCATGACTGCAGCTTTAGTGCAAAGCCTTTCCCGAAATATGAGTGGGAAAAGGGCTTTCTACAGCACTTGGCCTGTGGAGATTGTCAGTGCTTTGGGCCGGGACTGTCTTTCTGTTCTGTGTTTGTATGGCACCCAGCACGCACTATAACACGTTGGAGTCCTGCTCCCTGGCTAGGGCTTGTCGGCACTGCTGCGTTACAGATAATAAAAACACTGAAGTGCAATTCCATCTTCATTCCAAGACCCACCACGCCCTTAGATGGCAAGCTTTTGGGGGCAGAGACCTTGTGCTCATCACATCTGTTGGTATGACGCCGTTTCCATCCCATGACACGATTTAGCACGTTACAGAGCTAAACTTGTGTCCAGACTGGTTGAAACAATCTTGAAACCTGAAGAAGAGCTCGGTCTGAGCTGGAAAGCTTGTGTCTTTCACCAACAGAAATCGGTCTGGTAGGAGATATTATCTCACCCGCTTTGTCTCTGAAACAACCCTGTCACTTCCTTGTGCATGGAAATTACGGGAAAGCGATCTTGGTCCCACAGGTACGTCTGTACTGCAGCTGGGAGCGTGCCTCCTGACTGGGGAAGACCGATGTGCTAGCACCGCTTGAGCGAGAGTGCTAAAAATGCGGTGTGGTGGTTAAAACAACGAGGTGTCCTTGTGGCACCATAGAGACTAACACATTTATTTGGGCATAAGCTTTCGTGGGCTAAAACCCACCTCATCAGATGCACGGAGTGAAAAATACAGTAAGCAGTTTATAAATACAGCACATGAAAAGATGGGAGTTTCCTTACCAAGTGGGGGGTCAGTGCTAACGAGGCCAATTCAATCAAGGTGGACGTTGGCCATTTCCAACAGTTGACAAGAAAGGGGCAAATATCAAGAAAGGGAAAATTTACGTTTTGAAGTGACCCAGCCACTCCCAGTCTTTTTTTCAGGCCTAATTTGATGGTGTCAAGTTTTCAAATTAATTCCAGTTCTGCAGTTTCTCATTAAAGTCTGTTTAGCCTGCCGAGCTCCCAGACACAAGTTGGCCCAGACTATTGTACTGCACCATGAGCAAGACTTGTGGTCTTCAGTATTGAAAGCCTGCGTTAATGTGTCCGCTGAACAAATTACACCGCTCGTGGGGAGTGGAGGTGGATCCCTGTAGATCCAGTACATTGCAACACCATTGTTATTGTGTAGGAGTATTATGGCAGCTCTTGGGGGTAGAGGACAATCATTTTGTTCTGGGTTCGTACAGTGCCTAGCGCACTGGGCTCCTGGTCTGTGACTGGGGCTTCTAGGTGCTACTGCCATACAAATAATAAATAATTTAGTCTTTAGAGGCTGGGCACGTGCTGAATCTTCTGTGGAGATAGATACACACATGCAAACATGATCCTGTGTTCAGTCATTAAAAGAACAGATATTGTTTCAGAGAGGAGTAGCATTTTCTTAGTTCAAACCTGCTAACTGGGGATTCAGGAGACCCGGGTTCGAGTCCTAGCTCTGCCACAGACTCCATATATGACCGTGGGTAAGTCACACAGTCTTTCTGTGGCTCAGTTCCCCACCTGTAGAATGGGGATAACTGTACTGCCCTGCTGCACAGGGATGTTGCTCTGTAATTATGTTAAAGATTGTGAAGTGCTCAGGTACCATGGTAACTGGGGCCATATAACTATTTGAGAGAGAGAAACATGTGGCTAATGTAGGCTTTGAATTAAAAATATTCCCCGTAATGTGTTTGTTTTTCTGTCTCTGAGCTGCCTTTTCTTATATGCATTAATACTGAGCATCTTTCTAAATACCGTGCTACAATTAATCATCATTTATAATAAAGCAATTGTGCACCAGCACTCAGTGCGCTCTCATTTCCCATCTCCCACGTTTTCAAGAAGGGACTGACAATTTTATAAATCGTTAGATCTGGGGAGCTAATTTGCTGCTCACAGACTTAATCTAGGGGGGAAAAAAAAAAGCTCTCTGAAACCTCCAGACAATTTTGCTTTGTTAATAACAGTCCAAAGATTTCTCTGCTATCTGTGTTTGCACCATCGTTACAAGAACAGATACTGTTTTGGAGAGGAGTCTTGTGATGAAATGTCAAGGGAAAAGCCGATGGGAAAAGATGGATGATTGAGGAAGAATTTCAGCCTCGTTGGTAATTTCTCTGCCAGCCTCTCCAGCCTGGGAGCAGCCAGACTTGGATTTTTAAGTATGGGTTTTGCATTTCAGACGCTTCACAGACGTAACCTGTTATCATCCATCTCTCCTCTTCAGTTCCCCCACCTCCCTCTCTCTCTCCACCCCTCTGCAGAGCGCTTGCAAGAAAGTGGTGGTGGTGGATATTACTAACAATAATGTGAAGCTGCATAAGTTGCTTTGAGTGAGTGAGCTATCTTGAGAAGCAACCGTTCTTAACTCTTTGCCCAGATTTTCCATAGAGGCACCCACACAGCAATATTGGAATGTAGGGGTAAAGAGAAGTCTCCTTTGCTCTGCATTCCCTTTGTTCTTGGTACTCTCCAGCGCTCGCTGCCTTGTGCCTAGGCCATCTAGCCTATGTAGTGTGGAGACAGTAGTTCATTCATGCAGAGGAGAGACCAGGCTAGATCAGGGCAGCTAGGTTTGGCCACAAGAAGGTCCATTCATGTATTCAGACACTGTGGATGGTGCCTGGGTGGGAGAGGAACCTACAGTAAGTAGGCAGAGTTACAGACAGATGTGAACTTGAGGGGCAAAGGTACACAGGCAGGCCTTATAAACTGATATTGGCAGAGAAGGCTACAGAAGCAGCCCTTTCCCTGGCAAGGTGTAGTGTCACTATTGGTCTGAATATGCTGAGACAGAAGGGGCTGATGCACAGAACGCAGTAGGGTCAGCTCTCATTCTTCTACTTGAAATCTGAGCTCTGCCTGTGACCCTCCCCATCCTCAAAAGGTGCTGCTTGAAGGCAGACCGCCAAGGACAGCGCCACCTTGGGGAAGTGACCTCTTATGTCCGCACATCTGAGACGCTTGGCCATCTGTGCCCTCGCCCAAATCCTGCCTTTGTATTGGCATCCCTGCACGCCTGTGCACATACAGCACAGGGGTGGCCTGGAAGTGGACTTCAGGCAGAGCTGAGCAGTAGAGCTGTCTGGAGAATTTTGGTGGAAACCATTTTTGGTGAGAAAAATGTCATTTGGATTAAATCAATTTTTCTTTTCAAAGTTGTATCAATTTTGGTTAAATTTCTCACGTTTTGGAAAACTTCATTTAGAAAAAAATATTTTTATTTTATTTTCATTTTTGTATTTTTCGTTTACATCTCCTGATATGTCAGCAGTAGAGCATAGGATTTGACATACGCCATGTTACGCGCTACTACTGCTTACATGTTAAAATGGTAAAAGTAATATAAAAATATAAAATTTCTAAACAAATATTCACATTGAAACAAAACTTGGAAATGTTTCTGAAACAGAATTTTCCAAAACCAAAAAATGTGTTGGATCTTCCATTTCATAGGAAATTTAAAAAAAGGTCGAAATTTCTCATGAAATGGACATTTGAAGTTTTGACGAAGCTGTAATATTCAGCTAAGTGTGACCAAAATCTAGCAAAGCCCAATACTATCTCTAGTTATTTGCATGGATACAGCAATAGACATTTAATAAATTCCAAGCACAGAATCCGTGTAGAAGAGATGCTGGAAGACGGTGTGTATAAGTAGCCAAGGACCCAGTTCAATGAAACATATAAGCGCATGTTTTAAATCCATCCATATTCAGCAAAAGCATTTAAAGCATAACTGAATCAGGTCCCAAACAGAAGGGGAACAGGCAAACAGGACCGTGCTATTTCCCCAATAGATTAAAGTTTGAATTCTCGAAGAACTTTAAAGAACAACTTTAATAAAGGGCTGGGGGTGTGAATAACTATTGATCTCTCTGTGTGTAGCTTGCAAACACAATAATGCTGAGTTAGCAGCTGGTGCCAGAAGTTCTTATTGAGAAATAATCAAAAATAAAAAGCCATTTCACACACTGCTGAGAAGTCAGTTGCCTTCATAAGGTGCCTGCAGTTCGAGCCACACTTGAAGCCGTTTATCTCTTTCCAGTGCTGGGTGCAGAGGATATGAGAAATGTAGCAGACTGCACACATGTAATTAAACTTTTGGCAGAAACTTTGCCCTGCAGCTTGCCTTTGAAATTCAAGAATGACAAATCAAGTGGAATATTTAGAGGTGTTTTTGAGAACACAATTTAAAATAATGTACATGGCACACTTAATTATATGCCAGGTGATTACACTGGAACGATACTTTCCAGCACCCTCATCTAATTGCACCTGCTGCTCCTTCCAAAAACAACTCTTTATTCCACCCTGCTAGCACTGCTGCAATTTACTGTTGATGTGCTTCTGACTTCCAACCCAGGCTATATTTAGAAGCATTTCAATCCTTGAACGTTTTGGGTGCTGTATTGTCTGTAATATCTGAAACCCAAAGAATCCGCATTTCTCTGCTTCCCTTGGCTTTGTGCACCATTTTCAAGGTGAGCCTACATGAAGGATTTGCTGTCCATATACGGCCTTTTTTCATAGGCAGCCATTTGTGACGTGGTTTGGCACAGTGGCCTTCTGTGTAAACTCTTTCGAGTTGGATGGCTGGAATAGCAGAGCTCTTCCTCCAAAATAGCGGTTCAGAGCACACGTGGGCTTCCTAACTACAGAAATGGTCCTTCTGACAAATAGCTCAGTTCAGGAACTTCGTAGACCGTCTGCCTCCCATTTCTCCTTATCTTAGCGCTCAGGCATCCCTTAGAATCAGCCTGGGCAAAACTCTTGAAACAGCTGAATCAATCAGACACCTAGTAAGAGGCTTTCCTGGAGGAGCTAGAAAGGTTTTCGTTCCTTCGTATTTATGGTTCTTTTTCTCTTTGATATAAGACGGAGGTTCAGACTCATTCTCTCTCTGAGATCCGCTGGTATTTCAAGTGGGCAAGGTGTTTTCAGCATCTTAATTTAACAGCTCACTTCAACTAAATTTGTAACAAATCAAATATTTATTACGCCCCAAGCTTTTGTTCGCTTCAATAATGCACAGCGCAGGCTACTTTTAAATGTAAAAATGGCTTTTAATTTACAAGGTACCTCTGTTCTTGGAATGAGTAAGCATCTTCGCAAGGAGCAGGCTAGTGTGCAGCTGAGAGGCTGGACTGGGCATTCGTTTTCATTAGCAAGAGGCATGTAATGAATCTTTTATGGTAATTTGATAATGGGGAGAGGGCTGGTAATTGTCATCATAATGGGAATAGCTGAAGCTTTCTGTGCGAGGTTTCTAATTTATTGCTGAGGATGTGTTTTGTGGGTATTTGTATCATGCTGTCTGAATAGATGAGGCAGTGGAATAATTTCATTATACAGGGAGTGGGTAAAAATTTCACAACCATGGGGCTTAAGTTCCTGTGTGTTATGCAGGCGCTTTTGAAAACGTTGCTCATGACGTTTATCTCCATTTGTTCACAGGCACTTGAGTGGTGGTTGTTCACTTCAATATTCTGGGTTTGAAGAAAACATCACTACCGCTCTGAGGACACTGCCATCTGGGGGGTGGGAAACGTTTTGGGGGGTGAATGTATCTATGCATATGTGCAAAAGGGTTGTATATTCTTAAGGAGAAAACACTGTACGAACCCCCCATTGCATCAGAGTTGACATCTGGGACACCCTTCCACCCTGCAAACAGGGGAGTTGCATGCATGCTTCTCAGCTCTCCGTGCGCAGCAACCAACGTAACTTTTTTCCTGCTCCCCTTTGCTTTTGTAGGAGCCCTGATCATGTGCAGTGATCACCCTTTTGTAACACCCAACGAAAAAGTGGATCTCAAAGTGTTATACAAAGGGAGGTCAGTATCATCACTCCCCTTTTACAGGTGGGGAAACTGAGGCACAGAGCAGGGAATGATTTGTCCAGGGTCACCAAGAAGGCAAGAGGCAGAGCTGGGAATAGAACTCAGGTCTCATATGTTCTAGTCCAGTCCTCTAGCTGCTAGGCAATGCTGCCTCCCAGACATGTTCCTTATTACACCACTGGAAGGTGCGTAGATTCTGGGGGTGATGAGCACGATATAAGAAACTCTGTGGAATAGACTAGGAAAGGACTTGCGTGCCAGGAAAGGCTATTGATTTGCAAAACAGGGGCCTATTGCGGAGTAATGGAGTGGGTTCCACAGCATCCCAAGCCCTGACTGGGCATGGGGGCAGAGACTGGCATTTGGACCCAGTATTCTGCTGTGCTGCTAGGTGCTAACCCTGAAGGCGGCTCAATCAGGAAGTCTTGGAGCCAGAACAAATTGTTTTGCAAAGTATTCTGGAAAGATGTTGGAAGTTTCCTCTATTGTGGTGGTGTTTTGTGGGTTTTTTTTGTTTTTTTTTGGCTTGAATATTTTGTTCTGAGTTGATTTCTGTCGAGTTGCATCTGCTGTTCCCTGCCTCACTCCCATATGCATACGGTTCAGTTTTTGCACATTTAAAGGCCATCATGTTTGGAGTTTTTTTTTGGTTTGGTTTGTTGAATTAGTTGGTTCTGCTTGGGGCTGGTACCGAATGGGGAGTGAAGGGAAGGAGAGGGCTCCCTGGAGGAGCTGGAAAACCTTACCTTCAGTTTTGTGCAGCACCGTGGGCAGGTATTCAGCCAACCAGCTGGCACTTCGCAGTGTCTGCAGTTTGCTCCCATGTTCAGGAGGACACAGTCTTAACGCCACATCTCATGAGTCTGTTGTGCCTCGTACTTCAAAAGGGAATCACGCTGCATATGTTGTAGCAAATTCACCTTCTCTGGGTGTACCTTAAAGCTAAAAAGATTCATCTTGGTGGTGAATAGATGTGGAAGAGATTGGGCTGCAGCTACCAGGCAATGCTCACCCTTAAACACGGTTGCCTGAGATTGCTAGATAACGTTACCTCTGTATTTGCAGACTTCTGTTTATGTAGCCTAGGAATGACTAGGGGTAGCTGCGTATATGGAAGTCGGGCTACTTAATTATCTTGAGCAGAGCTGGCTTGTAGTTGAGGGCATCCACTGTATCCACTGCAGACCATCGTGATGTACAGAAAAATGTGCTGTCAGATGTGGCTGTTTATATTTAGGGGAGCACAGACCCTTATGCTGAAACATGGTGGAACTGGCTTCATGTTAAAATCCACGCGCTTGTCAGTACTGAGCTTTGGGCAGGGTGTTGGTACAGGGAGCTGGAACGTTCAAACTGACTTGGTTCTTCACTGTTTGCAGTGTTGTTCTAGCCTGGTTGGTTTCGGGATAGTCAAGAGACAAGGTGGTCTTTTAATGGACCGACTTCTGTGGGTGAGAGAGACAGCTTGCAAGTTTACCCAGAGCTCTTCTTCTGGTCCACCTGACTCGAAAGCTTCTCTCTCTCACCCACCCTGGTTCTTCATGGTATTTCTAGGCTCACAGGCACCTAACTACACAAAGGGAGAACCCGACACTTCAGGTGATCCAAGCTCCGGCTTTCTGGGGACATCCGCACAGCCTGCGACGTGTGAACAGGCTGTCTTGTCTTCACTAGAATTTCCCCAGCTGTTAGGTAACAGGGTCTAAACACACCTTTTCCCTAGAGAAGACTCCTGCAACGAGGGAGAAATAAGGCTGGGCCCGAAGCCTTGACGAGTTCACTGAAAAAAACATTTTAAAATTAAAAAATAAACTCAGGATCAAACACCCCCGCCCCCTTTCACTGCTGCTGTTGCTACTCTGCAGTGTTACATTATGGTCCCAGATCGGCAACAGAATCTGTGTGGCTCTGACAATTGCCGATAATTATGGCCTAAAACAAAAGCCCAGTTCCCTGGCCCCAGGCTCTGTCCACTTTATGCCATTTAGTTGGCATAAAGGGGGATGTTAAAGCTGGGAGATCCTCTGGTGCAGGGGAGTGCCTGGGTGGCATAGGGCTGCCAGCTTTAAGCTCTTTCCCCGTCTCCCCAGGTGCGGAGGTCAGTGCAGGTTGTGACCAGGGCAGCAGGGCATGTTAGCTGGTGTGTTAGGCTGCCCCAGTTGGGTTGGCCCTAGGCTCGGGGGAGCTGAAAGGTGGCTATGGGTGTTCGGGACCAAGCTTTCATGCTGTGCTTGGCCTAATATTTCCCAATCTTCCCCCTCTTCTCTTCTCTTGACTTTATTTTAATTTTATTTGTAGCCATTTCTGGGGTGCCCATCGCTGTCATATCTGGCCTTCAGGGAGACCCAGTGCACTGTTTGGTGCCTCATTATGGAACCCACAACATATGGGGTGGCAATGGGGGAATAAGAAATGGTGCGACTTAGAAACGCCAAACAAACAAAAGTAGGTAAAAAGGATTTAGGTGCTTGAGTGACAGACTGTTCTTTTCCCATGGACTTACCAGTTTTGGCAGCCGGATTGAGCTGTAACATGAACTGTCTCTCCTCTTCTCCTGGGGCTTTCGTTGAATGGTTGCAGGGGAGAGAAGAGGGAGTGGCGGCTTTTTGGATGTCTGATGCTCTCAGAGCTGTGTCTCCTCTTAGATGCTAATTTGGGCAGAGCTGCAGCTCCAAAAGCAATAGCATATGAAAAATAGCTGAAGGGGAGACTGGAATGAAAGAAAGAGATTAACTCGCTCTTGAGCAGAACAGGCGCCAAAGCAAAGTTGTTGACTTAGTATTTTTTTGCTTTGAAAGTCAAGTTTTGGCAATGCAGGTAATTTTTCAGCTCTTTTCACTGCCAAAAGAGAAGCAGCAGCATAGGGGCTCCAGAAATAGGAAGGATGCTCTGCTGGCTGAAGCAAAGGACTACGACTCGGGAGACCTGGGTTCTATTCCCGGCTCTGTCGACGGCCAGCTGTGTGACTGTGACCGTGGGCAAGTGCAAGTCCCTTCACTCTGTGTGCTGCAGTTTCCCCATTTATAAAATGGAGGTGACCAGAGATTCCAAGGGGAAAAGCGAATGCAGGCCGAAGCCTCTGGGTTATGGTCAGATGTCCCCAGTGCCATGCAGGGCTAGTTGTCGCGCAGGTTAGCTATGGAACACTTACTGTGGGAATGTCTGGATCCCCGAGCGTGCCAAGCAAACCCCTCGTTTCTGCCCTCTCATTTGCTTTTTGTGTCCCTTAGTGCTGGCACTTGGTCTGGCCGCCTGAGGATGGACCCATGTACTCTCTGTGGAGCGCCCAGTGTTGCACAGTGGGCTGCATGCAAGTATCCCCAAGCTGGCTGATAAACAGAAGGTGGCACCTCATGGAGCACAAGCAGCCTTGGCTGGCGGAAGCCTAACAGGGCTCTGTTAAGTAGCATCAGCTCCAATTAATGGGTGTTGATTGCTGTCTGTTTTGCGGGCTGGGCTGCCCTCACCTCACAGCTGTTACAGGCAGGAGAGATTTTTTTTTTTCAGCAGCGAGCAGCAGGGCTGCGACTGCCCCTGGCGCGCCAGCCCCTTTAAAAAAATGGGACATGACTGACAGGAGCGCATCCAGCAGTCGGGCTTTGTCCGCGGGCGTGGGGGGCCCCCCTGTGTGATGCTCAGCCAGCGCCCCCGCAGCTAGAGAGACAGGACAGGCCTGAGTGGGGGGGCCGGGGCTGGGCTGGAGGCTGATTTGTGGCCAGGGCAGATGGGCTTTGGCTGCACCTGCACCACTGGGATGTCCAAACCGTGGCTCTCCTGCCCCCAGAACACCCCTGCAATTGGGCTTCTGTGTGTTTGGGGGGGTGTAGCCGGCTCGGCAGATCCAGTGCTTTTTATCTTCACCTTTATTTAACTAGTAACCATGTTAACACGCCGTCTTCCTTTTCAAACGTGCCCTGTGAGCTGAGTGTTAGCAGAGTTAGCCCAGCCCTTGGCAGGGTTCACCGTTCTCCGCGAGGGTCTGCCTGACACCTCTAGCCAGGGCCAGGACGGGGGCGGCGTGGGGCCTCTCTGTCCTCTGTTCAAGTCGACGGGAGTGTGGCCACAGCGTTGAGTGCAGCCCCGTTCTCCGCGGTGTGTCTGTAGTGCAATCGGGACGGATGACTGCAGCATGGATAGACGTGCCCTTGATCCACCCAGAGCAAAGCTAGCTCGAGTAGCGTTAGTAGTGAAGCCGCGGCAGCCCCCCAAGTATGTACCCAGCCGAGTCCTAGGTGGGTGGGGTTAGCTCGTGTTAGTTTTGATCAAAGCCAGGTTGGTCTGGGTGTGCTGCAGTCATGCTTCCCGACTGCTGTATGGACACATCTTGTGTGTGTCCCTGTGCTCCAGCAGCTGATGGTTGGAGGCACAGGAAGAAACATCGGAAGGGGAGTTGCAGCACGTTCAGCCAAAGGATCTAGCCCCACACAGCCGATGGGAGGCCTTGGGCACAACAAGTGCCTGCTGATTGGCTGGCTAACATTTCCCTTCCTTGAATACCGCTGATCAGGGGAGGCATTTTCTCCCCCATCT
This sequence comes from Mauremys reevesii, assembly GCF_016161935.1. Lineage (NCBI taxonomy): Eukaryota > Metazoa > Chordata > Testudines > Geoemydidae > Mauremys > Mauremys reevesii. The sequence continues at coordinate 41,219,343 of NC_052637.1, read as the reverse complement.
CTTAGAGATGATTCCCCTCCTTTCCCGCATTGATTGGGTGTGTGCGGCAAGGAAGCCGACCTGAGGACGATCCCATAATGGTGATGCTGATGAGGGAGCTTGCTGAGATAAAGCTGCCTTTGTGCTATAGGGCTGTGAATTGATGCAGTTTCTTTGATTGGGTTAGATACTCCGGGCAGAATATTGGGTAGCAGATGCACCTTGATTTTTGTGTGTGCGCCCCTCATCCTGGACCTGTAACTGGACATTATAACTGGGCTTCAGACAGGAGGACACAGGGTATCAAAGCTCATCAAGGATTTTATCCTATTTCTTTATATTCTTTGCTTCCTAACTTTCTGCCAGAGGAGGAGGTGGGATGGTGTGATGAGCCGGTATTTGTTGTCAGACCTCACCGGTGTGCTGCTTTGCTCTGTTCAATGTTGATACCAGTCGGCTGCGTGCGTGTGTTCCCTCTGTGTGCTGCCCCGGCTCTGTGCAGGTCGCTGACACAGCTGACCCCCAGAGAACCCCCAAAGAGCACAGACTCCGATAAGGTCGGACGGCACCCAGTAAGCACGAAGCACAGTCATAGTTTCCCGCAGACTCTACAGGACAGACTACGAATATGTGCCCCCCAACAATGCACTGGCTCAGTCAGTGGCGGGATTCTTCACTGGCCCCTAGGCCAGACAAAAACAACAAAAACAACTCCTCAAGGGTACAAACAAGCTACACGTCACTCCCGACGTATAGAGGGGCAACCCCTTTACGTGTCGGGGGGCTGCCTCTCACCTGTACATGTTGGTTCGAACAAAACACCTCTATCCATCATATTATCCTTTTGACCCTGTCTTTAGGATAGGTCAACCTGTTCCTTGTTATGTGTGTGGAATGTGGGAGTCGCGGACTGTCCTGGTACCATCCTGGCACGTGTTTATCATACTAGTGCTTAGTACCTGTTAGGCATGCGCATAATTGCAACATCAGCCTTCTTCTTGCCTCTGGCTCACAGCTTAACTTTGCTTTATGTTCGCAAAGTCTTGACCGTTCCTTTAGTTCAGGCCTTAGGCCTCGTACCGGGCCTCTGACACAAGGGTTTATGTTTCAGGGCCTCCTCTTCTTACACTACTGACTCCGCATTAGTGAAGCGATTGCTGGATATCCTGTGCTCAGTGCTGGTGTCCACACTTCAAAAAGGCTGTGGAAAACTTGGAAAGGGCTCAGAAAAGAGCTGCCAGGTCTAGAAGACGTGCCTCGTGCTGAGAGACGGAAGGATCTCATTCTGTTTAGTATTCAAAGGGAGGTTAAGAGGTGACTTGATGATGGTCTCCAAGTGCTAAATGGGGAAGAGATTTCTGAGAGGAGGCAGTTCTTTAATCTAGCAGAAAAACACCCTAGGAAGATGCAGTGAGCGGAAGCTGAAAGAGGAATTCAGAGGAGAAATAAGGCACACGTTTTTAACAGTGAGGATGATGAACCGCTGGGACAATTTACTTGGGAACATGGGCGAGTCTCCATCATTTGAAGACTGCACAAGACTGGGATCATGGCTACACGGCAACAAAAGACCCAAGAGAATGGCCGTGGCTGGCCTGGGTCAGCTTACTCGGGCTTGGGCTGCGGGGCTGTAAAATTGTAGCGTTAGATGTTCTGGCTGGAGCCTGGACTCTGAGAGTGTGTCCACACGGTGATTAGACACCTGGCCCTGGCCCGTGCCAGCTGTCTCTGGCTAAGGCACATTGCAGTGTAGACATTCACGCTCAGGCTGGAGCCTGGGCTCTGGAGCCCTCCGACCTCGCAGGGCACTGGTGCCCACGCGCCACCCTAGCCCAGACATCTGCACTGCAATTAAACAGCCCCTTAGCCTGAGGCAGCTGGCAGGGGCCAGCCAGGGGTTTTTAACCACAATGTAGACATGCCCTCAGACCCTCCCGTCTCGTGGGGTCTCTCAGCCCAGGCTGCAGCCTGAGCCTTAACATCTACACTGCTGTTTTTAGCCCCGTAGCCTGAGCCAGCTGACCCAGGCTCTGAGACTGTGGGTTTAATTCTCCAGCTCGAACCGAAGTTGTAAGCTCAATGCAGTGATTACTGGGTGAGGTTCTCTGGCCCGTGTCATACAGGAGGTTGGACAAGATGACCACAGTGGTCCCTTCGGGCCTAATAACTCTGAATGAGCTAGGACACCAGGCCAAGTATTTGCAGACTTGGGTTCTCTTGCCAGCGCTGCCACTGACTTACCACATGCCCTTGGGCAAATCCTTTAGCCTTTGTGTACCTCATTTTCCCTTTTGTAATATGGGGGTAATGAATGATATTTTCCCATCTGTGTAATGTACTGTGGGATCTGTGGAATAAGTCAATGGAATGTGCTCCTAAGTCCTTTATCAGGCATACTAATAGGTTATGCTCATGTGTCTGCAAGCAATGATTAACCTTCTCTGTACCCTGGAGGTGACTACCATCGCTACTTTAGAGATGGGGGAAACTGAGGCAGAGATATTGGGCTCCCAGTCCTGTGTTCAGCCTCTTGGCTTATCGTACATTTTAATCAGTGTCCAAAGATCAGAAACGCTAAGGGAGAGTTAAGGGCAGGTTGCACCTTGAAGTTTAAAAAAAAAAAAAAAAAGTATCCACGAACAGTTAGTGATGCAATCCTCACGCTCTTCCTTTCTCTATATTCAGTAGCACCCATCAACACACAATATTAGATGAAATGATTATATAAGAGATGAAAGAGTAGCCAAGGTAACATTACGTCGTTACAAGTTAGGGGTGTATGTGTGTGTTTTAGCATCTTTTGATCTGGTTTAAAAAAAGTAGCAACAGTGATATTGGAGTCTGCGTTTATCGTACACTCACATGCGGAAAGGAAAATCCATAAGGGTTGCTATAGATACACTTTATCGCATGCCCCAAGCAACACTAATGCTCTGTGTTGCAGTTACGCTTCATTTGTAGCCTTTGCATAATCTGATTCTGTTACTATAAAAGGAATCGCATAATAAGGTAAAACGGACGAGGGGTGAGGTTAAAACTAAACCAGCCTTTCTAACCACGTAATTAGACTTTGGAAACCGGCTTGCTACCCAATCAGTGGCCCAACAGCTGTACAACCTGGACATCTGAGAAGGTTAAACTGCTTGAGAAACATGAGCATTGGTGGAAAGTTGAGCCCACTGTCTGCTTGATGAGCTTGCTAACACGTCTGAGCACCACGTAGGTGCTTTGAATCCAAATCCTTAGGCAACAGATTGTCTTTTGAATATTCGTAGAGGTGCTCTGCTCCCCAGCTGATATTTGCATCTTTTATGTGAGATGGCGGAAATGTCTCACCTTGGTCAACGAGGAAAATCTGTGTGCTAGAAAAGGCCCAGTGCAGCGGTTGGATGAGTTTTCTAATTGTAGGTGAGAGATCAGAGGGGAGGCAGTTGTATCAGATGACGGTATGCTCTTGTTAAGCATCCAAGATCTCAAAGCACTTTTCTGGCATTAACAGGTGAATCCCCACACTATTGGCAGCACAGAGATGTTATGCCCGTTTTCCAAATTGACCCGTAGAGGGGAGAGAGCACGGCTGGAATTTTCAAAGACATCTGAGAAAATTGGGCACCTACCCCCCCACCCATTGAATTTCAGGAATTTCACTGTAGGTCAAATGGGTGAACCATCGTGCAAAATGTCTGAGCTCACAGGAGAACGTTTGCAAAGGGAGAATACGGGAGGCACGAGCACAACTGATATCTTAGAACCAGCCTATATAGAAAAGACAGTCGAAAGTCCAGAACGTCAGCCAGTGTACATCTGTATAGCTCCACTGAGTGCAGCGAAGCTGACTTACAACCAGCTGAGGATCTGGCCCCAAAAATCTTCAAATTTTCAATAAAAAAAATTCTCTAGCAACTAACATAAAATCTCCTCTTCCTTCAACTTTTGAGGCCACACTGCAGCAGATGAGGATTGCAAACTTGCATCTCAAACTCCATTTTCCCTTTCTGCTGCTCTTGCTGCTGCTATCAGATACTTTTTCAGGTGTTTTACTATTACTTTTAAAGAAAACAAATTCTGCAAGGACGGAAATAATTTTGTCACTTGAATTTAAGTGCTGTTCTCCAAAGCTCAGCTACATGGGTTTTCTCTCACTACATAGCATTTTTTTTGACAGAGAGTAATTCCTACTCCTACGCCTGCTTTGTCGTTTCAGGAATTTCCTCAGATTTGTTTTTACATGGGGGCATTCATTACCCCTCCCCAGCCTAGTTACAGCGAAGAGAGCTTTCCATAAACATCATCAATGTTGCTGTGTCTTCAGCTTGCCTTCTTGCTCTGAACCCTGATGTTGATAAACTAGAGGATGGATACAAACCCTGCAGAGTGATTGGCTAAACTGAGTTTTAGAAGAGGTGGAAGGGATCTTTCTTTAGAGAGGAAGGATGGTCCAGTGGTTAGAGTGTTGGCTTGGTACCTGGGAAACCGAGGTTCAATTCTTTGCTCTGTGTAACACTGGGCAAGTCACTTGGCCTCCCTGTGCCCCAGTTTTCCACCTGTACAATGGGGTGAATCGCCCAGTGCTGCCTTGTAGGAGCATTTGGAGGGTAAATACATAAAGATAACGAGGTGCTCAGATAGTGCATTCATTAGGGCAGTAGAAGTATCAAAGACAGATTTCTGAGCACCAGTTCTTACCTTGTCTTTTCATGGGATTTTTTTCACTGTTGTATTTGCACCAATGTGTTTGCCCCAGTGTAAACTCCAGGGTATCCTGGGTTTAAGCTACGCCAATGCAATTGCCCCATTCAAGCCAGTGCAGCTCATCTACAGTAGGCATGTGTACGGCTGTAGCTGCACTGATACAAAAATCCGTAGGGTAGACAAGCCCTTAGCATCAGGGTGTGTCAGTGGCTCCATTTCCTTTCCTGCTAGGTGTGAGTAGCACCTGATGGCTGGGTTCTGCCCAATACAATATTCATTTTGTGTGGGGTTTTCAACTTCTTCCTCTCCATGTAGTTCTCCCCATTTTTTTGCTCCCTGCATCCAGCAATCCCAATATTTTTCATCACATCTTTCCAAGCTGCATCTTCATTGGGTTGAGTATAATCCAGTGCCCCTCTGGGGGTGTTTTTATGGGAGCAGATAGCCTCCTCACTCTCCTCCTCACCGCCCGCCTGCCTGCCTGCTGCTTACCTCCCCGCTAGTCTCCTAGTGTCCCCCACCTCCCCTGACTGCCGCTCTCCTCCTCGCCATCCGCCCACCTCCCTCCCACCTGTCCACCTGCCGCTCGACTCCCCTTTCGCCTCCTCACCCTGCTCACCCACCCGTCTCACTCCCCCCCTCCCCCCCGCCTCCTCACCTGAATATTGGGACCAATAGTGTCCCCATCGTGCCTCAGTCGGGATGCGGGACAAAGGGCTAAAGAGCGGGACAGTCCCAATTTTATCGACGCGCGGAAGATCAGAGACTGGTTTATTTTAGGAAGCCGGGCACACACTCTCTTAAAAGCCAAAGTTGAGCTCCCTCGTGTCTCTGCAGAGTGTGTGCATCAGCTCTTGTGCAGCTCAGTCTTAAAAATAGAGAACATCAAAGACCCCTAAAGAGCTAAATGCTCATCAGCGAGAAAAGAGTCTGCACCGCTTCTCTGAATATCAGCTGCAGCCCAGGAGAGCAACGTCCAGCATGTCTTCATCTTCAGCTACAGGGCTTGATATTCCCACTGGTCCTTCATCTGCCCAAACTCCCCGGTACCCCTGCTGTATTCCCTTCTCTGGCACACTGTCCACACCGTTAGCACCTGCTAAACTGCAGCCCTAGAAAGCTTCAGCCCACTCCCCATACATGCGGCGCTCACCTTTTCTGTCATCTGCTCTGAAGGGCTGTTTATCCCCTGTGCCCTGGCGATGGCCCGTAGCGTTGAACATCTCGAATGGTGGTAGAAGGCAGGAGACCAAAGAGGGGTCCTACCTGAAAAGGATAAACCTGATGCACAGTGGTGCATAAGGAGGGAAGAATTCACTGAAATAGAGAGGGGACGTTTGGGCTGAAAATTTTCCTGGCAGATCTGATGGGCTGTGGAATGGTCTCCCATGGGAGACAGAGAGCCCCAGAGCTTGGAAATTTTGGAATTAGGCTGGGCAAAGTACAGGAAAATCCCCTCTGGGACACAAGGCTGTCGTGGCTGGGGGATAGATAATACTGAAGCATTCCCATTCTGCAATGAAGTGATGCACTTGCAGGCATTACAGGTCTGGGTGAAGGCTCAGAAGTTTCCATTCGCGTTTGGAGCCTTCCACCACATTCATAGTTTATTGGAACGCCTGCTGATTATTTAGCTGGTCAGAAGATGAGGGAGAATGGGCCCTCCCTCTCATGCCTATTTGAGGTTTGTGATCACCTATGCCACCTTTCAAGTTCTGTGCAGTCCCAGATTTTGAATGGTTGAGTAGAATGCTCCATCGCCCAAGGACTAACTTATTGAAAAGCACAAGTGAGAGCTACCCGGTTAAAAGCAAACAAACTAAGCCCAGGTACTGGCTGTACATCAAAAAAGCCACTCTAGGGTTTTTAGTCCCCGCTACCAGGCCTGCATCACTCACTGGCTTTCCTTTCCCACTGACAAATAATGTTCTGTTTATCCTTGGTGACTGGAATGAAATCCTGCAAGCAAATGTATTAGCACAGACTGTCGGTTTGGCTGGAGTTTTGGGCTGACCGGCTGTCTGGTCCTGTGTATTATTTGCTAGTGTTGTGACAGCCAGCATGGCTGCAGATGTTGCTTTAAAAGAGGAGGGCAAGTATCTGTGAGCAGACTACTTTGCTGAGCTGGGTAACATCAGTCAGATACACCCCAGGAGCTTTGTAGTGGTTGCCCTGCTGACATCCATGAAGAATTGGCTGGTCACATGGTGTCTGATTTCTTTGTTTTCAGCTTTCCTGTCATTTTTCTGATCACTAAAATGTGCTGATTCTTTGGTGTTGAAAATTTAATCCCGACAGTATTTTTTTTGTTGCTGTCGAGCATCTCCTCAGAATGCTTTTAAACGCTTTTCCTTTTTTCCCCTCTATTATAGATGGCATGAGGTGAATTATAAAATGACAACACACGCACCTCCTTTCCTCTGGTGACCTCGTGGGTCAGTCTGCATGAGCACTTTTATGCAAAGATTCTTAATTGGCATTGAAAATGCATGCTTTGCAACACGATAGTTGAGCATTAGCCTGCCTCGAAATGGCATGGGAAGCAACTGACATTCAATCAAAACAATTCCAGATGACTTCTTGCACTTGTTTGTTTGCCATTAAAATTCTGAGGTGGGGGGGGGAAATCGGGGGACGGGGAGAGTTAAGTGCATCTAAAATGTCAAATCTTTTTTAGTGCAAAGCAGCAGCTGTTGCCTGTGTGAGGTTCAGGAATTTCTGCCCATGTAATTTCTTGGCTGCTTCTTGCCTTTTCAAACTAAAGATGAACAGAGAGAGACTCGCTCTGAGTGGTCTTGATTATAGTGCAGGCCATTGCTCGTTCTGTCCTTTCACAGCCCTGATGCTTGGATTTTACTGACGTGCTTTTAAAAATGCTGGCCAAAATAGAGCCTGATGCCAGTTAATGTCCTGCTGGGAACCTGGGTTGGGGAGAGTCTTGGCTTAGCAGGAAACATGCTAGCAGATGAGAATGAGGCAAGTCTTTTGAAGGTGGGCGGGAGCAGCCACTGACTATAGGTAATGACATAGTCCAAACCTGGGAATAGGGTGACCAGACAGCAAGTGTGAAAAATTGGGACAGGGGATGAGGGGGTAATAGGCTTCTATATAAGAAAAAGCCTCAAGTATCGGGACTGTCCCTATAAAATCTGGACGTCTCGTCGTCCTACCTGAGAATGAAAACATAACTGAATATAATGGTGCCTTCCTTCAGCAATAGATGGAAAAGAGAAGACTGAGAGGGGACATAACAGTTTTCAAGTACATAAAAGGTTGTTACAAGGAGGAGGGAGAAGAATTGTTCTTCTTAACCCTGGAGGATAGGACAAGAAGCAATGGGCTTCAATTGCAGGAAGGGCGGTTTAGGTTGGACATTAGGAAAAACTTCCTAACTGTCAGGGTGGCTAAGCACTGGAATAAATTGCCTAGGGAGGTTGTGGAATCTCCATCACTGGGGATTTTTAAGAGCAGGTTGGACAAACACCTGTCAGGGATGGTCTAGGTAATACTTAGTCCTGCCATGAGTGCGGGGGACTGGACTAGATGACCTCTCAAGGTCCCTTCCAGCCCTGTGATTCTGTGATTCCCAGGAGGCAGGTCTTGTGCGTGGGGGATGGAAATGGGCTGGTTCTTTTTGAGACCCTATGTGACCAGGGTCCTGGGGAGCCACGCTGAGATTGCTCAATCAGGGCAAACTGCAAAGAATGGGGCAGACAATCCCCAAAACTGATGGTTATTTCAATATGTAGATTCATCAAGCTAGCCTCAAAACAGCTTCTATAACATCATATTGGTTACCCAGAAGCCAAAACAGAGTTCCTTTAAAGCAACTCAGCCTTGGGCTTCCTAGGGTGACCAGACAGCAAGTGTGAAAAATCAGGACGGAAGTGGGGGGTAATAGGCTTCTATATAAGAAAAAGCCTCAAATATCGGGACTGTCCCTATAAAATTGGGACATCTGGTCACTCTAGCTTCCACCCAGACAGCCAAGTCAAATAGGATGAGGATTCCTGAAAATCTTGTTCATCATATAAAAAGTTCTACCAATCCCAAAGGACTGGACACATTCCCCACCAAGTTAATGAATATTTTAGGTCTTACCCAAATACACGCTTACAGCCAGTCCTTTAGTATCTAATATCCAAAGGTTTATTTATAAAAAGAAAGAGGTGAGAGTTAAAATTGGTAAAAGGAATCAAATACATACAATAATTGCAAAGTTCTTGGGTCAGGCTTAAAGCAGTGATGACATAAACTGCTAACTGATTAAGTCTCTGGTTGCTCCCAAATAACTGGAAGGTCCTCAGTCCCTTGGTTAGAATGCTCCCATTAATATAAGAACATAGTCCAGAGATCAGAGCAGGAAAAAGGACAAATGGGGATGTTCCCAGGGCCTTTTGTAGCTTCTGTCATGTGGAGGGAAACGTCGTTGTCCAAACAAAGCCCTCAGAGTCAGCATATTTTGGGGGAAAGCACTGGCACACAAGATGGAGTTTAGCATCACATGGTCTACTCACATGTCCTTGCATGCTTCGATGAGTCATAGCAGGGGCCATTACCCATATTCTAGCTAGAACATCCTCAGGAAGGTCCATCAGGTGTGGATAGGCTTCTTCCATGGTTCATTGTGAGTTGTGTTTTTAACTTGAATAGTCCCTTCACAATGTGCTGGCAAAATACCTTGTGGGTGTTACCCCAGGAGCAAACACCTTTGAAATACAGGTACATACTCAATATTCATAACTTCAGATGCAAAAATGATGCATGCATACAACTAGGATAACCATATTCAGCAAATTATAACTTTTCCATTGACGCCTTCGATGACATACTTTGTACAAGATTTGTTGCAGTTATGTAACAGTGGTAGCAACAATGATCTACATGGGCCTATTTTAATCTTATAACGTCTCACCCTGTAATTCCCACCCTTTCCTGTACCTGTAGCACAGGAAGGTCCCCAGATCACTGCCACCCTGCCCCTTGTTTGAAGGTGTCTGGACATTGCTGCCTTATAGGCCTATCAGCTTTAACCACCACGTTGTCTAGACCTGCTCAGAGCACGTCTAGACGGCATGCTGGCTTTAATGCAGGCTTGTCTACACTAGCATGGTCTGCACTAGCACTTGTCAACCTTACAGCTGCAGTGGAACTATAAATAACATAAACCAAAATGGAACGCCGAGGGAGGCTTGACCTTCTCCATGCTGCGGTTTGATCAGCATCTTTCCTGCTGGCTTTTTGGTTATGGGTGGGGCAAATGGTTCCCAGCATGAGCCTGCTCCCTTCTGAACTGATCTGGAGTCAATTTCTCTTTTCCCCTCAGACAGAGGTGAAAACGGGGAGCCCTATCAGAGGCGGAAGGGCGCGGGAGCCAGCCAGTCAGAAGTCCCATCTGCGTCTCAGACTTCTGGAGACAGCACGTTGACCCCAGGAAGTAGCAGTTGGAGGCGAATTATGCTGCTCATTCTAGCTGTAACGATACATAACATTCCAGGTAAGCACCTTGTCTGCTTTCAGTTGCAGGGTGGGTGTAGCCGTGTTGGTCCCCGGAGGTGAGAGAGATGAGGTGAATGAGGCGATATCTTTTATTGGACTAGCTTCTGTTGGTGGAAAGAACAAGCTGTCAAACTGCACAGAGCTCTTCTTCCGCTCTGGAGAAGGTAACCAGAGTGTCTGTCATACCTTCCGTGCGACCCTCTTGTGCTTAACAATCTGTCCGACCTTTTTTTTTTTTTAGCTTAGACACCTGGTTACCTTCTCCAGACCTAAGGAAGAGCTCTGTGAAGCTCAAAAACTTGTCCCTTCCATCAGCAGATGTTGGTCGAATAGAAGATACTACCTCATCCACCTTGTCACTTGCAGTGGCCTGTGCCTGAAGATGTCATTTCCTCGGCTGGATGAGCGGGATAGCCCACTTGCCACCACATCAAGGATTTTGGAATGGCCATTTTGTTTTTATTGCTGTTTTATTATTGCAGACGCCGCCCATCACAGTAGCATCTGGGCACCTTTTTGATTAAATCTGCTACAGCTGGTCTTGCTTGTCTGTGTTCATGTTACTCAGTCCTGTAAAGGCTGAATCAACAACATACATTAGCAGGTGGCAGTTTCAGGAGAATGGCTCCTGATTCTGCACTGTGTTCTAAATTCCCTTGGTCTCCCCCTACTGCCAGCCCCAAGTGTTTAAAAATCATGTCAGACTCCCCCCATCCCCCCCAAATCACAAGAGAGTTAAAAATCATGAGCTCTTAAAAATGATGACTGTTAGGCTTTTTATTTGTCTGCTGGTCTTTGTGCTGATAGGGACTGCATTTTCAAGCTTTGCTCTGCAACCATGAGGGACGGAAACATTTTCTTTTTGGTTAATTAAAAGAAAGCTGAGATTCTCACAATCACATGAATCCAGGAGCTGGGGCTTTAAGAAAAACGATATTGCAGGACTGGCATTAAAATTGTGAGAGCTGACAACACTCAGTTGCTTTGTAATTCTTTCTTACGCTGGGGATAAGACAGGATAACTCTTTCAGGCTGCTTTCCTTGTAGGCTCTTTTTCCCCTCCCCTTCCTATCTCTTTTCCTTGTTAGAAGAGCCCTTATTTCATTTAGATGTGTAACCTGTGTTATGGAGGGATAGAAGGAAACTGATCTGCATAGCTTTGATCTTGGGGAGACTGAAATGCTGGATTCTCTGTGCTCGCTTGAGAAAGCAGGATTCCAAAACACAGTGACTGTATCACTCTGTGGCAGGGAAGCTGCTACCACATACTAAATGAAAGGTGCTCAAACAAAAAAGACTCTTCCCATCAGAACAGGGACTCTAGACATTTCCTTGTTCTGTTGCGTGTGCTTTTTTATTTTAAGGGTTACTTCTCGCTGCTGTGACAGAACTATAATTTTAAATTTGATTATTGGATGCTTCTCTGTTCTGTTGACTCATGTGAAAAAGCTCAGAATTACGTGGCTTTGATCACAGCTCCTGTGCCCACTTCACGGACAGGAGCCAAATGCCCAAAAAATGGTAGAAACATGAAGCTGGAGGTAGTAGCCGTGGGTTTTGTGTGTGTGTGTGTGCGCGCGCGCGCTTTCTGCTCATGCATTTCAGAAAGTACATTCTTTCCATCCTTCTGTTCCTTGCTTGTCTCTTTGAAATCAATTGCTTCATTTCAGCTTGTAATCATTTTTCACTGTCCTTCGTTGCTCCATCTACTGTCTCTCAGTGGAGGCGTTCACTTAACTAGGCTTTCCGTCATCCCAAAGAGGGTGAACGATAATACCTCTGCTTCACCTCTCGTTGGATGCTCTCAAAGTGCTTTGCTAACGCTAATTAATTGTGCATCCCAGGCTTGTCTCTACAAGCAGTTGTCAACCACGGTATAGCTGCATCAGTGCTTAGCTGCAAGTGTAGGAAAAATTCCAGGGTTTTTACCATGCGCCTGTGAAAACCTGCTCTAGATTCATTGAAACTGCTTGAAGGCTTATACAGGTTTGTATCACTCAGTGGCCAGTGAGCAAGTACAAGATTAACTGCAAATAAAATGTCATTTAATGCAGCATTAGGGTTGGTGCTTTAAACTTGCAAAAGCCAAGAATCTCTGAGTTAAAATTCTCCAAGGTGCCATAAATCTAACCTGGGTGCGCTATATCTCGTTGTTTAGCACTGGCTATAGTGAGATACTGCACAGAGTATTTATTTTACAGTGTGAGCAAACTAGAGGGTGGAGAAAGGCTAGTAGGAAATTCAGCATGCTGAGTCTTTTGGTCTGGGATAGGAATACAGGAATTGCCTGAGTGAGTCAGTGGAATAATCCATCTAGCCCAGTGGGCTGTCAGCTGTTTTAGATGAAGATGTAAGAAACTCAGCAGTAGGCAGTTATTACTCCTGAGGGCACTCTGCGCCAAGAAAATTAAAAATTCTGTGCACAATATTTTAAAATTCTGCAGGTGTGGGTTGGAAAGGGTTTTGTGTGGGGCAATCTGAGTGTGGGCGGCTTAGTGGGGGATCTGGGTGCGGGGGGATCTGCATGCACAGGTGCTTGTTGGGGGTTCTGGGTGCAATGGTAATGGGACTCTGCAGGGGGGCTCAGTGTGGGGGGGTGTCTGGGTGTGGGGAGATAGAGTTCAGTGGGTGAGGGTCCAGATGCTGGGGGGGTGGGGATCTAGGTGCAGCTGGTTGGGGCTCGGTGAAGTGGGGATCTGGGTGCGGGTGGCTTGTCGGGGTGGTCCAGGTGCAGGGGGAGGAGGCCCATCGGGGGGTTCTGAGTGCAGAGGCGGTGAGGCTCGGTGGGAGGTACTGGGTATGAGAGGGTCTGGATGCACAGGGGTTGGGCGGATGGGGGAACAGCTCTCTGTACAGGGATCCCTCCCTCTGCAGCTGAGGAGCGATGGGTGCAGTAAGCTGGGAGCAGGGGGAGTTTGCAGTGATTCTTGCAGCCAGGGGAGAAATCTAGGGGGATGGGCCTCACCTGGCCCCAGATGCCATGCAGGGGACGAAGAGGTCCCATCCTGCCCAGCTGTGACTAGCAGCTGAGCCCAACGCAGGGTAGGAGCCACCAGCTGGGTGTTCCCCAGTCCCGCCTCCTGCCCCACAGTGATTTACCTCTCTGCCGGCTGCCCTCAGCAACTGAAATGTACTGCTGGGGAGGGTCGCATGACTGCTCTTGTGGATTCCCTGTCAAAAAGTCATTTTTCTGTGGGGAAGCAAAGAAATCTGCGGGGGACATAAATTTTCCACATGTGAAATGGTGCAGAATTCCCCCAGGAGTAAGTTTTTGGAATGTCTTCTCCCATTCCTCAATAGTAAGAGATCGGCTTATGCCCTTAGGCCTCGTGACTTGGTATCTCAATGGATTGATGCCCATTTTCCATTCAAACACTCTAGGTTTTGGGTTTTTTAATACTCTGATAATTCCAGAAACTCTAATTACCCAATTAACTCTCCAGTCTTTTTTTGTTCAAATCTTCGCCTAAATGATCCCTTGTGGCAATGAGTCCCGCAGACCAGTTCTGCACTGTGTGGAAAACGTGTTTCCTTTCTTCATCTCTTATGAATGTGCTGTATCTCACTGTGCCTGATGTATCCTCTTTATAGAAGTCGTTACTTCGCATACCTTTATCATGTCCCACCTGATTCACCTCTTTTTCTAACGTAACTGGCCTTGTTCATTCATGGCCTGGCTTCAGTCAACGATAAGCCTATGGCTGGTTAAAATATTGTTGGTGTGACTCCGTGACTGCAAGCACTGGAGACATGATGCAAAGGGCCTGGTAGGGGGCGTGTCTAGGTGTAGATGGATGAAAAATTGAGCTGGGAGGGGGCTCCCTGCAGGAACCTGTGTTCAGGTGCTGCTCCGTGGCCCTCTGTCAGGACAGCTTGAAGAGTATAAGGTCAGGCTGGTTGTTGAGGGTTAGTCAGGCCCAGCCCTCGCTTTGATAGCTAGAGTGAAGTAACTGCAGGCGCTGGGAACACAGCGTGTAGCGGGAGGAGGGCTTCCTTTGCACTTTTGGAGCTTTAGATGGAAGGTGCCATTATAAATGTCACCTAAGGTTGTTTCCTTTGAAGTTTCTGGGAAAGATTTCTTTTCTTTACACTTTAGCATGATAAGAGGTTTGCCATGGGGCTTTATTTGAGATAATAACTAGGATGCTAGCGGAGACTGAGAGGCCTAGACGGAAGAGACCCTTTGGCTGTTGGGTTTCAGAATCTCACCCAGTAAATGGGTTGTTGGTCAAGGCTCCCTTCCAGTCTGTGCAGTTTCTAAATAGTCGATTTCTTCTCTGTCTTTCCTTTGCGTTGATGCATTTAGCTGCTTAGATGCAATGGCCTCTGTCCAGCCTCTGAGTTTTGGGCAGCTGCTTTTGTATGCACAGTTCAACGGTAATCCAGATTTCAGCGTCTTGCTCTACAGCAGTGGTTCTCAAACTGGGGCCGCTGCTTTGTTCAGGGAAAGCCCCTGGCAGGCCGGGCCGGTTTGTTTACCTGCCGCGTCCTCAGGTTCGGCCGATTGCAGCTCCCAGTGGTCGCGGTTCGCTGCTCCAGGCCAATGGAGGCTGCAGGAAAGGCCGCCAGCATGTCCCTCGGCCCCCAATCCTGCTTCGTCTTTCCAATTAGGAAAATCTGCTCATGATTCCTTGAGTGGCTTTTCTGTCTTTCTCAGGAATTTTGTAGTTTGTGATTTTTTTTTTTAACAAAAAAAATCTATTTCCACCTTCTAATGTTTTTAGTTCAGCTCCTTCCAATCTGGCACATCCCATACATTATAAACCTAGTTGCTGAGTTGTAACAACTTGAAATCTGTGCTTACAACTCTAAAACTACAGCACAGGAAAACAATTTGTCTTAATTATTAGAGTTCTCTGACTAATGAACTACAGACAGAGATTTCAGAGATCTAAAATAAAATCTGTGGATCTTAATTGAATAGGAATTTGTGTAAAAAAAAAAAAAGACATTTTTTAAAAGAAAAACACTGGGAATGGTTAGTTTAAAGCAAAGACGTCTCCATTTGTGTTTGCAAACCCCTCCCCTCTGAAAGGGAGACTGCCTGTCGTTATGTGTCTGTTCAGCAGCGAGAACAGCGGAGACCTGGACGGGGGGGAGCTCCTAAGCATTACTGCAAAACAAATACTAATCAACAGTGGCACTAATTGCGCTCATGAACAGCATGACGATAGGGCGGTAGCTGCTTTAAAGGTGACCATAGTTTTAAATAGAAACCAAAAAGAAAAAGGTCACTCGCGTTTGAGTTGAAAACAGCGTAATTGGATTTTATCCCTCAACTGAAGCTGTCGGGAAGCGCAGGAGTGAATAGGGTGCCTGCAAGCATTTGTCTCTTGCTGTCCTGCGTGGTGTCTGCTAAGGAGCTGTGGACTGTCACTGAAGAAACAAACCTTTGTAAAGGAATGAACAAAGTGTCACCCAAAGCAATAGGTTAATGACCATAATCTCTCCGTTGCTTGGAAGAGGTGGTTGTAACCTTTTTTTGTTCTGACACCGCACAAAGCCCCCCTTGGGCAATTATTAAGCCTCAGAAATGATCTCTTATTTCTTAAAGGTCACAGCATTAAAGTTTAACGTTTAGAGTGGTGTGGGAGAGCAGCGCCCTGTGCATGTATCTGTTACAGCTCAGCAAGTGAGTTCTGTTCATCTCCTGCTGCAAGGCATCCTGGCTAACAAATAAGCTCTTCCCCGTGGCTGCTTTTCCTGAGGCCGTCAAGTGCATGCAAGGCAGGGATACCGACAGCCCAAGCTTTGATGCAGCCCCTGCAGATTTCACTAACTTCCAGTGGACAGGCTGGCAAAGCGTGTGAGGTGGAAACGGTCTTGTTGTTGAGTCTGAAGTTGAATGGGTTTCAGTATCGATGAGTGGGGCAATGTTTATACTGAGCTCCGTCCTTAGAAGAGTGGGGGCTCGCTTTCTTTTCCAGTTGACCTGTGTGTCTCCATTAGCATTGCATAGGCGGGCCAGCCTTTTACACAGGTGAGGTGAATGAGAGCATCGTCTGTCTAGTGCTGTCCACTGATATCGAAGCCCCCTACAAGCGTCGTTATTTCCACTTCACAATTTGGGCAACTGAGGCATTGAGAGGCGAGGTGACTTGCCCAAATTCTCAGTTAGCATTGGTGGTGGGGATAGAAGCCAGGTCTCCTGACTCCTAGTCCAAAGCCCTGGCCACTGAACCATGCCTCCTGGGCAGCTTCCCAGCATGCCCTGTCTAAGGAAGTGATGCGATAGAACTGGGAGCCTCTAAGGTTGGTAACTCGCAGGCCAGTTGCAAACCCCTCTGACGATGGGGTTTGTACTTATCTGGCCTTCTGTTTCCAAAAGGGCATCCCTGTTTTATTTCTTGGCTGGGTGGCCCTTTGGGACCTCAACATTTATTATGAAGCTGCCACGATACCTCCTCTGCACTCCTGCCAGATATTGTGGGGGCTGCGTAGAGATCAAAGGTGCCAGCCACAGGTGAGCGAGTAGGAAGAGGGACAATCTTCCTCAAGGTGAAGACAAGGCCTCGAGGAGGGAAGCTGAACTGGTGGGGTCACTGGGATTTAGGAGAAGGCTGAAGTTGGGCTACCTTGCCCATCACCATAGTATCTGACCCATCTTTGTCTCGTCCTGGAACAGGGATTTCCCCAGGATGCCGACCTGCTGTCATGGCATTTAAAAGGCAACTTAAAGAACTAAAAATCAGGTGTCACTGAAGTTTTTGTTTTCCTTGCAAAGCGTTGTAGTCCCCTGGCATTGCTCATCGCTCAGCAGTGCCTCGTGTCACGGCTCCGGCAGGTTAAATTACCACACGGGGTTTGTAAACACGGTAATGTTCTCCCTTAATTATAACCCTATAAGTGGAAAGCCTGACATAATTAGCTCATACTCCTGCAGCGTGGTGCCACTTTGCTGAGTGCAGCGTGTTACGGGGGGCGCCCGGTGCAGAGGCTCGCGTGGTGGGTTGTTGGATTGAGCTGCTGGGTTTTTGTTTGGATTCGTTGCAAACTGGAGAAGTGGAGGCTGGGGTGAGCATGCACCGAGTGGATATTGGGTAGAACTGCATGCAGTAGCCTCCTACTACCACCCGTTACCACAATCTGGTTCATGAAATTGTGCCAGGCCATCTTTGTCACTGTGAACGTAGCTAAATCCCATTTGTTTGGTGGTAGCAGACTTATGTGCTAGTGTCAATTGATGCTGCTGCTTATGTCAAGCCTTTCATCGGAGGATCTCGGAGCACCTTGCTGAGGTTTCTTACCTCCCCTGCTAGGTGAATATTCCCCTCATTTATCTGAGACACACGGAGCGTTGGAAGAGCGGAGCTGGGGACCGAGGAGTCCTGACCCCTAGGGCGTGACTTGTCTCTGCATTGCACATTGGGTACTGATTTATACCTGTGCTAAGTGGACGTAAAAGAGCTTCCAGCGGGGAAGGTGGAGAAATTTACATCCACACTGCAGTCACTCTGCATGGGTGTAAAGGCTACTGAAGGGGCAAAGCGGGACTAAGCCCCCCCCTCGGTGTCTTGCATTCACTGCTACAGAGCACTTGCTTCCCTTCAACTGTGGCTTAATTTTCTCATTCAATCTGTCTTTGATCCCTTGGTTTTTATAGAGAATGTTGCCGTGGAAAATCCACAGGCTTGTTTCCCTGCTTCCTCCCTGGTTGTCAGTGTAGTGGCTGCAAGGCTAGCTACCTGGTCAATGATTTATAAAGCAAAAAGTTTTCAGAAGCTTTGCCGAGGGCAACTGGGGGGAAAAAAATGCTGTAAGCAGTAAATATGGCACCAGACTAACGGAACGGCCAGGTGATTGCGTTGCTGGAATGGGCGGCACGACATTCCTATAGCTTGCTGAAAACATCTTCAGGACACCTGCCTTACGGCTAAGAGCGATGCTGTGTGCCTTACGGCAAGGGCATAGGGTCAGAGCACCTGTTCAGCCTGACGGTGTGGTCTAGCGGATAGGGCCCTGGACTCTGGAGACTTGGGTTCTAGTCTGAGCTCTGCCACTGTGTCAGTTCGTCTCTGCATCTCCGTTTCCCTCCTCTGTCCTGTCTATTTACAGTGCGTGTACAGTGCCTAGCGCAGCGAGGCCCCGATCTAGAGCCTTGAGGTGCTACCATTGGACATACACTAAGATTCAGCTACCAGTATGCAACCATCCTTGTAAGGGAGTCTAGGCTGATGTGATCTGCACACTCAGCCATAAAAGAGGAGGGTAGGAGGGAAAGCTGCTAAGAGGAGGATATTAGGAGGCTTAAGGTAATGAAACCTGTCACTCCCAGCTCCTGTACCTGACCCCTGACCGGGGTTTACACTAACCTTTTGCAACCACTTACCGATGTGTAACTTCCCCCGCTTTACACATCGCCCCTAAATTCTGCCCAGTCCCTCCAGCTGGTGGGTTAATGTCCATGTAATTGCAGATGCTGTTTCTGCAAAGCTGCCACTTTTCATTAGCTTCGTGCCAGAAATGCCTGCGTAGTATTAAAGGTGACACCTCAAGCTAGCACTCCTGACAGGCAGCCTGCTGATGGTTCGGTTCAGGTGACTAACCAAAGCTTAGCCAGTGTGCTGGGATCTTCACCTCGCTCCGACTCACCCATCTCTCTCCGATTGCTCCCCCACGTCCCCACTTGCAACCCACCTCCTCCAACAGCTTCTCCCTCCTCCCTGCAAAGAAGGGTTGTATGCAGGCTGAGGCCATGTGAGTCTCTGCCTCTTATCAGAGTCTCTTGCTTTAATTGTTTTTGTTATACTCCTTTACAGTAATGCTCAGTGCTTAAACACAGCCTTGAATCGAAGGATCTCGGCGCATTCAGCGACTATGCAGTAGTGAGGCTCTGGCACTTGCCTCCCAAGGAGGTAAGCAAGTGTTGCAGATGGGGTAATCAAGCAATTCACTGCATTGCAGGCTCCTGCGGACAGGGACTGTCTGGTGAGGAACCGAATGCAGCGTTAGTGCTTACATGAGCAATTTGCCAAAGTTCACCCAGCTGGGGCATTGACGGAGCTGAGACTAGAACCCACGACTCCTGATTCACAACCTTGTGCTGTAGGTACCAGGCCACGCTCCTTCCCATGAATCCCCCAAGGGATGATGAGTTTGCGTTTACTTTGACCCCCTTTAAGAGGCGAGTGCCTTTAAGTTTTGGCGAAGAGTCTGTCTTTCATTTCAGGCAAATCTGCGGGAGGCTGACTAAAGTGTGGGAGAGATAATTGAGTCGAGAAACCTGCTTCTTGAGTTTGTTTTGTGTTGACTGGCTTCAGCAGGCCAGGGGACGGTTTGTTAATTTGTTCCTGAGCTGGAACAAGCAACATAAAGAATAAATTGGTCAGGACAGGAAATGCCAAACAGCGGAGTAGTTCCTGCTAATTAATATTCATATATGCCAAGTTTAGTGGAACATTAATTATGTATTTAATCAGACCTTGTTTATTCTGGTTCATCTTTGTACCTTAGGTGCTTGTTATGATGAGGAATTGAAAATAATTAAAGTGTTACTGGTGTGCTGGAAAAAAAAACAATGAGGTGTAAATTTAAAGTCTAAATGCTGCTCCCTTCCCTTTGATCTGCTTAAAGGGAGGGAGGAGAATGACACACCGGGGAATTCTGGGGCACTTTCTTCCAGTGTCATTCCCTCCAGATTCTCAAAGTCTAATTCTTCTGCATATTCTGTACATTTTTATTTGTGTTGTGATGGCACCTGAAGGCCTCATTGCTATAAGTCCTGTACAAACACACTGGCAGGCAGGGACCCTGCCCCAAGAAGTTTACAACTTAATTTAAAGCTAGACAGAATCGGTGAGTATGACAAAGGAAATGTGGTAACAAAACTAAAATCATATGGGATCATAGGTTAGGCCCCAGTCCAGCAAAATCTTTAAGCATGTGACTAGTTTGATGGATGGCAATGGGACTGCTCATGTGATTAAGTGCTTTGTGAGATGGGGGATTTATTGCACAATTTAATTATGCACTTTCAGATTATTTGCAAATTCGAAAATTAGCTATTCCTCTGCTGCAAAGTCTGGCTGTCGGCTGGTTGTCGGGCTTCCTAGCTCCTTGCCTAGATTTGTTTTTAAATTAATAATACCGGGCGCATACGTTTTCAGCACTTCATGGGCTTGAAGAAATGAATCCTCGTATCTTCCTTTCCCCTCCCCATGAGGCTGATGATTACCACCCACATTTTAAAGACAGGGAAACTGAGGCACAGCGTTTTAAGAGACTTGCCCAAGGCGACTTCAAAGTCAGTGCGATTTGGGATGGAAATTTGTAAGTTAATGGCTCGTGCTCGGCCTTCAAGACTGTTCTGCAGCTCTGTTTTTGTTTGTGTGCGTGTTTAGGGGGTGGGTGAGGAAAAGGTGGGATTAGTAGATGGGCGGGAGTACAATTTAGTGACTACATAGGGTGTATGGTGTTAGGAGCATGTTGAGTGTAACTGCACTGTGGCACGCAGATTTCAGGCCATTTGCTGTGTGGGGCTGGGCCCCAGCTTTGGAGCACCTGAGTTATTGGTGGTTCTCCATTTCTGTCCTTGAAGCTTGGGTTCTTTAATCATGGCATGGATGTAGCAAAGAGGAACCTGAGCCTTCGTCTGCCCCACTCCGTCCTCACCCTCCCTCCATCACCTGAATCGTAGCAGTGAGAAATTAAAGAAATAACAAGACACAAACACGACATCTCTGTCCCATTCTCTCAACTCCCCAAGGGCTCAGAGTGCTGAGCATTGAATCAATCATGATGGAATTTATGGAGGGACAGAGATGGTAGAAATGAAGCCAATTTTGGAATGCATTGAAATCCCCTAATTTTGTCAGTTTGGAAACATTGACTGGGCCCTCTCTCTCTTCATTGGGAACTTAATTTGAGCCATTTATGCAGAAAGGAAATTTCACGAAGGTTTTCCACAGGGAATATGATCTAGTGGTTAAAAATAAGAAATAACGCCACTGCATTATTTAAAGCCTTTTGTTACAGGGATGTGGCTGAGGATTTATAGATGGAACACAGTCTGCCAGGAGCTCATGCTCTCTGTCGCAGTGCTTGCATCTGTTTATCCAAAGGGTCCTGGGTAATGTTGAATTGGATTCTGGGTGGAAGATCAGATTTGGATAGATAGGCCAAGCGATATGAAGGTAAAGAGTATCTCGAAAAAGCTTATGTGACAGCGGACTGTCTGTGTCCTGTGGGAAAGCGATGGCAGATGGATGACCCTTCCAGTGGCAGGGCCGGCTTTAGGCCTATTCCACCAATTCCCCCGAATTGGGCCCTGCGCCTAAGAGGGCCCCGCGCCCAGTGAGAATCCCTTACCTGGCAAGAGGCGCCTTTTTAATTTTTACTCCCCTGGCGGCACTTTGGGTCTTCAGCGGCACTTCAGCGGCGGGTCCTTCACTCACTCCGGGTTCTCGACGGCACTTCGGCAGCGGGTCCTTCAGTGCCGCTGAAGACCTGGAGCGACTGAAGGAACCACCGCTGAAGTACCGCCAAAGACTCAGAGCACCGTCCGATGAATACAAGCCCTACATGTTTCTTTACATGTGTTTTTTATTTTGTCAAGTCATCCCTGCCAGGGCCCCATCGAAACTGTTTGAATTGGGCCCCGCACTTCCTAAAGCCGGCCCTCCCCTTAGTAACCCTAAACCTAGGGAGGGAAGCCCTACGCATAGTGATCCGAACCCTAGCTCCAAGTGCCCTATCCATAGGAACCCTAACCCTAGCTCCAAGTGCCCTACCCATAGGAACCCTAATCCTAGGGCGGGGTGCCCTACCATGAGGAACCCTGACCCTAGCTCCAAGTGCCCTACCCATAGAAACCCTAACCCCAGGGTGGTGTGCCCTACCCATACGAACCCTAACCCTAGCTCCAAGTGCCCTACCCATAGGAACCGTAACCCTAGCTCCAAGTGCCCTACCTATAGGAACCCTAACCCCAGCTCCAAGTGCCCTACCCATAGGAACCCTAACCCTAGGGCGGGAAAACCTACCCATAGGAACCCTAACCCTAGCTCCAAGTGCCCTACCCACCGGAACCCTAACCCTAGGCGGTGAGGCCCCCCCCCAAACCCTACCCCTGGCTCCAAGCCTCTCCCCTATAACCCAACCCCAGGCCCAGGCCCTACCCACCGGAACCCTAACCCTAGCTCCATGTGACCTATCCTTAGGAACTCTAAACCTAGGGTGGGAAGCCCTCCCCATAGGAACCCTAACCCTAGCTCCACGTGCCCTACCCATAGGAACCCTAATCCTAGCTCCAAGTGCCCTACCCATAGGAACCCTAACCCTAGCTCCATGTGCCCTACCCCAGTGGAATGGAGAGCATCTTTACGGGGACAGGCCCTGGCGAAAGCTTTCTTAGGTGTTTTGTAAGACCCGTTTGGTCATGCTGTCCCAGGACAATGATTCGCTCCTCTACCAGGGAGCAAGCATGGTCCATTGGTTTGGGCAGTTGCCTGAGTCTTGGGAGATCTGAGTTCAGTTCCCTGCTGTGCCACATTCTCATTGTGTGACTTTTGGCAAGTCCTTCAGCCTCCATTCCCCATCTCTAAAACTGAGATAATAGCTGGGGGCATGAGGATAAACACGTGAGAGATTGTGAGGTGCTCAGATATTAAGGTAATGGGACATGTATCCACCTAGGATAGATTGCTGGCTACGTGACAGAGGCCTTTAGAACTGTGCCCAAAGCAAGACGGTGATTGAACACGTTCGTTCCTAGGGGCAGGGTCCCTATTAGGCAATACATTTTTCGTCTCCAGCTTACTGGTGTCAGTTGCAGGTAGGGTGTATTTGCGGGACCTCTCTTCCCTCTCCGCCCCCTGGTGCCAGTTTCTTTAGTACAACCCATTAACAAACCTTCCTTTCCCCTGGGTCAGCTGCATGCAATTCCAAGGTTTGAAGTATTTCTGAGCAGTAAATGGACTTGCTTTTATCCCCTGCTCTATCTGCACTTGCCATCTAGGCAAGACTATTTTGCTGTCGGTCTCTGAACTCTTCCTGTCCAGGTTCAGTGCCACAGAGGCCACTGCTAGTGAGAAAAATGGCTGGTGAAATGGTGAAGGGGGAGTAGGGTGGCCAGGTTTCCGGTTTTCGACCAAAAAGTCTGGTCGAAAAGGGGGCCTGACAAGTGTCCGGTCAGGTCTACTGATAGGACACCCAAAGTCTAGTTTGTGCAGGCAGGGAAGGTGCCGGGTCATCACCCGCGCCAGCCCCAGCTCCACAGGCAAGTCTTTCCCAACCTGGGGGGAGAAGAAAAGCAGCAAGCAGTGGGGGGATGAGGTTTCGGGGGAAGGGACGGGGCCTTGGGGGAAGGAGTGGGGTGGAGGTGATTCCTACTGGACTGTCTGTTTTTTTTTAAATATTATGAAATTGGCAACCCTGGGGGAAGAGGGTGACTAGCGAGCAAGTGTGAAAAATCAGGATGGGTGAGGAGTAATCGGCTCCTATATCAGACAAAGCCCCTCACCTCTGGACATCTGGTTGCCCTAGGTACTAGCAGCAGAAGAGCAGTTTCCCTTGCAGCAGAGATGCCCCCGCTGTCCAGAGGACGCTGGCAGAGAGGCCTCCGCTTTGCCAGTGTCTACCTGTGAAACTGACACCCTGCCTAGACTGCAGCTGTCGCTGGGGGATGGTACAGCCACAGCGCCGCCGACAGGACCTTAGTCATGTTCCAGAACCAGTGTCAGGCCGTGGGCAGCTGGTGGCTTTACCCTGGTGAGAGGGCTCAGAGGCGATACGTAATTGTTGAGTGGAGGGGGGCACAGTTTAAAGGTTTTGGGGCCACAGAGGTTTTCAAATTGTGGGTGCACCCCCCAGCCCCAGGAGGGTGCGGGAGAACGTGTGTGGGGCGAAGCGGTAAAGCCAGGCGGCTCGGGCCCGTGACGCACGGCGGGGCTCGGAGAGGGAGCACTGCCTCCGCCTCCTGAGTCACCTCAATGGGCCACCCAGCCTGTCTGGGCTGCGGGTGAAGGGATGCAACAAAAAATCGTGGGGGGGGGGGCACATGACCCCATGTGCTCCCCCCCACATATGTCACCTCTGAGAGGGATGCTGTTAAGGTGTTACGACCTTTAACTATCTCATAACCAGGCAGGGAACCCCACTGGGGTACCTGGGACCAGGGTTCCCTCTCTTTTTTTTTCCACGTGTGCGGAATGAACTTTGTTATGTGCACCAATATAGAGGTGATGTGTGACACCTCAGCTTCACGCTGGTGCACAACAAAATCCATGCGGTGGGGGTGGGACCGAGGGGTTTGGAGTGTGGGAGGGGTGAGTTAGGGCTTTGGCTAGAGGTGCGGGCTCTGGGGTGGGGCCGGGGATGAGGGACTCCGGTTTGGGGGCAGAGATTTGGGCCCTGAGCGCCTGTGTGGCACTTAATAGGCTGCTGTGCAGCTTAGAGGAAACTTAGCCTGGGACCTGTAACTGAGCTACCGTTTTGGGTTCGCTGGAGCACAAGAGGTTTGTGTCTATCTTTGTGGTTGAGTGTGTGGTTGTAGGGAGGTGTTGCATGCATCTCTTTGCAGGGTCCAGCAGATATGTTGATACCTGTCTCACATAGTTAGGTGCTGTGGGAAGATGCTTTGATGCTGATTTCAAATTCCTCCACTAATTCTGCCATGGGGCAAATGTGGCATAATCCCCACCCCGCTTTAATCTTCAGAAGCGTAGCCACTGGATCATTCCACAGGTCGGTCTCTCATCCTCTGCTGTTTTGTTCTTGGTTAAAGCAGTCGGCTTCATCTGCCAGTAGGGTGACCAGATGTCCGATTTTATAGGGACAGTCCCGATTTTGGGATCTTTTTCTTATATAGGCTGCTATTACCCCCCCACCACCTCCCGATGTTTCACACTTGCTGTCTGGTCACCCTGTCTGCCAGTGAATTTGGAGAGTGCCCCGTTGCTTAGAAACAGGAGGTGGTGCTTTGCAACCAAGATAACGTTGCCAAGGAAACCAAGCCGTGAATTTTCTTTTTTCTTTTTGCTGTCCATGGGCTTTGAATACTGGGTGAAAGATCTCTGATAGCAGTGGGAAAGCAGGGGGTTTGGAGTAAAGCTAGCACAGGGCAAGCTAGTGGAGATAACAGCTTTACCTAGGTGTTAAGCTTTGAGCTGTTTTGTGGCTGTGGAGGACAGTTCCAAACTCCCCCTCCCCACTTTTCAATAAGGAGCTCACTTCACGGCATGCAGTCCCTAATTTGATTTCTGCCACAAGTGTCAAAGTCGAGAGGAGGTGTATGGAGAAAAGCAAATTGGAGATGGCAGCCCCAAAAGGCCAACAAAGGCATCATGCTGCAGAACAGGGAGGTAACACACTCTCGCTGGCTCAGATCTGACTGCACTGGAAATTTTATATTCCGTTCTGGAACCTCCATTACCAGGGAGAACATAAGAACGGCCGTACTGGGTCAAACCAAAGGTCCATCCAGCCCAGTATTCTCTCTGCCGACAGTGGCCAATGCCAGGTGCCCCAGAGGGAGTGAACCTAACAGGCAATGATCAAGTGATCTCTCTCCTGCCATCCGTCTTCACCCTCTGACAAACAGAGGCTAGGGACACCTGACAATGTGCAGTCACTTCTGTGAAGAGCAGCAAGAATGACCCGGAGGCGTAGGGAAATGTAACTGACATGGGAATATTAAATTAGCTAAATATGTGTCAAGTTCCCCTGTGGCTGTGGACCCACTGGAAGGTGAATGCAATGGAGGCGAAGGGGTGATGGTGGTGGCAAAAGTGGGGCATAGTCATGGGCACCACTGGGAGGAGATTTACCACATGGACATATTAGACAGGAAGAACTATCCGTCTGCGACCATTTCAAGCTAGATTGGACCATAGCTGAGTGAATGCACTGTAGGGACCAATCCTGCATCAGCCCCCAGAAGGTGCGGTGCAATAGATTGGGTCTGATATGCCTCTTCCATCTCAGTCTTCACTTGAGAGAGGACAGCCCGTCCTCGGAGGCAGATAGCATTAATAGGTCTTTCCCATCTGTAACTACAATCTTAGCTCCCTTGACAAATAGATGAGACTCTTTGCTTTGCCACTCACAATACTTTGAATTTGCAGGGGTTTGGGGGTAGTAGTTTACGCACAGGCAATTTCTTCACAACTCTGTTATTCTTAATGTCCTCTCCTCCCCCCTCCTATCCTGTAATAAAAATCCTCGGTGTGTGGGTGTGTGTGTGTGCGTGCGCGACTAGCTTTTGTGAACAAAGTACTGCATGAGCAGAGGAAAGGTAACATCCGTGTGGTGGTGGTATAGCAATGAAACACACAAACTGATGTGTTGTAACCAAGACCAACAGCCAGCACACGCACCAGGAGCGAGTACAACAGCTGGTGCACAGAGGCGGAAAGGTGCTTTGTTTCCCACTTCAGATGCCAAGCCTGGCTTAGATAAAGGCCTATCCTAAGTGGGGGGGCACTAGGGATTCCCTCCCTTTGTGCCCCCAAGAACTCACAGCCCAGCATCCACAACCCTCAGACAAATTGGACTGGGGAAGGCTCTCCTTCAGCTGCCCCTTTCTCCCTGGAATTCTGGCATACAAGAGGGATTCATTCCCCAAAGGCCAGATTCTGCCTTGTCCCTAAAGGAAGACTGGGGTCGCCATGGGCAAGGGACAGACGAAGAATCCTTCTCACCCCTGCGCTGTTAGCCTAGGTGATTGTGCGGGGGGGCGGGGGCGCATCAGGGCACTTCTAGCCTTCTCCCCTACAAGTGCACAGCACCTCCCATGGAGCATGTAAAGCAAACCCCCTCCTTTCATGTATTTATACCTGCTCCTGTATTTTTCACTTCATACATCTGATGAAGTGGGCTGTAGCCCACGAAAGCTTAGGCCCAAATAAATTTGTAAGTCTCTAAGGTGCCACAAGGACTCCTCGTTGTTTTCACCAATGTGTACATCCCATAAAAGTGTGTGTAGAAGCTAGTATACTTCTCCTCTTCTCCAGGGACCACTGGAGCGGTGTGACTTCAGGGGCCTGAATCTTTAACGGGTGCACAGTTGAGCCCTGTTTTAACTGTGCACCAAGGCAAGAGAACAGGTTTTCCGTGCATTAGTGTATGTTTCTGCTCCATTTGTGCTCCTTTCCTCTCCTCCGTTTGCACTTGCACATGGATTTTAACTAGCTACTGCAACTCGTTTTCTTTTGGCATGTAACTTCCACATCATTTGTGATCCTCCTGGGAATATACTGAATTTCTGGAAGCAGAAGATGCTGCTATCCTTTCTTCCTTCCTCCTCCTCCCGCCCTCTCTCCCTAGAAAGGCGGAGGTGGGGGAGTGGAAGGGGGAGGAAAATGAGTTGTAAAATAAACCAAATGAAATGTTAACGTGATTTGAAACACGTCTGGCTGTGACATTGGCATGAAAGGAAAACAGTGCTTGGCACAAACCCCATGCTAGAGAAAATGAAACCTGTCGGATGCCTTTGTAGTCTTGGTTTTGGCAAGTGCCCTAACATGACACAGACCTGTCTTGCTGAGCTGCCTGCCAAGATGTGGCAGCCATTTGACATTTTCTTTTCTTGATGAGTTCCTACATCTAACGGTGTGAATCTCGTTTGAGGAGTTTCTCATCAAGGTGAGCAGAGAACATGTTGGGTTTTGATAAGCTAGGGCCTGATTCATACTTTATGCTGCGAGCGATGCAAAGAAGCCACCGTGTTACTGAGCATCAGAAGCATAATCTTTCAAGATGATATCAGTTAGTGCATTCCACGACTCGCTTGGCCTGGCCTTGAATCAGTGAAAGGGAAGAGTCGTCAGAGTAAATATGGAAAGTGAGAGAAATCAAGGGTGGTTCAAAATAAATTGCTCATTTACCCACTGGCCTGTTATAAAGATCTTTCACGGTACTCAGAGAATGATTTATTTCTCTCCATCCCCGTATCAGTATGCCTACCAGCACATCTTCCATCAAAAATAAACTGCTCACTGTGTATAAGTAGTTGTTATCCAGGTTATAGGTTTCTAGTTGCAAAGGAAATGTGTGTAAGATGTTGGGTGGCTTGCATGAAATGAACAGGGGGGGATTCATTCCAGTTCCTAGCGGTGATACTGGTTCAGTTTGAAGGCTCACAGTCAGACGCCTGTCACAAGAAGTCACTAAAATAAGTGCCAGATGGTAAGTCTGTTTAAACTCCAGAAGAGAAGTTTTGCTGCCGTGGTTATAATTTATCCTAGGCAGATACGGCCAAATGGGGCTGAGGATGTACGTGGAAAGTTTCACTTGCGAGCCTTTCAAAAGGGGCTCTGCGTATGCCAGCCTTCTAGGAGAGCAACACAAGAATCCATAGGTATAATTTTCAGCAATGGAATAGGCACTCGGGAACAATGGTGGTCGAGTGCAGTATGAGAACCTGAACAGAACAGAGACTGTGTTCCGCGGAAGATGAGGCTCTAAGAGAGGAATTTGCAGATGGCTGCCACCAAATTGGAGGGTGTATTCTCCATTGTAGAATCCTGGCTTTTTGGAGGGTCTGATCGCATACTAGCTGTTTTTGTCATTTGCAAAAGTTGATTGAATTCATTCTTCTGGGAGATGCTCTCTCCCCTGCACTTGTCCTCTTGAGATTAAGGCTGGAGTGAGATATATGAAATCACGTCTCCACTATAAGGGAAAATGATTATTTGTATGAATGCGTCTCAGACATCAAGTGTCTGTAATATTAGTTTTGGATCATTGATTTCTTTGCACTGTTGGTTACTGAGAATATTATGTGATTGTCATATTTAATATGCATTGTGGTACCTATTGTGTTTTGGCAAAAAGTGTGAAAACGTGAGTCATTAAGTGTTGCTGATTACTGTGCTCTGGGGCAATCTGTATCTCCCTTCGTGTGCCTTCACACTCGGTCTCTCTCTCTCTCTGAATGTAAAGTACGGTACATTTCATTCCAGTGTCGCTTCTGTTTGCTGCATTCATGCTAAGAAATTTTTCGTAAGCATTTTCAAAGCTGTCTTGGTTCTGCTTCCAGAAGGCATTGTTTCTAACAAGGAAGAAGAGGTGGTTTAGGTTTGATGTAGTTATGATTTTGCAAGAGGGTGAGGGAAGAGGAAGAAAAATGCTCTGTGGGATCTAATTGACTCTTTCTATGCAGTTTGCTTGCAGTTCAGTGGAATGAAATTGATCATAGATTTCAAAGGTAGTTGGGGGATCCATTGAATTCAGACCAGCTCTACAGATTGTAGTCATGGCTAAAGGGAGACATGAATGAATGTCTGACAGGCCCAGTAATAAATGCTTCATAGTGTGTTCTGCTCCTGTGAGGAAAGGAACACAGGTCTTTGGGACTGCAGGCTGCTGGTTCTTCCACTGGGATTCTTGGGGATGCAGGTGTGGCACTAAGGGAACGTTTGTTGACACGTGCAGTACAGGTTGAGCCTCTCTAGTCCGGCACCCTTGGGACCTGACCGGCGCTGAGCCAGAGAATTTGCTGAACTTCGAGCGGTGAATATTGTAGCGAATGGGTCTCTCTCTATTTATATCGCCGAGGTGAATAAACGGAACAACGCTTGCAATGCTGCCTAGCCAAGGCGTAATTACCAGCTCTCTTCATAACAAAGTGGTAGGGTAGTTACACAGTTTTACTGGATTGGCACAAGGAAATAAGTAGATAAAGCATAAAAAACGTAAAATAAAATCATGCCGGACCACGGATGGTGCAGGACCAGAGAGTGCCGGACTAGAGAAGTTCAGCGTATACAATTCAGGTGACTGCCTCAAAATAAAGGTGGTGTTAGCCTGAACGATTTGTTCATTCGTCTGTCAGAATCCGGTAAAACAGTCTGATCTTGGGCTCCCCTGGATAATACGGGGTAAGACTTCTGTTGACGTAAACTGCCCAGCGTTGTTTCTGACAGTGCAAAACCAGACCTAAAACTAGCGACTTACACCAGCGAAGGCTGGGAAAAGGCTTCCTGCTGTCAGTCCACAGAAGCTGGTGGCAGGAGGAATGGTGTAGCAGAGAGCACTGGACTGAAGCTCAAGAGACCTGGGTTAATTCCTGTGTGACTGTGGATAAGTCAGAGTCTTTGTATCTCTGTTTCCTATCTGTAAACTGGGGCGAGTAGGGAACTGCCTCCAGGGGTGGTGTCAGGATAAATGATTGCAAAATGCTCCAGTACTATAGCGATGAAGGCCAGAGAGAGAGTGAAGCCAAGTTTAGCCCCCCAAACTAGGTAAAATGATTTTACCTACAGTATTTCCAATGCAGACAGGTTGATAGAAATGTTTCCTAAGGTGGTGACTCATTTGTGACTCTGAAAGGCGTTATGTTAAACCCCCGTTAATCTAAACCTTACATTAATTGCGAATCCATCAGCGCGTGTTTAGGCAGCTGCATGTGTTAAACAGCCTGATGAAGTAAAACAATGACTTGTTACCAGTCGCATGTTTGCTCCACGTAACTTTCCCTCTGTGAAAAAGCAGGATCTGTGGAAGGAAAGCTAATGCCAAGGTCCTGGGTGTCCGTAATGAAGTATCCAGTTTATGTTTAATCAATGGCAGGCACTATATGCCCAACAAAATGATGGTTTTCCGGGGGCTTCTCATTCAGGTCTTTCCTCCTTTTCTTTTTTTAACCTCCCTTTACCTACCAATCTGAATTTCGTTGGAAAAACGAGAAGCCAGGTTAAGCAGACATTTCAAACTTTCTTACATCTCTCTCTAACCACAGTCACCCAAATATCTAGGCACTGACGTTTCAGTTGCAGCTTCTCTGACACTTTTGACTGGTGGGAAACTGGTTCATCATTGGTCCCCTAATCCTGAATCAGTAGTGAAAGCTTTGCTTCTTCTACCTACCTCCTCCTCCTCCCGCCCCACCGCTCCTTGCTGGTATAGTACTGTTGCTAAAGGATTCCTCCACCCCCTGATGAATTGCTCAAATCTCAAGCTGCTGTGACTGCTCGCCTCAAGAGTAGTGAACAAAATGATGGCCCAGCTGCAATGAGTTGGTGAGCAAAGTCCACTTCCTGATGGACAGATGTTCTTATTGGGAAAATGTATCCTCCTACTCATTACCATTGGGCCATTAGCTGGGAAGCCAAGGACTGCTCAATTCATGGCATGAATTCTCCTTTCTTCTCTAGTGGGGATCTCTCCCAGTTGGAATGGGGTCAGGATGTTTGTACTGCTGCTGCCCTGGGTTTTAACTGTGCTTTGGCTAAGTTTGTTTCCAGGGCGCAGCCCAGCATCTTTCAGCCAGCAGTGAATTCATGTTTCGAAAAGTTTTTATTGATAATTGGCTCCACTCCAGGGCTCAGAGCTTCCACCATTTTTCTTTCTGCTCCCTCAGGAATGATAAAGCTGCCTCTGGGTTTGGCTGATACGACACACGTGGGCTGGGGCTGATGGTTTTAGACTAATAATTCCTGCTGCTTAGCCTGCCTACCTCTTTAATCGTGGTCTGCTGAGAACTGCTGCTCTCAGCTACTTTTGGCTTTTAGGTTTTGCATGGGATCACAGGTGTGGTCCTTGGGTCTTAGCCGGTGAGACCAGCTTAATCTGATCATTGTGGTGACCCTCGTTAGGCCATAAACGACAACGAGGCCTGAGCCTGGGAGGTGATGAGCACTTGTACCTCCCATTGGAGCCAGAGGGAGTTGCCAGGTTCTAGCATAACTTTTTGTTTTAATTAGCTGTTCATAATGTAGCTTCGAAGGGAAAAGGACCCCATGAGGACTGAAGGCTTCCATCAGAGAAGCAGAACGGGCTATCGAAGAACCATCGTGCTCTGTGTATTTTATTTCTTACCCTTTAGGCCAGACTCACTGAAGTTTAGTGGCAAAAAATTCCCATGCAGTTCCCTGGGGCCAGGCTCTCACCCCACGTATCCGGCCTTTTGCACACA
Source organism: Mauremys reevesii (assembly GCF_016161935.1). NCBI lineage: Eukaryota > Metazoa > Chordata > Testudines > Geoemydidae > Mauremys > Mauremys reevesii. The sequence goes on along the minus strand of NC_052637.1, from coordinate 41,187,320 downwards.
GTGGGGTACAAGGAGTTGTCTCCCACCTCCACACGCACATTTGCGCCCCCACGGGGGCCAGGCTCCCTATGCTCTTGTGCACAGGATTGACCTGCCCCACACATGCCAGCCACTCCGAAGAGGCGGGGCCACAACATCGTCTCCACTTCCTCTCCACCTGCCCTTAGAATGGGGATCACCTACCTGGTTAACTGTGGGCATGGGTCCCACCGGTCACTGCAGCTCTGTACCACCACCCAGTGCAAACCAGTATTTGTCAGGCCCGACCTGGCCCTCTTATGCAAGCTATTTTGTTCTTTTTCACACGGATCAAGCTCTGTCCTAAGTCATCTGAGGTAAAGTGTGTGGGAATAATAGCTCCCTTGCCCATCTTAAATGTAATTTCATGTATTACGCGGCCATGGTCGGTAAACTTTCATATAAATGCTGTCAGGCTATCATAACTCTGCGATGAAGTGGAACTGGGGCAGCATCTGTGTAATTTTCTGCTGCAGTGAAATATTACGGTGCCCTGGAAATTGGAAACTTTAAGGGACGGAGCTGGGGTGGAGGAGGCTCTCTTGATCTTTAATGAGCTGCTGACAGCAGCTCATATTTCAAGAATTCATTTGTAGGCAGACACCAGGGAAGCCGGAGGAGATTCGTTCCACGTAATTGGCTCGGTGGCATCTTTGTTACTCAATGATCTGTGTTTTGTAAACAGTGCGGCCACAAAGGTGGCAATAAAAAAACAATTAAAATATTACTTTCTTTAGCGTGAATGAAATATGGATGCAGGGTCCCCTTGCCCCATCAGCTCCATGGAGAGTCTACTGTATTAAACATCTGTGCGCAATCGCCTGAAAATAATTCACATGCTAGCAAATGAAATGTTAAATACCCTTGATGGGCTCAGGCTGGAGAAGAGAGCACCTGCCTCTGTGTACTTGTGCAGTATCAATTTGGGAGCTTTGCTCGGGCAAGCTAGGGAATAACAAGCTTGAGTGGACCAGGTCTGGCATGTTTATCGAGAGAACTTACTGGATCAGATTGTGTTTTCAGCACTGGTCAGTTCTAATCAATGGCACCTCCGAGATTGTGCGGATGAGTGCCAGGTGTTGATGCGGAGAAGCCATTTAGAGCAGAGTGGAGCCTTGAAGAAAACGGGGTGCATAATTGCAAATACTAGCACCCTCCGTGCTTTAAAACCAAATCATCTTTTGTAAGTATCTGGCTGTGTTAACTTTATCCTGTTGGAGGTGGAGGGATGGCATGCTCTGGGCCAGGTGAGATGCATTGGCACTGCAGAGTGACGGCGAAACTGCTGCAAATTCCTTGTTCGATTAATAAAAATCCTCAAGCAACCCCCCCCACACACACTTTTCCAAAGGGCTGAGTCATTCAGAGAGATTCCTCTCTCACCCAATCTAGTCGAGTGCATTCTGAGTAAATCAGGCATCAAACTCCCTAGTCTCCTTTTTATTTCACCTTTATGAAAACAAACGGGCGGCTCTATGTATTTTGCTGCCCCGCGCACAGCAGGCAGGTGGCTTTTGGCGGTGCGCCTGCGGAAGGCTGCTGGTAATGTGGATTCGGTGTCCCCGCCGCCGAAGTCGCGGGACTGGCGAATCTCCCACAGGCGCGCCGCTGAAGGCACCCTGACTGCCGCCCTCACGGCAACCAGCAGGGCGCCCCCTGTGGCTTGCCGCCCCGGGCAGGTGCTTGGAGCGCTGGTGCCTGGAGCTGCTCCTGAAAACAAACCAAGCGCAATCGGGTAGTGCTAGAGCCTAGCCTGCAGTCCTTTCTCCAGCAGAGCTCCCGTGAAGTCACTGGGAGTTGTGCTGGAGTGAGAACTTTGGGATGTTAGGAGAGAGAGATCACTTGATCTCCATCACAGTTCGCAGATCAGAATACGTGCTAGGAGAGCCCTTGCTTTCTATATCTGGACAAGTGAAACTGTCACCACCCACGCCCAGAGCAATTACAGATGCTTGCAACAAGCCCTGAAGCAGATTGTCCCCTTCTCTGTCCCTGTCCTAAAGAGACAGATCATGAGAATCATGTAGGCTTTCCTGCCTGTGGCTTGGGTGTGTGTCCCCTCCTCCATTTCACGGCAAAGCATGAAGACAGGATTGAGGCTGCTATCTGCATTTTGGCTTCCAGGATCACGCGGGAGCCTGCTACTATTCACTCCTATGTGATGTTTCTGCTGCATTCATTGCATCTGAAATGAATTGCTGGGCTTTGTCCTCTGTCTAAATACAAATGACTGGAATTTGGGCCCAGTGGACAACTTGATAGGTTGGGAGCCCCAGGGTGGATTGGAGGGAGAGTCTGATTAGGTGAGGCAGATTGGAGAGAAGTGATGCATATCAGGGAGACTCAGGGCTTGGCTACACTTACAAGTTGCAGCGCTGGTGGAGGCTTTCCAGCGCTGCAATTAACACCCCGTCCACACTTGCAGGGCACAACCAGCGCTGCAACTCCCTGGTTGCAGCGCTGGCTGAAAACCCATCCGGGTTGGGGTATAAGGAGTGCAGCGCTGGTGACACCAGCGCTGCTCAGCAGGTGTGGACACTCACCAGCGCTTTACCTGTCCTCCAGGGAATAAGGAGCTATCCCAGAATTCCTGTTCAGCCACTCTGCACATCAGTTTGCACTCTACTGCTCTTGCCTCAGGTGACCCGCCCTTTAAATGCCCGGGAAATTTAAAATCTCCTTCCTGTTTGCTGCAGCCAGGTGTGGAGTGCAATCAGTTAATCAGTTACAGGTTACAGGTAACCATGCCTCCACGCGGCAAACGAGCCCCAGCATGGAGCACAGGTGAATTGCAGGACCTCATCAGTGTTTGGGGTGAGGCGTCTGTTCAGGCACAGCTGCGCTCCGGCCGTAGGAATTACGATATCTTTGAGCAGATATCAAGGGACATGCTGGATAGGGGCCATCAACGGGACGCACTACAATGCAGGGTGAAAGTTAAAGAGCTGCGGAGTGCCTATTACAAAGCCCGAGAGGGGAATCGCAGATCCGGATCCGCCCCCACGACCTGCCGTTTTTACTTGGAGATGGACAACATACTTGGGGGTGACCCCACTGCCAATCCCAGGGTAACGATGGACACTTCTGAGCAGGCTGGGGGACAGGAGGAGGAGGAGGCTGCGGGGGGGGGAGAGGAAACCGCGAGTGAAGCTCCTGGGATGGGGGAAGAAACCGCAGATTCCCTGTCACTTTGGAGCTGAAGGAATAGCTCGACTGCCAAACGTGTTGTGCTGGTGACACTCATCAGCAGAGTCCTCAGCAGATCGGGCTCCATTTGCCACAGAAATCGCGATTCACAGAGAGTAACAGAAAGACACTCACAATGGCGCCAAACGCTGCCGGAATGAATGCTGGGATGTGAAGCGATGCACCACGGGGCGCTGGCAAACAGGAAGCGGAATGACCCGCACACTTCCTTCCCCTTCCCACAATACTCAGCGCCAAAACGGCGCCAAAACGGGACGAGGTGTTCTGTGGGATAGCTGCCCACAATGCACCTCTCAATACAGCGCTGGAAAGTGCTGCAAGTGTGGCCACACTGCAGCGCTGGTAGCTGTCAGTGTGGCCACACTCCAGCGCTGGCCCTTACACAGCTGCATGAGCAGCGCTGTAACTCCCAGCGCTGCAACTTGTAAGTGTAGCCAAGCCCTCAAAAGCTGTTTTCGTCCCAGTTACACAGGCAGGGCTGGTAGCATGGTAAGACCCTGTTTTCTATTGTTTATAAGTTTGCTAAACTTTCCCTGTGTGGGCTGAAATTTTCCATGTAGTTCAACTTCTGCATCTGCCTGTAACTCAATTGCACGCTGACCTCTGATCACCTCCCCATGTTTCTGGTCCCTGCAGCAGTAGGTGTTTGCTGCTATCTGCTCTAATTTAGTAACAAGCTGGTTTACCAAGGGCAAGGAGGACGGGTGTTAGTGTGCCGCTTAGTTACACAAGCTGTGTGTCATTTCAGCTGAGAATGACCTCCAGGTTGACCTTGAAGCGAAACTACTGGGAATAGCCCAACACAACAGAACAAATGATTCTAGACGGTTCTGCTCAAGTTCTGACTGTTTTAAGAACTCCTTGTATTGATTACCTTCCTACTGCATTTTGCACAGCAGTGTTTTTGCACCTTTACCGCATGCCATCTCTGGTGCTCTGGTCATTAAAACTAGTAAACTTTGTACTAGTACATCATGCCAGGAAGTCCTAGCAACAGGGAGCCAGGGTGGTGCAGTTATAGCCAGCAAAATAGGTTGACCTGACTGAGTGATGAATAATGTAACGGGTAGACATGGTGTTGCCATGCACCAAATTTGCCCCACGTAGCCCTCCCATCTTCCCTCTGGAGATGAAGCGTATCAATTGAGGCTGCTTGATTTCAGGTGTAGAAGTGCATGCTGGGATCTGTAGTCTTTGTTGCACTTCCATAGAAAAGAGAAGTGGAGCTATTAGCTGCTCCAGTTTATATATTTATTTAATATATAAATAAATATATTTATTTATTTATATATTTATATAGTAGCTTTTCTCCTACAGGATGTTGTAACAGCCCTACAATAAGGCTAGACTATATAGTTTTTGTCTCTGCAATAAGTAAATTGGAATAACATGGAAACTAGTATAATTACCTGGCCTGTTTGGGAGGCTTTGTTATGCTAGCCATGAGGCCTAAGAGCGCTCGTTGCTAAAAATACCTGCAGCTGATTGTGTAGTTAATCGAGGGCTCAGCATGGTGTCTTTGTTGCACCGGGACTGTATTTTGAATCAGAGCAGCCTATGCCCTTCAAATGGCCCTCTTAGGCCTGCTCTACACTGCGGGGGCGGAATCCATCTAAGATACACAACTTCAGTTATGAGACTAGCATAGCTGAAGTCGACGTATCTTAGATCGAATTAAAATTACTTACTTTGTGTCCTCGCGGCGCTGGATCGACGGCTGCGGCTCCCCTGTCGACTTTGCTTCTGCCGCTCACACTGCTGGAGTTCAACAGTCGACGGGAGAGCAATCGGGGATCGATTTATTGCGTCTACACTACACGCGATAAATCGATCCCCGATAGCTCGATCGCTACCCGCCGATCCGGCGGGTAGTGTAGACGTACCCTTAGAAATCAGTGTCGTTGATCAAGACCAATCGTGTTAAAATCCTCTTTCCAAAATTGATTTAACTATCTGTTTGCTCCTGGCTAGCATTTGGTGCATCCTGGCAAAAGAGGGTTTTAACATGTCAGCCCACAATTCCAGCATCGTAGCAAGCATGAGGCATCTGACCAGGTTGTCTGTTGGCCCATCATTTGTATGTGTATCCTAGAATTCAGCTGGAGTTCCGTAATTTCAGCTAGTATGCTTTGTTCTGTCTTTGGAAACCAAACCCAAAGAGCTCCTGCCCCCCAAGCGATAAAACGGTGACACTACATGTTCACTAACACCTGTGCCCCATGTTACGCTTCAGCAGTGGATGCAAGGGCACGCTCAAAACCTGGTAGAAGCACAAGGCTGTTTACAGAGAGAGGAATTTACCACGGAAAACTTAGTGGAGTTCAAAGAGAAGGATTAATGAGTAAATGAAATGTTGGCTTCTGTAATAATTTCCTGAAGGACGTGTGTTCATTTACTCACTCAGTAAGAAGTAACTTCACAAATCCTCTTGGGAAGAGAGAGATTAAAGTAAATTGCAGTTTCCTAAATCTTTCTGCCAGCTTTCAGATGCTAAAAAGCAGGAGATATTTGGTTTGAACAGTCCAAGCTGTGTAGTGTTCCATCAGAATGATACAGGTCACTTCAGTTACAAGGTACATGTCCAGTACTACGTAGTCGTCTGAATTCTCTGCTTTATAGAAGGGAAAGCATCAATGCAGCCTCTTATTAGCCTGATGCCACTTGCTTCATTTGATGAATGGCAAAGATTTAAACTCCACGCCCTACAAATTTGCATCCTATGTACATTGGCGGCACTGTGGATGGCTGGGAGTAGGTTAGTTCAAAAGAAAGAGAGCTGGAAATATTCAGAAATATTCACCATAAACACAGTACAAAGCAGATCCAAGGTTGGTTGGTTTTTTCCCCATGTTGGCATGGAGGGTCCCTGTTTCGTATGAATTGTGCATAAGAGGACGCAAAGAGGGTATTGGCTGAATTCTTACTCTCTGACTCCCTAAAAAGGAGGGAGAGTATTTACTCCTATTAAATCTGAAATTCATTCAGTTCTTTTTAAAGTTCTGTGGTCAGAGGTCTCTAATAAGATACAGCTATGCCTGTCTGTTCAGAAAATCTAATCTTCCAGGCATAGAGCATTTCAGTATCTCCTTTGTAGCGGAATAGTATTTATAGTGTAATATTATTTATATAAATCCTTTTTCCCTGCCCACCCAGAAACCCAAGATTCTGCCTTTGTTTAGATTGCACCAGCTTATTTTATATCAAATATTGTTTTTAACCTGTGGTTAAATATCACATCATTGGTCTAAACCCAAGGTCAGAGCTATGAAATCGGTGTGCCACTGAGAATTTTTTTAAGTGCTGCAAAGAGCATTTATAGTTTCAAGTCATAATTTCCACCGGTTCTTCGTTTTGACGTGGTTATGTGAAGCCAGCCTTAGGTTACAAAGCAGGTAAATCTTTGACTGTACTAAGTGTTAGTCTGTTGAAATTGGTTTTAAAAGATCAGGATCCCGATTCCCAGCTGTTCTGAGCGGGTGTGACTTTCTCATAAGTGCTGTCCCTCTGGATTCCTGGCAAACTGCTGCCAAGATCATGCCATGACCCACAATTTGAACGGTTTTAGACTTTCCATGGCCAGAAATGATCCTAGCGCAAAAGCACAAGGAAGAGTGTGGTGACCAATAGGCCCCAGTTCTGTGACTTACTGGTATGGAGTAACACTTATTCATACTCATGGGAGCAGCCTTATAAGCATCAAAGAGAGGGATGCTGGTTCTGAGCCAGATGCTTTGGACTGGGATGTTCAGCCTGGTTCACTGGAAATGTCGGTATGTTAATTTCTTTGGGTAAAGGTGAAGCCTCTTCATTGGTTTTTCTTTCTTCTAACTAAAGAGGATTCTCTTCAGCTGTTTTCTCAAATGGGCTATTTATTGTACACAATCCCTCTGATATCACACGGACCAGGTCCCCAGCGATACCAAAAGCCTCTCCTTTAATCTTCATTAATCTGGTTTTGGTGCGTCTCCCAAATACATAGACGAGCTCTGCTTGTGTGAAAACGCACAGTGTGTCACGGATGTATTGGGAGCTGCTGGCAAGATGACCCATCGGGGAGTTCGGTCTGCTAGGAGCCAATCTGTTCCAAAACAGCCCCAGGAGCCCTTCTGTTCATTTTCAGCGTGATGGGGGCGGGGGAAAGGGGGCTCCTTGCCATTAGAGTTGTACAAGGAACCGATTTTTCAGTTCTCTTGCAATTCCAAAACAATCGAAAGAAAAAAAAAATGGAGGGGGGGGGTCAAACTGAAAATGTTTTTTTCCCCCAAAACTTTCACTGAATCAGAAATGCCCCAAAAATTCATTTTGAAGTCAAACCATGTTAAACCTTTTTAATTTGGGGAAATTTTAAAGGACATTTCAAAACAAAAAGTCATTTTGAATTGGGGGGGAGCCCATTTCATTTAGAAAAGGTCAAAATGAGACATTTAGAATTTTTTTTTTGAGATTTTTTTGGGGGGTATTTGTTAACCAAAACAATTTGGCAAAATTGACACATTTGGGAAATGTTTCGGTGTCACCAAACCTGCTGCCTCCCCCCCGCCACCCCACAAGTTTTGGCTACAAAACTTTGCCCAGTTCTGCGTAGAGTGAATGGCGCTGGGCATGATAACGCCACATGCCCTGTTTGTGGATCTCAAATGAAGCTTTGGGACTATTTAGGATTAGTGCCTTTGTGCTGCGAGACATGAATGTTGCATCAAGGCAGTGTGAAGTGTGCATCATTCCGTTGCGGCTTCACAGGCCAGTTCTACGCAATGCTGACGGATGGGAGATCTTGTTGTGCTGTCGTCTGCCACTAACAACAAGCTGCATGCACTGGAATTGACTTTTTTTCATCTGCAACGTTAGCTGGGTTTGGAAGCCGGTACAGGGTCCCTGCCTCATTCCTCTCTCTGCCTGAAAACGGCTTGTTGCATCTCCGTAGGAATTTCTTGGAAATGTATTTTCATAAGTAAACACAAACAGTGGGTGAGAGGAGAGAGGGTTGTGTTCCAGGCACCCAGCAGAGAGCATCTTATCAAAGAAAAGAATGCATGGAATAAACCAGCAGATAACAAGGATGCCCAGTAGCAATAATACAAGGTTGGGGAGCACTGCCATGACTGTGTGGACTGCTGCTTATTATGAGCTCTTTTCAGCTGGTCGGGGAGAGGACCCTACACACGACAAGGAAGGCAATGTGTGAATCATCCCCAGAGCAGTATTTTCTTCTCCACGCCCTCCGAGTGCACCCATTATTCAGGGCTAGTCTACATGGGGACAGCCAGGAAAGTTAATCTGAAATAACGAATGGTGTCAATTTTGAAGTGGATCAGTTAAATCACATTAAACCCCTGTGTGAACACCCTCATTTTGAATTAGAGTGGACCTAATTTGGTTTAGTTGAATTCACTTCCAAAGTGAAGTGAAACCGAACTAAGGCCACTTTAATTACAAATGAGGGTGTGCTAGCTGACTGCATGTTCCTTATTTACCTTTAGTTAATTCAGTTGCAATTGCTCCATACAAAATGTTCCTATCTGGCCTTTCTGCTGTATGGATTTCAGTCTGAGAAGGAACATTTCTCCTTTCTGGGTCCCTCAAGGCTAATTATGAGTGTGCAGGGAGTGGAGAAGGATAGGGTTTGAATGGCACACCAGTGAAATGGCTTACCCATGTAAACCTGAAGTCTAATCTGCTTGGGCTATTTATTCTGAAGTTGGTTGTTACAAACTACCTCTAAATTTCTGCCAGCATTGCATAAGCCATGTGCCTATTTTAGTGCCTTGGAGAATTATAATGAGCAGCTAATGCCCGATGTGGGGGATTCAGTATGTTTTCCAATTTAGAAATGATTCTGTTAGATGCTGTGTTAGATGATCCTCGGTATTTTTCCTGCCCGCATTCTTCATTATTGGAGGGGTATTTTTAATGAAAATGTGACCCACCCCGCCCCTTTTTTAAAAGCGTTTGCCTGGCTGTTTATTTTCCCACTTGGATTGATGCTTCCATTCATTGTAGCTCATCCCTGGATCGAGTTCCAGCAGGTAAAGCATACGCCGGGAGGCAGGAATCATGCATTCTGTTTCCCACTCTCTGGCGAGCTCTGCAATCTTTATTAGATCGCTTCTCCATCCCTCCACTTCCACATCTGTACCACTTATCTGAAACATTATATACAATTAATTCTAATGGAGAGATCCTGTTTTCATGAAAATCCCCCTTTATTATGCACAACAATGAAGAAAAGATGTGATATTGAAACAACTGTTTTTCAAGGCTGCTCTCCAAGAATGTTTTCCATGTAATTTTGAAGTAACTTAGAATCATTGGAGTTGGAAGCAGAGGAGACCTGTTAGATCATCCATCTCATCCTGTGGGTTCACTAGATCAGGTTATGCCATGACTTCTCTTGCTTTGCCCAGTCTCGTCCCAAGTGATGGCACTTTCATCACTTCCTTGGGGAGACTATTTGACAATCTAATGCAACTTTATGAAAACAAAACCTGAGTGTCAAATCCAAAACTGGGATCAGGAAAGTTAGAGAACATTCCCAGAATGGGGAAATAATGGTGCAAAGGTGTGTTGCGGTGGGGGAGCATTAACACCAGAACAAATGTACTTAGCTGACCCTTCCTAATTCTCCTTTTTCTAATGTTCAGGGTATTTGTGTGTGAGGGGGCTTCTCAGCCACAGCCCAGCTGCTTTTCCTGCCTGCCCTAGCAGTGAAGTCTTTATACTGTGGTTTATACCATCAGTCTGTCACTGTTTGAGATGCTGAACAAACATGGATGGAACTTGCATCGGTTTATGAGCCCTTTGAGCCAGATTGAACCAAACCTTGGCTCGCTAATAGCCAAGGTCTCCACTTTTGCTTTGAGACTTCGGGGTTCATTTGAACCTGAAACTCACAATGGGGTGGGGGATGGATGTTAGGCAAAGGGGAGGTATAAACCCAAAGGAATATTTGCTACAAGTCCTGTGATGAGCAGAGCTCCCATTAGAACCCAAGGCAGAACCACCCAGCAGAAGCTGAACAAGCAGTCTGTATTTCAACGCTCTTTGGTGATACGTTTGCTTCATGCAAACTATGGAAACATGGGGCTACTTTTCTCCCTGGATCTGAAGGCTTTCCCCAGTAGGAAGAGCCTCATTTCAGCTGGATCATGCATTTCTTAACTGCATCACTGGCACCATTTGATGCTGAAGGCTTCAACTGGCAACATACACAATGGTTTTATTCTGGGGAACGGGGGAGCATTTTGAAGGGTGATTCCCCGCTCCCACTTCCCTTGCCCAGTCTGTTCATATTATTTTCCTACATTCAGAGTCTGTCTCTGAAGACAACGCTTAGAACTTCTTTGGAAGGGAAGGAGATGATGAAATATATTGGAAGGGCGAGGCTTTCCAAAACACTCCGTTCCTATTTAGGACCCTACGTGCCGTGGTCAGAGTTTCAAAAACACTCAGAGCTCATTGGGTGAGACTTTGAATAGGTCAGTGGAACTTGTGCTCTTAAATACTTTGGCAAATCCTTCCTGATGGGAACTGTAAGAGCTGCCAGGTGCTGGGCAGCCTTGATAATCTGCTCTGAAAGCATTAAACCTGTTCTTGCTATGGCTATGCTAAAAGCTGGGGGTGTGGTTCGCCTGCTTGTGTGCACATACTTGTGGTACTACCAGAGCTATACTACTATTTATACATGTGCCAGGCTACCCATGAGCAGGTGTACACGGGCAATGGAACCTCACCCTAGCTTGTAGTGTAGACGTAATCTATTAGAAACCTCTTCCCCACTCCGTACTACCCACCATTCTGCCTTCGCTATTGAGGATTCAGTTTAAGTCATAGGAGCACAGGAGACATGAAAGCAATACCCATGCATAATCATTCCAATGTCTTCGCTAAATAGCGACATAAGAGTTACAAAACCTTGGGGGCAATCATAGTAATATGCAGAATAATTACATCCTAACTAATAACGGTAATGTAAATAACTAATAAATAGGAAATCATTGTCTAACGGGGAGAATTGCCTTCTGAAACTGAATTAATTATTCATAAAGCACTCTGAAAGCTGCAACGTGAGTGCGTGCCAAGGAGTGTCATTAATAACCAAAGAAACAAATATTAACGTTTGGTATTGATTCAGTGTCGGAAATGTTTGCATTTGTTCTGAGTTTTCCAGGCAACTCTCCCCTAGCTCCATTGTGGTCGTTAATTTAGCAGTATAGCTCGCAGGTGGGGTTCTTACTGACTGAACAGTTGAATTGCCATTGTGGCAGCAGCTGGACACGTCTGGTGGCTGCTAGTCTCTGGCTTTCTAATCCCCTGTCTCCACCGCTAGAGCTGCGGCTTGCTCCTCAGGGGTATTCTAGCTGATGCATGTTCTCCTGTCCACTGCTGTGGTACCTTGCTTACAAAATAAAACACCCCAATCTGGTTCCACAAGAACAAGCTGCCAGGTTTCCCTGTAACATCCTGGCTTTCTCCAGAGTCCTTCTGGCTGCTGCTGCATTTGAACATGAGTGACATCTATGTAAAACAGAAAGCAGGACCTGGGGGTTGCAGCCCATCTAGGAAACAGACGAGTACCTTGATCTGTGACCTGCTGTTGTCAGGTGCAGCTTACAGAGATTCTGGGGAGAAGGCAGGGCCTCTCTGTCTTTGTCCTTGACAACATCATCTTGTTCTTTACTCCTGACATTTTGCCTTCTGTATTACAAGCTTCTTGAGAAGGGAAAGTGAATTTGAATTTCAAGTGTTGCTTTTGTCTCCTGGGAAGCTTTTTAGAGCATTCTACAGGAAAACATTCTGCTGCTGTGTCTTGCTCGTTATTACCCAGGACACTGTATGAATCGAACTCTTTTAGATTGTTCACCTGCTTTCTGCTACTTGTCAGTTTGTGACACTCGTTATTTATTACCTCTGGGATTTCCAAAGGAGTCTGAAGGCCTGTCCACACTTGTAAATTAATTTGGATGAAGGTAGGGAGTAAAGGAGGCCATTTGCTGCTCTAAATTAGACAGATTAACCCAGTTCTTAATGGCTCAGTCCATGCTGGGTGGGTGTGGCCAGGGAAGGAGGAAGAATAATACAGACCAAGGGAAGGCTGTGCTGCCTTTAGCAGAGCAGTACTTCACCAGGGAGAGCGATCACGTCACGTGTTTTGCTTTTGAATGTTTCTTATTAAAAGAAGTTGATCACATGTCACTGTAAGACCCCAAGCCTTCATTCCTCCCAGCCTGACTCATAGGAAACAGAGCCATCCACAGTTAGTTGTCCTAGTTGATAGGAGCCATCAAGATTCCAAACCACCATTAATTACCCACACTTTGCATAATTACAATAGGCCCTGTCACGGGATGGAACTCTCTGCCTTGGCGCCTCCTGATGGTCGTCCAGGGAATTAGCTTTCCATCCTCCAGAGCGCCCTCTGTCGGCCGTTGTCTCGCCTTGCACTGGCCCCCGTATCCCTCCCAAAACCCGGTGCCCCTTTCTCTTGGGGCTTCCCCCTGGAAGTCCCCCCATGGTTTCTGTGTCTCCCCACCCAGGGGAACCCCCCCCCCCCACTATCCCCACCTCGCCTCAGTATCAGGCTACTGCCAGTCACCATCTAGCCCCCATTCACTGGGGCAGACTGCAGTGTAAAAGCCACTCATCACAGGCAAGGGGGGTTTGGACCTGCCGCCTCCACCTACCCTTGGGCTGCCCCCTGCAACCCCAGTACCTATTTGGCCTTGCACAAGGCCGGCAGCCTGGGGAGTTGCCAGGCAGGAGCTCCCCAGCTCCTCTCGCCTTTCCCCAGCCCTGCTTCACCTCAGGGACCCTGGTGCGTTCTCCAGCAGCCAGGCCCGTCTCCCTGCGCAGCTAGAGGAGACTCTCTCTGAGCCTCTGGCTCACAGCCCTTTTATAAGGGCCAGCTGAGGTCTGTTTGGGGCGTGGCCGCAGCTGTGCCTGCTTCCCCAATCAGCCTGGGAGCTGCTTGCCCCCAGCCATGGACCTCTCCTGGGCTGTTTTAAACCCCTCAGCCCCACTACAGGCCCTCAGAGTTATATTTCATATTTCTACTTTCAGATATGAGAGGGATACATTTATGCAAATAGGCTGATCACACTCGGTAGATGATAAGCTTTGTAATGATACCTCACTAGAGACCTTTTGCATGAAGCATATTTTAGTTACATTATATTCACCCTCATCAGCATACTTTCATAAAATCATAGAGTGCAACATCACAAATACATTAAAGATTGTGAGGTGCCCAGATGCTGCTGTAGTGGGGGCCACATAAGTTGGCCAGAGAGAACCAGTCCAATGTAAAATCCTAGTTGAGACAAGGCACGGAAGCTTTTACCTCGAAATACCAGGTCAAGATGAATCCCAGGTAGGAGGTATTGAGTTGAATAAAAACTTAAATTCTCAGGTGATCACAATTGTCCTGGAGCTGGGGCTTTAACTGTGAGACCTGAGGAAATCAAAAAAGTTGGCAGCACTGCAGTGGCTTTGCTGGAGGAGGGATACTCTTCTGTGAAAACCTGGAAGATAGAAGTTGATTGGCTTGGCTTCCACCGCATTCTCCACTCTTAGTTAGTTTGCAATTATTTTTAAATGAATAGGGCTTGGAGGGGGACTTGTCTAGAAATAGCTTTCTGATCCGTGCTATGCCATGTAAGCTGCAATGAATAGTATTTAAAATATGAATCCGTTTAATTTAACTCACATCTTTCAGCTTGCCTGGCCTTTACAGAGACATTTACAGGAGATAAGAGAAATTTTTGATGGGATACGGGTAGGCTGTTCCACTTTCAAGTCTATCCTTTGAACTTAAAGCTTGCACGGTATTTGCATCTTGTTTATGTAATTAACCGAACGTTGCAACCCTGGGTTTCTATGAGTATGTCTCCGCAGCCCATGTCAGTGAGCCTCCCAATCTGGGGCGACAGACTCAGGCTCGTGGGACTCACGCTACCCTGCTAAAAATGCTGTGTAGACAGCGCTTTGAAGCTGCAGTTTGGGACAGAGCCCACCCCCACCCCATCAGACCCGGAGCTCCAGCCTGATCCGCAATGTCTACACAGCTAATTTGAGCGCAGTAGCGCAAGCCAACTCTGTCGATCCAGCCATGGGCTGTGTTTGACGTCCCCTAACTGGCCCTGTGTATGTAGACTGGCTTGGCTGTGGTCGCCAGCTGGTTCTCTCCCTCCACATCCAATGCTGATTTTGACCAAACGGTTTTACAATGAACACAGACATCTTAGGGCAAGAAACGGGTCCCCGAAGTCAGTGTGCCACAGTGGAGGCTAGTTTCAGAGCCAACAAAATAATTTGGGAGATCCTTATTCTCCTGCTGCCGTGGAAACAAGGGGTCTTATGCAAAAACTAATTTCTTGTTTCTGATCCAGACCATGAACACGCAGGGCTGGCCTTCTCAAAAGTGGCTATAATTCTTCTCTTGCAGCATCATGTAAACAAAGCAGGGTTCCTTGGCTACTTTAATTTAAAAACAGCCAACCCAAACCTAGGGAAACTTGGGTTAGTATCGTCTTCAGTAAACATAAATGGGAAAATGCCCTTTGTACATGCTCTTAATGGCAGATGTTCTCGTGGAGCCTCCTGCCTTCACAATTTTTCTATAACTGAAACACTCGACTGCTTTTTTAAAATGATATTGGGCCAGAGTCTCTGTTCTCCTTGATCCATTCACTTCAAAAGAAAAATCTCTCTTCAGTAAATCTCTCATTGATTTTTTTTATTCTTTTGTATATTGTCCTCATCTGAGACTTTAGTGTCACAGCTAATAGATAAATGACAGCAAAGCATCTCCTTCCATCTCTTACATCCATCATGCCTTCCTTTAATCTGTCTAGTGATCAGAATAGAGGACTGCCACTCCATGGCTGGCTTCTGTTCCCAGCTCTTTCACTGTCTTACTGTGTGGCTTTGGGCCAGCCATTTTAAAAATCTGTATTTCTGTCCCCCTGCCTGCAAATGGAGAATACTAGATTCCTGGATTTCTGAGCCAAGATGGGGCCATTATGATCATCTTGTCTGACCTCCTGGCTTACCCAGGCGAGAGAATTTTATCCCTCTGAGACCCTTGAATGGAGGGTGGTGTGCAATCCCAAGGTTTTACTATATAACAAACAGCAGATGGAATCAAAGCTTAATTTGTAGGTTGCTGGGGCTCAGCATGTCTTCTGTCATGGCATCCTCCATGCACCGTGCCTGTGAGGTTACGCCGGTAGAGGTGGAGCAGTGCACTCTGAAAAATGGCATCCTCCGTGTGGCATGACCTTGCACACGCTGTGTGTGCGAGGGCATGCTTGTGGGGGCAGAGCAGTGTGCCACGCTTGAGCCCTGTGTTTACACATTTAAGCACTGGATGGCATGTTATGTCAGCCAACCAGTTTGCTGGATAAAGGTCAAATAAATAAAAGTGGAGCCCGTCATCATTCACCTGAATCATAAGAAGCAGAAAATGTTGCTGATGCATTTTTATGGCTGAGTTGCTCCTTGATTCACAGGCAGAAGCACTGCAAGAGGTCAGAATGGGGCGGGTCAGTATGACTGCATTTGGAAGCTGTTGTTCTGCAGCATTGACTCCTAGCAAATGGGTTAAGTCTGCCTCGGTCGTTACGTATGATAGAAATAAAGTCATTCCAGTAGGACATTGTCAAGGTGATGGTTTCTTCCTTTTCAAATAAAATTAGTGTTCTGTGCAGGATTTGAATTTAGGATTAGTGGCAATTTAACATTTTGTTTAAAGCTAGACACCCACTCCCCCTCCAAAAAACAAAACAAACCCAACCTCAGTCAGGGGAATGGAAATCCCTCACCTGTGCAAGAGAGAAACATGTATGGAAGTCAGGAAGGAATGCCCCATATATACAGGTGGATGGGGGTGGGTTTTATATATAATATCTACTCTGTGTAGATTAGTTTTTCCAAGCTCTGTGTAGCTCAGAAACGTTTCTCTTTTACTGGACCGACTTCTGTTGCTGAAAGATATTACCTCCTCATCTTGTCTCTCTGATATCCTGGGACTAAGGCGGCTATAACAACACTCCTAAAAGATGAACACCTAATAAGCTGTATGGAATTCAGTCGCTCTGTCTCAGAATGAGGAAGAGTTGGGTGGTGGTTCCCAGAATTTGAACCCGTGGTTCCTTGTTGTCCAGCTATTTCAAACCTGAGCCCATCTTTCTGAGATAAATGGAGGGACGGAGATTATTAGGGCCTCATTTTCATACCTGGAAGCTCAGTTGGGCACCCTTATCTGTATTTAGGCCGTTTGTGATCCATTTTAGGCACACAGGGTTGGAAATTTTAGCCCCTCCATGACTTACCCAAGGCTCATAGAGTGAGTCAGTGGCAGAGCTAGCGGAATGATCCTGCAGTCCTGACTCTGTTCCTTTAATGTAAGCTGTAGACTCCCTGCCTCCTGTGATGAGATCGAACCCTGGTCTATACCACAGATTTATGTCGGTATAACTATATCGCACAGGGGTGTGGAAAATTCACTCCCCTGAGTGATGTAGTTATACCCACATAACTCCCCAGTGTAGACAGTGCTATGTCCATGGGAGGGCTTCTCCCATCTACGTAGCTACTGCCTGTCGGGAAGCTCCTCTGTCGGCATAGGTAGCGTCTTCACTAAGCACAGCTGCAACGCTGTAAGTGTAGACAAGCCCTTAGAAAGGTCACGCTGTGCCACTGCCCTTCCCAGGAAAGGTGTAGCACCAAAACTCATCCTACTGAAATTTGAGCCTGGTCACTCATTTTTATCAATTCTTGCTGGTCTCTTCTCTGGCTAAAAGGACCCAGTTAAACAGATCTGATTTCTCCTGTTGCTGTTCCCGTCAGATCCACCATGCAGATCAGCAGGATTCAAAGGCATATTTGTTAAGTGATGTTCATTGGCTTCTGGCGTTAATTAATTTTTGGGTTATCTCGGTATAACTTCCAGAATGAAGTTTTTAAGCTTCGTTCCTCTTTAGTGGCATTCAAGTGTGTGTGTATGTGTACGTTAAGAAGAGAACCTCTGGGTTATTGCAGCAGCACAAAGAATTGTGGATCTGTGGAGCAGAGAATTTTAAGCTCACATCACTGAGTGGAATAGAATCAGAACTAGTCCCGCCTCTTCCTAGCCCCTGAAGGAGCAAGGTGGACGAGTGGTTAGGGTGCTAGCCTGGGACTCAACAGTACTGGGTTAAATTTACAGATTACCTCTGCACAAGCCACCTCCTCTCTCTGTGGCTCAGAGTTCCCCTTTGTCACAAAGAGAATAGTACTCCCTTCCCGACCTGTGGGGATAATTGCATTAAAGACTGGGAGGTGCACAGACACTTTGGTAATGGGGGCCAGATACGTTGCTAAGATGGGACCTGTGCAGTACACGGAAGCTGGGGGTGTTTTACTCCCCAAGCAAAGATGCAGAGGTTTCTTAACAGGTAACAAGAGACTTTGCTAACTTACAAGTATAGTGGACACTGGTTACTATACAATTATTCAGTATTATCCTTCAGTAATAAATATTGGGGGTGCATGGCTTGACACCCCCAAGAAACCCTATGGTAGCAAACAGTGTTTACAAATCAGTGCTGTCAAGCAACCCTACAAAAACAAACCAGCTGGAACAGGTGCGTGCATGTGTGCAAGAAAGAGAGAGAATCCATTGACACTGCTTCTCCTGCAGCGTGAGATCTTATATGCAACTCAGTAATAAAGAAGCTCAGGGAGATTGCAGTGTTGCCACCATGAAATTATCATAATTAAATGTGATACCTGTATTAATTATGCTAGCTAGGATTAGGGGGAGGGAATGGGCCTCTTAATCAGGGGTTGATTTAACATCTGAGTCATTCAGAGTCCTTAAATATCCCCAAACGTATGCGAGGTAGTATTGTCCTTCAGTCATATTATAGTAGATCTTAGAGAGAGCTTTTTAATCTTCAGAACATTTTACAAGCATTATTTACTCCTCACAATACCACTGTTAGTACTGTTATCCTGATTTTACAGATGGGGAAACCGAGGCGGAGACACCAAGGCTTGCCCAGGGTCAGAACTGGGGTTGTGACTCATGGATTCCTGGTTCTCAGTTTTGTGCTCAGACCACTAGCTCTTGCACCTCGGGTTTATAATGTGCTTGGTATAAGGGCTTTACCATAGGAGTGTGTTGCCTCATGCAAGGTGTGCAGAGCACCAAAGGACGGGGAGATATATAAATATATATATTTAATTACTGAGGGCATTCTGTGCCAAAAAAATTAAATGTCTGCACTAAAAATTTAAAAATTCTGCACACACTATTTTAAAATTCTGCAAGTTTTATTTATTAATAAATAAATGGAGAGACTCTAGCATGGCAGTGGGGAGCACAGGCCACTGGCTACACGAACGTGGAAGATCACCCTGCAGCCCCCCCCACCCCTGGGACATGGACTCAGCGGTGGGGCTGCACCCAACCTTGACACAGCACAAGGCCTGGGCCTGTGCAGAAACACCCTGGGGCCCTGCCTGTGTGCACCAGGTGCGGGGCAGGCAGGCTCAACCAGGCAGGATCCAAGTGTGAAGGGGCTCAGTGTGGGGAGGATCCAGGTGTGGGGTGAGAGGGTTCTGTGCGGGACAATCAGGGTGCAGGCAGCTCGGGGGGGTCATCTAGGTGTGGGGGGATCTGGATCCACAGAGGCTCATTGAGGTGAGTTTCCAAGGGCAGGGGCAATGGGACTCTGCAGGGACTTCCAGGTAAGGTGGTTGGGGCTCAGTGGAGGGGAGGGGTCTGTGTGTGGGGGTCTCAGTGGGGGAGTCTGGGTGCAGCTTGTTGGGGGTCAGGGGTGTGGGTGTCTGGATGTGGAGGGCTCAGGGTGGTGTGGGGAGGGCTCATTAGGGTGGGGGGGGTTGAGTGCAGGGTGCTCACTGGGGAGTGGTTTGGAGTGCAAGGGTGGGGGTCCAGAGGCAGGGGGTCTGGGTGCCGGGAGACTCCAGGTGCAGGGGTTGAGGTTCAGTGGGGTGGGGTTCGGGTATGGAGTGCTGGGGGGGTTCTGGGTGTATGGGGTGAGGTTTGGCAGGGGTGTCTGGGTAGGGAAGGTTGGGAGGGTAGGGGAGCAGCACCTCATACAGTGACCCTCCCACCCCACAACTGTGGAGCGATAGGAACAGGAAGCAGGGGAGGATACTGAGCTTCCCTCAGCTGGGGGTGGGTCTGACACAGCCCCAGCCAGTCCTTGCAGGGGAAGAGGAAGTCCTGTCCTCTCCTTCCTCCAGCCCAGCCGGGACTGGCAGCTGATCCTGACTCAGGGTAGGAGCCACTGGCTGGGATGTCCCCATCCCCGTGGTGATTTACCTCTCCTCCAGCTGCTCTGGGTGCCTGACACAATGTACCTGCACTGCTAGGGAGTAGCGTGTGATTGCTCTTGCAGCTTCCTTTTGCTTTCCTGTTAGAAAGTCATTTTTCTGTGGGGAAACAAATCTATGGGGGACATGAATTCTGCGCACGTGCAGTGGCGCAGAATTTCCCCAGGAGTAATATTTGTATTCTGTGCCTGGTGCCGTGCTGCAGTGGGAGGAGCAGTGATTCTCTTGTAGACTGTGGTTCGAAGAGTGACTGTGTGAAAATGCCACCATCTGTCTATACTGGTCTGCTTCCTGTGCATGCCTAGATTCAGTCCTGCTTGTTTTATTGAGGAAAAATCAATTGTTTACTTCTCCTTACACCTGGTAGCTCTGCAGAGTCAGCACTGCTATGGCAGAGTGAGCAGGGCACCCTTCCTGAGTGCCACACCATCTGCAGAATTGCTCACTAACTTCTGGTTGCAGCATCTTTACCTTGAGGGGGATGTCTCCATTGTGCCCTAACTAGATAAGTGATCCTGGGATGAGATTGCAGGGCTGGACGTTAGACAGAACATCCCTTTACTTGTAAATGGGGCATAATTTGATCTGGAGTGCCTGAGAGGAGACAAACATGGACCCGCACCTGAAACTCCATTTCCAGGCTCTAATCACACATTGAAGTCATGGCACGATCCAGTGTGTCCTGTATGACTTTATCTAGAGTTCTCCGATGTTTGCTGTGAGCCTGGCATGCGTGTAAGGTCAGAGTGCTCTGAGCTCATAAATGTGGCGGGAGGGAGATGACGTGATGAAGGACCTGATTTCAAGCCCATTGAAGTTAATGCATTGACTTGCACGGGCTTTGGGGTCAGACTGAATGTGCATGTACTCTGAGTGTCCATGTTCTGAGAAACTGTGCTTGTGAGCATCTACACTGCCATGGTACTCCATGCCCCATATCTATGTAGCAAGCTACCACCAGTCACTTGTTAGGCTTTTCTGTGTAGGGATCCTTCAGCGTTGTAACTATCATGATGTTTGCTGTTTTGAAACCTTTGTTCTGGATAAGGAACTAGGTTGCAAGCCTCTCTCTGCAAAAACATAGCAATCCCAAAAGGCTTGGTGGTGATCCTGTTGTTTTAGTGCAGGATTGGTCCATGATCCCGGGTTAATGCATTATAAGGAGAAGACATCTTGACGTGTAAAACCATGCAAGCCCAAGAGAGAGGCAAAATCCCATTGCTTAGGCTAAATAAGCACTCTCTTGGCAACAGCTGAGATGGTTGTCTTTTGCTTCATTTTTCTCCTGTAGCTCTGGTGAAAGGTGCCAAATTGACAGCATGGAGCCTGAAGTCCTTTCTATTTAGTGGCACAACAAGTAGGCTGACCCAGTGCAAACTGCCCCTCTGCCAGTGCACATGTATGTAGCTTCAACGGCAGCATCTCCTGCTCTTCCAGTCCTGGGGTGCAGGCTACCAACTGCACCAAACTCATAGAATTCTAAAAATTGGAGGGGGGGTGGAATTTCTCCTGCAGGATGGGTCTACTACAGCTTTGTCCTGTCTGCTCGTAAGCCACCCAAGTGATAGTGTTTGCTCCCCTTCCCTTGGGAACCTGTTCTATTGAGTAGACCCTTTGCTGTTAGGAGTTTTATTCAGCACTGTGAAGTGGGAGGTGTTCTGGGGAAATAGCTACCTGCAAATGCACATGGAATTTCACCCCTCAGTATTGTAGGCTTTCAGCTCCTCACAGTAGAGACCAGCATTGGGGAATGAAAGGCATAATATATAGCGATGAACTGTTACGGTAAAGAGCAATGCATCTTGGTGTCTGAGCTGTCCTGGGGTCCAGAGATCCTTAGTGTAACACTCCAGCAAGTAGATTAATCAAGGAACTTAACAGCTAGAAGTCAAGTTATACAACCCTATATGTCTAAAAGCCTTTTCAAGGGAAGTGGTCTCATTCTATGAATACTGAATCGTGTTGGGAAGCTACAGGATTCTCTCTGGCTGAAAAGGGAGCCAGCCTCATGTAAATGGCACCACTTCCTGTGTGAGAAGTAACCTCATGTCGCCACAAGGGGGAACAGGTGCTGTGGGGGTTGCTGTGTTGTCCCGTAGCTCAGAACGTGGCTGTTGCAGAGAGAGGAGCATCCAGTTGCTAAAACCAGTCAATAGACGTGCAAGAGGTACTGGAAAGGGAAAGCTTCTTTCCTGAGTGCGGGTTGAGGGGAATAATTCCCATTGAGCCCGGCTGCAGTTCACCTGCAGGAAAAGAGAGACAGGTGGAGGTTGGGGTAGTTCTGACCCTGTCAAGGTAGCGTAGGCTTTTGGGTGGGGGAGATGTTACAGTACCCATTTCACCTTACAGGGAGCCATCTCTCAGGCAGGACCATATCCTCCCCTGGAGGGCTGTTCACTCGCGGTTTCCACCCAGCATGTCAACCATTTGGAGAATGCAGGAATCCAGCGTCAAGGAAGCACAAATTAACTTGCAGTAGCTTTTATCCTGCGCTCTTAGGAAATGTTCCACTTTGCTTATTGCCTCTCTTTTTCCCTGCTTGGTTCATCTGGCTAATGAAAGAATCAATCACTTAGTTCCCATTTGCCAGAACCTTTCCAGAGTTCTGCCAAGCATGAGAAAGACAGCCTAAGGTCGAGTAATTGTGTTACAAGAACGTGCCAGAATCCTCCAGTTGCCTTGGTTTGAATTGCGGGAGGAAAATTGTTCACAAACACAGGTTCTTAAACTGAGTTTTTCAGGATTTTCGCTCTAGCTGATAAACACACGGAAACAGCGTGGTGCAAGCAAATATCACAGCTAAGCCATGTTTATGGTGCTTTTTATTATTTGTATCATTAGAGCATCTGGGAACCTCCGTCATGGGCCAGGATCCCATTGTGCTAGGTGCTGTGCAAATACAGAACAAAAAAGACAGTACCTGCTTCACAGAGCTTCCACAAAACACACTAGGTAGATACAGACAGGAGAGGGTACAAGAAATAAGGAGGAGACAATGCTGGTCAGCATGACAGGTGATGTTCTCAGCACACCAGCAGCCAAACATTGTCAAGGATTTTGAAGGCCTGGTCGTTTTATGCCTGGGGAGCTTTGAAACCCGTGTGTTTTGTGGCAGTGCATTGTGCTCCCTTCGCTGGCCTAGGTAAAGCACCCACTGATGTCAGCGGAGTTGTGAGCAGTAAGCACCTCTGCATCAGACTGGTGTTTTGTGTAGGAGTGATCATGCACCTTTGCTCCAGGTACTTCAGAAAAACGCAAACCATGTAACGTGTGACATCTGACGGGAAACATGAGCCAACGCTGCACCGTCGCAGGCAAAGAGCTTGCGCACGAAAACAGTCCACGTTAAAAATACAGAGAGACTCCAGCTACCAAGGAATGACTTATAGATATGGAGTGCTCAATTAGACTGGGATGGTATTTAGCTCTGAATGACACACTCGGAGTATTTTTTTTGTTCCTATGGGATGTCCAGATTTTCCAGCTACCTAGGAGAATTCTCCGGTGGCAGAGGAAAATCTGAGATTTAGACTGAAACACACACACACACACACACACACACACACACACACACACACACACACACACACACACACACACACACACACACACACACACACACACACACACACACACACACACACACTTTTGCTGGTGCTCTGAAAAATGTATTTGGCAGAGGAAACATTCTCAGCTAGTTGCTGTGATAGATACCATGCATTTAGAATGCCTGTCCCACTTCTCTCCTGCATTTGTGATCGCCAAGGTTCCCAACTTTCCAATACAGATGATGCTGAATGTTCATTGCCGAGTGTGAAAAAGTCCCCATGGACAGCTGACTGTGTCACAAATGCAGGAGAGAGAGTCCAAATTCTGAATGAGCCCTAGAGACTGAAGTAACCTCTTGACCCTCCAGTCTATTCCTCATGGGGAGGAGTATTGATGGGGCCGTTCCAGCGAAGCTGATGTGGTCACTGTTTTTCTACCAGCATTAAATTCACCTCCAGTTTGGGTTTGTTTAAACTGGATCTGTACTGCTCCTGTGGGACTGGGATTAAGTGAAACCCTAGTTATTTTAATTTAGGGTTTAGTTCTGCCAGTGTCACTGAAGCACCTGAATGACTGCCATGTACAATAGATTGGCAATAACAAAGTCCCTAGTGGACCTCATGGAGTTTTGGGCTCCATCACCCAGTCGCCCTTGCCGGTAATCCAGTGCCAGTAATTTTTACCAGGTTATAGGACATTCTGCTCAGAGTAGAGGTTTTTTGAAAGGGAAGGTAGGGATATGTAGTAGTTGATGTTGTGAATGTCATTCTAGTTATAGGTGGGAAAGTGTATTCAGATGACAAGGTTTTGCAGTATTTCCCAATGGCCGTTGACTTTCGATGCATCTAATCGCCTTTGGAAATTTATTTTTCCATGTGGGTCCCCTTGTTGGTGAATTCTTTATCCCTGGCTCTCTTATGCTTCGGTCTGGTCTTTGTGATCTGCACTGCCCCAGGGAGGAAGGCAACATTGCAGGTAGTCTTAGGCACAGACGCTGACTTTAAAGTAGCTGGGCTTTGATCCAATTCATAAGAGCTCCAAATCCTTTCCAACGCTTAGCAAGGCTGTGCTCCTAAACCCTGATTATTGCATTTTTGTGTATTTAACTGCTTCTCGTTGTAATTTCTGAAAGGTTCATGTGTTGTTTACAAAGTTTTTGTAGCTGTGTTAATCCCAGGATGAGAGACACACAAGTTGGGGGAGGTAATACCTTTTATTGGACCCACTTCTGTTGGTGAAAGAGAAGCTTTCAAACTACAGAGATCTTGTCACTTTCACCAGCAGAAGTAGATCCAATAAAAGATACTACCTCCCCCACCTTGTCTCTCGAAGGCTCATATGTTCTGTAGCGCTTCTAATAGATTTGTGTTGCAGTGGCCTGTGAACACGCCTCATGTGAGCTGTCTAAGGCAGTAGAATCAACTTCTCTGTAATCTAGAAGACTAATACACCAGACAACATTTTCATGTGATTGCATAGGAGAAGTTGCCCCCTAACCTGCTTCAGTATTCTCAGGGTATGGCTACACAGCAAAAGGTTAGAAACAGAGAGTCTCGGAGCCCGGGTCAGTTGACTTGGGCTTACAGTATGGGGCTAAAAATATCAGTCTAGGGCATTTGGGCTCTGGTTGGAGCCTGAGCTCTGAAACCTGGTGAGGGAGGGGCGTCCCCAAAACCAGAAAACTGGGATTGCTTATTGGCTTGGGTCTTAAATTGTAATGATGTTTCTGTGCTTCCCTGTATCCTTCTGCCCTCATATCTAAGTCCTGTGTTTGTTTGGCCTCCAAGACCGTCGTATCTGAGCACCTCCTCAACAGTGAAAATAGAAACAGCCGTCTTTTTCTCTCCCTTCCTTCCCAGCCTGTAGAAGTAGTAGCTTGGTTTTGTGAAACATTTTAGAGAAGGAAAAAGGCTGATTTTGCATTGAACTCTGAACACGGTGAGGTTGATAGCACGTTATTTTTTTTCACTGAACCTTCCTTTGTGCCTGTTTGCTCGTCTGTAAAGTGGGGATGATCGTATTTAACTGCTTCACATGGGGGTTGCATAAATGAATATGCTTAAGGTGCTTTGACATCACCACTTTTCTTCAGCCTCTTCCGTAGCTGATGTTTTGTTATGTGGTCGCTTTTTCAATATTGCAGATAAATTCTCGGCTCTGTGTATGCGCATGCCACATGTATTTGGGTGCACGTGCATGTCATTATATCCATTCTATTTGCATCCAGGATGGACAGGCAGGAATTAGGA
Source organism: Mauremys reevesii (assembly GCF_016161935.1). Classification (NCBI taxonomy): domain Eukaryota; kingdom Metazoa; phylum Chordata; order Testudines; family Geoemydidae; genus Mauremys; species Mauremys reevesii. Next base: position 41,161,959 of record NC_052637.1, on the reverse strand, counting down.
AGAATGTGGGGTGGAACTATTCAGGTCTCTGACAGTGTGTTTGTTGGGGGACGGAGGGTAGTTATGAATCTGGACAGTGATTAATTGAGAGACTTTCAGATTCTCTCTTCTCCCAGTTGTGAGTGGAATGAGCCTGTGGCCACTGCCAATTTCTGTTCATTACCTTCCTAATTTTACACTTTGGTAGAGCACCTGGTCCACAGTACAGCTTCCATCCTCACTCTGCGGCTTCTCCACCCAGCAAGCAGTTCCCCACGCTCCATCTGTTGATCTTAATTCCCCATTATTTGTGTTTCTGTGTATGTGCAATTTGTGCTTCTCTTTCATTAATTTCACCAGCAAGTTTCTTTCACTCCTTTTGACTCCCACTTCAGAGCGTGGTAATTACTGCGTTTTTCTTACCCGGTGTCTAGGCTCTTTCCAGAATTTAATCACGTCAGTGCTTCAGGTACTTGAGTTCTGCCCTCTGGGAGATTCACTCCTGTTCCCCGTCACAGCTCAGAAAGGTAGCTTCAGGGTCGCAGCCATCCAAACCATCTCAATGGCTTCATTCAAAGACCCAGCTCCGAGCCATTCATTGTTTTTAAAGTGGAAAATCCCAAATGGTTTTGCTGAACCACCCACCCTGCTGTGTGAATGTGAAACAGGGATGTAGCTGCTAAGCTCTTTATCATCTGCAGGTGCAAACTATTTGGAAGTAGCAGCATTCTATCAGCTCTCTGTTCACATCTCATGTTGTCTGCATATATTCCAGGGGGGATATTCTTAAACACCTTGTGGAGGCTCTATTGGCATTCTGCACAAGGGTACTGTCTATCTGGCTTTGGCATTGTAGTGTGCCCATCACATTAGTGTTGGATCTCAGGTTGCAGTAACTCCGTTCCACTCAGTGGAATTACCATACAACAGTATTATTCGTCAGTGGACACTTAAAGATTTATAACTCTGTAGCCTTACAGTTAGGATGAGCTGGCTGCTTTGGGGTTCTCTGGCCTTTTCCTATATCTTTGCCCAAAATTCAACCCAAAGTTTGAGGTCCCACGACCTCTGTTTCAACTTCTGCATTTTCAGCTTGGAGTGGGGAGAGGGTGAAACGGAAACGCCCAAATCTATGAAACGAGCAGTTATGTTTTTCCAGCTGACTAGTAAGGTGAAAGACCACCATCGTCATGAAAAGACCCTGCTCCTCTGAGACTTTGAGCTGTAGTTTTCTGACACTCAAAGTTCAGTTAAGTTTCAGAGAAGTGTCCAGACTATTGGGAGCTTAATCAAAGTTCCGCCATCTTGAATGTTGCGTCAAGATGCCTGCCCAGTAGAAGTCAGCCATTTTATCTCTGTCAGGTTGTGAAAAACCCTCTTTTACTCCAGCGTCAAATTATACAAGCAAGTCCAATTTTATTTTTATTTTTGCTCTCTCTCTCGCTTGGAGAGAAGCAATGGCAGACTTAAAAAAAAAAAAAAAAGGTTTCAGAGTAGCAGCCGTGTTAGTCTGTATCCGCAAAAAGAACAGGAGTACTTGTGGCACCTTAAAGACTAAGTACTCCTGTTCTTTTTTTTTTTTTAAAGTGAACTGTAAAGAAACATTGCTCTGAAACTGTAGAGAATAATTTTTGTTTTGAAAGAAGAAAAATAATTGCTGGGGAGGGAGCGGTTGGGGAGAGTTTGTGAAGAAAATCGAAAAGGCAAGAAGTGAACTGAGAAGAATAGGCTAATTATCCAGGAGGTGCAGCAAGCATCACTTCTGGGGCTGGAACCAAAGGTACATAATGATGTCAAATTGCAGGCCTCCTGCACCTGCCTGAAGATCTAACCACCATTCTCTCCTATTAGACTGTGTGGCCACTGTAATTAGACAGCTTTGTGACTCCTGTAGGAAAGAAAATGCACCTGCTGGAGGAGCTCCTTGCAGAGAGTTGAGAATTGGTGTGTTTCAGTAACCTACCAATCAACCACACCGTGAATATGTCTCTTATCTCTCTGTTGCTGTATTGTAGATGCAACATGTTAGGATGGAGCAAGGTAAATGAAGTTAGCTTACCGCAGATTTCTGTCCCACCACTTAAGGAAACAAGTCTCTATGAGCCATCGGTAACTCATAAAGAAATGTGCTCAGCAACGGTAGCATGTTTTTGCCCAGGATGTGCCATGGGGCTTTGTTCCGTGTGTGTGAGAGAGAGCATGTGAAAAATACAACATGGCTCTACAGAAACTGCCCAGCGCTCTTGTAGCTGTTGTAATCTGTAACATTTTGGACTGTAGAATACTGGACGGGCCCTGTGTGAGAGCGTGTATGGCATTTGTCTGACTATTCACGAGGAGGAGGAAATGTGCTGATGGCAAAGCCTCTTAATTCTCCACCGAGAGCCTGACTGATTGATTTGACATTTCTGTGGTGCACAGCGCCACAGTATCTGAGCACCTCATCTCAATTGTAAAAAGGAAAATAAATGACATGGGTTTAACAGCCATTCGAAGAATGATGGGAGCTAAATTGGAAGATCAGCCCACATCCCTGATCTTGATTTCAGCACATTCATAGATTATAGGCCAGAAGGGACTGTTGTGATTACCTAGTCTAGCAGAGGCTTGGTCTATCTAGCTCCTTGACTGATCTGAGTTTTTAACTTTTGTTTCTCTCTCTCTCTTTCAGAGGGTCTAGCTGTTGGAGTTGGATTTGGGGCTATTGGGAAGTCAGCATCTGCAACTTTTGAAAGTGCCAGGTAAGCTACATGGGTGTTTCTGATCCTGACATTGGAAGCTTTATGCACACTCTTGCCTCTCAGAAATATTATTCTTGATCTCAGAATGGTGTGTGAAGGTTTACAGCGTGGTTGGAGATAGGAGTATGGGTTAGTTTAAATTGGTCTGGAAAACCGAAGAAATGCTTACTGCTCTTGGACTTTTCTATTGGCTGCAGTTGAAAAGTTTTTGTCAGCGATGCCCACTCTCTGAAAGTGCTTTCCACTACTGCTCCGGCAGGCAGAGCTGAGGAGTTGATAAAAGGACAGTGAGCCAATAGTATTTGCCTGTTTAGAGGCATCTCTACACTGCAATTTAATTCCAGCGACTGGCCCGTGTCAGCTGACTCTGGCTCATGCGGCTTGGCTACAGGGCTGTCAAATAGCAATGTAGGCATTTGGGCTCAGAATACTCTGCAGCTTGCAGGATTGGGCCCTCAGAGAGATTCTTGCAGAGCAGATGTCATCCGTTATGGAGGATAGGTCCATCAAAGGCTATCAGCCAGGATGGGCAGGGAGAGTGTCCTTAGCCTCTGTTTGCCAGAAGCTGGGAATGAGTGACAGAGGATGGCTCACTAGCTCAGTGTTTTGAGCATTAGCCTACTAAACCCCAGGTTGTGAGTTCAATCCTTGAGGGGGCCATTTAGGGATCTGGGGCAAATAATCTGTCTGGGGGTTGGACTAGATGACCACCTGAGGTCCCTTCCAACCCTGATATTCTATGATTCTATATGATGACCTGTTCTGGTCATTGCCTCTGGGGCACCTGGCTTAGGATACTGGGCTAGATGGACCTTTGGTCTGACCCAGTGTGGCCGTTCTTATGTGCTGCACCATGCCTTCCTGAGCTGGTAGGAAGTAGCACTCCAGGTTTGCTTGGAGATGCCGCTCTGTCATAGTAATTCTAGCCGGGACACAAAGCTCAGGCTTTCCAATAGCCATAGTCAGGTCATTTTAAACACGTGGCATATTTTTGGAGTGGTGTTTGAGCACAGAAAAACTGAATCAGGGAAGGGTTTTCAAGAGCATACGTCTCTCCAGTGCGCACACCTGAAGGCTAGGAGTTGCTAAAGTGATGCTCTAATGCCCAATAAACGAGCACCTGAGCGACGCTGATGTTTGCCGTAGAGATGTTCAGCCATTGAACCGTTTCGTAGTGCAGTGCTCCTCGCCCCCAGCAGCCGCTGCTTTCCTTGGGAGTGTTAATGATTAATGTCAGAGATGAATAGGAAAGCTGTGTGCATCTCGGTGGGGGAGAAGCGTCGATCTTCCAGGCGGTGCCAGCTTTTTCCCCTCTTCCCTTCGTTTAATAATATCGTTTAGCTGCCTCTAATTTCCTCCAAGCCCTCATCAGCGCGTCTCCAGTGTGGAGGAGTTGGATTTGACATGGCTGAAATTCTGACGGCTCTTCCTACTCTGGGTGCCTTTCTCCAAGGTTTAGTCAGAAATGAATGCATCAGCGTCCTGCTTTCTGCTCCTGAGGCCCTGCCAGGCGGGGGTGGAGGAGCTGGCAACTTCAGATTAATTAACCAAATAGACGGAAGGGCAGTCTTAGCGAGCAGCTCACTTGTGTGGGCGTCGCTCTGTTGCACTGGGGACCTGGATGGGGGAGTCCCTCTGTAGCCTTTTCTGCTTCAGAAATGTGGAAAACATTAAGCAGCCTGCCTAGGAGGAGCCTCTTGGCTTGCTTCCGTCAGTATTGCTCGCCTGCTGAGGAGGAGCAGGCCGTGCTGCGGGGTGATAACAAATCTGTTTCCACATGAGAATTCTACCCTCCGGGCTGCTCGCTGCTAAGGCCTCGCTCATGCTCGTCATCCTGAAGATGACCCACCATTGCTGCCAGCTCAGGGCAGGTCTGCCTGGCAAGGTAGAAAACCCTAGCATGCTATCAGCACTCAGGCTCTTACTGGTGGAGCAGCGCCCATGGGGAAACTTGTAAAGGGAAGAAGAAAGTCTAAAATGTGTAGATAAGGTATAGACCAGTAGGCAGATACATGAGCTGGGGAATAAAACTGGCGTGTAAATGCTGGCCTAGTCCTTCTCCTCAGGCCCGGCTATATTAACTTAAAGGAGATTGCAAAGCCGGGTCAGAGTAACACAAACCACTCGCAACAGCCAGTGGAGACATTTCCAGCTTTCAGCAAGCAAGTAATGAGAGAGGACGTATCTTTCTCTTTAAGGGTATGTCTGCACTGCCAAAAAACAAAATAAAAAAAACCACGAGTCTCAGAGCCCACGTCTGGCACCCCGACCTCCTGGAGCTCACACTGCGGTGCTACCAATAGTTGTGTAGACATTCCCTTTGGGCTCAGAGACCCAACCCCCTCCCTGGTTTTCAGAGCCCAAGCTGCATCCCCAGTGGGAACGATTATGCAGCTGTTTTTAGTGCTGTAGCACGAGCCTGAGTCAATTGACCTGGCTCTGAGACTCGCTTCTGCGGGTCGTTTCTTGCTTTAAAAAGAAAAACAGCCCTGCAGTTTGAGCTGAGCCTTTGGTTGTGACTGCTGTTCCTTTCCAGCTTTGCAGTCTGTTTCGCACAGAGCCACCATCTAATTGAGTTGGAGAGACGTATGTTTCTAGTGCAGGTTCTTTTTCCCCCAGGAGAGTTAAAAGGCACACAGTAATCTCACTAACCTAAATAATGAATTTGGATGAGAGAGTCTTCCATCTCTCCTACCTCCTGAAGGAGTTCAGTGCTATCACTCCTGCTTTCATGAACGTTCATCTGCCAGGCATCCTGCTTTAGGAGATTGAGAAAAATTATATAACCTGCTATAGCAAACTTCTCTTCGATTGGGAGCAGTAATGATGCTCCTCGATCCTCATCTACAGTCTTCTTTGTAGTCCACTCCTGGGCTTCCACACAGCTCTCCCAATAGATCTCCATCTTCACTTGCAGTAACGCTTGCCGGTTTTTGGACTTCCCCAGATCTGTGCCAATATATCCGAGTCCTTTTATGCAAAATCCCATTATTCCTGTTCAGAACTGAACCGCGGCTGCTAAGTTGGTTGGATTGTGGAACAAGTGGCGGCTTTGTGCTTTGGTCACATTGTTCATCAGGGATTGGGATGCTCATCTGCCAAAGGGCTTAGGCAGACTTTGCTTGTATACTAGCTCCGTGGTTTGAGCATTGGCCTGCTAAACCCAGGGTTGTGAGTTCAATCCTTGACGGGGCCATTTAGGGAGCTGGGGCAAAAATCTGTCTAGGGATTGGTCCTGGACTAGTTGATCTCCTGAGGTCTCTTCCAACCCTGATATATTATGATTCTATTGCTAATGGCCTGCTGATAGCTGTAAATCTGTGGGGATGTCATATTCTCTCTTGTCCCAACCCATTCTCCTCTCCTCCCGTTATACCGTCTGACTATGCAAAGTCCCTCTCTTCAGCTGCTGTGCTGTTAGCCAGAGGGATCAGTTTTTGCTGTGGGCTGAGTCACTCTGTTGCACCTATCCTAGGTTCTGGACACACTCAGCTTGTCTTCAGATATGACTTCACTGTCGAGTTAACTTGAGTTGTAGCTGAAGTCCCGTTCACACCCTTCACTTGAGTGTGGCCATGCTTTTAACTCAGATTGGCTGGTCCGTCAGGGAGTATAAACTACAGCTCGAATGAGCACAACTCATCAGCTGCCCACACAACCCTGCTGCAGTGTGGGCTCAGGCTAGTTCCAGCTGAGTGGTGGTGCAGTGCCTTCCCACAATTCCCCCCGGGTGTCCAGAAAGGACAGGCAAGAGCTCCCACACGTCACTGGGCAAGAAACCTAGAGCAGCTCAGCTTTCACTGCAGTGCTAAGAACCGTGGGGGATGCCCCCAGAAGTCTAAGTGGCACACACGTAGCATCAATGTAGACAAAGCAGCTTGCGTGTCGTCTGTGTGTCTGCCCTTGCCGGCGCTAGGCTGACTCGAGTGTCGATAACTCGAGTTAACTCTGCAGTGAAGACATATCCAGTGTGCCCACAGTACTCCCAGCCCCTGTCAGTCCCCGATGCCCTCCAAGATCGTACACAGCACTACCCCATAAGTCCGCCTAGCCCCTGTATGCCTGGGAAGCAAAAGGCAGAGAAATGACTCAAATCCAGACCTCCCGCAAGGCCTAAAATAAATCGTCATCAAACCCTTCTGGCTTTGTATTTGAATTTTATAGCAGAGACTAATGACCGCTAAGCAGTGCCCCCTGCCATTCATTTAATAGACCCACCTGTTACTTGGAGTGGCTGGGGATATGCAGCACATTCAGCCTGCGAAATTAGCCTCAAGGCTTTTCTCTATCATAGAGCAAAGAGATGTTGATTCACAGCAGCCTTATTACTCCCATATTTTTAGAGGGAGTCCCAGGCCTAGAGCTGGATGTGGATTTCAGAACAGCCCAAGTTCCTCTTTCGGCTCGATACGAACTGCATGTCCTCGGATTCTCGAAAGAGGCAAAGTCCACATCAGGCAGAATCAAAACCTTAAATGCAAGAGAACCTCCATGACAGGACATGTGTGTTATATACAGAACCACCCTGGAGCCATGATCAGAATCATATCCAAATGTTTCTCAGAGGACTGAGAGTTACAGATAATAGAACAGTATTGGTCTGAATGTGCAACTCTAGGCATATAGGAAATTTGGATCCGTACGGGAGAAAAAATGCAATATGCTGGTTTATAGAAACCTTCTCTCTCTAACCTTTAGAAATAAAAGACTCCTCATAAAGTCTATAGAGACTCCTGAGATGTGCTAACAAAGGGGCTTTTTTCTTCAGAGACTGCTCAGTAAAAGGGAAGAAGCCAAAAGCAGCTGGTTCTTTCTCTGTATTTAAAGCAGCATTAATCATGTTAGATGAAAGCTGGAATCTGGGCCATGAAGAATATCAATGCAAATTTAACAGGCTGCAAAAAAGAAGGGAAAATAACTTAATCACCATCAATCTGTTTAACAATGTCATCTGCCGATAGCACAAGACCTGGCTTGATCTAGTATGTGTTGAAGGGTCCAAGAGTTTTAAGTCGTTGCTGAATTTGGGGGAGAGGAACAATGCTGCCCTCTCTCCAGCCACTGCGGACTGTAGAGAGGCAAAGCAAATGTTGGGTTAGCTAATAAATGCAGCTAGGCAAGAAACAATCTTCTTGAACTACTTCCATCTATATAAAGTCTAATGACAGTCAAGGCAGTGGAACAGCTGACCAGGTGTGGAAGTGGACTTGTCATGACTGGAGACAGGTAAAGATGAGACATCCTTCTGGTGGGATGAAGATAGACGGAGGGGTTCCTTTTAGCTCAAATGGACCTACTTGCACTTCAGAGCAATCAGCATACTGGGGCATAACAGACCAATGTGGTGCTAATGGAGTTTTTTATAAATCTGTGGGTATTTGGTTTGATAACTTCTACTAGAACATAATGTTTAACTGCCTTTGTGCTGAATGATAATCTTGCCTTTTGTGGAGTGGCTGTGCAGTGCAAAAACTCTGTAAGCTGTGTGCACAGGAAAGTTCTCTATGACGTGGTACTGAAGTGCTATCCCCTCCGAAGTGAAAGGCAGCAACCGTTCAATAGCTCAGGACTGCACAAGTCCATGTATTAGGAAGTGACACATACTTTGTCCAACAGAGAATGATGTTGGAGTGACAGATTTGGAACTTGACTAGGAGAATGAGTTTCGCTTTCCCTGCACTGGCATAAATGCCTCCTTGGGATCTTGGATCATAGATTATGAGGACCTGGGTCACGTGGCATGTCCATTAGGCTTCTGATTTGAGGTTTTAAGTTATAAACCCTGATAAAATACCTCCGATCCAAAAAAGGGTGGGGGAAGGGGAATAAGTGTTTATTGGATAAAAACTGGAAAAACCCCAGAAATAGTTACATGTATCTAAGGGCTTGTCTACACAGAGCAGTAATGTGGTCTATGGGCGTGTTGTTTTTAAAGCGCACAAATGTGTTGTGCATTAATTGTTCCATGTAGACCAGTGGTTCTCAACCTTTCCAGACGACTGTCCCCCTTTCAGGAGTCTTTGTCTTGCGGACCCCCAAGTTTCACCTCACTTCAAAACAACTTGCTTACAAAATCAGACATAAAAATACAAAAGTGTCACAGCCTCACTGTTATTGAAAAATTGCTGACTTTCTCCTTTTTACCATAGAATTATAAAGTAAATCCATTGGAATACAAACATTGTACTGACTTTTCTGTGTATAGTATACAGCGCAGTATAAACAAGTCATTGTCTGTATGGAATTTTAGTGTGTCCTGATGTGGCTAGTGCTTTTTCTGTAGCCTGTTGTAAACCCAGGCCAATATCTAGATGAATTGATGTACCCCCAGGGGTACATGTTACCCTGGTTGAGAATCCCTGGTGTGGATGCTGCGGGTGCACACTGAACGTTCCCTAGTGCGCTTTAACATTGTGCTGTTTTAACCACTAATCGGTTAAGGCGTATGAGGAAACATTACGAAGCAATTACTCATTACAGTATACAAAGAGCCCTGAAAAACCTTGATTTTTTTTTTGGACATCTGCATACAACTCAAACATTGCTGAAAAGAAACCCTGAAAAAGGAAATTTAATAAACCCCAAAGAACAGAAGCAATGTCATACCCTCGAACACCAGGCTCTGGTTTTCAGTCAGTACTGACTCATAGGAAAGAGTGCCACCTATTGTATCATTAATGCTGCAGCTTTTAGGCTTTGCTTGGCAAACTCCCATCCAAAAATTAATCCAGCCCTGCTTAGCTTGTGAGATCTGTCAAGCTCTTAGCATAAACTGGTGTGTCTGCAGAAATGGTGTTTATTCGTTTAAATTAGGGAAAGGGAAGAATTAAAATACTGACCTCCCCCCCCTTTAAAAAAAAATCCCTTGGATAGATCTGGCCAAATCTCTATCGCAGGATCATTTTCTTTTTCTCATGCGGCCATGAAGAACCTCACTGAACTGTTCCCAGAGGACTGAAATACTTTATCAAAAATTAAACATTCTTCAGCTCAGGAATGGGTCGAGGGAGAGAGTGAAATTGAGTCATGTAACTTAAGGAAAGTGCTGCCAATAGCTATATTACGAGCATTACACACGAGAGCTCCAGATGGGGAGAATAATTCTCAGATTCCTCCCCAGGCTCCATGTGGCCTTTCATAGCGGTGGGGGGAAAAATGAGCTGTTGAGGGTAGTGATGGGAAAAAAAACAGCAGAAGCCAAGAGGATATTTTTAGGCCTTGCTTTGCCTTCTCAAAAGGTCAAGATCACCTGTTTCTAAGTCTCCATTCTGTTCTCCCACTCACTGTCAAGGTTCAGTTCTTAGAATGCTCAATTTAATTAGCAACCAAGATAATAAAGATCTACCCTCTCCCCGAAGGTCCATGACGAGTTAATCTTTTACCAGCCAAAATGGAAATCCTGGGTCGTTCAAAGGGATGGCCATGGCAGTGAGGTATGGCTGCCATCCTCTCCAGGATGCCAGCTGGACTTTGGCTCCAGGTTTTTAGCAAGTGAAGTGTGTTGGCGGTGGGAGGAGGTGGCAGCTCTCCCCACCCCTCCTTATTTCTAGACAATAAGCATCCACATGGCAAAAGCCACCACCATATGTGGTATTAATTGCTGACCGTCTCGGGGAGAGGCTGAGGGCTGAATAGTCTGTGGAGAACCGTCTCTCCCAGCTTGATGATCTCCCAAGTTGGCTTGAATTATACTTGCCCGGGTTGCGGCGGGAGGTCGTATCTATGTGTACAGTTCTGTGGCTTCCATCCAGGCAGTGTTTGAGCTCTGCACTAAGGTATTTATCTTCCCAGCAGGGAGGTATTTGCCTTTTAGAGACTGGGGGACTGAGGCACAGAGCGATTAAGGGTTGGATCTCAACACCCTCCACTCCAGGTGTGGTCAGTGGTCACGCAGCATGTCTGAAAACCCAGCCCTAAGTGACTAGGCCAAGGTCACACAGGAAGTATGTGGTAGAGCTGGGACTTGAGCCCAAATCTCCTGTTTCCCAGAACTGTGCCTTAACCACAAGGCCAGCTTTCCTCTTCATCCCCCAAGGGCTTGTCTAAATGAACAGTTGGTGCGTGGCAAGCTAGCGTGTGAATCCAAAGAGCACTAGTGTGCCATGCGCTGGCTGTCAGTGTGGACTCTGCTGCAGCCCAGTGAAAGTTCCTGTTTTAGAGTGGAGTAGATCGAAGTGCACTAGGGAACTTGTAGTGCACAGTAGCAGGGGTCCCAGGGACCCGAGTACGCTGCGGATTCACACCCCAGCTTGCTGCGCGCTAACTGTTCGCCTGGACAAGACCTAGCATCTTGATCCAGCAGCTTTCAGTGGCGCTGAGTTATTCTCAGTTGCATTTTCTCCTGGAAAACCAAACACACACTTGCTCTGTGTGCGCGCTGCACTTTCGGATCCCAGAGCAGTGTGTGAGCCCGTCACAAGAGGGGGACCAAAGACTAGAGAGCAGGGATTGTGCTTCAAACGTAACCGCTGCCTGTTGCAACAGAAGAGAGCTCGTGCACCTGCTTCCCTTCAGGTTGAATAATTCGTGCCCATCTGTGGGATCACACATGACTTACCGTGTTGTCTTCGGCTGGTATATTCCCTTTCTCTACCTTGATTCCTCCTGCTGATAAATGGAATGAAAACCCTGGCGTTGTCACGTATCCTTTGTCTTGCTCCTGCAGGAGAGGCGAGCCCACACAAGGCATTAGGTAAATGAATGCACTGCTGTCCCCAACGTGATGGCTTCCCGATGTCAAAATGATTGAGGTGCCCCCTTGTGGAAAGCGGTGGAGACGTAGAACAGATGTTAACCATCGCTCCTGGTGTGTGTTTGGTCTCGGCAAGACCGGCTAACGTTTAATCACTTACTGCCTGGGCTCAGTCCAGCTATGAGGGGTACAAACAGCTTTTTGCAAAGTCGGTTGTGTTTAAAGCCTAGGTCAGTCAGTCAGGATTCCTGGGGTCTATTTCCCGTTCTGCCAGAGGCTCACGGTGTAAAATGAGGTTGACAGTCTCAATCTGTTTCGCAGTGGGGCTGTGAGACTTGCTTTGTGTTTGTAAAGCACTTTGAGATCTAGAGGAAAGAGCCTCTTGAAGTGGAAGTATTGTGGAGGGGAAAACCCAATCGGCTTTATTTACTCCGAGTGCTGTCAGACATGTTGCACACTGGTACAAGTTGAGAGACTGTCCTGCACGCAGTCATGGTCTCTGGGTAAACAGGGAGTTTGGCAACCCGTTAGTTAGCCAGGCAGTCTCGGTGTCTTGTTCCAGGTCATGTCAGTAAGTGACATGCCACAAAGATCTTAAAAATGCCATTGTCGAGGGAAGCAGAGAGGGGAGCATGTGTATTGGGGCTCTTCCCTCTCTCGCCTTCTGTTCATCTGAGTAGCAGTTTCCCAGAATGAAACCTTCACAGCCTGCTGCAGAATTGTCTCTCTTTCATGCACAGCTGCTTTTTAAAAGTGGAAAATATTAGTGTGAGGAAGAGCTCCTGGCTGGCTACTGGTCCCGAACATATAAGCGCCCTGAGGTAAGGGAGAAGTGCTGGGACTGTGGGGAAGCGTCTCAGGGAGCTGAAGGCAATTATGCTAAAGGGACATGGTGGCCTGTGGCTGCTATTCTGAGGGTCCCTGGGCTGGGATCTGGAGTAGCGGGTGGGCCCTGGTATCCCTTCCCCCCCACCCTCCAGTAGGCCACTAGGGAGGTGGCCTGCAGTCGTACAGCAATAAAAGGGAAATGAACTGGAGAGCTGGGCCCAGAACACACCAAGAGGGCAAAACCATTGCCTCCAGCAAGGAAGCCCTGGGAGTACAGCCCAATGCCAGGGCCGGGGCTGTTTGAAGACCCCAGGCACACCCAAGCAGAAAGGGTGCTCGTGAGAGGTGGGTGACACGCCATTACAACTCCCTGGAACCTGGGTTCAGATCCCAGGCGAGTCACTTCAGCTCTTCATCCTTTTCAGTCAGTGCAGTGAGTTCCATGCAGTGTCTAGCATGTGTGGCTCTTTGGCCAAGACCTTGCACACCAAGGTCCCCTTTGTTCCAGTAACAGTTTGAGTTCCCGGGGCGTTTTCCCTAAGTATAGGGGTATTGCCCTCGCGTCCTTGGCCAGAAAGTTTCTCTTTCCTCTAGCCGTACTAGTTGCCCACTTGACTTCCCCTCAGCACCCAGAGGCAGTTGGATCACTTCCATGGTACGATGATTCATAGTTCTGTCTGCCCCATGAACCCACACTAGTGGATCTAAATGCAGGACTAGGGCTGAAGTTTTAAAAAGACTTTGGCTTCCAAGTGGCTAGGGAAAAGTGAGTGATTCTGGCCAGTTAGGTAAAAGGCTCAAACACACAAGACTAAATGCAACGAGGAGACCGAGCCAATGATAGGCTTTGTACGTTTTGGAGAGACTGAAGTGCCCGGAAGTCTTGGCGAAAAGGAAAACAATTCCAAAGTTTGGTCCCCTTTTTAACCCCCTGAAGCTTTGCAACGTGTTCTCTTCACTTCTGGTGTTTCCACCAGGCTCTCTTGAGGACGTAGTCTAGTTCCGTAAAAGGTCCGAAGGGCCAGCTTAATTTTAAGCATGTTGAAATTGCCTCACCGGCTTCCAGTGCTCTTCAGTCTGCTAATATGAAGAAAGTCCATTCTCGCCTCAGATTTGCAGAGCAACTTTGCCTGTTTTTTATGTGTCTGCTGCCACCCAATGTTCAGAATGCATCACTGCGTCTCCTCCCACCCATTGCCTAGTGCACCTTGTCTGTCAAAGCAGCAGCTCCAGGATTGCCCTTTAATGACAGCTTCTTATTTTGAGGTTTGGTTTTCATTATAGATTGATTTGATTTATTTATTAGGTGAGAAGGTCATTGCATTTGATCTTTCATTGCCCGGGATCCTCTCCTTAAAGGGAGGTGATGAAATATTGTGAAGGTAAAGAAACAGGTATAATCTCAGTGGGAGAGAATTTTTCCTTTGTGTACAAATAAATCATAGACTCATTAGAAATGCAGGGCTGGAGGGACCTCGAGAAATCATCCAGGCCAGCCCCCTGCGCTGCGACAGGACCAAGTAAACCTAAACTATCCCTGACAGGTGTTTGTCTAACCTGTTCTTAAAAACCTCCCATGATAGGGATGCCACAACCTCCCTTGGGAGCCTATTCCAGAACTTAACTATCAAAACATTTTTCCTAATACATAACCTAAATCTCCCTTGCTACAGATTAAACCCAGTACTTCTTGTCCTGCCTTCAGTGGGCATGGAGAACAATTGATCACTGTCCTCTTTGTAACAGCCCTTAACGTATTTGAAGACTGTTATCAGGTCCCTTCCCCCCCACAGTCTTCTTTTCTCAAGACTAAACAAGCTTGTTTTTTAAATCTTTTCTAAACCATTTATCATTTTTGTTGCTCTCCTTTGGACTGTCTCCAATTTGTCCATGTTTCCCGAAGAGCAGCCCCCCCAGCTGGACACAACACTCCAGTTGAGGCCTCACCAGTGCCAAGTAGAGCAAGCCAATGCCCTGCCATGTCTTACATGTGACACTCTTCTTAATACACCCCAGTGATTCTTGCTTCAAGCCCACAACTCCTGATCTCTTAAAGACCTTTCCCCAGAGAACAAAAACTTTAGATAGTTGAGACGAATTCCGATGGGCACAGAGACCGATATAATTGTTCTTTTGCTCTCTATGGGGCACACAATCTTTCAACATTTCCTAAATCTTTCCCTCTTTTGGCTGAAATGTCAAAGTAACAAGTAAACCATAGTTGTATCTTCCTATTTAACGTGCTTAGAAGGAGAAATTTCAAGATACGCACGCGCCTATGTTCGTTCTTTCTGTATCAGTAACAAGGCAAACTAGCGTAAGCATCTTGGAGCAGAGACCGTCTTTGTTCTGTGTTTGTACAAACCTAGGACAGTGGAGTCCTAGTGCCGCCTAGTTGCTACCACAATATAAAAATAACACTAGCAAAAAGGACCCTATCCTCAGCTCATCTTTTCTCATTATTGGGGTAAATTATCTCTGTCTCTTTGGGAGACATTCTGTTTCCCTTCCATCCCAAGCATGGTGTTTGGATTGTGATAGTAACGTTGCTGGTAGGTTAGAATGCATACACTGGCTGCTTCTTATAAAGCTGTTCATGGGTGTGCTGGGTTGTGTGTGTTGAATTGTTATGGGGCTGCTCAGGAACTCTGGGTGGTGTGCATCATTTTGGTTGTTACAGGGCTGCTCAGGAGTGTCAGCCTAGTGACAGTAAGGGGAGGATATTGTATCTGTCTGTTTTCCAGGTTTCTTCCGGTGTGCCCACTGCCTACCGGGAGAAGTTGGTGGGACTCAGTCCAGTTCCTATTAGACAGTTATATCTATATCTACATCTCTCAATCAGAGAACACACACAAACAATGGAGAGTGAAATAGCATCTCAGATCAAAGCTTCTGTATATCAGTAGAGATGATTTAGATGCCATTAGTCGCCAGAGCTGCCACTCGTGCCCCCTTCCCCTGAGCTAAATTTGACAACTACCTCATCTGTGTGTGGAGCTCCCTCTGCTTGGCAGGGGCATTGGTAAAATACAAGGGAATTGGGGAAGCCGCTTAATTGGTGTCATCCCGCTGTTCCGCTGTGCTGCTGTGAGGAAGAGGAACATTCAGTCTCTGCACCAGGCCCAGCTTTTTGGTCCCAGGGCCAGTGCACGGATCCACCCAGGAGGTGAAATAGCCTTGAAGGTAGAATCTTGGAGACCATTTCTGCCCCCTTTGCCCCATGTGAGTTTTGGGCAGTTGGTTTATTGTGAACTTGGGTTGATTTAGCTTCCAATTGTGATTCTCTCTGCTTTTGAGTGTTTGATTTCTTTATTTCTCCCCTCTTCTTGCCCTATTCCTCAAGAAACCACCCCCATTCGCGCTGTGAACCGCAGAGATTCCGGGGCCGTGTTATTGTTCCCTGCTTCCTGACCTGTCACCCCAAGGGCAGCTGTGGGGGTTTGTGGGAACCTCTGAATTCTGTCCAACTAGCCAAAACACCAAACCCTTCCAAGTCGCTTTCACATAGCAAAGCGATCCTCTCCCCCTGCTGTTAGCTGCACATGCATGGTGGATGGGGTGCCCACGCACAGAGGAATAATAACCAAAGCGGGCGTCTTGAATGGGCCGATTGAGCACAGCAGCCCTGGAACTCAGGGAAAGTTCCCTCCAGATGTGAGCAGAGGTCTGAGCTGGCCACTGGCTGCCTTCCAGACAGGAAGGTAAAGAGAAGGGCAGCCATGTCTTTAAATGAGTTTATTTACCCCCTCCCCCCACCCAGCCTCTCTACCCTTCCACTTCGTGTGGCTGATTAAAAGGAACCATATGATGTTGGAACTGCTTAGATCAAAACCGGCTGGATTCCTGCCTTCTCCAGCATCCCACACCGGGGGAAGTGGAGCGAGGGCTTTGATACCGACTCCACCGCGTCTTGGCAGTAAAACCTCACGGAGCGGCAGAGCACTGGCAGGGCTGTAAAACACAGGTGCAGTTTATAGATGGCTTCCCAGCGTTGGATTTAAAGAGAGGGCGTCTTTGTTAAAGAGAGAGGGTCCTCCTGGGAAACACGCAGCCTGGCTGCTGCGGCCGTTCCTTTTTGTTGTAGCGCTCCGTTCGCTGAGGGCTGCTAAAGAAGGCAGCATGGGAACTTACTGATAAAGAGCCCGATCCTGAAGGCTGTGATGCATGGGAGCGACTTTACTCGTGGGGCAGTGTCATCGAAACTCCACAGGCAGAAGTGTGTCCAGCATCGGGTCCGAAGTGCTCTCCTCTGTTCCAAATCCATCAGTCGGACTGTGAGAGGACAGCCGGACAAAATATAGAACCTTCACCTCTTTTTATTTTTTGTAAGGCTGAAAATTACATTGACTCCCCGAAAGCCTGCACTGTTTATTATAAACTGGTGTTTATTAATAATACTATTTGTTTTATATTGTATTAGTGCTTAGAGCATTCCACTGGGTGTTGTACAAACCCAGAGATTAGTCCCTGCCCCCAAATGCTTCCAGGTTAAGTAGATGCAACACACGAAGGACAGAAGGGGAAACTGAGGCACAGAGTCAAAGACTTGCTCAAGGTCATATAGCAGCTCAGTGGCAGAGCCAGGTTTAGATTCTAGGACTCCCGATTCCCAATCCACTAGACCACAGTGCCTCTCCTCTGTTTAAAATCGGTCTGTCTTTCTTTCAGAGGACAGCCGGACAAAAATATTTATAACCCATCCTCATTTAACTGTTTGCTTAAAGTCACCTGCTGCTATAAAAATATATTGGCTCTTGGTAAGTCAAGGCTGGTGCCTAGAAATGCTTCCATTTGCAGCCTTCACTAGGAAGGGCTAGTATCTTTTTTTGTGCTGATGGGAGGGAGTGGGCAGATGAATGTGGCATGCAACAGCCTTGGTAGCTTTATTGTTAGTATTCAGGTTCTTTTTCTTTGTTTACGAGCTGATCCTGCAGTATTGAACTGGATGGGAATTTTTGCAATGGCTCGGGATGCAGGATGAGGTGCTCCCTGCCAAGAATCTCTGGCCCGTGTAGGGGAAGGAAAACAAGTATTTGAAGACAGACACATTGAAAACCCCAGTTTAAGCTGGCCAGCCGGAACAGTGTTGAGAGATTCTATCATTTAAAAAATATGATTTTTTCATAATAGAAATTAAAATACTATGTTGATTGCGGTGGTTTTTCAGTTAATTACAAGACAACGTTGTTGGCCAGCTCTGTTACCCAGCTAGCATCCCAGAGCACAACTGATTTGGTGTAAATAACCGACCTGTATGGGGCGCTCCCCTTGCCCTGCATTTCAAGATCGCTTCTCTCTGAGAGACATGAATGAGACCCCCCACCACCACCTTTCTCTTGTCAGTAATGGCCAGCTGTAGCCTCAAAAGGAGAGAATCGGTGGAAATCAAGCTCATTCTGAACCCTGCCTATTTACTTTGGTTGTCAGGGACTTGGAGGTGCCCTGTGACTCAGTGATGTTGTTGAGGACCTTGTTAAGGACAGGCATAGTTCTCCTGGATAAAAGGGGTGCGTGACAGGGGGCTCTGTGTCAGCTGGTGCTCCTTATCTGTGAATGGAATCACACGTCCTCTGGAGGCCAGCTCAGCCAAGAGGGGGTTTGCAGGGCTCTGTGCAAAGTTCGATACGCTGGGTTCTTGCAGGATACTGGGGGCCTGATCTGAGGCCCATTAGAGTCTGTGGAGAGACTCCCATTGACTCAGCGGGCTTCAGAGCAGGTCATTTGAGGGGGAGGATGGGATGAACACAGGCAGGTGCATACTCACTGTGCACACCCATCCACCCGTCCCCGTTCCCTCTAACGCCACTCCACTAGCATTCAGCCGCCCCGTCCCCGGGGTGCAGCACTGCCATAGGCCATCCCTCACCGTGTGTGTTCCCTGCGGCATGAGGGATGGGGGATTAATACTGCCACGAGCACGCCCGAGGCTGACGCACGACACGTCGGTGGGCCTGCCCTGGAGAGGGGCGTGCAGCTGAGTTGCTGCTTCCCTCTGCGCTCCCCAATCCCATGCTAGTTTTCCACGTAAAGGGAGGTGGGAATATCCAGGAGCACTAATACTATACTGCTGTGTGGATGGAAACACATGAGTGGAACGGGAGGGGAAGGCCCCTGGGGGCCCTTTCTGCCAAAGGTTGGAGGCTCTTGCATTGGAGAATCGGCACAAGGAACCGTTTATCCTGGTCCCCCCACCCCCCATCCCTCCAACTCAGCGATGCACAGGCCTCTTGGCATGATACCATGTTCTTGCACAACGTCCACTTTGTTTAGGGGGGACACCAGAGCTTTGTGAGCAGTAATGTTGTTTCTTAGAGGATGAAGCAGGAACACAGGAATGCAATTATGTTTTCCCTCCCTTATGAAGCCCTCGTGTACTTGAAGCATACTAAAAGCACTTAATAGAATGATCTCCCTCAAAACCCACAGCCATTTTCCTAAGGGGCGTCTTCCGTTTCTGGCTATTTTTTCCTGTTGGGGAGGAATTCACCATCAAGTCAAGTTCCTGGGTCAGAATCACAGAAGTCCTTCACATTTTTTATTATGGTGGAGCGGGCGTGAGGCCATACTTGGGCTTGTGCCAGCAGTTTTGCTTTTAACAGGGTAAGGATTTGGAAATGTATGTCAGATCTGATTTCCCCCCCTTCTCCCGCCCTGGAGAGATTCGGTGCGGGGAGGTTTGTATGCAAACCACAGCGGTACAGAAAGTCAAGGGTTAATAATAAAAGCATCACAGTCTCTGAAAACAGATGTCATCTGCACAGTGAACAGTATCCGCGTCAGCCTGGGGCTGCAGAAGGTTGAGCAGGACTTTCCCTGGAGTAGCAGTTCTGGGCTGCTGTGAGCAGTGCTGCATCTCCGAGGCTTATAAACTTGGCCAAACCTGGGTGGATTTTTCACAGGGGTGGAAGAAAGGTTCCCCACTCCCTCCAGCCAAATTTGAAGTCCCCGCTCTGAAGCCTGAGTGAAACTAGAGTTTCTCAAAGAAAAGACTAGCATCATTTTTTAATATGGGCAAACTGTATTTTTCGTAAGTCTCATCTTGGGAATGGCTGACCATGTTGGCTGAAATGTTCCCAAACCATTCAGCCTAAGGCAGATATCTGCCATGGAAAATTTCTGCCCAAATGATTACAATTTTGGCAAAGTTTTGGGCAACTGAGAACAGGGTCTTATAATGGGAAGTGTCAGGCAACCTAGCAGCCTCGCCTCAAATACAAAAGCATGCTGGACTTCTTTTAAACAGGTCTTTTCAAAGGATGTTGTATGAAAGTGAATAGAGGCCATTCCTACACATAGTTCCATGGTGCATCGTAGCTATTAAATTCCATAAGAAAGAAGCCTTTGTCATAGCACAAGGCTAAACCCAGTCACAAGGGACAATTTGTGCCAGAAAACAAAACAAAAAATTTAACCACAGCAGCATTCTTCAGGCCCTGGGTAATCAGCAGGGCCTTTTTTTTTCTTTTTAAAGGAAAGGAAAGAGAATTCCTTCAGATACATCATTGGATTTTAAGTTTGACCGGAGCTGAGGGCCCTACTCAGCCATCTGTGCTGGGCCTTAGTCCGCCACCCTCTTCCCCTTCTTCATGAGCTCATGCCTCCCTCCTGCAGGTGTGGAACCCCTTGAGCCTGAAAGAAAGATGCCCAGACCCATGCGCCATAAGTAACTAGAGGCTTTGCTTCTCAGTGAAATGTTCTGGGCACCCCCTTTGGGAAATAAGCCAGGCTTGGGGTAGCATAGGCCTCTGGATTCCATGCCAGGGGGTGTTTTGGGAGAGACTGCGTTCTTGTTTCTCCAGACATGCTGTGGAAGCCACCGGTCTACCTCCCAGCTGCCTCCCCCTCTCTCCACTGCAGAGGCACCTCTTCCATGGCACCTCTTCCCCGCCAGGGCACTCTCCTCCTCCTGTGAGTCACTAGATCTAGCCCCCAATACATGCATCTCCGAAGACGCTTGTTTGACCGCTCCATTCCTCTTAGCCCCATCTGGGCTCCCCTACCTTCAGTAATACTGCCTGTTTTTTTCAGTCTCCCTCTGTCCCCCAAATGTAAGAGAAATGGGGGTGGGGAACATGTGAGAAGAGATTTGTGGGGTTTTTATTTGGCTTCTTGAATCATCTTCGTTTGAGCCTTGGATAAGGCTTAGCTGCCTCCTTTACACCAAATAGTCGGCAGTTATAGCCTGCTTCCCCTGAATAGGAACAATGCTGCAGGAGCAGAAGCTCAGTGCCTGGAACTGTGCAAAATGCACTTCCCCCAATGCCCTGTTTACAGACTTTCTTCCACTCCTCCCTCCATTAAAAGACGTGCATTGGGAATGAGGAGGGCGATCACTTCTCAGTCACCAGAGCAGGGGTGTAGGATAGGTTGGAAACGCCTGGGTTCTGGAACACTCAGCTGGTGAAGTAAAGGAAAGAGAAGGGTCCCTTTCTGAACCTCAGCAGGTGCTTGAGCCCTGATTCTGATCCTCTTTCTCACGCTGGATAGTACTTCATGAATAGACCGTGGGTTTGTCTAGGCTGGGAAGATGTATCGTGTTAAAAAAAAAACAAAAAACAGTCTCAAATATGACTGCCCTTGGTGTGGACAGTCACAGGGAGGTAGGAGTTTCCATAATGGACCAGACCAGTGGAACCATCAAATCCAGTGTCCTGTCGGAGAGTGGCCAGCACCAGATGCTTCAGAGGAAGGTTCACGAAACCCTGCAGGAGGCAACTGTGTATTTTTTGGTATGTACTCTAGTGCTTGATATTCTTCTTAGCCATCTAAAGGTCCAACCCCTGTTTGAATCTTACTGAGCTCTTGGCCTCAATGGCATCATGTGGCAATGAGTGCCACTAGCTGGTTGTACCTTGAATGATCAGTTATGAAATTGCCACCTTTCAGTGTCATCCATGTCCTTTTGTGAGAGTGGCTGAATTGAAGATACCAAGCTGTATACTTCTGTCATGTTCAAAAATATGCTGGCTGGTCTTGAGGTTCATGAAAGAGACCATTTGTGCAATGAAGTACTATCCGACATGAGTAAGGTGTGCCGTTCTGGTCCTTATTGGTTAGAGCCAGTCCAAAATTTTCATCACAGTTTCTCTTGTAAGAAACATGGGTGATGAGAGGCAATGGGTTCAGTCTGACTTTTATGATCAATAATAATAGCGCTGGTTGGGGGAGAGGAGTGGGGGCAGGGACGGGGAAAACCCACAAAATCGTTTCCAACCCAAAAGAGGAAAAGATTTTTTGGATGAACGTTTTTGCAACGTTTCATTTTTTTTAATGGCTCCGTTATTGATCTCTAAAAGCCTGGTTCCTACTGGCCATCAGCAAAAGCAGAATGGAGATGACCGTACTGGATGTTCCACAAATATGGAAAAGCAAGAATTTAAAAAAAAAAAAAAGAGAGAGAGAAATTATAAAGAGGGAGAAGAACCATAGGGAGAACAACATTTAATAATGGTGCAGTTACTGCTTCCCTCTTCTCCAACACTAGGTAATGCCTTTGTTCCTATCATGTATTGTAGTTCTCAGCTGATTTGGGGCTAGTTCCTAATCAGGTGAGGAATAGAACAGGAACACTGGCAGGAAGCAAAATGAACTTTTTGCAGATTTCTTCACTACAGAAGATAATGTTGAAATACAGACCCTAGGGCTATTCTTTGTGCCATGACGGCAAGGCACCGACAAGCAGTCAAATAGGTAAACAACTTACACTACATTGTAATAAATTACAAAGACCAGATGGTATTTATTAGGGTTGTGAAGTACTAAGAAATAAATCAGCTAGCGGAACTATTAACTATATAGATTATATATCTCATTAAAGAAATCCTTTCTCAAGCTCTGTATGGTCTGGGGAACTGATCGCAACAGGATGTTGAAGCAAATAGCTTAGAAAGATTTAAAAAAATTATACCAAGGTTAAAGTTATAAGGGTTACCAGCTCTCTTGCTTTAGGGGAAAAGTTGACCACCAGCTGGAGTCGGGAAGGAAATTTTCTTCTCATGGTACTGCAGAGTGTGGTATTGCAGTGAGATGGCTTATGGGGAGTTATTTCATATGACACTAGCCAATGCCAAACACCAAGATACTGTACTTATTGGATGTCATAGGGCGACTACCGCCTGGGGTGTTCTCCCACAGCGGGTCCGGACACAATGTGCACACCTGCCTCAGTTTCCCCTTGGAATCTACCTTTGCATAGTGATGATGCCTCTCTTAGCGGCAAATTCAAACCCTTTTATAATCAAGTCAGATGTCACAATCCACAGATCCCTCATGGTAAAACAGTTCTTCTCAGAACCCCAAAGTAAAGTCAGATTACAGTGCAGCAGCTCTTCGTCCGTTTCAAAGGTCCCCCAACTGAGAGTCATTAACCTCTGTCACGGTTCCTCTAGCCCCCGGTCCGGGCCCCACTCTCCAGGCCTGTCTGACTGAGAGTTCCCACGCATCTTTCCCCGGTGGCCCCAGTTAGGGCTCCTGCGACACAACTCCCTCAGTGTTCCACTCCGTCAGGCCTCTCTGCCTGCTGCTGGGATCCATGGGGTAGCATCGGTTCTCTTGGTTTGGGTTCAGCTTCTCCTAACCAGGCAGGTTCATGCCCTTCTTCCCAGTGGCCTCGCACAAGCCCTCCTTCGACTCACTAGTGCTTCCCCAGCTCTGATCAGTCCTCACATCAACCTCTTGCTTTTCCCAATGGCTCTCTAGATCCCCTCGCTGGTCCTCCTCCCTGGGAGTCTCCTTTCTTACTCAGGCATCTCTTGCCTGCCCATCTTTCTCTGTGTCGATGCTTTCAGCCAGCTCTGATGCACCCAGTCTCTCCCCCCAGTGACATCCGGACTGTTGGTCTGTTCGTCTGGCGATGCCCGTGCTTCTGGAACTGCCGGTATCTGACGCAGGAGATGAGGAAGTAGGTTGTCACTTTGTCTGTAAGAGAATTCAAGCTACCTATTAGAGACCGCAGTAAAGGGGTATGATTTCAGAATGTGCCCTCGGCGCTTACTGAAAATATGCCTCCATGGCAGTATTTCCATGTGGGCACCCAAAATCAAGAGTGGCTTTTAGGAACCTCGGCCCTAGGTCTAGGTCAGAGGTGGCCAACGTTACTGGTCCTCCAAGCCACATACGACCATCTTCAGAAGTTCGAGAGCCAGGGTACACCTGCCAGAAGCCAAGGCTTGCGGGTTCAACCTGCTCCTGCTGAAGTCCTGAGCCCTGGCAGGTGCGCCCCACAGGGCTGAAGCCCCGAGACTTCCCTGCCCACTGGGCAGAAGCCCTTATCACACCACCCCACTTCAAGGCAGAGGTCCTGAGCTTCCCCACCCTGGTCTGGTAGGTGGAGAATGAGGAGGGAGTGGGGGGGCTCCGTGAGCCACACTTTAATGGTTAATTGAGCTGCATGTGGCTCGCGAGCCACAATTTGGCCACCCCGGTCTAGGTGATCCATGCTTCAGTACTTTGAAAAGTGCCTGTGCCTCAGAGAACACTGAAGCTGCAGCATTAACAGCCCCATCAACTGGATAATGGAAATAAATTCAGCAAATGAAACCTGTAGTATGAGCACTAGGAAAGGGAAGTGGTTGAATCCCCACATCTCTGGAAATACTGCACCTTAAGGTAGGCCAAGTACTTCAACGTTGGGGAGGGTGCAATCTCGTCGTGGTGGCGGAGGGACTTGATATTTTTTCCATCTTTAAGCTGTGTAACTGAGCATCCATAAAGTGCAAACAGCCAGCTTTTTTTCTCCCATCTTAAATCAGGTTTGGAATGAAGCAAAAATCCTTTAATGTGGTTTCTAGTTGGCTGAGATCTGGCATTTTCATTTCATCATGAATCCTGCTGCACTGAGCCAAAGCCCATCTGGCTCGGGCTGCTGCTTTTTCTTCCATGGTGCGTGTTTCTGAAGTTCTTAACTTGAAGGCTTTGGTCTGTTGCTGAGCTTTGTTATGAGGAGACCGGAGCTCAGTTCCCAGCCCCAGTGTCTGATCTTCCCGTGGGAGTGACGGGAATGGCTTGTGTAACTCCATGACCTATTTAGCTCATTTAGGAGCGGGGGTGACCCAGGAAAGAGAGTGGAGACTCCAAATTTTTCAGGTTTTTTTGCTAGAAGATGAGAACCAGACAGTGAAATTTTATGATTTTATTATTTGTGTTACGGTAGCACTTAGAGACCCACAACCAAGATCAGGATCACAGTTGTTCTGGGCACCATACACACCAATGCAGTGAGACTGTCCCCGCCCCGGGGAATTTACAGTCTAAATAGACCCCCCCACCCACACACAGAGAAAGTGTCATTATCCCAGTGTGACAGATTAGAAATCAAAGCCAAGCAAATGGGTCTGTTTTCATGGAATAAAGGACTTGAGTCATTTGAGCTCATGTGTGCAACACTGTGGTGTTTTCTCCTTCACTGCCCCCCACCCAAATATGCCCATACTTAGTGTTCTGCGCTCGTCCGCCATGGCTTGTCTTACTATGAGTTGATACAGCGCCTAGGACAATAGGAACCTGATCATGAATGGGTTGTTGGGGTGCTGTGGTAACACAAACCATCAGTAAAGTGAACGATGAACCATCAGCTGCAATGGCAAAAAGTCGATTTTGATTTTTAGAAATCCGTTTAGTGTCATTAATCGCCAGAGCCATTAGCAGCCTCAGGAAGGGGAAGTTGTATTTCTCTTTCTCCCCCAGTGTCATTCTCAATCTTTCTGTACCTTTTCATAGAATCATAGAATATCAGGGTTGGAAGGGACCTCAGGAGGTATCTAGTCCAAACTCCTGCTCAAAGCAGGACCAATTCCCAACTAAATCATCCCAGCCAGGGCTTTGTCAAGCCTGACCTTAAAAGCCTCTAAGGAAGGAGGTTCCACCACCTCCCTAGGGAACCCATTCCAGTGCTTCACCACTCGCCTAGTGAAAAAGGTTTTCCTAATATCCAACCTAAACCTCCCCCCTGCAACTTGAGACCATTGCTCCTTGTTCTGTCATCTGGTACCACTGAGAACAGCCGAGCTCCATCCTCTTTGGAACCCCCTTCAGGTAGTTGAAAGCAGCTATCAAATCCCCCCTCATTCTTCTCTTCTGCAGACTAAACAATCCCAGTTCCCTCAGCCTCTCCTCATAAGTCATGTGCCCCAGCCCCCTAATCATTTTTGTTGCCCTCCGCTGGATTCTTTCCAATTTTTCCACATCCTTCTTGTAGTGTGGGGCCCAAAACTGGACACAGTACTCCAGATGAGACCTCGCTAATGTTGAATAGAGGGGAATAATCACGTCCCTCGATCTGCTGGCAATGCGCACCTACTTATACAGCCCAAAATGCCATTAGCCTTCTTGGCAACAAGGGCACACTGTCGACTCATATACAGCTTCTCATCCACTGTAACCCCTGGGTCCCTTTCTGCAGAACTGGTTCCTAGCCATTCAGTCCCTAGTCTGTAACAGTGCATGGGATTCTTCCATCCTAAGTGCAGGACTTGTCCTTGTTGAACCTCATCGGGTTTCTTTTGGTCCAATCCTCTAATTTTTCTAGGTCCCTCTGTATCCTATCACTACCCTCCAGCATATCTACCACTCCTCTCAGTTTAGTGTCATCTGCAAACTTGCTGAGGGTGCAGTCCAGGCCATCTTCCAGATCATTAATGAAGATATTGAACAAAACCGGCCCCAGGACCGACCCTTGGGGCACTCCACTTGATACTAGCTGCCAACTAGACATGGAGCCATTGATCACTACCCGTTGAGCCCGACAATCTAGCCAGCTTTCTATCCACCTTATAGTCCATTCATCCAGCCCGTACTTCTTTAACTTGCTGGCAAGAATACTGTGGGAGACCGTATCAAAAGCTTTGCTAAAGTCAAGGAATAACAGATCCACTGCACATTTCTAAATCTATTATAATTTTTTTGAGTTACTTGTGCGAGTGACACTTATTTACATCTTGCCATGAGAGCTGTCAAATCTGGGAAACAAAACCACCTGCTCAGACGTATCTTTCAAATGAAAGATCCTATTTAGGGTGTGTGTGTTTTGTATGAGAGAGAGAGAGATGTATACTGTGTGTGTGTGTGTGTTTTCTTTCTCATGATGATGGTGAGATTTCTTCCACTGTAACACAATGGACTCCATTCATCAGCCCATTTGCTGGGAATACCGGCCTTGTTTTGAACTGCTGTGCCCACAGATAGTTTTCAGTCCAGCTCTGGTAGAACAGACAGCAGAGAGGCTACGAGTTGACAGGCAGACTTTGACTATGGCTTGGAAAATATTATTCCATGGGACAGGCCTCCCACGCTGTGTCTCTCAGGCTGGAAGCAAAAAATAGGCTAACGTTTGATTAATGTACAGAGATTGAAACCAGGCAGAAATGTTACACTGTTGTTTTTGAATGAATGGAAATCATTGTGGTCTAAGACACAACAGAAGACGGACTGGATCTCTCACACACACACACACACACACACACACACACACACACACACACACACACACACACACACACACACACACACACACACACACACACACACACACACACACACACACACACACACACACACACACACACACACACACACACACACACTCTCTCTCTCTCTCTCTCTCTCTCTCTCTCTCTCTCTCTCTCTCTCTCTCTCTCTCTCTCTCTCTCTCTCTCTCTCTCTCTCTCTCTCTCTCTCTCTCTCTCTCTCTCTCTCTCTTCTCTCTCTCTCTCTCTCTCTCTCTCTCTCTCTCTCTCTCTCTCTCTCTCTCTCACTTTCTTGCTTAGATAAGAAGCTGCTCCAGTGTCAACCAAATGTGGGGATAGCTGGCCTCCTTATAAGACTGAGATCACATGCTCAGCAGTTCCACTGGGTTAGGGTCTGCCTAGAAATGCTTAATGGGGAAGAATACATATTGCTGTTCATATGCCCCAGGGGGGCTGGATTGGGGAATTCCACCTTTCCCTGAGATCTAAGGTAAATCGTAGTCCTTCATCCAGACTGCTATTTCCTGATCTATAGCATTGGCTTTGGTTATTAAAATAAATTGCTGTAAGATGGTTATTAAGCGCCTTTTAATTAACATACCCTGAGGTTACAGTTGTTTTTTTTTAAAGAGATGGTGGTTAACTCGTGTGTGTGTTTCTCAAGGAGAGGTTTTGCACAGTAAATATTTCCCCATGCTGTTCTGCAATGCAGCAATGTATTGGGAACATTCCTGAGTTTTGCAAGAGGTGAGAGGAGCAGCTAGCCTCTCTTTTGAAGGGTGCATTAGCCCTTGGAAATCAAAGTGTGACTGTTAATCAAGATGTGTTTCAGGTTTATTGCATGTCTCTCACCTGGGGGAAGCCATGCAAACCCTTTGCTCATTAGGTTACGGATGAGAATTGCATCTGATCTCTTGATTCTTTTCAATTCCTTTTGAAATGAATTTTATGCTAGTTTGACATCCCTGGAGCCTGATGTTCTCATAATGAACCAAGCAGCAGATATGGGACAAGACGCTTCCTCTTTCTGCCTGCCAGTGTTTCTAGATGCTGACCTGGAGTGGCTGCCTCCAGTGATGATAGCCAATGTTACGTGGTCTGTTCAGCCTTTGGCTTCTGCTGAGACTACCAGGAGTGGGCCAGCTAGTGCCATATGTGGACACCTGCACTGAGGCCACAGACAGTGGATGGTGATAGTGTTCAGTCATTGCTGACTTGAATTGTGTTTGCATCATTGACCTAGAAGTGAGAGGCCCCATATCCTGTTTTTGATCCATAGAGCTTCTAACTCTGAGCAGCTGCCTTTTCGTAGCGTACCTGCAAAAAAACCTCCTGCCCCCAGCTTGCATGAGGAAGCCCTTAACTTATGTCGGTGGGAGTTGCATAGACCCTCGTACCTTTTAACCTGCCCTGGCCTAAACACTGTGTTAGTTCCCACAGAGGAGATGCATGAAAAATAGCAGGGAGGGAATCACATATTTAACACACATAGCAGTTTCCATGTGTTTTGACTGTCTGATGCAAATTGTTTAAATACAAGCATGAGAGATGCAGGTCTGCACAAGGTGGAGGTGAATCGGCGTCTAAAAGGGGAGATGAGCATGAGATCCTAGGAGGCATGGACTCCTATGCAGAGAGGAGGCGTAGTTTGGCTGTGTCGGGCTGGTGGGCTGAGTCTCAGCAGCTGGTTGCAAGATAGATGCAAAGCACAGAGCAGTGTGTATGTGTTTGTTAGAACTGAGACTGCCTTCTCCTGTCAGCTGTCAAAGTGGCACTGAACCCGAAGGGGGACAGCTGAGATGGGAAGTACGTTGGCTGCCTGGCCGCAGGTTGAAATTGCAGCATGGTTGGTTTATCTCTTTTGCCTCCTTAGATAAACTGAATTCCAGACAGCTGAGTGTCTCTCTCTTGGTTGAGACCTTAGAAACTCATGGATCACTCCTCATGGGCCGTGACTCAAATTCAGCCTCCCCAGACGCTGGTGTGCAGTGTGCTGTGTTCTAACATGCTTGACCTAGGAGGCGGCTGCTTTGGGATCCTTTGGGACAAAAGGGACTGCATCACTAAAAGCTTCTTGCACTCGGGGTGCAGAACTCAAAAGAGAATTGTGCCCTGTGTGTACATGTGAAATTTCCTTCTGCCCTGTCCTCATACCCCTCTCCCTCATAAGTGTTTCCTCTTGGATTGAGAGGAGGCTTCTGCCAGATCAGCCAATGGGGAAGCAGGGGAGTCGTCTTATAAACGGGTGCCAGTTTTTATACTTGGTCTTCTAAGTCCCACCAGTGGATGCCTTGATTGGCATTTAGGGAAACAAGTACCTGATTATGCCTGAGCGCAGATTTAAACGCTACAGTTAATGGGATTCCGATGTTGCCTCTTTGTTTGGAAAGCAAGTTGCCCGTTATTAAGTAACTGAGAAATGAGGGGTTTCTAATGAAAAATCACTGATTCAGTTTGATAGCAATAGATGCCCTACTCTTAACCTGGATAGGTAGCAGCTGATAAGTAAGAGCGCTCCTCCCTACAAAGTCCTCGCAATTCTTTCTTCGTCCTTAAGAAAACAGTTTTCATTGTAAACAGAAATTAAGCTGTAAGTTGGTCATTACAAGAGGGAAGCAGAATGGCTGGAAATTTAAAGTGTGTCTGGAAAGCAAGACAGGGCAAGCTTGAAAATGCTTCATCCTTTGGAGATCTGTTTACAACTATGTACAAGAAATGTGGTATGCAGTGTTTCTCTCCTCGCCTGTTTCTCTGAAGTTGAATATCTCCATAGGAGCCATTTTCCGTCTTGGTTAGAATTTCCCAGTCTCTGATCTAAAGGCAGCATAACAGTCAGAACACTCAATTCTTGGAGCAAGTGAGGTCTCGTAAAGCAGCTGCAGGCATGACACCTAACCAAGGATTATGAGAACCTTGGGTTTGGCATAGCTGGGTTGGGGTTTTTTTTTGTTTTTTTTCTTTCTTTCTTTTCTTTTAAGTCTTTGACCGGGACAAGCA
Organism: Mauremys reevesii; assembly: GCF_016161935.1. Classification (NCBI taxonomy): domain Eukaryota; kingdom Metazoa; phylum Chordata; order Testudines; family Geoemydidae; genus Mauremys; species Mauremys reevesii. The sequence goes on along the minus strand of NC_052637.1, from coordinate 41,132,260 downwards.
AACTTTCGGCCTTGACAAATGGAAGCCATGGCAGAATGACCATGACGTCTTTGGTTAATCTTATATCCAAGAAAAATTGTTACAGCAACCTGGGAGAAGACAGCATGAGTAACTTAATCAGTGTGAAAACAAACACAACAACATGTTCCAGCCTCTTATAAATGAACTCTCCCAATACGCGGTTCCTTGGCACTGGGAACCCAAACAAGCCAGTGCCAACCATTGCTCTGTTCTGCCAATGTGAATCTAAACGTATTAGGGTTTTGTTTGCTTTCCTGCCAAACCTGAACTGCCTAGCACTGTTGGCAATATGGAGAAAAGCCGCCTTCTTCTTCTTCTTCTTCTTTTTTACCATCTCACCAGTGCTAGGAAGAGAGAGGGCTTAGGTTTTCCTGATACTTCAGCACTGGAGGGGAGGGGGGATATAAACACAGGCAGGGATCAATACGTTTATTTTCTGTTCCCTGGTTCTGGACCAAAGAGCAAACCTTTTCTTGGTCCTGAAAACATTGAGTAGGTTTGAAGCCGCTCAGTAAAAGCCGTTCAGGCCATACATGTCGACACTGGTGTAAAACCAGTTAGGATTTTTGAGGAAACTTCCCCAGTGTAGATTGCTTCTGGAGTGAGTCCATCAAGGGTCAGCTTCCTATTTCCTTTGTAATGCTAACCAACTGCTGCTACTCGCTTTCCCAGGCACACCAGGCTACTCATGTTTGCCACTTAAAACACAGCGGTTAATTCAGATGAGGGATGGCTGGCTCCTTCCAGCAGCAACATCGTCATGTTCTACTGATGAACTGAGGGAACATTGGCCAAAGTGAATGTATACCCATAGCCCCCCAGAAAAGGGAAAACCATATCAGTTGTGCAATTGCTGTCAGGCAGAATTCCAGCTGAGCTCGGCAGATGGTCTTGGCAGCCATAGATAACTTGAAAACTGTACCGTGGCCACGCTACACTGATTATATTTGTGTCCAGGCTCTGGAAGTCAGGGTGGGTCTTTCGCTCTTGTCTGTTAGTGTAATCTTGCCCTCACATAAGCTTTGAGTTAGATGCCTGGTTATCATTCAGTTTTTGGGACCTTTTCCAAAGCTACAGGGGCAGCAGACAACTGGCCTTCAAAAAGGGCCGCTCTGAATGGCAAATAATGGACCATGTCATTCCAGTTATTGTAGTCTCGTGAGCATTGCCGTCATTTCAGTTTTATCATCGTGCGTATCTGAGTCATGACACAGGTGCTGTACCTGCTTGTCAAGGCTTCTTCTAAAGAGAGCTTCCTTTCCTTTCATTTTGACTGCCGTGGTTTCCTGGAGCACCCGCGATATTTAAGGGGCAGTAGTAATTTCCAAAAGGTAAATTAGTCCTAGCAGATTGTTCTGAGCTAATGCTTTGCATTACTGTGAGGGGTAATTTGCTGTCTTGACATAGGGAGTATTTTAAAATATCTCCCTCTCTGTACTCAAAATATCATATACTCGAGTTGCTCGTGGGCACCTATTTTGGAGCGCCTTAATGTTGTTCAAGATGGTGAAACTGAGGCACAGAGATTTTTTTTCCCAAAGAGACTAGTGACTGGGTGCCTCCATTTTTGAGTGCCCATTTGGAGACATCATTAAGGAGGGCTGGTTTTCAGAAGATGGGTGCTTGGTGCTTTTAGAAATTCAGTCCCCTCTGAAGTGTCTCAAGTTGAGTGCTCAAAATCACTGGGTGCTGTTGAAAATCTTAATCTAAGTGGCTTGCTGAAAGCCACATCGTCATGGGCAAAGCTACTAGACAACCCCGCTTCTGTCTGGTTAAATCTGGCATCTCTGAATTTATTGCTGGCAGCAGCTATCACACTGCTAAGTGATCTCACCAGTGATTGGAAATGTGGTGGCAGCATTTTTTTTTTTCGTTCTTTTTCGTTCTTTCTTTCGTTCTTTCTTTTTCTTTCTGTGTGTCTCATCTGACACACACACACAGAGACACACTCACACACACCCACACTCTGGATCAAACAGGTGGTGGGATAGCTGAAGGGTTAGCTTGGTGGATTTCCAGGTGACTGTGGGAACTCTTCAGGGTATGTTTGTACAGAGTGAAGTCATATGGGAGAACTGGTGACCTCATCTTTTGTGTGTGCGTTGTAAATTGTCCACGGGATGCTCCTGCACTCAGATTGAGTTGGCAGCCAGTATTTATGCCTGTGTCAAGAGAGGAGAAGCCTCCAAAGTTATTTGTGAGAGTCCCTAAAATGTGGCTCTGTACTGGGCGGTTGGCTGTAAATCCTTCACTAGGTGTTTGCAGTCACCTCACCAGTTTGTGTAGAGACACTCCCGCCCAGGCCCGCAAGTGTCTGCACAGAGGATGCTTTTTGGTTCATTTGTAATACTTAGGAAAGTGAGGAACTGATACACTGGCTGTCGACCTTCTACCAAATTCTGTTCGGCCTATGTGGAAATCATTTATCATCACGTTCTTTCCAGAAAGTAATTTTACCCTGGAATGGGCGGGGGAGGGGGTAGACTGACAAGACAATGCAGGAAGTGGATTTTGTTTCCTTTGCTTGACAGCTATGATTTGACTCTACAAAGGACCTAGAAGCAGAGTCTGAACAATCTGCAATATTCGCGTGGCCTAGGAACTTCCTTCGCTCCTGAGCTGCTTCTCTTGATGCTTTTTCCGGCTTCTGGACATTTAAAGCTCCAGGAGTTTGTCTTTGTCTGTCTTGCGCTAACTCTGGGTTGGCTCGGTGGTGCCCGCTCGTGTGGATTAGCTTGAGACTCCAGCACTGCTTGGAATCGTTGCCAGAAGGGCAAGGGCAGTACTTCACTTCTGCTGTAATGAGATCCTAGCGGGCAAACAGGCTTTCAGCCAGGTCACAGCATCCTACCATTTTATGCCTTCTTGTCATGCTCTAATCTGCAAAATACCATCCCCCAAACCTCTGCCAGGTCCTGGACTGACTCGCTTTCCCCTCACCAGAGAGAAGAACTCGGTCCAGAGACAACCAATGGACAATCATCTCTGTGTTTCCCAGCACTGCAGAGCGCAGCGTGTGGGTCACTTCCCGAACTGGGACTTACTGCCTAATGTAAATCCCAGAATGATCAGCCTTCCCGTTTTCACCCAGACAGATCAGTCCCAGAGGGGGCTGTTTCCCAAACCACCGTTCAGCACAGTTACAGCCAGATTGTCTGGATGAGGATCTGTTTGTGGTGTCTTTACCTTGGTCTGGAAGTGTCCGTGCAACGCACATACAGATGTGCATAGTGACCCTATGTAAAGCAACTCAGCAACATTCACATCAATGGGTGATGCTTCAGCCGCAGAACTTGAAACCAATTGTGCTTCATGGTGGTGGGTAACGACTGTGTCTTATCCCCATTTGGTTTGGGGAGTCCCTGCTCCGATCCCACAAGCTCCTTAACCTTTCTTCCCCACTGAAAGGGAAGTCAAGTAACAGGACCTTTAACGTGGAGTTCATGTGCCCTCTCTCCACTCAGGAAAGATTGCTTTGAGAGCCATCCAACTCTTTCCTGAAGGGGTTTTCCAGCTCTTGAACGTTTTCCGCCTGAGTTATAACTAATCCACTTAAATGCTTTCGTAAGTTGTGTCAACAGCAAAAGGCCAAATTGTAAAAGATGTCTCCACAATGGGAAATGACCTAAGGTATTGGGAGCGAGAGGTGTGTAACACTCCTCTAGAGCAATGGTTCTCAAACTTCAGCCACCGCTTGTGCAGGGAAAGCCCCTGGCGGGCCGGGCCAGTTTGTTTACCTGCCAAGTCCACAGGTTCGGCCGATCGCGGCTCCCACTGGCCGCAGTTCGCTGCTCCAGGCCAATGGGGGCTGTGGGAAGCGGCGCGGGCCGAGGGACGTGCTGGCCACCCTTCCTGCAGCCCCCATTGGCCTGGAGCGGTGAACTGCGGCCAGTGGGAGCCGCGATCAGCCGAACCTGCGGATGCGGCAGGTAAACAAACCGGCCCGGCCCGCCAGGGGCTTTCCCTGCACAAGCGGCGGCCCCAGTTTGAGAACCACAGCTCTAGAGCTTACGTTACTCTTTAAGGCTTCCCAGTGGGCCTGGTGCCTGGACAGTTATCACCCCCATTTTACAGCTGGGGAAACTGAGATGCAAATTGACTTGCCCAAGGCCACGCTGGGAGTCAGTGTCATGCATGGTTAGACCTTCCAGTTCAATCCTCTTCCTACTGGACCATCGAGTTGCTGTGCTCAGAGATAGTCCTAAGTGAAAATACAGAGCTGGGGAAGCTAAGTGGAGTAGGGAATGAACAAGTTCCACCAGCCGTTAGCCTCTCAACACCAGGCCTCAAAGGGTTATTAGCCAAGACGGTCAGGGATGCACCTCCATGCGCTGGGTGTCTCTAAATCTCTGACTGCCAGAAGCTGGGACTGAACAATAGGGGCTGGATCGCTCTGTTCTGTTCATTCCCTCTGAAGCATCTGGCACTGAGCTCTGTTGGAAGACAGGATACTGGGCTAGATGGGCCATTGGTTTGAGACCGTATGGCCGTTCTTATGTTGTTAGGTATAATAATAATATAATATAGAGAGATATACCTAGCTCATAGAGCTGGAAGGGACCCTGAAAAGTCATTGAGTTGAGTCCAGCCCCCTTCCTTCACTAGCAGGACCAAGTACTGATTTTGCCCCAAATCCCTAAGTGGCCCCCTCAAGGATTGAACTCACAACCCTGGGTTTAGCAGGCCAATGCTCAAACCACTGAGCTATCCCTACTGCACTGCACTGCCAGAACTGTGAACGTGACCCTGAGATATTTCAGTATCCTGTTTCATGCAATTGGGTCAGCTAGACTTCTGCCGTAAGCCCAAGTCTCTGTTTCAGCAAGGTTTTCCGTAGCGGGTTTGGGGTGTGAACCCCTGAATAGGTTAAACTCTGTCACATGTTCCATAGTTAGTTAACACAATGTCTCTAACCCCTGCTTTGATCTACAAAGTGCACCAGCTCTTTTTTTAAAAAAAAGCCATTATCCATGTTTATCTTATCAAGATAAGACTAAATAAGGCTCACTTTCAACAAGGGATCTGGTCTTTGCAGCCGGAGTGGCCCATTCCTCTCTTTAGCAGCCTGGATTAAAAATAAACTCTCAGAGGAGAGGAAACAATTTGAATGAAGACATTGTTACTGTACAAGATGTGAGAATAGGGCCTTTTTACAGCTACATCTGTTAGTAAATTATCTGGTTCCAGGTTTTAGGGTTGCATAATACAGTTTGCTGTAGTCTCTTTCACATTCTTCTCCTGGCAGGGGAATATGCACATTCTTAAAGGGAGTAGGAGGAAAGTCCTGTTTATTTTAGTTTAGCTCTGTTTTAGATAATTGTTTTAATTTCCAGCTTCTCCACGTATTTAAGTTGGGAAGTTTGGGAATAGTTAGATATCCCAGTGCATGCTACAGCCTTCCACCATCACTCAGGGTGAGTTACAGCTGTGAGCTTTGCTAGTGTAGATTCGGCCACAGAGATAAGAGGCAGAGAAAAATGGCAGAGCCCTGGTGATGGATGGTGCATAGCCCATAGACCTTTGGAGCTGAAGAGAGGTGGGCCGGAAGGGAGGCTGGTCTTCCAGATAAGGCACTAGAGTCTGTGTGGCCTGGGGACGTAACACCCGGGTAAATATAAACCTTCTGTGGGGATGAGATTAGAATTCCATCCTGGGGCTGCTCTGGCAGCCCCAACGCACATGCAACAATCCAGCCCTCTCAAGTCTGAGCTGGCAAACACTTTGTCGCTTGTTCATGGTTTTTGGATTTTAACCAAATGCTAAATATAGCCACGTGCAGTCAGCTTTCAACAGAAAAGCAGAGACGCGCAAGTATTAATAGCCACCACTGGGCCTGGTAAAGGAAATTGCCAGGCAGCCGATTAGCAAGGTGCATGTCTTTGCTTCTGAGGGCCGTTGGCACGGAGGTTATTGTAACGTCTCCCCATTCTTCACTTGGGGTTTCTCACTGAAAATGTGGTGGGAGGGGGCCGCAGTCCGGAGGGGGCCAGTCAGTTTCTTGTTGTTCAGCTGACTCCATCAATGGGCCCTTTGGTTGAGTCACAGGTGGTCGTATGGCCAAGAGCTTAGCGAAATCAAAATGTTATTTCAGATGGTTAAGAAAAGAGAGAATACACACACTCTCTCTCTCCCTCTCCCTTTATTGAGCTTGGGTTCCTTTTCAGGCTATTTTCATCGAGTGATGGGAGAGGAATAATAGTGTATTATTAGCTGAACTTCATCTTCTTTAGCTTACCTTGGGCTTTTTTTTTTTTTCCTTTTTCTTTAAAGCGATAGTAACTGTCTCTAGCACTGTGATCTCAGTGCTGCTGATATACACTGAGATTGACACTAGCGCCTAACCCATTCTGCACAGGAGTACTTCCCAAACTGAGCACTGCTGCTCTTTAAGGTGGTCTTAGAACAGCAGGTCTCAGGGCAGGGTGTGCAGCGGTTGTTTGGTATGGTACCAATGAACACCATTCCAATTACATTACATCCCATCAATGAGGCAATTCTGACTGTATTAAATTCCAGTATTGGATGGTGTCACGTATCAGAGGGGTAGCTGTGTTAGTCTGGATCCGTAAAAAGCAACAGAGTCCTGTGGCACCATAGACTAACAGACGTACTGGAGCATGAGCTTTCGTGGGTGAATACCCACTTCGTCCACATGCGTCTGACAAATTGGGTATTCACCCACGAAAGCTCATGCTCCAGTACATCTGTTAGTCTATAAGGTGCCACAGGACTCAGTATTGCATGGTAACCACATTTCCTGGGAAGGCCTTCCAGCAATTATAAAAGCAGATGGGAAAATAGTCATTGAATTGTAGGTCATAAGAAGGAAGGGGAAAAAAGAAAGACGGGAACTAAGCTAATTATTCAGCCATGACATTTGCATTAAGTTTTTATGTGAAGTGTGTTTGATTGAAAGATACGTGGAAAGGGGACAGGGTTAACTTTTTTTGCATGAAGCTATAAACATTAATTGGCAGGTACTACTGGGAGTCTTTGTCATTGGGTCAGAATCCCAACTCTGCTGTTAGACCACCCAGTCCATATGTGTATTTTCTTTTTAAATGAAATATTTTAATAACCTTTATAAGCGCCCTCCAGCTCTGGAGCTACCCAGCATCAATGCAGCCACATCATTAAACTGCACTTTGTGTGGCTGTGCCAATAGGAACATTTATTTTCTATTAAAAATGTAAATTTGGGTGGAGAATTCCATGGGCCTACGCAGTTTAAAATGGAGTTAGCATGATCTCAAATGAAGGGCCTGCTACAGTTCCTAAAAATATTCCAAACTAATCACTTTTGCTCCTTTGTCTGAGGGGTTGAATTTGAGTGAACCCTTCATTTACCTGGAAGGAAGGGCACTGTCTTTTCACGGAAATTCAGATGATATTTTTGGGGGGCACAGGTGAAAATCCAGTCGTGATCGAGCCAATTTAGCTGAAATGAAACATCTGTGTGCTGCAGTCCTGAATTGCAATGCATTGGCAGAGCTGTCCATGGGGCAGCCCAGGAATAAACTAGCCAGAGATGTTGCAAGTTTAGCATTGGTAGAGAGAGAAGGCAAGTGATCCAGGACAGAAATACCAGGGTTGAGCTGCAGTGGCAGGGATCATGGAGGAAGCGTCTGCTCTTCAGACTTCAGTTGAATTTGAGAAGGCAATTGAGGAGAATGAACTAGTGATCTGTTTGCTCCTGACCTGTAGCATCCCCTGCTCACATGATCCTTGTGGTTGTCCAAATCTCTGCATGGAAGTATAGCTGCATTATGTACAATTGGGGATGAAATACGTGTAGCTGAAAGAACTCCTGCGTTTTGAACCAGTAGGTTGTTCTGTTTCCAAATGCTTCAGTTCCTCCACCACCTTCTGAATCTATCTCTGGTCCCTGGTGCCAAGACATTTATTCTTCCTTGATCCTGCCTCTGCCATTCAGAGGCTTGTTGGTTAAATAGCCCCGTAGGTGTGTGTGGCACCTTACAGGTCAAATGGAAAAAATCAAGGCAGCTGCCCTGCAGAATTTACAGTTTGAGTGGGTTGAAAACACAAGATGACCTGTCCCATGATCTGTGTATATTTACTATATTAGGAATGTATCCATGGAAGAGTTAAAAAGCAACTGTCACTCTATGGGCTTTCCCCGCCACACAGACCCCCACAAGTTATCTGTGCATGCAGGAGTGGGTTACTTAAATTAGCTCTGTGAGCCGGATCAGCTACCTGTGTGTCATTGGTTGCAAGAACAAGTCAGCCTCTTTCCCCCCACCCCACTTCTTTCCCATCTGCAATTTACCTTTGCAGAAGTCTGTGCAGTATAAATTGTCTCCTCTGCTGCTGTTGTGGCAGCAGTTGGGCAGAGGGAGGTTAGCCATACCAGAAACCAGGCACTGCCCCCCAGAATACACGGAGAGCATCCTGCCACCTAAATCCCAGCACCAAGTGGATGAAAAGGAATGAGCTTTTCTGTTCTGGCCTTCACACCTTATGTGGGAACTGACGTTTAAACTCTATTTCACTTGTGCTAGGGCACTGGGGCAAAGGTGAAAGGGGCCCAAAATCCTAAGGCTCAATTTAGGACATGCGCTGCATTTGGTGAGCAATCGCACACGGTGAATTATGCACACTTGTCTGGGGACAGCCCACAGGTCCTGCAGTATGTTTGAATACAAAATTCACTGGATAATTTCAAAGAACAAATCTGCAAAAATTGACATTGACATTACATTGTTCACCATTACCCATATATATGTAAATATACAAAACCACAAACATTATCTCCCCACGTCTTTAAGGGTTGAATATGAGTCATTGATTTTGCAGGATGTTTAACTCTTTCTGGCCATGCGTCACAACTGGATAAAATATTCAGTTGAATGAGATGAAAAATCGCGGCGGCAAAGGGGCTGTAATTATAGGGTGACTAGGGAAGATCCGTCGGCTTGATTCAGCAAAAACACAAGCACGGGGCTGGTTGCAGGCTTGAAGCTAAGTGCATACTTGAGTGCTTTGCTAACCCGAGGATGTTGTTCTGTAGAGCCTAAGCACAGTGGTGTGAAATTTTGTGTGTTGAATGCTGAGGAATATGAACAGTAAAAATTAAACAACATATACTAGGGAGGGACACGAAATACTGTAATACTGGTTTGTAATGTTAAGGTGTTTGA